>NC_050105.1:72094065-73343974 GCF_902167145.1 Zea mays | reverse complement strand
AACGATCCGGGACATGTACAACTCTGCCAATACTGCACTGCTGTAGTTGGTCTTGACGGGTATGAAGTGGGATGACTTGGTTAAGCGGTCCACCACAACCCAAATGGAATCGTAGCCGGCTCGAGTGCGAGGCAATCCGACTATGAAGTCCATTCCGACTTCATCCCATTTCCACTAAGTAATTCGCAACGGTTGCAACAATCCAGCTGGCCCCTGATGCTCTGCCTTGATCCTTTGACAACTGTCACATATTGCCACGTGCTCTGCGATCTCCCTTTTCATTCCGTATCACCAAAATTTCTTCTTCAGATCTTGATACATCTTCTCACTTCCAGGGTGTATCGAATAAGCTGACTCATGAGCTTCCTTGAGGATCAACTCCCAAATGGACTGGACATTGGGAACACACAAGCGGTCCTTGAACCATATCACACTTTCTGCATCTTCCCGAAAATCTTTGTCTCTTCCTTCCAGAATCAGCTGCCGGATTTCACTGATCTTCTCATCATTCTTCTGTGCTTCTTTGATTTCCCGCTCTAGGGTAGGCTCTAACTCAACTGTCACTCCTCGCGTATTGTTCAGAAATTCGAGACTCAACCTATCAAACTCTTTGGCCAACTCATAAGGCATCAGATGAGCGACCATCAGGTTGACTTGACTTTTCCTGCTCAATGCATTGCCACTACGTTCGCTTTGCTTGGATGGTAATGAATCTCCAATTCATAGTCCTTGATCAACTCTAACCATCTTCGTTGCCTCATATTCAGCTCCGACTGAGTGAATATGTACTTCAAACTCTTGTGGTCTGTGTAAACATCGCATTTCTGCCCATACAGATAGTGCCTCCATGTCTTCAGTGCGTGAACCACTGCTGCCAACTCTAGGTCACGGATCAGGTAATTCTTCTCATGAACCTTTAGCTATCGGGACGAGTAAGCCACAACTCTTCCCTCTTGCATCAACACGCATCCCAAACCAGTGTAACAAGCATCACAATACACTGAGAAGGGCTTGTGCACATCAGGCAAGACTAAGACAGGTGTTGTGGTCAACTTCTCTTTCAGCGCTTCAAAGGCTTCTTGGCATTTCTGGGTCCACTTGAACTCAACTTTTTTGCCTAGCAAAGCTGTCATCGGTTTCACGATCTTCGAAAACCCTTCAATGAATCGCTGATAATATCCGGCCATTCCAATGAAGCTCTTGATTCCTCGAGCATCTGTTGGCGCTTTCCAATTCAGAATGTCTGCCACTTTCTTCGGATCCATAGCTAATCTGTCTTTGTTAATTATGTGACCCAAGAATAGGACTTCATTGATCCAGAACTCGCACTTACTCAACTTTGCATACAACCAGTGCTCTCGCGATCTCTGCAATACCATCTTCAAATGATTCACATGCTCTTCTTCACTTTGGGAATATATAAGAATATCATCAATAAATACCACCACAAACTTGTCAAGATAATCCATGAATACACTATTCATCAGATTCATGAAGAAGGTTGGTGCATTTGTTAGACCAAAAGACATAACAGTGAACTCATACAACCCATACTTGGTAATGAATGCCATCTTCGGAATGTCTGACAGTCAAATCCTGAGCTGATGATAACCTGACCTCAGATCTATCTTTGAGAACATGCTGGCTCCTCTCAACTGGTCAAACAGATCTTCTATTCTGGGCAAGGGGTACTTGTTCTTGATCGTGACTTCATTCAGAGCTCGATAATCGATACACATCCTTCTTGTGCCATGTTTCTTCTCCACGAACAGGACAGGGGCGGCCCAAGGCAAGGTGCTTGGCTGGATGTAACCTTTATCTGTCAGCTCATCGATCTGCTTCTTAAGCTCAACCAACTCTGGTCCAGAAACTTTGTAGGCTCTTTTAGAAATGGGGGCGGTTCTAGGAATAAGCTCTATAGCAAACTCAACTTTCCGCTCAGGTGGCATGTCCGGTAATTCTTCTAGGAACACATCTGGGAATTCGGACACCACTTTGATAATCTTGAGTGAATCTGCCTCTTTGCTATCAATAGCCATTTGATGACAACTTCCTTTCCTTGGCTCAGGTGAGACTAACTCGGCTACCACTTCTTCATTTAGTGGGGACATCAACTTAATTGTCCTCTTATCACAGCTGATAATTGCTTGGTACTTATCTAGCCAATTCATCCCTAGGATGACATCTATTCCCTGAGTACCCATTACTATGAGATTAGCAAGAAAAGTTATCCCCCTTATTTCCACACTTACATTCAAGCAAATGCTATCGGCTCGAATTCTACCATCGGCTGAGTCAATTTGGATGGGGGTTGACATGGTAGTGATTGGAATATTATGTGCATCTACCCATGATGCAGTAATAAATGAATGTGTTGCTCCAGTATCAAATAACACTTCTGCAATATGGGAGTCAACTGAAAACATACCAACTATCATGCCGGGGGATTCCTGAACTGCTTCAGCCTCCAAGTGATTCAGTCTCCCATGGTTATAGCGTGGCTGAGAGCGGTTGCCTGCTCCAGGCTGAGACACATTCTGCTTTGCTGGGGCACTGGGGCCTAACTGCTGCTAGGCTGCCTTCTTCGGACATTGCATCACCCAATGGCCTTGCTCTCCACAACGGAAACATGCTCTGCTTCCACCTTGAACTGGGGCTGCTTGACTGCTCTGGTTGGTTGCTGGGGCGGGGAGGCAAGGTGCCTGCTGATTCTGCCTCTGGAACTAACCTCCTCCCAACTAGTTGTTTTGATGATTCTGCTGCTGGTGCTGGGGGTACTGCCTCTGAAACTGCTTCTATTGAGGTGGGCATTGTTTCTGTCTGAACTGTTGAGGTGGGTTGCCTAAGAAACGAGGGCGATTGCTACTTCCAGGCTGAGATCCACTGATCTTACGCTTGCGATCCTCCATCTCCTTGCGCTTCTTCTCTGTCATGATCGCTCTGTCGATCAGGTGCTGAAATGTGGGGAAGGTATGATTCATCAGATGATACTGCAGAGGATCGACCAAGCCTCTCAAGAAACGATACTGCCTCTTGGCATCTGTGTTGACATCCTCGGGAGCATAGCAGGACAGCTGCAGAAACTTGTCTCGGTACTCACTGACAGACATAGGCCCTTGCTTGAGCGCCAGGAACTCCTCCTTCTTCACTGTCATCAGGCCTGCGGGAACATGGTACTTGTGGAAATTGTCTCTGAATTCCTCCCAGGTGATGGCGTCGGGGTTGACATGGGTGGCGAGGTAAGACTCCCACCAAGACTAGGTTGCTCCTCTCAACAGACGGGGACCATACAGAACTTTTCGTCGCACTGAGCGGTGTGTAACTTCTGCTCCACAGTGCGCAGCCAATCTTCAGCATCCATGGGGTCAGAAGAGTGAGCGAACACCGGGGGATGACCTCTCATGAATTTAGCACACTTTTCCCTGGGCATCTGAGGCATCTGAGGCAGAGGTGGTGGTGGTTGTTGTTGTTGTTGTTGCTGCTGAATGGCGGCCAGAGTCTGACCGATGGCTTGAACTGCCTAAGTCTGCATTAGGAACATCTGCTCGATGGTCATCGGGGGTGGGGGTGGCAGCTGCTGATGGGGTGCCTCATCCTGTGGGGCTGCCTGCTCCTATTGAGCACGCCTTCCTCCTCTGCGCCTGTTGTCTGACATCTGCAGAATGCAATCGCACATCAGAACTGATCTTGCAACTTGCAGCATAAGAAAAGAGTATAGAATCCTTCCACAACACTGAACAGATGAACATCTTCACTGACTCCAACACAGATCAACACAGCTTCTCAGATAAAGAGGAAAGTAGAACAAAAGGGCTTCCCAACTAGGTAACTAATTTTATTAACATTCAACAGGTAAACCAAAGTACAGGGGATGCCTACATCCTGGCGACAGTCATTACAAAGATCCAAATCCAACATAGATCATCATGACAAACATAAAGGCACAGGATAAGCAAACTACCCTGTCTAACTAAGACTAACTAAGAGTAAGACTGATACTAAGACTATAGCTTCTATGTATATATTTTCGTATTAATTACAAGATCTGACGCTGACGATCTATGGTTCTAAATTTATCTTGGTCCTACAGTCGGGGTTGCCATAAGCATGGTGTCCACGCTGAGGTGAGCGGTACGGGTGCTGAGTCCCGACGGGAGCGGGGCAGCCATCCTCCAGGTGACGATGCTGCGCGCGCTCAGCCCGCAGCTGGGCGATCTCAGCACGAGCCCTACTCAGCTCATCTAATGCATGGTCTAGCTCCGTGTTTAGCACGACGGCTAGGTTGACTATGCTACTCAACCTAGGATTGTCCTCACCAACAGGTGAGACAACCACGCCTCCTATGCTGCCAGATGGGAGGCGGGAGTAATACTTCAGGTTGAGACCAACGGCTACCCCACCGAGCACTGAGCAATAGTGCGAAAGCGCACGCGCGTGCGGCATCTTGCATGGCTGCCTCAGCTGAGTCTCGCTCAGAGATGGAATAGTGCTATGAGCAGACCTCCGCACCTCGGAGACTGTTCTCCGGACGGCGCACCAAGCAGGTCACCTCCCAGCGGTCAGGGTAAACCCCGCGACTGTGCTGGAAGACAACACAGCAATACTCGATAGACCAAGTACGCCGGTCAAGTGTCCGACGTAGCAGGGTGTCGAGCGCGTCGTGGAAGTGACACCCGCGAGCGGCGTCGCGAGTGATGGGTCGAGCAACCCATCCTTCCAACTCTTGCTCCTCTGAAAGGTCGGTGTTGTGGCTCGAGCTGCTGTTGCCACCTCCATCGTCTGGGTCTTCTGCAGCAGCTACTCCAGTGGCTGGGGTGCTCAGTGGTGGTGCAGGGGGCGCCTCCAGCGGGAGCATAGGGGAGCAGCTCCTCACAGACTCTATCTCCTGCTGAAGCGAGAAAGAAGAGTCATGCTGCTCCAGCTCCTGTCGTCGACGCTCCTGCTCCTCGTGCAGGCGGTGGTGCAGCCTCTCCAAATGGCTAGACTGACCAGTCACTGGACGGCGAAGCGGAAGCTCAGCGAGACGAGAAGGCAAGAAAGGGATGACTAACTTCCGTGCAGTGTGTCTAAGACGAGCCATCTACAAAAGACACCGTAAGCATAAGAGTGAGAACAGAACTAATATAACCAGCAAGTAGACCATAAATAAATGAGGAATTAGAATAAAACAAAATTTTCGGCAAGGTGTAATAATATATAGTAGAACATAGGTTTGGTCGATATAACCAACTTTTGAAGGGATACCAAAGTCAAGGTGATAATAGGGGTCTATAATCCTTAGAACGACCATTCTACTCTAGGTTAGCGGTCCTACAGTCAGCACGGCTTTGATACCACCTATGTCACACCCGGTTTTAGAAGGCAAACCGAATGTGAACCATGTACGTGTCAGGATCAGCAATTCACGTACACAGCAGTTATATAACAGGACATCATCACACAGTGCTAAAATAATGACATAAAAGAGGGTATAATAGTCGATTACATCATGATGTCCGAGACATCCACATAGTCTTTAACAATAATCAAAGTGCGGAAAAGAAACGTAGATACACACGGCCTACACAGGCAGCCGACTGGGGGTTTGCCGCTAACCCACGCCTAGAACTCATCGTACTCTTGGAACTCCTGAAAGTCCTCCTCCACGACTTCATCTTCACCTGAGTAGTGGTTGCAACGTGGACAACCTGGGGAGGTTTGGTGTGTAAAGCAAGGGTGAGTACACATCAACATACTCAGCAAAATGTCCCGTTTGGCTGTAGTGGACTAACTTTATGTGGAGTTAAGTCAAGCAGTTGCTTTTAGTTGGTCAGGTTATTATTTACTAGTAGAAAGCTAGGTTTTAGCATTAACCCAAGTTATTAACCCGATGTACCCTTTCCAAACGGAAAGAATACCACTTACCAGTACCATAGTCATAATCAAAACCATCATCCTCATCACCACCTGTAAACCATACATCTCTGATCAAGTATCTCTAATCAATGGAGCTCCCTTGGCCGCTCATAACCACGAGCATGGCTGATATATCAGTTTCATAACACTCTGCAGAGGTTGCGCACTTTACCCACAAGCCGTGATTCCCTTTTGCCTCGGGCCGATCAAACCCTTAAACACTACCAAGGTGAATAGGCAGGGTCTCACTACATAGCCTTTACAAAGATTCCCTTGGGCTGTAGCCGCCCGTTAGGTTTCCTAAATGCACCGCACTCCTCCCCAAGGGGCGAACCAACCTTGGCAGAGCAAGCCGCATACATCGAGCCCCATTAACGGCATGACGGCGAAACGAACTACACCACAGTTCCTCTAATTACTCAGCTAAGGGCGTCCCACTCCACCCTCATGGTTGCACTGTTTTCCCGGACGGTCATCCAATGAACATGTCCTTACGGAGAGGCACTCAAGAAACAGCTCGAGTCCCTTTAAGGGCCACAAGTACCATCATCATAATCAAAATGGAAAACAGTGTATCATAGAGAATCTCATCATGTTCATTGATTAATGTGAAGCACTAGCATTTAGCTAAACTGAAATAACCCAACCAGAATAGGTAAACAAGGACAAGATAGACAAAAGCTAGTCAATCCTTAGGTATAAACTGTGTAAATGCGGGGAATGAATTATAAGAATGAGTAGGACATAGATGGGTCAAGGGACACTTGCCTTCACCAACCAGTTGCTGCTCAGGGTCTTCACCTGCCACTCCTTCGGACTCCGCCAACTGATCGTTATCTATACGAGTTTCAAACATACATTCCACAAGTTTTAATACAAAAGAACAGTACACCAAACAATAGAATGCAATAAATAGACAGACGTTCGACGCAGGGCTCACACCTACGACTAAGCGAGAAAGAGAAAGTAACGGTCGAGGCCACGGTCGAAGAGCGATCACGTCACGCGATTATAAATTAAAATACTCGTCTAAACAGAATGGTATTAATTTAGCTATCGCATTAAGCATAAGGTAAAGTCATGTTCCATATTTAATTATTATGAACAGATTAAGGTAAATCAACACGAGACTCTTGCATTAATTATAAATAAACGTTAAGCGTCGCACGACGAAACGCACGACAGCATATGTCATCTGAACTGAATTTAAAATGAAACGTCGTGTGATGAAGCGCGCGACACAACTCATTCATAAAGATGAATTTAAAATGAATCGTCGCGCGACGAAGTGAGAGCACCTAGAGGGGGGGTGAATAGGTGATCCTGTAGAACTTCAAAAACTTAAGCCACAAAACTTGGTTAATTGTTAGCACAGTAATTTGCCAAGTGGCAGAGAAGGATCTCAACACAACACAATAACCAAGAGATATCAATCACAGAGATGGCACAGTGGTTATCCCGTGGTTCGGCCAAGACCAACGCTTGCCTACTCCACGTTGTGGCGTCCCAACGGACGAGGGTTGCAATCAACCCCTCTCAAGCGGTCCAAAGACCAACTTGAATACCACGGTGTTGCTTTGCTTTTCTTAATCCCGCTTGCGAGGAATCTCCACAGCTTGGAGCCTCTCGCCCTTACAAAAGATGTTCACAAAGAATCACGGAGCAAGGGAGGGATTAGCAACTCACACACAACACAAAGATCACAGCGAATACGCACACACAAAACCCAGACTTGAGCTCAAGAGACTAGCACACTAGAACGGAGCTCAAATCACTAGAATGTCGAACAAGTGCGCAAGAATGAAGTGTGAGTGATCAATAATGCTCAAAGGATGCTTGGTTGTGTCCTCCATGCGCCTAGGGGTCCCTTTTATAGCCCCAAGGCAGCTAGGAGCCATTGAGAGCAAATCTGGAAGGCCATTCTTGCCTTCTGTCGTTTGGCGCACCGGACAGTCCGGTGCACACCGGACAGTCCGGTGCACACCGGACAGTGTCCGGTGCCCGATTTCCTTCCTCAAATGGCGAAGCCGACCGTTGGCGGCCTTGGAGCCGTTGGCGCACCGGACATGTCCGGTGCACACCGGACAGTCCGGTGCCCCCTTCCGACCGTTGGCTCGGCCACGTGTCGCGCGCGGATTCCGCGGCCGACCGTTGGCTCACCGGACAGTCCGGTGCACACCGGACAGTCCGGTGAATTTTAGCCGTACGTCGTCGGCTAATTCCCGAGAGCGGCCACTTCGCTCGAGCCAGCCTGGCGCACCGGACACTGTCCGGTGCTCCCAGACTCAGCAGAGTCTTGGCTGCTCGAGCCAAGACAATTCCAATTCGATTTTTCCTGTTTCCAGCACTTAGACACAATATATTAGTCCATAAACAATATACTAAGTCTGAGAAACATACCTTTATTCTTGATTTGTACTTTGTCCACCTTTTTACACTTAGGCACTTGTGTTGGACACTAAATCACCAAAACACTTAGAAATGGCCTAAGGGCACATTTCCCTTTCAATCTCCCCCTTTTTGGTGATTTATGCCAACACAACATAAAGCAAGTAGAAAAAGTACAAAATCAATTCAAATTAGAACTCAAAATTGTTTTGATTCAATTTGACATATATGGATCACTCTATGCCACCACTTGGTTTGTTTTTGCAAATCAAACTCAAATTTCTATCTCTAAGTCGAAACCACTTGTAGAGACATAAAGAGAGTCATTCCAAGAAAAATTGATTCAAGATTTCAAAAACTCCCCCTTTTTCCCATAATTAATACTTCTCCCCACAAGAAGCCAACTTTTGACAAAAGAGTTTTGACAACCCAAAAGTTCTATTCTACTATTTTCAAAATCTCTCAAGTGGTAGCTGATCCATTTATCGCTTTGGCCTTTATTTTCTCCCCCTTTGGCATCAAGCACCAAAACGGGATCAATCTTGGCCCTTTAACCCCATTGCCTCACCAAAATCTTCAAATAAGAACACAAAGGCAATAAGAGTATAAAGATGAACTTGGAGAAGTTACTCTTTTCATCGGAGTGCAGTGGAAGTCTTGCATGGTCCAAGTCCATCTTTTCCCTTTCAATTCTCCTTGGAGACTAAAACAACCAAACTCAAGTACATGGTTAGTCTCAAAGGGTCAAGTTGTAGCACAGCTCCCCCTAAATATGTGCATCACTTGCAAACAGGACTTGTGAGGTCCAGGGAGTGTTTATACAACTTGAGCACCACAATAAGCAACAAAATGCAGAATGAACATGATCAAAGGCATAAACACATGTATGCTACATTTCAATCCAAGTTCCGCGAATCTAAGATATTGAGCTCACTACGCAGCCTACAAAAGGTCTTCTCATCTAGAGGCTTGGTAAAGATATCGGCTAGCTGGTTCTCGGTGCTAACATGAAACACTTCGATATCCCCCTTTTGCTGGTGGTCTCTCAAAAAGTGATGTCGGATGTCAATGTGCTTTGTGCGGCGGTGCTCAACAGGATTTTCCGCTATTCGGATAGCACTCTCATTGTCACATAGGAGTGGGACTTTGCTCAGATTGTAGCCAAAGTCCCTGAGGGTTTGCCTCATCCAAAGTAGTTGCGCACAACACTGTCCTGCAGCAACGTACTCGGCCTCAGCGGTGGATAGGGCAACGGAGGTTTGTTTCTTAGAGTTCCATGACACCAGGGACCTTCCTAAGAATTGGCACGTCCCCGATGTACTCTTCCTATCGACCTTACATCCAGCATAGTCGGAATCCGAGTACCCAATCAAGTCAAAGTTAGACCCCTTTGGATACCAGATCCCGAAGCAAGGCGTAGCGACTAAATATCTAAGAATTCGCTTCACAGCCACTAAGTGACACTCCTTAGGATCGGATTGAAATCTAGCACACATGCATACGCTAAGCATAATATCCGGTCTACTAGCACATAAATAAAGCAAAGAACCTATCATGGACCGGTATGCTTTTTGATCAACGGACTTACCTCCTTTGTTGAGGTCGGTGTGTCCGTCGGTTCCCATCGGCGTTTTTGCGGGCTTGGCGTCCTTCATCACAAACCTCTTTAGCAAATCTTGCGTGTACTTCGTTTGGGAGATGAAGGTGTCGTCCTTGAGTTGCTTCACTTGGAACCCAAGGAAGTAGTTCAACTCGCCCATCATCGACATCTCGAATTTCTGCGTCATCACCCTGCTAAACTCTTCACAAGACTTTTGGTTAGTAGAACCAAATATTATGTCATCGACATAAATTTGGCACACAAAAAGATCACCATCGCAAGTCTTAGTAAAAAGAGTTGGATCGGCTTTCCCAACCTTGAAAGCATTAGCAATTAAAAAGTCTCTAAGGCATTCATACCATGCTCTTGGGGCTTGCTTAAGTCCATAGAGCGCCTTAGAGAGCTTACACACGTGGTCGGGGTACCGTTCATCCTCGAAGCCAGGGGGTTGCTCCACGTACACCTCCTCCTTGATCGGCCCGTTGAGGAAAGCGCTCTTCACATCCATTTGGTTCAATCTGAAAGAATGGTGAGCGGCATATGCTAGCAAGATACGAATTGATTCTAGCCTAGCCACAGGAGCAAAAGTCTCCTCAAAGTCCAAACCTGCGACTTGGGCATAACCTTTTGCCACAAGTCGAGCCTTGTTCCTCGTCACCACCCCGTGCTCGTCCTGTTTGTTGCGGAACACCCACTTGGTTCCCACAAAATTTTGCTTGGGACGAGGCACCAGTGTCCAAACTTCATTGCGCTTGAAGTTGTTGAGTTCCTCCTGCATGGCCAACACCCAGTCCGGATCTAGCAAGGCCTCTTCTACCCTGAAAGGCTCAATAGAAGAGACAAAAGAGTAATGCTCACAAAAATTAACTAATCTTGAACGAGTAGTTACTCCCTTGCTAATATCACCCAATATCTGGTCGACGGGATGATCCCTTTGAATCGTCGCTCGAACTTGGGTTGGAGGTGCCTGAGGTGCTTCTTCCTCTTGAACATCCTGTGCTCCCCCTTGATCATGCGCCTCCACTTGAGGTACCTGTTCGTCATCCTGGGTTGGGGGATGCACCATAGTTGAGGAAGACGGTTGATCTTGCTCCAAATGTTCCTGAGGCCGTACATCTCCAATCGCCATGGTGCGTATCGCGGCCGTTGGAACGTCTTCTTCATCTACATCATCAAGATCAACAACTTGCTCTCTTGGAGAGCCATTAGTCTCATCAAATACAACGTCGCTAGAGACTTCAACCAAACCCGATGATTTGTTGAAGACCCTATACGCCTTTGTATTTGAAACATAACCTAATAAAAACCCTTCTACGGCTTTGGGAGCAAATTTGGAATTCCTACCCTTCTTCACTAGAATGTAGCATTTACTCCCAAAAACACGAAAGTACGATACATTGGGTTTGTTACCAGTCAGCAGCTCATATGAAGTCTTCTTGAGGAGGCGGTGAAGGTAGACCCTGTTGATGGCGTGGCAAGCCGTGTTCACGGCTTCCGACCAAAAGCACTCGGGGGTCTTGAACTCTCCAAGTATAGTCCTCGCCATATCTATGAGCGTCCTGTTCTTCCTCTCTACCACACCATTTTGCTGAGGTGTGTAGGGAGCGGAGAACTCGTGCTTGATCCCTTCCTCCTCAAGGAACTCCTCCACTTGAAGGTTCTTGAATTCGGACCCGTTGTCGCTCCCTATCTTCTTCACCTTGAGCTCAAACTCATTTTGAGCTCTCCTTAGGAAGCGCTTGAGGGTCCCTTGGGTTTCAGACTTATCCTGCAAAAAGAACACCCAAGTGAAGCGGGAAAAGTCATCAACAATAACTAGACCATACTTACTTCCTCCTATGCTCAGATAGGCGACGGGTCCGAAGAGGTCCATATGCAGCAGCTCCAGAGGTCTTGACGTGGTCATCACATTCTTGCTGTGATGTGCTCCTCCCACTTGTTTACCTAACCCTTTTATCTTGCCTTGATTTCCATCACCGAATATTATTGAATCTTGGGAATCTTTATTCTTGACGTAGGAGGTGAACATCTTCTTCTCCCCCGTCATATGGTTTGTGCATCCGCTGTCGATAATCCAGCTTGAACCCCCGGATGCATAAACCTGCAAGGCAAATTTAGGCTTGGGTCTTAGGTACCCAACTCATGTTGGGTCCTGCAAGGTTAGCACAAATATCCTTAGGGACCCAAATGCAAGTTTTGTCTCCCTTGCATCTTGCCCCTAATTTTCTAGCAACTATCTTCCTATCCTTTCTACAAATAGCAAACGAAGCATTTAAAGCATGATATATTGTAGAAGGTTCATTAACTTTCCTAGGAACATTAACAACATTTCTCCTAGGCATATTATGAACAACATTTCTCCTACCAACATTTCTATCATGCACATAAGAAGAACTAGAAGCAAACATGGCATGAGAATCAAAGGCATTATATGCATTACAACTCCTATAACCATTTCTAGATTGTCTCCTATCATAGTACATAAAGGCATGGTTCTTTTGCACACTACTAGCCATAGGGGCCTTCCCTTTCTCCTTGGCGGAGATGGGAGCCTTATGGCTTGTCAAGTTCTTGGCTTCCCTCTTGTAGCCAAGTCCATCCTTAATTGAGGGATGTCTACCAATCGTGTAGGCATCCCTTGCAAATTTTAGCTTGTCAAATTCATTCTTGCTAGTTTTAAGTTGGGCATTAAGACTAGCTAATTCCTCATTTAATTTGGAAATTGAAACTAAATGATCACTACAAGCATCAATGTCAAAATCTTTACACCTATTACAAGTTTCAACAATTTCTACACACAAATTAGATTTATTAGCTACTTCTAGTTTAGCATGTAAATCATCATTAAAACTTTTTAACGTAGCAATAGTTTCATGACAAGAAGATAATTCACTAGAGAGCATTTCATTCCTCTTAATTTCTAGAGCAAGAGATTTATGTGCTTCTACAAATTTATCATGTTCTTCATACAACAAATCCTCTTGTTTTTCTAAAAGCATATTCTTGTCATTCAAGGCATCAATTAATTCATTAATTTTGTCTACCTTGGTTCTATCTAATCCCTTGAATAAGCATGAGTAATCTATCTCATCATCATCACTAGACTCATCCTCACTTGAAGAAGCATAAGTACTAGTATGAGTGCTTACTTTCTTCTCTCTTGCCATGAGGCAAGTGTGACGCTCGTTGGGGAAGAGGGATGACTTGTTGAAAGCGGTGGCGGCGAGTCCTTCATTATCAGAGTCGGAGGAGGAACAATCCGAATCCCACTCCTTTTCGATATGTGCCTCACCCTTGGCCTTCTTGTAATGCTTCTTCTTCTCCCTCTTGTTCCCTTGGTCCTGATCACTATCATTGTCGGGACAGTTAGCAATAAAATGACCAAGCTTACCGCATTTGAAGCATGAGCGCTTCCCCTTGGCTTTGGTCTTGCTTGGCTGCCCCTTGCGACCTTTAAGCGCCGTCTTGAAGCGCTTAATGATGAGGGCCATCTCCTCATCATTGAGCCCGACCGCCTCAACTTGCGCCACCTTGCTTGGTAGCGCTTCCTTGCTCCTTGTTGCCTTGAGAGCAATGGGTTGAGGCTCATGAATAGGACCGTTCAACGCGTCGTCCACGTATCTTGCCTCCTTGATCATCATTCGCCCGCTTACGAACTTCCCAAGAACTTCTTCGGGCGACATCTTGGTGTACCTGGGATTTTCACGTATATTGTTCACCAAATGAGGATCAAGAACGGTAAATGACCTTAGCATTAGGCGGACAACGTCGTGGTCCGTCCATCGCGTGCTCCCGTAGCTCCTTATTTTGTTGATAAGGGTCTTGAGCCGGTTGTATGTTTGGGTTGGCTCCTCGCCCCTTATCATCGCGAACCGTCCAAGCTCGCCCTCCACCAACTCCATTTTGGTGAGCAAGGTGACGTCGTTCCCTTCATGAGAGATCTTGAGGGTGTCCCAGATCTGCTTGGCATTGTCCAAGCCGCTCACCTTGTGATACTCGTCCCTGCACAAAGAGGCTAGCAACACAGTAGTAGCTTGTGCATTTTTATGAATCTGTTCATTAATAAACACAGGGCTATCCGAGCTATCAAATTTCATTCCACTTTCCACAATCTCCCAAATGCTTGGATGGAGAGAAAACAGGTGAGTACGCATTTTGTGGCTCCAAAATCCGTAGTCCTCTCCATCAAAGTGAGGGGGTTTGCCAAGTGGAATGGGGAGCAATTGAGCATTTGAGCTATGCGGGATGCGCGAATAATCGAAAGAAAAGTTTGAGTTAACCGTCTTTCGTCTATCGTAGTCGTAGTCGTCCTTTTGGGAGGAGGAAGATTCGTCGCTGTCGTAGTAGACAATTTCCTTGATGCGCCTTGTCTTCTTCTTCCTTCCGTCTTTTCTTTTGTGGCCCGAGCCTGAGTCGGTGGGCCTGTCATCATTGGGCTCGTTGACGAAGGACTCCTTCTCCTTGTCGTTGATCACCATCCCCTTGCCTTTAGGATCCATCTCTTCGGGCGGTTAGTCCCTTTCTTGAAGAGAACCGCTCCGATACCAATTGAGAGCACCTAGAGGGGGGGTGAATAGGTGATCCTGTAGAACTTCAAAAACTTAAGCCACAAAACTTGGTTAATTGTTAGCACAGTAATTTGCCAAGTGGCAGAGAAGGATCTCAACACAACACAATAACCAAGAGATATCAATCACAGAGATGGCACAGTGGTTATCCCGTGGTTCGGCCAAGACCAACGCTTGCCTACTCCACGTTGTGGCGTCCAAACGGACGAGGGTTGCAATCAACCCCTCTCAAGCGGTCCAAAGACCAACTTGAATACCACGGTGTTGCTTTGCTTTTCTTAATCCCGCTTGCGAGGAATCTCCACAGCTTGGAGCCTCTCGCCCTTACAAAAGATGTTCACAAAGAATCACGGAGCAAGGGAGGGATTAGCAACTCACACACGACACAAAGATCACAGCGAATACGCACACACAAAACCCAGACTTGAGCTCAAGAGACTAGCACACTAGAACGGAGCTCAAATCACTAGAATGTCGAACAAGTGCACAAGAATGAAGTGTGAGTGATCAATAATGCTCAAAGGATGCTTGGTTGTGTCCTCCATGCGCCTAGGGGTCCCTTTTATAGCCCCAAGGCAGCTAGGAGCCGTTGAGAGCAAATCTGGAAGGCCATTCTTGCCTTCTGTCGTCTGGCGCACCGGACAGTCCGGTGCACACCGGACAGTGTCCGGTGCCCGATTTCCTTCCTCAAATGGCGAAGCCGACCGTTGGCGGCCTTGGAGCCGTTGGCGCACCGGACATGTCCGGTGCACACCGGACAGTCCGGTGCCCCCTTCCGACCGTTGGCTCGGCCACGTGTCGCGCGTGGATTCCGCGGCCGACCGTTGGCTCACCGGACAGTCCGGTGCACACCGGACAGTCCGGTGAATTTTAGTCGTACGTCGTCGGCTAATTCCCGAGAGCGGCCACTTCGCTCGAGCCAGCCTGGCGCACCGGACACTGTCCGGTGCACCACCGGACAGTCCGGTGCTCCCAGACTCAGCAGAGTCTTGGCTGCTCGAGCCAAGACAATTCCAATTCGATTTTTCCTGTTTCCAGCACTTAGACACAATATATTAGTCCATAAACAATATACTAAGTCTGAGAAACATACCTTTATTCTTGATTTGTACTTTGTCCACCTTTTTACACTTAGGCACTTGTGTTGGACACTAAATCACCAAAACACTTAGAAATGGCCTAAGGGCACATTTCCCTTTCACGAAGCGCGCGACGCAGCACATCGACTAAACTAAAATAAAGAAAAATGGATTAAACTGAAAGTTGAACGTCACGCGACACAGTCGCGCGTGCGCGAACATGTTGTGCGCGCCGGGGGCACGCGAGCCACGCAGGCGCGCGGGGCACGAGAGCCGCTGGGGCATGCAGCCGCAGGGGCGCGGACGCGGGGCCGAGACGACGCGCGGGGCGCGGGCGGGGAGGGCACGCGAGGGTGCGGCCAGGACGGTGCGGGGGCGCGGCCGAGGGAGGCGCGCGGCCAGGGGCGCGGGGGCGCGCGGCCAGGGGAGGGCGCGTGGGGTGGGGGAGAGGAGGAAGAAGAGGAAGGGGAGAGAGAGAGGAGGGGGCTCACCACAGGGATCCAAATTCCGGCGATCAGCGTCTCCAAATCCTAGGGCACCACAGGGAAGAGAGAGAGGTGGGAGGGAGAGGAAGTTGTGCGCAGGAGAATTGAATGAGGGGAAAGAGATTAGGGGAGGGGGTGCGGCATAGGGAGGGGCAGGGCGCCAGGGGCGCGCGGGCCAAGACCGGGCTAGACCGGGTCGGGCTGGGCTGGGGCGCACCACGGGTCAAAATCCCGTGGCACGCACAACCACATATCGGAATCCAATTCGCGAAACAAAATCCAAAACGAGACTAAGCAACACACGCGATTAAACACGACATCAGACAAAGAAATATGATTCGGCATGATGCAACACCCATGTCAACTTAGGTTTTGTTTACACACGATATAGACACCAGTCGCTATACTGCTTTGAAATTGGGAAGAAGGAGCGAAACGGGAAAAGAAAAGTGAGTAACGTCTGAATTTGGTGAGTAAAAAGAAGAAAAAATTCTACCCCCAAATTCAGGGCGTTACACTCGGCTTCTGGCTACCAAAAGCTGCTGCAGACTGCCAAATGCTCCAGCTTTTCAGCCCGCTTGTATAAGAATCGCTTTGATAAAACCCGTTTAAAATCAACATGAACACAAAATCGATTGAGTTGCCACGATAGTAGGAATCTGTCGCTTTCTAGATCCTAAACCCTTTGGACCACTTCATCATCCTCCGCACGTAATCCCCACGATACTCAGATTCTTTCCACAACCAGATTCTCAGAAAAGCTGGTCAGAAAAAAGCTGAACCAAATAGGCCCAGCATACCGTCTAGTGAGTCTCCAACTAACCTAAACGTGATTGTGGCACCTTCTATTTTGACATGAAATTGGTTCTAGCACCTTGCTAATTGTGGTTGTACATCGATCTGATGAAGCGACCTGTGCATAGATATTTTTTGTTTATTACTATCTAAATATTTTGTTTTTCCCCTCTGTTTTTTCTTGCTTCAATTTTTGGAAGGAGCATCAATTTTTTACTACAATCGTCTGTGGCTTGATGCTATTCTCAATTACTTCATCGACAGAAAAGTTACAATAAGTGGTGAATTTAACACATGATGCTATTTGTTGCAAAGACTTAGTGACGCTCCTTATCATCTTGATAGAAATTCATTTATGCAATATTTTTTTGTGATGCTGGTTAGAAAATAGAAACACATGGCATTTTGGTTGAGCTTATCTCATGCTCCTATGTGAACCACAAAAAATTTCATGTTGCTAACATGTATTTGCTATGAATGTATTCACCATTTTACATTAATAAAATGTTCAGATAAACAAAAGCAGTAATTTGGATAGTAGCTGCCAATAATATGGATTACTTTTATAAATACCCCTGAAATTCTACGAATCAACCTGTTGTCCTACGCACTTCTCTGTCCTATCTGCATTCGGGTCCACATCATCTTCGTCCCCAACCTCCCTCCCCACGCCGCCTCCCGTGCCCTTCCCACGACCTGCCTCCCTGAAATTCTGTATTGTTTGTTGCTAGAGAATTTATAAGATTGAGATCAATAATATGTGATATTTATTTTTATGTAATCATTGTGCATTAATACTTTGTCGAATATTTTGTTTACGGTTGCAATGCCCGAGCACTTGACCAGTATACATTTTTGGACGGCAAGTACAGTCTTCAGCCACCCAGTGGCACGGGTGTACGGACCAGATCGTTCGTACGTACCTAAGGCCACACGCTTGAGCGGATCAACGCTCAAACTTTGTTCTCGGTAGCCGCTTTGAAGTGGTAAAATATACGCACGAAATTGAAGTTGACTGCGGACCACTTCAATGGTCGAACCGTCGAAGTCAGACGCCACCCCCAGTTCCCCACTCGCTGGCTCGCTGCCTCCGCCCATGCCCATCGATCGCCCATACTACTATAAAGCAGCGCTCCTTCCATTCCCAGCGCAGACCGCAGAGACATCCACCGACGCCGCCAACGCATCGGCATCGGCACTTGGGCAGCAGCTCCGGTTCATCTACCCTCGCAACGCCGCAAGGGAGCGATCACATCGATCGTCACCGAGACAGACCCTGTTCTTCGGACGCATATCACCAACAACTCTCCAAGCCAGCCCGGCCATGGCGTTGTCGCCGTCTGCGCAAGCGACAAGCCCGCTCGCGCGCCAGCTGCTGCGCCACGTGTCGTCCGGCCTGGTCGCCGCCGCCTTCCACCGCCCAGCTCCAGCCATCAGTCTGCCAAGCGCGCCGCGGGGAGCGGACGACGTGGCCCTGGCGGCGTCTCACCACCAGCGGCTCTGGCCCGCTCCGTCACCGAAAGGGCGCCCCGGAGCCCCGAGGCAGGGGAGCGGCGGGCAAGTCCACCACGCAGCTCCGGCGATGGCGACGATAGCAAGCGTAGTTACGCCGCCCACGAACGCCCTGACGGCGGCGACCACGCACGTGGTGACGCGAGGACCCGCCCGGCCTGGTCTCCCGGCACAAGGCGGCGGTGGCAAAACGCATGGCGCACCGGCGGCGGCGAAAGCGCGCGCGGTTATGCGAGGACCTGCTCCGCCGGCCCGCCCTAAGGAAGGCAGCGGCGGAAAGGTTCATGTCGTGTCCCCGGCGGCGATGTCGAGCGCAAGCGTGCTTATGCGAGGGCCCGCACCGCCTGGTCACCCGGCAGAAGGCGCCGGCGGCCGTGGTGGAAGCATCCACGCTATCGCTTCTTGATTCTTCAGATTGAGGCTGCTATTTTTCCTTCGACGTCTTAGCCTGGTGGTCCAAGTTTTTGACGGTGAATCGTACCAAAATTTTCAGTAACAGTTGGTATTGTAAAAATCAAAAGTGAATGAACTCGTGATTTGGAAGAACCGTCACATTTACTTTACTCGTCAATAAAATACATATATTTATGCTATATTGGTTACTTTTTTCATATAAAAAACAAGGCAACATAAATTAAGAATTTAAAACCTCCGTCCTCAAGTTATCGCTTCTCCAAAAGGATAACTTAAAGACGAAGACATAAAGTGGTGATATAGATGAAGCAATATTATATGAGATGACGATGAACAGTGAAGCATGATACTCATCTCATATGTCTTAGCATTATTTATTCCATCTTTTCTCATGTTAAACAAGTTTACTAACGTACCTTCGACTTTTTTTTGCATAAGATAGCTCGAAGATACTTTGAATGTTAAGCTGGACGAAGCTATAGGCCTATATAAGGTGACTTTATGCATGGCACTCTCCACCTATTTATAGGAAAGTTGTACAACTTCGTATGAAATTACAAACATACTTACAAAGTTCATACACATGATTTACAAATATAACAGGGGCATTATTGTCTTTTTCCTTTCTATCTTGCTACACAAGTCTTGGACTTATTCCCCTTCATCTCTCTTTGCGCTCGAAGCTTTCTCCAAGACGAGGCTAGCGACCTCAGCTCGCACCTTCGTTGCATGCTTGTATAGATGAAGCTTCTTTACACGCTGCTTTGGCCAAAGGCCATCTTCGTCCATCCATTGCTATATGCCTGAAGCACATTTGCTTACACCGAAGTAAATATGTTTTGAGGACCTTTGGCAAGGCAGGCTCCCAACAGTAGCCACTTGCGGAATGAGTTTGATTCTTCATAATGAGCTTAGATCACCAAAATCATTATTGGGAGGCCTTGCACCAAAGGCCCGAAAACACCTTCTCGAAGCTCGTTATGGAGAAGGCGAAATACACAATTTGGTACAAAGAGAGTTAGACTCGCAGTCCACCAGACGGGGAGAAGGTGAAGGCGACATTGCCTACGCGCGCGAACTTTTTCACGACTCGCACCTCTGCACGCCCACTTATCAGTATAAAAGTGATAGAGCGAGTCGGAGCGAGTCACATTTACTGCCCCCAACCACTTGCTGCCAAAATTTTCTGTGACTCCGAAACTCTATCTAACACCACTTCGGAAGTAGTTTCGACATAACATCTTCGGGCGTAATTCCCTTAGATGGTGAGAATCCGCTCGACTGCTAAGTTGATCACTCCTACTTCTTCGAAGGCACTTTAGGATATTGTGCCCATTTTCGAAGCTATGAGAGCTTCGTCATCAATGAGACCTGTGAAGGAGCTCCCGAGGGATAGCCCATTGAAGCCAAGCTATATTGAGATAGGTCGATCCATCCTGAAGGGAAAAGATTTGCAAACTATGAAGAAGCTTGGTTACTTCAATAGCAAGCTCAACGTGCGGCTCCCTGGTGATGGTACACTTTTGTGTTTTAAGTCCAATGCTCATGTCCTTTATCGACCGCCACATCAACTATCAATAATTATCAACACTAGTACTAACAAAGTGCTCGTGCGTCGCTACGATTCTCTTTTATGTTTGAGTATAAAATATAAAACACAAAGACGTGTATATTATTGGCTAGGTGAATTTGAATGTATATTTAGAGCCAACAACCATGGTTCAAATTCTCATTTGTGTATAATTTTAGCTTTTTATCATATAAATGTGGGGGACAACAATGGTCCAAATATTTCTTCACAATTTGTTAGGGCCCTAAATTAATTTTAGTTCCAAAATGAATAGAAATATGATCTGATCCGATTTTTAAATTTTATAGTGTAAAATTTAGAGTCGATTATCACCCCTATATAACTAAATTCATAGAAAATTTAGAGTCGATTATCACCCCTATATAACTCGAGAGCACTTAAGGTTATCTAACATATGTGGTTGCATATGGCACCTGTGAGTAGGAGCCAAAGATGGGGAAACGGGTACCGCCTCATTTATAGGCTCTGCTAGTGGAAACCTAGAGGCAACGAGTTTGATGGCTCACTGCTATAGGTACGGTGGCTGCGATGCTCGCTGGCTCGCTGCGACTCTTTTGGTTTCCACAAGAGCTGCGATCTTTTGGTTTCCACAAGAGCTGCGAATGCGAAACTACAGGTTACGATGCTATGGAAGATGGTGCTGCTAGCCCTTACCGTAAGCTGTTCTTTTTATAATTCTTGCCAAAAAATCAAGATTAAGTGGGGTTTTAAAAACCTTGCTCCTAATCAAGTAGAGGAGCTTCTTTGGAACACATAAATTTCACGTTGTACATATTGAAAATTAATATGTACTGCAAAAGAAACAATTTTATTTGAGGCACCCGTTACCATTAAAATTTTAAAGCAAAACGCAGCTACTAGACTTCATAGAAAAACTAGGTACGTGCCTGTGCGATGCCACGGATCGTGATTATAATGATGACAATGTTGGGGACCTTCGGCATCCGAAGGTCCTCAAAAACAGGATTTAACAGTATTTCTGGAGTATAATGTGTGAACAGGTATCTTCGGACTCAAGTCGGCATCACAGTAGACCAGAATAATACGAAGGTTGGTACAGCGCCGAAGGTGTGAGCAGGAAAGCTTCGGCGTGACAGCAGAAAGTGAAACCGACTTAAAGATGAAAAGGCTATTTAGACCTCGACAGATTACTATAGAGTTATTATCAACTGTAAAGGGCATGAATGTAATTTTATATGGGTTGTGTCCCGCGCCTATAAATAGGTGAACAGTACTCCCGTACTGTTCACGCTGACTTGGCATTCGCTTTTTGCGTCACGCTTGTACTATCATCTCCTTCCAGTTGAAGGTACACTTGTAATTCAATGATATTCCTGTTTATACCTAATAATAATAGATAATTGTTTATGTTGTCTTTTATATTCCTTACATTTCATCCTTCGTCACTGTATGATGAATTTATGGAAATACGTCATTTATAACCTTCGTCCAGAAACCATTATATCCTAAAGGAAATAATGCTTCGAAGGACGAAGGGCTTTAACGATTAACATTTTCTATGTTGCCTTGTTCTTAACTCATAGCATTTGAGAACAAGTCCCCAACATTGGCGCCCACCTCCGGTGAACCCACTTCCACTCTTCGAGTTTTTTGAACACCTTCGGCGATCATAAACCTTCGTTATGGCGCCGAAGAAAGATTCAGCGACTGGGGCTGCAGCTCTGCAACCACTGGATCACAATCAGGAGACAATCTCCCTTCGGGAGGCCCGAAGCCAGAAAAGGAAGGCTGTCAGCCCGACACCACCAGAGGACGAGATAGATCAAGAAATCAGAGATATGGAAATGCTTCATCAACAAGTACAGAGGAAGAAAGAAAAGATGGCCAGGCTAGCTGAACTGCAGAGGCAGATAGACGAAGCCTCTGAAGAAGTTCGTTATCTTGCTCAGGATGAACAACACCGAAGGCCTCAGCACCAAGACCTTCATCAGGAGGGTTTTCCCAATGAAGATGACTGGTATGACAATTTCCATCATGGGAATTTTGTTTTTGATGATGCTTCTCCTCTGTCCGCTGAGCTGCAGGCTACACCTTGTCCTCCGTCCTACAAGCCGCCTCAGCTTCCCGTATTTGATGGCCACTCAGACCCGAAGCAGTTTTTGATGAGCTATGAAGCAACAGTATCTTCATATGGTGGCAATGCTGCAGTCATGGCCAAATCTTTCGTTATGGCTGTCAGGAGTGTTGCTCAAACCTGGTATTCCTCCCTTCGACCAGGAACGATCACTTCATGGCAGAAGCTGAAGGACTTGTTGTTAACTAGCTTTCAAGGGTTTCAGAAGAAGCCGGTCACTGCTCAAGCTCTGTTCCAGTGCACCCAGGATCACGAAGAATACCTTCAGGCGTATGTCCGAAGGTTCTTGCGTTTGAGGGCACAAGCACCAACGGTGCCCAACGAAATTGTCATTGAGGCCATGATCAAGGGGCTTCGGCCAGGACCATCAGCTCAGTACTTCGCTAGGAAGCCCCCTCAAACTTTGGAGAAGCTGCTCCAGAAGATGGACAAGTACATTCGGGCCGATAATGATTTTCGCCAAAGGAGGGAGGAGGCTTTCAGGTTTTCTGAAATGACCAGGGGCTTCGGAGGGAGGTTCTACCCGAGGCACGTTAGATCAATTCATAACTCTATACAAAATGATGATAGAGGGAGCCAACAGCAAAGGCCACAATGTTCCTCACAGGCTTCGGGGCAACAGCAAGGCTCCTTCCGACCACCAGCTCCAAGAGGTAGAGGCGCCAGGGGCTTCGGAGGAAGATTTGGCGATCAACCGAGAAGAATCTTCTGTTTATTCTGTGGTGAGAACAAAGGTCATACCACCAGGATGTGCCATGTTACCATCCAGAAGCAAAAAGAAATAGCCGAAGCGACAGCACAACAGGTTCAGCCGAAGCAGGTCATGCACACTGCTTCGTATCATTCGCCTTACATCCCAGAGTATGTAGGCAATCACCCTGCAGTTTCTGTTGCTTCGGCGAGTCAACCTCAGGCTTCCTGGCAACAACCTCCGCCTCCACCACCGCTACAACAAGGCCAGCAGCCAGAAGGGAGCCAATATGCTCCACACCAAAGGGACTTCAGAGAGCAGTCCGAAGCTCGCACAGTCAACAGCACTGTGCCAGAGTCAAAGCATATCTATTGACAAATATCCTACCTTAATAGCAATCTTTTTCATTCAGTTTTATTTTCTGTAATAAAGGACTTTGTTCAGGTTTCATGTAAATAGTTTCGTTGATTCACACAAGGAAAATATATCTTCTTCACAGGCTTAAATTGTTGAAAGACGTGTGACAACAAAAAGGACCTTCGAACTATTGAAAATTCTTCGGAGTATCAAAAAGTCGTTCTAAGGAACGCAGAGTAAGTTTGCCGAAGTCACAAAAAGCCGCTCCAGAGGGAGCGCAGTGTAAGTTTTCTGCTCCAAAGTCGTTCCAAAGGGAATGCAGAGCATACAGCGAAAAGTCAACGCTGATACCGCCTAAGTAAAAGGCGAAGCGCGAAAAGTCAACGCGAATACCGCTGAAAGTAAAAGGCGAAGAAGCTTCTAAGGGAGGCTTACAGCGAAAAATAAACGCTGATTCCGCTGAAGTAAAAGGCGAAGAGGCTCCTAAGGGAGGCTTGTAAAAGATTATGTGTTTTATTGCAGGGATGCGTGTGCATCTTCGGAATAAGCATCGCCTCACATAACATAACATCATCGCATCATGTCGCATAGCATAAGCATCATACATCATGTTGCATATGGCACAAGAGGTGGACACAATATTAATCTACAGAAGAACGTTTTGAAAAAAGGGAAAAATCATACTGTCACAAGGAGATACATTATTGATCTTCGGAGGTGTAGCTTCGGAAAATATTTTCATGAAGCCTGGATATTATTCATCAGAACACTGGATATTGTTGAAAAATTCTTCTTCACGAAGCATGAAAAGAAGGGAAGGTGCTTTTTCGTCAAAGACTCAAAAGCGGTACGTATAAAGTTTCATGCATCGTAAAGAATTAAGCAAGAAAAAACAGGTATATTACATTCAGGGTTACAAAATGTTACAATATATTACATCTCAAAAGTTTTTACAATAATACTTAATCCTCTCTCAAAACGACTTCTGCAGCCTCGTTTAGGAGCCGATTGACGACTTCGTCCATAATAGCTTCAGCCATCTTTTTTATTTCGTCGTCTCCTTTCGGCTGAGGGTCCGAAGGGGCTTTAGCAGAATCTGAAGTAGAACAGGATACGGCTACATTGCTATGATAAATTGCAAACGAATCTTAAAACCTAAAATTACAGCACAATAAAAACTATTAGTTAATACCTAATTGACCTTCGGGCTCTGCGCTCTTCTCAGCAGCCTCAGCTACTTCTCTAGCATCGTGAATGCCCTTTTCGCTTCTTTGAATAATCTCTCGGGCCATTTCTCGGCCACCATTATCCCAGATATCGGTGAAAAATTTTCCACCAACCATGCTAGCTTCGGCCGATGGATCCCTTGCATCTTCGAAGGACAAAGCACCTTTGGATTGCGCTAGAATCTTTACATGTTCGCAGCCTTTTTTCTCTAAAATAGTGGCAATTCCTCTGGCACCCGAGAAGGCACATATATCTCCACGGCTATTTAAAATTTCTTCAAAGGCTTCAGCTTCGTGGTCGATCCATTCGATGGGACCTTCGGGATTGCCTCTCGTAAAGTTTTCCTCACTTGAGAATGCGCCGACCTTGGCGAAGCTAGCCCTTAACTTCTTGACACATTCTATAGATTTGTTATAGCATCTCTTCTTGGACGACTGAAGCTCTTCAACAGTTCCTTCTAAGTGATCTGCCCATTGGTCGCTGAGTTCTCGCTTTGTTTCTTCAAGTATACGTTCTTCCTTGGCTCTGGCCAGTTGTTTCCGAAGATCTTCAAGTTCGCGTTTATGAGCTTCAGCTTGACCTTTAAAAGCAGCTTCGTCTTCCTTTATTTTATTTATCAATGAGTGTAATATTTTATCTTTCTCGAGACCTTCGTTCCTCAGTTCAAGTACTTCGAAACGAAGGTTGCTCAGGGCTATAGTACACCCTTCGTCTTCAGCATCTTTCTGTGCCCTGAGGGCATTGCTAAGTATCAGGCCCTGCAAAGAGAAATATGTGTGTGTCAATAGGTTTAAACAAACGAAAAATTTTGGTCTCAACAAAAAATGCAAAGATTCCATTTGTTGCACCTTCAAGCTATTATACGCCAGGCTGTCGGCCAAATCATTTTTCGACAGCACTGAGAGCCCGTCTTCCAGTGTTGGGAATCCGAAGCTCTTGCTCATCTCCCGACAGACAGAAATCTCTTTGCTGTCAGGGAGACAATACAAAAAGTCTTCTTCTCCATTGCCATTGAATATTAATGCCCCCTTTGGATACTTCAGTTTTTGGGCGTAAAGTTGGGCCTCTTGTTTTTCTTTTTCTGATAGTTGTTTCCCCGAAGCATGGCGAATAATATAATCAAGGACTTTGGGAGATGCTTCGGGGATAGCAGCACTGATTTCTTCAACAAAAGTTGGCTCTGCAATTTTTTCTTCTTCGAATTCCAGGGATTTTATTTTCGTGGGTTCTGAGGACCCAGCTTCGGCTTCAGTTTCTTGTTCTGGAGCCTTAGTATCAGAGATTTCAGTTTTTCCTTCGGGGATGACAGCAGTCTCCTTCGGAGGTGTGCTTGAAGATTTAACTGTCTCCAGAACATCTAGCACGTTGACCATTCTCTTCCTTTTCGGAGTCACTGCTGGCACCTTTTGGTTTTTTACTGCCTCAATATTTGCTGCAGGACTCAAAACTTCTGATGTTTTTGATCCCTTCGTTGCTTCTTTTACTTCTTCCATTTTTTCTGTGGACGGCGCTTCGGCCTTCTCTTTCGTTTCTGATAACAAAGTCTTTGATTGTTCCAATTCTATTTTTGTTGGCATTTCGGCCGTTTCTGTGACTTCTGGCAGCAAGGTTGGCTCGGTTGGTTTTTCAGCTTCGGTGGCCGAAGAGGTTTCTCCGGTAAACTCAGGCACCGAAGCCGGTTCAATATAGCGCGGCCGATGTGTGAGGACCTTTATCTTCTTTCTTTTCGGTTCTGGCTCGCTAGGAGCAGTTGCAGCTTCTTCTTTTGCAGAGGTTGTGTTTTTTCTCTTCTGCCTTCGAATGGGATAGCAATAGTCAGGGTAGACAAACCCGATTGCATCAAATACCCGATTTAGCCTCTTCTTTTTTCGGCCTCCGAAGGATGCTGACATGCAGTGTCTTCGGCCTTCGAATAAGCCCCAAGCAGTTCATCACTTAAATTTTCAATGCTTTTTAACCAGTCATCATCTGGCTCAACGAATTTATCTCCAAATTTAAAAGTGTATTTCAACCTGATAAGTCCACCTTCGTCGGCCTCTTTTATGGTTTCTTGTGGCATTTCCCATTTCTCCGCGAGCGGCCATACCCTGAAGGCGATATGCTCTTGTACTAAGTCCCTCGTTCCAATAAAAGAACAGATAACGCCGAAGGCCCTCTGGCATTCTTCGGCAGCTTCATTCATTTCAACCTTCGGCCTCCGAAGGCCGAAGCTTTGCCAAATAGGGCGCATAATTATACCTTTGATATCTTCTCGTACTGTCAGATCATTCTTCACATAAAACCATTCTGTCATCCAGTCGCCGGGCCATCTCTTCCGAAAGGTTGGCACGGGGCAGCTTGACCCGGACCGAGAAACGAAACTGTAGCAGCCAAAATTATTGTGATACTGTTCCTTACCCCAAGGTTTTGTTTCGTATGATAATTCGTGTATATTGCAGAAGCTTTTTGCATCAGGCTTCAGACCTTGGCTTCTCACGGCCCACACGAAGATATTCAACCTTATGATTGCTTCGGGGGTAAGTTGGTGAAGATAGACTTCGAAGATTTTCAACACCTCCACGACGAAGCTGCTCAAGGGAAATCGCAGTCCAGCTTTCAAAAAGCTTCGGTACACTACGACTTCATTCTCTTCAGGGTGTGGGCACGTTTTTTCCCCTTCGTCGGCCCTCACAATGGATAAATCCCGGAAATACCTTCCTCTCATGTTGATAAGATGATTCTCTTTGATAGTTGATTTACCATAAACTGAATGGCTTGGTCGCCAGGGACGATCTTCGGAGTCTTCACCACCACTGTCCACATCATAGCTGTCACTGTCACCAGTATCTTCAGACAAACCTTCCAGAATCTCCTTGGTGATTTTTTCTGTATTGGTCTTTGACATCGCTATAAGAAACCCCAAGTTTTTCTCTTCGTCCAGGCTCAGCTTCATCTCAGCAGCAGTCTTCTTATCCTCAGACATCTTCGGAGACACTAAAAACTATTTTCAAAGCCGAAGCTTCAAAACTAAAGGCTTAACAAATCTTAGTGCACAAGAGCTAAAAATTGAGTGAGCGGGAGCAGTTGGCCAGAGAGCGTGTCAAATGAGTTTGCGGTATGACCGTATTTATACGCCAAGAGCGTTGAAAATTGAAAGACCCCTCTTGTCAGTGAATGTTGCTATTCTAGCAAAGGGAAGGTGTTTTTTCGGACCTTCGGCGTAAAGCCTTCGTCCATGTCGCAATCTAAATTTATTATTTTAAACAAATTAATATTGCGAGGGGCTACTGTTGGGGACCTTCGGCATCCGAAGGTCCTCAAAAACAGGATTTAACAGTATTTCTGGAGTATAATGTGTGAACAGGTATCTTCGGACTCAAGTCGGCATCACAGTAGACCAGAATAATACGAAGGTTGGTACAGCGCCGAAGGTGTGAGCAGGAAAGCTTCGGCGTGACAGCAGAAAGTGAAACCGACTTAAAGATGAAAAGGCTATTTAGACCTCGACAGATTACTATAGAGTTATTATCAACTGTAAAGGGCATGAATGTAATTTTGTATGGGTTGTGTCCCGCGCCTATAAATAGGTGAACAGTACTCCCGTACTGTTCACGCTGACTTGGCATTCGCTTTTTGCGTCACGCTTGTACTATCATCTCCTTCCAGTTGAAGGTACACTTGTAATTCAATGATATTCCTGTTTATACCTAATAATAATAGATAATTGTTTATGTTGTCTTTTATATTCCTTACATTTCATCCTTCGTCACTGTATGATGAATTTATGGAAATACGTCATTTATAACCTTCGTCCAGAAACCATTATATCCTAAAGGAAATAATGCTTCGAAGGACGAAGGGCTTTAACGATTAACATTTTCTATGTTGCCTTGTTCTTAACTCATAGCATTTGAGAACAAGTCCCCAACAGACAACAAAATCCGTGATTAAACATAAATACATAATATTATTATAAATATTTCGATCCAGATATTATTATAAATAACGCACAGAGGAAACTTCTCTGTCACCTACTTCCTCTCGCACTTCCACTCCGACCACTACAGTGCCTCGGCCCTTCCTGGCGCCGCGGCCTTGTATTCTGCTCCACGCCAACTGCACGCCTCGTCTCATCCGTGCTCTCTGTCCCGCCTCAGCTTGTCGTCTCCCTCGATATCGGTGTCCGTATCACCGTTGACGGGTGGGGCGTCACCGCCGTGGACGCCAATCATTGGTCATTGCCCCGGTGCCGTTCAGTTCCTCTTCGCCTCTCCTGGGTCGAAAGCCAAGAGATATGTGCACACCGGTGACTTCCGTTACACAGAGTCTATGACGCGTGATCCTAACTTGCTGGAGTTCGTCCGTGCTGATGCGGTGTTTCTGGACACCACATACTGCAACCCCAAGTTTACATTCCCTTCGCAAGAGGATTCTGTGGATTACATAGTGAATGCAATCAAACGTGTGAAAGAGGAGAGTTCAGTATCAAGACAGCGTGTGTTATGTCTGATCGCCACCTATGCCGTCGGCAAGGAGAAGATTTTGCTTGAGGTCGCACAGCGCTGTGGGTGTTCAATCCATGTGGACAGTAGGAAGATGAAGATTTTGACACTGTTGGGGTTCGTAGCTGCAAAGACGTGGTTGTTAATTGCTCGAGCCAGCTTGATGGGGAGGATGCTGCTTTGTTACCAGCAATCTCTTCTGCTTCTGAACAACAGGATAAACCGATAAACTGAGGGAGAATACTATGCAGGAAACACTTAAAGAACTGTCAGATTTCCTACCCTCGTGGGTGAGCCAGGAACAGATCACAGACCTGCTGATGAGTTCTAAAGGTGACATTGTTAAAGCAGCATCGAATTTTTTTGAGCGAGAAAGATATTTCTTTGAAGAAGCAAATGTTTCTTGTACCAACACAGAGAAAAAACATTCTTCTAATCATGGGTCGTCTACTGATGTAAGTAGTCAGCAAGAATCTCCTTTATTTTCACAGAAGCTAATGGAATACTCTGCAAAACTGGTAAATTTGTCTCCTATGAGAATTGAACCAAATACTCCCAAAAAGGCAAATAAGAGGGGTTCCAGCAATACAAACAAGCCAAAAAAGAAAGGCCAATTAACTTCCTCAACAGAATCTGGTGGGCGCAAGCAGTACACAATTACAAATTATTTCATTAGAGCTACAGAAGCTGCTTTTAAAAGGTGTAGATCTGAAAGAGTAACTGTGGAGGCACAGTGGTTTTTCACCAGCACAGAGTGCTAACTTCATATTCTAAGGATTCCTTGTCCCAAAAAGCAGTAGTACCTCTATTAACTCGGTCATAGCTAGCCTCTCGACTTCTTCACCAGCAGAAAAGTCTGGGCGCAGTAATTCAGCTGTGGAAATAATGTGTCATCAGCAACAAATAAAAAGTTCAAATAACTATCAAAGAAGTTGAGGAATTCGAAAGTTTGAGCTAACCAGAGCAGAAGAAGCCATGATCTTCCTCGCACAAACCACCAAGATCATTACCATCAGGGATCTGCTTGTCAAACCGGACTCCAATTTTTGAGGACCCATTATCTTCAAAAGCAAGCATCACTCTACCTCGATAACCATAACTTGGTCCCCTAAAGATCAATCAAACAATTTATAAAAATGAATGCATGTATTGAATTAAAATGGTTGCTGGAGAAAAAAATAATGACATCAGAAGAAAGAATGTATCATTTTAGAGGATTGCAAGTACAAAAGCAAGCTCATAACTCGGTTGCCTATGAGAAGTCCCATAGCCCAGCTATTCCTCTTCCTATAAAGCATTCCAAGTTAACAAAGTACCAAAGAGTATGAACATAACAATTGAATTGACAATCAACAAGAATACTTCCTGTCAAAAGTTGACACTCGTTATTTACCGAAATCCTTGTTTGAATTCCAATTAAATGAAGAATCAATGAAGTACTATTATCAATATAAAAATCGTTTGATATAAAGGGCAATAACAATCTGTGGTTGGATAGTATTTAGAAGAAGTGGCATACCGCTTTAAATACACAGTATAGTCCAATCACAGATTATAAAGGGCAATAACAAAAATAGCATATTGCATGGCTTGCAAGTACGATGAAGTTAAATGGAAATCCATAATACCAGAATTCCTTCATAGTTCATCTCACTCCTTTCCATCAAGGTCAAATGACAACAGATAAAACCAAATGGTTATGTGGTGCAAACTTATGGACCCTATAAAAAATGAGAGCATACTCAATAGTCTATATTGTTGTAACAACAAATAAACATCCACGCCCAAGGCGATCAATCTAAGAATATCAAAACTTGTCATCCCTTGAACTATATAACTCAATTTTAACTTCATTTAGGAGTAATGAGTTCTCAGCTAAAATGGATCAGCTTGCAGCGGTAGTCTCCAAATTCAAGGATTCACATAATTTAAATTTAGGTTGCAATAAATTACATTAGAACAAAACCCGTGGGGCTGTTGCTCCATCCTTCCACGACCACCAGCGTTGCTCTGCCTCGCCGTACTGCTTTCCGACGAGGCGTCTCCGTGGTGTCCCGGATCGCTCACATGGGGGTGGCGGTGAGGTATTTGTATGAACAGGAAGGTTCGATCATGGCTGGTCATGGTTATGCATGGTCATGAACTGGTACACACTATGAACTAATAGATAAACATAGCTCATGCACAGTCATAATATTTTTTTATAACTTAATTACAGTAAAGGGAGAACTTAATTTACATTTGCAGATATGGGAATGAGAACTGAATTTACATTTGTAGATCGATAAAAGATTGCAATAAAGGGAGTTTTATTAGTCCAAAACACTAATATGTACGAGGAGAATGCAATGTATTTTAACTGTATTCATTGGAGGCAAGAATTTGTAATCATTTTGAGAGGATTTCTGTAGCATTATAAATAAATAAAAGAACACAATATGCAGAGAACAGGTCAGGTATTTTTGAATTTTAAAATATCACAATATGCAGAGAACAGATCAAGTATTTTTGAATTTTAAAAGATCATAGTATGAATACAAAGCATAACTAACAGATAAACATAGCTAGAATTTTCCGGTTAGCATTGTATGATTTCACTTGATCGACCATGGCTAGTTTTGAGAGGATTTCTGAAACATTATATTAGTCCAAAGAAATATGGTTGCATGCTCATGAACTACCCCAGCATAAGAGAAATGGTAAATGACAACTCAAGCTTTGTCCAATGCTCTTGAATGATTCTGCGCTTTATGTGGAAAAATGAAAGAAGCTGTTTAAAAGAGCAACCATTGTAATTTAAGGGGCATATAAGACCAGGAAGGTTACACAGAAGCACAAGCAGGACTGCATAAGAACAGGGTAGGAGCCAGAAAGACAAAGGTTACCGAACCAGAAGGGCCAGCATGAAACAGGAACCAGACACCTTGGCCTGGGAGGCCACCAAACTTGTTCTGTTGCCAAACAATAGAAATTAGACAATCGTCATGAGCTCAAAGGGCAGACACCAGGCTGAGCCATGCCCACACAAGCATGAGGCAGGCCAGCAGGTCCAGCTTAAAGCTTCGACTATGCCATCAACAAATGCAGCAGTGCAGCACATGAATTCCTAAGCCATCATATGATCTTGCAAGTTAAATGCCTGCCTGTTTTACCGGTCACATCTGTATTATCTCGACCTACAAATATTCTATAGTGGCATTTGATAATCGTGCAAGCCAAATGTCTGTTCTTCCAATCACACCGCTGCTATTTCCATCTAGAATATTCTATAGCCGCACACAAGCCTCATAGCAACTAAACTGGAAAACACGAAACAACAAAGCAAATAATACAGAACATCAGGTTAATGGATAGGCACCGGAACATGGGCACACAAGCATCTAAGAACAGCACAAGAAAAGAAAAGGGCAGGGACTCACCTCACGGAAGAGGACCCTTGCTAGTCCGCCGAAATCACGAAGCATCCTCGCCAGGATGTAAACTGCCTTAAAATAATGTTGTGAAAGCTTAATGAGCTCACCTATCGGTTGCCCTTAGCAGCTGTAGCAGACACAGACATCACCACTCGCCTTGTGATTAAGCTCCAGGAGGAGCACCGCGTTCAAAGGTGCATATAGCTCACTGAAAAAATATTGAGCATGTAACTAAGGCAAATTCAACCACCTTAAAATCTGAAAGAGGCAAAAGTGCCACTTAAGTATGCATCATTCAGATTCATGTGCCCCTTCTCCTACCTTCATTTTCAACCACCTTAAAATCACAACTATCACCTATTCATTGGAACTTGTGAAATGTAGAAATGGTGGATACAAAAAAAGGTGAAATGGTCATTGAAAAACTATATTTCTTTACAATGCAATGATTTCTACAAGAGGGTGCATTTTTTAGTGTTGCTGAGATTTTTAAATTAACAAAACATGAAAGGCACCAGCATGTGAAATTATTATCAGTTTCAGGCATTAATCGGAGTAGCAAATCCTTCCCATGCAGAATTAGTTCCACAAAAGTATAAAACACATACCATGGCGGCACATAAATTTTATAGAACATACCACGGTGGCTCGAAGGAGCGACACGATCTCAGCAGGACAACCCAGTTGTCGACTGAGAAGTAGGCTCCTGCAAGGACGTTCGAAAGTCACATGTATAGCAAAATGAACAACATCACCTGGCTTGATGGTCTCGTGTGTGGCCTCCCTTAAGAACCAAGTTTTGTACTCGACCAATTCCAGGAAGGCGCGCTATTTGGGGATGTGGATGGAGGGCGAGGTGTGGGGGAGATACGTACTGCTGAAATCGTGTTCTTGCCAATTCGGGGGGGGGATGGGGGATATGCGATGGGACCGTGGCCGATGCCGAGCTCCTCCAATTGGGGAGGCACTGATGGCGGCCGAGATTTGGAGCACTGGCGGCGAAGTAGCGCATGGCATGTAGCGGCTAGGGCTCGATTTTGGTAGGAGTTGGTACTGGGCGCTGATGGCGGCTAGGATTGGATGCGAGGTGGGGCAATACAATCGAGGCGGGCCGTGCCTCCATGAATTGAGCCATCGCAGGAAGATGAACTATGTGACCACTAATCTGCGCCGCGTAAAGAAGAAACGGGAGTCAAACTGGCAGCGCCGAGACAGTGTCGAGGGAGAACACAGCACAACGAAACACAGGGATGGTAGAAACGGTAGAAGAGAAAAAGGTAGCGAATACGAAGGCGGCGACGCTTGGCGGAGGAAAACACTCGCCTTGGTGCCATGGCCGCGTGCGCTCGTCGACCCAGCCCTTGTAGGGGCGGCCAAAGCTGCCCTCCCTGAGCACCATCTCCGGCTTGAACCCGCGCGTGGCGGCCCGCAGCTCGGCGAGCGTGAACTCCCTCAGCTTCGGCGCTTGCAGGACCCGCCCGACGACCGGGCCCGGGCACGGAGCACCGTCGTCGTCGCCTCCCATCTCTCGCTGCTTCGCCCCGCTGCCGTCGTCGCTCGGCTTCGGCGGCGGCGACCATGCCGTCGTCCCCTTCGGCGGCGTTCCTGCACGAGCCACCAGCAACGGTCAGACGTCGGTCCAAGTCGAACCATCACGGTGGAGCGGCGGGATCCGGGTCTCGGGCGGGCAGGGAGGAGGCGCTGATGATGGGGGCGGGATCCAGATCTCGGACGGACGGGGGTGGGGGCGCTGCGGATGGGGCGGTCGGGCCGAAGGGGCGGAAGATCTGGCCGAAGGGGCCCGAGCGCATGGAGTCCATGGTGTCGGGCTCGAGGTCCATGAGGACGGCGCGTGGGACGAAGCGGCCACCGCTGGCCTCGTTGTAGTAGACGAGCGCACGCTCGAGCTGGAGGTCGGAGTCGCCGGCGTACTTTCCGGTGTGGTCGATGCCGTGGTCGTCGCATATCAGGCATCGCGGAGGTGGTATTCGTTGGGATGGGGGCGAGAGAGAGGACGACAGTTGCTATGAGTAGTCAGGCAGCCAAGGGCACGGACGCGCGGATCCGAGGAGGTGGCGGCGCAGTGAGGGGAGAGGAGGAGGAGGAGGTGGCGTAGGGGCGCGGTGGGAGATTTCGGCGTGCAGGGACGCGCGGAGGCGGAGGCAGAACCAAAAGTGTGGACGCCTACACTCTACTCTTAAGGAGTAGTAGAGATATCATCACAAATATTTAAATAAGCAGGATGGCTAAATAATTGTGTAACCCATAGCAAATTTTAAGGCATATTTGGAACACGGAATCACAGTAATATCGAGTAATAATATAATACGCTTATCTTAGAATCTAAATTCTAAATGATCAAAATGTACCCAACAAGTCGAGTACTATTTCCTGGAAGGAAGGGTTTTTGATACAACAGCTAATTGACTCATTTCTATTCAATTTCTCAATAATACCTCGTATATTTAAATGGGTTGAATCATAAAATACAGACTAAAGGATCTGGGTGGAATCGAACCACCTTCCGTCAAAGACTGTAATGGACAGTCATGTGAGGACCTCACCGTGTTGAGACAAGATCCACAGTTAGGAGACAGACAGGCCTAATGGGGTGTGTACGTTTCAACGCTGATCAAAATCTAAAACAATTTTCAAATTTTGTTTATAACAAAATTATGTAAAATTAGATCACAGAAACAATTTTCTACGCGCCTTGGTTAACAGTATTAGTTACAAATGGCAGGAATCAGTGGTATTCAGAATGCAACAAGACTATCGAAGAACAATTAAAAAAATCGAGTTATTGATAATGGACTTGTACCTTCGTAGAGCAAAATCGAGTTATTGATAATGGATCTAGTGAAGCCTCCAATTTTTTTTGCAAACAATGGCTCCTCAGAAGTAATAACAATCCGACAGGAATATATACCAACAATGAAACAGCAAGATCACTAAACATTAGTCGCCAGAGACTGCTCATGTGTCCACCGCAGCCATTTACCATGACGACCAAAAAAGGCATTTTTACTTATCCACAAACATTTGTTTATCTACAGTGTAGATTTAACTAAATGCATAGCAAAATATGGAAAGTCAAAACATCTTTTGATTTGGAAAAGAAGAAAAATTAAGAATAAACTCACTAAGGAGAAAGCTCAAACTAAGGGCATGAAACGTCACAGATTGTAGTGCAAAAAAAAAAAAAAAAAAGAAACACTAGTTTTCACCTATACGAAACCTTAGGAGATACTTGAAACCTAGCTTCAACTCAATAGAGATCAATAACAGGTAAGTACTCAAATGAACTATAGTGCAAGTTGAACAAGCTTGTATCTAATTTTTAGCTTGAGCAGAAAATTTCTTCCCTGTCCAGTGACCAAGGAAGCTTTGAAGGCCATAGCCATTTCATACCGACGATGCCGAACAGTTGACCTTCACATCATATAAATACTCCGTCCAGCGTGTAGGCACTGGCAGTTGATCTTCATATACAAACACCATGATGAGGCAGCAGGTCTTCATATGGCTCAGCAGTAGATCTTCATGCGGTGACGACGATGTATCATTTAAACTAACTACAATAAAAATGACTGCAACCATAGGTCTCGCATTTGAAGCTACAGCAAATAATACACAGCTGATTCATATATTCAAAAGTTTATCTTCAATGGTCAATAGAAGACCCCCGTGCGAGAAGCGTTGGGTGAAGAACGCCTTACAGAGTGAATGAACGCCTTTCGCATGTGCTTTATAGCCTTACGGGATAAACGTAGGGTGAATGAACTGCATATGAATGACCTAGTATAGGCGTATAAGTTTGTGGTGCGCGAAGTTTTGAACGATTGATGGTGATTTCAGTAACTTGCCAACTTTGCTGTAAATTGAAAATGTTTAGATCCGATTTGTACCTTGCGTGTTGTGTTGCGTTGCGATGTAGCCCCGTTCAATTTGCAGCACGCAGCGAGACGAGAAGATCCGTTCAATTTGCAGCAGCACCGGTGATGAAGCGTAGAACGAGAAGCCAAACAACACGAAGCAGGGCACGGGGACACAAAGGGCGGGAGAACCCAGGGATGAAAAAACAATTCCCCGTGCGATCTCCCACCCAGCACACAAAACCAACATCTTTATTATGATGCCTGCCATGCGAGCGCACCCAACATGGCAAAGGCCTTCAAGATGTCACATCTCACAATTGTCCAGCCATGCTTTAGACGCCTCCCAATTGTCCAGTCCGCCAAGATCCAGATCCCCCCAGATTCCCGGAACGTCGCAGCTCTGAAGGTCGGCAGACATCAATTCGACGGATCGGGCACTTGTAGCAACAAATTGTAGTACCCAGTTTCCTTAACCACGCGGATTAGAAACCTCCAGGCACAAAAACCATGCAGCCTCGTCTCGCTTCGAGCTGATGCGTCGTCAACTCATCAATCAAACGAAACAGATCGGAACCTGCACATCATCACAAAACAAAACCATGCGTTTCGAACAATCAAGTAACAGAGCAAGACTCACCGTTGTTTGATCGGACCAAGCATCTGATCCGGAAGCCACGCGGAGGCTTAGATCTAGACGAGAAGTGGATTTCATCAGGCAAGAGGAACGCGGCGACTTTTCTTCAAAAGGCAAAGGCCGGGTGCCGGGGTAGGCAAAAGATTCCGCTATTTATGAGCCATTGGCAATTTTGCCATTATCATTTGTGGGCTTCGCCAGTATGCCATCGGACCCACAAATCATAGACACAGACGGTCCCACCAGTCATAGACACGGAATGGCATAATAACAGGCAGCCAAATTTGAGAGTGGCAAAACAGCAAATTTCTCGCTATTTATTGTCTAGTTCGCGGAAATCCAACGGCTGCGATGAGGCAGTTCGAGTCGGACGGTCAGGATGGGGAGCGTGTGCCGGAAGGTGATTGGTGGTGCCACGTCAATTGCGGGGATTGGCCGCAACTTTGCGAACAAATTAGCGTCACTTCACACGTCGGAAAAAAAATTGGTGCAGCGGGCCGGCCCTCACAAAAAGGAGGATAGACCCTATCCGCAGATACAACAATACAATTAAAACGTTACCTGATAGACCTGCAGGTGGGGTATATCCGCCTTTTTGTGAGAGGGTCTGCAAACATTCTGGTTTGCAGCCGATTGCACCAAATTTTTTTCCCATGCGTCATAGGGATATGCCCGTGCGTTACGACGGCACAAAATCTCTACTCTCACGAAACCAAAATCAACAATACAATCAGGTCTTAAGATGTGCCTTATTCCCTCCATCAACGAAATAAGCCCCATATAGTATCTGATCTCTAAAGTCTGGACACATGGCACACATGAATAGCACGAACTGAGTCAGGGACAATGGTTTGATGTGACACTATACTACCATTACACAACATAACCCCTGCAAATTTCGTTTCAAGTGAGAAGAGTCAACCTGCCCCTTAAGAATACTTTGTTCAACCCTACTAAGAACTGGAGATTGAGTTATAGAAACCACCATGAGACCACGACAAGAAACGTTGGAGAAAAATCAAAGAAAGGAACAAACTGGGACCAAGCCCTTTTTGAAAACAAAAGGATGGCATCATACATAATTCATTCAAAATGGCAGAATAGCTGCATTACTTGTAGAGGCCATTTATATCCAAAAGCTCTTCTTTCATTCTTGGTACTCGGATACTCATTTCCTTCAACATGTCTGTTCTGAAGATGTGAAGCTCACCCTTATCAGGAGATAGTGAATGCTTCCACAAATGACAAGGTGAGCTCGTGCAAGTATAAGCTCATTTCCAGCCTAGTGATTGTGTAGTCCCTGAAAAAATCAACCCAAGAGACCTTCCAATCGTGGACACCCAGAATTAGGACAACACAATGTCATTTTTCTTAATTTAGGTATGATACAGATGGAAAAATTAATCATCTCAGTGTGAAGTGATCTGCAAATTTAATCACAAGCAAAATATAGTTTAAACTTTAAAGGAACAACACTGATATGGGGCATTACTACATTGACTACAGAGCATCCACCACAACTCGCATATATTTTGTTTTCTTAGGATATGGCACAAACCGATCAACATCTATTCTTTCCATTACCCAACAGAGATGGAACCAATATTACTTTGCATTTGGGAATACAAGAGAGAAGATATCTAATGCAATCTAACTCTATCTAAAAGAGGAGGTAGAAAGATAAAAACTATAGCTAAACATACTTTGAATCAGTACACTTTTCTAACAATTAGTTGCACATGTCAATGACTTTCATAGAGATCTAGTTTTACCGCTGCTACATCATATGCGAACTAACAATGGAAGGTCAAATTCTTTCTGAATGTAACTTACTTGATTCGAACAGGCGCATTGAGAACAATTTATCCAAATGCATTAAGGAATGCTCCTTGAATGGGTGGGGGAAAAGATGTGTAGTAAAATCAGAGAAATGAAAATAGGAAAAATAAATAGATCCTATATAACTCACAACTAACAATTTGACTGTTGTTCGGTTTCATGGAACATTATGAGGGGCAAACAACCTTCACTTTCACCTAAATTTGCAAATGAAACATTATGTTGTCACCTCATGGAGTTCCATCAACAAAGCAAAATATAACTAACTGATTTATGACATGAGCCAATAGCAATATATAGAAAAAATACCACAAAAGGAATGTCCACAAGCAAGCCGCTCAATGAACCATGGTAGTAAAATCGAATTGGATCACCTACATCTATTTTTCAAAATTTGAGCACCATCCTGCACAAAAGAGAATAATAGCCTGCTACATGTTTGTGCATATAATTGTGCATCAATGTTCAAACTAATCATACTACAGAAGAAGAGGCTACATCTGCTTACATGAGGAGATATAATTTGATAGAGAATGTTGTTTTCCATGATCGAGGATGGCACCTAGAATGCAGCTATGACATGTATTGTATTTTCAGTCATCGAAATAGTTGGACGCAAGATCAAATTGATATCGTTACCTGCTTCACTGTTTTTTAGGTGCCGACAACAAGCATGCTAGTATTAACTGCACTTGTCGAGCTAACACACAAACAGATCTGAGTTATTTTGTTAGATCGATCTTGCGCGCTCCTGAACCATCCCGTTCAGCTTGCCTAGGTAACTCACCAGCGAACGAAGAAATCGATCTGAGTCTGGACGGATCTACACCCCACGCTTACCCACCATCTCCCATTCCTTCGTAGCTCATCCAGGAACCAAAGTGCCTCTACCAGCATTGACCCTGAGGACAATGGAGATGGCAAGGTGGCCTAGGAGGTTATCGCAGCCTCTATCTCGGTCGCGCACTCGACCCCCTCGCCTAGCGCGTGCTCTACAACAGCGGCGTGGACGAGTCTGGCACGGGCCCAGCACGAGCGACGATGGGGACACGGGCCTATTGGAGAGGTTAGGATGACGAGGCATGGTGCGGCGGGAGGGAGGCATCACCGATGGTGGTCCTGCTGGCAAGGTTGGGAGAGGGAGGCAGGGCACGGCGGGAGGTGGCAGATCCAGAATGCGGGCACGGGGGGAGGGAGGCAGGGGTTGGCGTGGGCAAGGGCACAGGCTAGCGTGCGGGAGCACGTGAGCCACGTGGGCGCGCGCAAGCGGGGACGGGAGCATGTGGACGCCTTCCATGGAGAGCTGGGGCTCGATCGTCGCGCCTTCCATGGAGAGCCGGGGCGGGGTCAGCTTGGTAAGGCAAGGGAGCGTTGATTGCGAAGCGAGGAGAGTGGATCCACATGGTGCAAGAGTGGATTGCGCGTACCATGGAGCGTGGATCGCTTGCTCGGACGTGGCACCTTCCATGGAGAGCCAGACAGGGTCAGCGTGGTGGCAAAGTAGATTGCGCCCGCCTTCCATAGAGAGCCTTCCACCACCCGCGTGGTAAGGCGAGCGTTGATTGCGTGAGGAGAGTGGATCAGTGGATTGCGCCAGCCTTCCATGGAGAGCTGGGGCTCGGTTGCGCCTACCATAGAGAGTGGTGGAGAGTGGATCTGAGGGTGGGAGGCAGAACCGTGCACCACACCGATATGGACGCCTACACTCTGCTCTTAAGAAGTAGTAGAGATTGCTTTTGCGGGATCTGTTGCGGATGAGAATAGAGGTGATTCGCTTGTACCACGGTCAACTGTCCTCATTAGGCCTTGTTCGGTTATATGGAATGAAATCTCACCATGGATTTAATCCGGATATGGATTGGGTGAATCCATATCTCACACCTAATCCCGTGGTGGGATTAAATCCATGAACTAATCTATATGTCTCTCAAAGATAGTTATTCTTTTGATCCATGGATTATATTGTAAACTTGTGCAATATCTTCATGGATTTATTCCATACCTAATGAGCTATGGATAGAATCCATGTCTTCCATAGTTTAAAAATTTCCTAAACCCTTGGGTTATATTCCATGACGGGTTTAACCGAATAAAAAAAATTAAGCAGTCTTGGATTATTTTGGGGCATGGATTGTGATGTGGATTTAATTCCAATCCATGCTAATACAGAGCTAGATTGGTGTAAACGAACAAAGCCGTAGTTGGCCCAGTGCGACATTCGATATGAAGGCCCCATCCCCATATATATATAGTTGAATATTTGACGTATAAAAATTATTATGTTGTTTTGAAGTTTATAAGATGACAAATGTAAAATATAGCCAAAAGCACTTGCTATCTGATATTGTCGGGTACCATAATTAGGGGTACCCCCAACACTCCTAAACTCGAATGGTAATCACCGTCAGCGCAAGTCGCAGAGACTGATGGTCATGATTCAGGTCAAAGCTTCATCCACTCAAGGGACGCGATCTCGCCTCGCCCGAGCCCAGCCTCGGGCAGGAACAGTACTCCTAGGCGAATTCACGCCTCGCCCGAGGACCTCCTCAAGCAACGGGCGCGCCCTCGACTCGCTCGAGGCCCAGCTCGGGCTGGCTTCGCAGTGAAGCAACCTTGGCCAGATCGCCTCGCCAACCGACCGTATCACAGGAGCATTCAATGCGAGGATCGCCTGACACCTTATCCTGACGCGCGTTCCTCAGTCGACAGGGCCGAAGTGACCGCAGTCACTTCTCCTTTCCACTGACCAACCTGACAGGAAAACAGCGCCGCCTGCCCTGCTCCGACTACTGCGCCACCCGCCAGGATAAGGCTGACAACAACTAAGTCCAGCCTCAGGAGCAACAGGAAACTCTGCCTCGCCCGACCTCAGAGCTCGGCCCCCGCCTCAGCCTCGGAAGGTGGTCTCCGCCTCGCCCGACCCTAGGGCTCGGCCTCAACCTCGGCCTCGGAAGGTGGTCTTCGCCTCACCCAACCCCAGGGCTCGGCCTCAACCTTGACCTCAGAAGGAATCGCGTCCTCGCCCGACCCCGGCCTCGGCGTCAGGAGGAGTCTTCGCCTCGCCCGACCTTGGGCTAGGACCGACCACGCCACAGGGGGTACATCATTACCCTACCCCTAGCTAGCTCAGGCTACAGGGAACAAGACCGACGTCCCATCTGGCTCGCCCTGGTAAACAAGTAATGATGGCACCCTCGTGTGCGTCCATGACGACGGCGGTTCTCTAACCCCCTACGGAAGCAAGGAGACGTCAGCAAGGTCCCAGCAGCCCCAACAACTGTGCTTCTACAGGGCTCAAGCGCTCCTCCGACGGCCACGACACCGCGTGCACAGGGCTCTAGCACCTCTCCGACAGCCACGTTGGCATGTACATAGGGCTCTGGCTCCTATCTGTCGTACACGTTAGCATATTGCTACACCCCCATTGTACACCTGGACCCTCTCCTTACATCTATAAAAGGAAGGGCCATGGCCCTCATACAGGGGGTGGTCGCGCAGGAGGATGGGCCGACGAACAGGCTCTCCCTCGCGAACGCTTGTAACCCCCTACTGCAAGCGCATCCGCCCTGGGCGCAGGATAACACGAGTCGCGGTTTTCCCCCCTTCGTGTTCCATCTCGCGCCAACCCATCTGGGCTGGGGCATGCAGCGACAATTTTACTCGTCGGTCCAGGGACCCCCCGGGGTCGAAACGTCGACAGTTGGCGCGCCAGGTAGGGGACGTGCTGCGTGTTGATGAACAACTTCCCGTTGAGTTCCAGATGGGTAGTCTCCAGCGACCTCTTCAGCCCGAGACGCTGCTCCGTTTCGGGAGTCTCGAGTTCATGTCCCTCGACGACAGCTATGACATGGTACTCCTTCCTCCGCAGCGCGACAGCGACAATGGCGACCGTCAGTCCGCCCGGTGGCGGTGGACTCGGCGACGTCTTCCCCCCATGGCGGAAGAGCAGCATCCGGGTTTGTCCCGTCGCCTTCCTCGCCGCAGGAGGAGGAGGCGGGGCAACCGTGGCCAAGCAGGAGGCGGCACCTCGCCGGCTGTCGACCGAGTCGACGACGCTGGCACCCCAGCGGGGGACACATCAGGCGTTGACCTCGTGCCTGAGACGACGGCGAGTGTCGTTTCCCCGCAACGTGCCAACCCCAAGCGGACAGACGACGCCAGCACTCTCGTGGAGGACTTGCAGGGCGTTAGCCTCGTACCTGAGATAACGGTGCAGTCCGTCCCCGACGCAACTTCGTCACCGTCCATCGATCGAGAGGTACCGTCCGTTTTCCACCCTATGCCTTTTAGATTCAGCTTCGATCCACCAAGCGACCACGCTTCGGTGAGCGCTTTCATAAAGGCATATCCTAACCTTCCGGGGTACCATATGTGGTCAACCTGGGACCGACTGACGGCCGTCTCGACCTACGGGCCCCCGGGTTCCGAGGAAGACGACGAGCCTGACTCTGGTTGGGATTTCTCCAGGCTCGGTAATCCTAGTGCCATGCGAGACTTCATGACCGCATGTGACTACTGTCTCTCCGATTGCTCCGATGACGGCCACAGCCTTGACAACGAGGGATGTGGCCCAAGTCACGAATGTTTCCACGTCGATCTAAGGGGTCACGACGAAGGCAACCACCTTGGTATGCCGGAGGACGATGATCCCCCTGGGCCTACGCCTCGCGTTGACATCCTGCGGGAGCTAGCTGTGGTCCCAGTCCCTGCGGGGGGTTAGGACACACAGCTCGAGCAAATCCACGAGATGCAGGCCAAGCTCGACGAGGAAGCAGGACAACTTGTGCAGCTCCTACAAAACATCGAGCAGGAGTGGGCAGGCCGAGCACTAGCTGAAGAAGCGCGTCATCGGGCCCAGGACGTCCAGCACCGTATCACTGACGATGTCAGGTCGGTGGTCTGGAGTCTGAGGAGTCTGAGGACGACGCCAAGTCGGGCCACATGTTTCTCACCGTTCTTTCTAGTCTATGGGGTTGAGGCTATCTTGCCCACAGACTTAGAATACGGTTCCCCGAGGACAAGGGCGTACGACGACCAAAGCAACCAGACTAGCCGAGAAGACTCGCTGGACCAGCTGGAAGAGGCTCGGGACGTGGCCTTGCTACACTCGGCGCGGTATCAGCAGTCTCTGCGATGCTACCATGCTCGGGGGGTTCGGCCCCGAGACCTCCAAGTAGGAGACTTGGTGCTTCGGCTGCGGCAAGACGCCCGAGGGCTCCACAAGCTTACTCCTCCCTAGGAGGGGCCATTCATCGTCGCCAAGATCTTGAAGTCAGGAACATACAAGCTAGCCAACAATCAAAGCAAGGTCTACAGCAATGCTTGGAACATCCGACAACTATGTCGCTTTTACCCTTAAGATGTTTTCAAGTCGTTCATATACCTCGTTTTCTATACATACACAAATAAAGTCTAACCGTCAAGGAAGGGTCAGCCTTGCCTCGGCAAAGCCCGACCCTCCCTCGGGGGCTAGAAAAGGGGACCCCCTATGCGTCAAAATTTTACTCGGAAAAAGTCTTTCTGCCAGAACATCTTTCGCTCTTTTCGACTGCTTCGATAGCGGGATCCTGAAAACAATGGAGTACATGTAAGCGGTAAGGCCGACCGAGCCGAGGGACTCCTACGCCTCCGGGATACGGATACCTCACTCATCACCTTCCGTGATAAGTAACTCACGCTCGGATAAGCGATTCTGCTGCCGAACGAGTCTCAACGCTCGAAAACTTTTCTGCCAGAACGATTTTCGTGCCTTCTCGACTATATCGATAACAGAATCCTACGAACAAGTAAGAGTGCACGTAAGCGGCGAGGCCGACCGAGCCGAGGGACTCCTACGCCTCCGGGATACAGATACCTCACTCATCACCTTCCGCGATAAGTAACTCTCGCTTGGATAAACGATTCTGCTACCGACGAACAAGTCCTGATACTCGAAACAAAAGGAAAGGAAACACAGCTTTACAACACGACAATAACATGTTTGGGCCTCGACGGCCGCGAAAAACATAAGCACACTATAGACAAACTCTCCCTGCATGTTCAGACATCAACAGAGGGAGCAGCAGCACCCTCGGCGTTGTTTCCACCTTCGGCGGGATCTGGCCCGGCCTCGAACAGCGACGCGGGCGGAAGGACCTCCACCTCGAAGGAGGACGCCAGCACCAAGCTTGGGCCATCATAGCCAAGGTCTCTGCAAGGGTCCCGGCCCAGGCAGATACCTCGACCGGCCGCTCCGTAGCCTCAGCCAGCTGTCCCCCGAGGACATCAGCCCGGCTCACGGCCTCGGCAGCGCGACTCCGGGGTTGGTCCCGCTAGCGGACGACCTGGCCAAGCTCCAGCTGCCGCTGCTGCACCTCCTCGGCCAGGGAGGCCACGTCCTCCCGGGCCGACGAAGCTTCTTCTCGAACTGACTCCGCCTCTGTCCACGCTGACACCGCTGCCTCCGGCTCCGGCTCATCGCAGAGCAGCTGAGGGTTCTTTAACTGAGCTAAGGGAAGCCTTAAGCGACAAGGCCGGCCGAGCCGAGGGACTCCCACGCCTCCGGGCTATGGATACCTCACTCGTCACCTTCCGCACAGGGCAACCCACGCTCGGTTAAGCGGTTCAGCTAGCCGACAGGCGAGTCCTAGTGCTCGAAATGAGGAAGAAACACGGTATTACAATAAAATACCTAGATGTTCAGGCCTCGATAGCCACAATGAACAAACACCGGCACTCAAGGTGCCATTACAAACGGAACTCCGGTTCCACTCCCGCGGGTATGAACAACCTCCAAATCGGAGGGCCTGTGGGACGACAAACTTCGGGTGGCTCGCCGGCAACCTCTGCAGCAGCAGCGATGGCCCCAGGGCGAATGTTACCGCTGGAAGGCCCTCGTTCACGTCCCTCACGGGGGACGAGAACCAACCATTAAAGCCAAAGAGCTGGAGGCCTGGAGCGCGGGTGGCGTTGACGGTGTCGTCGGCGGAGAAACCTTCTCCGGCTGCCACCACCTCAACACCGACGGCGGCATCCACCTGCCCGCCAACACCGCACCGGCGAGCGCCGGCCGCCCCAAAGCGCACCGACAGGTCCTCACTCTCGTCCTCGCCACGAAAACGAGAACGGGACCGTCCCAGAACACGAGTACTGCCCTCGCGGCGTACGACATGTTGTGCGACCCCCCCGGTGTAGCCGGCCACAGTCGCCCAGACAGAGGACGGAATGCTGCACCCTGGCTAGGCAGCAGCAGTTCGCCTTCCCCCGCATGGCTGGAGGACGCCTCCTCCGCAGAGCTAGAGGATGGTTTCCACCCCCAGATGCCGGAGGAAGAAGCGGGACGCTAGCCCACACGAAGGCAGGCTCCGGCTCGCCTCGCCCTCCTCCCCAGCAAGGATGATGAAGATCCTTGAAGCTGAGGGTGGGGCAGAGGCCGCAGCCCGACTTGCTTCTCCCCACCGTCGAACCGATGGTCACCGTCCTGCGTGACCATTGGTGAGGGAATGCAGCCGGGCTGCCTGATGAAAATCCTTGAAGCCGAGTGTCGGCGTTTCGAGACCGGGGGGTCCCTTGGGCCGACGAGTGAGTGTCGCCGCGTGCCCCAGCCCAGATGGGTCGAGCGCGAGGGCGAGCGCGAAGGGGGAAGAAGCGAGGCGGCCGGAGACCGGCGTGAGAGAGGTGGGAATCCCGCGGCCTTCATGTTCGTCCCGCGCCCAGGTCGGGTGCGCTTGCAGTAGGGGGTTACAAGCGTCCACGCGGGTGAGGGAGCGAGCGGCTTCCAAGCGAGCGCCTGTCTCGTCCTCGCCCCCGCGCGGCCAACCCTCTCTAAGAGGGCCCTGGTCCTTCCTTTTATAGGCGTAAGGAGAGGATCCAGGTGTACAATGGGGGGTGTAGCAGAGTGCTACGTGTCTAGCGGAGGGGAGCTAGCGCCCTAAGTACATGCCGATGTGGCAGCCGGAGAGATTTTGGCACCCAGCTGGTGTGATGTCGTGGCCGTCAGAGGAGCGATGGAGCCTGGCGGAGGGACAGCTGTCGGAGCGGTTGAGTCCTTGCTGACGTCCTCTTGCTTCCGTAAGGGGGCTGAGAGCCGCCGTCGTCACAGAGTATGCAGGGCGCCATCATTGCCTATCTGGCGGAGCTAGCCAGATGGGACACCGGTCTTGTTCCCTGCGGCCCGAGTCAGCTCGGGGTAGGGTGATGATGGCGCCTCCTGTTGACGTGGCTGGCCTGTGCCCTAGGTTGGGCGATGTGGAGGCTCCTCCGAAGCCGAGGTCGAGTCTGTCTTCCATGGCTGAGGCCGAGTCCGAGCCCCTGGGTCGGGCGAGGCGGAGGTCGTCGGCAGAGGCCGGGGCGGAGTCCGAGCCCTGGGGTCGGGCGAAGCGGAGTTCGCCGTCTTCTGGGGCTGAGCCCGAGTCCGAGCCCTGGGTCGGGCGGAGCGGAGTTTGCCATCTTCCGGGACTTAGCCCGAGTCCGAGCCCTGGGTCGGGCGGAGCGGAGTTCGCCGTCTTCCGGGACTTAGCCCGAGTCCGAGCCCTGGGTCGGGCGGAGCGGAGTTCGCCGTCTTTCGGGACTTAGCCCGAGTCCGAGCCCTGGGTCGGGCGGAGCGGAGTTCGCCGTCTTCCGGGACTTAGCCCGAGTCCGAGCCCTGGGTCGGGCGAAGCGGAGCTTCCTATGGTGCCTTTGGCAGGGTCTGACTGCCTGTCAGTCTCACTCTATCAAGTGGCACTGCAGTCGGAGTGGCGCAGGCGGCGCTGTCCTTCTGTCAGGCCGGTGAGTGGAGCGGCAAAGTGACGGCGGTCACTTCGGCTCTGCCGGGGGGCGCGCGTCAGAATAAAGGTGTCAGGCCACCTTTGCGTTAAATGCTCCTGCGATTTGGTCGGTCGGTGCGGCGATTTAGTCAGGGTTGCTTCTTAGCGAAGGCAGGGCCTCGGGCGAGCCGGAAATATGTTCGCCGTCGGAGGGGGGCCTCGGGCGAGACGGAAATCCTCCGGGGTCGGCTGCCCTTGTCCGAGGCTAGGCTCGGGCGAGGCGTGATCGAGTCGCTCGAATGGACTGATCCCTGACTTAATCGCACCCATCAGGCCTTAGCAGCTTTATGCTGATGGGGGTTACCAGCTGAGAATTAGGAGTCTTGAGGGTACCCCTAATTATGGTCCCCGACAGTAGCCCCCGAGCCTCGAAGGGAGTGTTAGCACTCGCTTGGAGGCTTTCGTCGCACTTTTTTGCAAGGGGACCAGCCTTTCTCGGTTGCATTTTGTTCCGGTGGGTGCGCGCGAGCGCACCCGCCGGGTGTAGCCCCCGAGGCCTCGGAGGAGTGATTTTACTCCTTCGAGGTCTTAATGCCTTGCGTAATGCTTCGGCTGGTCTGGTTGTTCCCTCATGCGAGCTGGCCGTAGCCCGGGTGTACGGTCGGGTCCCAAGTTCTCGGGCTGGTATGTTGACGCTGTCAACGGTTCGGCCGGAGCCGGGTTTGCGAGAGCAGCCCCCGAGCCTCTGCACAGGGCGAGAGGGCGATCAGGGACATACTCGGCTTTTTTACATACGCCCCTGCGTTGCCTTTCCGCAAGGAGGAGGGGGGGAAAGCGCCATGTTGCCCTCGATGGGCGCCGAACATGGTGTCTCCGGTGAGCTGCAAGCGGGTAATCCGAGTGGACGTTCGTGCCCCGTTCGTTAGGGGTCGGCTAGGGGCCCAGAGGCACGCTCAAAAGTACCTGCGGGTGACCTGCCGGACCCGGTCCCCTAGCGACGGGGTCCGAGGGCTCGATGCCTCCCTCTGATGGGATTCCGTTACAAGATCGCTCCCGCTGGTCTCGGAAATGTCTGTACCTCGGGAGCGTAGCCCGAGCCTTGGTTATGTATCGAACGTACCCATGGTCATCCCTCACTCGGCGTCTGAGGCGGCTGTGAACCCTTCGGGGGCCAGCCTTCGAACCCCTGATCAGTAATGGGCGCGGAGCCCGAGTAGCCTGAGGTGGCCGTGGAACCCTTCGGGGGGCCGGCCTTCGAACCTCTGACCAGTAGTGGGTGTAGGGCCCACACGATCTGAGGCGGCTGTCGAACCATTCGGGGGGCCAGCCTTTGAACCTCTGATCAGTAGGGAGGCTCGGAGCCTGGTTCCTTCCCGGGGAAGGATCCTTTTCGGGGTATCCCCCTTTCCCGGTCCCTGTTGCAAGAGAGAGAGAAAGAGGAAAAAGGAAAAGGATACGAAATCGAACGACGTGGCGTACCTTTTTTGGCACGATTATTACGGCGAAGGCGAAGCGTCGCCCGCTTCTCCTGCCAGAGGCGCCGCCTGTCCCGCCGCGGAGTTAATGCGACGGGGCGAGTGGTTGGCGGGGTGGCCGTTGCGCATGCGCGAGCCGTTCGAGGAACGGAACACGGGCGCTTTGTCTTCACGTCGTGAGGGAGGTTTCTCTCGCTGCCCCCGGATGGGACGTGAGGTTGGCTGACGACGTGACTGCTGCTCCTGCCCGCCTGCCACCGTCATTACTGCCGGCCCATTTTTGGCCGCACTGACCGCCGCGCCAGGCTGGCGCTGCTGGGTCGTGCGCTGGGTCGCCTCGAGTCGCGGTATTGGTTCCGCAATCGAGGAGGCGCGGTGGTGGCGCAAGCGGCGGTGCAGTTGCATGCACGATGCATTCGGCGCGCCGGTTGCATGACGCGTGGGCCTAGGCCTCCAGGCTGAGCGTATTGGGAGTCGGAGAAGGGCGTCCACTTGGCGCGGTTGCATGCCGCCTGCATGGCTGCCCGCCCCTTTCGCCCGCTGGTCTGGGCAAAAGTGGAGGGTCACTTGTAACCGCTGGGCGGTCGTGCGCACCGCGTGCGGCGATTTGGCTTCTTCTACTCTGAGCCGGTTTGCATGACGTGTGGGACCCAGCCCCCGCGCCGCAGGGGGGGACCTTGGAGTGTGTTGGAGAAGACTCCGCCCGCGACAGTTGGGGGCGCAAGTAGGGAGAGTCGCCTTTAAAAGGAGGGTGACCCCCTTCGGAAGGCGACCATGTCTTCGCGCTCCCTTATGCATCGCGTCTTTCCATCTTCCAAGCCCCCGGATGGGGGATACCCGCCGTCTTTCCGCCTCATCGTTGGTGAAACGCAACTCCGTGGGAGTTGGTACCTTTCAGCCATCGTTCGGCTTCAAGGATTTTCATCACACAGCCCGGTTGCACCCCTCCGCTGGTGGTCACCCAAGACGGTGACCTCCAGCTCCTGGATGGGGAGAGGCAAGCCAGGCTGTGATCTCGATCCCGCCCTCAGCGTCGAGGGTGTTCGTCATCCTCGCTGGGGCGGGCAGCGAGGCGAGCCGGGGCTCTACCTCCTGCGCGGGTCGGCGGGCCACCTCTTCTTCCAGCTTCTGGTGGTGGCAATCGCCCTCCAGCCCTGCGGCGGAGACGTCCTCCAGCCATGCCGGGGAAGGCGAACTGTTGCTGCCCAGCTAGGATGCAACATTCCGCCCTCTTCGTCGCATTCACGGCGAGGACGGCAGCGAGGACCTGCCGGTGCGCTTGGGAGCGGCCCGCTCTTTGACTTTAATAGCTGGTTCGCGTCCCTTGAGCGGGAACGCGAACGAGAGCCCTCCGGCGGCCGTGTCCACCCGGGACCATGGCTGCTGCTGCAGAGGTCGCTGGCGGGTCTCCCGATGTTCGTCGTCCCACAGGCTCGAGGTTGCTCATACCCGCGGGGACGGAACCAGAGTTCCGTTTGTAATGGCACTTTGAATGCCAATGTTTTTGTTCATTGTGGCTATCAAGGCCTGAACATGTATGTAATTTTGGCACGGAGCCGTGTTTTTTCCTCATTTTCGAGCACTAAGACTCGCCTGTTGGTTGTCTGAACCGCTTCACCAAGCGTGAGTCGCCCCGTGTCAAGGTGACGAGTGAGGTATCCGTATCCCGGAGGCGTGGGAGTCCCTCGGCTCGGTCGGCCTTGTTGTCCGAGGCTCCTCTAGCTTAGTTAAAGGGACCCCTCGGTGGCTCTTGGATGAGCCGAGGCCAGGGGTAGCGATATCAGCTTGAGTAGGGGCAGAGTCGGCTCAAAAATGAAACCTGGTTGGCCGGAGCCTAGCCGGGTCGTCCGTTAGCGGGACCGACGCTGGAGTTGACCAGCCGACGCCTCGGGTTGGGCTGGCGCCCTTGGTGGACGGCTGGCCGAGGCCCCGGGGCGACCGGCCGAGCCGCCTGCTCGGGCCGGATTCCCGGAGAAGACCCTGGCAGCGATTGCCCGGGCGTGGTGATGATGTTGTCCTTCGAAGTGGAGACCTTCGGACCGCGTCACCGTCCGAGGCTAGGTCGGACCTCACCGACGGTGTCGTCGATGCCGAGGGTGTTGCTGCCCCCTTCCAGCGTCAAGACCCGAGCCTGCAGGACCAGATTGTCTTGTAGCGTGTGTCTCCTGCGGCCGCTGAGGCCAGAACACACCCTCGCTGTGTTGTAAAGCTGCGTCTCTTTTCCTCTTGTTTCGAGTATCTGGACTTTTTTGTCGATAACAGGGATGTTTGTGCGAGCGAGAGTTGCTTCTCGCGGAAGGTGATGAGTGAGGTATCCGTATCCCGGAGGCGTAGGAGTCCCTCGGCTCGGTCGGCCTTGCCGCTTACGCGCACTTTTACCCGTCCATGAGGCTCTGTCACCGACTCAGTCGAGAAGGCTCGAAGGATCGCTTCGGCAGAAGAACTTCCGAACGTGAAGACTTGTTCGGTCCACGGAATCACATATCCGAGCGTGAGTTACTTATCGCAGAAGGTGATGAGTGAGGTATCTGTATCCCGGAGGCGTAGGAGTCCCTCGGCTCGGTCAGCCTTGACTGCTTACGTGTACTCCGTCGTTTTCAGGATCCACTTTTCGAAGTAGTCAAAAAGCACGAAAGATATTATGGCAGAAGAGATCTTTTTTCGAGGAAAATTTCAACGCAGAGAGGGTTCCCCCCCTTTTAGCCCCCGAGGGAGGGTCGGGCTTTGCCGAGGCGAGGCCGACCCTTCCTTGATGACTAAACTTTGCGTGGGTGCGAGGTATATGAACAACTTGAAAACATTTTAAGGGTAGAAGCGACGTAGCTGTTGGATGTTCCAAGCGTTGCCGTAGACCTCGCCTTGGCTGTTGGCCAGCTTGTACGTTCCGGGCTTCAGAACCTTGGCGATGACGAACGGTCCCTCCCTGGGGGGCGTGAGCTTGTGCCTCCCTCGGGGGTCTTGTCGCAGCCGAAGCACCAGGTCGCCCACCTGGAGGTCTCGGGACCGGACCCCTCGAGCGTGGTAGCGTCGCAGGGACTGCTGGTACCGCGCCGAGTGTAGTAAGGCCTTGTCCCGAGCCTCTTCCAGCTGGTCCAGCGAGTCTTCTCGGCTAGCTTGGTTGCTTTGATCGCTGTAGGCCCTCGTCCTCGGGGAGCCGTATTCCAGGTCTGTGGGCAAGACGGCCTCGGCCCCGTAGACTAGGAAGAACGGCGTGAAACCCGTGGCTCGGCTCGACGTCGTCCTCAGACTCCAGACCACCGAGGGGAGTTCCTTCATCCATCGCTTGCCGAACTTGTTGAGGTTGTTGTAGATCCGAGGCTTGAGCCCTTGTAGAATCATGCCGTTGTCACGCTCTACTTGCCCATTTGACATGGGATGAGCCACGGCGGCCCAGTCCACCCGGATGTGGTGATCCTCGCAGAAGTCCAAGAACTTTCTGCCGGTGAACTGGGTGCCGTTGTCGGTGATGATGGAGTTTGGGACCCGAAGCGATGGATGATGTTGGTGAAGAACGCCACCGCCTGCTCGGACCTGATGCTGTTCAGAGGTCGGACCTTGATCCACTTGGAGAATTTGTCGATGGCGACCAGCAGGTGCGTGTAGCCCCTGGGTGCCTTCTGCAAGGGGCCGACGAGGTCCAGACCCCACACAGCGAAGGGCCAGGTGATGGGTATCGTCTGCAGAGCCTGAGCGGGCAGGTGGGTCTGCTTCGCATAGAATTGACACCCTTCGCAGGTGCGGACAATTCTAGTGGCGTCGGCCACCGTCGTCGGCCAGTAGAAGCCCTGTCGGAAGGCGTTCCCGACAAGGGCTCGAGGCGCTGCGTGATGGCCGCAAGCCCCCGAGTGTATCTCTCGCAGGAGTTCCTGACCTTCGGTGACGGAGACGCATCGCTGGAGGATGCCTGAGGGGCTGCGGTGGTAGAGCTCCTTCTCATCGCCCAGCAAGACGAACGACTTGGCGCGCCGCGCCACCCGCCGAGCCTCGGCTCGGTCGAGGGGTAGCTCTTCTTGGTAGAGATATTGCAGGTACGGTGTCTGCCAGTTTCGATCAGGCGTGGCCCCGCTTCACTCCTCCTCGATGCGCAGTGCCTCACCCTCGGAGGCCGAGGGTACCTCGGGCTGAACCGAGGGCACCTCGGGCCGAGCTGAGGGTGCCTCGGGCTGTGCCGAGGGTACCTCGGTCTGGACCGAGGGTACCTCGGACTGGGCCGAGGGCGCCTCAGGCTCGGGCGTGTCGTCGATCTTGACAGAGGGTTGATGCAGATCCCGGGAGAAGACGTCCGGGGGAACCGTTGTTCGCCCCGAGGCTATTTTAGCCAGCTCGTCCACAGTCTCGTTGTAGCGCCGAGCGATGTGGTTAAGCTCGAGCCCGTAGAACTTGTCTTCCAAGCGCCGAACCTCATCGCAGTAGGCCTCTACCTTTGGGTCGCGGCAGTGGGAGTTCTTCATGACTTGGTCGATGACGAGCTGCGAGTCACCGCGGGCGTCGAGGCGCCGGACCCCTAGCTCGATGGCGATCCGCAATCCGTTGACCAGAGCCTCATACTCGGCCACATTGTTGGACGCCGGGAAATGGAGGCGTAGCACATAGCGTAGGTGTTTCCCGAGGGGTGAGATGAAGAGTAGGCCCGCGCTGGCTCCCGTCTTCATCAGCGACCCATCGAAAAACATGGTCCAGAGCTCCGGTTGGATCGGAGCCGTCGGTAGCTGGGTGTCGACCCATCCGGCTACGAAGTCCGCCAAGACCTGGGACTTGATGGCCTTCCGAGGGGCGAACGAGATTGTCTCGCCCATGATTTCCACCGCCCACTTTGCAATCCTGCCCGAGGCCTCTCGGCACTGGATGATCTCCCCCAGGGGGAAGGATGACACCACAGTTACCGGGTGAGACTCGAAGTAGTGTCGCAACTTCCGCCGCGTCAGGATCACTGCATACAGCAGCTTCTGAACCTGTGGGTAGCGGATCTTGGTTTCGGACAGTACCTCACTGACGAAGTAAACTGGCCTCTGAACGGGCAATGCATGCCCCTCTTCTTGCCTCTCGACCACAATCGCGGCGCTAACCACCTGAGTAGTCGTGGCGACGTAGACCAAGAGGGCTTCTCCGGCAGCTGGAGGCACCAAGATAGGCGCCTTTGTGAGGAGCGCCTTCAGGTTCCCGAGAGCTTCCTCGGCCTCAGGGGTCCAAGTGAAGCACTCGGCCTTCCTTAAGAGGCGGTACAGAGGCAGACCTCTTTCGCCGAGGCGTGAGATGAAGCGGCTCAGAGCCGCGAGACATCCCATGACCCTCTGTACGCCTTTTAAGTCCTTGATGGGCCCCATACTGGTGATGGCTGCGATCTTCTCCGGGTTGGCTTCGATGCCCCGCTCGGAGACGATGAACCCCAAGAGCATGCCTCGGGGCACCCCGAAGACACACTTCTCGGGATTGAGCTTGACGCCTTTCGCCTTGAGGCATCGGAATGTCACTTCAAGGTCGGAAAGGAGGTCGGAAGCTTTCCTCGTCTTGACTATGATGTCATCGACGTAGGCCTCGACCGTGCGACCGATGTGTTCGCCGAACACATGGTTCATGCACCGCTGGTACGTCGCGCCCGCATTCCTCAAGCCGAACGACATGGTGACATAGCAGTACATGCCGAAGGGCGTGATGAAGGAAGTCACGAGCTGGTCGGACTCTTTCATCTTGATTTGATGATACCCTGAGTAGGCATCGAGGAAAGACAGGGTTTCGCACCCAGCAGTGGAATCCAAAATTTGATCGATGCGAGGCAGAGGGTAGGGAACCTTCGGACATGCTTTGTTGAGACCAGTGTAGTCTACACACATCTGCCATTTCCCCCCTTTCTTTCTCACAAGCACAGGGTTGGCAAGCCATTCGGGATGGAATACCTCTTTGATGAATCCTGCCGCCATTAGCTTGTGGATCTCCTCGCCTATCGCTCTGCGCTTCTCCTCGTCGAATCGGCGCAGAGGCTGCTTGACGGGTCGGGCTCCGGCCAGAATATCCAGCGAGTGCTCGGCGACATCCCTCGGTATGCCGGGCATGTCCGAGGGACTCCACGCGAAGACGTCGGCGTTCGCGCGAAGAAAGTCGACGAGCACTGCTTCCTATTTGGGATCGAGCCCGGAGCCGATCCGGATTTGCTTGAAGGCATCGCCGCTGGGGTCGAGGGGGACGGCCTTAACCGTCTCCACTGGCTCGAAGTTGCCGGCATGACGTTTCACGTCTGGCACCTCCTTAGAGAGGCTTTCCAGGTCAGCGATGAGGGCCTCAGACTCAGCGAGGGCCTCGGCGTACTCCACGCACTCCACGTCGCATTCGAACGCGTGTTTGTACGTGGGGCCGACGGTGATGACCCCGTTGGGGCCCGGCATCTTGAGCTTCAGGTAGGTGTAGTTGGGGACGACCATGAACTTCGCGTAGCATGGCCTTCCCAGTACCGCGTGGTAGGTTCCTCGGAACCCGACCACCTCGGACGTCAGGGTCTCCCTTCGGAAGTTGGAGGGCGTTCCGAAGCAGACAGGAAGGTCGAGTCGTCCGAGGGGCCGAACGCGCTTCCCGGGAATGATCCCGTGGAAGGGCGCAGCGCCTGCTCGGACGGAGGACAGGTCAACACGCAGGAGCTTGAGGGTCTCGGCGTAGATGATGTTGAGGCTGCTGCCTCCGTCCATAAGGACCTTGGTGAGCCTGACGTCGCCGATGACGGGGTCGACGACGAGCGGGTATTTCCCCGGGCTTGGCACGTGGTCGGGGTGGTCGGCTTGGTCGAAGGTGATGGGCTTGTCGGACCAGTCTAGGTAGACTGGCGCCGCCACCTTCACCGAGCAGACCACCCGGCGCTCTTGCTTGCGGTGCCGAGCCGAGGCATTCGCCGCTTGCCCACCGTAGATCATGAAGCAGTCGCGGACCTTGGGGAACTCTCCTGCCTGGTGATCTTCCTTCTTGTCGTCGTCGCGGGCTCTGCCACCCTCCGCGGGTGGCCCAGCCCTGTGGAAGTGGCGCCGAAGCATGACACACTTCTCAAGGGTGTGCTTGACGGGCCCCTGATGATAGGGGCACGGCTCCTTGAGCATCTTGTCGAAGAGGTTGGCACCTCCGGGGGGTTTCCGAGGGTTATTGTACTCGGCGGTGGCGACAAGGTCCGCGTCGGCGGCGTCGCGTTTTGCTTGCGACTTCTTCTTGCCTTTCTTCTTGGCGCCACGCTGAGTTGACGCCTCGGGAGCATCTTCCGACGGGCGGCCCTGGGGCTGCTTGTCCTTTCGGAAGATAGCCTCGACCGCCTCCAGGCCGGAGGCGAACTTGGTGGCGATGTCCATCAGCTCGCTCGCTCTGGTGGGGGTCTTGCGACCCAACTTGCTCACTAGGTCGCGACAGGTAGTGCTGGCGAGGAACGCGCTGATGACATCCGAGTCGGTGATGTTAGGCAGCTCGGTGCGCTGCTTCGAGAATCGCCGGATGTAGTCCCAGAGAGACTCTCCCGGCTGCTGCCGGCAGCTTCGAAGGTCCCAGGAATTCCCGGGGCGCATGTACGTGCCCTAGAAATTGCCAGCGAAAGCTTGGACTAGGTCGTCCCAGTTGGAGATCTGCCCTGGAGGCAGGTGCTCCAACCAGGCGCGAGCGGTGTCAGAGAGGAACAGGGGGAGGTTGCGGATGATGAGGTTGTCATCGTCCGTTCCACCCAGTTGGCAGGCCAGGCGGTAGTCCGCGAGCCACAGTTCCGGTCTCGTCTCCCCCGAGTACTTTGTGATAGTAGTCGGGGGTCGGAACCGGGTCGGGAACGGTGCCCGTCGGATGGCCCGGCTGAAGGCCTGCGGATCGGGCGGTTCGGGCGAAGGACTCCGATCCTCCCCGCTGTCGTAGCGTCCCCCACGCCTGGGGTGGTAGCCTCGGCGCACCCTCTCGTCGAGGTGGGCCTGACGATCGAGGTGATGGTGCTCGTTGCCGAGGCGGCCCTCGGCCGCAGGCGCGGTGTTGCGCGTGCGCCCGGTGTAGACCGAGGCTTCCCACATGAATCGGGAAGTCGCGGCATGAGGTTCCGAGGGGTACCCCTGCCTTCGGGAGGTAGAGCTCTCGGCCCGTCGAACCGCGGCGCCTTCCAGGAGATTCTTGAGCTCCCCCTGGATTCGCCGGCCCTCGGTGGTTGATGGCTCCGGCATCGCGCGGAGAAGCATCGCTGCTGCAGCCAGGTTCTGGCCGACCCCACTAGATGCGGGTGGCGGCTTGAACCGGACGTCGTCTGCGACGCGGTGCTGGAAGCCCTGGGTCAGGTGACGTATTTCTCCGGCCGGGGGTTGGCCCGCCCATGCCTGCCCGACGTCCCGGCGGATCGACTCAAGCGCTCTTGCTCCCTCGTCGAGCCTGGCCTGCACCCCGCGGATTTGCTCGAGCTGTGGGTCATGAGCCCCCGCCTGAACGGGGACCACAGCTAGCTCCCGTGGGGTGTCAACGCGAGGCACCGGCCTAGGGAGATCACCGTCCTCCGGCATGCCGAGATGATTGCCTTCGGAGGGACCCCCTAGCTCGACGTGGAAACATTCGCGGCTTGGGCCGCAGTCCTCGTCGTCGAGGCTGCGGCTACCGTCGGAACAGTTGGAGAGGCAGTAGTCACATGCGGTCATGAAGTCCCGCATGGCACTGGGGTTGCCAAGTCCAGAGAAATCCCAACAGATGCTGGGGTCGTCGTCTTCCTCGGACCCAGAGGGCCCGTAGGTCGAGACGTCCGTCAGCCGGTCCCAAGGCGACCGCATGCGAAACCCCAGAGGGTTTGGACTTGCCTCTACGAGAGCGTCCGCCAAAGCGAGGTCGCTAGGCGGGTTGAGGCTGAATCCAAATGACGTAGGAGGGGAATCGGTCGGTACCTTTTGGTCGACGAGCGGCGATGAAGTCACGTCGGGGACTGACTGCACCGTCATCTCAGGTACGAGGGTGACGTCCAGCAAGCTCTCCGCGAGCGAGATGGCATCGTCCGCTTGCTTGGGATTGGCGTGTCGCGGGGAGATGGCGCTCGTCTTTGTCTCAGGCACGAAGTCGATACCCGGTGCGCCCCTCGTTGGGGTGCCGGTGCTGTCGGCTCGCTCGACAGCCAACGAGGCGCTGCCTCCTGCTTGGCCTTGGTCGCCCTGCCTTCCCCTCCGTCGGCGGGGAAGAAAGCGGGACGAGCTCGAAGGTTGTTCTTCCACCACGCGGGGAAGACGTCGTCGATTCCGCCGCCGGCGGGCGGGCTGTCGGCCGCCATTGTCGTTGTCGCGCGGCGGTGGAAGGAGCATCATGTCGTAGCTGCCGTCGAGGGACATGAACTCAAGACTCCCGAAACGGAGCACTGTCCCGGGTTGGAGAGGTTGCTGGAGACTGCCCATCTGGAGCTTGACAGAAAGCTGTTCGTCAACACGCAGCAGGCCCCTACCTGGCGCGCCAACTGTCGGCGTTTCGAGACCGGGGGGGTCCCTTGGGCCGACGAGTGAGTGTCGCCGCGTGCCCCAGCCCAGATGGGTCGAGCGCGAGGGCGAGCGCGAAGGGGGGAGAAGCGAGGCGGCCAGAGACTGGCGTGAGAGAGGTGGGAATCCCGCGGCCTTCGTGTTCGTCCCGCGCCAGGTCGGGTGCGCTTGCAGTAGGGGGTTACAAGCGTCCACGTGGGTGAGGGAGCGAGCGGCTTCCAAGCGAGCGCCTGTCTCGTCCTCGCCACCGCGCGGCCAACCCTCTCTAAGAGGGCCCTGGTCCTTCCTTTTATAGGCGTAAGGAGAGGATCCAGGTGTACAATAAGGGGTGTAGCAGAGTGCTACGTGTCTAGCGGAGGGGAGCTAGCGCCCTAAGTACATGCCGATGTGGCAACCGGAGAGATTTTGGCACCCAGCTGGTGTGATGTCGTGGCCGTCGGAGGAGCGATGGAGCCTGGCGGAGGGACAGCTGTCGGAGCGGTTGAGTCCTTGCTGACGTCCTCTTGCTTCCGTAAGGGGGCTGAGAGCCGCCGTCGTCACAGAGTATGCAGGGCGCCATCATTGCCTATCTGGCGGAGCTAGCCAGATGGGACACCGGTCTTGTTCCCTGCGGCCCGAGTCAGCTCGGGGTAGGGTGATGATGGCGCCTCCTATTGACGTGGCTGGCCTGCGCCCTAGGTTGGGCGATGTGGAGGCTCCTCCGAAGCCGAGGTCGAGTCTGTCTTCCATGGCTGAGGCCGAGTCCGAGCCCCTGGGTCGGGCGAGGCGGAGGTCGTCGGCAGAGGCCGGGGCGGAGTCCGAGCCCTGGGGTCGGGCGAAGCGGAGTTCGCCGTCTTCTGGGACTGAGCCCGAGTCCGAGCCCTGGGTTGGGCGGAGCGGAGTTCGCCGTCTTCCGGGACTTAGCCCGAGTCCGAGCCCTGGGTCGGCCGGAGCGGAGTTCGCCGTCTTCCGGGACTTAGCCCGAGTCCGAGCCCTGGGTCGGGCGGAGCGGAGTTCACCGTCTTCCGGGACTTAGCCCGAGTCCGAGCCCTGGGTCGGGCGGAGCGGAGTTCGCCGTCTTCCGGGACTTAGCCCGAGTCCGAGCCCTGGGTCGGGCGGAGCGGAGTTCGCCGTCTTCCGGGACTTAGCCCGAGTCTGAGCCCTGGGTCGGGCGGAACGGAGTTCGCCGTCTTCCGGGACTTAGCCCGAGTCCGAGCCCTGGGTCGGGCGAAGCGGAGCTTCCTATGGTGCCTTTGGCAGGGCCTGACTGCCTGTCAGTCTCACTCTGTCAAGTGGCACTGCAGTCGGAGTGGCGAAGGCGGCGCTATCCTTCTGTCAGGCCGGTGAGTGGAGCGGCGAAGTGACGGCGGTCACTTCGGCTCTGCCAGGGGGCGCGCGTCAGGATAAAGGTGTCAGGCCACCTTTGCGTTAAATGCTCCTGCGATTTGGTCGGTCGGTGAGGCGATTTAGTCAGGGTTGCTTCTTAGCGAAGGCAGGGCCTCGGGCGAGCCGAAAATATGTTCGCCGTCGGAGGGGGGCCTCGGGCGAGACGGAAATCCTCCGGGGTCGGCTGCCCTTGTCCGAGGCTAGGCTCGGGCGAGGCATGATCGAGTCACTCGAATGGACTGATCCCTGACTTAATCGCACCCATCAGGCCTTAGCAGCTTTATGCTGATGGGGGTTACCATCTGAGAATTAGGAGTCTTGAGGGTACCCCTAATTATGGTCCCCGACACCGAGCGATGGCTGAAGGGTGCCAACCTCCGTGAGGTTGCGCTCCTCCAACGACAAGACGAAGGCAACGCGAGGGCTCCCCATCAGGGGGCTCGAAGGGAGGAAGGGCGCAATGCATGAGGGGAGTGCGAAAGCATGGCTACCGCCCGGGGGATCGATCCCTTTTTAAAGGCGGCTCTCCCCACTTGCGTCCTCAGGCGTCACGGGCCAAGTCTTCACTAGCGCGCTCCTGATGAAAATCCTTGAAGCCGGGCGATGGCTGAAGGGTGCCCACCTCCGTGAGGTTGCGCTCCTCCAACGACAAGACGAAGGCAACGCGGGCGCTCCCCATCCGGGGGCTCGGAGGGAGGAAGGGCGCAATGCATGAGGGGAGTGCGAAAGCATGGCTACCGCCCGGGGGATCGGTCCCTTTTTAAAGGTGGCTCTCCCCACTCGCGTCCTTAGGTGTCGCGGGCCAAGTCTTCACCGGCGCGCTCCAGGTTCCTCCCCCTACGACACGGGGGCTGGGTCTCACACGTCATGCAAGCTGGCCCAGAACAGAAGAAGCCAAACCGCCGCGCGTGGAGCGTGTAACCGCCCCACGGTTACAAGCACTCCTCCATCCTCGACGAAACTAGCGGGTGAAAGGGTGGACCGCCATGCAGGTGGCGTGCAACTGCACCACGAGGACGCACCCCTTCGACTTCGACGCATCCAGCATGGAGGCCCAGGCCCACACGTCATGTAACCGGCGCGCCGGTTACTACGTGCGAAAAACTACACCGCCACTTACACCAATGTCGCGCCTTCTCGACTGTGGAACCGGTGCCGCAACTCAAGGCAACCCTGCGCATGGCCCAATAGTGCCAACCGAGCACATCGGTCACGGGTCGGTCAGCCGCGGGAGAAGGCGCGGCATTGGCGTAAGTGGCGGTGCAGTTTCTCGCACGTAGTAACCGGCGCACCGGTTACATGACGTGTGGGCCAGGGCCTCCATGCTGGATGCGTCGAAGTCGAAGGGGTGCGTCCCCGTGGTGCAGTTGCACGCCACCTGCATGGCGGTCCGCCCTTTCACCCACTGGTTTTGTCGAGGATGAGGAGTGCTTGTAACCGCGGGGCGGTTACATGCTCCACGCGCAGCGGTTTGGCTTCTTCTGTTCTGGGCCAGCTTGCATGACGTGTGGGACCCAGCCCCAGTGTCGTATGGGGAGGACCCTGGAGCGCGCCGATGAAGACTTGGCCCACGACGCCTGAGGACACGAGTGGGGAGAGCCGCCTTTAAAAAGGGATCGATCCCCCAGGCGGTAGCCATGCTTTCGCACTCCCCTCATGCATTGTGCCCTTCCTCCCTCCAAGCCCCCGGATGGGGAGCGCTCGCGTTGCCTTTGTCTTGTCGTTGGAGGAGCGCAACCTAACGGAGGTCGGCACCCTTCAGCCATCGCTAGGCTTCAAGGATTTTCATCAGGAGCGCGCCGGTGAAGACTTGGCCTGCGACGCCTGAGGACGCGAGTGGGGAGAGCCGCCTTTAAAAAGGGATTGATCCCCCGGGCGGTAGCCATGCTTTCGCACTCCCCTCATGCATTGTGCCCTTTCTCCCTCTGAGCCCCCGGATGGGGAGCGCCTGCGTTGCCTTCGTCTTGTCGTTGGAGGAGCGCAACCTCACGGAGGTTGGCACCCTTCAGCCATCGCTCGACTTCAAGGATTTTCATCAGGCAGCCCGGCTGCATTCCCTCACCAATGGTCACACAGGACGGTGACCATCAGTTCGACGGTGGGGAGAAGCAAGCCGGGCTGCGGCCTCTGCCCCGCCCTCATCTTCAAGGATCTTCATCATCCTTGTTGGGGAGGAGGGCGAGGCGAGCCGGAGCCTGCCTTCGCGTGGGCTGGCGTCCCGCTTCTTCCTCCAGCATCTGGGGGTGGAAACCATCCTCCAGCTTTGCGGAGGAGGCGTCCTCCAGCCATGCGGGGGAAGGTGAACTGTTGCTGCCTGGCCAGGGTGCAGCATTCCGTCCTCTGTCCGGGCGACTGTGGCCGGCTGCACCGGGGGGTCGCACAACACGTCGTACGCCGCGAGGGAGGTACTCGTGTTCTGGGACGGTCCCGTTCTCGTGTTCGTGGCGAGGACGGGAGTGAGGACCTGTCGGTGCGCTTTGGGGCGGCCAGCGCTCGCCGGTGCGGTGTTGGCGGGCAGGTGGATGCCGCCGTCGGTGCTGAGGTGGTGGCAGCCGGAGAAGGTTTCTCCGCCGACGACACCGTCAACGCCACCCACGCTCCGGGCCTCCAGCTCTTGGGCTTTAATGGCTGGTTCTTGTCCCCCGTGAGGGACGTGAACGAGGGCCTTCCAGCGGTAACATTCGCCCTGGGGCCATTGCTGCTGCTGCAGAGGTTGCCGGCGAGCCACCCGGAGTTTGTCGTCCCGCAGGCCCTCCGGTGTGGAGGTTGTTCATACCCGCGGGAGTGGAACCGGAGTTCCGTTTGTAATGGCACCTTGAGTGCCGGTGTTTGTTCATTGTGGTTGTCGAGGCCTGAACATCTAGGTATTTTAGTGTAATACCGTGTTTCTTCCTCATTTCGAGCACTAGGACTCGCCTGTCGGCTAGCTGAACCGCTTAACCGAGCGTGGGTTGCCCTGTGCGGAAGGTGACGAGTGAGGTATCCATAGCCCAGAGGAGTGGGAGTCCCTCGGCTCGGTCGGCCTTGCCGCTTAAGGCTTCCCTTAGCTCAGTTAAAGAACCCTCAGCTGCTCTACGATGAGCCGGAGCCGGAGGCAGCGGTGTCAGCATGGACAGAGGCGGAGTCGGTTCGAGAAGAAGCTTCGTCGGCCCGGGAGCACGTGGCCTCCCTGGTCGAGGAGGTGCAGCAGCGGCAGCTGGAGCTTGACTAGGTCGTCCGCTAGCGGGACCAACCTCGGAGTCGCGCTGCCGAGGCCGTGAGCCGGGCTGATGTCCTCGGGGGACAGCTGGCTGAGGCTACGGAGCGCCGGTCGAGGTGTCTGCCTAGGGCGGGACCCTTGCGGAGACCTTGGCTATGATGGCCCAAGCTTGGTGCTGGCGTCCTCCTTCGAGGTGGAGGTCCTTCCGCCCGCGTCGCCGTCCGAGGCCGGGCCAGATCCCGCCGAAGGTGGAAACAACACCAAGGGTGCTGCTGCTCCCTCTGTTGATGTCTGAAACTGCAGGGAGAGTTTGTCTGTAGTGTGCATATGTTTTTCGCGGCCACTGAGGCCCAAACATGTTATTGTCGTGTTGTAAAGCTGCGTTTCCTTTCCTCTTGTTTCGAATATCAGGACTTGTTCGTCGGTAGCAGAATCGTTTATCCGAGCGAGAGTTACTTATCACGGAAGGTGATGAGTGAGGTATCCGTATCCCGGAGGCGTAGGAGTCCCTCGGCTCGGTCGGCCTCGCCGCTTACGTGCACTCTTACTCGTTCGTAGGATTCTATTATCGATATAGTCGAGAAGGCACAAAAATTGTTCTGGCAGAAAAGTTTTCGAGCGTTGAGACTCGTTCGGCAGCAGAATCGCTTATCCGAGCGTGAGTTACTTATCGCGGAAGGTGATGAGTGAGGTATCCGTATCCCGGAGGCGTAGGAGTCCCTCGGCTCGGTCGGCCTTGCCGCTTACGTGTACTCCGTCGTTTTCAGGATCCCGCTACCGAAGCAGTCGAAAAGCGCGAAAGATGTTCTGGCAGAAAGACTTTTTCCGAGGAAACTTTTGACGCAGAGGGGGTCCCCCCCTTCTCAACCCTGCGCATGGCCCAACAGTGCCAACCAAGCACATCGGTCACGCGTCGGTCAGCCGAGGGAGAAGGTGCGACGATCGATATGGCCGAAAGTGGGCCGACAGTAATGGTGGCAACGGGCGAGCGGAAGCAGCAGTCAAGTCGTCTGCAGGCTCACGTCCCCTCCTGGAGCAGCAGGGGAGCCCTCTCCCACGGCGTGAAGACGATGCGCCCGTGTTCCGTTCCTCGAACGGCTCGCGCAACGACCGCCCCGCAAACCACCCATCCCGTCGCATTAACTTCGCGGCAGGGCAAGCGACACCTTTGGCAGGCGAAGCGGGCGACGTTTCACCTCCGCCATGATGACCGCATCAAAAAAGGTGCGCCACATCGTTTAAATTTGTATCCCTTTTCTTCTTCCCCTTTCTTTCTCTTGCTACAGGGACCAGGAGAGGGGATATTTCGAAAGGGATCCTTCTCCGCGAAGGAAGCGGGCCCCGAGCCCTCCTACTGATCAGGGGTTCGAAGGCTGGCCCCTCGGAAGGGTTCGACAGCCGCCCCAAAGCACTCGGGCTTCAGGCTCATTACTGATCAGAGGTTCGAAGGCTGGCCCCTCGGAAGGGTTCGACAGCCGCCTCAGAGCACTCGGTCTCCGTGCCCACTACTGATCAGGGGTTCGAAGGCTGGCCCCTCGAAGGGTTCGACAGTCACCCCAGAGCATGCAGAGCGAGGGATGACTCTAGGTACGTCCGATACATGACCGAGGCTCGGGCTACGCTCTCGAGGTACCCTAGGACATTTCAGAGACCAGCAGGAGCGATTTTGTAACGGAATCCCACCAGAGGGAGGCATCGAGCCCTCGGACCCTATCGAACGGGACCGGGTCCGGTAAATCACCTGCAGGTACTTTTGGAGCACGCCTCTGGGCCACTAGCCGACCCTTATCGAACGGGGCACGGGCGTCCACTTGGTTCACCCGTTAGCAACTCACTGGAGACACCATGTTCGGCGCCCTCCGAGGGCAACATGGTGCTTCCCCCCTCCTTGCGGAAAGGAGACGAAGGGGCGTATGATAAAAGCCGAGTCAGTCCTTGATCGTCCTCTCGCTCCATGCAGAGGCTCGGGGGCTGCTCTCGCAAACCCGGCTACGACCAAACCGTTGACAGCGTCAACAAACTAGCCTGAGGACTCGGAACCTGACCATGCACCCGAGCTACGATCAGATCGCATGAGGGAACAACCAGACCGGCCGAGGCATCGCGAAGGGCATTAAGACCTCAGAGGAGTCAAACCACTCCTCCGAGGCCTCGGGGGCTACACCCGGCGGGTGCGCTCGCGCGCACCCACCGGAACAAAATGTAACCAAGAAAGGCCGGTCCCCTTGCAAAAAAGTGCGACAAAACCTCCAAGCGAGTACCAACACTCCCTTTGAGGCTCAGGGGCTACTGTCGGGTACCATAATTAGGGGTACCCCCAACACTCCTAAACTCGACTGGTAATCACCGTTAGCGCAAGCTGCAGAGACTGATGGGCATGATTCAGGTCAAAGCTTCGTCCACTCAAGGGACGCGATCTCGCCTCGCCCGAGCCCAGCCTCGGGCAAGAACAGTACTCCTAGGCAAATTCACACCTCGCCCGAGGACCTTCTCAAGCAACGGGCGTGCCCTCGACTCGCTTGAGGCCCAGCTCGGGCTGGCTTCGCAGTGAAGCAACCTTGGCCAGATCGCCTCGCCAACCGACCGTATCGCAGGAGCATTCAATGCGAGGATCGCCTGACACCTTATCCTGACGTGCGTTCCTCAGTCGACAGGGCCGAAGTGACCGCAGTCACTTCGCCTTTCCACTGACCGACCTAACAGGAAAACAGCGTCGCCTGCCTCGCTCCGACTACTGCGCCACCCACCAGGATAAGGCTGACAACAGCTAAGTCCAGCCTCAGGCGCAACAGGAAACTCCGCCTCGCCCGACCTCTGAGCTCGGCCCCCGCCTCAGCCTCGGAAGGTGGTCCCCACCTTGCCCGACCCGAGGGCTCGGCCTCAACCTCGGCCTCGGAAGGTGGTCTCCGCCTCGCCCGACCCCAGGGCTCGACCTCAACCTCGACCTCGGAAGGAATCGTGTCCTCGCCCGACCCCGGCCTCGGCCTCAGGAGGAGTCTCCGCCTCACCCGACCTTGGGCTAGGACCGACCACACCACAAGGGGTACATCATTACCCTACCCCTAGCTAGCTCAGGCTACAGGGAACAAGACCGACATCCCATCTGGCTCGCCCCGGTAAACAAGTAATGATGGCACCCCCGCGTGCGTCCATGACGACGGCGGTTCTTTAACCCCCTACGGAAGCAAGGAGACGTCAGCAAGGTCCTAGCAGCCCCGACAGCTGTGCTTCTACAGGGCTCAAGCGCTCCTCCGACGGCCACAACACTGCGTGCACAGGGCTCTAGCACCTCTCCGACAGCCACGTTGGCATGTACATAGGGCTCTGGCTCCTATCTGCCGGACACGTTAGCATATTGCTACACCCCCATTGTACACCTGGACCCTCTCCTTACATCTATAAAAGGAAGGGCCAGGGCCCTCATACAGGGGGGTGGTCGCGCGGGAGGACGGGCCGACGAACAGGCTCTCCCTCGCGAACGCTTGTAACCCCCTACTGCAAGCGCATCCGCCCTGGGCGCAGGATAACACGAGCCGCGGTTTTCCCCCCTTCGTGTTCCGTCTCGCGCCAACCCATCTGGGCTGGGGCACACAGCGACAATTTTACTCGTCGGTCCAGGGACCCCCCGGGTCGAAACGCCGACATATATCATTAAAAATATCTTCTAACATTTTGTAATACAAAGTCATCGATTATATTATTGAGATAAATCTCATCCAGCAATTTCTTTTCGACACATAGAATTGCCAAGCCATTTAACCTATCTTGAGTTATTGTTGACCTTAAATAGTTCACAAAAATATTTCAATTTTAAAAAGCTTCTCTTCGTCGATGCAACCATCATATGTATAGTAAATAATACTATCTCTATATCAAAATATAATTTGTTTTGCTTCTTTAGTGGATTCATCATCATCTAGTTGAATGTAAACATAAAAATCAAGAGATAAAACAAATACTATTTTAGAATGGATGAAGTATTCGATAAGTAATTGAGACATTATTTTAACAATCTAAACGAGACTGATCGATGGCGCATCGCTCTTTGCGTATTTGTGTCTTGGATAAATATGTTTAACAGGAAAAAGTGCTAGCGTCCAGTGGTTAGGGGGCCCTCTGTTTTTGGGGGCTGGTGCGGCCACACCCTCCACACCCCCTCAGGTACGACCCTGGTTGCTCGTGCGTTGCGACGGCTCACAATAATACCTACATAAATTATCTACCAAAAAGATCTCAAGATTTTTTTATTGATTGTCTCCACTCTCCGCATAATATTTTTTTTGATTTGACTAACTGATGTTGTTGTTTACTCCATCCAATATGTCTTGGTACAACACAGCCAATGAAGGTAGCGATTAGAAGAGAGTTCACAATGACTGAATGAACGGACAGATATTATAGAATGACATAATTCCACTATACAAAGACCAAATAAGAGCAAGTTTGTGAGTTCAAGTTTCTAAAATAAGTCACATGAACTCAAATTTATAAAAAGAATAGATCAAAATATGGAGTGATTGCTAAACTGGATGCGCTCCATACAAATTATTATACTTCGTAGCAATTACTAATGTTTAAAACTAACAAATAACTTTTCCTTTTACTGTTAGTGCGACAAATCATTGTTGCTCCATCCAATTCAAAAACCTCAAACACCATGGAGTCCATTGCGCCAATGTGGTCTTAGAAACGACCTAATGCTTGCAAGAGCCAAAAACACAAGAGACGAGCACCCTGTGGTAGTGTCCGCATGGATCTCCAAATCCTAACACATATTTTGCAGGATCCATGAGCCATTATTAGAAGAACACAAACCATGTGTAGACAATAAATAAAGTATTATAACACACCCAAATTATGTTCAGTCCTTAGCACAACAAAAAACTAACACCCAAAACAACAGATGAACAACACAATAATTTTTGCAATGACAGAAGGATGGGTGACATGTACATAGAAGCGGTAGAAGCTACCGAGTCGACACCGTGGTAAGGAAAATGCCCTGTAGACAGGCGATGTCGAGCCATTGAATGGGTACCATAGGCAGCAAATCAGTGACCCCCTTCCCTCACCTCCCCACTTCCAAGGTTTAGTAGAGCAGTAAGGGAAGGGAAGAGGCGGCCATACCTGTTCGTTGTCGGAGAAGGACACGACAAAGACCTGGACATCTAGAGACAACATATGTAGTATACCGCTAGATACATATAGGGAGAGAGCATGCAAGCAGAGAAAGTAGCCTAGTTGGAGCAACTCCAAACCGAGAGGCACCCGCATCAGGCATCGGTCCGAAAAGGGTGAGAGAATGCGAGTGCCTTCCTAGCCCTAGACCCACCGAGGTGACACAACACCACCACCAACTCCGTAGCATATGTCGACTATTGTCGTGCTACGAGCCTTGGTTGTCCAATATCTTAGACCTGGACTCCTCATCGCCAAGATAACCTAAGCATGGCAGGCGCTACCGTGTCCTCCTCGACGGCACACACGAAGAAAGGCCAGGAGCAAGACCGACTCACCCCGTACCCGCGTCGAAGATCATCGGTCGGCACGCGGCTGCGACCGTGAGCGGGGGGCAGTAGGTTGGGGAGGAAGAACAAGGCGAAGGACGGGAAGACGAACGAGACATCCGACGACTGCGAAAACGATGGTGCACGCATACTATGAAACGTCCTTGTGGACGTGCAATAGCCACTACGCGGGTCAGTGTCGGGGCTGGTGTTGGACGAATACGGGGAGGAGGCACCTGCTCCGACGTTCTCTGCCGAGAATGGGGTGGCACGGAGGCAGAGGCATGAGGGGAGAGAGAAAAGAAGCATGATGACGAACGAGGTGGCGGCAACTGAGGCGAGGACCATAATTATCGTGCAGAGGTATAGATGACCAAATGGGTCGTGTATGACAGGCCGGCCCGAGGCACGATCCATTTAATAGTGCCTGGGCCAGCCCAGCACGAGCGTCGTGTTGTGCTTGGGCTGTAGGCTCGGCCCGTAGTGCGGGCCCGGCCCGACACGATTATATTTTTTTTATTTTACAAAAAAACGTATATAAATATGTATAATTTATATTCAATATTAAAAACACCTGATTATGATGTTCTACTGGTTAGACAACTTCATCCAGTGTATCCCGCCCTTCTTCCAATTAACCAAATGGCCTGACGGGCTAACGGGCCAGCCCGACACAGTCATCAGGCCGACATGTCGTGCCCGGGCCAGAGTTGTGGCCCATGGGCATCGAGCCTGTGTCGGACCGCCATTTGGCCATCTATATGCGGATGTGTGTTTTGGGACGTGGAGGTTGGTTGCGCAGAGCGGACAGGCGTGTAGCAGGTTAATTTGAAATAAATGTGAGGGGTTATTTGTAAAAAAATGACGCAGGACGACCCTTTAAACTGGTGCTTTAATATAGTATAGAAATAATTAGATAGTAAAAGTAATATCTAAACAACACAGCAGCGCAACAGATTTAGACGAAAAGATATTAGAAGCTAAGATTAATATAGGTTGTGTAACGATGACAAGTAACAAAGAGCATTTTAAAATAAAACTGAAGGCTCAACTTTTTTACCATCATTCCTAAGACTGTAGCAGCAACACTATCACACCCGGTTTTAGGGGCAAAACCGAATGCATAGCATATGTGTGCAAGAATCAATTTTCCATACATATCACAAGTGTAATATATCAAAAGACAATGCAATAAATGCGTAAAAAGAGTATAATAACTTTATTACATCATCCAGACATAAAAGTCTTAAATAGTATCATCATCAAAGTAGAACGGAAATAGCATGGGTAATCTTCCACAGGAAAATGACTCGCGCATCGCTAGACTCAGTACCCGTCATCACCATCGCCACAGTCTTCTTCATCAACTTCTGATAAAAAAATTAGCAAGGGGTGAGGTCACTTATGGTGGGGGCTCTGCAAGTGGGAGGAGTTATGCAATGTCAACAAGGTAGGCTATGGTTAAGCGATAAGCATATGATTATATCAAAAACACTTAAGTGAAACCACTTAAGCAAACCATTTATAAATCATCGGATCAAGATTTATTCTCCATCTTTAAGTTCAGTTATCATGTGAGGGTCCAGGTTGCTCTTAACCGTGAGCACAGCTGACATATCAGTTTTACAATCTGCAGAGGTGGTACAACTTTACCCACAAGCCATGTATCCCATCTAGCCTGGGTTGTACGGACCCGTAAACACGCCCAAGGTGAATGACTAGGGATCCATTATGAGGCTTTCATAAAATATCCTTAGTACAACGCCACATGCTAAGGTTTCCACGTCAATATTAGTGACCCTCTGGGCGAGGTAACTTAGCCAAGAATACCACCCCATGTTAACATGAGCTGCCACCAAACCACTGCCGCCCTCTCTTCTCCATCTTTTAGATAGGGTTGCTAAGCACTAAGTCTATAGAGCTATTTACCAAAGCCAGATCCTTGATAGCACTCGTGGTTGCACTGTTATCCTAGGTGGAACTCCATGTTCCATTTAATACAAATGATCTTGTTTAACCATCGGGTTAACATCATAATACAAATTTCATTTCTAGAACAAAAGTATCATTAAAGAGTGACATCACAATGATCAAGTTGAGCAGTACCACATTTCCTAAGCATAGTGTTTATCCCAGGGTAATCAAGGAATAGGGTTGGTATTTCTAGGTAATCCTATTTAGGCAAATCCCATCAAATTTATGCAGATATCCAAAAGTAAACATTATTATTGTGGCAGAACCTCCCAAGGTATCGGGCCCACATGCACCTGTCCTTGTCCCAAAGACCTCAGACGACCATGCATGTGCACCAGATAACTTAACAGGATCCGTCCGATTGCCCCAAGGACATCAGATAAACCACTTACAACCAGAACCGCGGGATTAAGTAAACACAAATCACACACCAACAATTTTACAGCGGAAATCTTATTACCAAATTTTACATGTTACATCAAGTTTTACAATGTACATGATCGGAGTGGTTACAAAAGTGATTCAAAGAAATAAGTTTGAATTGTTATAAATTGTTTATAAGTTTGAAATATATGCTAGCTCAAGTGACCATCCTCAATAAAAAGATAAAGATGGGGTATACTTATATAAGAAGGCCGAGCCCACCGGCACTTAACACCATCAACAGCAGCACAAAACTATAACATGAAAAACAACAGGGAATAAAACCGTGAGTATGGAATTACTCAGCAAGACTTACCCGACTAAAGAAAAGACTCTCAAGGGTATGCTGGATTTGGGAATCAAGGAGAGGCTTTAGCAAGAATCAACTTAGATACTTTTGCAAAAATAGCTTACTAAAGTGAGTCCTTACTTTCAATATTTTAACACCAGATTAAATATTAATAGACTCTGTTTGCATCTAGTCTAATTTCACCATCTCATCAATACAACATCATTTTTATTCATAATGTTCACATCCTGACTTAGGTTGCAGGTCAGGGACCAAGTCTCCACTGTCCGGGGATATAACGGCGATCCGAATCGATTTACTCAGCTGAGGATCTCTAACCACACGACCTATGTAGCACTTAACCCTTGCATATGTCAACAGTTCCCACAGATCCTCCACAACGTGAACCGGTCCGCGCTACCCAGGAGCACAATACTCCTCCATCCAGCCTCTAGCCAAGAGGGTACACGCTACTCCCACCATCTCCCACGCCCAGTGCGCAGTTGTCTTTTCACGTATGGAATAGCCGGGTTCAAGCTTACCCTGTCCCATTTCCAGGGCATGTGGCCAGTTAAGATAGTCCCTGATCATACAGGCCTACATACGCATCCAATCCTTAATTGACCCGGACGGAACATCACCTGTTCCTAGCCCAAGTCTCGAGTTAAGTACTTCCACCCTTAGGAGTGTTTGTGTTCCTTAGGATGAAAAGAGCATTATAGGGAACTTTGCAGTAAGATCCCACCATGCTCCCAATGAAAATATTATTGCAGGTAGAAGTCATCCTTCCTCAGGATAAACCTGAGCTAGGCATAAGTGCAAAGGACAAACTCTATCTGCTTATAAGCAGGGCTAAGCATTTTTTTGTAAATCATATTTTGATACTTCACCAGAAGTATCTATAAAAGGAATGGATTTCAAGGTAGCCAATGCATCAAAGGGTTTCCAAGCAACTCTTATAAACCTAATGCACATTCACTAGACTTAAAGTGTGTAAAAATAATTTAAAAACACAAGGAAGGGGTTGCATGCACCGGGGCTTGCCTGAATAACACTAGGTTAGTGTTTGTTAGACGACGTCCACTTGGCGACCATCTTCAGGCTTGTCCATCAGCATCATCATGCGGAGTAGCCCGCGCTTGGGGTCGACTTGGCTTGTCTTCCGCATCACGCGATTAATTAATGTACCTAAATGAAATACATTATGCACATGAATGCATATAAATATAAATATCGCAAACCTAAATAGTGCTCGTGATAGCGAATTTAAACACCTAGCGGCGAGGCGTTGTGCAATTTTATACGAAAATACTAGTTATCAACGTATGACTAAGCGCAATAATTACGCTTCTCGAACCTAACGCGAACATCACAAAACAACAAATTATACACCTTTAATACAATTAGCCTAACCACAACTTATCAGTTAATTAATTGAATTCTAAACTTATCCCTCGTTTTATGAATTATTCTACATCGCTCACAAAGAACTATTTTAATTTTATTTTACTCCTCACATGTTTTCATGTCAACAATTACTTAAATATTTCTTTATCGTAAATATATACACATCTGTATAAGTAATTAAACTATTTCCTCATCACACAGGCTTATTAATATTCTATTCAGTACACTAATTCCGCTAATTGGTTGGAATAGCAAAATAACTCGCTATAACTGAACCTGCATCGATAATCGCAAGAACTGCGAAGTCGACGAGAGTTTCGTGACTTATGCAATTTATCGAGCACCTTAATGAGCATCGCACTAGCACATTAATTTATTCATCGATCGAACTATTCTGAATAATTTATCAGCTTACCGTTTCCACAGCTCACACGAATCCACGAGATCGGTAGCGATTTTCCGATCCAGACAATTTGTCGAGCGCTTGTGGAATATCGCGCTGCTAGCTTCGTCTTCACCCGATTCTTGGGATTTCTTGCTGACGTGTGGAACGACGACGAGATCATGTCCGAGTGAATTTTATGACACGGACTAGGGAAGGACTTGGCGAGTAGCGACGCGAGGGACAAAGCAAGGTCACGGTCGAGTGGGCTCGGACACAAGCCCACGCAACGTTTCACCGTATCCAGCGCGCGTGTCACGGACTTGATATCGACTGCGAGCAGGTTCGCGCGCACGACAACGAGACGGAGGCGAACTGAACATGGAGCTTCACGATAGCACGCGTAGGAATAACGAAACGCTACGCGCACGATGCAAAGAATTCAACCGGCGAGCAGAGAGGCTGGGCAACTCCATGGGCGAGCAGAGCGCGCAGGGCGAGCAGCAACGCGACGACGCGGCAAGCTGAGGGAGCGACGCGACTTGTCTAAATCCGAGCAGAGAGACACGTGCAGGAGCTGGGAGCCGAGAGCGACGCTGCGCGGGGGAACGCGGTCGAGCAGGGAAGGCGCGGCTGGGGAGGGCTCGGCGCAGTGGAGCACGGAGGAAGGAGAGGGGTGCGCGCCATGGATGCGCAGGAGCGAGCTCCGGCAGCGCGCGTGGGATTTTTATGCTCAGAGTTGAGCGGCGATGGATTTGTTCGAAGCTGAGCGGCGGCAAAAATCGGATCCAGGGGCGGCAGGATATTTTCTTTCTCGAGAACTAAGTGGTGCGCGCGATTTACATCCCAGACCGGCGGCTGGTGGTTCCGTGGTGGAGCTGCTTCGCTCGGCTGGCCGGAGATGAGAGTGAGTGCGTGCAAGCAAGGAGAGAGAGAGAGACACAGAGAGGAGTAGGCGCCCAGGAAGCCAGCGCGAGGCAGAGAAATTAAATGCGATCAGGGGAAATCAAAGAGAGAGCGGTGGGAGGATAAGAGAGAAGACACGTGAGAGAGGCTCACAGAAGATTAGCTTAGGGATAAAGCGGTGGCCAGATATTTGACAGGAGGATTTTTCCTATTCTCCCTTTTTTTACAAAAGCAAAATGCAAATATTTTGAGTACGGAATTAGGGTCTAAAAGATGTATAGAAGGGTCGAATTAAAACAACATCGACGGCACTATTTGGACAGAATTTAATTTGTTGGATACTTAGAAGTGAGATGAATTTGTACCCGTCATTTATATCCAAAGTTTTGGATCGGCAAGAAACGACAGACCGAAATAAACTGATTTCGGCACTAACAAATTTGTTCGGCGTGATCCGACCGAAATTAGCCGAAACAATATCTGCGAACGTATACACGATTTTGTCTTCGAAACAACGTGCTGAAGAATAAATTGGATTATAACCTCACGCACGATTTTTGTCAGACAATGCCCGATACAAATTATTTTGTCTCGAACATTTTAACCGTCGAGTTCAAACTTATTTGCCCAGGATAAAAATCGTCCGAGTGAGTCGGGCTTCCGAATTCGTATTCGCGCGAGCGATGAAATTTAAATACTCACCGGGCACACCGATTTTCAGAACAAATATGTTCCAAACAGCACGAAAATTTAGGACGAGCCCGAATAGATGAAAATAAAACAATGTCACACTCGCGACAGACGAAAGAGATGCGATATTAAAATCGCGATAGCGAAAATAATTAGAATTTGGCATTGTTTTATCCACTGATATTACGCGCTTAAATCCATACTCGTTGTCGAGCGGAATATAAACACCTGGGGTGTTACAGCCGTCCCCCCTTAAAAAATCTCGTCCCGAGATTCAGAACGAAAGACTTCTAAGAGTAGAGAAGCATGTAACCCATGTCCATATCAGCGATAATCGTGAGACAAGAACGAGTGTCTCAGGCTGTTGTTTCTCTAGTGGACATAGCATGTATCGCCTTAGGCTAATTTAGAATGTCCACCAATAGAGACAATGTCTGCCAGAGGAACACATAAGGTTCCATGTGTGCAGTTTACTTTTTCTGATGACACTGTACTATCTGTGTCTGCTGAGCAAACGACAGATATGCGGCTTTACCCAAACAGAACCAGATGCACCATCTTGGGTAAAACACACAGAAGGAGGTTTACCAACAAGTGGTCGCGGTAAGTTCGTAGCACACGAGACAGGTGTGAATGTCGAATAACCTCACAGTTAACTCGTGTTAGCCAGAGAATTCAAGTCCAAGAAAAATGATAAAGACTTGAAAAATTTCACCAGCGGGGGATCTGTAGATGCTGCCTTCGCAACCAATCTATTTTATCCAGCACTAATTATGGCTTGACTTGATCACACACGTTGGAAAACCACACGTGAGGCGATCGAGACACGACTAGAGCGATGATTAGGTGGTTACTGGCCGACTTAATCTCGATTCTTGAAAGTATTTCCTTAAGTGGGTTGAACCAAAATGAGTTCAGGCAAATCGATAAAATGATCTCAAAACTTAATCCTTATTTACAATGCAGTTACAAGTTAGTAAAACCAACTTGTTGAACTACTTTTAACATTGAGCAAGTCCTCTCAGTACCATCGGTAAGCCAACAGTCGAGAGCTCACATTTGCTAGCAAAAGGTCATGCATTTGGGTAGAAATCCATTTGGTCATGTTGTTCATCCGTTTCTTCAGGCGAGATGAACTGACTTGGTTTGGGGACACATGGATTAAATAGGAGAGCGAATGAACAAACTCTTGCATTTTAGCAGCAGGGGAAACAAATCTCCATTTTGGGAACTAATTGGTTGTCTTGCAACACTAAAAAGCTCCAAGGCTTTACCTTTACAACAAGGATGCAAAGGGAACTTGTATAAGTAGTCACTACCAAGGTCAAAAGAAAAGAGACCACACATAAAGGTTGTATGCCTTTTTGATCGAACAGAAATGATAGATGTTGCTTGATCACTCGACAAACAACATAGAAATCATTTCAAGGAAGTAGTTTACGGAAGATAACATATCAGTGTAGTCCCATAATGGATCATGACTAGAGACCTTGATACCAACATCCGACGAGTAGCACAGTCTTGTGTGCGTATTCACAGGAGGCTCTCAGTTTCGCTGTGGCACCATAAGTCCTTAACCATGACACCATCACCGAACTGGCACCAACACAGAATCCCGCATGGTAAATCTAGATTGTGACAAGATAACACATTGACATAGTCTCATAATGGATTACAACTACTAGCCATGATACCAGCGCGTGTTGAGCAGCACAACCGTGTGTGCGCACACACAGAAAGCCCTCGGTTTTGTCACGGCACCATCGGTTTTAGTCATAACACCATTACTAGACGTAACCAATAAGAAATCTCGCACGACACAACTGGATTGAGCAAGGATGAAAATATACAAAAATAGACTCCACTTATAAGAATGGTTACAAGTAGAGAGCCAAATAGATCACGACCCGATGAATGAACAAGACATGGCCATAACCTAAATTTGTTGGTGAATGAATACGATGGGAGACTGCCAATTCAGCCCCAAGCATATTTCTATGCCCATCATAGAGATTACAAGGTCAAGGATTAGTATCTGACTAGATGCGGAGTAAAAATAATCATGATATTAAGTTGGTATGCCTTTGATAGAAATGAGGAAATCAAAGGCATCAAACTCAAGAAAATGATGAGACATGTCTTTCCTAAGTTAGGTCGATAAAGTAACATGGCGGTCCATAAAAACAGGCAAACTGGATAAGGTACATCAGCTTGCACCAACCGAACAAGGACATGGTTTAGGATGGAGACATGACTCGAGATTCTTGTTTTAAGCTTGGGTACATTTAATGTCCAACAAATAAATTATCTAAGCATTTATTTGTGTGAGTTTGTGCAGGGAGGGATAACGGAAAAATTAACCTTAGGTCATGGTTCACTAAATAAGAACATAGCCTAATTCTGGGTTTAGGCAAACAAGTCACTAACCTTCTATCAACACATCGACACAAGAGCACACTAATGGTCGAATTATGAAAAGTTAGAAGTCATCTAAACCCGTATCTCTAGGACATCACATTATCTGCAATCACTGGTTGCTGGAATAAAGATGAGAGAATCATTTTGGGTGCATAGGTGACAAACATGATGCATGCTCATCTTATCCGTCCTCACTGATTTTGCCAACATAATGTGGCAATAGCGTTCTATATCGGTGGCATACGTTCTCTCTCTCGGTATTGCTAGTCGTCAGCTACACATACGTTTTCGAGGTTAGTGTACCTGCAGAAAATTCCATCACAACCCATTTTCCCAATGATGCAATTCAAACATGACAGTTTATCACAGTTTATACTCCATATATTTCTATATGGAGGCCAGCTCATCATTAAGCACCGAGCCACGCATAGGGGCCGTTGCCACACTTTAACCATAGGGCAACTCATTATGGTAACTCACCTTCTTACCTGAGCGTAGGTGCGTCGTTGCAAGTACATTACACTTCTTAGTATTCCCATGTCTATATACCCATACGCATCCATGGGGTACTGAATTCCTAGAAAAGTAAATACTCCACATGACAGCCTTCATATATACATATGTGAAACATGTATATAATCAAGCGCTTTTTACACTCTTCCCTAGACCGACGGTTGTTCGGTCATGCTCTCACATCTCACCGTATCTGAGCGTCGATCCATTCAGAACTGAATGGCCTAAAAAATAACAATACACATGTATGCATTACCCCCGGTTGTGGGTTAGTGGTTTTTAAATAAGCCACCTAATAGACATTAATTTAGGGCTTAACAGAGGATGTCGCTAGCATTATAGTTTTTCAAAACTGTTTTTCAAATCCAACAATGTGTTTAGTTGAAAATAGGTTTTCTAAAACTAAAACTTTGTTTTTAAAATATGTATGTGACCGTATTATACTTAATCCTGTTCCGATACCAAGTTGTGGCAGAACCTCCCAAGGTATCGGGCCCACATGCACCTGTCCTTGTCCCAAAGACCTCAGACGACCATGCATGTGCACCAGATAACTTAACAAGATCCGTCCGATTGCCCCAAGGACATCGGATAAACCACTTACAACCAGAACCGCGGGATTAAGTAAACACAAATCACACACCAAAAATTTTACAGCGGAAATCTTATTACCAAATTTTACATGTTACATCAAGTTTTACAATGTACATGATCGGAGTGGTTACAAAAGTGATTCAAAGAAATAAGTTTGAATTGTTATAAATTGTTTATAAGTTTGAAATATATGCTAGCTCAAGTGACCATCCTCAATAAGAAGATAAAGATGGGGTATACTTATATAAGAAGGTCGAGCCCACTTACACTTGACACCATCAACAGCAGCACAAAACTATAACCTGAAAAATAACAGGGAATAAAACCCTGAGTATGGAATTACTCAGCAAGACTTACCCGACTAAAGAAAAGACTCTCAAGGGTATGCTGGATTTGGGAATCAAGGAGAGGCTTTAGCAAGAATCAACTTAGATACTTTTGCAGAAATAGCTTACTAAAGTGAGTCCTTACTTTCAATATTTTAACGCTAGATTAAATATTAATAGACTCTGTTTGCATCTAGTCTAATTTCACCATCTCATCAATACAACATCATTTTTATTGATAATGTTCACATCCTGACTTAGGTTGCAGGTCAGTGACCAAGTCTCCACTGTCCGGGGATATAACGGCGATCCGAATCGATTTACTCAGCTGAGGATCTCTAACCACACGACATATGTAGCACTTAACCCTTGCATATGTCAACCGTTCCCATAGAACCTCCACAACGTGAACCGGTCCGCGCTACCCGGGAGCACAGTACTCCTCCATCCAGCCTCTAGCCAGGAGGGTACATGCTACCCCCACCATCTCCCACGCCCAGTGCGCGGTTGTCTTTTCACGTATGGAATAGCCGGGTTCAAGCTTACCCTGTCCCATTTCCAGGGCATGTGGCCAGTTAAGATAGTCCCTGATCATACAGGCCTACATACGCATCCAATCCTCAATTGACCCGGACGGAACATCACCTGTTCCTAGCCCAAGTCTCGAGTTAAGTACTTCCACCCTTAGGAGTGTTTGTGTTCCTTAGGATGAAAAGAGCATTATAGGGAACTTTGCAGTAAGATCCCACCATGCTCCCAATGAAAATATTCTTGCAGGTAGAAGTCATCCTTCCTCAGGATAAACCTGAGCTAGGCATAAGTGCAAAGGACAAACTCTATCTGCTTATAAGCAGGGCTAAGCATTTTTTTGTAAATCATATTTTGATACTTCACCAGAAGTATCTATAAAAGGAATGGATTTCAAGGTAGCCAATGCATCAAAGGGTTTCCAAGCAACTCCTATAAACCTAATGCACATTCACTAGACTTAAAGTGTGTAAAAATAATTTAAAAACACAAGGAAGGGGTTGCATGCACCGGGGCTTGCCTGAATAACACTAGGTTATTGTTTGTTAGACGACGTCCACTTGGCGACCATCTTGAGGCTTGTCCATCAGCATCATCATGCGGAGTACCCGCGCTTGGGGTCGACTTGGCTTGTCTTCCGCATCACGTGATTAATTAACGTACCTGAATGAAATACATTATGCACATGAATGCATATAAATATAAATATCGCAAACCTAAATAGTGCTCGCGATAGCGAATTTAAACACCTAGCGGCGAGGCGTTGTGCAATTTTATACGAAAATACTAGTTATCGACGTATGACTAAGCACAATAATTACGCTTCTCGAACCTACGCGAACATCACAAAACAACAAATTATACACCTTTAATACAATTAGCCTAACCAGAACTTATCAGTTAATTAATTGAATTCTAAACTTATCCCTCGTTTTATGAATTATTCTACATCGCTCACAAAGAACTATTTCAATTTTATTTTACTCCTCACATGTTTTCATGTCAACAATTACTTAAATATTTCTTTATCGTAAATATATACACATCTGTATAAGAGATTAAACTATTTCCTCATCACACAGGCCTATTAATATTCTATTCGGTACATTAATTCCGCTAATTGGCCGGAATAGCGAAATAACTCGCTATAACTGAACCTGGCTCGATAATCGCAAGAACTGCGAAGTCGACGAGAGTTTCGTGACTTATGCAATTTATCGAGCACCTTTGTCGGGGACCATAATTAGGGGTACCCTCAAGACGCCTAATTCTCAGCTGGTAACCCCCATCAGCATAAAGCTGCAGAGGCCTGATGGGTGCGATTAATTCAGGGATCAGTCCATACGAGGGACTCGATCACGCCTCGCCCGAGCCTAGCCTCGGACAAGGGCATCCGACCCCGAGGGATTTCCGTCTCGCCCGAGGCCTCCCTCCAACGGCGAACACATCTCCGGCTCGCCCGAGGCCTTGCCTTCGCTAAGAAGCAACCCTGACTAGATCGCCGCGCCGACCGACCAAGTCGCAGAAGCATTTAACGCAAAGGTGGCCTGACACCTTTATCCTGACACGCGCCCCCCGGCAGAGCCGAAGTGACCGCCGTCACTTCGCCGCTCCACTGACCGGTCCGACAGAAGGATAGCGCCGCCTGCGCCACTCCGGCTACAGTGCCACTTGACAGCGTGAGACTGACAGGCTGTCAGGCCCTGCCAAAGGCACCATAGGAAGCTCCGCTCCGCCCGACCCAGGGCTCGGACTCGGGCTAAGCCCCGGAAGACGGCGAACTCCGCTCCGCCTGACCCAGGGCTCGGACTCGGGCTAAGACCCGGAAGACGGCGAACTCCGCTCCGCCCGACCCAGGGCTCGGACTCGGGCTAAGACCCGGAAGACGGCGAACTCTGCTCCGCCCGACCCAGGGCTCGGACACGGGCTAAGACCCGGAAGACGGCGAACTCCGCTCCGCCCGACCCGGGGCTCAGACTCGGGCTCAGCCCAGAAGACGACGAACTCCGCTTCGCCCGACCCTAGGGCTCGGACGCCGCCCTGGCCTCTGCCGAACGACCTCCGCCTCGCCCGACCCAGGGGCTCGGGCTCGGCCTCGGCCATGGAAGACAGACTCGACCTCGGCTTCGGAGGAGCCTCCACGTCGCCCGACCTAGGGCGCAGGCCAGCCACGTCAACAGGAAGCACCATCATCACCCTGCCCCGAGCCGACTCGGGCCGCAGAGAACAAGACCGGTGTCCCATCTGGCCAGCTCCGCCAGATAGGCAATGATGGCGCCCCGCAAGCCCTGTGACGACGGCGACTCTCAGCTCTCTTACGGAAGCAGGAGGACGTCAGCAAGGACTCAACCGCTTCGACAGCTGTCCCTCCGCCAGGCTCCGTTGCTCCTCCGACAGCCACGACATCACACCAGCTGGGTGCCAAGATCTCTCCGGCTGCCACATTGGCATGTACTTAGGGCGCTAGCTCTCCCCCGCTAGACACGTAGCACTCTGCTACACCCCCATTGTACACCTGGATCCTCTCCTTACGCCTATAAAAGGAAGGACCAGGGCCTTCTTAGAGAAGGTTGGCCGCGCGGGGACGAGGACGAGACAGGCGCTCTCTTGGGGCCGCTCGCTTCCCTCACCCGCGTGGACGCTTGTAACCCCCTACTGCAAGCGCACCCGACCTGGGCGCGGGACGAACACGAAGGCCGCGGGTTTTCCACCTCTCTCACGCCCGTCTCCGGCCACCTCGCTTCCCCCCTTCGCGCTCGCCCACGCGCTCGACCCATCTGGGCTGGGGCACGCGGCACACTCACTCGTCGGCTTAGGGACCCCCCGGTCTCGAAACGCCGACAGTTGGCGCGCCAGGTAGGGGCCTGCTGCGTGTTGACGAACAGCTTCCCGTCAAGCTCCAGATGGGAAGTCTCCAGCAACCTCTCCGGCCCGGGACGGAGCTCCGTTTCGGGAGTCTTGAGTTCATGTCCTTCGACGGCAGCTACGACATGATACTTCTTCCACCGCCGCGCGACAACGACATTGGCGGCCGACAACCCGTCCGCCGGCGGCGGAATCGACGACATCTTCCCCGCGTGGTGGAAGAACAACATTCGAGCTCGCCCCGTCCTCTCCCCCGCCAACGGAGGAGGAGGCGGGGCAACCAAGGCCAAGCGGGAGGCCGCGCTTCGTCGGCTGTCGAGCGAATCGACGTCCCCAGCGCCCCAACGGGGGGCGCGTCGGGCGTCGACCTCGCGTTTGAGACGAAGGCGAGTGCCGTCCCCCCGCGACACGCCAATCCCGAGCAAGTGGACGACATCAGCGCGCTCGTGGAGAGCTTGCAGGACGTCGCCCTCATACCTGAGACGGCGGTGCAATCAGTCCCCGACGTGACTATGTCGCTGCTCGTCGACCAAAAGGTATCGACCGATTCCCATCCTACGTCATTTCGACTCAGCCTCAACCCGCCCAGCGACCTCGCGTTGGCGGGCGCTCTCGTTGAGGCGAGTGCAACCCCTCTGGGGTTTCGTATGCGGTCGCCTTGGGACCGATTGACGGACGTCTCGACCTACGGGCCCTCTGGGTCCGAGGAAGATGACGATCCCAGCATCTGTTGGGATTTCTCTGGATTTGGCAACCCCAGTGCCATGCGGGACTTTATGACCGCATGTGACTACTGCCTCTCCGACTGTTCCGACGGTAGCCACAGCCTCGACGACGAGGACTGCGGCCCAAGCCGCGAATGTTTCCACGTCGAGCTAGGGGATCCCTCCGAAGGCAACCATCTCGGCATGCCGGAGGACGGTGATCTCCCTAGGCCGGTGCCTCGCGCTGACATCCCGCGGGAGCTAGCTGTGGTCCCCGTTCCGGCGGGGGGTCACGACCCACAGCTCGAGCAAGTCCGCGGGGCGCAGGCCAGGCTCGACGAGGGAGCAGGAGCACTTGAGCTGATCCGCCGGGACGTCGGGCAGGTATGGGCGGGCCAACCCCCGGCCGGAGAAATACGTCACCATTCCCAGGGTTTCCAGCACCGCGTTGCCAACGACGTCAGGGTCAGACCGCCACCCGCATCCAGTGGGGTCGGTCAGAACCTGGCAGCTGCAGCGATGCTCCTCCGCACGATGCCGGAGCCATCAACCACCGAGGGTCGGCGAATCCAGGGAGAGCTCAAGAATCTCCTGGAAGGCGCTGCGGTCCGACGGGTCGAAAGCTCTGCCTCCCGAAGGCAGGGATACCCCTCGGAACCTCATGCCGCGACTTCCCGATTCATGCGGGAAGCCTCGGTCTACACCGGGCGCACGCGCAACACCGCGCCTGCGGCCCCGGGCCACCTCGGCAACGAGCACCATCGTCGCGACCGTCGGGCCCACCTCGACGAAAGGGTGCGCCGAGGCTACCACCCCAGGCGTGGGGGACGCTACGACAGCGGGGAGGATCGGAGTCCCTCGCCTGAACCACCCGGTCCGCAGGCCTTCAGTCGGGCCATCCGACGGGCGCCGTTCCCGACCCGGTTCCGACCCCCGACTACTATCACGAAGTACTCGGGGGAAACGAGACCGGAACTGTGGCTCGCGGACTACCGCCTGGCCTGCCAACTGGGTGGAACGGACGACGACAACCTCATCATTCGCAACCTCCCCCTGTTCCTCTCCGACACTGCTCGCGCCTGGTTGGAGCACCTGCCTCCGGGGCAGATCTCCAACTGGGATGACTTGGTCCAAGCCTTCGCCGGCAATTTCTAGGGCACGTACGTGCGCCCCGGGAATTCCTGGGACCTCCGAAGCTGCCGGCAACAGTCGGGAGAGTCTCTCCGGGACTACATCCGGCGATTCTCGAAGCAGCGCACCGAGCTGCCCAACATCACCGACTCGGATGTCATCGGCGCGTTCCTTGCCGGCACCACCTGCCGCGACCTGGTGAGTAAGTTGGGTCGCAAGACCCCCACCAGGGCGAGCGAGCTGATGGACATCGCCACCAAGTTCGCCTCTGGCTAGGAGGCGGTCGAGGCTATCTTCCGAAAGGACAAGCAGCCCCAGGGCCGCCCATCGGAAGATGCTCCCGAGGCGTCAACTCTGCGCGGCGCCAAGAAGAAAGGCAAGAAGAAGTCGCAAGCGAAATGCGACGCCGCCGACGCGGACCTTGTTGCCGCCGCCGAGTACAAGAACCCTCGGAAGCCCCCCGGAGGTGCCAACCTCTTCGACAAGATGCTCAAGGAGCCGTGCCCCTATCATCAGGGGCCCGTCAAGCACACCCTCGAGGAGTGCGTCATGCTTCGGCGCCACTTCCACAGGGCCGGGCCACCCGCAGAGGGTGGCAGGGCCCGCGACGACGACAAGAAGGAAGATCACCAAGCAGGAGAGTTCCCCGAGGTTCGCGACTGCTTCATGATCTACGGTGGGCATGTGGCGAATGCCTCGGCTCGGCATCGCAAGCAAGAGCGCCGGGAGGTCTGCTCGGTGAAGGTGGCGACGCCAGTCTACCTAGACTGGTCCAACAAGCCCATCACCTTCGACCAAGCTGACCACCCCGACCACGTGCCGAGCCCGGGGAAATACCCGCTCGTCGTCGACCCCATCGTCGGCGACGTCAGGCTCACCAAGGTCCTGATGGACGGGGGCAGCTGCCTCAACATCATCTACGCCGAGACCCTCAGGCTCCTGCGTGTCGATCTGTCCTCCGTCCGAGCAGGCGCTGCGCCCTTCCACGGGATCATTCCCGGGAAGCGCGTCCAGCCCCTCGGACGACTCGACCTTCCCGTCTGCTTCGGAACGCCCTCCAACTTCCGAAGGGAGACTTTGACGTTCGAGGTGGTCGGGTTCCGAGGAACCTACCACGCGGTATTGGGGAGGCCATGCTACGCGAAGTTCATGGCCGTCCCCAACTACACCTACCTGAAGCTCAAGATGCCGGACCCCAACGGGGTCATCACCGTCGGACCCACGTACAAACACGCGTTCGAATGCGACGTGGAGTGCGTGGAGTACGCCGAGGCCCTCGCCGAGTCCGAGGCCCTCATCGCCGACCTGGAGAGCCTCTCCAAAGAGGTGCCGGACGTGAAGCGTCATGCCGGCAACTTCGAGCCAGCGGAGACGGTTAAGGCCGTCCCTCTCGATCCCAGTGGCGACACCTCCAAGCGGATCCGGATCGGTTCCGGGCTCGACCCCAAATAGGGAGCAGTGCTCGTCGACTTTCTCCGCGCAAACGCCGACGTCTTTGCGTGGAGTCCCTCAGACATGCTCGGTATACCGAGGGATGTCGCCGAGCACTCGCTGGATATTCGGGCCGGAGCCCGACCCGTCAGGCAGCCTCTGCGCCGATTCGACGAGGAGAAGCGCAGAGTGATAGGCGAGGAGATCCACAAGCTAATGGCAGCAGGGTTCATCAAAGAGGTATTCCATCCCGAATGGCTTGCCAACCCTGTGCTTGTGAGAAAGAAAGGGGGAAATGGCGGATGTGTGTAGACTACATTGGTCTCAACAAAGCATGTCCGAAGGTTCCCTACCCTCTGCCTCGCATCGATCAAATCGTGGATTCCACTGCTGGGTGCAAAACCCTGTCCTTCCTCGATGCCTACTGAGGGTATCACCAAATCCGGATGAAAGAGTCCGACCAGCTCGCAACTTCTTTCATCACGCCCTTCGGCATGTACTGCTATGTCACCATGCCGTTCGGTTTGAGGAATGCGGGCGCGACATACCAGCGGTGCATGAACCATGTGTTCGGCGAACACATCGGTCGCACAGTCGAGGCCTACGTCGATGACATCGTAGTCAAGACAAGGAAGGCTTCCGACCTCCTCTCCGACCTTGAAGTGGCATTCCAATGTCTCAAAGCGAAAGGCGTCAAGCTCAATCCCGAGAAGTGTGTCTTCGGGGTGCCCCGGGGCATGCTCTTGGGGTTCATCGTCTCCGAGCGGGGCATTGAAGCCAACCCGGAGAAGATCGCAGCTATCACCAGCATGGGGCCCATCAAGGACTTAAAAGGCGTACAGAGGGTCATGGGATGTCTCGCGGCCCTGAGACGTTTCATCTCACGCCTCGGCGAAAGAGGTCTGCCTCTGTACCGCCTCTTAAGGAAGACCGAGTGCTTCGCTTGGACCCCTGAGGCTGAGGAAGCTCTCGGGAACCTGAAGGCGCTCCTCACCAAGACGCCTAACTTGGTGCCTCCAGCTGACGGAGAAGCCCTCTTGGTCTACGTCGCCGCGACCACTCAGGTGGCTAGCGCCGCGATTGTGGTCGAGAGGCAAGAAGAGGGGCATGCATTGCCCGTTCAGAGGCTAGTCTACTTCGTCAGCGAGGTACTCTCCGAGACCAAGATTCGCTACCCACAAGTCCAGAAGCTGCTGTATGCGGTGATCCTGACGAGGCAGAAGTTGCGACACTACTTCGAGTCTCATCCGGTAACTGTGGTGTCATCCTTCCCCCTAGGGGAGATCATCCAGTGCCGAGAGGCCTCGGGCAGGATTGCAAAGTGGGCGGTGGAGATCATGGGCGAGACAATCTCGTTCGCCCCTCGGAAGGCCATCAAGTCCCAGGTATTGGCAGACTTCGTGGCTGAATGGGTCGACACCCAGCTACCGACGGCTCCGATCCAACCGGAGCTCTGGACCATGTTTTTCGATGGGTCGCTGATGAAGACGGGAGCCGGCGCGGGCCTACTCTTCATCTCGCCCCTCGGGAAACACCTACGCTATGTGCTACGCCTCCATTTCCCGGCGTCCAACAATGTGGCTGAGTACGAAGCTCTGGTCAACGGGTTGCGGATCGCCATCGAGCTAGGGGTCAGACGCCTCGACGCCCGAGGTGACTCGCAGCTCGTCATCGACCAAGTCATGAAGAACTCCCACTTCCGCGACCCGAAGATGGAGGCCTACTGCGATGAGGTTCGGCGCCTGGAAGACAAGTTCTACGGGCTCGAGCTTAACCACATCGCTCGGCGCTACTACGAGACTGCGGACGAGCTGGCAAAAATAGCCTCGGGGCAAACGACGGTTCCCCCGGACGTCTTCTCCCAGGATCTGCATCGACCCTCCGTCAAGATCGACGACACGCCCGAGCCCGAGGCACCCTCGGTCCGGCCCGAGGTACCCTCGGCTCAGCCCGAGGCACTCTCAGCTCGGCCCGAGGCGCCCTCGGTTCAGCCCGAGGTACCCTCGGCCCCCGAGGGCGAGGCACTGCACGTCGAGGAAGAGCAGAGCGGGGCCACGCCTGATCGAAATTGGCAGACCCCGTACCTGCAATATCTCCGCCAAGGAGAGCTACCCCTGACCAAGCCGAGGCTCGGCGGGTAGCGCGATGCGCCAAGTCGTTCGTCTTGCTGGGCGATGAGAAGGAGCTCTACCACCGCAGCCCCTCGGGCATCCTCCAGCGATGCATCTCCACCGCCGAAGGTCAGGAACTCCTGCAAGAGATACACTCGGGGGCTTGCGGCCATCACGCAGCGCCTCGAGCCCTTGTCGGGAATGCTTTCCGGCAAGGCTTCTACTGGCCAATGGCGGTGGCTGACGCCACTAGAATTGTCCGCACCTGCGAAGGGTGCCAATTCTATGCGAAGCAGACCCACCTGCCCGCTCAGGCTCTGTAGACGATACCCATCACCTGGCCCTTTGCTGTGTGGGGTCTGGACCTCGTCGGTCCCTTGCCGAAGGCGCCCGGGGGCTACACGCACCTGCTGGTCGCCATCGACAAATTCTCCAAGTGGATCGAGGTCCGACCTCTGAACAGCATCAGGTCCGAGCAGGCGGTGGCGTTCTTCACCAACATCATCCATCGCTTCGGGGTCCCAAACTCCATCATCACTGACAACGGCACCCAGTTCACCGGCAGAAAATTCTTGGACTTCTGCGAGGATCACCACATCCGGGTGGACTGGGCCGCCGTGGCTCATCCCATGTCGAATGGGCAAGTAGAGCGTGCCAACGGCATGATTCTACAAGGGCTCAAGCCTCGGATTTACAACGACCTCAACAAGTTCGGTAAGCGATGGATGAAGGAACTCCCCTCGGTGGTCTGGAGCCTGAGGACAACGCCGAGCCGAGCCACGGGTTTCACGCCGTTGTTCCTGGTCTATGGGGCCGAGGCCATCTTGCCCACTGACCTGGAATACGGCTCCCCGAGGACGAGGGCCTACAGCGATCAAAGCAACCAAGTTAGCCGAGAAGACTCGCTGGACCAGCTGGAAGAGGCTTGGGACAAGGCCTTACTACACTCGGCGTGGTACTAGCAGTCCCTGCGACGCTACCACGCCCGAGGGGTCCGGCCCCGAGACCTCTAGGTGGGCGACCTGGTGCTTCGGCTACGGCAAGACGCCCGAGGGAGGCACAAGCTCATGCCCCCCTGGGAGGGGCCATTCGTCATCGCCAAAGTTCTGAAGCCCGGAACGTATAAGCTGGCCAACAGTCAAGGCGAGGTCTACGGCAACGCTTGGAACATCCAACAGCTACGTCGCTTCTACCCTTAAGATGTTTTCAAGTTGTTCATATACCTCGCACCCACGCAAAGTTTAGTCAACAAGGAAGGGTCGGCCTCGCCTCGGCAAAGCCCAACCCTCCCTCGAGGGCTAAAAGGGGGGAAACCCCCTCTACGTTAAAATTTTCCTCGAAAAAGGATCTCTTCCACCAGAATGTCTTTCGTGCTTTCTGACTACTTCGAAAAGCGGATCCTGAAAACGACGGAGTACACGTAAGCAGCCAAGGCTGACCGAGCCGAGGGACTCCTACGCCTCCGGGATACGGATACCTCACTCATCACCTTCTGCGATAAGTAACTCGCGTTCGGATAAAGTGATTCCGCGGACCGAACAAGTCTTTATGTTCGGAAGCTCTTCTGCCGAAGCGATCCTTCGAGCCTTCTCGACTGAGTCGGTGACAGGGCCTCATGGACGGGCAAAAGTACGCGTAAGCGGCAAGGCCGACCGAGCCGAGGGACTCCCACGCCTCCGGGATACGGATACCTCACTCATCACCTTCCGCGAGAAGCAACTCTCGCTCGCACAAACACCCCTGTTACCGACAAAAAGTCCAGATACTCGAAACAAGAGGAAAAGAGACGCAGCTTTACAACGCAGCGAGGGTGTGTGTTCTGGCCTCGGCGGCCGCAGAAGGCACACGCTACAAGGCAATCTGATCCTGCAGGCTCGGGTCTTCACGCTGGAAGGGGGCTGTAGCACCCTCGGCATCGACGACACCTTCAGCGAGGCCCGACCCAGCCTCGGACGGCGACGCGGTCCAGGGACTTCTCCGGGAATCCGGCCCGAGCAGGCGGCTCGGCCGGTTACCCCTGGGGCCTCGGCCAACCATCTTCCAAGGGCGCCAGCCCGATCCGAGGCCTCGGCTGGACAACTCCAGCGTCGGTCCCACTAACGGACAACCCGGCTAGGCTCCGGCCAACCAGGTCTTCATTCTCGAGCCAACTCCGCCTCTGTTCGTGCTGATATCGCTACCCCTGGCCTCGGCTCATCGAAGAGCGGCCAAGGGGTCTCTTTAACTAAGCTACAGGAGCCTCAGACAACAAGGCCGATCGAGCCGAGAGATTCCTACGCCTCCGGGATACGGATACCTCACTCGTCACCTTGACACGGGGCGACTCATGCTTGGTGAAGCGGTTCAGATAATCAACAGGCGTGCCATCCAGGGGCAGCAAGAGAGCCTCCTCTCACGGCGGGAAGACGACGCGCCCGTGATCCGTTCCTCGAACGGCTCGCGCACGCACAACGGCCGCCCTGCCAACCACTCGCCCCGTTGCATTAACTCCGCGGCAGAACAGGCGGCGCTTCTGGTAGGAGAAGCGGGCGACGCTTCGCCTTCGCCGTAATAACCGCGCCAAAAAAGGTACGCCACGTCGTTCGATTTCGTATCCTTTTCCTTTTTTTCCTCTTTCTCTATCTCTTGCAACAGGGACCGGGAAAGGGGGATACCCCGAAAAGGATCCTTCCCCGTGAAGGAACCGGGCTCCGAGCCCCCCCTACTGATCAGAGGTTCGAAGGTTGGCCCCCCGAGGGGTTCAACAGCCGCCTCAGATCGCGTGGGCCCTACACCCACTACTGGTCAGAGGTTCGAAGGCCGGCCCCCCGAAGGGCTCCACGGCCGCCTCAGGCTACTCGGGCTCCGCGCCCATTACTGATCAGGGGTTCGAAGGCTGGCCCCCGAAGGGTTCACAGTCGCCTCAGACGGCGAGCGAGGGATGACCAGGGATACGTTCGATACATAACCAAGGCTCGGGCTGCGCTCCCGAGGTACCCTAGGACATTTCCGAGACCAGCGGGAGCGATCTTGTAACGGAATCCCATCGGAGGGAGGCATCGAGCCCTCGGACCCCGTCGCCAGGGGACTGGGTCCGGCAGATCACCTGCAGGTACTTTTGGGCGTGCCTCTGGGCCCCTAGCCGACCCCCAACGAACGGGGCACGGACGTCCACTTGGATTACCCGCTTGCAGCTCACCGGAGACACCATGTTCGGTGCCCATCGAGGGTAACATGGCCTTCTCCCCCCCTCCTCCTTGCGGAAAGGCGACGTAGGGGTGTATGTAAAAAAGCCGAGTCTGTCCCTGATCGCCCTCTCGCCCTGTGCGGAGGCTCGGGGGCTGCTCTCGCAAACCCGGCTCCGGCCGAACCGTTGACAGCGTCAACATACCAGCCCGAGAACTTGGGCCCCGACCGTGCACCCGGGCTACGGCCAGTTCGCATGAGGGAACAACCAGACCAGCCGAAGCATTACGCAAGGCATTAAGACCTCGAAGGAGTGAAACCACTCCTCCGAGGCCTCGGGGGCTACACCCGGCGGGTGCGCTCGCGTGCACCCACCGGAACAAAATGCAACCGAGAAAGGCTGGTCCCCTTGCAAAAAAGTGCGATGAAAGCCTCCAAGCGAGTGCTAACACTCCCTTCGAGGCTCGGGGGCTACTGTCGGGGACCATAATTAGGGGTACCCTCAAGACGCCTAATTCTCAGCTGGTAACCCCCATCAGCATAAAGCTGCAGAGGCCTGATGGGTGCGATTAAGTCAGGGATCAGTCCATACGAGCGACTCGATCACGCCTCGCCCGAGCCTAGCCTCGGACAAGGGCAGCCGACCCCGAGGGATTTCTGTCTCGCCCGAGGCCCCCCTCCAACGGCGGACACATCTCCGGCTCGCCCGAGGCCTTGCCTTCTCTAAGAAGCAACCCTGACTAGATCGCCGCGCCGACCGACCAAGTCGCAGGAGCATTTAACGCCATGGTGGCCTGACACCTTTATCCTGACACGCGCCCCCCGGCAGAGCCGAAGTGACCGCCGTCACTTCGCCGCTCCACTGACCGGTCCGACAGAAGGACAGCGCCGCCTGCGCCACTCCGGCTACAGTGCCACTTGACAGCGTGAGACTGACAGGCTGTCAGGCCCTGCCAAAGGCACCATAGGAAGCTCCGCTCCGCCCGACCCAGGGCTCGGACTCGGGCTAAGCCCCGGAAGACGGCGAACTCCGCTCCGCCCGACCCAGGGCTCGGACTCGGGCTAAGACCCGGAAGACGGCGAACTCCGCTCCGCCCGACCCAGGGCTCGGACTCGGGCTAAGACCCGGAAGACGGCGAACTCCGCTCCGCCCGACCCAGGGCTAAGACCCGGAAGACGGCGAACTCCGCTCCGCCCGACCCTTGGCTCAGACTCGGGCTCAGCCCCAGAAGACGACGAACTCCGCTTCGCCCGACCCCAGGGCTCGGACGCCGCCCTGGCCTCTGCCGAACGACCTCTGCCTCGCCCGACCCAGGGGCTCGGGCTCGGCCTCGGCCATGGAAGACAGACTCGACCTCGGCTTCGGAGGAGCCTCCACGTCGCCCGACCTAGGGCGCAGGCCAGCCACGTCAACAGGAAGCGCCATCATCACCCTTGCCCGAGCCGACTCGGGCCGCAGAGAACAAGACCGGTGTCCCATCTGGCCAGCTCCGCCAGATAGGCAATGATGGCACCCCGCAAGCCCTGTGACGACGGCGACTCTCAGCTCTCTTATGGAAGCAGGAGGACGTCACCAAGGACTCAACCGCTCCGACAGCTGTCCCTCCGCCAGGCTCCGTTGCTCCTCCGACAGCCACGACATCACACCAGCTGGGTGCCAAGATCTCTCCGGCTGCCACATTGGCATGTACTTAGGGCGCTAGCTCTCCCCCGCTAGACACGTAGCACTCTGCTACACCCCCATTGTACACCTGGATCCTCTCCTTACGCCTATAAAAGGAAGGACCAGGGCCTTCTTAGAGAAGGTTGGCCGCGCGGGGACGAGGACGAGACAGGCGCTCTCTTGGGGCCGCTCGCTTCCCTCACCCGCGTGGACGCTTGTAACCCCCTACTGCAAGCGCACCCGACCTGGGCGCGGGACGAACACGAAGGCCGCGGGATTTCCACCTCTCTCACGCCCGTCTCCGGCCACCTCGCTTCCCCCCTTCGCGCTCGCCCACGCGCTCGACCCATCTGGGCTGGGGCACGCGGCACACTCACTCGTCGGCTTAGGGACCCCCCGGTCTCGAAACATCGACAACCTTAATGAGCATCGCACTAGCACATTAATTTATTCATCGATCGAACTATTCTGAATAATTTATCAGCTTACCGTTTCCACAACTCACACGAATCCACGAGATTGGTAGCGATTTTCTGGATTAGGCAATTTGTCGAGCGCTTGGTGAATATCGCGCTGCTAGCTTCGTCTTCACCCGATTCTTGGGATTTCTTGCTGACGCGTGGAACGACGACAAGATCGTGTCCGAGTGAATCTTATGGCACGGACTAGGGAACGACTTGGCGAGTAGCGATGCGAGAGGCAAAGCGAGGTCACGGTCGAGCGGGCTCGGACACAAGCCCACACAACGTTTCACCGTATCCAGCGCGCGTGTCACGGACTTGATATCGACTACGAGCAGGTTCGCGCGCACGACAACGCGACGGAGGCGAACTGAACAGGGAGCTTCACGGCAGCACGCGTAGGAATAACGAAACGCTACGCGCGCGACGCAAAGAATTCGACCGGCGAGCAAAGAGGCTGGGCAACTCCATGGGCGAGCAGAGCGCGCAGGGCGAGCAGCAACGCGACGACACGGCAAGCTGAGGGAGCGACGCGGCTTGTCTAAATCCGAGCAGAGAGACACGCGCAGGAGCTGGGAGCCGAGCGCGACGCTGGGCGGGGGAACGCGGTCGAGCAGGGAAGGCGCGACTGGGGAGGGCTCGGCGCTGTGGAGCACGGAGGAAGGAGAGGGGTGCGCGCCATGGATGCGCAGGAGCGAGCTCCGGCAGCGCGCGTGGGATTTTTATGCTCAGAGTTGAGCGGCGATGGATTTGTTCGAAGCTGAGCGGCGGCAAAAATCGGATCCAGGGGTGGCAGGATATTTTCTTTCTCGAGAACTAAGTGGTGCGCGCGATTTACATCCCAGACCGGCGGCTGGTGGTTCCGTGGTGGAGCTGCTTCGCTCGGCTGGCCGAAGATGAGAGTGAGTGCGTGCAAGCAAGGAGAGAGAGAGACACAGAGACGAGTAGGCGCCTAGGAAGCCAGCGCGAGGCAGAGAAATTAAATGCGATCAGGGGAAAATCAAAGAGAGAGCGGTGGGAGGATAAGCGAGAAGACACGTGAGAGAGGCTCACAGAAGATTAGCTTAGGGATAAAGCGGTGGCCAGATATTTGACAGGAGGATTTTTCCTATTCTCCCTTTTTTTACAAAAGCAAAATGCAAATATTTTGGGTACGGAATTAGGGTCTAAAAGATGTATAAAAGGGTTGAATTAAAACAAGATCGACGACACTATTTGGACAGAATTTGATTTGTTGGATACTCAGAAGTGAGATGAATTTGTACCCGTCATTTATATCCAAAGTTTTGGATCGGCAATAAACGACAGACCGAAATAAACTGATTTCGGCACTAATAATTTGTTCGGCGTGATCCGACCGAAATTAGCCGAAACAATATCTGCGAACGTATACGCGATTTTGTCTTCGAAACAGTGTGCTGAAGAATAAATTGGATTATAACCTCACGCACGATTTTTGTCAGACAATGCACGATACAAATTATTTTGTCTCGAACATTTTAACCGTCGAGTTCAAACTAATTTGCCCAGGATAAAAATCGTCCGAGTGAGTCGGGCTTCCGAATTCGTATACGCACGAGCGATGAAATTTAAATACTCACCGGGCGCACCGATTTTCAGAACAAATATGTTCCGAACAGCACGAAAATTTAGGACGAGCCCGAATAGATGAAAATAAAAACAATGTCACACTCGCGACAGACGAAAGAGATGCGATATTAAAATCGCGATAGCGAAAATAATTAGAATTTAGCATTGTTTTATCCAATGATATTACACGCTTAAATCCATACTCGTTGTCGAGCGGAATATAAACACCTGGGGTGTTATAGCCCTCCCCCCTTAAAAAATCTCGTCCCGAGATTCAGAACGAAAGACTTCTAAGAGTAGAGAAGCATGTAACCCATGTCCGTATCAGCGATAATCGTGAGACAAGAACGAGTGTCTCAGGATGTTGTTTCTCTAGTGGACATAGCATGTATCGGCTTAGGCTAATTTAGAATGTCCACCAATAGAGACAATGTCTGCCAGAGGAACACATAAGGTTCCATGTGTGCAGTTTGCTTTTTCTGATGACACTGTACTATCTGTGTCTGCTGAGCAAACGACAGATATGCGGCTTTACCCAAACAGAACCAGATGCACCATCTTGGGTAAAACACACAGAAGGAGGTTTATCAACAAGTGGTCGCGGTAAGTTCGTAGCACACGAGACGGGTGTGAATGTCGAATAACCTCACAGTTAACTCGTGTTAGCCAGAGAATTCAAGTCCAAGAAAAATGATAAAGACTTGAAAAATTTCACCAGCGGGGGATCTGTAGATGCTGCCTTCGCAGCCAATGTATTTTATCCAGCACTAATTATGGCTTGACTTGATCACACACGTTGGAAAACCACACGTGAGGCGATCGAGACACGACTAGAGCGATGATTAGGTGGTTACTGGCCGACTTAATCTCGATTCTTGAAAGTATTTCCTTAAGTGGGTTGAACCAAAATGAGTTCAGGCAAATCGATAAAATGATCTCAAAACTTAATCCTTATTTACAATGCAGTTACAAGTTAGTAAAACCAACTTGTTGAACTACTTTTAACATTGAGCAAGTCCTCTCAGTACCATCGGTAAGCCAACAGTCGAGAGCTCACATTTGCTAGCAAAAGGTCATGCATTTGGGTAGAAATCCATTTGGTCATGTTGTTCATCCGTTTCTTCAGGCGAGATGAACTGACTTGGTTTGGGGACACATGGATTAAATAGGAGAGCGAATGAACAAACTCTTGCATTTTAGCAGCAGGGGAAACAAATCTCCATTTTGGGAACTAATTGGTTGTCTTGCAACACTAAAAAGCTCCAAGGCTTTACCTTTACAACAAGGATGAAAAGGGAACTTGTATAAGTATTTACTACCAAGGTCAAAAGAAAAGAGACCACACATAAAGGTTGTATGCCTTTTTGATCGAACAGAAATGATAGATGTTGCTTGATCACTCGACAAACAACATAGAAATCATTTCAAGGAAGTAGTTTACGGAAAATAACATATCAGTGTAGTCCCATAATGGATCATGACTAGAGACCTTGATACCAGCATCCGACGAGTAGCACAGTCTTGTGTGCGCATTCACAGGAGGCTCTCAGTTTCGCTGCGGCACCATAAGTCCTTAACCATGACACCATCACCGAACTGGCACCAACACAGAATCCCGCATGGTAAATCTAGATTGTGACAAGATAACACATTGACATAGTCTCATAATGGATTACAACGACTAACCATGATACCAGCGCGTGTTGAGCAGCACAACCGTGTGTGCGCACACACAGAAAGCCCTCGGTTTTGTCACGGCACCATCGGTTTTAGTCATAACACCATTACTAGACGTAACCAATAAGAAATCTCGCACAACACAACTGGATTGAGCAAGGATGACAATATACAAAAATAGACTCCACTTATAAGAATGGTTACAAGTAGAGAGCCAAATAGATCACGACCCGATGAATGAACAAGACATGGCCATAACCTAAATTTGTTGGTGAATGAATACGATGGGAGACTGCCAATTCATCCCCAAGCATATTTCTATGCCCATCATAGAGATTACAAGGTCAAGGATTAGTATCTGACTAGATGCGGAGTAAAAATAATCATGATATTAAGTTGGTATGCCTTCGATAGAAATGAGGAAATCAAAGGCATCAAACTCAAGAAAATGATGAGACATGTCTTTCCTAAGTTAGGTCGATAAAGTAACATGGCGGTCCATAAAAACAGGCAAACTGGATAAGGTACATCAGCTTGCACCAACCGAACAAGGACATGGTTTAGGATGGAGACATGACTCGAGATTCTTGTTTTAAGCTTGGGTACATTTAATGTCCAACAAATAAATTATCTAAGCATTTATTTGTGTGAGTTTGTTCAGGGAGGGATAACGGAAAAATCAACCTTAGGTCATGGTTCACTAAATAAGAACATAGCCTAATTCTGGGTTTAGGCAAACAAGTCACTAACCTTCTATCAACACATCGACACAAGAGCACACTAATGGTCGAATTATGAAAAGTTAGAAGTCATCTAAACCCGTATCTCTAGGACATCACATTATCTGCAATCACTGGTTGCTGGAATAAAGATGAGAGAATCATTTTGGGTGCATAGGTGACAAACATGATGCAACAATCAGGATGCATGCTCGTCTTATCCGTCCTCACTAATTTTGCCAACATAATGTGGCAATAGCGTTCTATATCGGTGGCATACGTTCTCTCTCTCGGTATTGCTAGTCGTCAGCTACACATACATTTTCGAGGTTAGTGTACCTGCAGAAAATTCCATCACAACCCATTTTCCCAATGATGCAATTCAAATATGACAGTTTATCACAGTTTATACTCCATATATTTCTATATGGAGGCCAGCTCATCATTAAGCACCGAGCCACGCATAGGCGCCGTTGCCACACTTTAACCATAGGGCAACTCATTATGGTAACTCACCTTCTTACCTAAGCGTAGGTGCGTCGTTGCAAGTACATTACACTTCTCAGTATTCCCATATCTGTATACCCATACACATCCATGGGGTACTAAATTCCTAGAAAAGTAAATACTCCACATGACAACCTTCATATATACATATGTGAAACATGTATATAATCAAGCGCTTTTTACACTCTTCCCTAGACCGACGGTTGTTCGGTCATGCTCTCACATCTCACCATATCTGAGCGTCGATCCATTCAGAACTGAATGGCCCAAATAATAACAATACACATGTATGCATTACCCCCGGTTGTGGGTTAGTGGTTTTTAAATAAGCCACCTAATAGACATTAATTTAGGGCTTAACAGAGGATGTCGCTAGCATTATAGTTTTTCAAAACTGTTTTTTCAAATCCAACAATGTGTTTAGTTGAAAATAGGTTTTCTAAAACTAAAACTTTGTTTTTAAAATATGTATGTGACCGTATTATACTTAATCCTGCTCCGATACCAAGTTGTGGCAGAACCTCCCAAGGTATCGGGCCCGCATGCACCTGTCCTTGTCCCAAAGACCTCAGACGACCATGCATGTGCACCAGATAACTTAACAGGATCCGTTCGATTGCCCCAAGGACATCGGATAAACCACTTACAACCAGAACCGCAGGATTAAGTAAACACAAATCACACACCAACAATTTTACAGCAGAAATCTTATTACCAAATTTTACATGTTACATCAAGTTTTACAATGTACATGATCGGAGTGGTTACAAAAGTGATTCAAAGAAATAAGTTTGAATTGTTATAAATTGTTTATAAGTTTGAAATATATGCTAGCTCAAGTGACCATCCTCAATAAGAAGATAAAGATGGGGTATACTTATATAAGAAGGCCGAGCCCACCGGCACTTAACACCATAAACAGCAGCACAAAACTATAACCTGAAAAACAACAGGGAATAAAACTCTGAGTATGGAATTACTCAGCAAGACTTACCCGACTAAAGAAAAGACTCTCAAGGGTATGCTGGATTTGGGAATCAAGGAGAGGCTTTAGCAAGAATCAACTTAGATACTTTTGCAGAAATAGCTTACTAAAGTGAGTCCTTACTTTCAATATTTTGACGCTAGATTAAATATTAATAGACTCTGTTTGCATCTAGTCTAATTTCACCATCTCATCAATACAACATCATTTTTATTCATAATGTTCACATCCTGACTTAGGTTGCAGGTCAGTGACCAAGTCTCCACTGTCCGGGGATATAACGGCGATCCGAATCGATTTACTCAGCTGAGGATCTCTAACCACACGACATATGTAGCACTTAACCCTTGCATATGCCAACCGTTCCCATAGATCCTCCACAACGTGAACCAGTCCGCGCTACCCGGGAGCACAGTACTCCTCCATCCAGCCCTAGCCAGGAGGGTACACGCTACTCCCACCATCTCCCACGCCCAGTGTGCGGTTGTCTTTTCACGTATGGAATAGCCGGGTTCAAGCTTACCCTGTCCCATTTCCAGGGCATGTGGCCAGTTAAGATAGTCCCTGATCATACAGGCCTACATACGCATCCAATCCTTAATTGACCCAGACGGAACATCACCTGTTCCTAGCCCAAGTCTCGAGTTAAGTACTTCCACCCTTAGGAGTGTTTGTGTTCCTTAGGATGAAAAGAGCATTATAGGGAACTTTGCAGTAAAATCCCACCATGCTCCCAATGAAAATATTCTTGCAGGTAGAAGTCATCCTTCCTCAGGATAAACCTGAGCTAGGCATAAGTGCAAAGGACAAACTCTATCTGCTTATAAGCAGGGCTAAGCATTTTTTTGTAAATCATATTTTGATACTTCACCAGAAGTATCTATAAAAGGAATGGATTTCAAGGTAGCCAATGCATCAAAGGGTTTCCAAGCAACTCCTATAAACCTAATGCACATTCACTAGACTTGAAGTGTGTAAAAATAATTTAAAAACACAAGGAAGGGGTTGCATGCACCGGGGCTTGCCTGAATAACACTAGGTTATTGTTTGTTAGACGACGTCCACTTGGCGACCATCTTGAGGCTTGTCCATCAGCATCATCATGCGGAGTAGCCCGCGCTTGGGGTCGACTTGGCTTGTCTTCCGCATCACGCGATTAATTAACGTACCTGAATGAAATACATTATGCACATGAATGCATATAAATATAAATATCGCAAACCTAAATAGTGCTCGCGATAGCGAATTTAAACACCTAGCGGCGAGGCGTTGTGCAATTTTATACGAAAATATTAGTTATCGACGTATGACTAAGCACAATAATTACGCTTCTCGAACCTACGCGAACATCACAAAACAACAAATTATACACCTTTAATACAATTAGCCTAACCACAACTTATCAGTTAATTAATTGAATTCTAAACTTATCCCTCGTTTTATGTATTATTCTACATCGCTCACAAAGAACTATTTTAATTTTATTTTACTCTTCACATGTTTTCATGTCAACAATTACTTAAATATTTCTTTATCGTAAATATATACACATCTGTATAAGAGATTAAACTATTTCCTCATCACACAGGCCTATTAATATTCTATTCGGTACACTAATTCCGCTAATTGGCCGGAATAGCGAAATAACTCGCTATAACTGAACCTGGCTCGATAATCGCAAGAACTGCGAAGTCGACGAGAGTTTCGTGACTTATGCAATTTATCGAGCACCTTAATGAGCATCGCACTAGCACATTAATTTATTCATCGATCGAACTATTCTGAATAATTTATCAGCTTACCGTTTACACAGCTCACATGAATCCACGAGATCGGTAGCGATTTTCTGATCCAGGCAATTTGTCGAGCGCTTGGGGAATACCGGGCTGCTAGCTTCGTCTTCACCCGATTTTTGGGATTTCTTGCTGACGCGCGGAACGACGACGAGATCGTGTCCGAGTGAATTTTATGGCACGGACTAGGGAAGGACTTGGCGAGTAGCGACGCGAGAGGCAAAGCGAGGTCATGGTCGAGCGGGCTCGGACACAAGCCCACGCAATGTTTCACCGTATCCAGCGCGCGTGTCACGGACTTGATATCGACTGCGAGCAGGTTCGCGCGCACGACAACGTGATGGAGGCGAACTGAACAGGGAGCTTCACGGCAGCACTCGAGGAATAACGAAACGCTACGCGCGCGACGCAAAGAATTCGACTGGCGAGCAGAGAGGCTGGGCAACTCCATGGGCGAGCAGAGCGAGCAGGGCGAGCAGCAACGCGACGACGCGGCAAGCTGAGGGAGCGACGCGGCTTGTCTAAATCCGAGCAGAGAGACACGCGCAGGAGCTGGGAGCCGAGCGCGACGCTGGGCGGGAGAACGCGGTCGAGCAGGGAAGGCGCGGCTGGGGAGGGCTCGGCGCAGTGGAGCACGGAGGAAGGAGAGGGGTGCGCGCCATGGATGCGCAGGAGCGAGCTCTGGCAGCGCGCGTGGGATTTTTGTGCTCAGAGTTGAGCGGCGATGGATTTGTTCGAAGCTGAGCGGCGGCAAAAATCGGATCCAGGGGCGGCAGGATATTTTCTTTCTCGAGAACTAAGTGGTGCGCGCGATTTACATCCCAGACCGGCGGCTGGTGGTTCCGTGGTGGAGCTGCTTCGCTCGGCTGGCCGGAGATGAGAGTGAGTGCGTGCAAGCAAGGAGAGAGAGACACACGGAGAGGAGTAGGCGCCCAGGAAGCCAGCGCGAGGCAGAGAAATTAAATGCGATCAGGGGAAAATCAAAGAGAGCGGTGGGAGGATAAGAGAGAAGACACGTGAGAGAGGCTCACAGAAGATTAGCTTAAGGATAAAGCGGTGGCCAGGATTTTTCCTATTCTCCCTTTTTTTTACAAAAGCAAAATACAAATATTTTGGGTACGGAATTAGGGTCTAAAAGATGTATAAAAGGGTCGAATTAAAACAAGATCGACGACACTATTTGGACAGGATTTGATTTGTTGGATACTCAGAAGTGAGATGAATTTGTACCCGTCATTTATATCCAAAGTTTTGAATCGGCAAGAAACGACAGACCGAAATAAACTGATTTCGACACTAATAATTTGTTCGGCGTGATCCGACCGATATTAGCCGAAACAATATCTGCGAACGTATACGCGATTTTGTGTTCGAAACAGCGTGCTGAAGAATAAATTGGATTATAACCTCACGCACGATTTTTCTCAGACAATGCACGATACAAATTATTTTGTCTCGAACATTTTAACCGTCGAGTTCAAACTAATTTGCCCAGGATAAAAATCGTCCGAGTGAGTCGGGCTTCCGAATTCGTATTCGCGCGAGCGATGAAATTTAAATACTCACCGGGCGCACCGATTTTCAGAACAAATATGTTCCGAACAGCACGAAAATTTAGGACGAGCCCGAATAGATGAAAATAAAAACAATGTCGCACTCGCGACAGACGAAAGAGATGCGATATTAAAATCGCGATAGCGAACATAATTAGAATTTAGCATCTGTTTTATCCACTGATATTACGCGCTTAAATCCTTACTCGTTGTCGAGCGGAATATAAACACCTGGGGTGTTACAATTATATGCATTATTTGGGTACAAACAGAAATGCAGAGGGAGAATCCACTTTCCATGCTCAAAGGTGTCCCGTGGATCATCTTCAAACATATTTTGGTCTTCTACCACGAAATCAGCTTCTAATATAGATTCACATATTGTACATACAAAAAACATTCTTTAAATAAATAAACATACACCATTACATGAGTAACATACCCCATTAGATGAATAACATTCACCATATAGACCATACTAAAAAATGTCTAGAATAAAACCTAGTTCGTAATCATATCATTAGTCTACACGTATTGACATCCATTTGATACGACATAAAATATAAATTCTATTTTTAGATTATCACTAGTGAAAGATATATGGAAATTCGACTACAAAGTACTTTACATAACATATCTTAGAGGTAGTGATTTAACCAACTCTACGGAAATTAATTAATTAATTATTTCTACCATAAACATGTGTCTACTTTTAGTTTTATCTGTTCTTTTTAAAGGAAAAATGTCATCATAATAATTAGAGGTCAAATAATTTTATTAATAAATTAAACCACTGATTGGAGTACACTGTTTAGATTATTATGAACACGGGTACTACTTATATTATCTCAATGTTAATAAAGCTTCTATTATTTATTTAGTGGATCTAAATTAAGTATATCAACCTATGAGTACATACATCTCGACTAAACTCTAAATTCATTATAAACAAGATTTCTGTACTATATTTAAAGCACCAATTTCAACGGTCGTCCTGCGTTATATTTTTACAAAAAAGTCCCTACATTTCTTCCAAATCAACTCAGCGTAAAATGTTAAAAAGTGGTGCAGGAGGTAGGGTTTGAACTATAGATGTCCAAATGGGCGGGCCGTGTCGGCCTGGCCCGGATTAGCTAGCGGGTCGTGCCGTGCCGGCCCACAGGCCCCAAGCGAGGCCTAAGCACGACCCGCTAGGTTAATAATCGTGCCAGGCCGGCCCACGGCCCGTCAGGCCTAACGAGCCCATAACAATATATGACGTTTAAATATAAAAATATCCTAAAAGTATGCATTTTTGAGGGTTTAAACCATATTTATTAGCTCTAAACATTATTTACACCCACATAACCAACAAAAACACTTGTTTCTTGTGTTTTATACTCTATATTCAAGTATAATATATGTATTTATATGGAAAAATAGAAAAAATAAAATCGGGTCGTGCCGGGCCTAGCCCGTCGTGCCACGCCTTCGGCCCAGGCACGACCCTGTGACCGAGCCAAGTCGGCACGGGCCCGGTTCACTACGTGCCGTGCCGGGTTCGTGCCGGGCCAAACCCGTGCTAGGTTTTGGGCCGCCCGGCAAGCCCGGTCCGTTTGGACATTGTCGGTGTTTTAGGTCCGACCGCACACCCGGGGTTGCCCCTCAAGGTGTTTTTAGGAGTAGGACGGTGTCGCCGACTGTAGCTAAATGGTTCGTGCCGGATGCACGAGGAATAATGGACAGTGTTTACAGGTTCGGGCCGCTTTGAGATGCGTAACACCCTATGTCCTGGTGAGAATGTTTTACGTGGTGGATTACAAGGGAGCTCTCTAAAGCTAGAACGTAGAGAGTTGGGGTGGATGGCTGAGTAGTGAGATCGATCGTTCTGAAGGGGTGCCCCCTAGGCCTTATATATTCGACCGTGAGGCAATCCATGCAGATGTGATAAAAATGCGCGCCTAAAAGATAGTGAACTGATTGAGTCTATCTTCCCGTAGTTCTGCCGACTTATCCTCGCCTGGTTCCGTTGTACGGGGCTCCAGCGCGGGAAAGTCGGGTCTCTGTTGTGGTTGCTCGCCCAACGTTGTTGGGCCATCCGAGCTCGCACTGATCCGGCCTTACGTCGATCTGCTTTACTGGTCGTTCTTCCCCAGACCCACGAAGGGATGACCTTACGATTTATTGGGCCCTTGGGCCTTTCGTGAGGTCTTTTATCCTTCCAGTTTATCCGGGGGATATCTGTCCCCCACAAGCCACCGATCTTTGGGTTGATTTTGAGATAATCGGCCCAAAGATCCTAGGTCCAGCTTGCGGTCTTCGTTTATGACAAGAAATGCTTTCCGAGCAGTTTGGTAAAAACGATTTCTTACTGTCTCCTTCTGGTTTGACCACTCGAAAACTGGTGTTCTGTCTCACACTCGTGCTTTAGAGATCAACATTTCGTACTGTAGGACCCTGAACTTCATTGGGTGCACCGGAGGTGCACCCAATGGGTGTAGCCCCCGAGCTTTGAGCGGATTTTTGAAAATAATCCACTCGAAGGTCTTCATCAGAAATCATTTTTATTTTCCGCTTGCACTTTGTTGGAGGTCAGCCTTGCCTTTGATCTTGCCATATGCTTTAGAAGTTAGCATTATCTTGACTTGAAATGGCGATTCATGGGGTGCACAGGAGGTGCACCCAATGGGTGTAGCCCCCGAGCTTCGAGTGGATTTTTGAAAATAATCCACTCGAAGGTCTTCATTTCGTGCCCTTTTGCTGAGAGTCATCCTTTCTTTTTCCGAATGCCTTAGAGGTCAGCATTATGTCATCGATATTATGCTTTAGAGGTCAGCATGTATTTTGTCTTTGAGGCCGAGTTCGCGATCTGCCCATATCTTGCAAGGTGGTGCAATTTATTTGATCTGCGACTGATTGGACGTTCGATGGACGTCGCCTGGCTAGTCTTCATGTCGCTTCTGTCGGTCAGACTTTGTACTTCACTGGCTATATTTGGCTTTCCTTTGATCCTTACTGATATCTCATTTTTGTCTTGAGGTATTCATTTCATGCCCTGCACGGATGTGACAGTTTTGAAAAATATACTGATAATTCCTGGGCGTCCCCCCAATGGGTGTGGGCAAGGGACGGCTTAGTACGCTGAGTGTTTTAGCCGGCTGCTTCTGAGTAGTAATGTGATGTGACGGCGAGTGTAATCATATCGCCCGTGCAATTGACTGGAGTCCCAATGGGTGTTGCGTTGCGTGAAACGGCGTCAGCCGCCTGACGTATCTTCAGACGGGTTGAAGCGTATATTGAATATTTTGCGACTGTTCAGTGACCGTGGTAGGAGGTGAGTGGTTGCCTTCTTCTTCAATAAATAGTGCCTTTGCCTCTCCGGTTTTTTCACATCTCTTGCTGCTCTATGTTGCTTGCTTTCTTCTTCTCCCTTCATTTCCACCATGGGCAAGAGTAACAAATGCAAGCGCGAGCCGACTCCTCCATCGGAGGACTTCGGCGACTCGGAATACTCGGAGGAGGAGTTCTCCTCCGAGTCCGAGGGGTCTCCGGCTCCCGTCTCTCCCTCGGCGTCGTCTAACGATTCAAACGACTCTCAGGGGATTGCCGCGAAGGTCTGGACTTATATCCGGGCCGTCGAGCGCTCCGGGCTCGAGGGCTCGGATGAGTCGGAGTACTCCTCGGACGAGGAGGACTCTTCGGACTCGTCCGAGGAGGGCGGCGGCGGTGATGGCGGAGACGACGACGACGACGGAGGCGACGGTGACGACGGCGACAGCAGCAGGGGCGGTGACGGCGGCAGCAAGGGCAGCAACGGTGGCGGCAGCAGGGGCGGCAACAGCGGCGGCAGCAGCAAGGGCAGCAACAAGGCTAGTGGCTAGATGCCACTGGTTTTTAGATGTTAGTATAGATTAGAAGTAGTATAATGAAATAATGTAGTAGTAGTTAGTAGTGTAGAGTAGTAGAGTGTAGTGTAGTAGTAGTAGTAGTAGTAGTAGGGAAGTATCAACTCATAACGAGTTGATTTGTAAGTTCTGTAACTTCCCTTAATGAAGAATGATTTCGTCTCCTCCTGTGTTGATTATTTTGCTTCATAGTCAGTTGATGATTGTCGCGATATTTATTGTCCGTGATGTTCTCTGTCTGTTATGCTTGTGTCGTAAATTGGAGTTTTCGAATCATTCCTCCATTTGCCTTATCTGTGAAGTCGATTCCTCTGGAATAGTAGCTGAGTAACTCGGGCATCATATCGTCGCTTTTTAGGGGTGATGGCCGAGTTATTATTGTCAACATTTATGCTTCTGAAGTAGCGTCCAAGTGATAACGAAACCACATCAGCGTTGGAATGACTGATGACCACGTCGACGCTTTTAGAGGTAACAGCCGAGTGACTTATGACGACGTCGACGTTTTAGAGATAACTGCCGAGTGACTGAAGACGACGTCGGTGTTTTAGAGATAACTGTCGAGTGACTTATGACGACATTGGCGTTTTAGAGATAACTGTCGAGTGACTAAAGACGACGTCGGGGTTTTAGAGATAACTGCCGAGTGAATGATGGTAACGTCGGTGTTTTAGAAATAACAGCCGAGTTAGAACGGGCTGCGTCGGCCACTTTGAAGGTAATAGCCGAGTGATGATGTGGCACACCGGTGCTTTAGAAGTAACCGCCGGGTGATGACATGGCACGCCGGTGTTTTAGAAGTAACCGCCGGGTGATGACTGGGCGCTTTTTGGAAACGGTATCCGACCTGGGAAGATCCCATATGTACTGCGCTTTCAGCCGCCTCTGCTTTCCGTGCCCTAGTTCTTGCTTTCCTGCCTCCAGATCCTCTCTGTCCTTTTGCAATTCGGCTCCCGCTCTGTTCGCCGGTGGAGTTGAGATGGCGCCCAAGCGAAAGGCCTCGAGTTCATCCGCTGCGGTGATTCCCCCTATCGACCCCAACAGCCAGTTGCCTTTCGCAGGTAACCATATGTCTGTTGTTTCTGAGCCTGACCTTCTCCATCTCGTGTCCATCGGGGTCCTTCCTCCGAAGGAGCTCTGTTCTTGGCGGATTTGCCACGGGGTCACTGTTCCAACAGAGGATACCCACAAATCCGTGATTTATGTTCCTTTTCTTCTCCGCGGTCTCGCTCTTCCTATTTCTCCCTTTTTCCGCGGTCTCCTTGATTTCTATCGCCTTAATTTGACCCATCTGAATCCCAATTCCATTCTGCAAATTTCCATTTACGTTCATTTATGCGAAGCTTTTCTTGGCGTCCTGCCACATTTTGGACTGTGGAAGTACTTGTATCACTGTCGCCCTGGGATGGCCGGGGGGCAGCATCAGCTGGTGGGGGGTGCGAGTTTGGAGATGCGCCGTGGGAGGAAGACTGACTATCTTGAAATCCCACTCAAGGATAGTATCAAAGGATGGCGCTTGGAGTGGTTTATTGTTGAGAACCACGGAAATTCTCTCCCCCCACGGTCAGGGAGACAGCCGGATGTTCGTACTCCGAGTTGGACCGAGTCTCCCACGCACCAGGAGGTGGCTGAGGCAGGGGCTTTGCTGGCTGAGGTTGGACTGCTGAAGGAGAGGGGTCTGACTGCAGAGGCTGTGGTTGCTGATTTTGTTTTCAAGAACATTCAGCCGTTGAAGGATAGGGCATACCCGGCCTATCTCTACCGAGGTCTAGCTGACTCAACCCGGGTTGCCAACAGAAGAATTCCTGCTGTAGACTTGGTAAACCGGCTTGAAATGATACTTAGAGGCAAGGTATCAAATGTTGGCGCCCCTATCGCATACTCGGTCTGGAACCTGCCTCCTTCCAAGGCCTTTGCTCATTTTGTGTCGAATCCTCCTGCTGCTGATGGCGGTTTGGGCCTTAGAGTACGACCCTCTGCCGAAGAAGTTAGTGCTTTGGTTGCTTCGATTGGAGAAATTCCTGATGATGAACGGCAGGTCCACTTTGAGGTGCCTTTGGATCCTAGTGATGCAGAGATAAGTGCTATGCTTGATATGCTGGCTGAGGACTCTTCTGATGCTGCTCCTGCTGGGGCATTAGTGGTGGCACCTCTCCCGGAAGCTGGTACAACCTTGGATATTCAGAGGTCTGCTAGTGTTCGCCCGAAACGTCCTTGCCGAGCCAATCAACTCGATTCTCCTGCTGATGAGCAGAAAAAGAAAAAGAGACGTCTTCGGCGAGTATCTAGCTTGGATCGGGATGTTGGTCCTTCGGTTCCTGCTGCTGAGGAAGTGCCTGTGCCTGAATTTACCGACGCTGACCCCAATGGGTGTGATTCATCTGTCGCTGATCCCAATAGGTGTGATCCATCTGTCGCTGACCCCAATGGGTGTGCTGTCTGTGTTGCTGATGAAAACGAGGGGGAGGAAGAAGATGAAGTCCCTTTGACTCGGAAGAACAGTCGGCAATATGTAGCCAGTGGGGAAAGTAGTGGAGTTCCTTCTCCTGCTCTGTCTGCTCTCATTGGTCTACAAGAATTGTCTCTGGCGAACTTTGATCAGACTCTTGAAGATATGGTTCCAGAGGATCTGTTATCAGAGCCAGCGGATGGTGACGCGATGGATGTTTGTGCTGATGTGTTCGACGCCGGGTTGGGGTCATCCCGGGCAGCGTCCCGCGCCTCATCGACCTTGGAGCGCGGTCTTGAGGGTCAGGAAACTGACTTGGATCGTCTTGCTCCCATGGAAGTAACTGAGGGACCTTCAGCCTTAGAGGTGGCTACCGCAGAGAACTTGGGCCTCAAGGATGGTGTTGACACTTACCCAGCCCCCGAAGGTGTTGCCATGGATGATTCGACTCGGGTGGGAAACGTAAGCCGCGACCCAGCCCCCGAGGGTGTTGCCGGAGACGATCCGGCTCAAGCGGGTAGTGCAAACTATGACCCAGCCCCCGAGGGTGTCCGAGCAGAGTCTCCCTCTTGTACTTCCTTGGATGTTCACGTAGGATCTCCTCCACACTCTGGTTGCATGGTGGTAGCCCAAGCTTTTGGTCATGGAATCGCTTTAGAGGCTAGCGTTCCTGACGACCAAGTTTTGGGCTCTGCTGATGGCACTGAATTGGTTCCTGCTGGTTCATTGCAAGCTGCTCCGGGTGGTGACCCTACGCCAAGCCATCAATTGATCTCTCACAATTTGGGAGTCTCCTCATTCTTCTCCAACCTCCAGGTACTATGATCTATTCTAGTCTGACTTTTACACCAGACGAACCGCTGTCATTACACTCATCTGCTCTCGATATCAGGCATTGGTGGACGGGATGGCTAGTCAGCTGAAGTTGCAAGGTGCTTCTGTTCCAGAAGGAGCTTCGTCTCTGGCACGTTGGAATCCGGTGCTGCTTCAACAGCGTGTCTCTGACTTAGAGGCGACGAATGCTGGTTAGTGCCTTTCTGCTTCCCTTCGTCTACCTTATTAAACTGCTTCTTAATTTGACCCTTTTGCTTGATTGTTTCTCGCTAGATATGACTCGGCAGATTTCTGTTCTTGAAGAGAAACATTCTCAAAGTCAGGCTGAACTGGTCCAGCGGTGCTCTGATTTTGAGGAAAAGTATTCCCAAAGCCAGACTTAGTTGGCCCAGGTCTCAGCTGCTCTGAAAGACGCTAACATGCTGAACTCTACTCTTCGCGCTCAGCTTGATTCTGAAAAGGTGACTTATGAATCTGTGCCTTGTGTTGCCGTGTTCTTATTGCTTGCTTGATGTTTGAAGAAGCTGATTCTTGTTTGCAGGAAGAAAAATGTGCCCTTGTTGCTTCTCGTGACAATCTTGACAGGCTATATCGTGACTCTAGCAACTCGTTGACCATCCTGGAGAGGAGTCATCGCTTCACCATGGAGGAGTTAGACAATCATCGCTGTAAGCTGCAGGAATCCATGGATGACATGATCCGTCTCAGGCAGTTGATATCGGCTAAGGATGCTGCTATCAAGGAACTGTGTGCTTCTAAGAAGTCCATCACCTAGGAGCTAGAGACTGCTCAGTTGGCTGTCAAAGTTGCTGAAGAAACTTCCGTTACTCTGAGGGCCCAGCACGACAGAGCCATGGATAAAGCCATTCGCGCGGGGCGGATCTTGATGAGGAGACCCGGCGTGATTGTTCCCGATGATATAAGGGCTGATGTGAACGCTGCTCCTGATTCCTCGAGTCGCCCTTCTTCGTTGGTTGCTCCTGAGAAGAGTGTTGCAAAATAGAGAAACATTGCGTGCTTTGAGTGCGCGGTTATCGTGCTCAGATGTTTTGTTAGAGGACACCGGCTTGACATTTGAATGCTACTGTTACTCTCCTATCGTTTTAGAATTCAGCAGTATCTAAATTTGCAGGAGTAAAATGCTGTATGATGAGTTTGAAACTTCATGGGACATAGAGGTCGCCCCTATATGAGTAGTCGTAAGCATGTGGAGTCGTCTTAAATCATTGCTGACTTAAGCCGATTGCTTTTGTTAATAGGGCGTAGTAGTAATCCCGAGTTAAGTAAGCGCGAGCATGTTGCACCGTCTTAAGTCGTTGCCGACTTAAGCCGATTGCTCCGTTAGCAAAGCATAGTGGTCACCCCGAGTTAAGTAAGCGCGAGCATGTTGCACCGTCTTAAGTCATTGTCGACTTAAGCCGATTGCTCCGTTAGCAGGGCATAGTGGTCACCCCGAGCTAAGTAAGCGCGAGCATGTTGCACCGTCTTAAGTCGTTGCTGACTTAAGCCGATTGCTCCGTTAGCAGGGCATAGTGGTCACCCCGAGTTAAGTAAGCGCGAGCATGTTGCACCGTCTTAAGTCGTTGCCGACTTAAGCCGATTGCTCCGTTAGCAGGGTATAGTGGTCACCCCGAGTTAAGTAAGCGCGAGCCTGTTGCAACGTCTTAAGTCGTTGCCGACTTAAGCCGATTGCTCTGTTAGCAGGGCATAGTGGTCACCCCGAGTTAAGTAAGTGCGAGCATGTTGCACCATCTTAAGTCGTTGCCGACTTAAGCCGATTGCTCCGTTAGCAGGGCATAGTGGTCACCCCGAGTTAAGTAAGAATGTAGGTCGATCATGAACAAACTGAGTATTCTTGAAGCCTTTTTTATTGATGACATATTTCCCATTTTACAGAGTACATTGTCGTCCTGATAGCTTTTGAAATACAGCTAGGGATAAAACTTCCTGAGGTGTTCTATATTCCAGGAGTTCCCAATTTCCGTGTCGTCCATCTGAGTGAGACGATATGATCCCGGCCGAGTGACTTCTGCTACTATGAATGGTCCTTCCCATAAGGCTGACAACTTGTGCCGTCCCTCCCCCGTTAGAATTCAGCGGAGGACGAGATCTCCCACTACAAAGGATCGTCGTCGCACGGCCTTGTCGTGATAGCGTCTCAGAGTTTGCTGGTATCGTGCTGATTGAATTACTGTGTTCAGCCGTTCTTCTTCAAGTACATCAATATCCTCCAGCCTAGTAGCTTCGGCTTCTGCTATGCTTTCAAAGACTAACCTTGGCGCCCCAAACTTGAGATCAGCGGGTAATACTGCCTCTGACCCATAGACCATGAAGAAAGGAGTGTTTCCATGCAGAGCTCGGCTAGGTTGAGTTCTTAGGCTCCAAACGACGTAGGGCAATTCCCTTATCCATTTTCCTGCGAACTTTTCATTTTTATCGAAGACCTTCTTCCTGAGTGCCTCCAATATCATCCCGTTAGCTCGTTCAACCTGCCCGTTGGCTCTTGGGTGTGCTACCGAAGCATACTTGATCTGAATGCTCTTTTGCTCGCAGAAATCGAAGAACTCTGAACTTGTGAAGTTGGATCCTAGGTCAGTTATGATGCTGTTCGGTATTCCGAACCTGAATATTATGTCTTGTATGAATTCCACGGCCTTAGCTGAGGTTAAAGAAGCAATGGGTTTGAACTCTATCCATTTACGCCCCGTTTGGATCACTGGAATTGAATTCCATTCTAATAATAGTAATTTATAGTAATTTAGGCATATATCAATTAAGCTAATTCACTTTTATACAAAATATATTTGCATACTATTATTAGCAAGATGTCCTAGATATTTATGTGCTACATTTTTATTATAGAGGAGTAGAACGAAGAGTGTCATGTAAGTTATAGATTAGAAACAAATTCTAATCATGCATAAAATCATTTCCTATCCTCCACCCTATGAATTTGAGATAACCTTATATCTGAACTTTGGAAAGTGGTGGAATGCCAAATTCCAAACTAAATAAGTTACTTTATTGAGTGAATTCCAATTCCTTTAAAATGAAGGGATCCAAACGCCCCGTTAGTGAATTTGTCGATTGCTACCAGTACATGAGTGTATCCTCCTTGAGCTCTCCTGAAAGGTCCAATCATATCCAGTCCCCAGCATGCGAACGGCCAAGTTACTGGTATGGTCTGCAGTTGCTGTGCTGGTAGATGTTGTTGCTTTGACAAGTACTGGCAAGCTTCGCACCTCTGAACTAACTCGGCTGCATCACTTTTCGCTGTTGGCCAATAGAATCCCGACCTGAAGACTTTCCCGACTAATGTCTTGGATGCTGCGTGTATTCCACATTGCCCAGCATGGACCTCATCTAGAAGTTGCTTCCCGGTAGATGAGAGAATGCATTTCATGAGGACGCCCGATGCTCCCCTTCTGTACAGTGTCTCCCCAATGAGTGTGTAGTGAGCTGACTGTCTAGCGATGCGTTCGGCTGCATTTTTGTCATCTGGTTCCTCTTCATTCTTTATATATCTGGTGATCGGCCTTCTCCAGTCATCAGAATCCGACTCTGGTTGGTTCACGATATTACATTCTTCTGCCTGATCCATTGAGATGCTTGGATGTGATATTTCTTGTACAAAGACTCCAGGTGGGACCTGAGTTCGACTGGATCCTAACTTGGACAATACATCAGCTGCCGTGTTTCGATCTCTTTCTACATGATGAAACTCCAGACCTTCGAATTTATCTTCTAGTTTCCAGACGGCGGTGCAGTACTTTCCCATTGAATCGTTCGAACAGTCCCATTCTTTGTTTATCTGGCTTATGACTACCAAAGAATCTCCATATACCATCAGTCTCTTGATGCCTAGTGATATAGCAATGTTCAGTCCATGAATCAGAGCTTCATATTCGACTGTGTTGTTGGAGGCTGGAAATAGCAACTGGAGGGCATATTTGAGGTGCTCGCCTCCAGGTGCGGTAAAGAGAATCCCCGCGCCTGCTCCCTGCAGTTTTAACGAGCCATCAAAATACATTCGCCATACTTCTGCAGTTTCTGGGTTATCTGGTACTTGTTGTTCAATCCATTCTGATACGAAGTCAACCAATGCTTGAGTTTTGATGGCAGTGCGAGGTCGAAATTCGATGTCATGAGATCCCAGTTCGCAGGCCCACTTGGCTATTCGGCCAATGGCTTCCTTGTTGTGAAGAATATCCCCTATCGGAAAACCAGTGACTACTATGACTTTGTGGTCGTCAAAGTAGTGACGCAGCTTGTGGGCAGTTAGAAGTACTGCATATAATAGCTTCTGAACTTGAGGATACTTTTTCTTCGAGGGACCCAGAACTTCACTGATGAAATAAATAGGATGCTGCACTGGGTAGGCATGTCCTTCTTCTGCTCGCTTGACTACCAACGCGGTGCTTACCACGTGAGTCGTGCAAGAGATGTACAACAACAAATCTTCAGCTGGTTGAGTTGACGTGGCTCGCCATGGCGGCTTCAGCACTGGTGGTGTCGTCAAGAATTTTTTCAGTGCATCTAGGGCTTCCTGTGCTTTTGAAGTCCACTGAAACTTATCCACCTTCTTGAGTAGCTTGTAAAATGGTAAGCCTTTTTCTCCCAGCCTGGATATGAATCTGCTTAGGGCTGCCATACATCCGGTAAGTCTCTGAACTTTCTTTTGTGATCGTGGTGCCTCCATTTTCATGATAGCTTCAATTTTATCCGGATTAGCTTCAATTCCCCAGTGGCTGACAATAAATCCGAGTAGCTTTCCTGCTGGTACCCCGAAGACACATTTTTCGGGATTAAGCTTCCATCGATATCGCCGTAGAGTGTTGAAAACCAGCTGTAAGTCTTCAATGAAGTTTTCCGAGTTCTCCGTTTTGATTACCACATCATCTACATAGGCTTCCACATGCTTGCCCCAGTGGTCGGCTAAGCATGTTTGAATGGCTCTCTGATAAGTCGCTCCAGTGTTTTTGAGGCCGAACGGCATGGAGGTATAGCAGAAAGCACCGAACGGAGTGATGAACACTGTTTTTTCCTCGTCTTCTTTCGCCAAGCTAATCTGATGATATCCGGAGTAGCAATCTAGGAAAGACAGCACAAAACATCCAGCGGTGGAATCTACCACCTGATCTATCCTAGGAAGCCCGAAGGGATCCTTTGGACAGTGTTTGTTGAGATCCGTATAGTCGACGCACATGCGCCAATCCACTTTATTCTTTTTGAATACAAGAACAGGGTTGGCTAACCACTCGGGATGTAACACCTCTCTAATAAACCCAGCCGCGACCAAGCGGGCCAGCTCAGCGTGAATGGCCTCTCTCTTGTCGGGCGTGAAGCGACGTAGTTTTTGCCGAATCGGCCTCGCCTGGGGATAGACCTTCAGTTTGTGCTCGACCAGTTCTCTCGGGACTCCCGGCATTTCCGCAGGTTGCCATGCGAATACGTCTCGGTTATCTTGCAGAAACTGCACGAGCGCGCCTTCCTATTTGTCATCCAGGCTGGAGCTGATGATGGCAGTCTTGCGTTCATCAGCGAACCCCAGGTTGATCCTTTTGGTTTCTTCAGTCGGCCGCATAGAGGTCGCGGCTTGAGCTTCATTTGCGGGTGCTGCAAGGTCTTCCTCAGGCTTAGAGTTTGCCTGCGTTGAAGAAATCGCCGACAGTTTGGTGGTGAGGGCTGCCTGGATGGCCACTCGGAAACATTCTGCGGCGCCTTCGAAGTCAGCGCGCACAGTTATGATTCCTTGCGGCCCTGGCATCTTCAATATCATGTATGTGTAATGCGAGATGGCCATGAATTTTGCCAATCCCGGCCTCCTGATGATGGCATTGTATCCGCAGTCGAAGTTCGCCACTTCGAACCTCAGGAACTCGGTTCTGTAGTTCTCCGGAGTTCCAAAGGTGACTGGCTTGTAGATGTGGCCCAGCGGGTATTCTCCTTCAGTCGGCACGATGCCGAAGAAAGGAGTGTCTGACTCGTGGAGCTCTTTGAGGTGAACTCCCAAGCCTTGGAGTGTCCGGGGGAAGGTGACATTGATGCTGCTCCCCCCGTCCACTAATACCTTCTTCACCCTGCTCCCTTGGATCACCGGATCGACGAGGAGTGGGTATTTGCCTGGGTGGTCGAAGTTGAGCCATTGATCTGCCCAAGTGAAGGTGATCGGGTGCTCTGACCATCGGTACGGAGCGGGAGGACCGGTGGTCGCCACCAATATCTGGCGATCGTTGAGCTTTTGTTGTCTTCTGTTCTCCTGCGATCCGTGTCCACCGAAGATGACGTTGACCTCTCTGTCAACACGCGGGAAGGCTCCACCTCCTCCCTCCTCCTGCTGCTGGGGTTGTCGCAGTTCTCCTGGTCCTCCCCGCGGCGGAGGAGGAGGTAGAGGTTGGAAGGGTCGGCCGTGTCCGACGGAGTGCTTGAAGTCTCTGCAGTTCCGAAGGGTGTGGCGCATGTCCTTGTGGTACGGACACTAGGCGTCGAGGATGTCGTCCAGTGTGCGTTCGCCTCCACGAGGTCCTCCTCTGGCGCGAGAGGCAGGTGGTCCGGCGGCGTGCACTTCTTCGCGAGGCCTCTTCTCCCAGCGTTTGTCGGGTTGCTGGTTCGCGTCGCGTCGTGGTGCTGCTGGCGCGGGCTTCGCTCCCCCGATGAGGTCCTGAGCTCGCTCGTCGGCGGTGATGTACAGGTCGGCTTCCCGGAACAGCTGCTCGGAGTTAGTCGGCGCCTTCTGCAATATGGCTCGGACGAAGGCCGAGTCGTTGGATCCTCTGTAGAAGTCCTCGATCACGGCCGCCTCCGTGACCTGGGGGATACGATTTCTCATGGTCTGGAACCTTTTGAGGTACGACCGGAGAGTTTCGTCCCCCCGGCGCTTGATGGATTTGAGGTCCCATGGTTGCGCTGGTTTGTCGGAGAGGGACTGAAAGTTGGCGCTGAAGCGTCGACTAAAGTCGCTCCAGTTGTCGATGCAGTGTCAGGGTAGATGCCGCAGCCATTGTAGCGCATCTTGCCCGGGGACAATGGGTAAGTATGCGGTCATCACGTCCTCGGACGCCCCGGCAGCTCGAGCAGCGGTGGTGTAGACGGCCAGCCAGCCTCCTGGATCCTGCTTAGGTTCATATTTGTCAACATTTGATACCTTGAAGTTAGGGGGCCATTGAATGGCCCTAAGGCGTGGAGTAAGGGCAGACACTCCACACGTGTCTTCTTGTCGTCGGGGATGATGTCTATCCCGGGGAGGGGAGTAGTTGTTGTGGTTCCTCGACCGTCCCCGGGTAGTACCGCCAGTCGAGGCCGTTGCCGACTCAGTTCTGGTGGCCTGACTCCGAGCTGGGATGCCATGATCCCTATCGTACTCCTCCCGGCGGCGGATCTCGTTCTCATGTCGTCGTTCTCGCGAAGCATTGATGGAGCTTCGCGCGTCCCGGCGGCTGTTGATGGCATGTCGTAGGTCGTTCGGTGGGTGAGCAAGAGGTAGAAGATGGTTGGCTGCTTGGGTGAACAGTCGTCGATAGCCCTCGGCGTCGGGAGTCCGAGGGAGTCCATCAGCTATCCGTGTTAGTACCCCTCCGACTTCACTCGGCGTGTTCATGGCTCGGGCGAAGTTGGGGTTTAGGTTGCGCCCGAAGAGTGGATTCTCCCGACGTTGCCTTGCCTTCTACTCGGCTTGTTCCTGAGCTCGTCGGCGATCACGCCGTTGGGAGTTCCTTCGTTCTCTGAAGACGCGTTCCTCCGGAGTTTCTCCTATCTCTGAGACCTCGTCTCGCGAGACAGGCTGCTCTGGGTCCCGCTCTCCGGCCTCGTGATGTCGCCGGACATTTCGGCGTCGGTTCCTCCGTCGGCAGGATTCCCGCTGAGGTTCTTATCCGGGCGCGGTCGGCTCGTCGTCGGAGACGGGGGCGACTCCACTCTCCCGATGAAGAGGACGTCGGGGTAGAATGGTGCGACGGTCGTGGCGATCTTCTTTTCGTTCTCCTTTGAGGGCGGAGGAACGGAAAGAACAACTTGCTTCCTCCCGGTTTTGTTTGTTTCTTTCTTCCTTGCGATTTGTGTCCATTCTTTCGTCGGGGAAGTAGACAGTGGAGTTTTTCGGGTCAGCGAGCCCTCGGCCCCTGGCTTGCTGAAGGCGATCTTTTTTCGGAGCGCTGGAAGTTGCGCTTTTCCCTGCCTTACTCCGACATTTTCGGAGGTTGTTGAAGGAGACTTCTTCCTTGGCAGATCTGCGATGCGATGTAGAGTTCCTTCTTCATCTGCTACGGATGAGATAGTTCCAAAGTAGAACACAGATCCGGGGCGGAGGGTGATCTTGCGGTGGAAGGTGACGACCATTGAGCTAGCTTAGATCGGCGACACACCCCCTACCTGGCGCGCTAGCTGTCGATGTTTTAGGTTCGACCGCACACCCGGGGTTGCCCCTCAAGGTGTTTTTAGGAGTAGGACGGTGTCGCCGACTGTAGCTAAATGGTTCGTGCCGGATGCACGAGGAACAATGGACAGTGTTTATAGGTTCGGGCCGCTTTGAGATGCGTAACACCCTACGTCCTGGTGAGAATGTTTTACGTGGTGGATTACAAGGGAGCTCTCTAAAGCTAGAACGTAGAGAGTTGGGGTGGATGGCTGAGTAGTGAGATCGATCGTTCTGAAGGGGTGCCCCCTAGGCCTTATATATTCGACCGTGAGGCAATACATGCGGATGTGATAACAATGCACGCCTAAAAGATAGTGAACTAATTGAGTCTATCTTCCTGTAGTTCTGTCGACTTATCCTCGCCTGGTTCCGTTGTATGGGGCTCCAGCGCGGGAAAGTCGGGTCTCTGTTGTGGTTGCTCGCCCAACGTTGTTGGGCCATCCGGGCTCGCACTGATCCGGCCTTACGTCAATCTGCTTCACTGGTCGTTCTTCCCCAGGCCCACGAAGGGATGACCTTACGATTTATTGGGCCCTTGGGCCTTTCGTGAGGTCTTTTATCCTTCCAGTGGACCCGGGGGATATCTGTCCCCCACAGACATCTATAGTTTGAACCCACACCCTGATGGAAGAAGGGTGGGAGACATTGGGTGAAGCTGTTTAACCAATAGAACATCATGCTCAAGTGTTTATAATATTGAATATAAATGGTACATATGTATATATGCGTTTTGTAAAATAAAAAAATCGTGTCGGGCCGGGCCAGCACTACGGGCCGAGGCTACGCCCCATGCACAACACGGCGCTTGTGTCGGGTTGGCCCAGACACTATTAAATGGGTCGTGCCTCTGGCCGGCTCGCGAGACACGACCCATTGGGCAATCTATACCTCTACACGATAATGATGGTCCTCGCCTCAGTTACCACCACCTCGTTCACCATTCTACTTCTTTTCTCTCTCCCCTCATGCCTCCACCACCGTGCCACCCTATTCTCGGCAGAGGGCGTAGGAGCATGCGTCTCATCCCCATATTCGTCCGACACCAGCCCCGACACAGACTCGCGCAATGGCTATTGCACGTCCACGAGGACGTTTCACATAATGCACGTACCATCGTTTTCGCCGTCATCGGACGTCCCGTTCGTATTCCCGGCCTTCGCCCTGTTCTTCCTCCTCATCCTGGTGCCCCCGCCCACGGTCGCAGCCGCGAGCCGATCGACGCTCGTCGACGCGGGTATGGGGCGAGTTGGTCATGCTCCTGGCCTTTCTCCGTGGTGCTGTAGAGGAGGACATGGTGGTGCCTGCCACACTTAGGTTATTTTGGCAATGAGGAGTCCAGGTCTGAGATATTGGACAACCAAGGCACGTAGTGTGGCAGCAGTCAGTATATGCTACGGAGTTGGTGGTGGTGTTGTGTCGCTTCAGCAGGTACAGGGTTGAGAAGACACTCGCATTCTCTTGCCCTTCTTGGATTGACGCCTGGTGCTGGTGCCTCTCGGTTTAGAGCTGCTCCGGCTGGACTTCTTTCTCCGCTTGCGTGGTCTCTCCCTATAAATCTCGTGGTATACTACCTATGTCGCTTCCAGATGCCCAGGTCTTCGTCGTGTCCTTCTCCGGCAACGAACAGGTATGCCCACCTCTTCCCTTCCCCTCCTGCTCTATGAAACCTTGGAAGTGGGGGAGGCAAGGGATGGGAGTCTCTGATTTGCTGCCTATGGTACCCGTGTGTTCATAAAAATATTATGTGAAGAGTGGAGACAATCAATAGAAAATCTTGAGATCTTTTTGGTGGATAATTTACATGGGTATTGTTATGAGTCATCGCAACGCACAGGTAACCGACTAGTAATTGTGAAATCACTCATCTAGTGTTTTCATCACTAACAACTGGTCTACCAAATCTTATCATTCTTCTTTCTAAACATAAATTCTAAAATAATTGTAAACAATTAACATACACCATAAGACAGATAATAATATACTACTTCATCACATACACTTAAAATTAAGCGTTTACATACACATCACAGTATGCTCAAATTAAAACAAATAGTTACATAAAACATGATTTTGAAAATTTAAATAAAATTCGAGTTGTCTTCAACCTCTAGTTCTTGCGTTCGAGCAGTTCGTCGATGAACGAAGGGAGAGGAGGAACGGCGTCGAGCAGGGAGTGGTCAACGGCGAGGCACGGATGGTCCAGGACGCGACCGAGGCGAGGGCACACAGCCGAGACGAGGCCGAGGCAGGGGCACGAGCGTGGCGGCGGACGGTCCGGCGGCAGCGGTGGTGGTCGAGCGAGAGAGAAGGGGAGAGAGGGAGAAGGAGAGGGCGAGCTCGACACGGGAGGGGAGAACTCGGTAGTGGTCGGTTTTATAGAGGGGAGAGGGAGAGTCGGGGAGGGAGAGGGCGGTGGCCATTCATGGCTGCGGCAGTTACCTCCATTGATGGAGGGAGGGGAAGTGGGGGGAGAGGAAGGGTCGTCGCCGGAGGTTTCGTGCGAGGGGAGGCGAGGGGTCAGGCGCGATCGAGAGGGCACGGACGGTCCGGCCAGACGCTACCGCGGGTGCGCGCGATGGCGTGTGGTCGAGGATGGGAGCGGCTGGAAGAGAGGAGGGGGAGTGGCAGCTGGGCCTATATGGGCTGAATCGGCCGATTCGGCTAGGGTTTCCAAAAAAATTCTTTTTTATAACCCATAAAAATAGAAATAAATATTTTTTAAATACTTCAAAAAATCATAATAATTATACCAAAATTATTTCTAATTGAAATATTTATTTTTGGACCAAAGTTCCTATTTTAATTAAGTGGGTTTCACATAAAAGGGATTTTATAAAATCATCAATCAATTATGAGCAAACAAAAATCATTCCCTAAAGACAAATGAGGTCAAACACTTGTTTTAAATTTCTACTTTATTCCCCACTAGGTTTTAAATAACTATTAACATATTAATTTAAATTGATGGATTTGAGGTGTTACAAAACCTACCCCCTAAAACAAATCTCGTCCTCGAGATTAGAGAACTTCTAAAAATAGCTACATGAATTCCATTCTGAGTTCATCTTCTCTTTCCCAACTTTGCACATATTGATAACTTACTCCAAGTAATTCTTCGTGATGTTTCCAAAATTCTAATCGTATACTCAGAATAAGTCAAATCCTCATTAATGTTCAATTCTTCCATGGGTAACTGTTCTTCCGGTACTCTTAAGAATTTCTTGAGTTGTGACACATGAAATACGTCATGCACGTAGGATAAACCATCAGGTAGTTCCAACTGATATGCTACTTCTCCTTTCCTTTCCAAAATTTTGAATGGACCAATATAACGGGAAGATAATTTGCCTTTAACTTTAAATCTCCTCATTCCTCTCATTGGGGAAACCTTAAGATACACGAAGTCTCCAACTTCGAAGATTAATTCTCTTCTTCTATTGTCAGCATAGCTTTTCTGTCTTGACTGTGCTGTTTTCAGATTCTCTCTAACAAATTGCACTTGCTTTTTTTCTTCCTGAAGAATTTCTGGACCAAACACTTGACTTTCTCCCGTTTGATTCCAATATAGTGTTCTTCATTTCCTTCCATAGAGTGCTTCAAAAGATGCCATCTTTAAACTTGCTTGGTAACTATTGTTTTTAGAGAACTCTGCATATGGCAAACTCTTATCCCAACTTTTACCATATTTTAAAGTACAAGCTCTTAACATATCCTCTAATACTTGATTTGTTCTTTCTTTTCGTCCATCTGTCCGTGGATGGTAAGCTGAGCTAAAATTTAGCTTAGTATCCATAGATTCATGTAATCTTTTCCAAAAGCGTGAGGTAAATTGGGTTACTCTATCTGACACAATTTTCTTGGTACTCCATGTAGACAAACAATCCTTGACATATACAGTTTGGCTAATTGACCTCCTGAGTAAGTTGTCTTCACAGGTATAAGTCAACCTGTCTACAATAACCCATATGGAATCATAACCATCACGAGTACGGGGTAATTCAACTATGAAATCCATACCAATTTCTTCCCATTTCCATTCAAGTACTTTAAGAGGTTGTAGCAAACCTGCTGGTCTTTGATGTTTTGCCTTAACTCGCTGACATACATCACATAGAGCAACATAGCAACATCTCTTTTCAAACCATACCACCAATATTTTTCCTTTAGATCCTAGTACATCTTAGTACTTCTAGGGTATATAGAATAAGCCGAATCATGAGCTTCTGTGAAAATAAGTTGGCATAGATGTTCAATTTTTGGTACACAGATCCTCTTCTTAAACAAAATTGTGCCTTGTTCATCTTCTGTGAAGTCAGAGGCCTTTCCCAAATTAATCTGTGTTTTAATTTCCTTAATTTTCTCATCGGATTCTTGTCCTTTACGAATCTCTTGTTCCAAAGCAGATTCCACTTCCATAATGGTTGCTTTTGTATTATTAACCATACTAAGATTAAGTTGTTCGATTTCCCAACATAATTCTTGCGGCATCAAATAGGTAGCAATACTGTTCACTTGACCTTTATGACTCAAAGCATCTGCCACCACGTTTGCTTTTTCTGGGTGATACTGTATATCCAAATCATAATCTTTGATTAACTCAAGCCATCTTCGTTGTCTTAGGTTGAGTTCTTTCCGAGTAAATATATATTTCAAGCTTTTGTGATCTGTGAAGATTTTTCACTTGTTTCCAATCATGTAGTGTCTCTAAATCTTCAAAGTGTGCACTACGACAACTAATTCCAGATCATGTGTCGGGTAATTGTTTTCATGTTTTCTCAACTGCCTTGAGGCATAAGCTATTACCTTTCCTTCCTGCATTAGCACACATCCAAGTCCTAGATGTGATGCATCACAATACACATCAAATCCTTTGTGAATATCAGGCATTAATAAGACTGGTGCGGTGGTTAGCTTTTCCTTTAATTCTTCAAAACATTTCTGGCATGCTTCATCCCACTTAAACTATTTACCTTTCTCCAGCATTGAAGTAAGAGGTTTCACTATCTTGGAGAAGCCTTCGATGAATCTTCTGTAGTACCCTGCTAATCCAAGGAAACTCCTGATCTTGGACACATCTGTTGGTTGCTTCCAATTTAATATTTCACTTATTTTACCGGGGTCTACCTTGATTCCTCCATCTATGATAATATGTCCTAGGAAAGCGACTTCCTTCAGCCAAAAATCACACTTTGAGAACTTTGCATACAACTGGTTGTCATGAAGTTTCTGCAGAACTAATCTTAGATGATCTTCATGTGTTTCTTCATTCTAAGAGTATACTAGTATATCGTCGATGAATACAACCACAAACCGGTCTAGGTACTCCATGAATATTTTATTCATCAAGTTCATAAAGTAAGCTAGTGCATTAGTTAGTCCAAATGACATGACCAAAAATTTGTATAACCCATATCTTGTAGTAAAGGTTGTCTTTGGTACATCTTCAGTTTGAATCTTCAACTAATGATAGCCTGACCTTAGGTCTATCTTTGAGAATATCTTAGCTCCTCTCATTTGATCAAACAAATCTTCATTCCGAGGTAAAGGGTATTTGTTCTTGACTGTTACTTCGTTCAAACTTCTATAATCGACACACATTCTTCACGAACCATATTTCTTGTTCACAAATAGAACTAGGGCCCCCCAAGGAGACAAACTTGGGTGAATAAAACCTTTTTCTAATAATTCTTCCATTTGTTTCTTCAGTTTAACTGAATCCTTTACATCCATTCACCATTCTATAAGGTCTTTTTGAAATAGGTGTAGTTCCAGGTAATAATTCAATAGAGAATTTAATATCACGATCAGGTGGCATACCTAGTAATTCCTCTGGAAATACGTCTGGGTATTCACACACTATTCTGATGTTTCCACAGATTTCTCCTCCAAATGATTTACCATGGCTTTTGCTTCTGCTGGCATGTTAACATTGACTTTAATTCTTTCTCCTTGCGAACTTGTTAATGTAACCATTCTCTTAGCACAAGATATTACTCCATCATAATTTGTCAAGTAATCTATTCCAAGTATCACATCGATTCCACTTGACTCCAAAAATATCAGCTCTACTAGAAAGCTTATTCCTCTAATCTCAAGCTTAGTTTTAGGGCACGAGTGAGTGGCTCTAATTTCACCTCCTGGTGATCTAATTAATAATTTCTTCTTAAAAGGATAGTTTGATATGTTATGCTTTTTCAAAAATGACTTTGTTACGAAAGAGTGAGATGCTCTAGAATCAAATAAAACTGATGCAGGTATGGAGTTAATAAGGAACATACCATACACCACATCGACATCCTCTGTAATTGTTTCTGCAGTCACATGTTTTATCCTTCCCTTACTCTGGTTCTGCGGAGTCTTGTTCTATGCAGTACCATGAGTGGGTGTATTCTGATCAACCCTTTGATTGTTGTTCCTTTGGGGTGTCTGTGGGTTGCGCTTTGGGCAGTTGTTGGCATAATGACCAACTTATCCACACTTAAAACATCCACTAGGCTGAACTGGGGTAGTTGTATTGTTATTCTTGGCCGGTGTGTTCACGACGACCCTTGATGATTCTGCTAATAACCACTAAATCTTTTGTCGGTCTAAGAGTTGTTCCTCTGTTGGTTCTGGTATTGGTTGCTTCTCTGTCCTTGCAGTCCAGAGCGTTGCATTTGATAATTATTATTTCCACTCTGATTTCTAGAGCAAAACTGAGAACCTTGAGAGTTGTTATGTGGACGAGTGTTTCGGCTAGACTGTCCCTAAAATTTCATCTTATGATCTGATAATTCCCTTCTTTTGTTTTCGAGGCCAATCGTCTTGTTAAGCAGAGTCTGGAAATTCGGGAAACTGTGGCTTTGTAGCTGATAGTTCAAAGGTCCAATCAAGCCTTCTAAGAACCGCTATTGGCGCTTCTCATCTATGTCAACCTCCTCTGGTGCATAGCAAGAAAGTTGTGTGAAACGATCCCCATATTCACTAACAGACAAAGCTCCTTGAGTGAGGGATAATAATTCCTTCTTTTTAACTTTCATTATCCCCGAGGGAATATGATGAGCACGGAAGTTCTCCAGAAATTCCTGCCAGGTTATCGCATCTACATCTGCGCGTGCTGCAGTGAAGGCATCCCACCAGTCGGACACGACACCTTCAAGTCTTCCAGAAGCATACAAGACCTCTCGGTCGTTACATTGCGTAATGTCCAACTTCTTGCTTATGACCTTAAGCCAGTCATTGACATCCAAGGTATCAACCGAGTGAGAAAAAGCAGGGGGATGATGGCTCATGAAATCTTTGTGTTTACCCCGAGCTTGGGGTGCATTCTGATGTTGAGGATTCTGTTGATCTTGTTGGTCCTGCTGAATTTGCTGTACAGAGGTAGTGAGGCCTTGGAGAAGTGTCATCTACGCGGCAATGAACTGTTCCATTGTTGGGTTGGGTGGCGGTGGTGGCAATTATTGACCAGTACGTTGATTTTGTGTCTCTCTAGGATCTGAGCAAGTGTTCACCATCTAGTTGGTTAGAAACTGCATTCCTTTAGATGAGTGAAGGGTAGAGAAAGATTCTAGGGGGAATAGTTTTTAACTAAAGTTAAGCTTATGGTTAATTTTAAATGTTCTTATGGCCATCATTCCATAAGATCATTGCACTCAAGCAAAAATTCAAATCAAACATTATGCAAACATCACCATCACATGGTTGTTATTATAATAATAATATCATAATAAGTTTTGTCATCTAACGCAAAATCGAACTTATTACAATTTGACTTATATAAATCTAGAGTAGCCTCGTAATAGATCCTGGGGCTCCATAGCAAATCCTCCCTTCAAGTTGAGCTTCGAGGGCTGCAATCTTTGCATGTGCGTCTTCAAGTTCTTCGTGTACCCTTGAAAGATCCAGGGTAGCACTGTCCAGGTCGGTGTTAAGACATGCCACCACACCTACAAGGGTGTTGAGGCGATCTTCTCCAGCTTCACCTAGAACAACACTTGTCCGACTTTCTCCTTGAGGACGTAGGGGAAGGTGCCTGTACGTCATGTCGTGCAGATGCTGTTGATAGTTATGGCTGAGAGACCACAGAGCTCTCCGAGCATCACTGCTAACCAAAGCAGTGTAGGTGGACAGCGGCGTCAGAGACTCGTGAGATGATAGAGTCCTGAAACCTCTATTTCCTGCATCCAACACTATGATATGCACTCGCCTTGTGTCATATAGAGGTCGATAGGTTCCCAACGCATGCAACACATCCTGCAGTACGTTTGGAAAGTGTCCCGTCTCGAACATTGAAGTGTAATGTTCTGCTATAGGCTGCAATCCAACGAAGTTGTCTTCTTGTTCATTGTTGACATCCTCAATGTTGTCATTGTTTTCCTCTTCTTCTTCATCATCATCACCAGAACCATCCGGGTCATCACCTGCGGGAGCCGGGGCTTAAGCTATTGGTATAGGTAGTGCTGAAGATGAAGCTTCCGTAGCAAAGGCATGAGACTCTAACAATGGAGTGGGTGTTGCCAAAATCTCCTCAGAACTGTCCTCCAAGATTACACTATTCCTCACTTGAAGGTGGTGTAGCTCCACAGGACTTCTTCCACTACCACTAGGTAGAAAGGAGCTTGTCGTGGTGGAGGGATATGGTTGGTGTTTACACGGGTGGTTTGGAGAGTACGCACCATCTACAAGAGAAAGTGTCACCTTAGTTGAATTTTAAAGAGGCAAGATTAATAAAATAAATTTGAAAGAGCAAAATAAGCATATTTTGAACAGACTAGGCTTTCCATTTCTAACTAGTCTAACGACCTAGAGTCAACATAACTTTGATACCACATCTGTCACACCCGATTTTAGGGGCAAAACCGAATGCATATCATATGTGTGCTAGGATCCATTTTCCACACATATGTTGACGTCGTAAGTGTAATATATCAAAAGACAATGCAATAACGGTGTAAAGAGAGTATAATAACTTTATTACATCATCCAGACATAAAAGTCTTAAATAGTATCATCATCAAAGTACAACGGAAATAACAAGGGTAATCTTCCATGGGAAGATGATTGGCGCATCGCTAGACTCAGTACTTGTTATCACCATCGTCACAGTCTTCCTCATCAGCTTCTAATAAAAAATCTAGCAAGGGGTGTGGTCACTTATGGTGGGGGCTCAGCAAGTGGGAGGAGTTATGCAAGGTTAACAAGGTAGGGTATGGTTAATATTTTATTAACAACGCCTAACTTACTAATTGTAAGTGTATCCCAAAAATTCCCAATTAATTATAAGCATATGATTATATCAAAAACACTTAAGTGAAACCACTTAAGCAAACCATTTATAAATCATCGAATCACAATTTATTCTCCATCTTTAAGTTCAGTTATCATGTGAGGGTCCAGGTTGCTCTTAACCGTGAGCACGGCTGACATATCAGTTTTACACTCTGCAGAGGTGGTACAACTTTACCCACAAGCCATGTATCCCATCTAGCCTGGGTTGTACGGACCCGTTAACACTGCCGAGGTGAATAGCTATGGATCCATTATGAGGCTTTCATAAAATATCCTTAGTACAAATCCACCCGCTAAGGTTTCCACGTCAGTATTGGTGACCCTCTGGGCGAGGTAACTTAGCCAAGACTACCATCCCATGTTAACATGAGCTGCCACCAAACCACTGCCGCCCCCTCTTGCCCATCTTTCAGGTAGGGTAGCTAAGCACTAAGTTTATAGAGCTATTTACCAAAGCCAGAGCCATGATAGCACTCGTGGTTGCACTGTTATCCTGGGTGGTCACTCCATGTTCCATTTAATACGAAATGATCTTGTTTAACCATCGGGTTAACATCATAATACAAATTTCATTTCCGAAACAAAAGTATCATTAAAGAGTGACATCATAATGATCAAGTTGAGTCATAGCACATTTACTAAGCATAGTGTTTATCCCAGGGTAATCAAGGAATAGGGTTGATATTTCTAGGTAATCCTATGTCACACCCAAGTTTTAGGGGTCCAAAACCCGGCTGCGAAATAATCACCAGGTGTGCTGGGACCAAGTCTCACACATACGATGAATAGTGGTACATAAACGAATGTCACATCTTTACTATATAATAGTTGTTCTATACAAAATAAATAAATAATTACATCATAAGGAGACAACAATCCAGCAACCCAAAGTTGACTGGGAGATGATGCCCTAGACCACTCACGAACGCATTACATCATCCTCCATGTGTCTCATCCTGCGGTACCTGTTCTTGACCTGTGGGGGTGTCAGACAGCAAGAGTGAGCTCACATATGTTCATCGCTCAACAAGTTGTGGGGAATAATGTGCATGAACTCACCAAAGGTGGGAGCTCATGTGAAGTGTAAGGCTTACCAATGAGGATGGTTGAAGCTGAGCATTGCTTTTAAAGTTGATCAAAATTTTATTAGCAATTACTAAGTATAAGTAAATACCAACCCAGTTAAGTAGTAGAACAAAAGTAATAACAACACCCGCAATGCAATGCATATGACAAATTGAATTTAGTTCCATAAATTAATCATGTGACGGTCCGAGCTGCTCATGACCGTGAGCACGGCTGATATACCAGTTTTACACTCTGCAGAGGTTGCACATCTTTACCCACAAGTCATGTTACCCATATGCCAAGAGAAGGTCAATCCCATACACCTCTACCGAGGAGGCGAGGTAGGGTAACACTACGAGGCCGTTACAAAGTTCCGCTAGCTTCAGAAAACCCGCTACAGTTTATAGGAAGCTCCATTGCAGGGACCCCTCGCCTGACTGCCATCGCAATAAAATCAACCCAAGGGCCTCCCTACACTGACCACTCCCCTACTGCCCTTGCCCCTTTCGAGTAAGGTAGTCCTGCACTAGCTTTCTTAATTAGTCAGCCAAGGGCGTCCCATACCACCCTTGTGGTAGCACTGTTTTCCCGGGTGGTCGCTCCATATTCCAATTAACATAATGATCTTAACATGAACAGTAAATAACAACTGATAATAAAAGTATAATCATGAATAATGTGTATCTCTATACCCAAAACCACATATAGCAATAGCAGGTACTACCCAAAAATTCAGTGGTAAACAAGGTATAAAGATAGTCAAACTAGGGTAACCTATTGGGTCCCATCAAAATTAACCTATGCAGATCATTATGATTAATTAGAACATGACTAGGTAAAAAGAAGTGATCAAGGGCATAACTTGCCTGGGACTTAAGATTCTAGGTACCAACTTGCTCTTCAGATGACTCGTGACCTCGCGCTAGTCGTAGCAATATAGACAAACATGGTATAGGTAAAATTAACATCAGACCAAACATAAGAATAAACTGCGTAATAATAATTTACGTGTCGCTACGAGATCGTGGGTTTGAGAACCATTAAATTCGGAGCTACGGTTAAGGAGTTATGATTTATTGAAGATCTTCATGATTAAGTATGTAAAACTATATTCTATGTTGATTATGTAAACTATATGAGTAAGGATATTAAAGATATGACTAACTCAACTTTTACTCTAATTTATAATCTACTTAAAGATCATACTTGAGTCAATTTTAGAGGAACCATATTAAAATACCTCTTTTCATTGGGCTAAGACAGTTAACCCTATAAGTATAGGTATTTAATTATTTTAAGAACATGACAAAACAGTGTCACTAAAGCCTGAGCAATTTTATTATGAAGCTAATGCAATTTGAACAGATTAAAACAGGGTTAAAATGAATTAATCATGCTTTTCTGAAGTTTTAAGTGGTAGATGAAAAGAAACTAACTGCATAATTTTTAATCTAAGTTTCATGGCTAAACAGAGGTACTAGGTGATGAACAATATTAAAACAAAATTAATGTCACTAGAATGGTTCAATTCGGAGTTAGAATAGATTTTCTATGAATTAAATAAGTTTCTGGATTTTTTTTATATTAAAATTCATTTTCTGATTTAATTATGAATACCCCTAATAATTCTGGACTGGGGACACAATTCCTTAATAGCACAGGGGCTGCTTTGTAAGTTTCTGGGATTCATTTGATTCTACTACACATGGATGGATGGTGGGTTTATTATCTCGAAGCCAAGGGGCTCTTATGCAAATGTACAGGATCAAAGGGGTATGCATGCGCCCCAGCCGCACGATTAAAAACCAACGCTCCAGATTAGATCTGCCGTTGAATCCAACCGGTATGCTACCAGAGCCGATGGATCCGCGATCAACGGACATAGGAGACTCTCACCAGCTTTAACTGCTCTAGCCATCGGATCACAGATCCACGGCCGAATCTGCACGCGCGAAGGGGTACGCCAGATCGATTCTCCACCTCACATCCCCGGATCAACAGTCCGCCCATTATCTAATCCTAACCGCTTGCTAGGGGATCAACGACCAATGTATCGTCTCCCACCTCCCGGTTGCGATAGGGAGAGGGCAACCGGAGCACTGCCGGCGAGCTCGCCGCAGCGCGATGAATTAGCGCGCCCGTGCCCCAAATCCCGATTGGACGGATGCTACAAGAAGAGGGGTCGATGGCGAATTAGGGAAACATGATCATACTGGTGATTAAGCGGTGGTGAGGACCGACCACGATGGGATGTGGTCCAGCGGCGGAATCGGCCTCCGACGATCAATTGTTCGGACCTCCAGCCCAAATTCTCACACAGCGAAGCAAGGTGCGCCGACCCCACACCAGGACGAAACCCTCCAGGTCCCCAATTGAATCCCAAGCGGCGACGTGGGCAAGATCCTTGGCGACGGAACCTTCTACCACTCATTCTTCTCCCTGTGCTCGACGTAGACGCTCTCTGGTTGGATGGAGGGTAGGGGAGGAAATGGGGCTCTAGTTTTATACACCGAGAGGCGCGAGGAATCCGGGGAGGGAGCAATGACCAAGGCTGGCGCACGCCATCTTCGCGGTGTTTTGTTGAGGAAGAAGCTGACACAGACGGCCCCACCTGGTAGCGGCATAAGCTGAGAGCGGCGCGCGCGAAGAAGACGGGCCCACATGTCAGTGAGTGTGGGTTCACAGGCCACGCGACAGCAGACTCGGGCCGGTGGGGGGGGACAAAGATGGGCCAGAATGTGGGTTTTGGCCCAAGCTGCTTTCTCCTTTTCTTTTCCTTTTTTCTATTTTCTTTTCAAATCCCAAATTTAAAGATTTCAAACTAAGTTTTTAATTTCTGTTTTGAAGTCCAGATTTTCAAATATTAATTACCATTCAATTGTGAATACATCTTCCATTGATTCCAATATTATTATTTATTATTTTCCTTGTCATTTATTTATGGGATGAATAAATGGTTTCCTAAACATTTCCTTTCATTTTATATTTTATGTTTTTATTTAAAATTGGAGGTCAAGTTTATGTGTTCCATAGAATGCATCACCACAAAATTCATCATCAAGAGATCAACCTTTCTTTATTAATTTATTAGTTACTTTAACTAATTTAATATTATTGTTTGAATATTAGAAGGAAGAATCCTAATACTTCGTTTGGATGTCGGTATTGAAAGGGAAGGAAATGAATTGGAGAGAATACCAAATCAGGCTTGATATTGAAATGGATTACAAATGAAAACCGTTGTTTGGACGGCCATAAAATTGGCTTTTGGAATCACAAGAGCCATCCAAACTCAATTTCTGTTTGGATGCACAAAACATGGAATTGAATTTGTACAGAGGAGCAACGAGCGTCAGCCTGATTCCCTACAATTAGGAGGGAAGAGGCTCCGAATTGGTGGCAGTAGGGCACATGTGCATCGAATGGTGAGCTGGTATTGGGCACCATTTCCAATTCTGGATTCTCGTACATCCAAACAACGGTATTCGAGTTGTCCAATATCAATTCTGAATTCTAAGGTTGAATGCCAACATCCAAACGGGCTGTAATAGATTTTCAAAGGTCTTCAAAAATTCTCACCACACTATTATATATATTTTTGGTTCTTCATTTTATTATTTTATGATATATATATATATTTTCTCCTACAAATTTTAGGTCTTACATCCTATTTAGGCAAATCACATCAAATTTATGTAGATAACAAAAAGTAAAAATGATTATATGTATTATTTGGGTACAAACATAAATACAGAGGGAGAATCCACTTGCCTTGCACAAAGGTGTTCTGCGGATCATCTTCAAACGTATTTTGGTCTTCTACCATGAAATATTGTACATACAAAATGAAAGGATCATGATGCCCAAGAGGGTGGGGTGAATTGGGCTTTTCTAAAAAATCAACACTAATTAAAACCTAAGCAAGAGCCCAACTTCACCCCAACAACTAGCACTAAGAGAATAATACTAGAAATACAACAATGCTAGGACAATACTTCAAATACTTGCTAAACAAATACACAATGTAAAATGCTTGAATTAAGTGCGGAATGTAAAGCAAGGTTTAGAAGACTCCTCCAATTTTTCCCGAGGTATCGAAGAGTCGGCACTCTCCACTAGTCCTTGTTGGAGCAACCGCGCAAGGGTATCGCTCCCCCTTAGTCCTCGCAAGAACCAAGTGCTCACTACGAGATGATCCTTTGCCACTCCTGCGCGGTGGATCCCTCACGACTGCTTACAAACTTGAGTCGGGTCACCAACAAGATCTCCACGGTGATCACCGAGCTCCCAACACCACCAAGCCGTCTAGGTGATGCTGATCACCAAGAGTAACAAGCCGTAGACTTTCGCTTGACCAAGAGAAGCCTAATGCAAGTGGTGTGTGCTCTAGGTGGCTCTCGCTAGCGCTAATGAGGTCCAAATGCGGGATTAAGATTCTCTAATCACCTCACTAAGCTTTTGGTGCTCGCAATGCTCTACCAATGTGCAGGAATTAATGTGGGCAACAAGACATTGAATATGGTGGGTGTAGGGGGTATAAATAGCCCTCACCCACCAACTAGCCGTTACCAGCACTGTTCTGCGCATGGGCGCACCGGACAGTCCGGTGCACCACCGGTGCGCCAATGGTCGACTCCAACGGCTAGTTCTAACAGCTAGCCATTGGGCTGATGGCACACCGGACAGTGAACAGTCACTGTCCGGTGCACACCGGATAGTCCGATGCACTGTCCGGTGCGCTGTCCGGTGCGCCACTAAAATTCCACTCGGGAACCTTGCGCTCTCGGGTTTCTGCGCGTGGGGAAACCCTTCCCTGGGCCATCCGGCCCCACCTGGCAGAGGGCGCACCGGACAGTCCGGTGCCCCACAGTCAGAAACCCTATTTTCTATTTTCCGCTGTTTTCAAATTGGTTTTCGTTCTAACTTGTGAGTATGTTGTAGAGTGTCACCTAGCACTATATGTGAGTGTGAATATGCACCAACACTACACTAGAACTCTCTTGGTCAAACTACTCATCGACAACCCCTCTTTATAGTACGGCTAAAACAAAATAAAAGACCTAACTAAATCACGAGTGTCCACAACTCCTTGACACTCGGACTACGTAGACCTTCACCCTTTGTTTCGTCGCTTTAGCCGTCGCTTCGAGTTCTCATTGTCGGGATTGTTTTCACCGTTGTAGTACTTTTACCTGTAATGCGACCTAACTTACCATTTGTCTCTACAAAACACACGTTAGTCACATATAACATTACGTTGTCATTAATCACTAAAACCAACCAGGGGCCTAGATGCTTTCAATCTCCCCCTTTTTGGTGATTGATGACAACCCTACAAGATTTGTGAGAGTAGTTTGTTTTGAAATTTCTGTCAATAGAGAAGATGGTTAGTTGTACTCAGTAATCTTTGACAGGAGTGTGTAACATAATAATAGGAATGAGCGCATACACATCGTAAGTTTCTTGTTCATATAAAAGTGAAATCAAATCGATGAACAAGAACTAGAAGACTGGTGATAACATATAAGGTGAAAACATAATACACACATAGTCAACATAAGCATCGAAAGTATATAATAGAGTTTGTGAGCCAAAATCATCATACAAAAGTGGAGCTAGTAAAGAGAGTAACAAGCACATATATTACATCAAAATGACTCTCTACTAACTCCCTAACTCCCCCTAGCTCTCACAACTCATATCTCTCCCACTTTGGCGTCAAACACCAAAAGGGAACCCGAACCTACACATCAGAAGAGGGAGGAGGTGGCGGTGGCGCATCCGGTCACGGTCGTGGCAGTAGAGCGAACGCTAGCTGCGGGTCAGAGTCAGTCTTGGATCCAGGATCTATCGTAGAAGCTAGAGCTGGTACTGACTTGGACTGAGGCTGCGCTGCAGGAGCTGAGGAAGTCAGAGACACCGCCATAGCTGCAGTGGTAACAACAGGAGCTGGTGGCATTGGCAGCTGAGTGCTGACGGAGCTGATGACCGGTGACGTGAAAACTAGGGTGACCGGCCGGAGCGAAGAGGAAGAAGGACCGACTGTAGGAAGAGGAGGTCCTGCCTGAATGGCTAGCACAACAGCAACCTGAAAAGGTGGAGGCGGTGAAGACTGAACTGGGGGAGCCAGAACACCGGTATGCTGAAGCATGAGAGTCATGAATGCCCTGTTCTCAGCCTGGTCCTGGAGGAGTTGCTGCTGCAGAGTATCCTGTCTGTCCTGAATGGTCTGAAACATCGAGATCATTCACTCGGACATCTGCTGCTGGACCGCTGCCAAGTGAGACGGCTGCTGAGTAAGAGTCTGGAGGATCGCAGCAAGAGCAGGGTCAATGGCAGGAGGGGCAGTGAAGCGCCCCAAATCCTTTGGGACTCAAATGTGGTACAATTACTAGTCCCAGGAGGCTAGTAAACACATTTATACATCAGATGATACCAAATCTTCTTAAACGAGACAAACCTATAAAGGTGGCAAACAACTTTAAGAGTTGGTCCACAACTCAGGATATATCGTCACAGTGGGGCTGAAGCAGCCCGATATACGCAGCGAAGCAAATCAGCGGTCCAACAGCCACAAGCAAGGTTGGGAACAGTCGTAACTCTTACCCGATCTCCTTTTCTGAAAAACAACAAATAAGCAAGGGTGACTACAAACGTACTCAGCTGCCCACCTTCACCCGCGGAATGGGGAAATCAGATATAATGCATGGAATATGTGGAGCTCAGGATATTTTGCAGAAACAACAATATTTTATGCATGGTTGTTTTGTAAAACATTTTGTATTTTGCAAAGCGCATCCTCTTCCATAGGAGCAGGAAATTTTTCAATATTAGAACAAAATCCCCTGGACTAAACCATCCAGGTATCTCAGCAGTTTCCCACTGGTTTTCATTTTCAAAAACTGCTACTGGACTTCCCATCCACCATAGCTCATGGCTCAACCGCCGGACCTTTTAAAAACCACTTTTCTCAAACGCACCCTTTTTTTGAAAACAAAACACTAATTGCCATACCACACCAGACTCATCCATTCCTGTGGACACAGACTATTCGAATAGGTTTTCAAACTCTACGCAGAGGTGTACACTTTACACACTAGTCTGGCTCTGCGATCTCATAGCTAGTGAGACCCGAAACCGAATCTCTTTCTTTTCTCACATGTCCTTACCTTAGCGGTTATACCGGAAGGAGTCAGGCCACCGCCATGTCCAAACCGAACAAAACATTCCCCCTCCTTATCCTCCCGGTGCTCCCCAGCCTTCATAACCCTAGGGTTTGGACCGTACGAGTTTAGATTGAGTGACTGCCCATACAGTCTCGAGTGGTTGTACTTATCATGAGTACAGGTAGTGAAGGATGACAAACCGATCCTTATGTGAGGGGATAATCCTTCTGCTCACACCTAAACCAGCTGAGCTATCACCTTAGGCCCTCCCCCAAACCAGGGAGTCCCTGATCATCCATACTCAAAGGTGATAAGGGTGAAAACCCTTCATCATACACACTTTGAAAAGCATTTTCTTTTGAAAACTCACACCTTTTCTCAAATCATTTGTAACAAATATATCAAGGATTGATTGCGGCAAGCGGCTGGGTGGCCATAATAACTTGTCTCAAAATCATATCATGCATAAAATAACAGGATGAGGGTTGTGGTTGAAAAATCATAGGTAATTTATGCATCAAAGGGATCCAGTGAGCTTGCCGTGGTTATTCGGCGAAGGGAGAAGGGGAGCTCGCGGAACTGGCTTCTAGCTCCACCGCCTGGCGTAGACTTGCAGATCTAGCCTCCACGAGATGACACAAACGCTCCGATAACTATGCATCATGAACAAGCAAACATACAAACCAACAAGTATATCAACAGATATTTAGTATAGTGGTCAGAATAGCGATACATGGATGGGTAGAGTCTTGAGTAGAATCTGTGTCTGGTGGTGGAGTGGAGGTGCTTACCAGGAGGGTGGACTGGAGGCGAAGTGACACTATGCGTGTAGCCGGCAGAGCAGAGTAACTGAGTGGGTGAGGTGTTTGCCATGGCTGAGGGTGTTGAGTGTGTGTGGGGAGGGAGAGGGTAGCTGGGTGTATTTATAGCTCGGTGTATGTGGTGTAGCATAGTGAAGTTCACTGTTGGTGAGAATAGTGACGAATGAATCATCTAACTTAGTATGAACATGAGAGTTATAGGCAGAATATGGGACAAGAGTATTTTCGGAGTTTTCTGGAACATGAACCATGTTTAAGGGATGACATGGTTGGATAGGGAATAATTCGATAAGAATTTAGAAACAAGAATTATTGGAATCGGAGTTTGGAAGCCTGGTTCAAAGGAATCTCAAAGTTAAGCGTGCTCAACTTGGAGAAACCTGGGACGGGCGATCAGATGGGAAGTTCCCACTAGAAGGAAAATCACAGTAATCAGAGTTTGTATGACTGAAATATTGGTCTGGCTGGTCTTAGGTGGACTGGACAGCATGACGGATGAGTAGTTGAAATTTGGGGTGATCGGATGATCGATGAATAGTGACAACGAAAAGTTACCATAGGTTTCATCGTTGAATAGTAACGATGATGAATAGTGTTGGTGAATAGTAACAATGAATAGTATGATGGTGAATAGTGCCGATGAATATTAACTATGATGAATAGTAACGGTGAATAGTGGAAAATGGAGTTGCTTGCGATTTGACAGAGGGTATTTTATCGGGAGTGTTTTGCTTTGAGTGGAATAGGAACTGAGGGAGTTGTTGGGGGGGATTTATAGGCGAGTGGGGGTGCTCGGGTGCGAAGTGGCGGTGATGGAGCAGGTGACACGAGGCAGCAGGTGCGACGGAGGGGAGGGGTGGTGTTGCTGGCGGTAATGGCGGTGGGTGTGCTGCAAAGGGGAAGTGGGGCGGTGGTGGTGCGCATGGAGGCAGGCACGCGTGCGGGGGGCATGGATGAGTGGTGGGGTCAATGACCCTGATGTTTGTGGTCTCTGGTTCCAAGAATCTTTGCCTCTTTATATGGTAATAACTCCTTTTGTCCTCTTTTCTTGTTTACTTTGACTCAGGGGCAGTGCTTTGATTCCCAAGGTCGGTCCTTTTGACTGAGCGGCTGGACGAGTTTCTTCTGTAGCTTATTCCCGGCTTCAAGGGTAAGCTTTCTGGTATCTTCTTGGGTAAGGTGCTTTTCTCTTGAGATGGGTTAAGGTGAGAATGGAAGCATAAGGTGAGGATTAGCTCTAATTTGTGATCTATGTTTTTAGAGAAAACCTTTCTTAAAAAGAAAGAAAACACATAAGCTCAGCAATGATAAGCACAAACAAATCAAATGTTTTGAATAAGGGAAGAATAGAGTTTTTCCAAAGCACGGACTACTCAGATTCAGGGGCTAAGCATAACTACTATTGCTTGGCTCCTGAATTGAGAACTATGCTAAATGGAACTTATGAGCACTAACGTTAAAACATCACATATGCACTCAAAAGGGGAGAAAACATCAAGTGAAATTCATTTTGAAATGCCCTAGGGGGCCACACAATTAGAGTTTTGCAAAACACGAGTCTACACAGTTACCTTTCATACATGCAGGGCTCTAGCCAAAGTGAAGAAAAACCTCACTACCCAATGCATGCAGAGGACTGGGCATACTAACTTCAGACCAGGCAACTTCTCTTCTGGCAGGCTGGCGCACAACTTCAATCTGAGATATCTCTTGGATTGGTCAAGAGGGAGCTGATGTTGATGACTTCTTCTGGCAGCGACAGAGATGGCAAGACGGGGTCGAACTCTTCTTCAAGCGGGACTGACTCTTGTAGCTTCTCAGAGGGTGATGGTGCTGGCGGGGTGCTTGCAGCTTCTTCTTTGATCTCACGGGACGGTGCTAGAATCTTCTGAGGATTCAGGGTGCTCTTGTTTATCCATAGCCTTAGGGGAGACTGGCATTCCTTGCAAGACTATGGCTCTTTTCGGGAGTTCCCAAGCCTTCTTTTCTCCTCTGATAGAGACCGGGTGACCTTCAAGAATTTGGGGATCTTCGGCTCTCCTGGGTTGAACTGGGTTGGATGAAGCGGGCTCTTGGATCCGCAGGGCTCTACGTTGGTTATGGGTTACCAAGTAGGCCACCATCAACTTCTGGACGTGCTCATCCTTGGCTTGCTTCAGGGCTTCAACAGCAATGACTTCACGACTTTCCAAGGCAGCTACACGGGCTTGAGCTGTGGTGAGATCCACATGGAGCTGACGGTTGCGCTTCTCTGCATCTTCTGCTCGGGCAATCATCTGACGGTGGTGCCGAGCCAAGAAATCATACTGTGCATCTAGGGTGAGCAGGTATACAGTGAGGTACACGACTGTGGGGTCGTCCTCAAGCAGCTGCTGTCCTTCCAATGCACGCATCCTGGCCATCCAAACTGGACGGTCTCTCTGAAAGGGCGGAAAGAATCTGAGCGGGGTGTCGGCCACTTCTTCTTCATAGATCTGACACAGGGTCCTCAATGCCTTGCGAGCGACGACTTGGCAGGTGTCTTTGAATCTGTGCCCAGCAGCAGTGACACTCCATTCCACATGGTGCGGACTGGATCCAATGTATACAGTCACGACACACTTCTCTGTGCCATGCTCGACGAATTCACGGCCATCATACTCTGGCTGGCTCCTGATTCCGAGGCGGACTGTGCATGCTCTCAGCAACTTGGGGAAACCATCTTCATTCTGGCAAAAGCTGGTTTGGTAGTGAACCTCTGATGAGGACATCACTGCCATCAATACACCACACCAGCGACCTCCGTCACCATTTAATCATGGACCAGTGAAACGAGTCCGTGCACGTAAATTTAATTATCAGGTGAACTCGTTCCTTGTTGTTAAAGCTAATCATTCCTTAAATGAGGTACTAATACCTTGTGATTATTTTATTATTCTAAGGTGTTTGGGAGGTGAACCATCTAGAATTTGAGAAGGCAACAAGGCAATAAAAGTTGCTCCACTTGAGGGGATTTCGAAACTACAACAAGTGCAAGTTTAAGAGGGCATATCTTTCAGCTCCCAAGGTTGTTTAATGCAAATAAGCATTTATTGGAAAGGTCTCTTTGTCTACTTTCTAGTGGATCAAGAATCAACGAGAGATCAGACACTAAGCGTCCAGAAACTGCCGAGTGAACTCCTGCTCTACCCAAGTCAATTTCGTAACTGCAGCATGCACCAAATTAAATGGAGCATAACTTTCCACTCCCAAGGTTGTTTAGTGCAAATAACTACTTGTTGGAAAGCTCTCTTCGTCTACTTTCATGTGCATCAAGAATCAATGACAGAAACCAAACGAGGCGTCCAGAAACTGCCGAGAGAGTTTCATTCTCCATTAAAACTCCTTTCTATTCCTCTATTTAAGCAACTAGCAGCCACCAAAGAACTTGGGTTTTTGTTTGATGTAAGTTTAGCCTTTGCTACTTCCTTGTAAACGCGTGTGTCGGCTAGACCACCCGGATACTTGAAACAGAACCCCAACTCTATCAGATTCGTGAGCATCTGCTTTTTATCTTGTTCTTGCTTGTTCTCGATTGCTTGCAGGTTCAAGGTTGTTCTTGGCACGGCAAGAGCAGCAACAATAGGAGCCAGTGTAACTATCGCTAAGGCGCAGCACCCTTGTGGTTGTTGTAGTCGGATAGCACAACGTCGACCTCCACCCCAAATCATAGTTACCAGGAGACGGTGTACCTGTCGCTCAAGGCACCACACCATCTTGGTTGTGGTAGTCGGGCAGCCAACGTCGTTCTCCAACAAGTTTTCCACCTCCATCATCTCTCATCGAAAGATCGGGCACCCTTCTACCCGTTGGGTTTATCAAGTGGTATCAGATTTCAGGTTGCTCGGTGAGAGAACTCAATCTTCCTTGTTTTATTTACCTACAGTCCACTTTTGCCCAAAGATATATTTAGATCAGAAATTCACCTAAAAACAGTTTGAGCCTTTGCTTTACTACTTAGTTTTAGACTTGTTGAATTCACAGTTGCTGCATTTGGGTCGAGTTGCTGGTCTAAAGTTTTCTTACTGCTAGAGTTTCGAGTTCGCACCACCTTGTTTCAATCACCAGTTTAGACCTCTTGCTGCAATTCAACCAAAAAGAAGAGAAAGCAAAAGGCGAGTGCATAAAAAAAGCCGCACTAATCAGCAAAACAAAAAAAGACACGTGCAAAAAAGAGAGAAAACCAGTTCTGAATTTTGGTAGATAAAATTTGTAAGTGCAACAAAACAAAAGGCAGTTTGTGTGCCTTCTTTTTATAGTTTCAGAAATCAGATTGTTGTTCTGAGCTTTTGGTGATACTATTTGTGTAACGGCTCGCGTCTCTATTACGGTTTGGACTAGGACCAGCACAACACCATTGTGGAACGTTTATTCAACTTGCTGTGGCTAACGTGGTACTAGCTATTCCTTGGAACTATTGTATTAACAACCACCTATAAATCCACAAAATTTTCTACAACACCACCAGGTTGTGCTAGCAGCCACTGTTGTTGTTGTTCGTGCTGTTTGCCAGCGCCTCCTGCTTTGCGTGGTGAGAACTTGTAAGAACTTGTTTAACCAGTTTGAGAGTGAGAGATTACAACAATGATTCCTACTAGTTTATAGAATCAAAGATATTTTTTATTGTTTCTTGTCTTTACTAAACATGGCAGGTGATATGGACATTTTTGACCCAACCGAACGTTATATTGGAGGCATCATTCAACACTTGCCTTTATATGCCGGTAAATTCGATCCTCATGCATACATTGATTGGGAGCTAAAGGTAGATAAGGAATTTGATAAGCATGATCTATCTCAAAAACAAAAGATTTATATTGCCTCTAATTTGTTAACTGAGCACGCATTGATGGAATGGAAATACATTTGTAGGCACAACAAAGTTCCACAATCTTGGGAAGACTTCAAACTTCATTTTAGAGATGCATTCATTCCTGCATACTATGCTGATCATTTGCTTTCTAAATTAGACACCTTAAAGCAGGGTGCTAGGACTGTGAAAGATTATTATTATGATTTTAAAATTTGTACCATGTTTGCTCGTTTAGATGAATGCATGGAAGATATAATGACTAGGTTCATGAAAGGACTCAATTCTGAAATTCAGACTATAGTCATGCATGAAGCATACAAACACATTTCTCACTTGTTTTTGCTTGCATGTAAAGCTGAAAATGAGATTCTATTATACAATTATACAAGCACTGAACATGTGAGCCATAGTTCCTCTTTTGCATCTGCTCTACATGCTGATCAAGAACACAAAATAATAAAACCAGCTGTTGTTTTTCCATCATCACAAGAAGAATTGATTGCTGACACTTGTGATAGTGAAGATTTGTGGGATAATGATTCACATGTACTAAGACAACAACTAGTAAATGAACATGTTACATCTATTATTGAACCAAACATTTTGGCTAAAAAGGAACATGTAATTTGTATTGCAAACGAAACTGAAGAAATAAATTTGCTCTCTTCTTTAAATACTTGGGGCTATATTGAATTTGATGATCTTTTTGAGCTCGGTAATTTGGAAAATATTTTATTTGCTAGAACAACTATACCATGTCCTTCTCATGTTATATTTTATATTGCTGGCAAGTACAACAACATAGGACAATTTCTTGTGCATAGAATTTCTATTTCATCTAGATATGTTGTTTCTTCACTTTGTGCAAATAAGATATTGGTATGTTCTCAAGAAGAAAAAAATCTCTTGTTTCCATGTACTTTAGTTGAAGTTTCAGGTTTATATTTGAAAGACATTAATAAAAGCTTAGTCATCAACATCAATCATGATGCAAAACCGAGGACGGCTTGCTATCAAGAAGGGGAGAATGATGAGAACATAACCCGCACAGATATGACCATGTTAATGGCTCCTGCTACAAAGACATTGAGGAACAAAGAAGTTGATTGGGGACCAAGTAATGATATTTCCAACATTTCCAACAAAGCAAGCACATCATCAAATTTAAAGATATACTTGGGTGAGGAGCATACACTAGAGTCGAGGACGACTCTATTACAAGAAGGGGAGGATGATGAGGACATCACTGCCATCAATACACCACACCAGCGACCTCCTTCACCATTTAATCATGGACCAGTGAAACGAGTCCGTGCACGTAAATTTAATTATCAGGTGAACTCGTTCCTTGTTGTTAAAGCTAATCATTCCTTAAATGAGGTACTAATACCTTGTGATTATTTTATTATTCTAAGGTGTTTGGGAGGTGAACCATCTAGAATTTGAGAAGGCAACAAGGCAATAAAAGTTGCTCCACTTGAGGGGATTTCGAAACTACAACAAGTGCAAGTTTAAGAGGGCATATCTTTCAGCTCCCAAGGTTGTTTAATGCAAATAAGCATTTGTTGGAAAGGTCTCTTTGTCTACTTTCTAGTGGATCAAGAATCAACGAGAGATCAGACACTAAGCGTCCAGAAACTGCCGAGTGAACTCCTGCTCTACCCAAGTCAATTTCGTAACTGCAGCATGCACCAAATTAAATGGAGCATAACTTTCCACTCCCAAGGTTGTTTAGTGCAAATAACTACTTGTTGGAAAGCTCTCTTCGTCTACTTTCATGTGCATCAAGAATCAATGACAGAAACCAAACGAGGCGTCCAGAAACTGCCGAGAGAGTTTCATTCTCCATTAAAACTCCTTTCTATTCCTCTATTTAAGCAACTAGCAGCCACCAAAGAACTTGGGTTTTTGTTTGATGTAAGTTTAGCCTTTGCTACTTCCTTGTAAACGCGTGTGTCGGCTAGACCACCCGGATACTTGAAACAGAACCCCAACTCTATCAGATCCGTGAGTGTCTGCTTTTTATCTTGTTCTTGATTGTTCTCGATTGCTTGCAGGTTCAAGGTTGTTCTTGGCACGGCAAGAGCAGCAACAACAGGAGCCGGTGTAACTATCGCTAAGGCGCAGCACCCTTGTGGTTGTTGTAGTCGGATAGCACAACGTCGACCTCCACCCCAAATCGTAGTTACCAGGAGACGGTGTACCTGTCGCTCAAGGCACCACACCATCTTGGTTGTGGTAGTCGGGCAGCCAACGTCGTTCTCCAACAAGTTTTCCACCTCCATCATCTCTCATCGAAAGATCGGGCACCCTTCTACCCGTTGGGTTTATCAACCTCCATCTGACTTTTGAGAGAAGGAAAGGGGGAAAGCATTTTTGAAATGAAGGGATAAGAGCAAGAATTTATTTTTTTAAGAAAATAGTTTGGACTCAAAAACTTTTGGATCAGGCTAAGGGTTACGTCCTGCGGCCAACCTAATAGCTCTGATACCACCTTAAGCGCCCCAAATCCTCTGGGACTCAAATGTGATACAATTACTAGTCCCAGGAGGCTAGTAAACACATTTATACATCAGATGATACCAAATCTGCTTAAACGAGACAAACCTATAAAGGTGAACAACTTTAAGAGTTGGTCCACAACTCGGGACATATCATCAGAGTGGGGCTGAAGTAGCCCGATATACGCAACGAAGCAAATCAGCGGTCCAACAGCCACAAGCAAGGTTGGGAACAGTCGTAACTCTTACCCGATCTCCTTTTCTGAAAAGCAACAAATAAGCAAGGGTGAGTACAAACGTACTCAGCAGCCCACCTTCACCCGCGGAATGGGGAAATCAGATATAATGCATGGAATATGTGGAGCTCAGGATATTTTGCAGAAACAACAATATTTTATGCAGGGTTGTTTTGTAAAACATTTTGTATTTTGCAAAGCGCTTCCTCTCCCAAAGGAGCAGGAAGTTTTTCAATATTAGAACAAAATCCCTTGGACTAAACCATCCAGGTATCTCAGTAGTTTCCCACTGTTTTTCATTTTCAAAAACAGCTACTGGACTTCCCGTCCACCATAGCTCATGGCTCAACCGCCGGACCTTTTAAAAACCACTTTTCTCAAACGCACCCCTTTTTTTGAAAACAAAACACTAATTTCCATACCACACCAGACTCGTCCAATGCTGTGGACACAGACTATTCGAATAGGTTTTCAAACTCTGCGCAGAGGTGTACACTTTACCCACTAGTCCGGCTCTACGATCTCATAGCTAGTGAGACCCGAAACCGAATCTCTTTCTTTCCTCACACGTCCTTACCTTAGCGGTTATACCGGAAGGAGTCAGGCCACCGCCATGTCCAAACTGGACAAAACATTCCCCCTCCTTATCCTCCCACTGCTCCCCAGCCTTCATAACCCTGGGGTTTGGACCGTACGAGTTTAGATTGAGTGACTGCCCATACAGTCTCGAGTGGTTGTACTTATCATGAGTACAGGTAGTGAAGGATGATAAACCGATCCTTATGTGAGGGGATAATCCTTCTGCCCACACCTAAACCAGCTGAGCCATCACCTTAGGCCTTCCCCAAAACCAGGGAGTCCCTGATCATCCCTACTCAAAGGTGATAAGGGTGAAAACCCTTCATCATAAACACTTTGAAAAGCATTTTCTTTTGAAAACTCACACCTTTTCTTAAATCATTTGTAACAAATATATCAAGGATTGATTGCGTCAAGCAGCTGGGTGGCCATAATAACTTGTCTCAAAAGCATATCATGCATAAAATAACAGGCTGAGGGTTGTGGTTGAAAAATCATAGGTAATTTATGCATCAAAGGGATCCAGTGAGCTTGCCGTGCTTATTCGGCGAAGGGAGAAGGGGAGCTCGCGGAACTGGCTTCTAGCTCCACCGCCTGGCGTAGACTTGCAGATCTGGCCTCCACGAGACGACACGAACGCTCCGATAACTATGCATCATGAACAAGCAAACATACAAACCAGCAAGTATATCAATAGATATTTAGTATAGTGGTCAGAATAGCGATACATGGATGGGTAGATTCTTGAGCAGAATCTGTGTCTGGTGGTGGAGTGGAGGTGCTTACCAGGAGGGTGGACTGGAGGCGAAGCGACACTATGCGTGTAGCCGGCAGAGCAGAGTAACTGAGTGGGTGGGGTGTTTGCCTTAGTTGAGGGTGTTGAGTGTGTGTGGGGAGGGAGAGGGTAGCTGGGTGTATTTATAGCTGGGTGTATGTGGTGTAGCACAGTGAAGTTCACTGTTGGTGAGAATAGTGACGAATGAATCATCTGACTTAGTATGAATAGGAGAATTATAGGCAGAATATGGGACAAGAGTATTTTGGGAGTTTTCTGGAACATGAACCATGCTTAAGGGATGACATGGTTGGATAGTGTAATGCCCCGAATTTCGAGTTGAATTTTTTTCTTTCCCTATCGCTCGCTAAATTTGGGTGTTACCCCTCTTTCCCATTTCTTTTCGCTAAAACCTCACCCGTCTTCAAAACTTTAAGTCATGTGACAATAGTAAACCCTAGGGTTATTTTCTTTGGTTTGCTGCACCATGTCGAACCATGCATTTTTTTGATTGTTTGAAAGTGTGAAAGCATTCATATAGAAAATAGATATTAGAAAAAGAAAATCTTTTCTTTTCTCTCCCCTCCCCCTCCTCCCTTTTTTGGCCCAGCCACCCCCCTTGGCGCGTGGCCCACCTGGCCGGCTGGCCCAACCGGCCTCGCCCCCTCTCCCTTCCCTACCCTTGCGCCGTGGGCCGGCGGTGCCGCGGCCCACCTCCCCCCCGCCCCGCGCCCCCTCCGCTTTGGGCCCAGGAGCCAGCCCAGCCGCGCCCCCTCCCGCATCCCCCGCGCGCGGCGCGACGGTTACGCCCGCCGCCGCCTCTTCCCCGCGGGCCCCACCTGTCACCCTCTCTCCCCGCCCCAAATCTCTCTCTCCTCCCCTGCTCCACCTCGCCCCGATGCCCGGAACCGCCGCCGCCCGCCTGCGCCCTCGCCCGCGGTGAGCCCGACCTCCCTTCCCTCTCCTCTTCCCTCTCCCCTCCCTCCCCCTTTCCCTAGCTCGCCGACGCCCTCCCAGCGCCGCGGGCGCGCTCACCCGCGCGACCCCGTCCACCCCGGCCTCGGCTCGCCGGTGCCCGCCCGCCCCGCCTTCGGCGCCCTCCGGCCCCCGTCCGTCCCGGTGGCGCGGAGCGGCGCGCCCGCCCCCAGCCGACCCCGCCCCCTCCCCGTGCCGCGTCGGTGCGGCTCGCCCCGCTCGCGGCGTCCCGGCGGCGCTCGGCTGTAACGCCCCGAATTTTGCAGTTGAATTTTTTTCTTTTCTTTACTCGCCAAAATTCGGGCGTTACCTTTTCTTTTTCTTTTTCCCTCGCTAAACCTTGACCTTTTCCAAAGTTCTAGCGGGATTCGGTTTGGATTTCCCGTGTAAGAAAAACCCTAAATACTTTATGTTGTTTGATGCACCATGCCGAACCTTGCATTTCTTTTGATTGCTTTGAAAGTGCAAATGCATTCATGTAGAAAGATCGGATTTCGAAAATGAGGAGAAGATCTTTTCTTTCTTTTTCTCTCTCTTTCTCTCTCCTCTTTTTCTCTCTCTCCCGCGCCGTGGGCCGACCCTGGCCGGCCCAGCCGCCCCTGGCGCCCCCTCTTGGGCCTTGGCAGGCCCAACCGCCCCCCCACCTCCCCTTTTTCCCCAAACCCTCTCCCTCTCCCTCTCATTTTTTCCCTCTCTCATTCTCTCCCTAGCCGCCGCCCCTACCCGCCCCCTGCCCTAGCGCCGGCCGCCGCCCTCGCCGTCGGCCGCCCCTCGCCGGTGAGCCCCCCCTCCTCCCTCTCTCCCTCCTCCCTCCCTCCCCCCTCCCCCTCCTCTCTCCTCGGCCACCGCCTTGGCCGCGCCCCCAGCCGGCCCTTGGCCGCGCCCCCCGCCGCCCCGGCCGTGCCCCCCAGCCGGCCGCTGGCCGCCCCCAGCCGGCCGCTGGCCGCCCCGGCGCGCCCCCCTGGCCGCCCAGCCGGCCGCTGGCCAGCCCTGGCCGCGCCCTGGCCCGACCGCGCCCTCGGCCGCCCGCCCGGCCGCGCCCAGCCGCGCGCCCCTGGCCGCGCCCCCTGCGCAGGGCCGGTTCAACCGCCCCTAGGGCCGGTTCAACTGCCCCCCCTCTGTTTTTTTATTTTTTTTTATTTTATTTTATTTACTTTCTGTGATCATAGCTATTTTATTTTAGGTAGGCTAATCATTGTTAATGTTATTGAAATATGAAGCTTAATTTAAAATTCCGTTATGCTAATTGATTCATGTAGTTAATTGTTTATCTCGTGCGATGTTGATCAACTTAAAATGATTAGGTTCCCACTAGTGCATATAACAGAATTCTTTTGTTAGGAACCTATTGAAACTAGAGTGCATAATTTAACTAATCATTGGTGCATAAGATTTAACCCCCTGCGAGACCCTTTCCCGTTTCTTTCTAACCATAACAAATGCAATGTCAAATGTTATACTTGATGCATATTCGCTTTATTTGTTCCCTTGTATGGTGTACTGTTCTTTTGTATTAAATATGTGGATGTATGTATGTTTGCGCTCGCATAGAGAACGATCCGGTCGAAGAGCCCGAGGAATTCGCAGGAGAAGCCCCTGAGCAGCAGTCGGTTGGTGGAGGCAAGTGTCCCTTGACCTATCTCTGTCCTATTCATTATTTAATTCACCTCCCGCTTTACACCTTTATGCCTAAGGATTGACTAGCTTTTGTGATCCATGTCCTTGTTCACCTATTTGGGTTGGATTATTACTGTTTAGCTTTATGCTATTGCTTAACTCTAATCAATGAACATGATGAGATTATCTATGATACGCTGTTTTCCCTTCTCTTATTATGATGTGGTACTTGTGGTCATCAAGGGGGCTCGAGCGATTTCTCGAGTGCCTCTCCGTAAGGACCTGTTCTATGGATGACCGCCCGGGAAAACAGTGCAACCATGAGGGTGGAATGGGGTGCCCTTAGCTGAATAATTAGAGGATCCGGGGTGTAGTTCACTTAGCCGTCGTGCCGTCAATGGGGCTCGGTGTATGCGGCTCGCTCTGCCAAGTTTGGGTTCGCCCCTTGGGGAGGAGTGCGGTGCATTTAGGAAACCTAACGGGTGGCTACAGCCCCGGGGAATCTTTGTAAAGGCTTCGTAGTGAATCCCTGGCCATTCACCTCGGGAGTGAATAAGGGTCTTGCAAGCCCGGGCCAGAGAGGGAATCACGACTTGTGGGTAAAGTGCACAACCTCTGCAGAGTGTTTGAAAAACTGATATATCAGCCGTGCTCGGCGGTTATGAGCGGCCAAGGGAGCTCCAGTGATTAGTGATACTTGATCAGAGATACTTCGGTACAGGTGGATATGAGATTGATGGTTTTGATTATGATTATGGTGCTGGTAAGTGGTACTCTTTCCGTTTGGAAAGGAGTACGTCTGGGTTAATAACTTGGGTTAATGCTAAAACTTGGCTTTCTACTAGTAAGTAATAATCTGACCAACTAAAAGCAACTGCTTGACTTATCCCCACATAAAGCTAGTCCACTACAGCCAAACGGGATGCTTGCTGAGTATGTTGATGTGTACTCACCCTTGCTCTACACACCAAACCCCCCCAGGTTGTCAGCATTGCAACCATTGCTCAGGCGAAGATGAAGCCGTGGAAGGAGACTTCCAGGAGTTCCAAGATTACGACGAGTTCTAGGTGTGGGTTAGCGGCAACCCCCAGTCGGCTGCCTGTGAAGGCCGCGGTTATCTACGTTTCTTTTCCGCACTTTGATTTATTGTAAGACCTATATGGACGTCTCAGACGTATGATGTAATCGACTATTTCCCTTATTAATACCATTTTGAGCACTGTGAGATGATGTCCATATTATGTAACTGCTGTGTACGTGAATAACTGATCCTGGCACGTACATGGTTCGCATTCAGTTTGCCTTCTAAAACCGGGTGTGACATAAGTGGTATCAAAGCCGTGCTGACTGTAGGACCGCTAACCTAGAGTAGAATGGTCGTTCTAAGGATTATAGACCTCTGTCCCTACCTTGACTTTGATATCTCTTCAAAAGTTGGTCCTACCGACCAAACCTATGTTCTACTATATATTATACCTTGCTAAAAAATTGTGTTTCATTCTGATCCTTCATTTACTTATTACTTGCTGGTCATATTAATTCTGTTCTTACCCTTTTGCTTGCGATGTCTTTTGTAGATGGCTCGACTTAGACACACTGCACGAAAGTCAGTCATCCCCTTCTTACCCTCCCGCCTTGCTGAGCGTCCGCTTCGCCGTCCCGTGGCCGGCCAGTCCAGCCACTTGGAGAGACTACACCACCGCCTGCGTGAGGAGCAGGAACGTCGACGACAGGAGCAGCAGAGCTCTTCCTTCTCGCTCCAACAGGAGATAGAGTCTGTGAGGAGCTGCTCCCCTGTGCTTCCTCTGGAGGCGCCCCCTGCACCACCACTGGGCGTCCCAGCTTCTGGAGTAGCTGCTGGAGGAGACCCAGACGACAGAGATGGCGACGACAGCTCGAGCCACGACACCGACTTCTCTGCTAACCCTGAGCCGGAAGGATGGGTTGCTCGACCCATCACTCGCGACGCTGCTCGCGGGTGCCACTTCCACGATGCGCTCGACACCCTGCTACGTCGGGCATTTGACCGGCATACTTGGTCCGTCGAGTATCGCTGTGTGGTCTACCAGCATAGTCGTGGGGTCTACCCGGACCGCTGGGAGGCAACCTGCTTGGTGCGCTGCCCGGAGAACAGTCTCCAGGGTGCGGAGGCCTGCTCAGAGCACTATTCTATCTCTGAGCGGGACTCAGCTGAAGCAGCCATGCAGGATGCTGCACGGCGTGCGCTTTCGCACTACTGCTCGGTTTTCGGTGGGGCAGCTGACGGTCTTGACCTGAAGTATTACCCCCGCCGTCCATCTGGCAGCACAGGAGGCGTGATTGTCTCACCCGTCGATGAGGGCAATCCTAGGTTGAGCAGCACAGTCAACCTAGCCGCCGTGCTAAACACGGAGCTGGACCATGCATTAGACGAGCTGAGTAGGGCTCGTGCTGAGATCGCCCTGCTGCGGGCTGAGCGCGCGGAACGTCGTCATCTGGATGGTGGTTCCCCCGCTCCCGTCGGGACTCAGCACCCGTACCGCTCACCTCAGCGTGGACACCAGTCTTATGGCAATCCCGACTGCAAGACCAAGATAACTCTAGAACCATAGATCGTTAGAGTTGGATCTTGTAATTAATACGAAATATATATACATAGAAGCTTCAGTCTTAGCGTTAGTCTCAGTCTTAGTTAATCTTAGTTAGACAGGGTAGTTTGCTATATCCTGTGCATCTATGTTTGTCATGATGAACTATGTTTGGTTTGGATCTTTGTAATGATTGTCACCAGAGTGTGGGTATCCCCTGCATTTTGGTTTACCTATTATGTTAATGGAGTTAGTCATATAGTTGGGAAACCCCTTTTATTCCACTTTCCTTTCTATCTGAGAAGCTGTGTGGTCTGTGTTGGAGATCAGTGAAGATGCTCATCTGTTCAGTGCTGTTGAAGAATTCTATTCTCTTTTCTTATGCTGCAAGATCTGCCAGATCAGTTCTGATGTGTGGTTGCATTCTGCAGATGTCAGAGAACAGGCGCAGAGGAGGAAGGCGTGCTCAGCAGGAGCGAGCCGGTCAACAGGAGGAGGTGCCCCAGCAGCAGCACCTGCCACCCCCGCCCCCGATGTCGATCGAGCTTTGAATGAGGTCACGATCAAGAACAAGTATCCTTTGCCCAGGATTGAAGATCTGTTCGACCAGTTGAGAGGAGCCAGTGTGTTCTCCAAGATTGATCTGAGGTCAGGTTATCATCAGCTCAGAATCCGACCTTCGGACATTCCGAAGACGACATTCATTTCCAAGTATGGGTTGTACGAGTTCACAGTGATGTCTTTTGGTTTGACCAATGCGCCAGCATTCTTCATGAACTTGATGAACAGTGTATTCATGGATTACCTTGATAAGTTTGTGGTGGTATTCATTGATGATATTCTGGTTTATTCTCAAAGCGAAGAAGAGCATGCAGATCATTTGAGGATGGTGTTGCAGAGATTGCGAGAGCACCAGTTGTATGCAAAGTTGAGCAAATGTGAGTTCTGGATCAGTGAAGTCCTGTTCTTGGGTCACATAATCAACAAAGAAGGATTGGCTGTGGATCCGAAGAAAGTGGCAGACATTTTGAACTAGAAAGCGCCAACGGATGCTAGAGGAATCAAGAGCTTCATTGGAATGGCCGGATATTATCGGCGATTCATTGAAGGGTTTTCGAAGATTGCGAAACCAATGACAGCGTTGCTAGGCAACAAAGTTGAGTTCAAGTGGACCCAGAAATGTCAAGAGGCCTTTGAAGCGCTGAAAGAGAAGTTGACTACAGCGCCTGTCCTAGTCCTGCCCGATGTGCACCAGCCCTTCTCGGTGTATTGCGATGCTTGTTACATAGGTTTGGGATGTGCGTTGATGCAAGAGGGAAGAGTTGTGGCTTACTCGTCCCGACAGCTGAAGGTTCATGAGAAGAATTACCCAATCGATGATCTAGAGTTGGCAGCAGTGGTTCACGCACTGAAGACATGGAGGCACTACCTGTATGGACAGAAATGCGATGTTTACATAGACCACAAGAGTCTGAAGTACATATTCACTCAGTAAGAGTTGAACATGAGGCAACGAAGATGGTTAGAGTTGATCAAAGACTACGAGTTGGAGATTCATTACCATCCAGGCAAAGCAAATGTAGTGGCAGATGCTTTGAGCAGAAAGAGCCAAGTCAATCTGATGGTCTCTCGTCCGATGCCCTATGAGTTGGCCAAAGAGTTTGACAGGTTGAGTCTCGGATTTCTGAACAATTCGCGAGGAGTCACAGTTGAGTTGGAACCTACCTTGGAGCGCGAAATCAAAGAAGCGCAGAAGAATGATGAGAAAATCAGTGAGATCCGGTGACTGATTCTAGAAGGCAAAGGCAAAGATTTTCGAGAAGATGCAGAAGGCGTGATATGGTTCAAAGACCGCTTATGTGTTCCCAATGTCCAGTCCATTCGGGAGTTGATTCTCAAGGAAGCTCATGAGACAGCTTATTCGATTCACCCTGGTAGTGAGAAGATGTATCAGGATCTGAAGAAGAAATTCTGGTGGTATGGAATGAAGAGGGAAATCGCAGAGCATGTGGCTATGTGCGATAGTTGCCGAAGAATTAAGGCAGAGCACCAGAGACCTGCTGGATTGTTGCAACCGTTGCAGATCCCTCAGTGGAAATGGGATGAAATTGGTATGGATTTCATAGTCGGATTGCCTCGCACTCGAGCCGGCTACGATTCTATTTGGGTAGTGGTGGACCGTTTGACCAAGTCAGCCCACTTCATACCTGTCAAGACCAGCTACAACAGTGCAGTATTGGCAGAGTTGTACATGTCTCGGATCGTTTGTCTTCATGGTGTGCCAAAGAAGATAGTGTCAGACAGAGGAACGCAGTTCACCTCTCATTTCTGGCAGCAGTTGCATGAAGCTTTGGGCACGCATCTGAATTTCAGTTCAGCTTATCACCCGCAGACAGATGGCCAGACCGAAAGGACCAATCAAATTCTTGAAGATATGTTGAGAGCCTGTGCGTTGCAAGATCAGTCCGGATGGGATAAGAGATTGCCTTATGCAGAGTTTTCCTATAACAACAGTTACCAGGCCAGTTTGAAGATGTCACCATTTCAGGCGCTTTATGGAAGGAGTTGCAGAACTCCGTTGCAATGGGATCAGCCTGGAGAGAAGCAAGTGTTTGGGCCAGACGTTTTGCTTGAAGCCGAAGAGAACATCAAGATGGTCCGAGAGAATCTGAAGATAGCGCAATCGAGGCAGCGAAGCTATGCAGACACAAGAAGAAGAGAGCTGAGTTTCGAAGTCGGAGATTTTGTCTATCTGAAAGTGTCACCGATCAGAGGAGTCAGAAGATTCGGAGTGAAAGGCAAGTTAGCACCCCGCTACATTGGTCCGTATCAGATTCTTGCAAGACGTGGAGAAGTGGCCTATCAGCTCAGTTTGCCCGAGAATTTGTCTGCTGTGCATGATGTCTTTCATGTGTCTCAGTTGAAGAAGTGTTTGCGTGTGCCAGAAGAGCAGTTGCCAGTGGAAGGTCTGGAAGTCCAGGAGGACTTGACCTATGTTGAGAAGCCAGCTCAGATCCTTGAGATTGCAGATAGAGTCACCCGAAGGAAGACCATCAGAATGTGCAAAGTCAGATGGAATCACCACTCTGAGGAAGAAGCAACCTGGGAGCGTGAAGATGATCTGATGGCCAAGTACCCAGAGCTCTTTGCTAGCCAGCCCTGAATCTCGAGGGCGAGATTCTTTTAAGGGGGATAGGTTTGTAACGCCCCGAATTTTGCAGTTGAATTTTTTTCTTTTCTTTACTCGCCAAAATTCGGGCGTTACCTTTTCTTTTTCTTTTTCCCTCGCTAAACCTTGACCTTTTCCAAAGTTCTAGCGGGATTCGGTTTGGATTTCCCGTGTAAGAAAAACCCTAAATACTTTATGTTGTTTGATGCACCATGCCGAACCTTGCATTTCTTTTGATTGCTTTGAAAGTGCAAATGCATTCATGTAGAAAGATCGGATTTCGAAAATGAGGAGAAGATCTTTTCTTTCTTTTTCTCTCTCCTCTTTTTCTCTCTCTCCCGCGCCGTGGGCCAACCCTGGCCGGCCCAGCCGCCCCTGGCGCCCCCTCTTGGGCCTTGGCAGGCCCAACCGCCCCCCCACCTCCCCTTTTTCCCCAAACCCTCTCCCTCTCCCTCTCATTTTTTCCCTCTCTCATTCTCTCCCTAGCCGCCGCCCCTACCCGCCCCCTGCCCTAGCGCAGCCCCCTGCCCTAGCGCCGGCCGCCGCCCTCGCCGTCGGCCGCCCCTCGCCGGTGAGCCCCCCCTCCTCCCTCTCTCCCTCCTCCCTCCCTCCCCCCTCCCCCTCCTCTCTCCTCGGCCACCGCCTTGGCCGCGCCCCCAGCCGGCCCTTGGCCGCGCCCCCCGCCGCCCCGGCCGTGCCCCCCAGCCGGCCACTGGCCGCCCCGGCGCGCCCCCCTGGCCGCCCAGCCGGCCGCTGGCCAGCCCTGGCCGCGCCCTGGCCCGACCGCGCCCTCGGCCGCCCGCCCGGCCGCGCCCAGCCGCGCGCCCCTGGCCGCGCCCCCTGCGCAGGGCCGGTTCAACCGCCCCCCCTCTGTTTTTTTTATTTTTTTATTTTATTTTATTTACTTTCTGTGATCATAGCTATTTTATTTTAGGTAGGCTAATCATTGTTAATGTTATTGAAATATGAAGCTTAATTTAAAATTCCGTTATGCTAATTGATTCATGTAGTTAATTGTTTATCTCGTGCGATGTTGATCAACTTAAAATGATTAGGTTCCCACTAGTGCATATAACAGAATTCTTTTGTTAGGAACCTATTGAAACTAGAGTGCATAATTTAACTAATCATTGGTGCATAAGATTTAACCCCCTGCGAGACCCTTTCCCGTTTCTTTCTAACCATAACAAATGCAATGTCAAATGTTATACTTGATGCATATTCGCTTTATTTGTTCCCTTGTATGGTGTACTGTTCTTTTGTATTAAATATGTGGATGTATGTATGTTTGCGCTCGCATAGAGAACGATCCGGTCGAAGAGCCCGAGGAATTCGCAGGAGAAGCCCCTGAGCAGCAGTCGGTTGGTGGAGGCAAGTGTCCCTTGACCTATCTCTGTCCTATTCATTATTTAATTCACCTCCCGCTTTACACCTTTATGCCTAAGGATTGACTAGCTTTTGTGATCCATGTCCTTGTTCACCTATTTGGGTTGGATTATTACTGTTTAGCTTTATGCTATTGCTTAACTCTAATCAATGAACATGATGAGATTATCTATGATACGCTGTTTTCCCTTCTCTTATTATGATGTGGTACTTGTGGTCATCAAGGGGGCTCGAGCGGTTTCTCGATTGCCTCTCCGTAAGGACCTGTTCTATGGATGACCGCCCGGGAAAACAGTGCAACCATGAGGGTGGAATGGGGTGCCCTTAGCTGAATAATTAGAGGATCTGGGGTGTAGTTCACTTAGCCGTCGTGCCGTCAATGGGGCTCGGTGTATGCGGCTCGCTCTGCCAAGTTTGGGTTCGCCCCTTGGGGAGGAGTGCGGTGCATTTAGGAAACCTAACGAGTGGCTACAGCCCCGGGGAATCTTTGTAAAGGCTTCGTAGTGAATCCCTGGCCATTCACCTCGGGAGTGAATAAGGGTCTTGCAAGCCCGGGCCAGAGAGGGAATCACGGCTTGTGGGTAAAGTGCACAACCTCTGCAGAGTGTTTGAAAAACTGATATATCAGCCGTGCTCGCGGTTATGAGCGGCCAAGGGAGCTCCAGTGATTAGTGATACTTGATCAGAGATACTTCGGTACAGGTGGATATGAGATTGATGGTTTTGATTATGATTATGGTGCTGGTAAGTGGTACTCTTTCCGTTTGGAAAGGAGTACGTCTGGGTTAATAACTTGGGTTAATGCTAAAACTTGGCTTTCTACTAGTAAGTAATAATCTGACCAACTAAAAGCAACTGCTTGACTTATCCCCACATAAAGCTAGTCCACTACAGCCAAACGGGATGCTTGCTGAGTATGTTGATGTGTACTCACCCTTGCTCTACACACCAAACCCCCCCGCCCAGGTTGTCAGCATTGCAACCATTGCTCAGGCGAAGATGAAGCCGTGGAAGGAGACTTCCAGGAGTTCCAAGATTACGACGAGTTCTAGGTGTGGGTTAGCGGCAACCCCCAGTCGGCTGCCTGTGAAGGCCGCGGTTATCTACGTTTCTTTTCCGCACTTTGATTTATTGTAAGACCTATATGGACGTCTCAGACGTATGATGTAATCGACTATTTCCCTTATTAATACCATTTTGAGCACTGTGAGATGATGTCCATATTATGTAACTGCTGTGTACGTGAATAACTGATCCTGGCACGTACATGGTTCGCATTCGGTTTGCCTTCTAAAACCGGGTGTGACATCGGCCCGGCCTCGCCGGCCATGGCGGCTCGGCGTCCCGCCCCAGCGCGAGCGCCCCCGCCCCTCCCCTTGGCGTGGCCGGCCATGGCGGCGAGGCGTGCCCCGCCCCGCCCGCGCGCGCTCGCCGGCCCGGCGTTCCGCCCCGCCCGCCCGGCTTCGAACCCGTCCCGGCCATGGCGGCCCGCCGTGGTGTGCGGCGTTCTCGCCCCGCCCGGCGAGCCCCCTGACCCGACTCCGGCGCCCTGCGAGCGCGCTCATACTCCCCCGGTCCCGTCCCCCTGCCCAGCGCCATGGCAGCCCGGCCTCGCCGGCTATGGCGCGCCCGCCCTGGCGTGCTCGCCCGCCCGCCCCGGCGTGTCCTGCTCACGTCGTGACGGCCCCAGCGCGGCCTTGAAGCTCGGCCCAGCGTGCCTATGGCGCGCGGCCCCGACGTGTGCACGACTAGTTCGCGACGCGTGTGTGCGGCCTTGCGCGCGCTGCTCGTGTAGTGCGCGGTGCCTTGGCACGGCTCGTCGTGCCCTCGTCTACCCCTAGACGTGCCCGTCCAACCCCCCGTATATTTTATGTGCGCTAGTCACGTCGTTCATGTTAATGAAATAAGAAACTCAATTTAAAAATTGGCTACGTTAGTTAATTCATATAGTTAATCGTCTATCTCATTTAATGTTGATCAACTGAAAGTGGTTATGTTTCTATTAGTGCATGTAGCTAATCCTTTTTGTTAGAGCTAAGTGGAACTAGAGCACATAACGTCTAGTTATTCGTCTACCCGTAATGCGACTCGAGCATAAGCTTTAACCCCTGCGAGACCTTCCCCCGTCTCTTTCTAGCCATGGTAAATGCAATATCGTATGTCATATTCTATGCATGTTTAATCTACTTGTTCTCTTGTATGTACTGTTTGTTTCCTAATTTGAATGGATGGATGTATGTATGTTTGCACTCGCATAGAGAACGATCCGGTTGAAGAGCCCGAAGAACTCGCAGGAGAAGCCCCTGAGCAGCAGTCGGTTAGTGGAGGCAAGTGTCCCTTGACCCATCTCTGTCCTATTCATTCTTTAATTCACCTCCCGCATTACACATTTATACCTAAGGATTGACTAGCTTTGTTATCCATGTCCTTGTCTACCTATTTGGGTTGGATTATTATTGCTTAGTCTTATGCTATTGCTCAACTCTAATCAATGAACATGATGAGAATGATCAATGATACGCTGTTTTCCCTCTTCTTATTATGATGTTATACTTGTGGCCTTTAAGGGGGCTCGAGCGGTTTCTCGAGTGCCTCTCCGTAAGGACCTGTTCGTTGGATGACCGCCCAGGAAAACAGTGCAACCATGAGGGTGGAATGGGGTGCCCTTAGCTGAATAATTAGAGGACCGGGGTGTAGTTCGCTTCGCCGTCGTGCCGTCAATGGGGCTCGGTGTATGAGGCTCGCTCTGCCAAGGTTGATTTGTCCCTTGGGGAGGAGTGCGGTACATTTAGGAAACGTAACGGGCGGCTACAGCCCCGGGGAATCTTTGTAAAGGCTACGTAGTGAGACCCTGCCTACTCACCTTGGGAGTGTTCAAAGGTCCGTACAACCCGAGGCAAAAAGGGAATCACGGCTCATGGGTAAAGTGCGCAACCTCTATAGAGTGTTATGAAACTGATATATCAGCCGTGCTCGCGGTTATGAGCGGCCAAGGGAGCTCCAGTGATTAGTGGTACTTGATCAGAGATGTTCGGTTTGCAGGTGGCAATGAGACTGATGGTTCTTGGTTTTGACTCTGGTAATGGTAAGTGGTACTCTTTCCGTTTGGAAAGGAGTACGTTTGGGTTAATAACGTGGGTTAACCCTAAAACTTGGCCTTCTCTACTAGTAATAATAATCTGACCAACTAAAAGCAACCGCTTGACTCCCCCCACATAAAGCTAGTCCACTACAACCAGACAGGACACTTGCTGAGTATGTTGATGTGTACTCACCCTTGCTCTACACACCAAACCCCCCCCAGGTTGCCCGCATTGCAGCCACTGCTCAGGAGAAGATGAAGCCGTGGAAGGAGACTTCCAGGAGTTCCAAGACTACGACGAGTTCTAGACGTGGGTTAGCGGCAACCCCTAGTCGGCTGCCTGTGAAGGCCGCGTTTATCTACGTTTCGTTTTCGCACTTTGATTATTATAAAGACTATGTGGATGTCTCAGACATATGATGTAATCGACTATTATTTCCCTTTTTAATACTATTTGAGCACTGTGTGATGATGTCCATGTTATGTAACTGCTGTGTACATTAATTGCTGATCCTGGCACGTACATGGTTCGCATTCGGTTTGCCTTCTAAAAACCGGGTGTGACATAGGTGGTATCAAAGCCGTGCTGACTGTAGGACCGCTAACCTAGAGTACAATGGTCGTTCTAAGGATTATAGACCTCTGTCCCTGCCTTGGCTTTGGAATCCCTTCAAAAGTTGGTCATATCAACCAAACCTATGTTCTACTATATATTATACCTTGCTAAAAATCTTTTTGTTTATTCTAATTCCTTATTTATTGATGGTTTACTTGCTGGTCATACTAGTTCTATTCTCACTCTTATGCTTGCGGTGTCTTTTGTAGATGGCTCGTCTTAGACACACTGCACGGAAGTCTGTCATCCCCTTCTTACCCTCTCGTCTCATGGAACGTCCGCTTCGCCGTCCAATGACCAGTCAGTCCAGTCACATGGAGAGGCTGCACCACCGCCTGCATGAGGAGCAGGAGCATCGATGACAGGAGCAGCATGGCTCTTCTTTCTCGCTCCAGCAGGAGATAGAGTCTGTGAGGAGCTGCTCCCCTGTGCTTCCTCTGGAGGCGCCCCCTGCACCACCACTGGGCGCCCTAGCCTCTGGAGTAGCTGCTGGAGGAGACCCAGACGACGGAGGTGGCGACGACAGCTCGAGCCACGACACCAGCTTTTCTGCTGACCAGGAGCCGGAAGGATGGGTTGCTCGACCCATCACTCGCGACGCTACTCGCGGGTGTCACTTCCACGATACGCTCGACACCCTGCTACGTCGGGCACTTGACCGGCGTACTTGGTCTATCGAGTATCACTATGTGGTCTACCAGCATAGTCGCAGGGTCTACCCGGACCACTGGGAGGCGACCTGCTTGGTGCGCCGTCCGGAGAACAGTCTCCAGGGTGCGGAGGCCTGCTTAAAGCACTATTCTATCTCTGAGCGAGACTCAGCTGAGGCGGCCATGCAAGATGCCGCACGGCGTGCGCTTTCGCACTACTGCTCAGTGCTCGGCATGGTAGCTGACGGTCTCAACCTGAAGTATTACCCCCACCGTCCATCTGGCAGCACAGGAGGCGTGATTGTTTCACCTATCGGAGAGGACAATCCTAGGTTGAGCAGCACAGTCAACCTAGCCGCCTTGCTAAACACGGAGCTGGACCATGCATTAGACGAGCTGAGTAGGGCTCATGCTGAGATCGCCCTGCTACGGGCTGAGCGCGCGGAACGTCGTCACCTGGACGATGGTTCCCCCGCTCCCGTCGGGACTCAGCACCTGTACCGCTCACCTCGGCGTGGACACCAGCCTTATGGCAATCCCGACTGCAAGACCAAGATAGATTTAGAACCATAGATCGTTAGTGTTGAGTCTTGTAATAAATGCTTAATATAGAAGTTTTAGTCTTAGTCTTAGTCTCAGTCTTAGTGTTAGTCTCGCTCTTAGTTAGTCTTAGTTAGACAGGGTAGTTTGTTATATCCTGTGCATTTATGTTTGTCATGATGAACTATGTTTGATTTGGATCTTTGTAATGACTGTCACCAGAATGTGGGTATCCCCTGCATTTTGGTTTACCTGTTATATGTTAATGAAGTTAGTTATCTAGTTGGGAAGCCTTTTATTCCACTTTCCTCTTTATCTGAGAAGCTGTGTGGTCTGTGTTGGAGATCAATGAAGATGCTCATCTGTTCAGTGTTGTTGAAGAATTCTACACTCTTTTCTTATGCTGCAAGATTCGCAAGATCAGTTCTGATGTGTGGTTGCATTCTGCACATGTCAGAGAACAGGCGCAGAGGAGGAAGGCGTGCTCAGCAGGAGCAAGCCACTCAGCAGGATGAGGTGCCTCAGCAATAGCAACTACCACCCCCGCCCCCGATGTCCATCGAGCAGATGTTTCTGATGCAGACCCAAGAAGTTCAAGCCATCGGTCAGACTCTGGCCGCCATTAAGCAGCAGCAACAACAGCAGGCCCCACCTCAGCCTCAGATGCCTCAGATGTCGAGGGAGAAACATGCTAAATTCATGAGAGGTCATCCCCCAACGTTTGCTCATTCTTCTGACCCCATGGATGCTGAAGACTGGCTGCACACTGTGGAGCGAGAGTTGCATACCGCTTAGTGCGATGACAGGGAGAAAGTCTTGTATGGTCCTCGTTTGTTGAGAGGAGCAGCTCAGTCTTGGTGGGAGTCTTATCTCGCCACCCATGCCAACCCCGACACCATCACCTGGGAATAATTCAGAGGTAGCTTCCGTTAGTACCATGTTCCTGCAGGTCTGATGACAGTGAAGAAGGAGGAGTTCCTGGCTCTGAAGCAAGGGTCATCGTCTGTCAGTGAGTACCGGAACAAGTTTCTGCAGTTGTCTCGCTATGCTCCTGAAGATGTTAACACCGACGCCAAGCGATAGTACCGTTTCCTGAGAGGCTTGGTTGACCCTCTACACTACCAACTGATGAATCATACCTTCCTGACATTCCAGCACTTGATTGACAGAGCAATCATGACAGAGAGGAAGCGTAAGGAGATGGAGGATCGCAAGCGCAAGATCATGGACCCCAGCCTGGAAGCAGCAATCGTCCTCGTTTCTCAGGCAATCAACCTCAGCAGTTCAGGCAGAACCAGCGTCCACCTCAACATCAGCAATTCCAAAGGTAGTATCCTCAGCACCAGTATCAGAATCGTCAGAACAATCAGTCAGGAGGAGGTCAGTTTCAGAGGCAGATTCAGTAGGCACTTCATCTTCCTGCCCCAGCAACTCAGCAGAACAATCAGGCAGCACCAGCTCAGGTTGGAAATAGAGCATGTTTCCACTGTGGAGAGCCAGGCCATTGGGTGATGCAATGTCCGAAGAAGGCAGCTCAGCAGCAGTTAGGCCCCAATGCCCCAGCAAAGCAGAATGTGTCTCAGCCTGGAGCAGGCAACCGCTCTCAGCCACGCTATAACCATGGGAGACTGAACCACTTGGAGGCTGAAGCAGTTCAGGAGACCCCTGACATGATAGTAGGTATGTTTCCAGTCGACTCCTATATTGCAGAAGTGTTATTTGATACTGGAGCAACACATTCTTTCATTACTGCATCATGGGTAAAAGCACATAATCGTCCAATAACTACCATGTCAACCCCCATTCAAATTGACTCAGCCGGTGGTAGAATTCGAGCCGATAGCATTTGTTTGAATGTAAGTGTGGAAATAAGGGGGATAGCGTTTCCCGCTAATCTCATAGTGATGGGTACTCAGGGAATAGATGTCATCCTAGGGATGAATTGGCTAGATAAGTATCAGGCAATTATCAGTTGTGATAAGAGGACAATCAAGTTGGTGTCCCCACTAGGAGAGGAAGTGGTGACCGAGTTAGTTCCACCTGAGCCGAAGAAAGGAAGTTGTTATCAGATGACAGTCGATAGCTGTGAAGCAGGCCCAATGGAGAGTATCTAGGTTGTGTCCGAGTTCCCAGATGTGTTTCCAAAGGACCTACCAGGTATGCCACCAGAACGGAAAGTTGAGTTCGCTATAGAGCTTCTTCCTGGAACCGCCCCTATCTTTAAGAGAGCTTACAGAATATCTGGACCAGAGTTGGTTGAGCTTAAGAAGCAGATTGATGAGCTGTCAGAGAAAGGTTACATCCGGCCAAGCACCTCGTCTTGGGCCGCCCCTGTCCTATTTGTGGAGAAGAAAGATGGCACCAAAAGGATGTGCATCGATTATCGAGCTCTAAATGAGGTCACCATTAAGAACAAGTACCCCTTGCCCAGAATAGAAGATCTATTCGACCAGTTGAGAGGAGCCAGCGTGTTCTCCAAGGTAGACCTGAGGTCAGGTTATCATCAGCTCAGGATCTGACCTTCAGACATTTCGAAGACGACATTCATTACCAAGTATGGGTTGTATGAATTCACAGTGATGTCTTTCGGTCTAACAAATGCACCAGCCTTCTTTATGAACTTGATGAACAGTGTATTCATGGATTATCTTGATAAGTTTGTGGTGGTATTCATCGATGACATTCTGATTTATTCTCAAAGTGAAGAAGAGCATGCAGATCATTTGAGGATGGTATTGCAGAGATTGCGAGAGCACCAGTTGTATGCAAAGTTGAGAAAGTGCGAGTTCTGGATCAATGAAGTCCTGTTCTTGGGTCACATAATCAACAAAGAAGGATTGGCTGTGGAACCGAAGAAAGCGGCAGACATTCTGAACTGGAAAGCGCCAACAGATGCCCGAGGAATCAAGAGCTTCATTAGAATGGCCGGATACTATCGATGATTCATTGAAGGGTTTTCAAAGATTGTGAAACCATTGACAGTGTTGCTAGGCAACAAGGTCGAGTTCAAGTGGACCCAGAAATGTCAAGAGGCCTTCGAAGCGCTGAAAAAGAAGTTGACTACAGCGCCTGTCTTAGTCTTGCCTGATGTGCACAAGCCCTTCTCGGTGTATTGTGATGCTTGCTACACCGGTTTGGGATGTGTGTTGATGCAAGAGGGAAGAGTTGTGGCTTACTCGTCCCTACAGCTGAAGGTTCATGAAAAGAATTACCCAATCCATGACCTAGAGTTGGCAGCAGTGGTTCACGCATTGAAGACATGGAGGCACTATCTGTATGGACAGAAATGTGATGTTTACACAGACCACAAGAGTCTGAAGTACATATTCACTCAGTCAGAGCTGAATATGAGGCAGCGCAGGTGGTTAGAGTTGATCAAAGATTATGAGTTGGAGATTCATTACCATCCAGGCAAAGCGAACGTAGTGGCAGATGCTTTGAGCAGGAAGAGTCAAGTCAATCTGATGGTCGCTCGTCCGATGCCTTATGAGTTGACCAAAGAATTTGATAGGTTGAGTCTCGGATTTCTGAACAACACGCGAGGAGTCACAATTGAGTTGGAACCTACCCTGGAGCGGGAAATCAAAGAAGCGCAGAAGAATGATGAGAAGATCAGTGAGATCCGGCGACTGATTCTCGACGACAAAGGCAAAGATTTTCGGGAAGACGCAAAAGGTGTGATATGGTTCAAAGACCGCTTGTGCGTTCCCAATGTCCAGTCTATTTGGGAGTTGATCCTCAAGGAAGCTCATGAGACAGCCTATTCGATTCACCCTAGTAGTGAGAAGATGTATCAGGATCTGAAGAAGAAATTCTGGTGGTACGAAATGAAGAGGGAAATCGCAGAGTATGTGGCTATGTGTGATAGTTGTCGACGGATCAAGGTAGAGCACCAGAGGCCAGCTGGATTGTTGCAACCGTTGCAAATCCCTCAGTAGAAATGGGATGAAATCGGCATGGATTTCATAGTCGGATTGCCTCGCACTCGAGCCGGCTACGATTCCATTTGGGTAGTAGTGGACCGTTTGACCAAGTCAGCCCACTTCATACCTGTCAAGACCAACTACAGCAGTGCAGTATTGGCAGAGTTGTACATGTCTCGGATCGTTTGTCTTCATGGTGTGCCAAAGAAGATAGTGTCAGACAGAGGAACGCAGTTCACCTCTTATTTCTGGCAGCAGTTGCATGAAGCCTTGGGTACACATCTGAATTTCAGTTCAGCCTACCATCCGCAGACAGATGGTCAGACCGAAAGGACCAATCAAATCCTTGAAGACATGTTGAGAGCCTGTGCGTTGCAAGATCAGTCCGGATGGGACAAGAGATTGGCCTATGCAGAGTTTTCCTATAACAACAGTTACTAGGCCAGCTTGAAGATGTCACCCTTTCAGGCGCTTTATGGAAGGAGTTGTAGAACTCCATTGCAATGGGATCAGCCTGGAGAAAAGCAAGTGGTCGTGCTAGACATTTTGCTTGAAGCTGAAGAGAACATCAAGATGGTCCGAGAGAATCTGTAGATAGCGCAATCAAGGCAGCGAAGCTATGCAGACACAAGAAGAAGAGAGCTGAGTTTTGAGGTTGGAGACTTCATCTATCTGAAAGTGTCACCGATCAGAGGAGTCAGAAGGTTCGGAGTCAAAGGCAAGCTAGCACCCCGCTACATTGGCCCGTATCAGATTCTCGCAAGGCGTGGAGAAGTGGCCTACCAGCTCAGTCTGCTAGAGAATTTGTCTGCAGTGCATAATGTCTTTCACGTGTCTCAGTTGAAGAAGTGCTTGCGGGTGCCAGAGGAGCAATTTCCAGTTGAAGGTCTTGAAGTCCAGGAGGACTTGACCTACGTTGAGAAGCCAACGTAAATCCTTGAGACCGCATACAGAGTCACCCGATGGAAGACCATAAGAATGTGCAAAGTCAGATGGAATCACCACTCTGAGGAAGAAGCAACCTGGGAGCGTGAAGAAGATCTGATGGCCAAATACCTGAGCTCTTTGCTGGCCAACCCTGAATCTCGAGGGCGAGATTCTTTTAAGGGGGATAGGTTTGTAACACCCCGAATTTCGAGTTGAATTTTTTTCGTTTCCTATCGCTCGCTAAATTCGGGCGTTACCCCTCTTTCCCATTTCTTTTCGCTAAAACCTCACCCGTCTTCAAAACTTTAAGTCATGTGACAATAGTAAACCCTAGGGTTATTTTCTTTGGTTTGCTGCACCATGCTGAACCATGCATTTTTTTGATTGTTTGAAAGTGTGAAAGCATTCATATAGAAAATAGATATTAGAAAAAGAAAATCTTTTCTTTTCTCTCCCCTCCCTCTCCTCCCTTTTTTTGGCCTAGCCGCCCCCCTGTTGGCGCGCGACCCAGCTGGCCGGCCGGCCCAACCGGCCTCGCCCCCTCTCCTTTCCCCCCCTCGCGCCATGGGCTGGCGGTGCCGCGGCCCACCTCCCCCCCCCGCCCCGCGCCTCCTCCGCTTTGGGCCCAAGAGACGGCCCAGCCGCGCCCCCCTCCCGCATCCCCCGCGTGCGGCGCGACGGTTACGCCCGCCGCCGCCTCTTCCCCACGGGCCCCACCTGTCACCCTCTCTCCCCGCCCCAAATCTCTCTCTCCTCCCCTGCTCCACCTCGCCCCGACGCCCGGAACCGCCTGCGCCGCCGCCCGCCTGCGCCCTCGCCCACGGTGAGCCCGGCCTCCCTTCCCTCTCCTCCTCCCTCTCCCCTCCCTCCCCCTTTCCCCGACTCGCCGGCGCCCTCCCCGCTCCGCGGGAGCGCTCGCCCGCGTGGGCCCGTCCGCGCCGGCCTCGGCTCGCCGGCACCCGCCCGCCCCCGCCTTCGGCGCCCTCCGGCCCCCGTCCGTCCCGGTGGCGCGGAGCGGCGCGCCCGCCTCCAGCCGACCCGCCCCCTCCTCGTGCCGCGCCGGTGCGGCTCGCCCCGCCCGCGGCGTCCCGGCGGCGCTCGGCCCGGCCTCGCCGGCCATGGCGGCCCGACGTCTCGCCCCGGTGCGAGCGCCCCGCCCCTCCCCTCAGCGTGGCCGGCCATGGCGGCGCGGCGTGCCCCGCCCCGCCCGCGCGCGCTCCTCCGCCCGACTTTCCGCCCCGCCCGCCTGGCTTCGGCCCCGTCCCGGCCATGGCGCGGCCATGGCGGCCCGCCGTGGTGTGCGGCGTTCTCGCCCCGCCCGGCGAGCCCCCTGCCCTGGCCATGGCAGCCCGGCCTCGCCGGCTATGGCGCATGGCCATGGCGCGCCCGCCCCGGCGTGCTCGCCCGCCCGCCCCAGCGTGTCCTGCTCGCGTCGTGACGGCCCCGGCGCGGCCTTGAAGCTCGGCCTAGCGTGCCTATGGCGCGCGGCCTTGAGCTCGGCCAGCGCGCGGCCCCGACGTGTGCACGGCTAGTTCGCGGTGCGTGTGTGCGGCCTTGCGCGCGCGCTGCTCGCGTAGTGCGTGGTGCCTTGGCACGGCTCGCCGTGCCCTCGTCTACCCCTAGACGTGCCCGTCCACCCCCCCGTATATTTTATGCGCGCTAATCACGTTGTTCATGTTAATGAAATAGGAAACTCAATTTAAAAATTGGTTACGTTAGTTAATTCATATAGTTAATCGTCTATCTCATTTAATGTTGATCAACTGAAAGTGGTTATGTTTCTATTAGTGCATGTAGCTAATCCTTTTTGTTAGAGCTAAGTGGAACTAGAGCACGTAACGTCTAGTTATTCGTCTACTCGTAATGCGCCTCGAGCATAAGCTTTAACCCCTGCGAGACCTTCCCCCGTCTCTTTCTAGCCATGGTAAATGCAATATCGTATGTCATATTCTATGCATGTTTAATCTACTTGTTCTCTTGTATGGTGTACTGTTTGTTTCCTAATTTGAATGGATGGATGTATGTATGTTTGCACTCGCATAGAGAACGATCCGGTTGAAGAGCCCGAAGAACTCGCAGGAGAAGCCCCTAAGCAGCAGTCGGTTAGTGGAGGCAAGTGTCCCTTGACCCATCTCTGTCCTATTCAATCTTTAATTCACCTCCCGCATTACACATTTATACCTAAGGATTGACTAGCTTTGTTATCCATGTCCTTGTTTACCTATTTGGGTTGGATTATTATTGCTTAGTCTTATGCTATTGCTCAACTCTAATCAATGAACATGATGAGAATGATCAATGATACGCTGTTTTCCCTCTTCTTATTATGATGTTATACTTGTGGCCTTTAAGGGGGCTCGAGCGGTTTCTCAAGTGCCTCTCCGTAAGGACCTGTTCGTTGGATGACCGCTCGGGAAAATAGTGCAACCATGAGGGTGGAATGGGGTGCCCTTAGCTGAATAATTAGAGGATCCGGGGTGTAGTTCGCTTCGCCGTCGTGCCGTCAATGGGGCTCGGTGTATGCGGCTCGCTCTACCAAGGTTGATTTGTCCCTTGGGGAGGAGTGCGGTACATTTAGGAAACCTAACGGGTGGCTACAGCCCCGGGGAATCTTTGTAAAGGCTACATAGTGATACCCTGCCTACTCACCTTGGGAGTGTTCAAGGGTTCGTACAACCCGAGGCAAAAAGGAAATCACGGCTCATGGGTAAAGTGCGCAACCTCTGCAGAGTGTTATGAAACTGATATATCAGCCGTGCTCGCGGTTATGAGCGGCCAAGGGAGCTCCAGTGATTAGTGGTTCTTGATCAGAGATGTTCGGTTTGCAGGTGGCAATGAGACTGATGGTTCTTGGTTTTGACTCTGGTAATGGTAAGTGGTACTCTTTCCGTTTGGAAAGGAGTACGTTTGGGTTAATAACGTGGGTTAACCCTAAAACTTGGCCTTCTCTACTAGTAATAATAATCTGACCAACTAAAAGCAACCGCTTGACTTCCCCCCACATAAAGCTAGTCCACTACAACCAGACATGACACTTGCTGAGTATGTTGATGTGTACTCACCCTTGCTCTACACACCAACCCCCTCAGGTTGCCCGCATTGCAGCCACTGCTCAGGAGAAGATGAAGCCGTGGAAGGAGACTTCCAGGAGTTCCAAGACTACGACGAGTTCTAGGCGTGGGTTAGCGGCAACCCCCAGTCGGCTGCCTGTGAAGGCCGCGTTTATCTACGCTTCGTTTTCGCAGTTTGATTATTGTAAAGACTATGTGGATGTCTCAGACATATGATGTAATCGACTATTATTTCCCTTTTTAATACTATTTGAGCACTGTGTGATGATGTCCATGTTATGTAACTGCTGTGTACGTGAATTGCTGATCCTGGCACGTACATGGTTCGCATTCGGTTTGCCTTCAAAAAACCGGGTGTTACAGATAGGGAATAATTCGATAAGAATTTAGAAACAAGAATCGGAGTTTGGAAGCCTGGTTCGAAGGAATCTCAAAGTTAAGCGTGCTCAACTTGGAGAAACCTGGGATGGGTGATCAGATGGGAAGTTCCCACTAGAAGGAAAATCACAGTCACCGGAGTTCGTATGACTGAAATATTGGTCTGGCTGGTCTTAGGTGGACTGTACAGCATAACGGATGAGTAGTTGAAATTTGGGGTGATCAGATGATCGATGAATAGTAACGATGAGTAGTAACGATGAATAGTAATGATGAATAGTGACGACGAAAAGGTACCATAGATATCATCGATGAATAGTAACGATGATGAATAGTGTCGGTGAATAGTAACGATGAATAGTAAGGCTGTTGAATAGCGTCGATGAGTAGTAACAATGATGAATAGTAACAGTGAATAGCGTATGAACGAACGATGAACGATGAATAGTGACGATGAACGAACGATGAATAGGAACTATGAACGAACAGACGAACGATCGAATGATCGGATGAACGAACGATCGGAATTTCGGCAGCATAACGGCAGGACAAAGATTATCTGGAAGAACGATGAATAGGGACTATGAACGAACGATGAACGATGAATAGGAACTATGAATGAATGATGAACGATCAAATGATCGAACGAACGATCGGAATTTTGGCAGCATAACGGCAGGAAAAAGATTATTTGGACGAACGAACGGACGAACGATCGGACAAACGAACCATGAACGATCGGACGAACGAACGAACAAACTAAGAACGGAGGACGAATGATCGAAGAACGACCAAACGATCCTTGTGCTAGTGTGTGCTTGTGTGGGAGATGGAGTGGGCGTGTGTGTGGGGGGGAGAGAGTTGCCATGAAATGGCTTGGGGTGGGATGAGAGGAGGCCCTTGCCGCTCTATTTATAGCCATGGTGGGAGGATTAGGGGGAGGGATGAGAGGATTAGTGGGAGGATGAGAGGATTAGTGGGAGATTAGCATGGATTTGTCTTATATGAGTGTAATTAGCTTGTAGAGCTCACCGTATGACACTGGAGGCATACGCGTACGTATGAGCATGAGGAAAGTTATGAAGAAAATATTTGTAGGGACTTGAAAAATGATTCTGAAGGTATTTCTTAGGAGGAAAATACTTGGAGATATATCAGTGGAATATCTGGGGAGTATTTCTGGAAAGAACTTGAAGGGGATCACTGGTGAAATATCTTGGTAGTATTTCTGGAAAGAATGGGGGATCACTAGGGAAATATTTGTAGGATATTTTGAGGAGGATTTTGGAGAGAATATAGACCACTATATTTCATTTGCTGATATCAACTCACAAACAAACATTTTGAAATGAAATTTGAAATTCATTTTGAATTTAGAGCAAGTTTGAGAAGATTCCAAGATTTGAATTTTTGGGATGCTATAGGCAGCAGGGGCAGCACCACTGGAACTCCCAGCCTCATGATCATGAGTGCGTGGAGGCATAGGAGGCGGAGGCGGGGGTGGAACCCCAAAGTCATCATCATCATCGTCAGGGACTGCTGCACCCTGAGTCTCGAACTGGTGAAAAGCGGTATCCTCGGCCTGAGTGTCAACCACTGGAGCAGGTACCAGCACAGGATCCTCTGGAGCTGGATGGTATGACCCAAAGAGGAGGCGAGAGGCCTCAAGAGTGCCCTAGAACTGTGGTGGCCGAATCAGCTGAGCGAAGATGTGGCAAAGATAGTGAGCATACGGTAGCTATCGCCGGGCACGTAGACCATCCAATACGCTGTCCTCGATCTCACAAATGAGGAAATCCACAACATCAAACTCTGAGTGAGAAACTAGGGCACCAAGGAGCCAAAGCGGGATATGAGTGGCAGCCTCCCTGTAACCCATCCGTGGAAGAAGCGTCCGTCTCATGAGCTGATATAGAAACTTGGCCGCTGTGGTGAAGTCTGCCGGAGAACATCACGACCCATCTGAGAAGGGCGGTCAGAACAAAGCCGCGACGTGAGCTGTACCAGGAGCAACTCCACCGTGAGGGCGACGAGGAGGATCAGAGGTGCCATAGTACAAGCTGTGAAGACGAGTCGATGACTCGTTGAATCCAAACAACTGGCGAATCTGGCTGGCATGAATGGTAACATCCTCTCGCTCAAAGCAGAATCTCATCCACTGGTGATCAGGGTCTATCCATACTGAAGCATAGAAAACTCGGACCCATTCCTCAACATATCTGCCGCTGGTAGTCAACAGAGTGAGAAGTCCAGGCAGATAGGAGAGGTGTACCTCAGAGTCAGCACCGGCGGCCAGCAGAAATGCAGGAAGGTCCAGAAGCCGGTGCACTCACAGAGCAATCTGTGCAGACATCTGAGCTCTGAAGAAAGACTCCTAAATCCGGGTGCTGAAGAGATCAACTACAGCAGGGTCCCTCTGAGCCGGTAGCCAAGTCTCCACGGGTACGTGTCTGAATCGACGTACCCGTGCCATTGTAGCACGCTGAAGATCAAATAGCCTGGGATCCGTAGCCAGAGGTTGCACCTCAGTCTCATCGCACTCCCAGAAGCGAGCAGATGGGATAGGAGGAGCGGAAAGGGGAGCGGGAGGAGGAGCAGTGGAAGTTGGAGTGGTGGAGGTGGTAGGTATGGCTGAGGTGGTGGATGGAGCAGGAGTGACTGGAGCGGGCGAAGTGGGTGGTGGAGTGGTAGCAGTGGCGGGAGTGGTAGGTGCAGAGGAGCGAGGCCGAGATGCGAGGCGACGCACTCGGTAAGCAATCTGGTCGGAGGGAATCTGTAGCTGAGCTCCTCGCTCTGCCTGCTCAGCAGCTGCCGCTGCTGCTCGGGCTGCTCTGTCCAGACGCCGCTTCTTGCGGCCTTCCTGCTGCTCCAAGTAAACTGTCTTCCCCTTGACCTGCCTGAAAGGGCGAGGAGGATCCTCATCATCTCCTCCCCCTGGCGCCGACACATTCTTCGTGCGCGGCATCCTGACCTGACGACTGCAAATGAGAGAGAGAAGCTAAGCACAAGAAGATAACAGTCGATAGAATGACAAAAGAGCGAAGAGCTACCTGGAAATATCACACGAGAGGGAGAGAACCCAAGCAGGACAGGAGATGGCTCACGGGCAGACAAAGTCACTGAAATGACAGAAGAGGTGAGCACGTATTAGTCACATAGTCATAAGTATATGAAATGTGAATAAATACATACATAGAGTGTTATGGCATAGAAATAGAGAGTTATGGCGATCGAGAGGTCAAACGACGCGAAAACGGCGTTTGAACGAGAAATAGTGCCATAGGAAGTTTGAAATTTGAAGTGAGGCATGAAATGACAGGGAATTGAGCCGATACTTCACAAATTGGTTTATATGGGTAAATATGAGTGAAGTGTGTGCTTGGTTTGATTTTAGGCGAAGAAAATGGAATTTGGGCACTCGACTCGGAATTGATTGCTAGAAATGGGGAATTGTGTGAAATTGAAGCCTCGTATATCGAATTGGCGTGAAATTTAGCAAATATGTTACTGGAGGTATTGTGAAGGTGCCTGAAAAATTTGGGATCGATTGCAACATTTTTGGCTGGTTTGGGCATTTCACCGAGCATGTGGCGTGCGGTGTTTTAGGTTTAGAGTGAAATGCCCATTTTAGGTGGTGAAACCCTCCCTAAGGAGCTCAAGACCTGCAGGGGGATACAATGGGACACAAGGACACACATCCAACACTTTGATTCACAGGAATTTCACAAGGATTTGAATTTGCACAAAAGGAGGAAGGAGAGAGAGCTTCACTGCTTCTTGAAACAGAGAGAGAGGAGAAGATGAGGGAGGAGCTCACCAGAGGAGGGGGCCGAGCACAGGCTGGAGCTAGGCCATCGGAGCACGGCCGCCGGCGAGGGGAGGGTCGCCGGAGGGCAGAGGGTGTCGCCAGAGACAGAGAGAGCAGAGGCAGTGGCCAGAGAAAAAACACCCAGCCTCGGGCTCGGGCGGGGAAAGGTTTTTTAAAAACCGTTTATGGGCGCACCGGACAGTCTACAGTGCCTGTCTGGTGCACACCGGACAGCGCACAGGAGAGGGGATATACGCGCGCGGCTGCCGGTGCACCGGACAGTGCACAGTGCAGTGTCCGGTGCACACCTGACTGTCCGGTGAGCCCAGACAGAGAGAATTTTGAAATTTTTCAAATTTTCTATCTAGTTTTCAACCAAACCAAATCCCAACTTATAATCACACAAAATAACACTTTTTGGGACAGGTATTGGCACCCTCATATATTTTCTCATAATTTTCAAAATATTTTTCTATAGGCTAGATAATTTTTAGAGAAAATAGGCAAATGGTGAAATTTGCATTTTGGCCTTGCACTAGGGGTTTTCATTAGTGTTTTGAGTTTTGAATACTCCCCCTAAGTGCAGTACCTCATGCATATCTCAAGAACCAACAATTGTATAGTAAGTAAGAATTTAAGTACTAAAAGCTTAAAACTAAGACTTGTCAAGTTTGATCCCGAGTTAAGCTTTTTCACTCGCTTTGTTGGCGGTTATCTCAACTAGGTTAGACAAGCCCTAGATACAATACAAGAAATTTAAATATGCAATGCAAGCTTGACAACACCATTCGACATCTTAAATAAAATTTCTGCGATCAAGTATATTTAATTCATTCATCAACATGCAAAAGCGGGTTTTATCAAGTGGCTTAGTGAAAATATCCGCTAATTGATCTTCCGACCTCACTCCTTCTAAAATGATATCTCCTTTTGCAACATGATCTCTAAGGAAGTGATGACGGATATCAATGTGCTTGGTGCGAGAGTGTTGTACAGGGTTATTAGCAATTTTAACAACACTCTCATTGTCACATAACAAAGGTACCTTTTCTAGAACTACGCCATAGTCTAGAAGAGTTTGTTTCATAAATAAAATTTGTGTGCAACAAGCACCTGCGACAATGTATTCCGCTTCCGCAGTTGACAAGGCAACATTGTTTTGCCTTTTGGATGTCCATGATACTAGTGATCTCCCAAGCAGATGGCATCCCCCAGAAGTACTTTTTTCTATCAATTTTGCAACCGGCATAATCCGAATCAGAATAGACAATTAAGTCAAAAGTAGCTCCTTTGGGATACCACAGACCAAAGCTTGAGGTGTGTTTGAGATACCTAAGAATTCTTTTAACAACGCGAAGATGAGCTTTCTTAGGATTTGATTGAAATCTGGCACACATGTAGACACTAAACATGATATCGGGCCTAGATGCGGTAAGATACAATAAACTACCAATCATAGAACTGTAGAGAGTTTGATTAACCGGGTTACCTCCCTCATCTAGGTCGAGATGTCCATTTGTTGGCATAGGTGTCTTGATTGGTTTGCACTTCTCCATGTTGAACCTTTTCAACAAGTCTTTGGTATACTTCTCTTGTGAGAGAAAATTACCATCTTTCATTTGCTTGACTTGAAAGCCGAGGAAGTACATTAGCTCACCAATCATTGACATATCGAACTCCTTCGACATCAACTCACCAAATTCCTTGCAATGATAGTCATTTGTCAAGCCAAAGATTATGTCATCAACATATACTTGACAAATGAAAATATCATCGTTATGTTTCTTTGTAAATAGAGTTGTGTCGACGGTCCCGATCTTGAAGCCCTTCTCGATGAGGAAGTCGCGAAGACGCTCATACCAAGCCCTTGGAGCTTGCTTTAATCCATATAGTGCCTTGGACAACCTGTAAGCATGGTTAGGATATCTAGGATCTTGAAACCCAGGTGGTTGCTCAACATATACAAGTTCATTTATGAAGCCATTTAAAAATGCACTTTTTACATCCATTTGATAAAGCTTTATATCATAGCATGATGCATATGCGAGTAGGATACGGATGGCTTCCAGTCGAGCAACCGGTGCAAAGGTCTCTCCAAAATCTAAGCCTTCAACTTGAGAGAATCCCTTTGCAACAATTCTTGCCTTGTTCCTTACAATCACGCCTTGATCATCTTGTTTGTTTCTGAACACCCACTTTGTTCCAATGATTCTTGCATCTTGTGGGGGCTTCTCTAGGGTCCAAACTTGGTTACGAGTGAAGTTGTTTAGTTCTTCATGCATGGCGTTCACCCAGTCCGGATCCTGTAGCGCCTCATCTATGCATGTAGGTTCAACACAAGAGACAAAGGAGTGATGTTCAATAAAATAAGCATGTTTATGTGATCGAGTAATAACCCCTTGTGAAGGACTCCCAATGATTTGGTTTTGAGGGTGAGCTTGAAGTAGTGATGAGTTCTCTTGTCAACCACTTGGGAAGAAGATCCTGGAGCATCAACATCTTCGGCTTGTACCCTTGTGTAACACCCTAAAAAATAAACCATTTTTATAATCCAAATATGGTGTGTCCTATGGATGATCGGAGGCCGTAGATGTATAGATCTCATCAAGATGATTCCGATCAATCACTAGTTTGCCTTGTTTGAAGTCCAGATGAGTCTTTCCGAGTGCCGGTTGATCTGAGCCATTGGATATTAGGATTGTGGAAGTTTCCTTCTATTTATACCTCCCTAACCCTAGAATCCACGTCCTCCCACCCCTAGCAGCCGTCACCCTTTTGTGCCTTGCCCCAAGAGATGAGAGGAAGAAAAAAGAAGAGAAGAGAGGGGAGATAAGGGCATACCGTCGCTCATCATCGTCGTTCCTCTCCAAGAATTGGTTGGATTTCCTTTCGTCTCTCTCTTTTCTCCACTTGATGAATGCTTTCTCTTGTTTTGGATGAGTTTTAGGCCCTGCAATTAGTTTTTTTGGTTGGATTAGATGGGAGATTAGATTTTGATCTCGAAATTAGTTTCTGCAGGATGGCAGATTCAACAGTTTCTGTTCATGCCAGTTTTCCGTGATCTTAGTGGCCTCAAAAAAATAAAACGTCTGTCTATGAGTCGTAGATAATTTGTATATCTTTCCGTGGCCGCGAAGAACACCTCAATCGGACATCAGATCAGAAAGTTATTGCAGTTTGATTATAGCAGTTTTTCAGTCTCATAATTCTGTGCAGAATCTGTTCTCTTAAGATTTAGGCAATTTTATCTACAGAATTAAACTTTAGGATTGTAAAAGAAGTTGTAGACAATTTTATAAGCTTTCCAGATTGTTAAAGAGCGCATTCATATGAATTATGAAACTCCAGTTATGTTTGTTTTACTGTGGATGTTTCTGTTTGCCTGACAAAAATGAGCGGGTCTGTTCACTGGTGGGTTTCATATAGTAAATAGCCGAATTGGCTGTTCCAACTATGGAGACATTTATAGAGGGATAAAAGTTCTTACTGCCAGCAGAATTTCATAATTTTTGGTTGAGTAGTTTGGTAGATATTGAATTTTGAAGTTAACTATGTTGCTGTCTGAAACAGATTCAGACATTTATCTTATCAGATGTTTTAGAACTTATAGATGGCAGAATTTAATTATCCATTGAATACTGAAGTTGTAGAGTATTTTGTGTATACACTCCTAGAGTATTTGTTTAATATCACCACTGTTATAATTTTAAAGATATAAAATTAACAAACAGTGTTGTTGTTGTTTGGCATGCGGTTCAGGGTGGGAGTCTTTCCACCGGGTCTTGGTTTCAAGTGTAGGAGCGATTTGTTGATTGTTGGCAAATGTTTGTCAAATATTTGTACTAAGTTTTATGCCCGCTAGCAGGTGGCTACACTCCGGATCATGCCTAGTACATCTTTCTTCCTCGATGAAGGCAAGTGAATGTAGCAGTGGTTTCTACCGTTTTGAATTGTTGTTTTTTTATCGCCAACACTCTAATATTCAGAATTATGGAATTCTTTCATAATTGAACTCTATGGTGATGCTTTACTTGATTGTATTATACTGATGCTCAATCATATATTGATGATGATTATGGTTCAAGTATGACCCATGAGATTAATTTACACCCGTGAAGGCAGATAAAGTATTATTTGAGGTCTGTATCGTATCTGAAGGCAGATGAAGTATTATTTGAGGTTTGTTTTGTATCTGAAGGAAGTGAAGTGTATTGATAAATGCAGCATGCCATATGCATTACATGATTCATTTGCATCTGAAGTTTGGTCGTGACCTATGGTCCGACCGTACCGGTACAACTTAGCATCGTACGTTGCCCGAGGAGGGGTACGATGCGGCTTCATACCCTTAGAGGTATGAAGGCAGAGGACATATGCATTGCATTTATATGCATTCATTGAAGTGATATTAGCAGATGATGTGGTTTTATACTCTCAGAGGTATGAGGGCAGATGACCTACACATTGCATTCCTATGCATACATTGAAGTGATATCTGCAGGTATTGTTGACGCAGGGAAGGGTTATACAACCTATTGTGGTTGTTCGAGGAAATGAGATGGTATTGGTTATATTGGGACTATTGAGTTTTATATCTACAAGTATTTCTGATCTCAATTGTGATTCCTTTAAAATGTTGTTTAATTCAATTTGTGGTTTAAATATCTCGTCAAAACAATTTGCTTGCTGAGATGTATCATCTCACTCTTGCATTACTCAATGCAGGTACTTGATTCATGTTGGGAATGAGGGAAGTAGCAGCACGTTCACCTTCACTATTATAATAACGATGCCCACTTGCAGCCATGATTTAATTAGAAACTCGATGACAAATGATGTTTGTTTTTTCCTAGTCGTGTGCACTGGTTAATTCAGTTCATATCGTTATGTTTAACTTTCCTTTGCTAGCAGATTAATAATGCTTAGTATGTTTTTTTTTCATGATATATGTTTATACACTGTTGCCCCTCGTTTATGCAATCTTTCAAAAGAGATGCTGCCGAAATTTTATATATGGATGTCAGATGTGTAGTTCAGTAGCATCCCGGGGTGTTTGTGGACCCTGGGGTGTTACAGTTGGTATCAAAGCATAGGCTTTAGATTCTTGGCAATTTGAAAATAAATTTGACACACTTGCACATATAGGAAGGGTATGAGTTCAAATATCTTTGATATATATTAGTGTCTTTGAAGTGCATATGACAATAATTTCACCCATCCCTATTCCTTTACGGTAATGTGGTATGTTGTTTATGACTTAATGCCTAATATGATTTATCTCTAAATCTTTATATTGTTTTATTAATGCGATTGATATCGCTGGTCTTTGGTAAGATTGAAGTTGTTATTATGCTTGTGATATACAAGTATGCCTATGTTGATTTCATCATGTTTTTCATGGTTGAGTTTTATTGCAATAATATTGTTATATATGCTTGATTGAGGATGTTCCTAAGAGGAGTGTGAATTGCGTGTTTTGGGTTACAAGGTAACCATCAATTTGAATTAAAGTTGTTGAGTGGTTGGTGGATAGTTCCAACTATCTTTGCAAAGAATGATTGTTTATGTCGAGAAACTAGTTCTGAAAGAAATGAATATTGGTACTTTTATATGAATTTTGGGGAAGTCTTTACAAAGCTAGAATGGCTTACATGTCTCTCTTCTATTGTGTGTTTTAGTAGCATTCCGGGGTGTTTGTGGACCCCAGGGTGTTACAGTTGGAGGTGGTTTAAAGTGGTTGCATGTTAGTCATGCTAGTTGTAGAATAAATCTTTGTTTTTCTTGATCTATTGATTATGTATTAATACGTTGAGGATCAGATGGTTCTCTCCCTGATGCATGCTGGTGGATCCATTGTTGGACCACCTATCTATTGGTTTGAATGAAGTCATTGCCTAGCCTAGAGTTGGTTGTGTGTGGTTAGTCACCTATTCCTAAATGATGTGGTTTTTTACATCAACTTGAGATGTTTGTCAAATGTGTGAAGGATTACGGGGTTATCATTGACCTCGTATGTCTAGTACTTTGAGTGCGTCGTATGATAGAATGAAATGTAAGTTTCTGAACTACAGTAGATGAAGAATTATATTATTTGTAGGTTAACCTTACTAGTTTGGTTATTTTTCTTAGTTGAGTTGTTGGATGAAGTATAGCGACATTGGTTAAGCAAGTATTGTGTTGTTGTTGTGCTATCAATGCTCTTTGTGGAGTTTTTGGCATTTCTTCGATGAAATGTGCCGCACAGAATGTTATGGGCTTCTTGTCTGCTTTATTGCTCCATTAGTTCTGTAGAGTTTCTCCCTTTTGTGGGGTGCAAAGAATGTTAGATTACATGATTATCTTTTCATGATGGCAAGAACGGGGTTTAGGAAGATTAGGAGTTTTGTTTCAATAGAACCACTTGTTTTGTGGTGCTGTGAGGTGAGGTGTTTGATCTTTTTATACGTTCATCTGGTGTGGATGTTTTACCATTGAATTAAAATAAATTATTGAAGTTGGTAAGGGTTGTGCTTAGTGCATATTACTCCTTCATAAAAGAGTGTCGTTTTAAGACATTGATGCTGATGTATGGCTGCATCCAAATTCGATGTTGTGAAATCGTAGTGTTGATCGCATCTATGACTTGCTTTGAGCTTCATTGCAGGTTGTTTCATGCTTGTTGTCAGGTTGTGTAGCTTCCTTAGACCATTAGTCCGAGGTAGAAGTTCTTGTGTTGATTAATACCAATAATGGACCCATGTTTTCAATGGTGGTGCTATTTGGGGTACCTTGGATGTTTTGCTTGGAGTGGTCGAATTCGAGGACGAATTCTTTTTAAGGGGGGTAGAATGTAACACCCTAAAAAAATAAACCATTTTTATAATCCAAATATGGTGTGTCCTATGGATGATCGGAGGTCGTAGATGTATAGATCTCATCAAGATGATTCCGATCAATCACTAGTTTGCCTTGTTTGAAGTCCAGATGAGTCTTTTCGAGTGCCGGTTGATCTGAGCCATTGGATATTAGGATTGTGGAAGTTTCCTTCTATTTATACCTCCCTAACCCTAGAATCCACGTCCTCCCACCCCTAGCAGCCGTCACCCTTTTGTGCCTTGCCCCAAGAGATGAGAGGAAGAAAAAAGAAGAGAAGAGAAGAGAGGGGAGATAAGGGCATACCGTCGCTCATCATCGTCGTTCCTATCCAAGAATTGGTTGGATTTCCTTTCGTCTCTCTCTTTTCTCCACTTGATGAATGCTTTCTCTTGTTTTGGATGAGTTTTAGGCCCTGCAATTAGTTTTTTTGGTTGGATTAGATGGGAGATTAGATTTTGATCTCGAAATTAGTTTCTGCAGGATGGCAGATTCAACAGTTTCTGTTCATGCCAGTTTTCCGTGATCTTAGTGGCCTCAAAAAAATAAAACGTCTGTCTATGAGTCGTAGATAATTTGTATATCTTTCCGTGGCCGCGAAGAACACCTCAATCGGACATCAGATCAGAAAGTTATTGCAGTTTGATTATAGCAGTTTTTCAGTCTCATAATTCTGTGCAGAATCTGTTCTCTTAAGATTTAGGCAATTTTATCTACAGAATTAAACTTTAGGATTGTAAAAGAAGTTGTAGACAATTTTATAAGCTTTCCAGATTGTTAAAGAGCGCATTCATATGAATTATGAAACTCCAGTATGTTTGTTTTACTGTGGATGTTCCTGTTTGCCTGACAAAAATGAGCGGGTCTGTTCACTGGTGGGTTTCATATAGTAAATAGCCGAATTGGCTGTTCCAACTATGGAGACATTTGTAGAGGGATAAAAGTTCTTACTGCCAGCAGAATTTCATAATTTTTGGTTGAGTAGTTTGGTAGATATTGAATTTTGAAGTTAACTATGTTGCTGTCTGAAACAGATTCAGACATTTATCTTATCAGATGTTTTAGAACTTATAGATGGCAGAATTTAATTATCCATTGAATACTGAAGTTGTAGAGTATTTTGTGTATACACTCCTAGAGTATTTGTTTAATATCACCACTGTTATAATTTTAAAGATATAAAATTAACAAACAGTGTTGTTGTTGTTTGGCATGTGGTTCAGGGTGGGAGTCTTTCCACCGGGTCTTGGTTTCAAGTGTAGGAGCGATTTGTTGATTGTTGGCAAATGTTTGTCAAATATTTGTACTAAATTTTATGCCCGCTAGCAGGTGGCTACACTCCGGATCATGCCTAGTACATCTTTCTTCCTCGATGAAGGCAAGTGATTGTAGCAGTGGTTTCTACCGTTTTGAATTGTTGTTTTTTTATCGCCAACACTCTAATATTCAGAATTATGGAATTCTTTCATAATTGAACTCTATGGTGATGCTTTACTTGATTGTATTATACTGATGCTCAATCATATATTGATGATGATTATGGTTCGAGTATAACCCATGAGATTAATTTACACCCGTGAAGGCAGATAAAGTATTATTTGAGGTCTGTATCGTATCTGAAGGCAGATGAAGTATTATTTGAGGTTTGTTTTGTATCTGAAGGAAGTGAAGTGTATTGATAAATGCAGCATGCCATATGCATTACATGATTCATTTGCATCTGAAGTTTGGTCGTGACCTATGGTCCGACCGTACCGGTACAACTTAGCATCGTACGTTCCCGAGGAGGGGTACGATGCGGCTTCATACCCTTAGAGGTATGAAGGCAGAGGACATATGCATTGCATTTATATGCATTCATTGAAGTGATATTAGCAGATGATGTGGTTTTATACTCTCAGAGGTATGAGGGCAGATGACCTACACATTGCATTCCTATGCATACATTGAAGTGATATCTGCAGGTATTGTTGACGCAGGGAAGGGTTATACAACCTATTGTGGTTGTTCGAGGAAATGAGATGGTATTGGTTATATTGGGACTATTGAGTTCTATATCTACAAGTATTTCTGATCTCAATTGTGATTCCTTTAAAATGTTGTTTAATTCAATTTGTGGTTTAAATATCTCGTCAAAACAATTTGCTTGCTGAGATGTATCATCTCACTCTTGCATTACTCAATGCAGGTACTTGATTCATGTTGGGAATGAGGGAAGTAGCAGCACGTTCACCTTCACTATTATAATAACGATGCCCACTTGCAGCCATGATTTAATTAGAAACTCGATGACAAATGATGTTTGTTTTTTCCTAGTCGTGTGCACTGGTTAATTCAGTTCATATCGTTATGTTTAACTTTCCTTTGCTAGCAGATTAATAATGCTTAGTATGTTTTTTTTCATGATATATGTTTATACACTGTTGCCCCTCGTTTATGCAATCTTTCAAAAGAGATGCTGCCGAAATTTTATATATGGATGTCAGATATGTAGTTCAGTAGCATTCCGGGGTGTTTGTGGACCCTGGGGTGTTACACCTTGCTTGTTCATGAGAAACAAATGTATCTTCATTTGCATGCCTCTCATCTTTTTCATCATCTTGTGGTACACTTGATGAAGAAGGCCTGTCAATGTTTGGCACCTCTTCTTCATCTTCTTTTGGTTTGATAGCTCCAATTGGCATGTTCTTCATGGCTTCCCTGAGTGGCTCATCACCTACATCATCAAGATTTTCAAGTGCTTCTTGGGAGCCATTAGTCTCATCAAATTCCACATCATATGTTTCTTCTACCACGCTAGTGGCATGATTCAATACTCGATATGCTTTGGACTTTAATGAATAACCCAATAGAAAAACAATATCACAACGTCTTTGAAACTTCCCTAGGTGATGGTGTTTCTTGTAAATGTAGCATCTGCATCCAAATACCTGGATGAAGGAGACGTCTGGCTTTTTCCCATTTAGCAGTTCATAGGGAGTCTTCGCAAGCAGCCAGTGAGGAAATAGCCTGTTTGATGCATAACATGCAGTGTTGACAGCTTCGGCCCAAAACCTCTCCGGTGTGTTATACTCATCAATCATTGTTCTTGCAAGTGTGATCAAGGTCCTGTTTTTTCTTTCAATAACTCCATTTTGTTGAGGTGTATATGTTGCAGATACTTCATGCTTGATCCCAATCTCATCACAGTATTCATGAATGTTGGTGTTGTCAAATTCTTTACCATTATCACTTCTAATCTTCTTGATCTTGCAATCAAATTCATTTTGAGCTTTCTTGGCAAACTTCTTGAATATAGATGCAACTTCAGATTTGTCATGGAGAAAGAACACCCAAGTGTATCTTGAGAAATCATCAACTATCACCAGATAGTAGAGGTTGCCACCAGCACTTACATAATTTGTAGGTCCAAATAAATCCATATGAAGTAGTTCCAGTGGCCTTGATGTCGACAAGAAAGCTTTTGTAGGATGTGTATTAGCAACTTGCTTCCTAGCTTGACATGCACTACAAGGCTTGTCCTTTTCAAATATAACATCCTTTAATCCTCTAACCATGTCCTTCTTTAATACCTTCTTGAGTGTGCTCATCCCAACATGTGCAAGCCTCCTATGCCAGAGCCATCCAAGTGATGCTTTGGTGAAGAGGCAAGTTCTTAAGTCTGCATCTTCTGAGGTGAAATCCACTAAGTAGAGATTGTTGTATCTAAATCCTTTGAACACCATTGATTCATCATCCATTTTTGATACAATAACCTCTATTGGAGTGAATAAGCATTGAAGTCCAAGATCACAGAGTTGACCCACTGATAATAAGTTGAAGCTCAAAGGTGCAACCAAGAGAACATTTGAAATTGATAGATCATTTGAAATTGCCATCTTGCCAAGTCCTTGAACTTTCCCTTTTGAATTGTCCCCAAATGTGATTTTGTCTTGTCCATCAACATTCTCATCAAGTGAGGTTAACATCCGTGGGTTGCCTGTCATATGTTGTGTGCATCCACTATCAATAACCCAATGGCTCCCACCGATCTTGTAGTTCACCTTCCGTTCACCTCTAGCCAAGAGGCATAGGTGAGAAGTCGATGATGGCGATGGTGGTGGTGAAGAGAAGTCCCCAGCGATGGCGGCAACTTTTTCATCATTTTCTTCGTCACTTGAAGAAGATCCACTTGATGACTCAATGCCAGTGAGCCAGTCACCAACAATATATGCCTTTCCATTTTTTTTTGTGGAACCTCTTGTACTTCCCATCCTTCCTCTTGAAGAATCTCTTTTCCTTTTTCTCATCATCGCTGTCATCTTCTTTCTTGCCCTTGAACTTGTTCTTCTTGGGCTTGTTACATTGATGAGCAAGATGACCGAGCTCTCCACAGTTGTAGCAATCCATTTCAGAAATGGGCTTTCTTTTACTGGAAAAGAATTTATTCTTTCTTGAATCAAATTTGATGCCTTCTCTGTTGAGCTTCTTTAACATCTTGGTGGTCTTCCTCACCATCAAGTCAATGTTAGTATCAAGGTCATCATCCTTGAGGATTTTTCCTCAATTTGTACTTTAGCTTTTCCTTTTCTTTCTTGATTTGCTTTGAGAGCCAAATCCTTTCTCTTGGAAGATGACTCATCCTTGTCATTGATGTGCATGTACATCTCATGAGCATTGATCTTTCCCAATATATGTGTAGGTGTGGTAACTGAAAGATCCATTTGATGCAGCATAGTGACAATGTGTCCATATTTGTCAATTGGGAGGACATTGAGAATCTTCCTCACAACATCCGATTGTGAAATTTGTGTAAGCCCCAAGCCATTTACTTCCTCTACAAGAATATTGAGACGTGAGTACATAGCATTGGCATTTTCATTAGCAAGCATTTCAAAAGAATTTAACTTTCTCATAGCAATGTGATATCGCTCCTCACGCTCACTCCTAGTTCCTTCATGTAGAGCACAAATGTCCATCCACAAATCATGAGCATTTTTAAGATTTCTAACTCTATTAAACACATCTTTGCAAAGGCCTCTAAAAAGGGTGTTTTTGGCCTCAGCATTCCATTTCTCATAATTAAACTCTTCACCTACAAGATTTGTGGGATCTCTAGGTTCGGGGAATCCTTGTGTGGCGGCTTTGTAGACACCAATGTCTATAGCCTCTAAATATGCTTCCATACGAATTTTCCAATATGGAAAATCGTCGCCATCAAAAACGGGAGGAGGACCATCCCCACTGGACATCGTTACTCTAGCGATTAAGCTAATCTAAGAGCAACAAGGCTCTGATACCAATTGAAAGGATCACGACGCCCAAGAGAGGGGGTGAATTGGGCTTTTCTAAAAAATCAACACTAATTAAAACCTAAGCAAGAGCCCAACTTCACCCCAACAACTAGCACTAAGAGAATAATAACAGAAATACAACAATGCTAGGACAATACTTCAAATACTTGCTAAACAAATACACAATGTAAAATTCTTGAATTAAGTGTGGAATGTAAAGCAAGGTTTAGAAGACTCCTCCAATTTTTCCCGAGGTATCGAAGAGTCGGCACTCTCCACTAGTCCTCGTTGGAGCACCCGCGCAAGGGTATCGCTCCCCCTTGGTCCTTGCAAGAACCAAGTGCTCACTACGAGATGATCCTTTGCCACTCCGGCATGGTGGATCCCTCACGACCGCTTACAAACTTGAGTTGGGTCACCAACAAGATCTCCACGGTGATCACCGAGCTCCCAACGCCACCAAGCCGTCTAGGTGATGCCGATCACCAAGAGTAACAAGTCGTAGACTTTCGCTTGACCAAGAGAAGCCTAATGCAAGTGGTGTGTGTGCTCTAGGTGGCTCTCGCTAGCGCTAATGAGGTCCAAATGCGGGTTTAAGATTCTCTAATCACCTCACTAGGATTTTGGTGCTTGCAATGCTCTTCCAATGTGCAGGAATTAATGTGGGCAGCAAGACATTGAATATGGTGGGTGGAGGGGGTATAAATAGCCCTCACCCACCAACTAGCTGTTACCAACACTGTTCTGTGCATGGGCGCACCGGACAGTTCGGTGCGCCAACGGTCGACTCCAACGGCTAGTTTTGACAGCTAGCCGTTGGGCTGATGGCACACCGGACAGTGAACAGTCACTGTCCGGTGCACTGTCTGGTGTGCTGTCCGATGCGCCACTAAAATTCCACTCGGGAACCTTGCGCTCTCGAGTTTCTACGCGCGGGGAAACCCTTCCTCGGGCCATCCGGCCCCACCTGGCAGAGGGCGCAACGGACAATCCGGTGCCCCACAGTCAGAAACCCTATTTTCTATTTTCCGCTGTTTTTCAAATCGGTTTTCATTCTAACTTGTGAGTATGTTCTAGAGTGTCACCTAGCACTATATGTGAGTGTGAATATGCACCAACACTACACTAGAACTCTCTTGGTCAAACTACTCATCGACAACCCCACTTTATAGTACGGCTAAAACAAAATAAAAGACCTAACTAAATCACGAGTGTCCGCAACTCCTTGACACTCGGACTACGTAGACATTCACCTTTTGTTTCGTCGCTTTAGCCGTCGCTTCGAGTTCTCATTTCCGGGATTGTTTTCACCGTTGTAGTACTACCTGTAATGCGACCTAACTTACCATTTGTCTCTGCAAAACACACGTTAGTCACATATAACATTACGTTGTCATTAATCACTAAAACCAACCAGGGGCCTAGATGCTTTCACAAAAGAAAACATTGATCGATAAATAAACATACACCATTACATGAGTAACATACCCCATTACATGAATAACATTCACCATACAAACCATACTAAAAAACGTCTAGAATAAAACCTAGTTCGTAATCATATCATTAATCTACACTTATTGACATCCATTTGCTATGACATAAAATATAAATTCTATTTTTGGATTATCACTAGTGAAAGATATATGGAAATTCGACTACAAAGTACTTTACATAACATAGCTTAGAGGTAGTGATTTAACCAACTCTACAGAAATAAATTAATTAATTATTTCTACCATAAACAAGTGTCTACTTTTAGTTTTATCCGTTCTTTTTAAAGGAAAAATGTCATCATAATAATCAGAGGTCAAGTAATTTTATTAGTAAATTAAACCACTGATTAGACTACACTATTTGGATTATTATGAACATGGGTACTACTTATATTATCTCAATGTTAATAAAGCTTCTATTATTTATTTAGTGGATCTAAATTAAGTATATGAACCTATGAGTACATACATCTCGACTAAACTCTAAATTCATTATAAACAAGATTTAATTGTGAAATCACTCATCTAGTGTTTTCATCACTAACACGTGGTCTACCAAATCCTGTCATTCTTCTTTCTAAACATAAATTCTAAAAAATTGTAAACAATTAACATACACCATATGAAAGATAATAATATACTAATTCATCACATACACTTAAAATCAAGCATTTACATACACATCACAATATACACAAATTAAAACAAATAGTTACATAAAACATGATTTTGAAAATTTAAATAAAATTCGAGTTGTCTTCAACCTCTAGTTCTTGTGTTTGAGCGGTTTGTCGACGAATGAAGGGAGAGGAGGAACGGCATCGAGCAGGGAGTGGTCGACGGTGAGGCACGAGCGCAGACTGTACGGACGCGACCGAGACGAGGGCGTGCGGCCGAGACAAGGCCGGGGTAGGGGCACGGACGTGGCAGCGAACGGTCCAGCGGCGGCTGCTGTGGCCGAGCGAGAGAGAGAAGGGGAGAGAGGGAGAAGGAGAGGGCGAGCTCGGCAGGAGAGGGGAGAGCTCGGTAGTGGCCAATTTTATAGAGGGGGAGAGGGAGAGGAAGAGCCGGGGAGGGAGATGCCGACGTCCAGCTATGGCGGCGGCGGTTACCTCCATTGATGGAGAGAGGGGAAGTGGGGGATAGGAAGGACCGGCGGCAGCTGTTTCGGGCGCGGGGAGGCAAGGGTCGGGCGCAGCCGAGAGGGCGCGGACGGTCCGGCCAGGCGCGGGCGCACGCACTGGCGTGGGGTCGGGCATGGGAGCAGCTGGAGGAAGGGGAAGGGGCCGGGTGTGGCCCGCTCGTTAGTGGGAGAAAGGAGGGGGAGTGGCGTCTGGGCCTATATGGGCCAAATCGGTCGGTTCGGCTAGGGGTTCCAAAATCTTTTTTATAACCCATAAATATAAATAAATATATTTTTAAATACTTCAAAAAATCATAATAATTATACAAGAATTATTTATAATTGAAATATTTATTTTTGGACCAAAGTTCCTATTTTAATTAAGTGGGTTTCACATAAAAGGGATTTTATAAAATCATCAATCAATTATGAGCAAACAAAAATCATTCTCTAAAGACAAATGAGGTCAAACACTTGTTTCAAATTTCTACTTTATTCCCTACTAGGTTTTAAATAACTATTAATGTATTATTTTAAATTGATGGATTTGAGGTGTTAGAAGCACTCACTGCCCTCCCAGCAGAGCAGAATGGAATCCTACCCACTGACCTATTAAAATTCTGAGTCCTTTATTTCAGGCGCAACGTCTTCTAAATGCATATTAACCAAGGGAGCTTCGCTTGTAATACAGGAAGCAACACCAGCATTTGTAATCACTGCAGAAACCACAACAGATGCATCATTCGAATCTTCAATTTTAACAACATGAACATCACAAATCATTACATTGGAATACTTATTTTAAACAATCTAGACAGTTCTGGAAAGTTCGTTCCTTATATCTAAAAAGCTTTGATCTAAGCACTAGTCCCCACTGGAGCTCTCAGCTAACCACAATGCCAACTGTCCACTGATATTAATCCCAAAGGAGAGCACATCAACAGAAGGAAAAGAGGTATTAGTTTATCCAAGGTTCTTTACCTGGTCTTCATTATCATGTCCCTTTGATTTATTGTTATTCTGACAGAAATAATCTGTAACGATGTTATTCATCCTACTCCATGCAGGTTGTAAATTCTTTTGCTGAGGGGGGTTTGCCCTCAAAACTAAAACCAAAGATGACACTCGATGCAAATGAGATCCTTCTAGTTAAAAAGAGAAGTGTTCTAGGAAAGGATGGTCCTAAGGTAAGCCTATAACATGGCTGGTATGTCAAGTTCTAACCGCATGAATATTTTTGTTTCTTGGCTTGAATCAGCTTCTTTCACCATTATATATACCTATTTTGATATTAGACACCTGCACCATTGCTAAGTGCCAATATAATGTTTTTTACAAGTACATGGTATAATGATATTCAGTGCGTCAATTATGTTGTACTTGTGGTGTTTTTCTCTCCGTCAGGCTTCAGGCAGAAGTAGCTGCCAAAACGCACAAGTTTGTATTTGTAATATAGTGGCAATTTAAGGTATTGCTGGATATTGGTTTGCTATTGTGCCTATAAAAGTATTAGGTTGCAAGTATGTTGCTAAATTTTTCTGGAATTTGAATGTGTTAGTTCGACGATTCATTCAGAAGCTTTCTTTCTCAAACGCTTGATTCATATAGAAGCCGATCTGGTCATTGCTATTGTGGTCTTATGTGCCATGCTTTTCCATATTTTCAGAAGAAGATACTAGGTACAATCGGGGATAGTCTTTGTAACACCTTTAATTTGGGATATAAATTTTTTCTTTAATATCTATCAAATTTAGGTGTTACTTCTTTTGTAACCTCTATAGATTTTATCTCTCTTCTTTTAATAGAGTTTTGGATATTTAATTGAGAGGTGTATTATTTTCTTTAGAATATCAAAACCTAGGGGAGACATGAAATGTTGCATCATGCTGAGTTTAAACTTTGTTTTTGGTTGATACACATGTTTAAAATATTTGAATTTGAATTTGTGGTTTGATTTGAATTGAATTCAATAGAGTAAATAAAAAGAAAAGCAATAGAAAATTCAGAATAAAAGAAAAACCAGAGATCAGCCCAGCCTCAACTTTCGGCCCAGCTAGGCCCAGCTCCGAGCGCCCACGCCCTCTCTCGCTGCGCGATGGGATCCACCTATCGGCGCTGTATCCTTCACCCGCGCGCAACCGCTCCCTCTCTCTCTCTCTGACTGGTGGGACCGAGTTGTCTGCGCCATTTCCCCTCGCGCGCGCCCCTTTATCCCTCTGCGGAATGGGCCCCGCCCGTTAGCGCAGTTGCCCGTTCACCCCACGTTATCTCTCGCTGCGCCGTGGGACCCTCTTGTCAGCTCCGCCCTCCCCGCGAACCGCCACTGACCCGCGCGCACGCACGGCGAGAACCCCGGCCACATCGCCTACCCACGTCCCCAGCTCCTTTTTGAGCCCCACCCGCGGGGGTGTAAACGGATTCTTATTCAGATAACAGTTTTTTGGTCTTTTTTCTTTGATTGTGAATTAATAGAATATAGAATCTGCTATGCAAATTTATATTCTTGTTTTTAGTATTGAGCTTATAAAGATTCATGAAAGGTAAACCTCAAATCTATCATATATCTTCTCAAATAATAAATATAAATTTTGGATACAAATCGAATACGGATACAAATATTTTTTTACCTTTTTTGTTGTATGGAGTAAATAATGTATGAAATAATTTATACAAAATTTTATTCTTATTTATAATAATGTGCTTCATAATATAAGAAGAGATTAGCATCAAATTTCATACATATCTATTTTAAAATATTAAATTTGTCCTAAAAGTTCGGATATCCGTTTACACCCCTACCCACCCACACCCGCTCTCCCTCCCCTGCACCATTTCGCCCATTCTCGCCGTCTCTCATGCTTAGCCGCCACCGTCGCCAGAGCTCGCCGAAGGAAAGCACTCGTCGTGCTAGTCTCCCGGAGCACCAGACGCCGCGCCAAGCCTCCTCGAGCGCCGCCCCGAGGTGAGGAACCCGTTCCCATGCTCTGGTTGCCCTGATTTTGCCTTGCCGTAGTGAGTCCACGCTCGCCGGAGCTCTGCCGCACTGGTTTGCCGTGCCTGCTCAGTGTCCGGCCAATCTAGTCCCGTCCTGTGGCCGCGCTCTGGCCGTAGGTGTCCCGCAGCTTTCATCGGAGCTAGTACTGGCCTCAGTGCACTCGATTTCGCCTCCCCGTGGTCGAGATTGCTCGTCGGAGTAACTACGACCTGCCCGGAGCGCTTCCTCAGTCATTCCCTCGTCCCTAGTCCCGTTCTCACGGCCGGAATCCCGCCATTGAGTTCGTCGGGCCCCCCTCACCGGTCCTGGCCAACTCCGGTGGCCTCAAGCCCCCTGGAGGCCGCGCCTACCTCAGCTCCAGCAGCTTCATCGTCGTGGGCGAAGCAGCGCCTGCCGCCGTGCTGTTACCCCCGTGTGCCAGATCCCAACCGTCAACTCCCGATCCAAAGCCTCGGATCCCCAGATACCGCTTTGAGCGCGCACCCCTGCCTCTAGGTCCCACCCGTCGGTTGCCTGCGCCCCTTGGCACTGGGCCCAACCAGTCAGCCCGCCTTCGCCCCGAGTCGCTGACTGCCCTGGCCTGCTTGTCAGCGCTCGCTCGCGCCCGCGCACGCTCGCCCGCAGGATCTAATCTCGTCTGTCGATCTGTGATCGGATGGCCGAGAGTGTTTGATACCTGTTCTCTTGGAAATTTTGTTAAGAAACCCCTCGAGTTTCCAAGTATTAACCTGTCGTCCTATGTTCTTGCGCCCAAGCCCCTGATTTCTTGCAGAGAGACGCCTGGACTTTATTTTAATCATAGAAATGGGTTTAATTTAGTGTTTTTGAATTCTAAAACTTGTAAATTTCATATCTTTTGCATATGAACTCCAAATTAGGTGGTTCAAATTGCAAAATATTCATAATGTTATTCTCTATTTGTTTAAATTATAATCATTCACTGTTTTCATGTCTCAATTTTGTGGCTAGTCTCTAGGTTAATTTAAGGTGATAGAATATTTATTAATTTTAAAATAAAATGTAGAACCTTAGTGGATGTTCTTGTGCCTAAAGTTGTGGACCTAACCTCATTTAATGTAATCTCATCCGTGGAATGAGTTTTCTTAAGTAATGTAATTTACTGAAATAGACTTAGTTATAAAACAACAGACGACTAGGTAACATTAATCTACCCAACACTTAGATTTCACCTGTGTGCCTGTATCTTTTACTGAACCTGTGTTTACTCTATTGCATATGATTGGTGTACTGATCCTTTGTCATTTCCCAAGTGTGCTGAATGAATGATTGTTTTGCGTAGACAACGAGCAGTCTGAGGTTTCCGAGTGTGCTGCAGGTGACTTCCCTGAGCAGCAACCTGGTGCAGGCAAGTGTCCTCTGACCCATTATGTCCTATTTACTTTATAATTCACTGTCCCGCATACCATGATCAACCTAAGGATTGACTAGTATTTTGTTTTCCTGTCCTTGTTTACCCTTTGGGAATTGGTTACTACGATTAGTATTATGTTATTTCTTTACTTTAATCAATGAACATGGTGAGAACAATTATGATACAATGATGCTATCTTGATTATGATGATGAACTTGTGATATTTTAGGGGACTCGGGTTGTTTTCGGAGTACCTCTCCGTAAGGACCTGTTCGTTGGATGACCACCCGGAAAACAGTACAACCATAAGGGTGGAATGAGACACCCTTAGCTGATTAATTGGATAAACTTTGGGGTGTAGTTGGCTTCGTCGTTGTGCCATCAATGGGGGCTGGGGCATAGTGCTTGCTCTGCTAAGGGTGGGTGCCGAGGTTCATTCGATTTGGTTTTGTTAGTCACCCACCTTAGGAAGGAGTACTATGTTTGTATGACTAGTGAAACCTAACGGGCAACTACACACCAGGGGAATCTTTGTAAAGGCTACGTAGTGATACCCTGCCAGGCCACATAGGTAGTGGTCAATGGGTGTAGCGCTCCTCAGGCAGAAAGGGAATCATGGCTCGTGTGTAAAGTGTGCAACCTCTGCAGAGTGTTAGAAACTGATATATTAGTCGAGCTCGCGGTTATGAGCAGCCTTGGGAGCTCCTTTGATTAGAGTTAATCCGGTTAACTTTTATGATGATGCTTAATGATGATGACTATCTTTATGGTGTTTGGTATTTCCTCTTGGAGGGAGTACCACTTGGGTAATAACTTGAGATTATTGATAAAACTTGGCTTTCTACTAGTAATAAATACTTGACCAACTAAAAGCAACTCCTTTAAGTTTAACTCCACATACAGCTAGTCCACTTTAGCCAAACGGGATGTTTGCTGAGTACGTTGATGTGTACTCACCCTTGCTTTAAAACACCAAACCCCCTAGGTTGTCTCCATTGCAACCAATGCTCAAGAGAAGATGAAGGCAACATGGAAGACTTCTAGGAGTTTCAGGACTTCGATGAGTTCTAGATTAGTTTAGTGGCAAACCCCCAGTCAGCTGTCTGTGAAGGCCTTATCGTACTATGTTTCGTATTCACACTTTGATTATGTCTATGACTTAAGTTAATGACTCTGTGGATGTCTTGGACATTTTGATGTAATAAAGTACTATTTCCGCTATTATTTTGAGCAATGTGAAATGATGTCCAATTATGTAATTGTTGTGTACGTGAATTTCTGGTCCGGTCACGTACATGGTTCGAATTTGGTTTGCCTTCTAAAATTGGGTGTGAAGAGTCTTGTTTATGGAACCTATGGTCAGGTAGGACCAGAAAAACAATTTCTTGCATGCGACCTTCAGAACTCAAACTATTATTATGTTCCATGCCTTTGTGTCTCTTTGTTGTTGTATATGTTGGGCATATGCGGACTAAGGAAATGTGCCCCAAGTATCTGGAGGATCCATAAATGCCACAAATTGATGCTAATTCAGTTAATTCCAGCCCTAAGAAAATAAACGATTTGCAAGCAAAGACACCTAAAAGGTTGATAACAAAAGTTTCCTCTCAAGTTACTGAAACTGAAGGGCCATAAGGTATTGAAAAGACAAAACATGTCCCAATAAAATGCAAAGTAGAGGAACCTGATAAATCCATGGAGATGTTATAGACAGTAGATCTACTCTCAGTTTCACTCGTTTCTGATAAACGTGCCATGGATCTTACAAACAGTAGATCTACTAGGAAGGTAAACAAAATAGTGATACCTAATAAGATAAATGCACCTCACCACAACCTCCATTTCGGCCACGCGCTCGACCCCCTCACCTAGCGCGCGCTCCGTAGCAGCAGGCTGGATGAGTCCAATATGGGCGATGGCGAGGGGGGGCGTGGGCCCGGTGGCGAGGTCAGGAGGAGGAGGCAAGGCGTGGCGGATCCGAAACAAGAGAGAGGCATGTGTCAGCACGTGCACAGACTCTCGGCGACGGAAAGTGCAGATGCCCCGAGAAAGATGGCAATGATGAGGTGGTCGGGGCCCATAGAGGTGGTCGTAACCTCCATCTCGGTCGTGCAGTCGGCCCCCGCCTTTCGCACGCTTCATAGTAGTAGGTTGGACGAGTCCGGCACAGGCGATGGCCGTGACCTAGGCCCGGTGGCAAGGTCGAGAGGAGGAAGCAGGGCATGGCAGATCCAGAACAAGAGAGAGATGCATGTGTCGACACGTGCATAGACTCCCACTCACAGGAAGCGCTCACTAGTAGAAAAGAGCTCAAAGCCTGCGGCACCCATAAATTATCACTGGCGGTTTTAGTTACCGCGCGCCAGTAAAAAAACCAGGTGGGCCCGGCTTGGGAACCGCAAGTGGAAACCTATTTCCACTGGCGGTTATCTTAACACAACCGCCAGTGGAAATAGGATATTTCCACTGGCGGTTGGTGTAACAGAACCGCCAGTGAAAATCTAGTTTCCACTGGCGGTTCTGTTACACCAACCGCCAGTGGAAATATCCTATTTCCACTGGCAGTTGTGTTAAGATAACCGCCAGTGGAAATAGGTTTCCACTGGCGGTTTTTCAAGCCAACCGCCAGTGAACTATGTGTTATAAATACCCCTCTTCTTCCCCCCGACAGGAGTTGTATGCTCGCATCCAACTTCCATTGGAGGCGATTTTGGAGGTCCAGATTTCACAAAATACAAGGGGGAGGTTTTGGTCTTCATTTTTTGGAAGAAGGTGGATAAGAAAGGTTGGTTTATGTTTCTTTGTCAATTTTTGTTCATTCTTGCTCAATTTTAGCCACATTTTGGATCTAGGGTTTTACATGTGAGAGAGAAGAGTATAGCTAGGTTATTTTCTCTATTTCCTCAAATGAGGTTGCTTAAGATGGTTAGATTTTGTCTATTCCCTCTCCTTTTTCATGTTTAGTTCTCAAATCAGTTTATCCATGACACATATTTAGTTGCTTAAGGAATGGTGAATGTGTTGTATGGAGAGGGAGGATGATAGTTTTGGTAATTAAGATTGTTTTTATTAATTGTTATGAAAGGTTGGTTTAATTATGTTTCAATTGCCAATTATTGTTCATTTTTGCTCAATTTTAACTACATTTTGAAACTAGGCTTTCACCATGTGTTAGAGATAGGTTTGGGTATTAAGAGTTTTTGTTTATTAGTTGCTAGGAAAGTTTGGCTTATGTTTCTTTTGCCAAATTTTGTTCATTTTTCCTCCATTTTAGCCACATTTTGGATCTAGGGTTTCACCATTTGTTAGAGATAAAGTAGTTAGGTTGCCTAATCGATCCAACCGCCTATGACCTTTGTTGTATAAATACCCCTTCATCCTTCCCGACAAAAACTGTGTAGCTCGCGCGCAGCCCAACTTTTATTGGAAGGCCAGATTTCACAAAATACAAGGGGGAGGTTTTGATCTTTATTTTTTGGAAGAAGGTCGCTAAGAAAGGTTGTTCATGTTTCTTTTGCCAATTTTCTTAATCCATGATATATTTAGTTGTTAGGAAATATTGGTATATGTTTCTCTTGCCAATTTGTGTGTCTTGTGTGTTTTATGTTACTTTTTTTACAGGTGATGATGGAGAGGATATCCTGGATGTATAACTTATCAAGGCTAGATCCATCATACATATCTGAGGTCCATAAGTTTATTGTTGTCGCTACGAACCATGCTTGGAGAACAAAGACAAAGCACATATATTGTCCATGCATGGACTGCAAAAATGCTGTTGTGTTTGATGACACAGAACAAATCATATCTCATCTGGTATGCCGAGGATTTGTGAAGGATTACATAATTTTGACAAAGCATGGAGAGGGTAGCTCTTCGCCTTATACAGCTAGAAACCCTGCGAACATCGACGACAGCTTTCAGTTCGTTCACGAGACACAACAACCTCTTCCACAGAGCGAACATGTAGTGCCAAATGTTACTGATCATGGTTACGCTGGAGGAAATGAACGTGAAAGAACCCATGTTCTACCAAATGTTATGGACGAGGAAGATGCAGAGTTGTTAGAGGCAATGTTGCATCGTCATACAGATCCATCGGTGTTCTTCATGAAAGGTATGGAGTCCCTGAAGAAGGCAGCAGAAGAGCCTTTGTACGACGAGTCTAAGGGCTGTACCAAAGAGTTCACGACGCTCCGGTCTGTGTTAAAGCTGTTGATGTTAAAAGCTAGATATGGTCTGTCTGATGCTGGCTTCGATGCGTTCTTGAGTATTGTCGCAGACATGCTTCCAAAGGAGAACAAAGTGCCTGCTAACACGTACTATGCAAAGAAACTAATCAGTCCACTCACTATGGGCGTGGAGAAGATCCACGCGTGTAGAAATCATTGTATCCTTTATCGAGGTGATGATTATAAAGACTTGGAGAGCTGCCCAAAGTGTGGTGCAAGTAGGTACAAGACGAATAAAGACTATCGAGAGGAAGAGTGTGTTGCATCTGTGTCTAAAGGGAAGAAGCGAAAGAAAGCCAAAAAGAAGACTTCAAAATCCATGAGCAAAGAAAAAGAAGAAGTAGACTATTATGCGCTCAAAAAGATTCCTTCTTTGGTGATGTGGTACCTCCCCATCGTCGATCGGTTGAGGTGTTTGTTCGCTAACCCTGAGGATGCCAAACTTATGAGCTGTCATGCTTCTGATGAGCACAAAAACGATGGGAAGCTTCGACATCCAGCCAATGGGAAGCAGTGGCAAGATTTCAATGAGAACCACCGAGACTTTGCTGATGAACCAAGAAATATTAGGTTCGCACTGAGTACTGATGGAATGAATCCATTTGCTGAAAGGAGCAGCAAGCATAGCACATGGCCAGTGATCCTCACCATATACAACCTTCCTTCATGGTTGATGCAGAAACGGAAGTACATTTTGCTAACCATCCTTATTTCTGGACCTACACAACCTGGAGTTGATATGGATGTATTTTTACAGCCCTTAATGGAGGATATGAAAATATTGTGGGTAACGGGTGTTCAAATGTTGGATGAGTATCGTAAAGATTCATTCACGCTGAGAGCAATTATTTTTGTTACGATCAACAATTACCCTGCACTTGTTCACATTATCAGGCCAGTTTAAGGGAAAGGTTGGCTGCACAGTATGCATTGATGAAACTGCTTACGTGTCCCTTACTGCATCTAAGAAGATAGTGTACATGAGGCACAGACGCTTTTTATTGGAAGGACACAGGTACCGCATGCGAAAGATGGATAAGTACTTTGACAATAATGCTGAACTACATTCTACTGCTCCATTAGGTAACAATAGAGGTCATAGAGATTTTGAAATAGTCAGGAATATCAAGTTTGTTTTCGGGAAGAAGACAAAAGACGGAAAAACAAGGAAGGATGCCAAACCAGCTCCGGGGGCTATATTCAAGAAAAAGTCTATTTTCTTCGAGTACTTGCCTTACTGGAAAGAGTTAGATGTGCGACATGCGATCGATGGTATGCACGTTCAGAAGAACGTGTTTGAAAGCATAATTGGCACCTTGCTAGACATAAAGGGCAAAACAAAAGAAGGGCTCAATTCACGCATGGACTTGGTAAATTTAGGCATAAAAAAGGAACTACATCCTGTTCTTCAAGAAAATGGGAAGTACCATCTCCCAGCAGCAAACTACAATCTCAATGTAGATGAGAAACATGCGATGTGTGTTTGGATTAAGAATTTGAAAGTCCCATCTGGATTCTGCTCTAGCATACGGAGTATTGTGTCAATGAAAGACCTGATAGTCACCAACTACAACTCACATGATTGTCATGTCATGCTGACTACATTCCTACCTATTGCCATCAGGGCTATAATCCTTTGTTTTTAAAGATGGCAATCACACGGTTGTGCTACTTTTTCAACAAAATTTCACAAAAGGTAATTGGCCGTGATGAGTTGGCATCTCTTCAGGAATTCGCAGTGGAGACAATATCACAGTTTGAGATGTGTTTCCCTCCATCGTTCTTTGATATTATGGTGCACCTTGTGGTGCACTTGGTGCCACAAATAGAGGCATTGGGTCCTATGTACTTGCATGAAATGTGGACGTATGAGCATTTCATGTCAATACTGAATGGCTATGTATCAACCCGTGCTCGTCCCGAGGCATCCATGATAGAGGGGTACTATACCGAAGAGGCCATTGAGTCCGGAGGTCCATTCTGCAATAGTATCCTAAAAGACCAGGTTGCAATAGGTCTGCCTCCATCACGACACGAGGGTAGATTGTATGGAAGCGAGAGGATGGGACGGAAATCTTTCATCCCACCAGATTACAATACAGTACTTGAGGCACATCACAGCATCCTACATCAGCTAGCGATAATAGAGCCATTTATCCAACAACACATCAATGAGCTTCACGAGCAAAATCCTGGGCATACGGCTGATTGGGTAATGAAGCAACATAAGCAGCAGTTCAACACATGGCTAATGGTGAAGGACATTCCACGTGGAGAAACATTAGAAGAAAAAACCATCAAGGGGTTGGCATCTGGACCATCACGCCAGGTCACAACATGGCAAACCTATGACATTAGTGGATTCACATTTTGTACCAAGTCCAAGGACAAAAAGAGCATGTCACAAAATAGTGGTGTTCGATGCGAGGCCATAGATGATGAAACTGGTGAGATTATTACATATTTTGGCTTTATTGAGGACATATGGGAACTAGACTATGATACATTTCGGATCTCGGTTTTCCGATGTCAATGGGTTGAAGACAAACATGTCACGGTAGACAAATATGGGGTCAGAGTTCTTGATCTAAGTAAGGTAGGTTACAAAGATGACCCATGGATCCTTGCTAATCATGCTGCACATGTCTTCTATGCTGAACAAATCATTTCTAACAATGAGAAGAAAAGAACCGACAAACCGAAGTATGTAGTTTTCCTGGAAAACAACAAGCTATAGGAGTTGATGGTGTATCTGATTTAGAGGATTTTAACCAGTTCAACGACATGTCTCTTTTCATAGACCATCCAACCAAGATAAGGAACGTTGAGCGAAGCATCCCACGCAATTCGATGCCCTGGGTACGCCACGATGGACAAGGCAGAACAATAGCTCCCTAGATTATATAGTTGTCATGTAATTGATTATTGTTAGGACATGTCATGTAATTGATTATTGTTAGCGACAAACCGAAGCATGTAATTTTACATGACTTTCTAGTGACTTTCTAGAGAGGAGAGGGAGAGGGAGAGAGAGCTATTGTTGCCAATGCGCTCGGAGCAGGTCCAGCACTTACCGTCCGTGCGGATGCAGCACTTTGCACATCCAGAATGCCCGTTCTTCAGCGCGTCCTTCTCCACGGATAGTGTCACAGTCGCCTCTTCCTCATCCTCCAACCCCGCCTCTTCCTCATCCTCCACCACCACCTTGGCTTTCTTTGGAGTGCCGCCGTCAGAGGAAGTCGTGGTCTTTTTGCCGGTCATGGTTTATCACCTAGAACACGAGGTAAAATAAAAGTAGGGAGGACTATTCGACTAATAAATATATATATATCAGGCAGTAAGAAACAAGCATCTTCAAAGAACATGCTGTGAAAGAACTTGGAAAGATGTTTACCAGATCTGATACTTGTGAAAGAACTTCACACCAATGGTGACGAGAGACGCGAAGCCAGGAGACGACGTAGTATTTAAACACTGCAAGAACGGGCATTCTGGTGACTTTCTAGAGAGGAGAGAGAGAGGGAGAGAGAGGAGAGAGAGAGATAGGAGAAATAGAGAAGAGAGAAAGGAGAGAGAGGAGAGAGAGAGGAGAGAGAGAGGAGAGAGAGAGAGGAGAGAGAGGGAGAGATAGAGGAGGGAGAGAGAGGAGGGAGAGGGGAGAGGGAGGAGCTAGGGAGAGGAGAGAGAGGAGAGAGAGAGGAGAGAGAGGAGAGAGAGGGGAGAGAGAGGAGCTAGGGAGAGGACAGAGAGGAGAGAGAGAGGAGAGAGAGAGGAGGGAGAGAGAGAAGTAATATATATATATTATGTATACTAAATATATATATATTTATATATTTAATATGTATAAAATTTTATATACTTAATATATGAATATACAATAAAAAATAATATACTAAAATATTACTACTGGCGGTTCACAACGAAAACCGCCAGTAGAAATGGCCTCCACAGTCTGTGGAAGGCATTTCTACTGGCGGTTCTCGATGACAACCGCCAGTAGAAATATATCCTATATAAAGGAGCGCGCGCGGGGCCGAAAATTTCGCTAAGTCTTTGGCGCCCAGTCTTTTACACTTTGAAAGTCGCCTAGAGGGGGTGAATAGGGCGAAACTGAAATTTACAAAGTTAATCACAACTACAAGCCGGGTTAGCGTTAGAAATAATAATGAGTCCGAGAGAGAGGGTGCAAAACAAATCACAAGCGAATAAAGAGTGTGACACACGAATTTGTTTTACCGAGGTTCGGTTCTTGCAAACCTACTCCCCGTTGAGGTGGTCACAAAGACCGGGTCTCTTTCAACCCTTTCCCTCTCTCAAACGGTCCCTCGGACCGAGTGAGCTTTTCTTCTCAATCAATTGGAACATAAAGTTCCCACAAGGACCACCACACGATTGGTGTCTCTTGCTTCAATTACAAGTGATTTTGATCTCAAGAAAGAATGAGAAAGAAAGCAATCCAAGCGCAAGAGCTCAAAAGAACACAACAAATCTCTCTCCCACTAGTCACTAAAGCTTTGTGTGGAATTGGGAGAGGATTTGATCACTTGGGTGTGTCTAGAATTGAATGCTAGAGCTCTTGTAAATAGTTGGAAGGTGGAAAACTTAGATCACTTGAATGTGGGGTGGTTGGGGGTATTTATAACCCCAACCACCAAACTAGTCGTTTGGTGGAGGCTGCTGTCGCATGGCGCACCAGACAGTCCGGTGCGCCACCGGACACTGTCCGGTGCGCCAGCCACGTCACCAGGCCGTTGGGTTCCGACCGTTGGAGCTCTGACGTGTGGGCCTGCCTGGCTGTCCGGTGGCGCACCGGACAAGTCCTGTAGACTGTCCAGTGTGCCACCCACGCGTGCACTGCTCCTCTGCGCGCGCAGGCACGCATTTAATGCGTTACAGTCGATCGTTGGCGCGAAGTAGTCGTTGCTCCGCTGGCTCACTGGACAGTCCGGTGTGCACCGGACATGTCCGATGAATTTTAGCGGAGCAGAAATCCGAAGCTGGCGAGTTCAGAGCCGCTCTCCCCTGGGGCACCGGACACTGTCCGGTGGTACACCGGACAGTCCGGTGAATTATAGCGAAGCACCTCTGAGAATTCCCGAAGGTGCGAAGTTTAGCTTGGAGTTCCCTAGTGCACCGGACACTGTCCGGTGGCACAACGGACAGTCCGGTACGCCAGACCAGGACACACTTCGGTGGTCCCTTGCTCTTTTTGTTGAACCCTTTTCTTGGTCTTTTTATTGGCTTAGTGTGAACCTTTGGCACATGTATAACTTATAGACTAGAGCAAACTAGTTAGTCCAATTATTTGTGTTGGGCAATTCAACCACCAAAATCAATTAGGAAATAGGTGTAAGCCTAATTCCCTTTCAATCTCCCCCTTTTTGGTGATTGATGCCAACACAAACCAAAGCAAGTATATAAGTGCATAATTGAACTAGTTTGCATAATGTAAGTGCAAAGGTTACTTGGAATTGAGCCAATATAACTACTCATAAGATATGCATGGATTGTTTCTTTTTCTTTAACATTTTGGACCACGCTTGCACCACTTGTTTTGTTTTTGCAAATCCTTTTTCAAAGTCCTTTTGCAAATAGTCAAAGGTAAATGAATAAGATTTTGCAAAGCATTTTCAAGATTTGAAATTTTCTCCCCCTGTCTCAAATGCTTTTCCTTTGACTAAACAAAACTCCCCCTTAATGAAATCCTCCTCTTAGTGTTCAAGAGGGTTTTAAGATATCGATTTTGAAAATACTACTTTCTCCCCCTTTTGAACACAATAAGATACCAATTTAAAATTTACTAATTGAAAATCATTAGTTTTAAAAACTAGGTGGTGGTGCGGTCCTTTTGCTTTGGGCTAATACTTTCTCCCCCTTTGGCATGAATCGCCAAAAACGGATACTTTGAGTGATATATAAGCCCTTTTAATTACTTTCTCCCCCTTTGGTCATAAATAAATGAGTGAAGATTATACCAAAGTTGAAGAGTGATGCGGAGCGACGGTGAAGGATGAGTTATGGAATGGAGTGGAAGCCTTTGTCTTCGCCGAAGACTCGAATTCCCTTTCAATACACCTATGACTTGCTTTGAAATTTACTTGAAAACACATTAGTCATAGCATATGAAAGAGACATGATCAAAGGTATATTAATGAGCTATGTGTGCAAAACATCAAAAGAAATTCCTAGAATCAAGAATATTTAGCTCATGCCTAAGTTTGTTAAAGGTTTGTTCATCTAGTGGCTTGGTAAAGATATCGGCTAATTGATCTTTAGTATTAATGTATGCAATCTCGATATCTCCCTTTTGTTGGTGATCCCTTAAGAAATGATACCGAATGGCTATGTGTTTAGTGTGGTTATGCTCAACCGGATTATCCGCCATGCGGATTGCACTCTCATTATCACATAGAAGAGGAACTTTGGTTAATTTGTAACCGTAGTCCCTAAGGGTTTGCCTCATCCAAAGTAGTTGCGCGCAACAATGTCCTACGACAATATACTCGGCTTCGGCGGTAGAAAGAGCTACGGAATTTTGCTTCTTTGAAGCCCAAGACACCAAGGATCTTCCCAAGAACTGGCAAGTCCCCGATGTGCTCTTTCTATTAATTTTACACCTCGCCCAATCGGCATGTGAATAACCAATCAAATCAAATGTGGATCCCCTAGGATACCAAAGCCCAAACTTAGGAGTATAAACTAAATATCTCAAGATTCGTTTTACGGCCGTAAGGTGAGCTTCCTTAGGGTCGGCTTGGAATCTTGCACACATGCATACGGAAAGCATAATATCCGGTCGAGATGCACATAAATAGAGTAAAGAGCCTATCATCGACCGGTATACCTTTTGATTGACGGATTTACCTTCTGTGTTGAGGTCGAGATGCCCATTGGTTCCCATGGGTGTCTTGATGGGTTTGGCATCCTTCATCCCAAACTTGCTTAGAATATATTGAGTATACTTCGTTTGGCTAATGAAGGTGCCCTCTTGGAGTTGCTTTACTTGAAATCCCAAGAAATACTTCAACTCTCCCATCATAGACATCTCGAATTTCTGTGTCATGATCCTACTAAACTCTTCACATGTAGATTCGTTAGTAGACCCAAATATAATGTCATCAACATAAATTTGGTATACAAACAAATCATTTTCAAGTGTTTTGGTAAAGAGTGTAGGATCAGCCTTTTCGACTTTGAATCCATTAGTGATAAGGACATCTCTAAGGCATTCATACCACGCTCTTGGGGCTTGCTTGAGCCCATAAAGCGCCTTAGAGAGTTTATAAACATGGTTAGGGTACTCACTAACTTCAAAACCGGGAGGTTGCTCAACATAGACCTCTTCCTTGATTGGTCCATTGAGGAAAGCACTTTTCACGTCCATTTGGTAAAGCTTAAAGCCATGGTAAGTAGCATAGGCAAGTAATATGCGAATTGACTCAAGCCTAGCTACGGGTGCATAGGTTTCACCAAAATCCAAACCTTCGACTTGGGAGTATCCCTTGGCCACAAGTCGGGCTTTGTTCCTTGTCACCACACCATGCTCATCTTGCTTGTTGCGGAAAACCCATTTGGTTCCTACAACATTTTGATTAGGACGTGGAACTAAATGCCATACCTCGTTCCTAGTGAAGTTGTTGAGCTCCTCTTGCATCGCCATCACCCAATCCGAATCTAGTAGTGCTTCCTCTACTCTGTGTGGCTCAATAGAGAAAACAAAAGAGTAATGCTCACAAAAATGTGCAACACGAGATCTAGTGGTTACCCCCTTATAAATGTCGCCGAGGATGGTGTCGACGGGGTGATCTCGTTGGATTGCTTGGTGGACTCTTGGGTGTGGCGGTCTTGGTTCTTCATCCTCCTTGTCTTGATCATTTGCGTCTCCCCCTTGATTATTGCCGTCATCTTGAGATGGCTCATCTCTTTGATCTTCTTCTTCATCAACTTGAGCCTCATCCTCATTTTGAGTTGGTGGAGATGCTTGCGTTGAGGAGGATGGTTGATCTTGTGCATTTGGAGGCTCTTCGGATTCCTTAGGACACACATCCCCAATGGACATGTTCCTTAGTGCGATGCACGGAGCCTCTTCATCACCTATCTCATCAAGATCAACTTGCTCTACTTGAGAGCCGTTAGTCTCATCAAACACAACGTCACAAGAAACTTCAACTAGTCCAGTGGACTTGTTAAAGACTCTATATGCCCTTGTGTTTGAATCATATCCTAGTAAAAAGCCTTCTACAGTCTTAGGAGCAAATTTAGATTTTCTACCTCTTTTAACAAGAATAAAGCATTTACTACCAAAGACTCTAAAATATGAACTGTTGGGCTTTTTACCGGTTAGGAGTTCGTATGATGTCTTCTTGAGGATTCAGTGTAGATACAACCGGTTGATGGCGTAGCAGGCGGTGTTGACCGCCTCGGCCCAAAACCGATTCGAAGTCTTGTACTCATCAAGCATGGTTCTTGCCATGTCCAATAGAGTTCTATTCTTCCTCTCCACTACACCATTTTGTTGTGGGGTGTAGGGAGAAGAGAACTCATGCTTGATGCCCTCCTCCTCAAGGAAGCCTTCGATTTGTGAGTTCTTGAACTCCGTCCCGTTGTCGCTTCTAATTTTCTTTATCCTTAAGCCGAACTCGTTTTGAGCTCGTCTCAAGAATCCCTTTAATGTTTCTTGGGTATGAGATTTTTCCTGCAAAAAGAACACCCAAGTGAAGCGAGAATAATCATCCACAATAACTAGACAGTACTTACTCCCGCCGATGCTTATGTAAGCTATCGGGCCGAATAGGTCCATGTGTAGGAGCTCCAGCAGTCTGTCAGTCGTTATGATGTTCTTGTGTGGATGATGAGCACCAACTTGCTTCCCTGCTTGGCATGCGCTACAAATCCTGTCTTTCTCAAAATGAACATTTGTTAATCCTAAAATGTGCTCTCCCTTTAGAAGTTTATGAAGATTCTTCATCCCAACATGGGCAAGTCGGCGGTGCCAGAGCCAACCCATGTTAGTCTTAGCAATTAAGCAAGTGTCGAGTTCAGCTCTATCAAAATCTACCAAGTATAGCTGACCCTCTAACACTCCCTTAAATGCTACTGAATCATCACTTCTTCTAAAGACAGTGACACCTACATCAGTAAAAAGACAGTTGTAGCCCATTTGACATAATTGAGATACGGAAAGCAAATTGTAATCTAATAAATCAACAAGAAAAACATTGGAAATGGAATGGTCAGATGAAATAGCAATTTACCCAATCCTTTGACCAAACCTTGGTTTCCATCCCCGAATGTGATAGCTCGTTGGGGATCTTGGTTTTTCTCGTAGGAGGAGAACATCTTCTTCTCCCCTGTCATGTGATTTGTGCACCCGCTGTCAATGATCCAACTTGAGCCCCCAGATGCATAAACCTACAAAACAAGTTTAGTTCTTGACTTTAGGTACCCAAATGGTTTTGGGTCCTTTGGCATTAGACACAAGAACTTTGGGTACCCAAACACAAGTCTTTGATCCCTTGTGTTTGCCCCCAACATACTTGGCAACTACCTTGCCGGATTTGTTAGTTAACACATAAGATGCATCAAAAGTTTTAAAGGAAATGTTATGATCATTTGATGCACTAGGAGTTTTCTTCTTAGGCAACTTAGCACGGGTTGGTTGCCTAGAGCTAGATGTCTCACCCTTATACATAAAAGCATGATTAGGGCCAGAGTGAGACTTCCTAGAGTGAATTCTCCTAATCTTGCTCTCGGGATAACCGACAGGGTATAAAATGTAACCCTCGTTATCCTGAGGCATGGGAGCCTTGCCCTTAACAAAATTAGACAATCTTTTAGGAGGGGCATTAAGTTTGACATTGTCCCCCTTTTGGAAGCCAATGCCATCCTTGATGCCAGGGCGTCTCCCACTATAGAGCATGCTTCTAGCAAATTTAAATTTTTTGTTTTCTAAGTCATGCTCGGCAATTTTAGCATATAATTTTGCTATATGATCATTTTGTTGTTTAATTAAGGCCATGTGATCATGTATAGCATTAACATCAACATCTCTACATCTAGTGCAAATAGTGACATGCTCAGTGGTAGATGTAGAGGGTTTGCAAGAATTAAGTTCAACAATCTTAGCACGCAATATATCATTTTTATCTCTAAGATCGGAAATAGTAACATTGCAAACGTCTAATTCTTTAGCCTTAGCAAGCAATTTTTCATTTTCATTTCTAAGGCTAGCAAGAGAAAAGTTCAATTCTTCAATCTTAGCAAGAAAATCAACATTATCATTGCTAGGATTTGAAATTGAAACATCACACATATTTGAATCAACCTTAGCTAACAAATTAGCATTTTCATTTCTAAGGTTGTCAATAGTTTCATGGCAAGTGCTTAGCTCACTATATAGTTTTTCACACTTTTCTACTTCTAGAGCATAAGCATTTTTGACCTTAACATGCTTCTTATTTTCTTTAATAAGGAAGTCCTCTTGGGTGTCCAAGAGATCATCCTTCTCATGAATAGCACTAATCAATTCATTTAACTTTTCTTTTTGTTGCATGTTTAGGTTGGCAAAAAGAATGCGTAAGTTATCTTCCTCATCATTAGCATTATCATCACTAGAGGACTCATATCTAGTGGAGGATTTGGATTTAACCTTCTTCTTTTTGCCGTCGTTTGCCATGAGGCACTTGTGGCCGACGTTGGGGAAGAGAAGTCCCTTGGTGACGGCGATGTTTGCGGCGTCCTCGTCGGAGGAGGAGTCGATGGAGCTCTCGTCGGAGTCCCACTCCCGGCAAACATGGGCATCGTCGCCCTTCTTCTTGTAGTACCTCTTCTTCTCCTTTCTTCTCCCCTTCTTGTCATCGCCCCTGTCACTGTCACTAGAAATAGGACATTTTGCTATAAACTGACCGGGCTTACCACATTTGTAGCAAACTTTCTTGGAGCTGGGCTTGTAGTCTTTCCCCCTCCTTTGCTTGAGGATTTGGCGGAAGCTCTTGATGACGAGCGCCATTTCCTCATTGTCGAGCTTTGAGGCGTCGATTGGTTGTCTACTTGATGTAGATTCCTCCTTCTTCTCCTCCGTCGCTTTGAATGCGACCGGTTGTGCTTCGGACGTGGAGGGGCCATCAAGCTCGTTGATCTTCTTTGAGCCTTATATCATCAATTCAAAGCTCACAAAATTCACGATTACTTCCTCGGGAGTCATTAGTGTATATCTAGAATTGCCACGAATTAATTGAACTTGAGTAGGGTTAAGGAAAACGAGTGATCTTAAAATAACCTTAAGCATTTCGTGGTCACCCATTTCTTGCTCCCGAGGTTGCGCACTTGGTTCACCAAGGTTTTGAGCCGGTTGTACATGTCTTGTGGCTCCTCCCCTTGGCGAAGTCGGAAGCGACCGAGCTCCCCCTCGATCGTTTCCCGCTTGGTGATTTTGGTCACCTCGTCTCCTTCGTGCGCGGTCTTTAGTGTGTCCCAAATCTCCTTAGCATTTTTCAACTCTTGCACCTTATTATACTCCTCTCGACTTAGAGAGGCGAGGAGTATAGTTGAGGCTTGGGAGTTGAAGTGTTGGATTTGGGCCACTTCGTCGTCATCATAGTCTTCATCCCCTACGGATGGTACCTGTACACCAAACTCAACGACATCCCATATAATTTTGTGGAGTGAGGTTAGATGAAATCGCATCAAATCACTCCACCTTGCATAATCTTCACCATCAAACGTTGGTGGTTTGCCTAATGGGACGGAAAGTAAAGGCGTATGTTTAGGAATGCGAGGATAGCGTAGGGGGATCTTACTAAACTTCTTGCGCTCATGGTGCTTAGAGGTAATGGACGGCGCGTCGGAGCCGGAGGTGGAAGGTGATGAAGTATCGGTCTCGTAGTAGACCACCTTCCTCATCTTCTTTTTCTTGTCGCCACTCCGATGCGACTTGTGGGAAGAGGCTTTCTTCTCCTTCCCTTTCCCCTTGTTGCGGGACTCTTCCGATGAAGCCTTCCCGTGGCTTGTAGTGGGCTTGTCGCCGGTCTCCATCTCCTTCTTGGCGTGATCTCCCGACATCACTTCGAGCGGTTAGGCTCTAATGAAGCACTGGGTTCTGATACCAATTGAAAGTCGCCTAGAGGGGGGTGAATAGGGCGAAACTGAAATTTACAAAGTTAATCACAACTACAAGCCGGGTTAGCGTTAGAAATAATAATGAGTCCGAGAGAGAGGGTGCAAAACAAATCACAAGCGAATAAAGAGTGTGACACGCGGATTTGTTTTACCGAGGTTCGGTTCTTGCAAACCTACTCCCCGTTGAGGTGGTCACAAAGACCGGGTCTCTTTCAACCCTTTCCCTCTCTCAAACGGTCCCTCGGACCGAGTGAGCTTTTCTTCTCAATCAATTGGAACACAAAGTTCCCACAAGGACCACCACACGATTGGTGTCTCTTTCTTCAATTACAAGTGAGTTTGATCTCAAGAAAGAATGAGAAAGAAAGCAATCCAAGCGCAAGAGCTCAAAAGAACACAACAAATCTCTCTCTCACTAGTCACTAAAGCTTTGTGTGGAATTGGGAGAGGATTTGATCACTTGGGTGTGTCTAGAATTGAATGCTAGAGCTCTTGTAAGTAGTTGGAAGGTGGAAAACTTAGATCACTTGAATGTGGGGTGGTTGGGGGTATTTATAACCCCAACCACCAAACTAGCCGTTTGGTGGAGGCTGCTGTCGCATGGCGCACCGGACAGTCCGGTGCGCCACTGGACACTGTCCGATGCGCCAGCCACGTCACCAGGCCATTGGGTTCCGACCGTTGGAGCTCTGACGTGTGGGCCCGCCTGGCTGTCCGGTGGCGCACCGGACAAGTCCTGTAGACTGTCCGGTGTGCCACCCGCGCGTGCACTGCTCCTCTGCGCGCGCAGGCGCGCATTTAATGCGTTGTAGTCGACCGTTGGCGCGAAGTAGTCGTTGCTCCGCTGGCTCACCGGACAGTCCGGTGTGCACCGGACATGTCCGGTCAATTTTAGCGGAGCAGAAATCCGAAGCTGGCGAGTTCAGAGCCGCTCTCCCCTGGGGCACCGGACAGTCCGGTGAATTATAGCGAAGCGCCTCTCAGAATTCCCGAAGGTGCGAAGTTTAGCTTGGAGTTCCCGGGTGCACCGGACATTGTCCGGTGGTGCACCGGACACTGTCCGGTGGCACACCGGACAGTCCGGTGCGCCAGACCAGGGCACACTTCGGTGGTCCCTTGCTCTTTTTGTTGAACCCTTTTCTTGGTCTTTTTATTAGCTTAGTGTGAACCTTTGGCACCTGTATAACTTATAGACTAGAGCAAACTAGTTAGTCCAATTATTTGTGTTGGGCAATTCAACCACCAAAATCAATTAGGAAATAGGTGTAAGCCTAATTCCCTTTCACACTTCCCGCCGTCAGGCTGCCGAAATTTCGCCCCGGCGATCTTCTCCGCCGTGCGCCGCCGTCGTCGACGTCGTCGTCCCCACGCCGTAGGTACGTTCTCCTCTCTCTCTCTCCCTTCTTCGACTATGATCGCTCGGGCATGCCGCCGCCGCCGTGCACACGCCGCCGCCGCGCGTGTAAACCCTAGGCCTAGGAAGAGTGACAGAGTGAGAGGGAAGAGAGAGGGAAGAGTGTAAACCCTACGCGCGTCTCTAGAGAGTGAGAGAGAGGGAGAGGAGGGGAGAGAGGGAGAGGGAAGAGAGAGGAGGGAGAGGGAAGAGAGAGGAGAGGAGAGAGGGAAAGGGAAGAGAGAGGAAAGAGAGTGGAGGGAGGGAGAGAGAGAGAGAAGAGAGAGGAGGGAGAGGGAGTGTATATATAGGAAAGAGAGTGGAGGGAGAGGGACAGAGATGTAACACCCCAGGTGTTACTCAGGGTGTCCACCCAGGGCTACCCCTTTTAACTTATTATCACATGAGGATTGATTTGGGCAAAGTACATCAAACTTGGAATTCAAGGTCCTAAGCAAGTGCAAACCATCTTGGATATCATGCCCTAGCTTGTCATGCACATCTAAGGGGGGGATTTCCCAAAACCCTAAAGCAAACCCTCCTTGAGCAATAGGAACCCTAATTGAAGCTAGGATCAAAAGGTCATGTAAACCTTATGATCATGGCTTGGACCAAATATAAAAGTTGTAGTATGCTTCATAACCTACAAATAATAGTAAGAAAGTACCCCCAAAAAGATTTCAGAAAAGTCCCAAAAAGTTCACCAAAGGTTGAGCACAAGGGAAAAATTCAGAATTTGCCTAAGTATAAAAACTAACCCTTGAGCAAAGATCCCACATGTTCACCTTAATCCAAAATTCAAAACACTTCGACCCAATTGACAAAGTGGCGCCAAATTAACCCTAGAATGCCCTGGAAAGAGGTGACACCTACCCTAGGACGTTTGACATGACTTGGCACCATTTTTGTCTCGGTTTGGACCTGTCTGACACAGCCGACTTCCCACCCTCATATCTCTCTAACCCGACCACATCTACTCTTGGAACTCACATGAACTAGGTAGCTCTAGGTGCAGGGAAGAGATCTCCCACATGTGATAGGGTAAGATTCGTACGTTTTGGCCGCTCAGCAGAGGGAAGAACACGGGCAGAAGCAACGAGCCACGTGTTCGACGCGCTCTGAGCTCGCCAGAGCACGCCCGCGCGCGCCCCCGCGTGCCCCGCGTCGCGCTAACGGCCAGCCGGCGCCCTGTCCCGCGCCCGCGCCTATAAAGCCCACCCAGGTGTCGGTTACACTCTTCCGCGCACGCTCAAACCAAACCGGAGCTCAGTTCACCGCCGTTTGCCCGTGCGCGGCGTGTCCGCGGCCACCCGAGCCACTGCCGCCGTAGACCGGCCAGTCCAGCTTTCCCCAGCCCCATCCAACCCTCTGAGACGAGTAAGCACACCTCGGTGAAGCTCCCCGGGCGAGGAATCGAAGCCTACTTCGCCGGAGAGGCCAGTCCACGGTCGCCGGAGTTCACCACCCCGCCGGAGTGCGTGTACCGGGTAAATCACTGAGCCATTTCTCGATTCACTGCACAGATAGCCTATACGTCACCCCAGGAAGCTCACCGTGCCCTTGGATTGAACCAGATCGCCGTGGTTTGGCCGGTACACTCGCCGCCGACGAGAACACCCGCCTGCGCACGTGGACCGAGCGATTCCGGCCATCCCCGCCGTCGAGCCGCACCTCGCTGTGACCGCCAGAGCCTCCCCGAGCCAACCCTGCCCTTCGCCGGACCTATCTCGCCGCCGGTAAGCCGTGCCACCCTTTTCTTTCCCGCGGGTACTGTTTACATTGGGGGAAGGACTGCGGGTGAGGAAGAGAAGGTCAGGGGCTTTTGAACTGTCAGCGACCCAAGGGAACAGTGGCGCAGGGGTAGATTTGTGCGAGTTGATTTAGTCTAAACCCAGGGGCCTCGGTGTAAACTGTTTTTCCAGGAAACTCTTATTAAATCTTTTTTTTAAATTGAACAGAAGCTTTAAAAATTCATAACTTCTGTTTAGTTCATCCAAATTTGGTCAAACAAATTTTGTCAGACTCTAAATAATGTAACCTACTTAAGAAAAATACAATACCCCTATGTACTGTAGAAAACTATAAGGTTCTGATTTAAGTTTAGTTTTGGCCAAAAGCTCAATAATAGAAAGAAAAAATAGTTGTACTATTTGACTAGGGTTAGAAAAGTTTGGGGAAGTTTAAATCTACCTACTGACCTGTTTAAAAATGTTAAACCTCTCTGTCCACTCCATTAAGTTAGTTTTTACCCCTTATTCTATAATATGCTTAAGGATAAGAAAAATAGAAAAGGTGATTCAAATAATGAACCAGAGGGCACCCCTATTTTTGGTGGGATACTTATTCAATATAGTTCACTGGAAAAATCTATCATACCCTGGTTGAGTATAAAATAAGTGGGATACCTTTTATTTGAATAAAACAATGAAAACTTAGAAAAACCCTACAAAAATAACCCCAAGGTAAAAACACCCCCACCCTTGGGATAGTTAATGTTTTGTTATTAAGAACGTAGGAAAAATATGAAATCTGCTGTTTGGCATTTTTCAAATAACAATGTAGTAGAAAGTGCCTTTTTGACATTAAACTTTAGAAAATCATAACTAAATAACCACCCCTTAGCTTTCTGTGATTTTTTGCACAGAAGCCTATTATTACTGTTAGATGCCAACAAAAATAACCCTTAGGGCATAACTCACCCCTAATTAAGAGATGTAATGTAAAGTGGCCCCTTTTACACAACTCTTGTTATTTTTGTCTAAAGCATAGCCTTTATGTTTTAAGCCTCAAATTCTGAAAACAGGCTAGAATAGCAGATGGCAACCCACTGTAATTTTTACAGAATTTTTGGAAAATATTAAACCACTGTCATAGTTCAAACCTACACTAGAAACCCTAAGGAGAAATTAAAGAAAGGAAAATGAAGAATGGTAATTAGTGTCATCCTAAAACCCTTGTAATTTGTCCACTGAAATGTATAAAGACAATACAAATCCACTATGTTATCCTCAATGAAAACCTAAGCCTAAAAGTAATAAGCATAACCCACTGGAAGACCCGCATGACTAAGAAACCCTAAGTTACTATTTAACTTAGCTTTCTTTTTAGCATAATGTTATTAATCCTGCATAATCATGACATACATGTTCATTGCATTTCGATAGACTGTAACCTTGCTGACAGAGAGTACGTCCTCGTGCCGGAGCAAGGAGCTGCTCAGGAGGTAGCCCTAGATCCAGCACCAGAGCCTGCACCAGAGGACCTGTCTGCCACTGCTTTGGAAGGCAAGCCCCGGTTTATGCATAACCTGTTATTTATGCTATTTTACTTCACTTAATGATTGTAGGATTGATTGTGCACTTAGGTGTAGGAATTGTTTGAAACCCTAGTTGCATGATCTCAGGAATCCTTTTGAGATGGATACTAATATGCTAGGTCGAGTAGTTGCTTTATTGAATTAGGATCTCGGTAGAAGACGAGTGATATTTCTAGCACTCGCGCGAGATCAGGAATTGGTTGTACCCACTTTTCATATCATATTGATAGTTGGTTGGTGGACACGGATCCATGGGGATGCGTGGTCTGCGAGGTGAAATTGGAATAAGGATTAACGTGCGGATACCTGTGTCAAGCGATTGAACGTACTAAGCACATGCCGAGAAATATGGTAAATCGGTAAGCCTAGTACCTGATTGAACCTGGCAGTAGACTTTGCCCCTCACGCGACCTGAGACATGGTCTCCCATTCCGGTTATGGTGGGTACAAGTGCGGTCACTGCACGACGGCAGTCGGGGTCAGTGAGGCATTGTACGCCAAGGCGGTGAGCCCTGTTCTGCTGACAGGGAATCGATGGGGACGGTTGATGTGTGTGGGGACGGAGTGCCCCTACATGTCGTGTGTTTAGGTTTACCTTGCAAGGATAAAAACTCGATTCGAATCGTCTGCTTCTCGCAGCTAATGAGACTGCTTGATCCATTGTACTACATTGAGTAACAAGTGGAAATATGATGAGTTGATATAAGTTGTTGATTGCTAATAATGCTTGCTACCCTGTATGAGTAGATAGTACACTTTTAGCCTTAAGAGAGTCACACTTAATTTGACAAAGTTAAAACTTGACTTAGAAACTCAGCTAGTGCTTTTGGCAACCAAACCCCACAGCCAAACAGCTGCATGTCTAGAGGTAGAAGAGTAGACTCCTCACACCGGGTAAGTCTAGCTGAGTATTAGTATACTCAGCCTTGCTCGTGGCATAATTTTACAGGTTCTCTGGAGGACATGGTTGCTGGAGTGACTTGGCCGTCCATCTTGCCACCGGGTTGGACTGTCGAGTGGGACACTGCCTCGGCTGAGGAGGAGCGTGAGGAGTGATGGGACAGGCTTCCCCATCTCTCTATTTATTTATCGTTAGTTTATTTCCGCTGTACTTCAAACAATGATGACTACTTTTGCAAAACTCCGATGATGATGTAATAATTTAATACTCCTTAATGCATGGTTTTATGCTTTATTGTATTTGCTCTGTGACTCACCATCGAGTGAGATTGTGGTACTTGATCCTGTCAGTGGCCGTGTCGGACTAGATCCGAGGGATTGATGGGTTATTCCCATTTAAGTGTGGTCTAGCCTCTAAGGCGGGACTTAGGCACTTAAGTTGAAATAATTCGGGCAGTTCCGCCACAGCTGGTATCGGAGCTTGTACCACCACAGAGGAATCAATAAAATGTGAATACCATCATTTTTCCAAAATAAAACTTGATAGGAACAATGTTGGATAGATAGTAGGACGAGCAGGATAGACCTAGGACGTGAAGCCTTAGGATGATAGAAGGGTAGCTAGGTGGCTAAGTAATTAGGCCCTACAGGCCACTTTTACAGGATGGGAGTTCTTCCCTATTCCTTCTATCTTGTTGTGAGGTCGTTCAGGACGAGCATGCATGCATTCTTAAAATTTAACAAATGAAAAATTAAGTGAGGACCTAATTACAAAATGATAACCAACTAGGTCCCCAGTATTTTTTTATTTTTATTATTTATTTAACTAGAGAAAGGCAGAGTTTTATTTTTTCTTGTTCTTTTTATAATTCTTTTTCTTTTACTTACGCTTAACCGTACACAGATGACTTCCCACGGATCCTCAGAGGACGGAAATGCACTGTCCCACACTGACGGACTTGCACGAGAGGGCTTTCCCCGCATTTTGTGGGAGGTACTTCAGGGGGCTGGATACACGACACCCCCTCAGTACGCGGTGCAGCAGTTCGAGAAGCACCGAGTACCCCGCTGTAGGGTGAGGATGACCTTGGAGCCTCATCCCCTGCAGCCAGGCTGGCACTCGTTGGACTCCGAGTCTTTTGGAGATCGAGCTGAGGACACGATCGAGGCGATCGCTCTACACGGGTTGACCACTTTCTGCGGATTCCATCCTTTGGAGCTGGCTACCCACCCCATTGGCTTGTTCCCCGCCGAAAGGGAGGACGACCCAATGTGGAAGGATCGGGTGGAGCATACCAAGGATATCTGGGCCATCTACCCAGGACAGACTGCGCACTTGACAGTACGTTGCATGAATGCTCTGTACCGTCTGCAAGTGATGCGCGGCGAGGCGATGTCCCATCTGATGGCACTATTGGAGGCGACAAAGATTACGCTGGACAACAGGGAGGAGCTTGTGGTTGATTTGTCTACTGAAATGGTGGAGAAGGACTTGCAGGTGGAGCAGCTATCCACTGATATCCAAGAGTTGGAGGAACTAGTGGGCACCAGGGAGAACACCATCGAGGTTCTCGAGGATCAGCTCATTAACACCCAGCAACAGCTTGCTGAGGCTAATGAGCACCTGGATATGCATCACCAGGAGATCCAGGACCTGGAGGCCAACGAGGACGTCGACATCGAGGGAGGAGAGGAGCCTGCCTCTAGTGTGGACACTGCTGGCTCAGGGAGACCACCTTCCCCCGAGTCGAGTGTTGCCTCGTTCGCTCACTAGGGTTCAGGACAGAGTTAGAAGTCGGATGGTAGAACTCCTCGCAGCTAGCTTAGCTTTTGCACCCTTGGGGTACTAGGCTAGATAGAGTTGAGTCTTTTTGGGACAATTGATGTAATCGTGACAAACCCTCTTGGAAGCATGTTTGATGCTGTTATCAGTTTTGAATTTGGAAGGAAAAATTTATGCCTTTTTAAATCCTTTCGGTTTAAGTTGGAATCTATCATTTTGCTTTTAACTCTTTTCGCCGCGATTAAGCCTTAAACTTGGAGTTATGGTGTTAAGTATATATGTGGTTTTTCAGATGGCCGGGAGGCAGCGTCGTGGCCAGAATGAGCGCGTCCCTCCACCGCCGCCACCGCCTCCCACTCTGCAGGAGCTGATGGCTCAGCAGAATGAGATCTTGGGGCAGCTAGCTCAGCGTCAGCCACCACCTCAGCACTATGGTGGCGGAGACCATCAGCGTCACCCCGCGGCAGCTACCTACCAGGAGTTCCTCAGTACTCAGCCCCCATTGTTCACAAGGGCAGAGGACCCACTTGACGCAGATGTGTGGTTGCGAGTGGTGGAATCCAAATTCCCGCTACTCCATGGAGCTTGCTCAGAGGTCACTAAAGTCAGGTTCGCCACCCAGCAGCTTCGCGGACCCGCAAGGACTTGGTGGGACCATTTTCTTGCCATGCAGCCAGAAGATCGAGAGGTGGAATGGAGGGAGTTCAAGGCAGCTTTCAGAGGACACCACATACCAGCCGGGATTATGGACCGAAAGCTCAACGAGTTTCTAGCACTCACTCAGGGCAACATGACAGTGTTGCAGTATGCCCAGGCTTTTAATGACTTGTGCCAGTATGCTGGATATCACGCAGACACGGATGAGAAGAAGAGAGACAGGTTCAGGAGGGGGCTCAGCACTAAGCTCCGTGAGCGTCTCAACACCGTCAGGGCCAACAGCTACAATGAGTTGGTCAACATGGCTATCTCCCAGGAGGACTGCATTACAGCTCGACAGGCAGAAAAGAAGAGGAAGACCCCTGTGGCAGGACCCTCAGCTCAGCCACAACGCTTCAGGATTGTGTCCGACACACAAAACAGGGGACCCCAGCAGCAGCAAGGAAGATGGGTGATCCGACCACAGCAGCAGCAGCAGGCACCCAACCGTACCCAGTTTCCAGCTCAGAGGAACAACCAGCAGCAGCAGCAGTACCGCCAGGCAAATGATAACAAGTGTTTCACATGTGGCAACACCGGACATTATGCCAAAAATTGCCCCAGGAACCAGCAGAGGCAGGGGCAGAATGTTAATCAGAACCAAGGCAAGAGGCAGAAGGTGCAAGTGAGGCAGGGCAGGCTAAACTTCACCACCATGGCCGATATTCCAGAGGGAGCACCCATCTTGACTGGTATCTTTACAGTTTTGAATTATCCTGCTATTGTTCTTTTTGATTCTGGTGCATCACACAGTTTTATCAGTACCAAATTTAGTGCCAAGTGTCAATTGCCTTTTCACCACACCAATGGGGGCATTACAATCTCAACACCAGGAGGCAGGGTTGCCACCTATCAGATCAATATACACGTACCAATTAAGCTGGGTAGTTTCATTTTCAAAACCACTCTCTTAATAGTGGGATTGGATAGTGTGGATATCATCTTAGGGACTGATTGGTTATCATGGCACCACGCGGTGATTGATGTTGCAGCCAGAGCCATAGAAATCCACTCTCCTTTGGATGGCGAGATTACCTTATATCTGCCCGACCAGGGTTGTACCCGTTCTTGTGCCTTCGTTATGATAGAGTCCCCAGTGGAAAAGATCCCAGTGGTCCGTGACTACCCGGATGTGTTTCCGGATGAGTTGCCAGGGATGCCACCAGACCGAGACATTGAGTTCGCAATCGAGTTACAACCCGGGACTGCTCCTATCTCCAAGAGACCTTATAGGATGCCTCCCGCGGAATTGGCAGAATTGAAGAAGCAATTGCAAGAGTTGTTGGACAAGGGGTTTATTTGCCCAAGTACTTCACCATGGGGATGTCCAGCATTATTTGTGAAGAAAAAGGATGAAAGTTTGAGGATGTGTGTTGACTACCGCCCTCTCAATGCGGTGACAATCAAGAACAAATACCCGCTGCCCCGTATTGATGTTCTGTTTGATCAGCTAGTGGGAGCCAAGGTATTCTCCAAGATAGACCTTCGCTCAGGTTACCATCAGATCAAGATCCGTGCCAGCGATATTCCCAAGACGGCCTTCTCAACCAGATATGGGTTGTATGAGTTTTTGGTGATGTCTTTTGGGCTGACCAATGCCCCGGCTTATTTCATGTACCTGATGAACTCAGTGTTTATGCCAGAGTTGGATAAGTTCATGGTCGTTTTCATTGATGATATTAAGGTCTATTCCAAGAATGAAGACGAACATGCTGAGGACCTGCACATCGTGCTCTAGCGACTGCGCGATCATCGTCTTTATGCTAAGTTGTCTAAATGCGAATTCTGGCTAAAGGAGATCAAATTTTTGGGTCACACAATTTCTCAGGATGGGATATCAGTTGATCCTGAGAAGGTGCAAGAGGTGATGGATTGGAAACCCCCGACTACAGTGAAGCAAATTCAGAGTTTTCTGGGATTGGCAGGGTATTATCGACGATTTATTCCGGATTTCTCCAGGATTGCCAAACCAATGACTAAATTGTTGAAGAAAGGAGTCAAGTATGATTGGAGCCAAAAGTGTGAAGATGCCTTTCATACTTTGAGGCAGCATTTGACAACAGCCCCAGTGCTGGCTCAACCTGACAACACCAAGCCATTTGAAGTTTATTGTGATGCTTCTGGTACAGGATTGGGATGTGTCTTGATGCAAGAGAACAGAGTCATTGCTTATGCTTCCCGAGCCCTCAGGCCCCATGAGCAGAACTACCCTACACATGACCTGGAGTTGGCAGCTGTGGTTCATGCTCTTAAGATATGGAGACAATATTTGATGGGAGCTCACTGTAACATCTATACTGATCACAAGAGTCTCAAATACATCTTCACTCAGGCAGATCTGAACATGAGGCAAAGGAGATGGTTGGAGTTAATCAAGGACTATGATTTGGAAGTGCATTACCATCCTGGCAAAGCCAATGTTGTGGCAGATGCCTTGAGCAGAAAGGCCCAGTGCAATTGTATAAGCATGGATACAAGAGTTACCACCCTGTGCGATGAGCTGTGCAAGCTGAACCTGGAAGTTGTTTCTTCAGGTGACTTGAGTTATATCTCGGTGGAACCCACATTGCAAGAGCAAATAGTGAGGGCACAGATTGAGGATAAGGGTGTTCAAATGATTAAGGAAATGATCAAGCAAAAGGCAGAGAAATACAAGTGCTTCCGTCAGGACAACAAGGGAATTTTATGGTTTGGAGACCGATTGGTTGTTCCCAAGGACCCTGAGCTCAGAAAGAGGATATTGGATGAAGCTCACCTTTCCAAATTCTCCATGCACCCTGGTAGCAACAAGATGTACCATGATCTCAGAACTTTATATTGGTGGACCAGAATGAAGAGGGAAATTGCCAAGTACATCTCCGAGTGTGACACCTGCCAGAGAATCAAGGCTAGTCACTTGAAGACAGCGGGTCCTTTGCAACCCCTTCCCATACCATCTTGGAAATGGGAGGACATTTGCATGGATTTCATCGTAGGATTGCCCAATACCTCCAGGCACCATGACTCCGTTTGGGTTATTGTGGACAGGTTGACCAAGACCGCTCATTTCTTGCCAGTGCACACCACCCACAAGGCGGAGAAGTATGCAGAAATTTATGTTGATCAAATAGTGCGATTACATGGTATTCCAAAGACCATCATATCTGACAGAGGAGCACTGTTTGTGGCACGCTTTTGGGAACAGCTGCAAGAACCACTTGGGACCCAAGTAATACGAAGCTCAGCGTACCATCCCCAAACAGATGGTCAGACAGAAAGGGTGAATCAGGTTCTGGAAGACATGTTGCGAGCATGTGCACTACACTACGGGAAGGATTGGGACAAGTGTCTTTCTTTGGCAGAGTTTTCCTATAATAACAGCTATCAGTCCAGTCTGAAGATGGCACCTTTTGAAGCCTTATATGGGAGAAGGTGTAGGACCCCACCGAATTGGTCTCAAGCAGGAGAGAGGGAAATTTTTGGGCCAGACTTGGTACTTGAAGCAGAGGCAAAGGTCAGGATCATCAAGAAGAACCTAGAAGCTGCTCAGGCCAGGCAAAAGAGCTATCATGATAAGAGGCGGAAGCCTCTACAGTTTGAGGTGGGAGATCATGTTTATCTTAAAGTGTCACCCACCAAGGGTGTCGAGAGATTCGGGATCAAGGGCAAGTTAGCTCCTCGCTACATTGGACCCTATGAAATCAAAGCAAGTTGTGGACCTGTAGCCTATCAGTTGGAATTGCCACCTCACATGTCAGCAGTTCACAATGTGTTCCATGTATCTCAGCTGCGGAAATGTGTTCGTCTACCCACTGAAGTGCTGCCAGAACCAGATATTAAGATAGAACCAGACTTGTCCTACCAAGAGTACCCCGTCAAGGTATTAGATCAAAAGGAGAGATCAACTCGGGCAAGGTCGGTCAGAATGTATAAGGTTCAGTGGAGTCACCATTCAGCAGAAGAAGCCACATGGGAGACTGAGGATTTTCTGCGCTCTCATTTCCCCGACTTTCTACCCAAAGGAGTCGGTACGTAACCCCAAAACCCCACCCCCACCTGCCCTTTGAATTCAATTATAAGAAAAGCTTAGGTAACAAGGATAGTCTAAGTTGTGGACTTAACTTAAAAAGGGCTTCCTTCTGAAGTTGGAAAGAGAATGACATTCGAAGAGCAGATAACCAGAGAAACTTGAGTAAGAGAAAAAGTAGCACACCTTCAAGCACCCCTCCAAGGGACTATACCTAAAATCTCGGGACGAGATTCCTTTAAGGGGGGAGGGCTGTAACACCCCAGGTGTTACTCAGGGTGTCCACCCAGGGCTACCCCTTTTAACCTATTATCACATGAGGATTGATTTGGGCAAAGTACATCAAACATGGAATTCAAGGTCCTAAGCAAGTGCAAACCATCTTGGATATCATGCCCTAGCTTTTCATGCACATCTAAGGGGGGGGATTTCCCAAAACCCTAAAGCAAACCCTCCTTGAGCAATAGGAACCCTAATTGAAGCTAGGATCAAAAGGTCATGTACACCTTATGATCATGGCTTGGGCCAAATATAAAAGTTGTAGTATGCTTCATAACCTACAAATAATAGTAAGAAAGTACCCCCAAAACGATTTCAGAAAAGTCCCAAAAAGTTCACCAAATGTTGAGCACAAGGGAAAAAATCAGAATTTGCCTAAGTATAAAAACTAACCCTTGAGCAAAGATCCCACATGTTCACCTTAATCCAAAATTCAAAACACTTCGACCCAATTGACAAAGTGGCGCCAAATTAACCCTAGAATGCCCTGGAAAGAGGTGACACCTACCCTAGGACGTTTGACATGACTTCGCACCATTTTTGTCTCGGTTTGGACCTGTCTGACACAGCCGACTTCCCACCCTCATATCTCTCTAACCCGACCACATCTACTCTTGGAACTCACATGAACTAGGTAGCTCTAGGTGCAGGGAAGAGATCTCCCACAGGCGATAGGGTAAGATTCGTACGTTTTGGCCGCTCAGCAGAGGGAAGAACACGGGCAGAAGCAACGAGCCACGTGTTCGACGTGCTCTGAGCTCGCCAGAGCACGCCCGCGCGCGCCCCCGCGTGCCCCGCGTCGCGCCAACGGCCAGCCGGCGCCCTGTCCCGCGCTCGCGCCTATAAAGCCCACCCAGGCGTCGGTTACACTCTTCCGCGCACGCTCAAACCTCACCGGAGCTCAGTTCACCGCCGTTTGCTCGTGCGCGGCGTGTCCGCGGCCACCCGAGCCACTGCCGTCGTAGACCGGCCAGTCCAGCTTTCCCCAGCCCCATCCAACCCTCTGAGACGAGTAAGCACACCTCGGTGAAGCTCCCCGGGCGAGGAATCGAAGCCTACTTCGCCGGAGAGGCCAGTCCACGGTCGCCGGAGTTCACAACCCCGCCGGAGTTCACAACCCCGCCGGAGTGCGTGGACCGGGTAAATCACTGAGCCATTTCTCGATTCACTGCACAGATAGCCTATACGTCACCCCAGGAAGCTCACCGTGCCCTTGGATTGAACCAGATCGCCGTGGTTTGGCCGGTACACTCGCCGCCGATGAGAACACCCGCCTGCGCACGTGGACCGAGCGATTCCGGCCATCCCCGCCGTCGAGCCGCACCTCGCTGTGACCGCCAGAGCCTCCCCGAGCCAACCCTGCCCTTCGCTGGACCTATCTCACCGCCGGTAAGCCGCGCCACCCTTTTCTTTCCCGCGGGTACTGTTTACATTGGGGGAAGGACTGCGGGTGAGAGGAAGAGAAGGTCAGGGGGCTTTTTGAACTGTCAGCGACCCAAGGGAACAGTGGCGCAGGGGTAGATTTGTGCGAGTTGATTTAGTCTAAACCCAGGGGCCTCAGTGTAAACTGTTTTTCCAGGAAACTCTTATTCAATCTTTGTTTTTAAATTGAACAGAAGCTTTAAAAATTCATAACTTCTGTTTAGTTCATCCAAATTTGGTCAAACCAATTTTGTCAGACTCTAAATAATGTAACCTGCTTAAGAAAAATACAAAACCCCTATGTACTGTAGAAAACTATAAGGTTCTTATTTAAGTATAGTTTTGGCCAAAAGCTCAATAATAGAAAGAAAAAATAGTTGTACTATTTGACTAGGATTAGAAAAATTTGGGGAAGTTTAAATCTACCTACTGACCTGTTTAAAAATGTTAAACCTCTCTGTCCACTCCATTAAGTTAGTTTTTACCCCTTATTCTATAATATGCTTAAGGATAAGAAAAATAGAAAAGGTGATTCAAATAATGAACCAGAGGGCACCCCTATTTTTGTTAGGATACTTATTCAATATAGTTCACTGGAAAAATCTATCATACCCTGGTTGAGTATAAAATAAGTGGGATACCTTTTATTTGAATAAAACAATGAAAACTTAGAAAACAACAACAACAACAACAACAACAAAGCCTTTTTGTCCCAAGCACGTTGGGGTAGGCTAGAGATGAAACCCCGTATGAAAACCTCAGAGCTCAACCCCCAAAGAACAGAAAAGGGAAACAAAGGCAAAGGAGAACCGAAAACAACGAAACGGGGAAACACATAAAAGAGATAAAACCCACAAGGACCAGCAAGATCTAAAATGGACACAAGAAAAAGGTCAAACGATTAAGGAGGAAAAGCGAAACTATCAATCAGGGTTCTGGCACGTGAATTGCACACTTCCACCCCTTCCTATCTGCGGCGAGCTCTTTGTCAATATTCCACTCCTTCAGGTCTCTCTTCACAGCCTCTGTCCACGTCAAAGTTGGTCGACCTCTACCTCTCTTCACATTTTCGGGACGCCTAATTATTCCGATATGCACTGGTGCCTCTTCAGGTCTTCGTTGGATATGTCCAAACCATCTCAAGCGATGTTGCATAAGCTTCTCCTCAATTGGCGCCACTCCTACTCTCTCTCGTATATCATCATTCCGGACTCGATCTCTCCTTGTGTGGCCACATATCCAGCGCAACATACGCATCTCTGCCACACTTAGTTGTTGGACATGTCGTCTTTTAGTGGGCCAACATTCTGCTCCATACAACATAGCCGGCCGGATTGCTGTCCTGTAGAATTTGCCTTTTAGTTTGCGTGGCACCCGGTGGTCGCATAAGACACCCGCAGCTTGTCGCCACTTCAACCATCCGGCTTTAATTCTATGACTGACATCCTCATCGATGTCTCCCTCCTTTTGAAGCATTGATCCTAAGTAACGAAAAGTGTCTTTCTTGGGTACCACTTGCCCATCAAGACTAACATCGCCATCCTCATACCCCATGGCACTGAAATCACACTTCATATACTCTGTTTTAGACCTACTAAGCCTAAAACCTTTTGCTTCCAGCGTCTGCCTCCACAATTCCAACTTTTGAGAAACACCACTCCTACTCTCCTCAATAAGTACCACATCATCGGCAAAAAGCATACACCACGGTAAAACTCCTTGTATGTCCCTTGTGACCTCATCTATCACCAAAGCGAAAAGATAAGGGCTCAAAGCCGACCCTTGATGTAGTCCTATGTTAATTGGAAAGTCATCGGTGTCTCCATCACTTGTTCGGACACTTGTCACAACATTAGTGTACATATCTTTAATAAGATTAATGTACTTTGTTGCTACTTTGTGTTTTTCCAAGGCCCACCACATTACACTCCTAGGTACTTTGTCATAAGCCTTCTCCAAGTCTATGAAGACCATAAGCAGGTCTTTCTTTTGTTCTCTGAATCTCTCCATAAGTTGTCTTAGTAAGAAAATGGCCTCCATAGAAAAACCCTACAAAAATAACCCCAAGGTAAAAACACCCCCATCCTTGGGATAGTTAATTTTTTGTTATTAAAAACTTAGAAAAAATATGAAATCTGCTGTTTGGCATTTTTCAAATAACAATGTAGTAGAAAGTGCCTTTTTGACATTAAACTTTAGAAAATCATAACTAAATAACCACCCCTTAGCTTGCTGTGATTTTTTGCACAGAAGCCTATTATTACTGTTAGATGCCAACAAAAATAACCCTTAGGGCAGAACTCACCCCTAATTAAGAGATGTAATGTAAAGTGGCCCCTTTTACACAACTCTTGTTATTTTTGTCTAAAGCATAGCCTTTATGTTTTAAGCCTCAAATTCTGAAAACAGGCTAGAATAGCAGATGGCAACCCACTGTAATTTTTACAGAATTTTTGGAAAATATTAAACCACTGTCATAGTTCAAACCTACACTAGAAACCCTAAGGAGAAATTAAAGAAAGGAAAATGAAGAATGGTAATTAGTGTCATCCTAAAACCCTTGTAATTTGTCCAATGAAATGTATAAAGACAATACAAATCCACTAGGTTATCCTCAATGAAAACCTAAGCCTAAAAGTAATAAGCATAACCCACTGGAAGACCCGCATGACTAAGAAACCCTAAGTTACTATTTAACTTAGCTTTCTTTTTAGCATAATGTTATTAATCCTGCATAATCATGACATACATGTTCATTGCATTTCGATAGACTGTAACCTTGCTGACGGAGAGTACGTCCTCGTGCCGGAGCAAGGAGCTGCTCAGGAGGTAGCCCCAGATCCAGCACCAGAGCCTGCACTAGAGGACCTGTCTGCCACTGCTTTGGAAGGCAAGCCCCGGTTTATGCATAACCTGTTATTTATGCTATTTTACTTCACTTAATGATTGTAGGATTGATTGTGCACTTAGGTGTAGGAATTGTTTGAAACCCTACTTGCATGATCTCAGGAATCCTTTTGAGATGGATACTAATATGCTAGGTCGAGTAGTTGCTTTATTGAATTAGGATCTCGGTAGAAGACGAGTGATTTTTCTAGCACTCGCAGGAGATCAGGAATTGGTTGTACCCACTTTTCATATCATATTGATAGTTGGTTGGTGGACACGGATCCATGGGGATGCGTGGTCTGCGAGGTGAAATTGGAATAAGGATTAACGTGCGGATACCTGTGTCAAGCGATTGAACGTACTAAGCACATGCCGAGAAATATGGTAAATCGGTAAGCCTAGTACCTGATTGAACCTAGCAGTAGACTTTGCCCCTCACGCGACCTGAGACGTGGTCTCCCATTCCGGTTATGGTGGGTACAAGTGCGGTCACTGCACGACGGCAGTCGGGGTCAGTGAGGCATTGTACGCCAAGGCGGTGAGCCCTGTTCTGCTGACAGGGAATCGATGGGGACGGTTGATGTGTGTGGGGACGGAGTGCCCCTACATGTCGTGTGTTTAGGTTTACCTTGCAAGGATAAAAACTCGATTCGAATCGTCTGCTTCTCGCAGCTAATGAGACTGCTTGATCCATTGTACTGCATTGAGTAACAAGTGGAAATATGATGAGTTGATACAAGCTGTTGATTGCTAATAATGCTTGCTACCATGTATGAGTAGATAGTACACTTTTAGCCTTAAGAGAGTCACACTTAATTTGACAAAGTTAAAACTTGACTTAGAAACTCAGCTAGTGCTTTTGGCAACCAAACCCCACAGCCAAACAGCTGCATGTCTAGAGGTAGAGGAGTAGACTCCTCACACCGGGTAAGTCTAGCTGAGTATTAGTGTCGGGGACCATAATTAGGGGTACCCTCAAGGCTCCTAATTCTCAGCTGGTAAACCCCATCAGCATAAAGCTGCAAAGGCCTGATGGGTGCGATTAAGTCAGGGATCAGTCCATTCGAGCGACTCGATCACGCCTCGCCCCGAGCCTAGCCTCGGACAAGGGCAGCCGACCCCGGAGGATTTCCGTCTCGCCCGAGGCCCCCCTCCAACGGCGAACATATTTTCGGCTCGCCCGAGGCCCTGCCTTCGCTAAGAAGCAACCCTGACCAAATCGCCGCACCAACCGACCAAATCACAGGAGCATTTAATGCGAAGGTGGCCTGACACCTTTATCCTGACGCGCGCCCCCCAGCCGGCAGAGCCGAAGTGACCGCCGTCACTTCGCCGCTCCACTGACCGACCTGACAGGACGACAGCGCCACCTGCACCGCACCGACTGCGGTGCCACTTGACAGAGTGAAACTGACAGGCAGTCAGGCCCTGCCGAAGGCATCATAGGAAGCTCTGCTCCGCCCGACCCAGGGTCGGACTCAGGCTAAGTCCCGGAAGACGGCGAACTCCGCTCCGCTCGACCCAGGGCTCGGACTCGGGCTCAGCCCCGGAAGACGGCGATCTCCGCTCCGCCCGACCCAGGGCTCGGACTCGGGCTAAGTCCCGGAAGACGGCGAACTCCGCTCCACCCGACCCAGGGCTCGGACTCGGGCTCAGCCCCGGAAGACGGCGATCTCCGCTCCGCCCGACCCAGGGCTCGGACTCGGGCTCAGCCCCGAAAGACGGAGAACTCCGCTCCGCCCGACCCAGGGCTCGGACTTGGGCTCAGCCCCAGAAGACGACGAACTCCGCCTCGCCCGACCCAGGGGCTCGGACTCGACCTCGACCACGGAAGACAGACTCGACCTCGGCTTCGGAGGAGCTTCCACATCACCCAACCTAGGGCGCAGACCAGCCACGTCAACAGGAGGCGCCATCATCACCCTACCCCGAGCTGACTCGGGCCGCAGGGAACAAGATCGGCGTCCCATCTGGCTAGCTCCGCCAGACAGGCAATGATGGCGCCCCACGTACTCTGTGACGACGGCGGCTCTCAGCCCCCTTACGGAAGCAAGAGGACGTCAGCAAGGACTCGACCGCTCCGACAGCTGTCCCTCCGCCAGGCTCCATCGCTCCTCCGACGGCCACGACATCACACCAGCTGGGTGCCAAAATCTCTCCGGCTGCCACAACGGCATGTACTTAGGGCGCTAGCTCTCCTCCGCTAGACACGTAGCACTCTGCTACACCCCCCATTGTACACCTGGATCCTCTCCTTACACCTATAAAAGGAAGGACCAGGGCCCTCTTAGAGAGGGTTGGCCGCGCGGGGACGAGGACGAGACAGGCGCTCGCTTGGAGCCGCTCGCTCCCTCTCCCGCGTGGACGCTTGTACCCCCCTACTGCAAGCGCACCCGACCTGGGCGCGGGACGAACACGAAGGCCGCGGGATTCCCACATCTCTCACGCCGGTCTCCGGCCGCCTCGCTCTCCCCCCTTCGCGCTTGCCCTCGCGCTCGACCCATCTGGGATGGGGCACGCGACGACATTCACTCGTCGGCCCAGGGACCCCCCCGGTCTCGAAACGCCGACAGTTGGCGCGCCAGGTAGGGGCCTGCTGCGTGTTGACGAACAGCGTCCCGTCAAGCTCCAGATGGGCAGTCTCCAGCAACCTCTCCAACCCGGGACGGTGCTCCATTTCGGGAGTCTTGAGTTCATGTCCTTCGACGGCAGCTACGACATGATACTCCTTCCACCGCCGCGCGACAACGACAATGGCGGCCGACAGCCCGCCCGCCGGCGGCGGAATCGATGACGTCTTCCCCGCGTGGTGGAAGAACAACCTTCGAGCTCATCCTGCCCTTTCCCCCGCCGACGGAGGGGAAGGCAGGGCGACCAAGGCCAAGCAGGAGGCAGCGCCTCGTCGGCTGTCGAGCGAGTCGACAGTTCCGGCACCCCAACGGGGGGCGCACCGGGTATCGACTTCGTGCTTGAGACGAAGACGGCGCTGACTCCCCGCGACACGCCAATCCCGAGCAAGCGGACAACGCCAGCGCGCTCGCGAAAAGCTTGCTGGACGTCACCCTCGTACCTGAGACGACGGTGCAGTCAGTCCCCGACGTGACTTTATCGCTGCTCGTCGACCAAGAGGTACCGACCGATTCCCATCCCACGTCATTTGGATTCAGCCTCAACCCGCCTAGCGACCTCGCTTTGGCGGGCGCTCTCGTAGAGGCGAGTCCAAACCCTCTGGGGTTTCGCATGCGGTCGCCTTGGGACCGGCTAACGGACGTCTCGACCTACGGGCCCTCTGGGTCCGAGGAAGACGACGAGCCCAACATCTGTTGGGATTTCTCTGGACTTGGCAACATCAGTGCCATGCGGGACTTCATGACCGCATGTGACTGCTGCCTCTATGACTGTTCCGACGGTAGCCGCAGCCTCGGCGACGAGGACTGCGGCCCAAGCCGCGAATGCTTCCACGTCGATCTAGGGGGTCCCTCCGAAGGCAATCATCTCGGCATGCCGGAGGATGGTGATCTCCCTAGGCCGGTGCCCCGCGTTGACATCCCACGGGAGCTAGCTGTGGTCCCCGTTCAGGCGGGGGGCCATGACCCACAGCTCGAGCAAATCCGCGGGGTGTAGGCCAGGCTCGACGAGGGAGCAGGAGCGCTTGAGCCGATCCGCCGGGACGTCAGGCAGGCATGGGCGGGCCAACCCCCGGCCGGAGAAATACGCCATCTGCCCCAGGGCTTCCAGCATGCCGTGACTTCCCGATTCATGCGGGAAGCCTCGGTCTACACCGGGCGCACGCGCAACACCGCGCCTGCGGCCCCGGGCTGCCTCGGCAACGAGCACCATCACCGCGACCGTCGAGCCCACCTCGACGAGAGGGTGCACCGAGGCTACCACCCCAGGCGTGGGGGACGCTACGACAGCGGGGAGGATCGGAGTCCCTCGCCCGAACCATCCCGTCCGCAGGCCTTCAGCCGGGCCATCCGACGGGCACCGTTCCCGACCCGGTTCCGACCCCCGACTACTATCACAAAGTACTCGGGGGAGACGAGACCGGAACTGTGGCTCGCGGACTACCGTCTGGCCTGCCAACTGGGTGGAACGAACGATGACAACCTCATCATCCGCAACCTCCCCCTGTTCCTCTCCGACACCGCTCGCGCCTGGTTGGAGCACCTGCCTCCGGGGCAGATCTCCAACTGGGACGACCTAGTCCAAGCTTTCGCCGGCAATTTCCAGGGCACGTACGTGCGCCTCGGGAATTCCTGGGACCTCCGAAGCTGCCGGCAGCAGCCGGGAGAGTCTCTCCGGGACTACATCCGGCGATTCTCGAAGCAGCGCACCGAGCTGCCCAACATCACCGACTCGGATGTCATTGGCGCGTTCCTTGCCGGCACCACCTGCCGCGACCTGGTGAGCAAGTTGGGTCGCAAGACCCCCACCAGGGCGAGCGAGCTGATGGACATCGCCACCAAGTTTGCCTCCGGCCAGGAGGCGGTCGAGGCTATCTTCCGAAAGGACAAGCAGCCCAGGGCCGCCCATCGGAAGATGCTCCCGAGGCGTCGACTCAGCGCGGCGCCAAGAAGAAAGGCAAGAAGAAGTCGCAAGCGAAACGCGACGCCGCCGACGCGGACCTTATCGCCGCCGCCGAGTACAAGAACCCTCGGAAACCCCCCGGAGGTGCCAACCTCTTCGACAAGATGCTCAAGGAGTCGTGCCCCTATCACCAGGGGCCCGTCAAGCACACCCTTGAGGAGTGCGTCATGCTTCGGCGCCACTTCCACAGGGCCGGGCCACCCGCGGAGGGTGGCAGGGCCCACGACGACGACAAGAAGGAAGATCACCAAGCAGGAGAGTTCCCCGAGGTCCGCGACTGCTTCATGATCTACGGTGGGCAAGCGGGGAATGCCTTGGCTCGGCACCGCAAGCAAGAGCGCCGGGAGGTCTGCTCGGTGAAGGTGGCGGCGCCAGTCTACCTAGACTGATCCGACAAGCCCATCACCTTCGACCAAGCCGACCACCCCGACCACGTGCCGAGCCCGGGGAAATACCCGCTCGTCGTCCACCCCGTCATCGGTGACGTCAGGCTCACCAAGGTCCTCATGGACGGAGGCAGCGACCTCAACATCATCTACACCGAGACCCTCGGGCTCCTGCGCGTCGATCTGTCCTCCGTCCGAGCCGGCGCTGCGCCCTTCCATGGGATCATTCCCGGGAAGCGCGTCCAGCCCCTCGGACAACTCGACCTTCCCGTCTGCTTCGGAACGCCCTCCAACTTCCGAAGGGAGACCCTGACGTTCGAGGTGGTCGGGTTCCGAGGAACCTACCACGCGGTACTGGGAAGACCATGCTACGCGAAGTTCATGGCTGTCCCCAACTACACCTACCTGAAGCTCAAGATGTCGGGCCCCAACGGGGTCATCACCGTCGGCCCCACGTACAAACACGCGTTCGAATGCGACGTGGAGTTCGTGGAGTACGCCGAGGCCCTCGCCGAGTCCGAGGCCCTCATCGCTGACCTGGAAAGCCTCTCTAAGGAGGTGCCAGACGTGAAACGTCATGCCGGCAACTTTGAGCCAGTGGAGACGGTTAAGGCCGTCCCCCTCGACCCCAGCGGCGACGCCTCCAGGCAGATCCGGATCGGCTCCGGGCTCGATCCCAAATAGGAAGCAGTGCTCATCGACTTTCTCCGCGCGAACGCCGACGTCTTCACGTGGAGTCCCTCGGACATGCCCGGCATACCGAGGGAGGTCACCGAGCACTCGCTGGACATTCGAGCCGGAGCCCGACCCGTCAAGCAGCCTCTGCGCCGATTCGACGAGGAGAAGCGCAGAGCGATAGGCGAGGAGATCCACAAGCTAATGGCGGCAGGGTTCATCGAAGAGGTATTCCATCCCGAATGGCTTGCCAACCCTGTGCTTGTGAGAAAGAAAGGGGGGAATGGCGGATGTGTGTAGACTACACTGGTCTCAACAAAGCATGTCCGAAGGTTCCCTACCCTCTGCCTCGCATCGATCAAATCGTGGATTCCACTGCTGGGTGTGAAACCCTGTCTTTCCTCGATGCCTACTCAGGGTATCATCAAATCAGGATGAAAGAGTCCGACCAGCTCGCGGCTTCTTTCATCACACCCTTCGGCATGTACTGCTATGTCACCATGCCGTTTGGCTTGAGGAATGCGGGCGCGACGTACCAGCGGTGCATGAACCATGTGTTCGGCGAACACATTGGCCGCACAGTCGAAGCCTATGTCGATGACATCGTAGTCAAGACGAGGAAAGCTTCCGACCTCCTTTCTGACCTTGAAGTGACATTCCGATGTCTCAAGGCGAAAGGCGTCAAGCTCAATCCCGAGAAGTGTGTCTTCGGGGTGCCCCAAGGCATGCTCTTGGGGTTCATCGTCTCCGAGCGGGGCATCGAAGCCAACCCGGAGAAGATCGCAGCCGTCACCAGCATGGGGCCCATCAAGGACTTGAAAGGCGTACAGAGGGTCATGGGATGTCTCGCGGCTCTGAGCCGTTTCATCTCATGCCTCGGCGAAAGAGGTCTACCTCTGTACCGCCTCTTAAGGAAGGCTGAGTGCTTCACTTGGACCCCTAAGGCCGATGAAGCTCTCGGGAACTTGAAGGCGCTCCTCACAAAGGCGCCTATCTTGGTGCCTCTAGCTGCCGGAGAAGCCCTCTTGGTCTACGTCACCGCGACCACTCAGGTGGTTAGCGCCGCGATTGTGGTCGAGAGGCAAGAAGAGGGGCATGCATTGCCCGTTCAGAGGCCAGTTTACTTCGTCAGCGAGGTACTGTCCGAAACCAAGATCCGCTACCCACAAGTTCAGAAGCTGCTGTATGCAGTGATCCTGACGCGGCGGAAGTTGCGACACTACTTCGAGTCTCATCCGGTAACTGTGGTGTCATCCTTCCCCCTGGGGGAGATCATCCAGTGCCGAGAGGCCTCGGGTAGGATTGCAAAGTGGGCGGTGGAAATCATGGGCGAGACAATCTCGTTCGCCCCTCGGAAGGCCATCAAGTCCCAGGTCTTGGCGGACTTCGTAGCCGAATGGGTCGACACCCAGCTACCGACGGCTCCGATCCAACCGGAGCTCTGGACCATGTTTTTCGACGGGTCATTGATGAAGACGGGAGCCGGCGCAGGCCTACTCTTCATCTTGCCCCTCGGGAAACACATACGCTATGTGCTACGCCTCCATTTCCCGGTGTCCAACAATGTGGCTGAGTATGAGGCTCTGGTCAACGGGTTGCGGATCGCCATCGAGCTAGGGGTCCGGCGCCTCGACGCTCGCGGTGACTCGCAGCTTGTCATCGACCAAGTCATGAAGAACTCCCACTACCGTGACCCGAAGATGGAGGCCTACTGCGATGAGGTTCGGCGCTTGGAAGACAAGTTCTACGGGCTCGAGCTTAACCACATCGCTCGGTGCTACAACGAGACTGCGGATGAGCTGGCTAAAATAGCCTCGGGGCGAACAACGGTTCCCCCGGACGTCTTCTCCCGGGATCTGCACCAACCCTCCGTCAAGATCAACGACACGGCCGAGCCTAAGGCGCCCTCGGCCCAGTCCGAGGTACCCTTGGCCCAGCCCGAGGTATCCTCGGCATAGCCCGAGGCACCCTTAGCTCGGCCCAAGGCGCCCTCGGTCCAGCCCGAGGTACCCTCGGCCCTCAAGGGTGAGGCACTGCGCGTTGAGGAGGAGCAAAGCGGGGTCACGCCTGATCGAAACTGGCAGACCCCGTACCTGCAATATCTCCACCAAGGAGAGCTACCCCTCGACCGAGCCGAGGCTCGGCGGGTGGCGCGGCGCGCCAAGTCGTTCGTCTTGCTAGGCGATGAGAAGGAGCTCTACCACCGCAGCCCCTCTGGCATCCTCCAGCGATGCATCTCCGTCGCCGAAGGTCAGGAACTCCTGCGAGAGATACACTGGGGGGCTTACGGCCATCACGCAGCGCCTCGAGCCCTTGTCGGGAATGCTTTCCGACAAGGCTTCTACTGGCCGACGGCGGTGGCCGACGCCACTAGAATTGTCCGCACCTGCGAAGGGTGTCAATTCTATGCGAGGCAGACCCACCTGCCCACTCAGGCTCTACAGACGATACCCATCACCTGGCCCTTCGCTGTGTGGGGTCTGGACCTCGTCGGCCCCTTGCAGAAGGCACCCGGGGGCTACACGCACCTGCTGGTCGCCATCGACAAATTCTCCAAGTGGATCGAGGTCCGACCTCTGAACAGCATCAGATCCGAGCAGGCGGTGGCATTCTTCACCAACATCATCCATCGCTTCGGGGTCCCGAACTCCATCATCACCGACAGCGGCACCCAGTTCACCGGCAGAAAGTTTTTGGACTTCTGCGAGGATCACCACATCCGGGTGGATTGGGCCGCCGTGGCTCATCCCATGTCAAATGGGCAAGTAGAGCGTGCCAACGGCATGATTCTACAAGGGCTCAAGCCTCGGATATACAACGACCTCAACAAGTTCGGCAAGTGATGGATGAAGGAACTCCCCTCTGTGGTCTGGAGCCTGAGGACAACGCCGAGCCGAGCCACGGGCTTCACGCCGTTCTTCCTAGTCTACGGGGCCGAGGCCGTCTTGCCCACAGACCTGGAATACGGCTCCCCGAGGACAAGGGCCTACAGCGATCAAAGCAACCAAGCTAGCCGAGAAGACTCGCTGGACCAGCTGGAGGAGGCTCGGGACAAGGCCTTACTACACTCGGCGCGGTACCAGCAGTCCCTGCGATGCTACCACGCCCGAGGGGTCCGGTCCCGAGACCTCCAGGTGGGCGACCTGGTGCTTCGGCTGCGACAAGACGCCCGAGGTAGGCACAAGCTCACGCCCCCCTGGGAAGGACCGTTCGTCATCGCCAAGGTTCTGAAGCCCGGAACGTACAAGCTGGCCAACAGTCAAGGCGAGGTCTACGGCAACGCTTGGAACATCCAACAGCTACGTCGCTTCTACCCTTAAGATGTTTTCAACTTGTTCATATACCTCGCACCCACACAAAGTTTAGTCATCAAGGAAGGGTCGGCCTCGCCTCGGCAAAGCCCGACCCTCCCTCGGGGGCTAAAAGGGGGGGAACCCCCTCTGTGTCGAAATTTTCCTCGAAGAAAGATCTTTTCTGCCAGAATGACTTTCGTGCTTTTTGACTACTTCGAAAAGTGGATCCTGAAAACGACAGAGTACACGTAAGCAGCCAAGGCTGACCGAGCCGAGGGACTCCTACGCCTCCGGGATACGGATACCTCACTCATCACCTTCTGCGATAAGTAACTCACGTTCAGATAAGTGATTCCGCGGACCGAACAAGTCTTCACGTTCGGAAGTTCTTCTGCCGAAGCGATCCTTCGAGCCTTCTCGACCGAGTCGGTGACAGAGCCCCATGGACGGGTAAGAGTGCGCGTAAGCGGCAAGGCCGACCGAGCCGAGGGACTCCTACGCCTCCGGGATACGAATACCTCACTCATCACCTTCCGCGAGAAGCAACTTTCGCTCGCACAAACATCCCTGTTACCGACAAAAAAGTCCAGATACTCGAAACAAGAGGAAAAGAGACGCAGCTTTACAACACAGCGAGGGTGTGTTTTGGCCTCGGCGGCCGCAGGAGACACACGCTACAAGACAATCCGATCCTGCAGGCTCGGGTCTTGACGCTGGAAGGGGGCAGCAGCACCCTCGGCATCGACGACACCTTCGGCGAGGTCCGACCTGGCCTCGGACGGCGACGCGGTCTGAGGATCTCCACTCTAAAGGACGACGTCATCACCACGCCCGGGCAATCACTGCCAGGGTTTTCTTCGGGAATCCGGCCTGAGCAGGCGGCTCGGCCGGTCACCCCGGGGCCTCGGCCAGCTGTCCTCCAAGGGCGTCAGCCCAACCCGAGGCCTCGGCTGGTCAACTCCAGCGTCGGTCCCGCTAACGGACGACCCGGCCAGGCTCCGGCCAACCAGGTTTCATTTTCGAGCCGACTCTGCCTCTGTCCGTGCTGACACCGCTACCCCAGGCCTCGGCTCATCGAAGAGCGGCCGAGGGGTTCCTTTAACTAAGCAAGAGAAGCCTCGGACAACAAGGCCGACCGAGCCGAGGGACTCCTACGCCTCCGGGATATGGATACCTCACTCATCACCTTTGCACGGGGCGACTCACGCTTGGTGAAGCGGTTCAGACAACCAACAGGCGAGTCTTAGTGCTCGAAAATGAGGAAAAAACACGGCTCCGTGCCCAAAATTACATACATGTTCAGGCCTCGACAGCCACAATGAACAAAAACACTGGCATTCGAAGTGCCATTACAGACGGAACTCTGGTTCCGTCCCCGCGGGTATGTACAACCTCCACATCGGGGAGCCTGCGGGGCAACGAGCACCAGGGGACCCACCAGTGACCTCTGCAGCAGCAGCCATGGTCCCAGGATGGACGCGGCCGCCGGAGGGCTCTTGTTCGCGTTCCCGCTCAAGGGACGCGAACTAGCTATTAAAGCCAAAGAGCGGGCTGCTCCAAAGCGCACCGGCAGGTCCTCGCCCCTGTCCTCGCCACGAAAGCGAGGAAGAGGACGGAATGTTGCATCCTAGCTGGGCAGCAACAGTTCGCCTTCCCCGGCATGGCTGGAGGACGTCTCCTCCGCAGAGCTAGAGGATGGTTGCCACCACCAGAAGCTGGAAGAAGAGGTGGCCCGCCGGCCCGCACGGGAGGTAGAGCCCCGGCTCGCCTCGCTCCCCGCCCCAGCGAGGATGACGAACACCCTCGAGGCTGAGGGCGGGACCAAGATCACAGCCCGACTTGCCTCTCCCCATCCAGGGGCTGGAGGTCACCGTTTTGGGTGACCACCAGCGGAGGGGTGCAACCGGGCTGTGCGATGAAAATCCTTGAAGCCGAACGATGGCTGAAAGGTACCAACTCCCACGGAGTTGCATTCCTCCAACGATGAGGCGGAAAGACGGCGGGTATCCCCCATCCGGGGGCTTGGAAAGTGGAAAGACACGATGCATAAGGGAGCGCGAAGACATGGTCGCCTTCCAAAGGGGGTCGCCCCCTTTTAAAGGAGACTCTCCCTACTTGCGCCCCCAAGCGTCGCGGGCTGAGTCTTCTCCAACACACTCCAAGGTCCTCCCCTGCGGCGCGGGGGCTGGGTCCCACACGTCATGCAAACCGGCTCAGAGCAGAAGAAGCCAAACCGCCGTGCGCGGTGCGCCCAACCGCCCAGCGGTTACAAGTGACCCTCCACTTTTGCCCAGACCGACGGGCGAAAGGGGCGGGCAGCCATGCAGGCGGCATGCATCCGCGCCAAGTGGGCGTGCTTCTCCGACTCTCAACACGCCCAGCATGGAGGCCCAGGCCCACGCGTCATGTAACCGGTGCGCCGAATGCTTCGTGCATGCAACTGCACCGCCACTTGTGCCACCACCGCGCCTCCTCGACTGCGGAACCAATACCGCGACTCGAGGCGACCCAGCGCACGACCCAGCAGCCCCAGCCTGGCACGGCGGTCAGTGCGGCCAAAAATAGGCCGGCAGTAATGACGGTGGCAGGCGGGCAGGAGCAGCAGTCACGTCGTCAGCCAAGCTCACGTCCCATCCGGGGGCAGCGAGAGAACCCTCTCTCACGGCGTGAAGACAACGCGCCCGTGTTCCGTTCCTCGAACGGCTCGCGCACGCGCAACGGCCGCCCCGCGAACCACTCGCCCCGTCGCATTAACTCCGCGGCGGGACAGGCGGCGCCTCTGGCAGGAGAAGCAGGCGAAGCTTCACCTTCGCCATAATAACCGCGTCAAAAAAGGTACGCCGCGTCATTCGATTTAGTATCCTTTTCCTTTTTTCCTCTTTCTCTCTCTTGCAACAGGGACCGGGAAAGGGGGATACCCCGAAAAGGATCCTTCCCCGTGAAGGAACCAGGCTCCGAGCCTCCCTACTGATCATAGGTTCGAAGGCTGGCCCCCCGGAAGGGTTCGACAGCCGCCTCAGATCGCGTGGGCCCTACACCCACTACTGGTCAGAGGTTCGAAGGCCGGCCCCTCGGAAGGGTTCCACGGCCGCCTCAGGCTACTCGGGCTCCGCGCCTGTCGGCGTTTCGAGACAGGGGGGTCCCTAAGCCGACGAGTGAGTGTGCTGCATGCCCCAGCCCAGATGGGTCGAGCGCGTGGGCGAGCGCGGAGGGGGGAGAGGCGAGGCGGCCGGAGCCGAGCGTGAGAGAGGTGGAAGTCTCGTGGCCTTCGTGTTCGTCCCGCGCCCAGGTCGGGTGCGCTTGCAGTAGGGGGGTTACAAGCGTCCACGCGGGTGAGGGAAGCGAGCGGCCCCAAAAGAGCGCCTGTCCCGTCCTCGGTCCCGCGCGGCCAACCTTCTCTGAGAAGGCCCTGGTCCTTCCTTTTATAGTCGTAAGGAGAGGACCCAGGTGTACAATGGGGATGTAGCAGAGTGCTACGTGTCTAGCGGAGGGAGAGCTAGTGCCCTAGGTACATGCCGATGTGGCAGCCGGAGAGATCTGGGCATCCTGCTGGCGTGATGTCGTGGCTATCGGAGGTGCGGCGGAGCCTGATGGAGGGACAGCTGTTGGAGCGGTCGAGTCCCTGCTGACGTTGTCCTGCTGCCGTAAGAGAGCTGGGGGCCGCCGTCGTCATAGAGCTCGTGGAGCGCCATCATTGCCCCTCTGGCGGAGCTGGCCGGACGAGACGCCGGTCTTGTTCTCCGTGACCCGAGTCGATTCGGGGTAGGATGATGATGACGTTTCCTGTTGACGTGGCGGTCTGTGCTCTAGGCGGGGCGACGTGGGGTTTCCTCCGAAGCCGAGGTTGAGTCTTGCCTTCAGTTGCCGTGGCCGAGCCCGAGCCAAGGGGTCGGGCGAGGCGGAGGTCGTTCGGCCGAGGCCAGGGCGGAGTCCGAGCCCTGGGGTCGGGCGGAGCGGGGTTCGTCGTCTTCCGAGTCTTAGCCCGAGTCCGAGCCCTGGGGTCGGGCGGAGCGGAGTTCGCCGTCTTCCGGGTCTTAGCCCGAGTCCGAGCCCTGGGGTCGGGCGGAGCGGAGTTCGCCGTCTTCCGGGTCTTAGCCCGAGTCCGAGCCCTGGGGTCGGGCGGAGCGGAGTTCGCCGTCTTCCGGGTCTTAACCCGAGTCCGAGCCCTGGGGTCGGGCGGAGCGGAGTTCGCCGTCTTCCGGGTCTTAGCCCGAGTCCGAGCCCTGGGGTCGGGCGGAGCGGAGTTCGTCGTGGCACCCTTGGCAAGGCCTGATTGCCTGTCAGACTCACTCTGTCGAGTGGCACTGCAGTCGGAGTGGCGCAGGTGGCGCTGTCCTTCTGTCAGACTGGCCAGTGGAGCGGTGGAGTGACGGCGGTCACCTCGGCTCTGCCGGGGGCGCGTGTCAGGATAGAGGTGTCAGGCCACCTTTGCGTTAAATGCCCCTGCAATTTGGTCAGTCGGTGTGGTGATTTAGTCAAGGTTGCTTCTGAGCGAAGCCAAGACCTTGGGCAAGCCGGTGATGTGTCCGCCATAAAAAGGGGGCCTCGGGCGAGACGGAAGTCTCTCGAGGTCGGCTGCCTTCGGCCGAGGCTAGGCTCGGGTGAAGCGTGATCGAGTCACTCGTGTGGACTGATCCCTGACTTAATCGTGCCCATCAGGCCTTTGCAGCTTTATGCTGATGGGGGTTACCAGCTGAGAATTAGGCGTCTTGAGGGTACCCCTAATTATGGTCCCCGACAGTAGCCCCCGAGCCTCGAAGGGAGTGTTAGCACTCGCTTGGAGGCTTTTGTCGCACTTTTTTGCAAGGGGACCAGCCTTTCTCGGTTGCATTTCATTCCGGTGGGTGCGCGCGAGCGCACCCGCCGGGTGTAGCCCCCGAGGCCTCGGAGGAGTGGTTACACTCCTTCGAGGTCTTAATACTTCGCTTAACGCTTCGGCTGGTCTGGTCGTTCCCTCATGCGAACTGGCCGTAGCCCGGGTGCACGGTCGGGGCCCAAGCTCTCGGGCTGGTATGTTGACGCTGTCAACGATTTGGCCGGAGCCGGTTTTTGCGAGAGCAGCCCCCGAGCCTCTGCACAGGGCGAGAGGACGATCAGGGACAGACTCGGCTTTTTACATACGCCCCTTCGTCGCCTTTCCGCAAGGAGGAGGGGGGGAGTGCGCCATGTTACCCTCGATGGGCACCGAACATGGTGTCTCCGGTGAGCTGCAAGCGGGTAATCCGAGTGGACGTCCGTGCCCCGTTCGTTGGGGGTCGGCTAGGGGCCCAGAGGCACGCCCAAAAGTACCTGCGGGTGATTTGCCGGACCCGGTCCCCTGGCGACGGGGTCCGAGGGCTCGATGCCTCCCTCCGATGGGATTCCGTTACAAGATCGTTCCCGCTGGTCTCGGAAATGTCCTAGGGTACCTCGGGAGCGCAGCCCGAGCCTCGGTTATGTATCGAACGTACCCCTGGTCATCCCTCGCTCGGTGTCTGAGGCGACTGTGAACCCTTCGGGGGCCAGCCTTCGAACCCCTGATCAGTAATGGGCGCGGAGCCCGAGTAGCCTGAGGCGGCCATGGAGCCCTTCGGGGGGCTGGCCTTCGAACCCCTGACCAGTAGTGGGTGTCGGGCCCACGCGATCTGAGGCGGCTGTTGAACCCTTGGGGGGCCAGCCTTCGAACCCCTGATCAGTAATGGGGGGCTCGGAGCCCGGTTCCTTCGCGGAGAAGGATCCCTTTCGGGGTATCCCCCTTCCCCGGTCCCTGTTGCAAGAGATAGAGAAAGAGGAAAACGGAAAAGGATACGAAATCGGACGACGTGGCGTACCTTTTCTGAAGCGGTTATTACGGCGAAGGTGAAGCGTCGCGCGCTCCTCCTACCAGAGGCGCCGCGTGTCCCGCCGCGGAGTTAATGCGACGGGGCGAGTGGTTGGCGGGGCGGCCGTTGCGCGCGGGTGATCCGTTCGAGGAACGGGTCACGGGTGCACCGTCTTCACGCCGTGAGAGGAGGCTCTCTTGCTGTCTCAGGATGGGACGTGAGCCTGACTGACGACGTGACCGCTGCGCCCGCCCGCCTGCCACCGCTATTACTGCCGGCCCACTTTCGGTCGCTTTGACCGACGCGCCAGTCTGGCGCTGTTGGGTCGCCTCGAGTCGTGCATAGGCTTCGCAACCGAAGAGGCGCGATGGTGGCACAAGTGGCGGTGCGGTTGCTTGCATGCAGCAACTGGCGTGCCGGTTGCTCGACGCGTGGGCCTGGGTTCCAAGCTGGCGTGTCAGAAGTCGGAGAAGCGCGTCCATCTGGCACGGTTGCATGCCGCCTGCATGGCTGCCCGCCCCTTCTGCCCGTTGGTCTGGGCGAAAATGGGGGGTCGCCTGTAACCGCTGGACGGTCGTACGCACCATGCGCGGCGGTTTGGCTTCTTCTGCCCTGTGCCGGCTTGCATGACATGCGGGACCCAGCCCCCGAGTCGCAGGGGAGGGCCTTGGAGCGTGTTGGAGAAGACTCGGCCCGCGGCGCCTGGGGGCGCACGTAGGGGGAGTTGCCTTTAAAAGGAGGGAGGCTCCTTTCGTAAGGCAACCATGTCTTCTTCCTCCCTTAAGCGCCGGGTCTTCCCGTCTTCCAAGCCCCCGGATGGGGGATATCCGCCGCCTTTCCGCCTCCTCGTTGGAGGAACGCAACTCCATGGGAGTTGGTACCTCTCAGCCATCGTTCGGCTTCAAGGATTTTCATCACGCAGCCCGGTCGCACCCCTTCACCGGCGGTCACCCGAGATGGCGACCTCCAGCTTGATGGTGGGGGAAAGCGAGCCGGGCTGCGGCCTCTGCCCCTTCCTCAGCCTCAAGGATTTTCATCACCAAGGCTGGGGAGGGGAGAGTGCCGAGTTGGGGTCGGCCCCTGCGTGGGCGGTGGCCCGCTCCTTCACTCAGTGATGGGGGGAGAAGCGGGCATTGCCCGTGGCGTCCGGCAGCTGCAGCGTGCCTAGTCTTCAGCCGCGAGTGGCTTCGGGGCCCCTTGCGGCGTCGGCGTCTGCCACGGCAGCCGGAAGAGGTTCTTCCGCCGGCGCGGCGGCCGGGACCGGCCACGGGCTGACCTCCAACTTCTACGGCCTTCTGCCCGTCCTTGCCTCACGAGTTTTGGCACGGGCGGGGGCCTCCTGACAGCGGCATCCACCCTGAGGTCAGCGTTGCCGCTGTTCGGCCCCCCGGAGCAGAAGTCGCCGTCGTCGCCACTGCTGGAGCAGGTGACGGCGCGCCGTTCGTCGGTCTTCCGTTGCTCCGCAGGCCTTCCCCCTCGGAGTGGGGTTGTTCGTACCTGCGGAGGGGGAACCGGAGTTCCGTTTGTAATGGCACTTTGAATGCCAGTGAGTTCGTTCATTGTGGCTGTCGAGGCCTGAACGTGTATGTAATTTTGGCACGGAGCCGTGTTTTTTCCTCATTTTCGAGCACTAAGTCTCGCCTGTTTGATTGTCTGAACCGCTTCACCAAGCATGAGTTGCCCCATGTCAAGGTGACGGGTGAGGTATCCGTATCCCGGAGGCGTAGGAATCCCTCGGCCCGTTCGGCCTTGTTATGTGAGGCTCCTCTAGCTTAGTTGAAGAGACCCCTCGGCCGCCCTTTGGTGGATTGAGGCTGGGGGTAGCGACATCAGTATGAACAGAGGCGGAGTTGACTCGAGAATGGGGAACCTGGTTGGCCGGAGCCTAGCCGTGTTGCCCGTCAGCGGAGCCGACGCCCAAGTCGGTCAGTCGAGACCTCGGATCGGGCTAGCGCCCTTGGAAGCCGGTTGCCCGAGGCCTCAGGGGTAACCGGTTGAGCCGCCTGCTCGGGCCGGATTCCTGGAGGGGCCCCTGGACCTCGGCGCCGCCCGAGGCTGGGTCGGGCTTTGCTGTAGACGTCGTCGATGCCGAGGGTGCTACGGCTCCCTTCGGCGTGAAGACCCGAGCCTGCAGGATCAGATCATCTTGTAGCGTGCGCTTTCTGCGGCCGCCGAGGCCAGAAGAACACGCCCTCGCCGCGCTTGCGAAGCTGCGTCTTTTTTCCTCCTGCTTCGAGCATCTGGACTCTGTCGGTAACAGGGACGTTTGTGTGAGCAAGAGTTGCTTTTCGCGGAAGGGACGAGTGAGGTATCCGTATCCCAGAGGCGTGGGAATCCCTCGGCTCGGTCGGCCTTGCCACTTACGCGTACTTTCACCCGTCCATGAGGCCCTGTCCCCGACTTAGTCGGGAAAGCTTGAAGGACTGCTTCGGCAGGAGAGCTTCCGAACGTGATGACTCGTTCGGTCCACGGAGTCGCTTTACCCGAGCGCAAGTTACTTATCGCAGAAAGGGACGAGTGAGGTATCCGTATCCCGGAGGCGTAGGAGTCCCTCGGCTCGGTCAGCCTTGGCTGCTTACGTGTACCTCGTCGTTTCCAGGATCCGCTTTCCGAAGTAGTCAAGAGGCACGGAAGAAACCCTGCTAAAAAGAGATCCTTTTTCGAGGAAAAATTCGACGCAGAGGGGGTCTCCCCCCTTTTAGCCCCCGAGGGAGGGTCGGGCTTTGCCGGGGCTAGGCCGACCCTTCCTTGACAACTAAACTTTGCGTAGGTGCGAGGTATATGGACAACTTGAAAACATCTTAAGGGTAGAAGCGACGTAGCTGTTTGATGTTCCAAGCGTTGCCGTAGATCTCGCCTTGATTGTTGGCCAGCTTGTATGTTCCGGGCTTCAGAACTTTGGCGACGACGAATGGCCCTTCCCAGGGGGGCGTGAGCTTGTGCCTCCCTCGGGCATCTTGTCGCAGCCGAAGCACCAGGTCGCCCACCTGGAGTTCTCGGGACCGGACCCCTCGGGCGTGGTAGCGTCGCAAGGACTGTTGATACCACGCCGAGTGTAGCAAAGCCCTGTCCCGAGCTTCCTCCAGCTGGTCCAGCGATTCCTCTCGGCTAGCTTGGTTACTTTGTTCGGTGTATGCCCTCGCCCTCGGGGAGCCGTATTCCAGGTCAGTGGGCAAGATAGCTTCAGCCCCGTAGACCAGGAAAAACGGCGTGAAGCCCGTGGCACGACTCGGCGTCGTCCTTAGGCTCCAGACCACCGAGGGGAGTTCCTTCATCCATCGCCTGCCGAACTTGTTGAGGTCGTTGTAGATCCGAGGCTTGAGCCCTTGTAGAATCATGCCGTTGGCACGCTCTACTTGCCCATTCGACATGGGATGAGCCACGGCGGCCCAGTCCACCCGGATATGGTGATCCTCGCAAAAATCCAAGAATTTTTTGCCGGTGAACTGGGTGCCATTGTCGGTGATGATGGAGTTTGGGACCCCGAAGCGATGGATGATGTTGGTGAAGAATGCCACCGCCTGCTCGGACCTGATGTTGTTCAGAGGTCGGACCTCGATCCACTTGGAGAATTTGTCGATGGCGACCAGCAGGTGCGTGTAGCCCCCGGGCGCCTTCTGCAAGGGGCCGACGAGGTCCAGACCCCATACAGCGAAGGGCCAGGTGATGGGTATTGTCTGCAGAGCCTGAGCGGGCAGGTGCGTCCGCTTCGCATAGAATTGGCACCCTTCGCAGGTGCGGACAATTCTAGTGGCGTCAGCCACCGCCGTTGGCCAGTAGAAGCCTTGCCGGAAAGCATTTCCAACAAGGGCTCGGGGTGCTGCGTGGTGGCCGCAAGCCCCCGAGTGTACTTCTTGCAGCAGTTCCCGACCTTCGGCGATGGAGATGCATCGCTGGAGGATGCCCGAGGGGCTGCGATGGTAGAGCTCCTCTTTGTCGCCCAGCAAGACGAATGACTTGGCGCGTCGCGCTACCCGCCGAGCCTCGACTTGGTCGAGGGGTAGCTCTCCTCGACGGAGATATTGCAGGTACGAGGCCTGCCAATCTTGGTCTGGCGTGGCCCCGCTCTGCCCTTCCTCGATGTTCAATGCCCCGCCCTCGGGGGCCGAGGGTACCTTGGGCCGGCCCGAGGTTACCTCGGGCTGAGCCGAGGGTACCTCGGGCTGAACCGAGGGTACCTCGGTCTGAGCCGAGGGTACCTCGGGCCGAGCCGAGGGTACCTCGGGCTCGGGCGCGTCGTCGAGCTTGACGGAGGGTTGATGCAGGTCCCGGGAGAAGACGTCCGGGGGGACTGTCGTTCGCCCCGAGGCTATCTTCGCCAGCTCGTCTGCGGTTTCGTTGTAGCGCCGAGCGATGTGGTTGAGCTCGAGCCCGAAGAACTTGTCTTCCAGGCGCCGAACCTCGTCGCAGTAGGCCTCCATCTTCGGGTCGCGGCGGTGGGAGTTCTTCATGACTTGGTCGATGACGAGCTGCGAATCACCGCGGGCGTCGAGGCGTCTGACCCCTAGCTCGATGGCGATCCGCAATCCGTTGACCAGAGCTTCGTACTCGGCCACATTGTTGGACGCCGGGAAGTGGAGGCGCAGCACGTAGCGCAAGTGCTTTCCGAGGGGCGAGATGAAGAGCAGGCCCGCACCGGCCCCCGTCTTCATCAGCGACCCGTCGAAAAACATGGTCCAGAGCTCCGGTTGGATCGGAGTCGTTGGTAGTTGGGTATCGACCCATTCGGCCATGAAATCCGCCAACACTTGGGACTTGATGGCCTTCCGAGGGGCGAACGAGATCGTTTCGCCCATGATCTCCACCGCCCACTTTGCGATTCTGCCCGAGGCCTCTCGGCACTGGATGATCTCCCCCAGGGGGAAGGATGACACCACAGTCACCGGATGGGACTCGAAGTAGTGTCGTAGCTTCCGCCTTGTCAGGATCACAGCGTATAGCAGCTTTTGAACTTGTGGGTAGCGGATCTTGGTCTCGGACAGCACTTCGCTGATGAAGTAGACCGGCCTCTGAACGGGCAATGTATGCCCTTCCTCCTGCCTCTCGACCACAATCGCGGCGCTAACCACCTGAGTGGTCGCGGCAACGTAGACCAAGAGGACTTCTCCGCCCGCCGGCGGCACCAAGACCGGCGCCTTTGTAAGGAGTGCCTTCAGGTTGTCGAGGGCTTCCTCGGCCTCAGGGGTCCAAGCGAAACATTCGGCCTTCCTTAAGAGGCGGTACAGAGGCAGACCTCTTTCGCCGAGGCGTGAGATGAAGCGGCTCAGGGCCGCGAGGCATCCCATGACCCTCTGTACCCCTTTTAAGTCCTTGATGGGTCCCATGCTGGTGATGGTCGCGATCTTCTCCGGGTTGGCCTCGATGCCTCGCTTGGAGACGATGAAACCTAGGAGCATGCCTCGGGGCACCCCGAAGACACACTTCTCAGGATTAAGCTTGACCCCTTTCGCCTTGAGACACCGGAATGTCACTTCAAGGTCGGAGAGGAGGTCGGAAGCCTTCCGAGTCTTGACTACGATGTCATCGACGTAGGCCTCGACCGTGCGACCGATGTGTTCGCCGAACACATGGTTCATGCACCGCTGGTACGTCGCACCTGCATTCCTCAAGCCGAACAGCATGGTGACATAGCAGTACATGCCGAACGGCGTGATGAAAGAAGTCGCGAGCTGGTCGGACTCTTTCATTCGGATCTGGTGATACCCTGAGTAGGCATCGAGGAAGGACAGGGTTTCGCACCCAGCAGTGGAATCCACGATTTGGTCGATGCGAGGCAGAGGGTAGGGAACCTTCGGACATGCTTTGTTGAGACCAGTGTAGTCTACACACATCCGCCATTTCCCCCCTTTCTTCCTCACAAGCACAGGGTTGGCAAGCCATTCGGGATGGAATACCTCTTTGATGAACCCTGCCGCCATTAGCTTGTGGATCTCTTCGCCAATCGCTCTGCGCTTCTCCTCGTCGAATCGGCGCAGAGGCTGTCTGACGGGTCGGGCTCCGGCCCGAATATCCAGCGAGTGCTCGGCGACATCCCTCGGTATGCCGGGCATGTCCGAGGGACTCCACGCAAAGACGTCGGCGTTCGCGCGGAGAAAGTCGACGAGCACTGCTTCCTATTTGGGGTCGAGCCCGGAGCCGATCCGGATCTGCTTGGTGGTGTCGCCACTGGGGTCGAGGGGGACGGCCTTGACCGTCTCCACTGGCTCGAAGTTGCCGGCATGGCGCTTCACGTCTGGGACCTCCTTGGAGAGGTTCTCCAGGTCGGCGATGAGGGCCTCGGACTCGGCGAGGGCCTCGGCGTACTCCACGCACTCCACGTCGCATTCGAACGCGTGTTTGTACGTGGGGCCGACAGTGATGACCCCGTTGGGGCCCGGCATCTTGAGCTTCAGGTAGGTGTAGTTGGGGACGGCCATGAACTTCGCGTAGCATGGCCTCCCTAGCACGGCGTGGTAGGTTCCTCGGAACCCGACCACTTCGAACGTCAGGGTCTCCCTTCGGAAGTTGGAGGGTGTCCCGAAGCAGACTGGGAGGTCGAGTCGCCCGAGGGGCTGGACGCGCTTCCCAGGGATGATCCCGTGGAAGGGCGCAGCGCCTGCTCGGACGGAGGACGGATCGACGCGCAGGAGCTTGAGGGTCTCGGCGTAGATGATGTTGAGGCAGCTGCCCCCGTCCATCAGGACCTTGGTGAGCCTGACATCGCCGACAACGGGGTCGACGACGAGCGGGTATTTCCCCGGGCTTGGCACATGGTCGGGGTGGTCGGCCCGGTCGAAAGTGATGGGCTTGTCGGACCAGTCTAGGTAGACTGGCGCCGCCACCTTCACCGAGCAGACCTCCCGGCGCTCTTGCTTGCGGTGCCGAGCCGAGGTACTCGCCGCATGCCCTCCATAGATCATGTAGCAGTCGCGGACCTCGGGGAACCCCCCTGCTGGGTGATCTTCGTTCTTGTCGTCGTCGTGGGCCCTGCCACCCTCGGCGGGTGGCCCGGCCCTGTGGAAATGACGCCGAAGCATAACGCACTCCTCGAGGGTGTGCTTGACGGGCCCCTGATGGTAGGGGCACGGCTCCTTGAGCATCTTGTCGAAGAGGTTTGCACCTCCGGGGGGCTTCCGAGGGTTCTTATACTCGGCAGCGGCGACAAGGTCCGCGTCGGCGGCGTCGCGTTTCGATTGCGACTTCTTCTTGCCTTTCTTCTTGGCGCCGCGCGGAGCAGACGCCTCGGGGGCTTCTTCCGATGGGCGGCCCTGGGGCTGCTTGTCCTTTCGGAAGATAGCCTCGACTGCCTCCTGGCCAGAGGCGAACTTGGTGGCGATGTCCATCAGCTCGCTCGCCCTGGTGGGGGTTTTGCGACCCAGCTTGCTCACCAGGTCGCGGCAAGTGGTGCCGGCGAGGAACGCGCCGATGACATCCGAGTCGGTGATGTTGGGCAGCTCGGTGCGCTGCTTCGAGAATCGCCGGATGTAGTCCCGGAGCGACTCCCCCGGCTGTTGCCGGCAGCTTCGAAGGTCCCAGGAATTCCCGGGGCGCACGTATGTGCCCTGGAAATTGCCAGCGAAGGCTTGGACCAAGTCGTCCCAGTTGGAAATCTGCCCCGGAGGCAGGTGCTCCAACCAGGCACGAGCAGTGTCGGAGAGGAACAGGGGGAGGTTGCGGATGATGAGGTTGTCGTCGTCCGTTCCACCCAGTTGGCAGGCAAGGCGGTAGTCCGCGAGCCACAGCTCCGGTCTCGTTTCTCCCGAGTACTTTACGATAGTAGTCGGGGGTCGGAACCGGGTCGGGAATGGCGCCCGTCGGATGGCCCGACTGAAAGCCTGCGGACCGGGTGGTTCGGGCGAAGGACTCCGATCCTCCCCGCTGTCGTAACGTCCCCCACGCCTGGGGTGATAGCCTCGGCGCACCCGTTCGTCGAGGTGAGCCCGACGGTCGCGTCGATGGTGCTCGTTGCCGAGGTGGCCCGGGGCCGCAGGCGCGGTGTTGCGCGTGCGCCCGGTGTAGACCGAGGCTTCCCGCATGAATCGGGAAGTCGCGGCATGAGGTTCCGAGGGATATCCTTGCCTTCGGGATGCTGTGCTCTCGGCCCGCCGGGCCGCGGCGCCTTCCAGGAGATTCTTGAGTTCTCCCTGGATCCGCCGACCCTCGGTGGTTGACGGCTCCGGCATCGCGCGGATGAGCATTGCTGCGGTTGCCAGGTTCTGACCGACCCCGCTGGATGCGGGCGGCGGCCTGATCCTGACGTCGTTGGCGACGCGGTGCTGGAGACCTTGGGGCAGATGACGTATTTCTCCGGCCAGGGGTTGGCCCACCCATGCCTGTCCGACGTCCCGACGGATCGGCTCAAGCGCTCCCGTTCCCTCGTTGAGCCTGGCCTGCGCCTCGCGGACTTGCTCGAGTTGTGGGTCGTAACCCCCCGCCGGAGCGGGGACCACAGCTAGCTCCCGTGGGATGTCGGCGCGAGGCACCGGCCTAGGGAGATCACCATCCTCCGGCATGCCAAGATGGTTGCCTTCGGTGGGATTCCCTAACTCGATGTGGAAACATTCGCGGCTTGGGCCGCAGCTCTCGTCGCCAAGGCTGCGGCTTCCATCGGAACAGTCGGACAGACAGTAGTCACATGCGGCCATGAAGTCCCGCACGGCACTGGGGTTGCCAAGTCCGGAGAAATCCCAACCGATGCTGGGGTCGTCATCTTCCTCGGACCCAGAGGGCCCGTAGGTCGAGACGTCCGTCAGTCGGTCCCAAGGCGACCGCATACAGAACCTCAGTGGGGTTGCACTCGCCTCAATGAGAGCGCCCGCCAAACCGAGGTCGTTTGGCGGGTGGAGGCCGAGTCGAAATGACGCAAGATGGGAGTTAGTCGTTACCTTTTGGTCGACGAGGAGCGACGTAGTCACATCGAGGACTGGTTGCGCCGTCATCTCTGGTTCGAGGGCGACGTCCTGCAGGCTTTCCGCGAGCGCGCCGGCGTCGTCTTCTTGCTCAGGGTCAGCGTGCCACGGGGGGACGGCGCTCGCCTCCGTCTCGAACACGAGGTCGACGTCCGGCGTGCCTCCCGTCGGGGCGTCGGGGGCGTCGATTCGCTCGATGGCTGACGAAGCGCGGCCTCCCGTCTGGCCTTGACGGCTCCGCCTTCCCCTCCGTTGGCGGGGGAGAGAACGGAGCGAGCCCGAATATGGCTCTTCCACCATGCGGGGAAGACGTCGTCGATTCCGCCGCCGGCGGGCGGGTTGTCGGCCGCCATTGTCGTGGTCGCACGGCGGTGGAAGAAGTATCATGTCGTAGCTGCTGTCGAAGGACATGAACTCGAGAGCCCCGAAACGAAGCACCGTCCCGGGCCGGAGAGGTTGCTGGAGACTGCCCATCTGGAGCTTGACGGGGAGCTATTCGTCAGCACGCAGCAGGCCCCTACCTGGCGCGCCAACTGTCGGCGTTTCGAGACAGGGGGGTCCCTAAGCCGACGAGTGAGTGTGCTGCATGCCCCAGCCCAGATGGGTCGAGCGCGTGGGCGAGCGCGGAGGGGGGAGAGGCGAGGCGGCCGGAGCCGAGCGTGAGAGAGGTGGAAGTCCCGCGGCCTTCGTGTTCGTCCCGCGCCCAGGTCGGGTGCGCTTGCAGTAGGGGGGTTACAAGCGTCCACGCGGGTGAGGGAAGCGAGCGGCCCCAAGAGAGCGCCTGTCCCGTCCTCGGTCCCGCGCGGCCAACCTTCTCTGAGAAGGCCCTGGTCCTTCCTTTTATAGTCGTAAGGAGAGGACCCAGGTGTACAATGAGGATGTAGCAGAGTGCTACGTGTCTAGCGGAGGGAGAGCTAGTGCCCTAGGTACATGCCGATGTGGCAGCCGGAGAGATCTGGGCATCCTGCTGGCGTGATGTCGTGGCTATCGGAGGTGCGGCGGAGCCTGATGGAGGGACAGCTGTTGGAGCGGTCGAGTCCCTGCTGACGTTGTCCTGCTGCCGTAAGAGAGCTGGGGGCCGCCGTCGTCATAGAGCTCGTGGAGCGCCATCATTGCCCCTCTGGCGGAGCTGGCCGGACGAGACGCCGGTCTTGTTCTCCGTGACCCGAGTCGATTCGGGGTAGGATGATGATGACGTTTCCTGTTGACGTGGCGGTCTGTGCTCTAGGCGGGGCGACGTGGGGTTTCCTCCGAAGCCGAGGTTGAGTCTTGCCTTCAGTTGCCGTGGCCGAGCCCGAGCCAAGGGGTCGGGCGAGGCGGAGGTCGTTCGGCCGAGGCCAGGGCGGAGTCCGAGCCCTGGGGTCGGGCGGAGCGGGGTTCGTCGTCTTCCGGGTCTTATCCCGAGTCCGAGCCCTGGGGTCGGGCGGAGCGGAGTTCGCCGTCTTCCGGGTCTTAGCCCGAGTCCGAGCCCTGGGGTCGGGCGGAGCGGAGTTCGCCGTCTTCCGGGTCTTAGCCCGAGTCCGAGCCCTGGGGTCAGGCGGAGCGGAGTTCGCCGTCTTCCGGGTCTTAGCCCGAGTCCGAGCCCTGGGGTCGGGCGGAGCGGAGTTCGCCGTCTTCCGGGTCTTAGCCCGAGTCCGAGCCCTGGGGTCGAGCGGAGCGGAGTTCGTCGTGGCGCCCTTGGCAAGGCCTGATTGCCTGTCAGACTCACTCTGTCGAGTGGCACTGCAGTCGGAGTGGCGCAGGTGGCGCTGTCCTTCTGTCAGACTGGCCAGTGGAGCGGTGGAGTGACGGCGGTCACCTCGGCTCTGCCGGGGGCGCGTGTCAGGATAGAGGTGTCAGGCCACCTTTGCGTTAAATGCCCCTGCAATTTGGTCAGTCGGTGTGGTGATTTAGTCAAGGTTGCTTCTGAGCGAAGCCAAGACCTTGGGCAAGCCGGTGATGTGTCCGCCATAAAAAGGGGGCCTCGGGCGAGACGGAAGTCTCTCGAGGTCGGCTGCCTTCGGCCGAGGCTAGGCTCGGGTGAAGCGTGATCGAGTCACTCGTGTGGACTGATCCCTGACTTAATCGTGCCCATCAGGCCTTTGCAGCTTTATGCTGATGGGGGTTACCAGCTGAGAATTAGGCGTCTTGAGGGTACCCCTAATTATGGTCCCCGACAGCGCCCATTACTGATCAGGGGTTCGAAGGCTGGCCCCCAAAGGGTTCATAGCCGCCTCAGACGCCGAGCGAGGGATGACCATGGGTACGTTCGATACATAACCAAGGCTCGGGCTGCGCTCCCGAGGTACCCTAGGACATTTCCGAGACCAGCGGGAACGATCTTGTAACGGAATCCCATCGGAGGGAGGCATCGAGCCCTCGGACCCCGTCGCCAGGCGACCGGGTCCGGCAGATCACCCGCAGGTACTTTTGGGCGTGCCTCTGGGCCCCTAGCCGACCCCTAACGAACGGAGCACGGACGTCCACTCGGATCACCCACTTGCAGCTCACCGGAGACACCATGTTCGGCGCCCATCGAGGGCAACATGGCGTTTTCCCCCCCTCCTCCTTGCGGAAAGGCGACGCAGGGGCGTATGTAAAAAAGCCGAGTTTGTCCCTGATCGCCCTCTTGCCCTGTGCAGAGGCTCGGGGGCTGCTCTCGCAAACCCGGCTCCGGCCGAACCATTGACAGCGTCAACATACCAGCCCGAGAACTTGGGACCCGACCGTACACCCGGGCTACGGCCAGCTCGCATGAGGGAACAACCAGACCAGCCGAAGCATTACGCGAGGCATTAAGACCTCGAAGGAGTGAAACCACTCCTCCGAGGCCTCGGGGGCTACACCCGGCGGGTGCGCTCGCGCGCACCCACCAGAACAAAACGCAACCGAGAAAGGCTGGTCCCCTTGCAAAAAAGTGCGACGAGAGCCTCCAAGCGAGTGCTAACACTCCCTTCGAGGCTCGGGGGCTACTGTCGAGGACCATAATTAGGGGTACCCTCAAGGCTCCTAATTCTCAGCTGGTAACCCCCATCAGCATAAAGCTGCAAAGGCCTGATGGGTGCGATTAAGTCAGGGATCAGTCCATTCGAGCGACTCGATCACGCCTCGCCCTGAGCCTAGCCTCGGACAAGGGCAGCCGACCCCGGAGGATTTCCGTCTCGCCCGAGGCCCCCCTCCAACGACGAACATATTTCCGGCTCGCTCGAGGCCCTGCCTTCGCTAAGAAGCAACCCTGACCAAATCGCCGCACCAACCAACCAAATCGCAGGAGCATTTAATGCGAAGGTGGCCTGACACCTTTATCCTGACGCGTGCCCCCCAGCCGGCAGAGCCGAAGTGACCGCTGTCACTTTGCCGCTCCACTGACCGACCTGACAGGAGGACAGCGCCGCCTGCGCCGCTCCGACTGCGGTGCCACTTGACAGAGTGAAACTGACAGGCAGTCAGGCCCTGCCGAAGGCATCATAGGAAGCTCCGCTCCGCCGGACCCAGGGCTCGGACTCGGGCTAAGTCCCGGAAGACGGCGAACTCCGCTCCGCCCGACCCAGGGCTCGGACTCGGGCTCAGCCCCGAAAGACGGCGATCTCCGCTCCGCCCGACCTAGGGCTCGGACTCGGGCTAAGTCCCGGAAGACGGCGAACTCCGCTCCGCCCGACCCAGGGCTTGGACTCGGGCTCAGCCCTGGAAGACGGCGATCTCCGCTCCGCCCGACCCAGGGCTCGGACTCGGGCTAAGTCCCGGAAGACGGCGAACTCCGCTCCACCCGACCCAGGGCTCGGACTCGGGCTCAGCCCCGGAAGACGGCGAACTCCGCTCCGCCCGATCCAGGGCTCGGACTCGGGCTCAGCCCCGGAAGACGGCGAACTCCGCTCCGCCCGACCCAGGGCTCGGACTTGGGCTCAGCCCCAGAAGACGACGAACTCCGCCTCGCCCGACCCAGGGGCTCGGACTCGACCTCGACCACGGAAGACAGACTCGACCTCGGCTTCGGAGGAGCTTCCACATCACCCAACCTAGGGCGTAGACCAGCCACGTCAACAGGAGGTGCCATCATCACCCTACCCCGAGCTGACTCGGGCCGCATGGAACAAGACCGGCGTCCCATCTGGCTAGCTCCGCAAGACAGGCAATGATGGCGCCCCGCGTACTCTGTGACGACGGCGGCTCTCAGCCCCCTTACGGAAGCAAGAGGACGTCAGCAAGGACTCGACCGCTCCGACAGCTGTCCCTCCGCCAGGCTCCATCGCTCCTCTCACGGCCACGACATCACACCAGCTGGGTGCCAAAATCTCTCCGGCTGCCACAACAGCATGTACTTAGGGCGCTAGCTCTCCTCCGCTAGACACGTAGCACTCTGCTACACCCCCCATTGTACACCTGGATCCTCTCCTTACGCCTATAAAAGGAAGGACCAGGGCCCTCTTAGAGAGGGTTGGCCGCGCGGGGACGAGGACGAGACAGGCGCTCGCTTGGAGCCGCTCGCTCCCTCTCCCGCGTGGACGCTTGTAACCCCCTACTGCAAGCGCACCCGACCTGGGCGCGGGACGAACACGAAGGCCGCGGGATTCCCACCTCTCTCACGCCGGTCTCCGGCCGCCTCGCTCTCCCCCCTTCGCGCTCGCCCTCGCGCTCGACCCATCTGGGCTGGGGCACGGGGCAACATTCACTCGTCGGCCCAGGGACCCCTCGGTCTCGAAACGCCGACAATTAGTATACTCAGCCTTGCTCGTGGCATAATTTTATAGGTTCTCTGGAGGACATGGTTGCTGGAGTGACTTGGCCGTCCATCTTGCCACCGGGTTGGACTGTCGAGTGGGACCCTGCCTCGGCTGAGGAGGAGCATGAGGAGTGATGGGACAGGCTTCCCCATCTCTCTGTTTATTTATCGTTATTTTATTTCCACTGCACTTCAAACAATGATGACTACTTTTGCAAAACTCCGATGATGATGTAATAATTTAATACTCCTTAATGCATGGTTTTATGCTTTATTGTATTTGCTCTGTGACTCACCATCGAGTGAGATTGTGGTACTTGATCCTGTCAGTAGCCGTGTCGGACTAGATCCGAGGGATTGACGGGTTATTCCCATTTAAGTGTGGTCTAGCCTCTAAGGCGGGACTTAGGCACTTAAGTTGGAATAATTCGGGCAGTTCCGCCACAAGAGAGAGGAGAGAGAGGGAAAGGGAATAGAGAGGAAAGAGAGGGAGAGGGAGGGAGGGAAGAGAGAGGAAAGAGAGGGAGAGGGAGAGAGAGAGAGAGGAGAGAGCAGCGGAAAGCATGTTTTTTTGGCTTCCACTCTCTAGTATAAAATGTAGACTAGATTCACTTCACTTCTGCCACGGAGCAATTCAGTTTTTATCCGTTTAGCTTTATAGAGTTATGTGAGCTCTACCAGATGTCCCTGAATCATCCCTACTGCAAGCATGTGCGATGAGACATGCAGCTACATGTGGCACGACCTGGCAAATAGTTGTCTGATTGTCTCAAACAACGTATTCCATTGTAGTACTATTAGCTAGTGAAATTAGAAGACGACGTACGACACACTTGCGTTGCTTCGATTAAGAGCAACTCATCAGAACCCCACTTGACCAGAGCGAGTTCTCATCACCTGTCCTTTTTCTCTCTCACACAAAGAGTATGCATCAAGCTTCATTAGCAAAGCAAAAAAAATCAAAGCTTCATTAACAACGCCATTTCCTACGACTCTCCATCTCTCTCTCTCTCTACGTCCTATACGACTCCTCCTATACGTTCTATACGACTCTCCATCTCTCCCTCTCTACGTCCTATATGACTCCTCCTCTCTCCCTCTCTATACGTTCTATACGACTCTCCATCTCTCTCTCTCTCTACGTCCTATACGACTCCTCCTCTCTCCCTCTCTATACGTTCTATACGACTCTCCATCTCTCTCTCTACGTCCTATATGACTCCTCCTCTCTCCCTCTCTATACATTCTATACGACTCTCCATCTCTCTCTACGTTCTATACGACTCTCCCTCTCTCCCTCTCTATACGTTCTATACGACTCTCCATCTCTCTCTCTCTACGTCCTATACGACTCTCCTTCTCTATACGTAACTCGATAATATCCGTATCACAATATTAGGGGTTAGGGTTAGGGCTTAGGGTTAGTGTTAGTGGTTAAGGGTTAGGGTATTTGTTAATATGAATTTAATTATTGCTTATGTTAATATGTGTTAATATGTATTTGTATATATATAGCTCAATGAGTTCTCCAATCAAGGATTAGGGCACGACCACATGGACAAGAGTGTTGCTCAAGAACAATCCAGCAGTGAAGGATATGAAATGCCTAGCGACCCTTTTCCTACCACTAGCATAGATAGGGCCGCTGCGCGTGAGTTGCAACGTGACCCTACTTATGATCCACAAGACCATGAGGTAAATTACACATCCTTAATTTCGTGTGTGTACCTAATTAATTAGCTGATTTCACAATGTCTATTACACATGCATGATTTCTTGTGCATTTTATTACATGAATACGAGGTCTTGTCTCAATTTCGTGCGATGCTCGAAAAAGCTGCGGCACGATACCAAGACGCACCGGAACCGACCCAAGACGCACCGGAACCGACCCAAGGCGCACCTGAACCAACCCAAGGCGCACCGAAATCGACCGAGACAACCACCGAGAGGTCAAGGAAAAGGAAGCAGAGCGATCGAAATAGAGGTGACAGGGGGCTAAACAAGTTTCCTGACAAGACATATAAAATCGCAGACGTGAGCCCGAATGGTCAGCCCCTAGCTCCAAAAGAGGCACTGCCTAAGTTCCAGAATGCACTTGGGTTCTTAGTTAGAGATAATCTTGACATCACAATCCGACAGTGGAGAGATGTATTAGATGATGTCAAGAATCAAATGTGGAATAAGCTAATAACGAGGTTCATTTTGCCTCGGGGTTCAGAAGAACTCGTGAAAAAATACACGATGAAGCAGTTTGCAATCAATTTCCGAAACTGGAGGTCTGAGATGAATACAAAGTTTGCAAAGAAAGACCTAGACCCAACGAAAAATATAAAATCTCAGCAGGTCAGTGGGCAGTATTTAAAGAGCAGAAGAGCAGCCCTGATTTCATATCGCTAAGTGAGGCAAATTCGGAACTATCTAAGAAGAACAAATACTGCCACCACCTTGGCACAGGTGGTTACAAGCGTCAGGTTCCTAAATGGAGACAAGAAGACGCCGAGAAGAAGGCTGCAGGGTTGCCGACGCTGTCCGAGCAACTTGGTGAAAGGACAGCTAATTGGATCCGTGCTAGAAAACCAAGGGAAACTGAGTCTGGTGTATCTTTTGATGATCCCACTGTCGAAGAAGCGGCAAAAAACATATATGCAATTGCAGCTAAGCAGAGCCAAGGAACATTTAAGCCGCAAAGGGAGAGAGACATTCTAACGGCTGGTCTCGGTAACCCTGAGCATCCTGGTCGTGTACGAGGAATCTCATCTAAGGAAGGATGGAAGGAAGGATTCGGACCACAATGGGAAGGTATGTATAAGAAACGTGATCGATACAAGGAAGAGATGGCGAATTATTTTAAGGAGGAGGCCAAGAAAGAGTTCAAAGGCCTGATGTCTGAAATGCTATCGAATCCTCCTCCAGAATTGATGCAGCAATTGGCGATGGCGAGTGCGATGTCTGTTCAATAGATGACCACTCCACAGATGCAAATAATTCCAGCAGCTCAAACGTCGGCTTCCACCGAGGGTACGACCATCCCAAGCTCTGTCTCGTCAACGGGAAATAAGGTCCGCTATCCAGTTGATGACATCACAAGGCCTATGGCATGCACACTAGTTATAAGATATGGTATTAACAATCAGCGTACAAAGAAAGTAGCCACAGGCCTTGCGATCCCAGGACGCAAGTTCCATGGAAACGACATTCCAGAAGAATATTGCAAGGTAGAAGTGACGACAGTCATCCAAGGATACGAGGACGACATGCTAGACATCCCTGGGCCCGAAGGTATCGAGACACTTGGACAAGATATCAAGAATTTTATCCTTTGGCCTCGAAGGGATGTCGAATTGGTTGATCCACCACGACAGCCGTCATCGCAGGCCCAACCGTCTCCGCCTTCTCAAATTGTTGTTCCTATTGTACATCCATCATCACCTCCTCAAACTGCACATGCTGCTCCTCATCCTCTTTCTGACCCTCCTTCTCCACATCCTCATGGTGGCCCACCGTCTCCGCCACATACATCGCCCTTCAGGGATCCACCTTCTCCACAGCCATCTCCACGACCATCAAAGAAATCTAAAGTTTCTATACCAAAATTAGTGTCCCCGTTCGAGAAGAAAAAGAAGAGTAAATCCACTACTGGCACAGCTCGTTTTTTGAAAGGGATTGGACGGAGCCTCACGTCAGAGATTTGGCCGATCTCGAGGAGTCCGCAAAAAAGGCTGAGGCAATGGCCGCAAAGATAAAGAAGCCAACTAAGGCAGATTATAAAAACGTGCCTAAAAAATATGTGCTGGGTAGATCACTACTCACTTTTGAGAAACTAATGAAGGTCCCGGCTAATATTAAAAGGTTGCATGATTGGTACATGCGGGCATCTTCAGTTGGCATCGACACCATCAGTGTTAATATACCAGCCCATGCTTTTATTGGTTCAAATCAAAAAGTCGTTGTTGCATTCGAGGACATGTGGTTAATCAACCTTCAGAGACTCGACGTGCAACTTGTAACCATATTTGCATTGTAAGTGTCACTCATACTCCACATATATGTGTTATTATTAGTGAGTTGTATAAATTTTCAATATCTGACATGCACGTGTGCGTTGCAGAATGCAACATGATCAGCAGGAGATCCTTTATGGTACCAATCCCAATGCTAGTGCTAGTAAAAGGGTTGGGTATCTCAACCCAATAAAGATATGCGAGGATAACCACACTTTTAGAATCGGAAAAGGCAACGAAGCATTACAGGGACTAACGGACACTAACGGACGAAGAAATTGAGGTGCGTATCCAGGATCTGAAGAAGGATTTTGAAGCAAGATACGCCACCTACATAGCACACGCAATGCTTCAATTTCAAGACAGGGAATCCATAGTGGCCCCGTACAACTTTAAGTAAGTGTGATTTTGCATAAATAAAATTAATAATTTCAATACACATGTATCACAAGTTTGATTTGTACAGGGACCACAGGATATGCTTCTTCATTTATCCTAAGGTTGGAAAGGTGCTGGTGCTCGACTCCTTGCACACCGAGCCTTCGGCCTATTCAAAATTCCTCGGCATCTTAGAGCTGTAAGCCTTTTCTATGCATGCATACTTATATCGATGAGAATTGTAGAATAACATGGTGATTCTATTTGAGATCACAGGGCATTTAGGTTTTATAAGCTACGAGGTGGAAAGTACGACACGTCCAAAAAAGGCGTGCCACTAGACATCCATTATAACTGGCCGGTAAGTATGTGAATTTATGAATACATATCATACATGTACGTACATAGGACAATGTTGCAACTAAATAACCAATCTCCCGTTATGTAGTGCCACAAGCAACCACCCGGATCGGTCCTATGTGGGTTCTACGTGTGCGAGTTCATGAGAATGAACGGACGATACATCACGAACCCTGGCAAGGTATTATTAGTAATAGTCACGTATGTATTTATGTCATTAAAGATGCAAATGTGTTATTATTGAGTATAAATAGATAATGTTTATAAACTTCCTTTACAGCAATTTCAACAAGGAAGCCCGGAGAACTTGACTGAAGGTGCATTGTATGGCATAGTTGAGGACCTGTGCACATTCATATTGAAAGAGGTCATTCCCGTAGAAGGGAAATATCACGATGCTTCCGGAACATTAGCTTTGCCAGAGTTTAGAATACTAACAGAAATTAGTAGACTATCTCTTAGCCGAGATAGTTATTAGAGCTTAAGTGAAAACTTTGATGTATATAATGTGTGATGCATACATGGTTGTAAACAAGACTTTGATGTATATAAATGTATGATAGAATTTAATTCCATGTTGCTTTTAATATCAATACTACATGTTTATCAATATCAATATATATATATGTGTTTGTGTGTGTAAATATATAAATTTCAGTACGAAAATTTTAAAAAAGGCGGGAAAACTTTCCACTGGCGGCTAAATAAAACAAACCGCCAGTGGAAATAACATTTCCACTGGCGGTTTTCTTAATAAAACCGCCAATGGAAATGCTATTTTCACTGGCGGTTTCTTAAGAAAACCGCCAGTGGAAATGCTATTTCCACTGGCGGTTCTTGAATAACCGTCAGTGGAAATGGCGATTTCCACTAGCCCCTAGCACTGGCGGCACTGAAAAACGCCAGTGCAAACGTCTCTAGAACCGCCACTATAGAGGCTCTGTGTACTAGTGGCTGAGGCCTCGGAGAAGACGAAGATGGCGAGGTGGCTGAGGAGGCGGGCGCATCCACCGTGTGGTCAACCCACCTAGTGCACGTTCTGAAGCAGCGGTTGGATGAGTCCAACACGGGGGACAGCAGGGACACATGCCTAGTGGTGAGGTTGGGAGGAGACAGGGCTCGACAGATCTGGAACAAGAGAGAGAGAGAGGCGGACGAGACGACATGGGAGACCGGAGAGTGGGAGGGAGAGAGGAGCACGGAACCAGAACATCAATAGGTTGATTGAAGATAAAATTTTGGGTCCAGATTGTTAGGTGTCGCATGCGCATAGGTTGTCGCCCGCAGAAGCACGAGGGAGGCCTCAATTCCCAGCGTCTTTTAAGACATTAGTGGGGTGTTTGTTTGAGGAATCGCTCCATCCAAAATGAGGTGGTGCATCATAGATCTATTCCTCAAATTTGATGGGATGACCACATTCCTCATATTAGTAATAACTAACCATGAGGAATGAGGTGATGATGGATCAACTTATTCCATTCCACAAACCAAACAAATAAAGTGAAGAGTGAGAAGATAATGGACTAGCTCATTCCTCAAACCAAACACCCTATAAAAGTTTTTTTTTTCTCTATCTCAATCTCAACAATTATAAAACACTACTTTACATTGTCACTGTGTCAACACTTTTAAAAATATGCCTCATTTACAAACTTAAAATTTAGTATAGCTGCTAGCACAGAGATGTTGAATGCGGACCACTAGTGTATCCAGGATGGGGAAATATAGTGTGCCATGCGGCTCATGTAGAGGAAGCCCAGATTAGACAGTGCCATCCGGTCGAGCCGGACCAAGTCTCAGCGAATATAAAAGAAGACCCAGAGCGCTAGGGTTCAGTTTTTGACGCCTCACCCTGATTTAGGAGCAACGACGCCCAACCTAGCACGTGCGATGGCGGCGGTTGCTCGAGAGCGCCTGCGGCGGTGGACCTCTGTCCGGCGGTTACGATGGCGGAAGCTCCCCGACCTAGACGCGCGGTGGAGCTGGTGCTTCGATTCGGAGTAGCGGCGATGGTTCCCAGATCGGTAGCGCAGTGGCGGCGACTCCTCGATCCAAAGGGCGAGCGACGATGAGGCCATAGTGCGGGCAAGCGGCGGCTACCCGGGGGCCTGAGGCGGGTGAGAGCAGTGACACTCCCAAGGCGGGCGGGCAAGCAGGGACACACCCCTAGACCCGAGCGACGGTGACACACCCTAACCCACGAACGACGGCGCCGCATGAGGTGTTCAAGCGGCATCACCGAAGGCGCGAGGTGTTCGCGACGACGGTCGCACGTGACATCCTCCAATACAGGCGCAGTTCAGGTGGCCCAAGTGACGACCTCCCTCCATTCTTGTGTCCTAGACGGCGTCCTCTGGCGACTACCTACTCTGATTCGTGTTATGTCTTTCGATTATCTCTACTATATTAAAGCACCAGTTTCAACAGTCGCCATGCGTCATTTTTTACAAATACCCCCTGAAATTCTACGAATCAACCCACTGTCCTGCACACTTCTCTGTCCCGCCTTCCTCTGGGCCCACACCATTTTCATCGACCTCGCTCCTCACGCCGCCATCCCCAACCGTATGTTTTGCTTTTTGACCCTTTTGAGAAAGTTTTTCACACGTATGCCCTTTTCAGTTTGAATTCCACCAAGGTATCGCTTCGGAGCGTTGACGTGTCACCTATGTGGCAGGGGTCAATGTCATGGTGCGGATCCCCGGTGCCCACAAATGACCAGGCCCAGCTTCACGCCCGCGCCCGTGCATGGTCATGTGTATGTCACACTCGAATTTAAAGGATAAAGCCAGGTGCGTCTCATATGTGCGCCAAGGAAGAACTACACATATAATGACAGAATGTATAGAGATAAATGTCATAAATATCATAAATGTACTTATTACCTAGCGAAAGTCTTGCAAAATAAATGATAAAAATAAAGCAAACTAAATATTATTTCCCTGACGCCATAAAGCTAACTGAGAGACGCCACCTAGATCAGGTCGAACTCCTCGTTGTGTGGTTCCTCTTCGACCACCTGCTCTTCACCTGTGGGGGGCTTTATGTATCGCAAGAGTGTGCTCACAAAAGATCATAGCTCAACAAGTCGTGGGGAATAATGTGCATGAACTCACTAAAGGTGGGAGTTCATGTGAAGTGTAAGGCTAGTCAATAAATAAAGGTTAAGGCTGAGCATTGCTTTTATAAGTTGGTCAAAATTTTATTAGTAGTTACTAAATGTAAGTAAATACCAAACCATAGTAATAGTAAGTCAAAATAATAATAAATAATCCCAATGCAATGCAATTGACAAATTGAATTTAATTCCATAAATTAATCATGTGAGTGTCCGAGCTGCTCATGACCGTGAGCACGGCTAGTATACCAGTTTTACACTGTACAGAGGTTGCGCATCTTTACCCACAAGTCATGTACCCATTTGCCACGGAGTTGATCAGACCCCTACACCTCTACCAAGGAAGCGAAGCAGGGTTCCACTACGAGGCCTTTACAAAGTTCCACAAGCTTCTGAAACCCCGCTATAGTTTCTAGGAAGCTCCAGTGCAGGGACCCTTCGCCTGACCGCCATCGCAGCAAAATCAACCCAAGGGCCTCCCCACACTGACCACTCCCCTACTGCCCTTGCCCCTATCGGGTAAGGTAGTCCTCCACTAGCTTTCCTAGTTAGTCAGCCAAGGGCGTCCCATACCACCCTTGTGGTAGCACTGTTTTCCCGGGTGGTTCTCCATGTTCCAATTAACATAATGATCTTATCATGAACAGTAAATAATAAACTAATAATAAAAGTGTGAACATGAGTAATGTATATCTCCATACCCAAAACCACATAAAGCAATAGCATGTACTACCCAAAAATTCAGTGGTAAAACAAGGCATAAAGATAGCCAAACTAGGGTAACCTATTGGGTCCCATCAAAATTAACCTATGCAGATCATTATGATTAATAAGAACATGACTAGGTAAAAAGAAGTGGTCAAGGGCACAACTTGCCTTCAATGAGCTCCTACTCAACAGTCTCCACCTTATGAACCCCTGGATCCTCTGTGGCTTGCTCGTCTATTCGCATCAATGCAAAAATACAAAGTATAGCAAAAATTAACATCACACCAAACAGTAGAATAGAATGCATAATAATATTCTATGTTGTGTAACGAGATCGTAGGAACAAGAATCACTAAATTCGGATCTATGGTTATTAAGTTATGCATTTATGAAGTTATTTAGCACTTAGAATAGATTAATTCAAATGAACAATTTTAATTCAAGCTTCATGGCTAAATAGAGGTACTAAGTGATAGACAATATTAAAACAAAATTAATGTAACTGGAATGGATCAAATTGGAGCTAAAATGAATTTAATATGATTTATACAAGTTTCTAAATTTTTTTGTATTGAAAATCAGTATCCCGAATTGTTTCTCTATTTTTTTTCCCTCTGGAATGTGCGTCATTTACTCAGAAACACAGGGTCTAACTCGCAATTCTCCCCAGACTCAGTGCAAACCCGAGATGGACTGCAGGTTGGTTTTCTAAAAATAGAAGGGCTTTTCTGCAAAACGTGCACAACGAAGGGGTATAAGTCGATCTCAGTCGTTAGATCGAGCACGAATGGCCCATATTAGATCGGCTTTGGTTAAAATCCCGCTTTCACTCACCACCGTCGGATCTGAAATCCACGACCCATGGCGCACGATCTTCTCTCCCTCTCTCTTGGTCGCACAATCGCTAATCTACGACATAGATCGATCCGAGGCGAAATTAAATCGTAGCCGCAAGATCCACACCAACGGCGCGGATTCAACAGCTGAATGGGTATGGACCTTCTAATCTCGCTCGTCTATTTCCAATCCAACGGTCGCGATCCGACCGCCACCCTATCGCTGAGACCCGCCGACGCCCGAGCACCGACGGCGGCGCCATTGCCGGCGCGACGATGAACCAGGCCCAAACACATGATCCCTCAAATATGCTAGAGGATAAACAAAGTAGGGACCATGGCGAATATGGTTGACCACTCCTTACCGACGATTGAGCGGCTCAGGGGTCAGGCGACGATGTCCGGTGGCTCTACGGTGGTTCTGGGGCACCGACGATAATCCAAGGTCCTCCACAGCCTCCCACCCTCACCCAACGACACTGAGATGTTCCCTGGGGACGGGCAAAGGTCCAAGGCTCGAGGGCTGAACTTCGGCGCGGTCGTGGTCCCACTGACGGTGGCCGCGGTCTCCTTCTTCGTTGTGCACCGACAATCACCCACATCGCTCGATGATGGAGGAGAGGCTGATGCACAAGAGGCTCACGACGTGGAGGTATGTCTAGTCGACGAGTGGCGCGAGGGCTAGCTTTTATCCCCAAGAGGATTGGATCCGGAGTTAGCACCGTGCTCCCGGGGCCATCGGAGTTCTATTACCGCGACGGAAGATGAGCAGTAAAGGGGCCCCACTGGTCAGTTGGTATGAGGCTAGCATGGAGAGCGCACCGCGAAGTGAGGCTGACAGAGTGGGTCCGCGCTATGGTGATAGTTGTATACGCGAGCGAGCGCAAGAATAGCCTCTGACGACTAGGCCTCAGTTGTCGGCGACTGCTTCCGCGGGTGGGCTGCGCGGTGAGTGAAGATGGGCCAAAATGGCATCCCAGCCCGAGTAGCTATCACCTTTCTTTTTCTTTTTCTTTATTATCTTTTCCTTTTTATTTTTGAGTCTCAATTTTGAATTCAAATTTTGTAGTGAATTTGTACTTAGATTTGAATGTATGACTTGGACATTCCTTTATGGGTTGAGTCTATTTATTTATAAATTCATTTTGTATTTTATAGTATTTCTCTCTTCTTTTCCATTTTTCAAATCCCAATTTCAAATTTAGGTTTTGATCCAAATCTTCAACTCATATTATATTTTATTAGTGTTATTATTATTCAATGCACAAACAAAACTCCAATATGATGCATAAGTTGTTCATGTGTCTTTTGTTGATATTTTTCTTTTAAAAGTGAGTGTTCTCATATGATAGTATTTTGAAGCAAAATACACAAGAGTGTTATCCTTGTTTTCTATGGTCTACAACTTTGGGTATTACAGTGTACAAAATAAATGGAGACACCAAAAAACATGAGTCTATTGGGGTTTGAACCAACGACGACAAAGATTAATGCTAACGTCTGTAACCAACACAACTAATGCTTGCTTGTGCTAAACAAAAAAAACATTTATTTGAACAAGTGATTTGATGACGTGCATTGGTATTGTTTGATGGACATGCTTAATCACTTATTTGATTTCGAAAACACAAACTAATATCCACATTAAGCTGTTGGTATGTGTACGGTCTATTTTTTTCACACAAAAGCACAATGGATTATTGAGGAATTCGAACTTTCTGAAGACTTCAGCTTAATCCTTATTATATATATATATATATATATATATATGATGTCGGTAATGTAAGTCCTGGGCTTCCGATAGACATGGGAAGTCCCAGCCAGGGTAGTGGTCACGCGCGTATAATAGCAAGCAAGCAACACTCTCACCAACTACTTATACATTCACTATTTAACAAAAATTAGGAAGTAAATAGGTAGATAACATGTTTGTTGTTCGTTTATAAAATAAAATGACAATATGCACTAGGTTTGGTCGGGTTTAAAAAACCCACGGGTTCACGGGTTTGGGTACTATAGGAACAAACTCGTACCCATGAACCCGTCGGGTATACATTTATGCCCATTAACAAACCCATGGGTATGAAAATTGACCCAAACACGTACCCTAATGGGGTAAAAACCCATCGGGTTTCGAGTTCCGGGTACGCATTGCCATCTCTACGCGCGTGGTCAGGTCAGGCCAGTGGGGCATGTGCGTCCGCGCGATTGTGGGACACGTTTATGCATGCGTAAACATGTGTTATGTTTTGCGTAAACAGAAGGTCCGCACGTGATGGGGTCGAGTTAGGATGGACGAAGGTGGGCCAGCGTCGTGTTCGCTGGTCGGGTAGTTGGTTCCTACTCGTGTTTATGCTAGCATATTTAATGGTTTAGACTTGCATAACAGGAGAGCGACAACAAACTTTTCATTGGTTCGTTCAGGTGGGTCCACACACCACCGTGATTAGCGCGCCCACGAAGCTGGAAGTTACCATATATATCGAAACAGAAGATATGGATCGGGTCGTGTGTGGGAGCTCAGGTGGATTTCAGCGTAAAATGTGAACCAAAACAGCGTAAATGGGTATGAATTTTAGTGTAAATCATCGATCTATTTCATAACGAAAACATGTATGGGAAAAATCTGATTTAAATGCTTTATTTCCTCCATAAATATAGGATATCTCCAACATCCATGCATCAAAGCTCATTAGAACCAGTTTATGATATATATTGATACTAATTATACAACATGGTGAAGTTATTTATGCCCTACGGTAGACTGGTAAAACAATCTGTTTTCTACTGCATGTGCACAAATTTAGAATGGCAAAAATGTGGGTTGAAAAGGAAATGGACCGGCATACGCGAGATTTATGGAATCGTGGCAAATGACCTCATTTCTTAGAGCGGTTACCTTTTTCTAAATTTCTATTTTGTTGTGTAAATGTGTGAGTCGTAAATTTATCTTATGCATATGGCATAAATGGTAGAAACCCAAAACACGCTGGATTAAGTAAACGAGATAATGCATAAAATCAATAAATCGTTTGCGTATAATGTCAATAGAAATATCATAAACAGACAAATAGATGGAAGCGGAGCCATGAACTGAAATATAGGTCTTAAAAACCTATTGACATTGGCATAAATATATATACAAAATAGCATAAAAATAGGACCACTGCCCTGCGAAACCGCCACCTCACATCTAGGATGCGCCACCACTTTGTGCCTAGGGAGGCTGCTATCGTCGCTCACGCCTAGGGAAGTCCGCCATCGCCACTCCCACCTTGGATGACATCGCAGTAGTACACGCTCAGGGGTTGACCCTCGCGCGCGTGCATCCTGAGATCTATCGCACCAGCCATTCCACCTCGTCGTTATGCACGCCTTAGGGGTGCCGTCGTTGCTCACGTGCCCCCGAGATCAGCCGTCGCGCCGCCGCAGCCGCTCCCACGTCACCGTCGTGCGCACCTTAAGCAGTCGCTGCCGCGTGCACCTCAAGGAGACGCTACCGCGCTTGTGCCCCTCGGGATCTGCCACGCGGCCGCTCCCACCTCGCCGTCGTGCGCACCTCATGGGGCCGCTGTCGCGTTTGTGCCCTCGGGATCCGATGTCGCAGCCGCTCCCACCTCGCCGTTGTGCGCACCTCAGGGGGGCCATCGCCGCGCGCTGGCCTTAGGGATCCGCCGCTGCGAGCGTGTTCCCCGGATGCGCCGTCGCGAGCATGTCCCCCAGATTCGCTGTCGCGCGCTTGCTCCCAGGATCCGCCGCCGCGCGCACCTCTCGAGGATGGGGGCGTAACTGCCGGCGTCGCTAAAACTGAACCCTAGCGATCTGGAGCTTCTTTTATAGATGCTTCGGACCTGGTGCGGCTGAACCGGTTGGCAACATCCGGTCAGGGCTTTCGCCCAGCTATTGGAAGCCTAGGGCTCCTAATATCATATCTATATATATTAGCACGCAGTTTCTATTTACAACAGTTTGTCAACAACTTCTATTTTTCGTTGTCTCCAGCAATCATATGTACGTGCTCCAGGTCATAGCCATAGTGTTACGAGTTTTAATTTCAGCTACATGCCAACTGATAGGTACTTGCCATTGTACGTGTTTTCTTTTCAGGTTACTAACGTGAAGGAACGGGAAATAAATCCAGGAAGCGTTTAAGACTTATCCTAGACGTCCATTAGTGCAAGGGCAACTTATCCTAGACGTCTGTCGTTATTAGGAGGGCTACTAACGCACGAACGCAAGGGCCAAGCGGCCGTTTGCGGGCAGCAGGGGTCGGCGTCAATAGTGACAGCGCCAACCCCTACCACGTATGTGCCACATCAGCGCTCCGGAGCGATACCTTGGTGCCATTTATATTGGCATCGAGACGTGTAACCTTGGCGCAAATAATGATGGCGTCGAGGTAAGGGTCCATTTTCTGAATTGAAACTAAAAAGGGCTTACTTGTGAAAAACTTTCCCCAAAAGGGCCAAAAAGCAAAAAAGACGGTCATCCCCAACCTACCTCCCCACGCCACCTCCCCGCGCCCTCCGTCCCCACTCCACCTCCGCCATGCCTCCGCTCATCCGGATCTCCGCGCGACCTCCCTCCTCACTTCAATGATCCGCCTGTCGCCTCCTCGCGACCTCCCTCCCCACGCCGCCTCTACCATGCCTCCATTGTCGTGGAGCTTCCAACCGGCCCGAGCGCCCTAGAAATCTCGCAACCCCTCCGCTCGCCATGAACCCACAAGTAACCGCATGTGCTCCATCCGCGGCCTCACAAAATCCACATCATGCTTCGTTCTTGCCGTGTCTGCTCTAACCGCGTCCGTGCATGCCGCACCCGCCATTCTCGCCCACCCGCTGTCTACGCATTTTGCGCTCACCCAATAGCCTTATCACACCCTCCACCCTCACTAGCCCTCGTTCAACACATGCGCCAACCTTATCGTGCCCACCATCCTTGCTCGTCTGCGTTCCCAACCGCCGTCCTGGCAGCCTTATGTAGCTCACCCCACAGTAGCCACGAGCTGGAGCAGCAACACTTCCAACATCCTGTTCTCGAGACCCTGCGCCTCACAACATACCGTCTTGAGCCCCTCCGCCTCACAATATACCGTCTAGTGAGTCTCCAACTAACCTAAATGTGATTGTGTCGCCTTCTGTTTTGACATGAAATTGGTTCTAGCACCTTGCTAATTGTGGCTGTACATCGATCTGATGAAGCTACATGTGCATAGATATTTTTTCTTTATTACTATCCAAATATTTTTGTTTTTCCCCTATGTTTTTTCTTGCATCAATTTTTGGAAGGAGCATCAATTTTTTTACTACAATCGTCTGTGGCTTGATGCTATTCTCAGTTATTTCTTCGACAGAAAAGTTACAATAAGTGATGAATTTAACACATGATGCTATTTGTTGTAGAGACTTACTGATACTCCTTATCATCTTGATAGAAATTCATTTATGCAATATTTTTTTGTGATGTACAAAGCTCCTGCTGGTTAGAAAATAGAAACACATGGCATTTTGGTTGAGGTTATCTCCTGCTCCTATGTGAACCAAAAAAAATCATGTTGCTAACATGCATTTGCTATGAATGTATTCATCATTTTAGATTACTAAAATGTTCAGATAAACAAAAGCAGTAATTTGGATAGTAGCTGGCAATAATATGGACTACTTTTACAAATACCCCTTAAAATTCTACGAATCAACCTGCTGTCATACGCACTTCCCTGTCCTACCTGCCTTCGGGTCCAAACCATCTTCGTCCCCAACCTCTCGTGCCCTCCCCACGACCTGCTCCCTGAAATTTTGTATTGGTTGTTAACAAAGAATTTATAGGATTGAGATCAATAATATGTGATATTTATTTTTATGTAATCGTTGTGCACTAATACTTTGTCGAATATTTTATTTACCGTTGCAACGCCGGAGCACTTGACTAGTATACATTTTTGGATGGCAAGTACAGTCTTCAGCCACCTAGTGGCACGGGTGTACGGACCGGATCGTTCGTACGTAGGAATGAAAACGGTCGGAAAAATACCTCTACCGTTTTCATTTTCATATTTACCTTGTGTCATGTACGGTAATACATTCACTAGGCGCAGGCGCGCGCGTGATGTCCGGCGAGCAACCGAGCGCGCGGCCGCAGAGCAGGCAGCAGCGCATGCTGCAAATCAGCCACCAATGGCAAGTGGCTGAGATTAGGAAAGAGGGCTAAAATCAGGTGCTGCAAATCAGCCACAGATAGCAGGGGCTGAGATTAGGAAAGAGGGATAAGAATAGGAAAGAAGCAATCAATCAGGCTAGAGAAAATCAAGGAGACTTGCTCCATTTGTAGGTGGCCGACGGCCATATATACCCAGCTATGCTGCACGGTTATAGCAATAAGGAATTTGTCTCTTCTTCCACCTCCAGCCTCACAAGCCTGCGGTTAGGGGGGCATAACCCCAACCGGAGAGGACGGCCGACGGCTACGAGCTACGTAGCCGTGGTCCGGCAAGTCGGGGATTCCAGGTCCTTGACAGCTTGGTATCACGAGTCCGGCGATCTTCGTCCAGCAATTCCCAGTCCACCGAACCCCCCACCAGCCGCACAACACCACCATCTCCCACCCGCTCCTCTGCCCCCAGCACCATGTCGGAGTACACCCTTGCCGACGTCGTGAAGATGATGCAGGAGATGCAGGCCGACATCTCCGGCCTCAAAGAGAAGTCCGCGTCGTCGTCCGCCGGCGGCACCATGCAGGAACGCCCTCGCGACACCGACCGCCTGCCTAAGTTCCAGAAATGGGACTTCCCTCGGTTTGATGGCAAGACCGATCCTCTCCTCTTCATCAACAAGTGTGAGTCATACTTTCGCCAACATCGTTCCTCGCCAGAGGAGCAAGTGTGGATGGCCTCATACAGTCTCGAAGGCACCGCGCAACTATGGTACATGCAGCTGCAAGAGGATGACGGCACCCCGTCCTGGCGCCGGTTCAAGGAGCAGCTCAACCTGCGCTTCGGGCCGACCAGCCGGTCCGCGCCTTTCTTCGAGCTCACCAAATGCCGCCGCACCGGCTCGGTCGAAGAGTACTCCAACCGTTTCCAGGAACTCCTACCCCACGCCGGTCCGATGGAGGAGGCGCAGCGCGTCCAGCTCTACACGGGGGGGTTGCTGCCGCCGCTCAGTCACTCGGTGCGCATCCTACACCCCGACACTCTCAGCGCCGCGATGAGCCTGGCGCGGGAGGTGGAACAGCTGGAGATCGCCCGCGTCCAGGCGGCGACAAGACCGGCAGCGCGGGGTATTCTGCCGGCGCCCCCTCCACGACCAGCCGCTCCGACACTACCGGCGCCACCTCCTCCCTTGGCCCTGCCAGCGCCGCCGGTGGGTGCAGCACACGCGCGCGGCGAGGGCGCTCGCCGCCTGTCACCCGAGGAGATGGCGGATCGTCGTCGGCAAGGCTTATGTTTCAATTGTAACGAGAAGTACTCTCGGGGCCACAATCGTTTTTGCAGGCGTCTCTTTTTTGTGGATGGGGTGGAGATCGATGACACCGGGGTCGACGGGGACACGGGCGCGGCCGAGCCCAACGCCCCGCTCTTCTCCCTGCAGGCGGTGGCCGGGGTGGCGCCGACTGACACCATGCAGATCGCGGTCACCCTCGGTCCGGCCTCCCTGGTGGCGCTGCTCGACTCGGGCAGTACACACAACTTCATCTCCGCGACGGCAGCACACCGGTCGGGCCTCCCCATCCAGCGCCGTCCACGTCTCACGGCCATGGTGGCTAACGGCGAGCGGATCTCCTGTGCCGGCGTCCTCCGCAACGCGCCGCTCCTCGTCGAGGGCGAACCATACCCGGCCGATCTCTTCGTCATGCCGTTGGCCGGGTACGACGTCGTCCTCGGCACGCGTTGGCTGGGGGCCCTGGGACCGATCGTGTGGGACCTCGCCACCCGCCGCATGACGTTTCAGCGCCCAGGGCGCTCGGTCTCCTGGACGGGTACCCCACGCGCAGCGCAGCCGGCGGTGCGCACCATGACAGGGGGGGATGCGTTGATGGAGGCTCTCCTGGACTCGTTTGGGGGGCTCTTCGCCGCTCCTTCGGGCTTGCCTCCCAAGCGCGCCCACGACCATCGCATCCTCCTCAAGCCCGACGCATCGCCGGTGGCTGTCCGCCCGTACCGCTACCCGGCTGCCCACAAGGACGAGCTGGAGCGTCAGTGCGCCGCGATGATCGAGCAAGGGATCGTGCGCCGCAGCGACTCCCCGTTTTCGTCACCGGTTCTCTTGGTCAAGAAGCCCGATGGCTCCTGGCGTTTCTGCGTCGACTACAGAGCCCTGAACGCCCTCACCATCAAAGACGCGTTCCCGATCCCGGTGGTAGAGGAGCTGCTCGACGAGCTCCACGGCGCCAAGTTCTTCACTAAGCTCGACCTTCGGTCCGGCTACCATCAGGTGCGGATGCGGCCGGAGGATGTGCACAAGACCGCCTTCCGCACGCACGATGGCCTGTACGAGTTCCTCGTGATGGCGTTCGGACTCTGCAACGCTCCGGCTACGTTCCAGGCGCTGATGAACGACGTGCTCCGACCATTCCTCCGCCGTTTCGTCCTGGTATTCTTTGACGACATTCTAATTTACAGCAAAACCTGGGCCGATCACCTCCGCCATCTCCGGGCGGTTCTCGACGAGCTGCAGCGCCACCGGCTCTTCGTCAAGCGCTCGAAGTGCTCTTTCGGCGCGCCGGCCGTCTCCTACCTCGGCCACATTATCTCGGCAGCCGGGGTGGCTATGGATCCGGCCAAGGTGGCCGCCATCCGCGACTGGCCGCCACCTCGCTCGGTCCGGGCAGTTCGCGGTTTCCTCGGCCTTGCCGGGTACTACCGCCGCTTCGTCCACAACTACGGCACCGTGGCTGCCCCGTTGACGGCCCTCCTCAAGAAGGATGGCTTCGTCTGGGACGACGCGGCTATGACAGCGTTCGCAGCACTCAAGGCAGCCGTGTCCTCCGCCCCGGTGCTCGCCATGCCGGACTTCAGCAAGCCGTTCGTGGTGGAGTGCGACGCGTCCGCCACAGGGTTCGGCGGGGTGCTTGTCCAGGAGGGACACCCGGTCGCGTTCTTCAGCCGGCCAATCGCTCCCCGGCATCGCGCCCTCGCCGCCTATGAGCGCGAACTTATCGGCTTGGTCCAGGCCGTTCGCCATTGGCGGCCATACTTGTGGGGTCGGCACTTCACCGTCAAGACTGACCATTTCAGTCTCAAGTACCTCCTCGACCAGCGGCTGGCCACCATCCCTCAACACCATTGGGTGGGAAAGCTCCTGGGCTTCGACTTCGAGGTGGAGTACCGCTCGGGTGCCACGAACACCGTCGCCGACGCCCTGTCCCGAAAAGACACCGAGGAGGGCGCGCTGATGGCTATATCCGCACCCCGCTTCGACTTCATCACGCGGCTACGCCAAGCCCAAGCTACGGACCCGGCCCTCGTCGCCATCTGCGAGGAAATTCGCGCGGGCACACGTACGGCGCCGTGGTCCATCATGGGCGGGATGGTCGCCATGCATGGGCGCCTCTACATCCCGGCATCGTCCCCTCTCCTGCAGGAAATAGTGGCTGCCATACACGACGATGGCCACGAAGGCGTCCTACGCACCCTACATCGGCTGAAGCGCGACTTCCATTTTCCAAACATGCGCCGTGTTGTGCAGGATTTCGTCAAGGCATGCGGCACGTGCCAAAAATACAAGTCTGATCACTTGCGGCCGGCCGGTCTTCTACAGCCCTTGCCGATCCCCTCGGCGGTGTGGGCCGACATCGGCATCGATTTCATCGAGGCGCTGCCCAGCGCCCAAGGCAAGACGGTCATCCTCACCGTCGTCGACCGCTTCAGCAAGTACTGCCATTTCATCCCGCTGGCGCACCCGTACACGGCAGAATCGGTGGCGCAGGCGTTCTTCGCCGAAGTGGTGCGGCTGCACGGCGTTCCGCAGTCCATCGTCTCGGACCGCGACGCCGTGTTCACTTCGGCCTTCTGGACAGAGCTGATGGAGCTCACGGGCACCAAGCTCTTCATGTCCTCCGCCTTCCACCCCCAGACAGACGGCCAGTCGGAGGCAGCCAACCGCGTCATCGCCATGTACCTTCGCTGCTTCACCGGCGACCGCCCTCGACAGTGGCTCCGGTGGCTTCCGTGGGCGGAGTACACCTACAACACTGCCTTCCAGTCATCACTCCGCGACACGCCATTCCGGGTGGTGTACGGCCGCGACCCGCCAACCATCCGATCCTATGAGCCGGGCGATGCACGCATTCCCGCGGTGGCGCAAGAGATGGAGGAGCGCGCTGCTTTCCTCGACGACGTCCGCTACCGTCTCCACCAGGCTCAAGAGTCCCAGCGCCGCGCCTACGATCAACACCACCGGCGAGTCATCTACCAGGTGGGCGACTGGGCCCTTCTTCGCTTACGGCAGCGGCCGTCCGCGACACTGCCACGCTCGGCAGCAGGCAAGCTCAAGCCGCGCTATGTCGGGCCCTACCGCGTCAAGGAAGTCATCAACGACGTGGCAGTCCGCCTACAGCTTCCGGCCGGCGCCAGACTCCACGACGTCTTCCACGTGGGGGTTCTCAGAAAGTTTGTGGGATCGCCACCATCCGAACCGCCGGCGCTGCCAGCCACGCTCAACGGCGCCGCCGTGTCTGCACCTGCACGGGTCTTGGCTGGCCGCCTAGCTCGCGGCGTTAAACAGGTCCTGGTTCAGTGGCAGGGTGAACCAGCGACGGCAGCGACTTGGGAGGAGCTTGAAGACTTCACGGCCAGCTTTCCACAGTTCCAGCTCGAGGACGAGCTGGTTTTCGAGGCCGGGAGAGATGTCATGTACGGTAATACATTCACTAGGCGCAGGCGCGCGCGTGATGTCCGGCGAGCAACCGAGCGCGCGGCCGCAGAGCAGGCAGCAGCGCATGCTGCAAATCAGCCACCAATGGCAAGTGGCTGAGATTAGGAAAGAGGGCTAAAATCAGGTGCTGCAAATCAGCCACAGATAGCAGGGGCTGAGATTAGGAAAGAGGGATAAGAATAGGAAAGAAGCAATCAATCAGGCTAGAGAAAATCAAGGAGACTTGCTCCATTTGTAGGTGGCCGACGGCCATATATACCCAGCTATGCTGCACGGTTATAGCAATAAGGAATTTGTCTCTTCTTCCACCTCCAGCCTCACAAGCCTGCGGTTAGGGGGGCATAACCCCAACCGGAGAGGACGGCCGACGGCTACGAGCTACGTAGCCGTGGTCCGGCAAGTCGGGGATTCCAGGTCCTTGACACCTTGCGGGACGAAAACGGGATATATCGGTAACGAAAACGAACGGGATAAATATAGGAATCAAAAAAACGATACGATCCGGTCGGGTTAAAGCCAAAATCGGATGGGAACCGGTATTTTTGTTCGGTAAAATCATACAATGAAACCATATATTCAAAACTTAACAACAAATAAAAAATTGTAAACACAAGTCTTAATTAAACATAGATAAAACTATAAAAGCCATGTAAATCTGGAGCACACATAGTTTAATGTAGCATATAAGGACAGTGACGTTTGCTATGGCTCACCGCTGGGAGACCAGAGAGCAGGAGAGGACGACGGCGTTTGCTACAGCTCACGCGCGGCTGAGAGAGAGCAGGAGAACGGTGCCCAGCTGCCCGCTGGTCGCTGGAGCAGACGAGCAGTGAAGCTGTGGAGGGCGGACGGCGGCGTTTGCTACGGCTGGGAGAGAGCGGAGAGAGGAGCGGACGACGCTAGGTAACCTAGGTTAGGTTTTTGTTTAGATGGGCTGGGCCTCAAAGTTATATCTAGATTGGAGCAGGCCGTATTGAAGTGATCCTGAATTATAAAATACGGTAACAAAACGGGATCATCCCGATTAAAAACGGGATCCGGTTAAACGTTCGGAAAAACAACTCTACTGTTTCCGTTTATCGTTTTGTATATCACGTTTTCGTTCCGTTTTTGTTTTTTGTATCGGGTTCGAAATCGATCGGGACAAAACTAACAAAATCGGTTATACGATAACGGTCGGTTCAGGATTTTTCCATCATATTTTCGTTTTTTATATCGGGTTCGAAATCGATCGGGACAAAACTAACAAAATCGGTTATATGATAACGGTCGGTTCAGGATTTTCCCATCCTTGTCGAATATTTTATTTACCGTTGCAACTCCAGAGCACTTGACTAGTATACATTTTTTGACGGCAAGTACAGTCTTCAGCCACCCAGTGGCACGGGTGTACGGACCGGACCGGATCGTTCGTACGTACCTACGGCCACACGCTTGAGCGGGTCAATGCTCAAACTTCGTTCTTGGTAGCCGCTTTGAAGTGGTAAAATACGCACGAAATTGAGGTTGACTGCGGTCCACTTCATAACTAGTCGAAGTCAGACGCCACCCCCAGTTCCCCACTCGCTGGCTCGCTGCCTCCGCCCATGCCCATCGATCGCCTACTACTATAAAGCAATGCTCGTTCCATTCCCAGTGCAGACCGCAGAGACAACCACCGACGCCGCCAACGCATCGGCATCGGCACTTGGGCAGCAGCTCCGGTTCATCTACCCTCGCAACGCTGCAAGGGAGCGATCACATCGATCGTCACTTCTTCGGACGCATATCACCAACGACTCCAACTCTCCAAGCCAGCACATCACGGCCATGGCGTTGTCTCCGTCTGCGCAAGCGACAAGCCCGCTTGCGCGCCAGCTGCTGCGCCACGTGTCGTTCGGCCTAGTCGCCGCCGCCTTCCACCGCTCAGCTCCAACCATCAGCCGGCCAAGCGTGCCGCGGGGAGCGGACGACGTGGCCCTGGCGGCGTCTCACCACCAGGCCCGCTCCGTCACCGAAAGGGTGCCCCGGCGCCCCGAGGCAGGGGAGCGGCGGGCAAGTCCACGAAGCTCCGGCGATGGCGACGATAGCAAGCGCGGTTATGCCGCCCACGAACACCGTGATGGCGGCGGCGGCGACCACGCACGTGGTGACGCAAGGACCCGCCCGGCCTGGTCTCCCGGCACAAGGCGGCGGCGGCAAAACGCATGGCGCACCGGCGGCGGCGAAAGCGCGCGCGGCCATGCGAGGACCTGCTCCGCCGGGCCGCCCTAAGAAAGGCAGCGGCAGAAAGGTTCATGTCGTGTCCCCGGCGGCGATGTCGAGCGCAAGTGTGCTTATGCGAGGGCCCGCGCCGCCTAGTCACCCGGCAGAAGGTGTAACATCCCAAAAATCCCAACCCGAGGTTTGAAACCCTAACCCCCCTAATTCCCCCCCTCATTTGATCCTTCTCCCTTAACTCTACCCCTAGGTCACCTAATCATATGCATACACTTAAAATAATTTAGAGCACCTCACATAGACCATATTTATCACCCAAGTTCATTTAGAGAATTTTTGTTGCAAGGGAAAAAGAAACAAAAAGACACAAAAGTAGAAAAGGGAAAAGAAAAGAATTAGAATAAGAAAAGAACAAGGAAAACACTCTCCCCTCCATCGGCTGGGCCGATTTCCAGCCCAGCTCGCGCGCGCCCGCATCCCCCCCTCTCTTCCCGGCCCAGGCGGCCCAATCCGCGCGCCGCTCCCCTCCGCTGACACTCGGGCCCCGCCCGTCAGCGCCTCACCCCCTCCCTCTCGTGCAGACTCCTCTTGCTGGCAGCCAGGGCCCACTCGTCAGCTCCATCTCCCTCGCCCATCCCTCACCGGCGCGTCCGCCGCCGAGCGCCCCCTCGCCTCGTCGCCTCGCCATTAATGCTCGCCAACCTCCGCGACAACCCCGCCACTGTGCTTGAGCCGACCTCTCACCCCCTCAGCCTGCCCGAGCCGTCCCAATCGGCGTTAGCGGCATTTCCGCCATCATGGCGAGCTCGCCGGTGCTCGCCGTCTCCCCCATCCCCCTCCCTTCCCCGAGTGCCTATAAAAGGACCCGCCCGAGCCCCGTCTTCGCCACACAACTCCAGCCACCCCCACTGCCCTCCTCCTCGAGCCATTCAAGCAAGCGTCGCCGTGCTCCCTTCACCGCTCCGGTGAGCTCCCCTCTCCCTCTCTGGCGATCTTCCGTTCAATTAAGTTGTGCCAAGAGCTCCGCCACACTCCCACGTTCACGACACGCCACTTCCCCCACTCAATTATGGCCGGAAAACTCACCGGCGGCTTCGCCGCCGCGGGCACCCGCCACCGTGCCGCGGACCGGCCGCCATAGGCCCCCCAGCAGGCGAAATTCGCCCCGCCCTTGTGATCCCATCTACCACTCATGCTCCGCCACCGTTTCCCCGTCGCAAAACCGGACCGGGGCGGAGAACCGCCGCGGAGCTCGCCGTCGACCGGCCCCGGTCGTGCCCCTTCCCCCCCCCTCCGTTGCCGTCAACGCCGTCAGCCCCCCTCTCTCTCTCTGGCTGGTGGGCCCGCGCTACGGCGCCGTTCCCCGCTGTCGCTCCCTCGCAGCTGGGCCAGCTAAGCCGCAAGCGCGCCCACGCCCGCGCGCCCTCGCTGAGTGGGCCGAAATCCCCTCCCCTGGCCCAGTCATCTGGAGAATTCCTTCTCTTTTCTTTTTCTCATTTTCACATATATATTTAGATGCTAATATTTTATGCACCAAAAATTGTCTAAATAAATTATTAGGGCACAAAAATAATAAAGTATAAAAATTTGCACACCCCACAAAGGTCACTATGTTTGATGTATTGTTTTTATCTGTGTTTAATTAGCGGAAGAAGGATCCGATCCTCCGGAACTCTTAGCTCCGGAAGAAGGGCAAGAACCCAACCCCTCCGAGATTAACCTCTTGTGCCAGGAAAGCTTCGACGAAGGCAAGTCCATCCTTCCCTTGATGCATTATTTACCTATTTGTCTCTACCACTGCCTAAGCCTGGATTATGGGATGGGAATCGAATTGCATGGTGAGCACGAGAGGGCCCGCATTAACTATTACTTTGATTAAAAGATATGGGGCAAGTGAAAAGGGTACAAGTGGAATGTTTTCCCAATGTGTGCGATGAAGGGTACTCACCCTCATCACCTGGTGAGTAGGATGATCAGGGACTCCCTGGTTTAGGGGAGGGCCTAAGGTGCTGGCTCAGCTGGTTTAGGCGTGAGCAGAAGGATCGTCCTCTCGTATAAGGACCGGTTTGTCATCTTTCATTACCTATGCTCTCAAAAAGTACAACCACTTGAGGCTGTGTGGGCAGCCACTCGATCTAAACTCGTACGGTCCAACCCCAGGGTTATGAAGGCTGGGGTAGCACCGGGAGGATAAGGAGGGGGAATGTTTTGTCCGGTTTGGACATGGCGGTGGCCTGACTCCTTCCGGTATAACCGTTAAGGTTCGGACGTACAAGGAAGGAAAGAGTTTCGGATTCGGGTCTCATTGGCCATGAGATCGCAGAGCCGGACTAGTGGGTAAAGTGTACCCCTCTGCGCAGAGTCTAAACCTATTCGAATAGTCCGTGTCCACTGGTATGGACGGGTCTGGTATGGTATGACAATTAGTGTTTCTACTACAACTGGGAACAGGGAAATGTGTGTGTATGTTCTGAAAAGAAAGTGGTACCACGGGAGCAGGAAGCTCAGTGGTGGTCAAGCAAGTGTTACTTCTATTGTCTTGGGAAAACCATAAATAACGAATACTGCCCTTCTCTGAAAAAGTATGAGTGACTTCAACTCCACCATATAAAGCATGTACCATATAGGTCACTTTCTCTTTACGGGAGCCGGGTGGGCTTGCGGAATACCTAGTGTATTCACCCAGATTTATTTATGTTTTCAGCAGCTGAAGACTTCTTTTCTACTATGCTTGATTGATGGGGCTGTGTCTTCACCCAGTTCTGCCTGTGGCTTGGGCTATTTTATCTTCCACTGCGCCTTATGTTTCTCGGCTCACTTCCGAGCTTGTATCCCCCGGTATTGTAATAACATTATTCAGACTCTGTAACTATTTGAAGTAATGAATGTGATTACTAGCCTCCTGGGACTAGAAATTGTATCACATTTGAGTCCCAAAGGATCGGGACGCTTCAGGTGGTATCAAAGCCTATAGGAATGGCCGTAGACCACAGCCCTGACCTTAAAAGTTGCCTTAACAAGAAAACACCTCTTACCCCCAAGAAACACTCTTCCCCTTTTCCCCGATATTGATAGACCTTTCTTTTCGTCTACCAGATGGAAAACCCCTGGGTGATTAGGACATCCTATTGCTCAGAGGAGGAAGGCTTTCCTCACCTTCTTCGGAGTTGCACGCTACGCTTGGGGATCCGCAAGAAGCCCGAATATGTCTGGAAGGAGTACCGTGAAAATGAAATAGAAAAGTGCTCTATGGCGGTCTACTTGGGAGAAAGCCGGAACTACCCAAACCACCCTCCCTTCCAAATTACCTTCATCGGGCACCGCTTCCCAGACACTTGCCAGAGCGTCGCTCGAAAAGCCCTCAAACAACTGTGCCAAAACTATAGTCGAGAGATTTCCGAGACCCCCCTCCGATATTTCCCACCCTACAACAAAAACACCCCCACCTGGAGGAAAAGTCTCCAGGCTCTGTCAGGAGGAAACCCCACAGAAGATGACCCCACTATCGTCTACATGGCCGGATACCTCCACACCCTCGACAACCACTACGACGAGCTCTCCTCCCACTGCACCCACCTAAACTCCCGAGTGGAAAGCCTAGAGCAGCAAGTCAAAGAACTTAAGCAAGAGAAGGCATCCCTCCAGGAAAGTCTCAACATAGCAGAAGGCGAGGAAGCCAACACCCGTGAAGCCTATCGGACTTTAAAGATGGACTATGATAAGAAGCTAAAGAAACTCGCCCCCAAGAAGAAAATCCAGAAGAAGACCACCAACCAAGGATGCCAGATAGAGAAGAAGAAGAAGAAGGCCCCTCTAGCCCTACCTCCCCCCAGAATAGATGATTGGTCCGACGACGAGGATGTATCCCTAGCAAGCCTCGATGATCTTCTCAAGGCATTTGGGGACACCTTAGATAAGGAATTCGCTAGTACCTCGGGGAACGCTCTCGTGTAGTTCCACCTGTAGTAGTCTTAGGCTTGTAATGCGATGGTGTAATGAATAAAATAACTTGGTTAAAAACAATTTGCATGTGCATAATAGTGACTCTCTTCCCTGGCAGATGGCTTCGGATAAAACCACGCCTACCGCCTCTGGTATTGGAGCAGGGTTTCCCATGAGAGCTGAAGGGGAAGTCGTTAGAGAAGAAAGTGAAACCCACCTCCCCGCACCTCCACCATTACCCTTAGATCTAGCCCAAGTTCTAGCCAATCAAACCCGACTCATCGAGGTCCTCACTCGAAATCTAGAAAATCAACGGCCGAATGGTGGAAGACCACAAGACAGAATGGGGGATTTCCTGAGACTCAAACCTCCCACGTTCGCCGGATCAAGCAACCCCCTCGATGCAAACGATTGGATGCGCACGATCAAAAGAAAACTATAAGCCATTGGTTGCCTAGAAAATCAGCATGTTCAACTGGCTGCCCACCAACTTTTTGGGATGGCCTTAGCCTGGTGGGACACCTTCAACGTCACCATCAGAGATGCTACCTGGGCGGAATTCGAAGCAGCTTTCTGGGAGCACCATGTGCCCCAAGGACTGGTACAGCTTAAGGAGGACGAGTTCCGAGAATTGACTCAAGACGGAAGATCTGTCAGCGAATATGTGCACAAGTTTACAGAGTTAGCCCGCTATGCGCCAGATGATGTTAGTACCGAGAGCAAAAAGATGGCCCGTTTCCTGAAGGGACTCAGTCCAGAACTCAAGACAATCCTGGCTAGCCAAGACTTCCTCAACTTCTCTCACCTTTCCAACAAGGCCATGCAAGTTGAAATGGCAAAGGAGGAAGAAAAAGGGCATCTTAAAAGGAAGTTCCAGGTTCTCCGGGCACAGCAGCAGGACCGGCACCAGAAGACTCGATCATTTGGGTTTCCACCCAAGGGGCCAAACTTCAGTAGACCAGCTGGACCCACTCCGTCGCGATTCAGCCAGCAGAGTCAGAGCTCTTTCCATTCCCCTCAGTGGCAAGCAACCAACCCCCGGCAAATGCATGTTGGCACTGTGGTGATCCCAGTCACTTCAAGAACAACTGTCCGCAGCTGAAGCCACCAGTACCCGCCTACTCCAACTCGGTGAATGGCCCCAAGAATACCTCGGCATCCGCCCCCAAGGCGCCCTCCGCCGTCAGCCAGCAGAACAAGGCTCTGTACCAAGGAAGGGCACGTGTAAATCATGTCGATGCCCAGGAAGCTCAGCAGGCTCCGGGAGTAGTACTCGGTGAGTTCCTTATTGAATTTACTCCCGCTACCGTACTTTTCTATTCTGGAGCATCCCACTCCTTCATAGCCACTAGTTTTGTGGAAAAGTATGGCATTCCCTCTACTCCTCTAGAGATTCCCTTGGTCACCCGAACCCCAAGGTCTGTTGGGGACTTGTTCTCAAATGCTATGAATTAAGAACAAGGCAACATAAAATGTTAAATACTAATGCCCTTCGTCCGCTGAAGCATTATCTCCCCAAGGATTTAATGAGCTTCGGACGAAGGCCATAAGCAAAATATCACAAAGGTTATACCTTTGTGATCAGACTTGAAAAACAATACGAAGTAAAATATAACACATGAAACATTATGGAAAGACATACCGAAAATAAATAGCATTGTTCACATATTTTATTATATGAACCTAGATATTAAAACATAATATTTAAATACATTTATACCTTCGTCTTGGCAGAAAGCAATAATCCCAGCGTAATGTGCCAGTAATTACAAGATTGCGTGAACAGTACAGGGGTACTGTTCACCTATTTATAGGCACAGGGCACAGCCTGTGAGGAATTACAATTATGCCCCTCATAAGGGATTACAACAGCGACTCAAACATTTATGGACTAAAAGGTCATTCTACTTTTATGTCGGTGTAACACCCCTGGTGTTACTATAACTAAAACTTGAGCATGACATCATAAACATTAGCATTTGCATATGTTTGACACACCTAGAGTGCATTCACTAGGTAAAAATTTCAAACAAGTTGTATTGTTTTAAATGTTTTGCAAATGGAACCCTGGTTAAAGGACTTAACCCTAAATGGTGGTTAAAGGGGTAAAACTTAACCCAAGTTGAGAAACCCTAAAAGCTTTAGGGTAAAAGTCATAAAATGACCCTAAGAATAAACTTGAATCACTTTTATACCCCTGGGATACCAGAAACCCTAATTGGAACCCTGGAAAACCCTAAAACCAAACCCTAGGGGCTTATATGCAAAATTAGTCCACTTTTGGACTAAAGTGCAAAAACCAAGCCAAATAAGTATTTGAAGTCAATTGGTTCACAAATATGTGGACTTGAAAGCCAAACCCTAAGTTTTGGACTCATTTGCAAAAAGGACCTTGATTTTGATTCCTATGCTAAGTCTGAAAACAGGGTTGTAGGCCCAACTTTGGGGCTGTGTAGCTTTCAAAATAGTGAGAATTCATGATAGGTGACCACATCAAAGTTGAAGATCAATCTTAGGGGAACAACTTTGTTTAAGGATTCAAGCCATGGTCTTATGTGAAATTTGGAGAAAAACCCAATCAAAGATGGGCTGTCAGACTGCTTGAAGTTGAATTTCAGAGTTACAGTGTTATGAGGTGAACTTTGAGCTCGATTTTGATTTGGATCCAGTGCTCAAATGAGTTCAATCCCTATAGTCGAATTGTAGCTGGTTTGTAGCTTTGAAACTTTGCTACAGAGAGTGGAGTGAGTTACTAGAGAAACTTTAGAGAGATTTGGTCCTAAACTGTGACTGTCAGGCACACTGATGAACATATCCCATGGTACAGTAGTCCGATAAGGATCAGACCGCCAGCGCAGGGTCCTCGCCGCCGATGACCTATCCGCCGCGATTCGTGCCACCACCGTTCCGATTCGTGCTCAGGGAGGAATGGATAACACCGGGGATGGGTAAAAAGATCTAGCGCGGGATGGATCACAACTGTTAGCTGGTCCGGCCATCTCATCTACTTGCCGCACGGCCGGCCGAGTTTATCCTCACCGGAGCTCGCTGTTTACCTGGTGAACGCCACGTGCTTTGGCGATCTACCACGTCGCCAAGGACATCCTGCGTAGGTTAGTTCCTCGCCGGAGGAATCACCCCGGGGCGCGCCACGATAGACTGCGCCGATGACTCACCCTTCGTCTCGGCCGCCGGTCTCTCTGCGCAAAATTAGACGCCACCGCTTACCCTCACTATAAATTGAGTGTCCCCGCGGCTCCGTAGGATAATCACACATCAGTTGCACCAAACCTTGCCCCGGATTATTCACCTGGGACCGAGAATCGCTCGTTTCCCCCAATTACAGTCCCCGCCACCGTGAAAACAACCGTACTGCGGCCAGCACAATCCCGGTCAGTTCATCTTCTATGCCTTCTCGTTTGAGTGCTTCCACAACCCCGTGATGCTCACCGACCCACCCAATTGAATTATACTGCCACCAATCTTTGGGAACGCGTTGTTCTTTGGATCACCCGCACTGTCACCGTGGCCAGGACATTGTAGTGCGCCGTTGGTGAAATTGATTTAGGGGAAGTGTTCGATAGGAGTTTAATTGTGTCCCTGTCGCACGGGAGCTCCAGCCATGGCGTTGGCCGGCCGGAATTGGCTCGCTGGGGTGCGGCGAGGGCTGTTCCTCGTCGTGGACCTCCCTCTGTGAAGGATTAGAAACCTGAGGGCGTTTCTGTAATTTGTCAGCGACACACCGGAACAGTGAAGAAACTCGTTTTCATTTAGTTAAAAACGCGGGGGTCGTTCTGCAAAACCGCCAGGGCGCGGGGCGCGCGGGCGCCTTTCCTCCCTGGACCTGGGCCGCTGGGCTGAATCCGGCCCAGTTCTGTTTAACCCTTTTCCTTTTCTTTTTCAGGAAAACTTGAGAAATATGTAGAAAAATGTAGAAAAATGCTAAAATTGTGAAACTAATTTTCCTAGGCTTGTTATTTTCCCTAGTATTTAATAAAAATAGTTTTGTGATTTTTAGTGGAAATAAGAAATTTTAAGGTATTTAAAGTAGTTAAAAGTCTTGGTTATAGATTTTTAGAAAATAATTGGTAAGTCCTAAAATGCCCAAAATTTTTATATGAGTGTTATACACTATTTAGAAGCCTTGGGTAGAGTTTGAATTGATTTGGACCTTGTTTGATCACCAAACCCCAAAACACCCCCCTGCCCTATGAACTCCTTTACCGACTCCGGAAACCCTAAGTTCCCGGAACTCCGTGAAGGAAAGTTGTATTCAAGACATAAATAATAAGTTTATGCTATCTTTGCATCCTCATGAGCATCCCATGGCATCCATTCTTATACTTATGTTTGGTTATGATTAGAACGTGAAGAAGAGGTAGATGTCCCCGAAGACAGGACACCACCACCTTCGGAATCCCAGGCCGGGAATAGTTTCTACTTCGATATCTGTGGATCCGAACCCGAATCACCTGTAAACGAAGGCAAGCCCCGGTGCATTTGCCACCTTCCTTGCTATTTTAAAATCTTTCTCACTTGATTGCTGCATTAGGTGATAGGAGTTGCTTGATAAAACCCTTCCTGCATTACCTTCCTTGAATCTGATTACCTTCCTTGATCACCTGTTTTACAAAAGCTTTTTGATGCTTAGCTTTGCTTTAGAAAAACAAAAGGTTTTTTTTTACAAAAGATGTTGTGGCAAAAGTGGGTGGGCTGTTTTCGAAAATAAAATTTGATGGTGGATCCATCAGGGCCCTGATGGGTTCAACATCGGAAAAGATGTACCTCTGCCAGGTACCAAGTTTTGGGTTGAATGATTAAGCTGAGACCGGGCGGGTGACTTGCACGAGAAGAGAGTCTCGGTGTAGTGTCTCTGTCTGAGTCGATTAAGGACCTTGTCGATGTAGGCCTGCTGACCGAGGACCCTTTAACTGGTCACATGCCTCGTCATGGGTAAGCCTTGCCTCGGGTAGACTAAGGCCGGAATAAGATAACACGAAATGGGCGTGGAGCGGTGGCGAGAGTAGCGTGTACCCTCCGTGGCAAGAGGCTGGACGGTGGTGTAGCTGTGCTCTCGGTTTGCGTGAACCTGATCCGGTCTTAAGAACCCCGGTGGCGGGTTGACATATGCAAGGGTTAAGTGCTACATATGTCGTGTGATTGGAGATCCTCAGCTGAGTATAATCGATTCGGATCGCCGTACCTCCGCGGTTATGGAGACTTGGCCACTGACTTACACGTAGCATTCCACTAAAGATAAAGGGTTTTTGTTGAGAAATTGGCTAGTACAGGACCAGTGATTGAACTAGGGTAGAAAGAACTCTAGTCCAGGTAATTTTACCTAACTTGACAAATAAAATTGGATTTTTAAGGATCCACTTTAGTAAGCATTTCTGCAAAACAGAGTCTTTGAATATTGAAAAGCCTTACCTTGACTCCCATATAACCAGCATACCCTTGAGAGTCTTTTCTTTAGTCGGGTAAGACTTGCTGAGTATTCCATACTCAGGGTTTATCCCTTCGTTGTTTTTAGGTGAGGAAGTAGCAGACTTTTGCTGCTTCTGTGCCAAGGTGGTTCCAAAAGAAGAAAGACATGACTAAAGTGCGGGAGGGCTCGGTCCTCCACTTAGGATCTTTTACTTATGACTAATCGGGAGGAGTTCGTGCCTCCCCTGGTTTGTATAATGTTACTACTCTGCACTCACTTTTAGTCTGGTCTGTAATAAAATAACTCAAGCTTGCTTTTGAAATAAATGTAAGTTTATGTAATTCGCTTCTGCATTTCTTTATCTCCGATGTTCTGTAATGTCTGCAAGACGGGTAAAGCATTCCTGGTGAGGGAAGGAAAGATACCGAGCTTGTCAAGTAGTTCAGGGGCACCTACAGGGTTGTCTGAAGTCCGTTGGACAAGGACAACTGTAGGTGGGCCTAATTACTTGGGAGGTTCCGTCACAGCTGGTATCGGAGCGTAGCCCTTCTTGGCAGATATTATGAGGCATCTTCAAAAGGATTTTCAAAAGTCTTACCAAAGAACTCTTTTCTCTTCTTACCTAAGTATTCTGAAGAAGTCTATCTTAAAGACCAGATAGGAAGAGTGCAACGTATAGAAGGTTGAATCGACTAAGGTTGATTCTGTAATTATACATGCATCATGCTAAGCACTATACTAATAACATTTTCCCCCTTAGAAAAGATGCCGCCACGTACCAGGCTAACGGCACGCAAGTCTTCGGGACCGATTGGGGTGCCTCGGCATCAATTGGCTCCCCGACATGAAAGCAGCAGCAGTGGAAGTAACGACCCCATCGGAGACCTTGAAGCCCGTGTGAGTCGACTTCAAGCAGCGCTGCAACATAGGACCGATGCTTGGGTCGCTGACGGAGATAGAATCAATGAACTGAGAAGGGACATCCGACACTTGCAGGATCAACTCGCTGATCGAGACTTAGCACTTGACTGGGCCGTACAGTCTCATTTGCTAATGTGTGCTAAGGAAGCAAGGGCTCAGGCCCGAATTAAAGAACTTAGCTCAACGGTTGATAACCTGCAGGTTTACTGCAATACGTTGCACGAGGAAGTCCATATACTATACTCACAACTACACCCAAGTGAGCCTGCACAACCTGCTGAGGCGGAAGCTGGACCATCTCACGTTGCGGGACGTGCGCTGGGTGGGGAGTTAGACCTTTTTGAGCCCCCTCCTTCTTTGAGGTTGGTTGATGTCTGGACTCCCACACCTGACGATGAAGCCGCCAAGACTAATGGAAAGCAGGAATAAGAGTGTAATAGAAGTAAAAGTAGACTAGGGTATTGTAGGGTGTACTGTTGTATAATAGGTTGAACTTTTGTATAATGGGTATTGTATCCTGTTATGTAATATCGAGTCTGTATCATTACTTTTTATAGTAATGTAAAATGGAAGGTTTTCTCTGGCACATTTTGTTTACTTCAAATGTTCTTTGCCACAGATGCCGACCAGGACTCGAGGACAGGACGCAGCCGGAACTTCTGGGGGCAGGGATGTTACCCCAAACCCACCTCCGGTTCCTCACACGTTAGCCGAGGCGATCGCCGCCTTGGTGAATGCCACCGCAGACAATACCCGCTTCCTTAGGGAAATGGCGGGTCAGCAGCAATTCCAGTAGCAGGCGGGAAGAGGTTACCCGCAAGGCCCCCGTGAGACCACCTATCTGGATTTCTCGGAAACCCGTCCACCTCTATTCGTCAAGGCAGAAGATCCCCTAGAAGCTGATGAGTGGATTCGGGTCATTGAACAAAAGTTTGGTCTTCTCCGTTGCTCAGAGACGCAGAAGCCGTTATTTGCAGCACAACAACTCCGTGGTCCTGCCAGTACCTGGTGGGGAAATTTTGTGGCTATTCAACCTGTCAACCATCAAGTCACCTGGGATGAGTTTAAAGCAGCCTTCCGTGAACACTATATCCCCGAAGGAGTGCTGCATATGAAACAAGAGGAATTTATGAAGTTACAACAAGGTGGAGATACCGTCAACCAATATCTCAACAAATTTAATCACCTGTCGCAGTATGCCATCGACCAGGTGAATACGGATTTAAAGAAGAAGAACTGTTTTATGCGGGGACTGAATGATCGGCTACAAAGGAAAATGGCCACATGCATAGATCTCACGTATGGAAAGGCTGTCAGCACGGCCTTATCTGTTGAAGCCCAATACACAAATTCTGGGAAGAATAAGGGATTCGGTGGTGAGAGGCCTAATCAGGGCCAGGCGAAGAAGCAACGGTTTGTGATTCGACCTTCAAACCAAAATCGCACTTTTTCTTGTCCACCCTCATTCCCCTTTAAACAGCCAATCATTATCCGCCCCAACAATACCCCCACTACCCCAAAACAGCCGGGTGCCCCAGGCACTCGATTCCCTGCCTTGCCTAGTTCTTCCACTGGGTGTTTTAATTGCGGCAAGTCGGGACATTTTATCAAAGACTGCCCATATCCTAGGCAAAATCAATCAAATGCTTCGCAAGGATCTGGGAAATCAACTCAGCCCAAAGGAAATGCTATGGGGAAAAATACGAAGAAGACGGGGCGTGTGTATTACACTCAAGTGGCTACTACACCGGAAGGAGAACCGGTGATGATGGGTACGTTTCCCGTGGCCAGTCACCCAGCAATTATTCTTTTTGATTCTGGTGCTTCACATACATTCATTAGCAAGAAGTTTGTGGAACAACATCATATTGCATACCATGAATCGAAAGAGGGATTTAAAATTCATTCACCTGGGGGACACATTTATACTAGAGAAGTGGCCTATGGAGTGCCAGTAACAATGGCCGGACGGAACTTTCCTGCTAACATGATTGTTCTGAAGGGCCAGGATATAGATGTAATCTTGGGTATGAATTGGTTAACCCAACACAAGGCAATCCTCAACACTGAACTCAGAACCGTCAGGTTGAGCTATAACCAAGAAGAGATTCTTTTGACTCTCCCCGCAACCAATCCAGCCAAAGCTTCTGGTAGAGTCTATGAAGCCATTGTACCGGAGATCAAGAACATTCCGGTAGTATGTGAGTTTCCAGATGTATTTCCGGAAGATTTGCCTGGACTGCCCCCTGAAAGAGATGTAGAATTCGTAATTGAGCTAAAGCCCGGTACGGCTCCCATCTCCCGAAGATCGTACCGCATGCCCCCTAATGAATTAGCGGAATTGAAAATTCAATTACAAGATCTACTGAATAAGGGATTCATCCGGCCAAGCTCGTCCCCGTGGGGTTGCCCCGCCATTTTTGTTAAGAAGAAGGATCAAACCTTGAGAATGTGCGTGGATTATCGACCCCTAAATGAGGTCACCATCAAGAATAAGTACCCTCTTCCAAGGATTGACATCTTATTTGATCAACTGACTGGGGCGAGGGTATTTTCTAAAATTGATCTCAGGTCGGGCTATCATCAAATCCGTATTCGGCCCGAGGATATACCGAAGACCGCGTTTACTACGCGATATGGATTGGTTGAATACCTGGTAATGTCTTTCGGGCTCACAAATGCTCCTACCCATTTCACTTATTTGATGAACTCGGTGTTCATGCCCGAGTTGGATAAGTTCGTGGTAGTCTTCATCGACGATATCTTGATATATTCCAAGAATGAAGAAGACCATGCTCAGCATTTACGGATTGTATTGACGCGCCTCAGGGAACACCAACTATATGCCAAGTTCAGCAAGTGCGCATTCTGGCTGGAAGAAATTAAATTTTTGGGGCACGTGTTATCGGCTAAAGGAATTGCGGTAGATCCTAGCAAGGTCAAAGATATTCTGGAGTGGAAACCCCCAACAACTGTTCACCAAGTCCGGAGTTTTCTTGGACTAGCTGGGTATTATCGCAGATTCATACCAGATTTTTCTAAGCTTGTGAAGCCAATCACAAGTTTGTTGAAGAATGACATTAAGTTCAATTGGTCTTCTAAGTGTAATGAAGCTTTTGAGCAACTGAAGACACTATTGACCACTGCTCCGGTATTGGCTCAACCGGACATCACCAAGCCTTTTGATGTTTATTGTGATGCATCTGACAGTGGGCTCGGCTGTGTACTGATGCAAGAGGGCCGAGTAATTGCGTATGCTTCAAGGCAGTTGCGCCGACATGAGGAGCACTATCCAACTCATGATCTAGAGCTAGCTGCTGTGGTTTATGCCCTAAAGATTTGGCGTCACTATCTGCTGGGAAATATCTGTCACATATATACAGATCATAAAAGTTTGAAGTATATCTTCACCCAGTCAGAGTTAAATATGAGGCAAAGACGATGGCTTGAGCTCATTAAAGACTATGAACTGGAGATCCATTATCACCCAGGCAAGGCCAATGTGGTGGCAGATGCGTTGAGTCGTAAGACTTCCTGCCACTGTCTTATGGCGAAGACCTCCGAGAACACTTTGTGTCAAGAAATGGAAAAGCTAAACCTGGGAATCATCCAACAAGGGACTCTAAATCAACTAAAGCTTGAGTCAATCATTTTGCAAAGGATAATTGATGCTCAAAAAGATAATCTGGGTATGAAGCACATTCGAGAGAAGATAAAGGCTAGAGTAGCCATGTGTTTCAAGGAAGACGATCAAGGTGTGATATGGTTTAAAAACCGCATAGTAGTGCCAAAGAACGAAGAACTCCGCCAGCAAATTCTTGATGAAGCACATCTTAGTCGTTATTCTATTCATCCCGGAAGCACTAAGATGTATCAAGACTTAAAGCAACATTACTGGTGGACAAAGATGAAGATTGAAATTGCACGCTATGTGGCTAAGTGTGACACTTGCAGACGTGTCAAGGCCATACACATGAAAACTGCTGGTCCATTACAATCTTTGCCAATCCCAACATGGAAATGGGAAGACATTAGTATGGACTTTATTGTGGGACTGCCCAGGACGATAAAAGGGTATGACTCTATTTGGGTTATAATTGATCGGCTTACAAAGGTTGCTCACTTTCTGCCAGTCAAGACAAATTCCCCAGTTACTGTCTACGCCCAATTGTACATTGCTCGTATTCTTAGTCTGCATGGTGTTCCAAAGACCATAGTGTCGGATCGTGGACCTCAATTTGTAGCCAAGTTTTGGGAAGCACTTCACAAATCCTTGGGTACTAAGTTACTCCACAGTTCGGCCTATCATCCTCAAACCAGTGGGCAGACTGAGAGAGTGAACCAAATACTTGAAGATATGTTGCGGGCATGTGTCCTGGACTTCTCACCAAAATGGGATGAATGTTTGCCCCTAGCGGAGTTTTCATACAATAACAGTTATCAAGAAAGTATCAAGATGGCACCTTTTGAAGCTTTATATGGACGTCGGTGTCGAACTCCGCTAAATTGGTCTGAACCTGGAGAAAGGTACTTCTTTAGGCCTGATATGGTAAAGGAGGCCGAAGAAAAGGTTCAGAAAATTATTTATAATATGAAGAAGGCACAAGCTCGTCAAAAGAGTTATGCAGACAAACGGCGAAGGCCCTTATATTTCCTGGATGGAGACTATGTTTACCTGAAGGTCTCACCAATGAAAGGTGTATCGCGTTTTGGGGTTAAAGGGAAACTTGCACCCAGGTACATTGGTCCATTCCTGGTGCTTGAGCAATGTGGACCAGTGGCATACCGACTTCAGCTCCCCGAAACATTGTCTGCTGTGCATAATGTGTTCCACGTGTCACAATTGAAGAAGTGTCTTCGGGTTCTTGATCGAACCGTTGAAGTGACTGATGTTGTCCTGGAACCAGATTTAACATACTCGGAACATCCTATTCGAGTTCTGGATCAAAAGGACAGGGTCACCCGAAGAAAGACTCTCAAATTTTACAAGATACAGTGGAACCAGCATTCTGAAGATGAGGCTACATGGGAAACCCAAGATTTTCTAGAAAAGAATTTCCCAGGCTTTTTAGCCTCATGTAAATTGTAAAGTCTGTATAGCTGTGTACTAAAGAAGTGACCCCCACATCACCCCTGCCTTGTACCAAAATTAAGGAAATAAAAATGTGATGCGTTTCCTTTACCATTACCTACCCTAGGATTTTTAATCTCGGGACGAGATTCTTTTATGGGGGGAAGGATGTAACACCCCTGGTGTTACTATAACTAAAACTTGAGCATGACATCATAAACATTAGCATTTGCATATGTTTGACACACCTAGAGTGCATTCACTAGGTAAAAATTTCAAACAAGTTGTATTGTTTTAAATGTTTTGCAAATGGAACCCTGGTTAAAGGACTTAACCCTAAATGGTGGTTAAAGGGGTAAAACTTAACCCAAGTTGAGAAACCCTAAAAGCTTTAGGGTAAAAGTCATAAAATGACCCTAAGAATAAACTTGAATCACTTTTATACCCCTGGGATACCAGAAACCCTAATTGGAACCCTGGAAAACCCTAAAACCAAACCCTAGGGGCTTATATGCAAAATTAGTCCACTTTTGGACTAAAGTGCAAAAACCAAGCCAAATAAGTATTTGAAGTCAATTGGTTCACAAATATGTGGACTTGAAAGCCAAACCCTAAGTTTTGGACTCATTTGCAAAAAGGACCTTGATTTTGATTCCTATGCTAAGTCTAAAAACAGGGTTGTAGGCCCAACTTTGGGGCTGTGTAGCTTTCAAAATAGTGAGAATTCATGATAGGTGACCACATCAAAGTTGAAGATCAATCTTAGGGGAACAACTTTGTTTAAGGATTCAAGCCATGGTCTTATGTGAAATTTGGAGAAAAACCCAATCAAAGATGGGCTGTCAGACTGCTTGAAGTTGAATTTCAGAGTTACAGTGTTATGAGGTGAACTTTGAGCTCGATTTTGATTTGGATCCAGTGCTCAAATGAGTTCAATCCCTATAGTCGAATTGTAGCTGGTTTGTAGCTTTGAAACTTTGCTACAGAGAGTGGAGTGAGTTACTAGAGAAACTTTAGAGAGTTTTGGTCCTAAACTATGACTGTCAGGCACACTGATGAACATATCCCATGGTACAGTAGTCCGATAAGGATCAGACCGCCAGCGCAGGGTCCTCGCCGCCGATGACCTATCCGCCGCGATTCGTGCCACTGCCGTTCCGATTCGTGCTCAGGGAGGAATGGATAACACCGGGGATGGGTAAAAAGATCTAGCACGGGATGGATCACAACTGTTAGCTGGTCCGGCCATCTCATCTACTTGCCGCACGGCCGGCCGAGTTTATCCTCACCGGAGCTCGCCGTTTACCTGGTGAACGCCACGTGCTTTGGCGATCTACCACGTCGCCAAGGACATCCTGCGTAGGTTAGTTCCTCGCCGGAGGAATCACCTCGGGGCGCGCCACGATAGACTGCGCCGATGACTCACCCTTCGTCTCGGCCGCCGGTCTCTCTGCGCAAAATTAGACGCCACCGCTTACCCTCACTATAAATTGAGTGTCCCCGCGGCTCCGTAGGATAATCACGCATCAGTTGCACCAAACCTTGCCCCGGATTATTCACCTGGGACCGAGAATCGCTCGTTTCCCCCAATTACAGTCCCCGCCACCGTGAAAACAACCGTACTGCGGCCAGCACAATCCCGGTCAGTTCATCTTCTATGCCTTCTCGTTTGAGTGCTTCCACAACCCCGTGATGCTCACCGACCCACCCAATTGAATTATACTGCCACCAATCTTTGGGAACGCGTTGTTCTTTGGATCACCCGCACTGTCACCGTGGCCAGGACGTTGTAGTGCGTCGTTGGTGAAATTGATTTAGGGGAAGTGTTCGGTAGGAGTTTAATTGTGTCCCTGTCGCACGGGAGCTCCAGCCATGGCGTTGGCCGGCCGGAATTGGCTCGCTGGGGTGCGGCGAGGGCTGTTCCTCGTCGTGGACCTCCCTCTGTGAAGGATTAGAAACCTGAGGGCGTTTCTGTAATTTGTCAGCGACACACCGGAACAGTGAAGAAACTCATTTTCATTTAGTTAAAAACGCGGGGGTCGTTCTGCAAAACCGCCAGGGCGCGGGGCGCGTGGGCGCCTTTCCTCCCTGGACCTGGGCCGCTGGGCTGAATCCGGCCCAGTTCTGTTTAACCCTTTTCCTTTTCTTTTTCAGGAAAACTTGAGAAATATGTAGAAAAATGTAGAAAAATGCTAAAATTGTGAAACTAATTTTCCTAGGCTTGTTATTTTCCCTAGTATTTAATAAAAATAGTTTTGTGATTTTTAGTGGAAATAAGAAATTTTAAGGTATTTAAAGTAGTTAAAAGTCTTGGTTATAGATTTTTAGAAAATAATTGGTAAGTCCTAAAATGCCCAAAATTTTTATATGAGTGTTATACACTATTTAGAAGCCTTGGGTAGAGTTTGAATTGATTTGGACCTTGTTTGATCACCAAACCCCAAAACACCCCCCTGCCCTATGAACTCCTTTACCGACTCCGGAAACCCTAAGTTCCCGGAACTCTGTGAAGGAAAGTTGTATTCAAGACATAAATAATAAGTTTATGCTATCTTTGCATCCTCATGAGCATCCCATGGCATCCATTCTTATACTTATGTTTGGTTATGATTAGAACGTGAAGAAGAGGTAGAAGTCCCCGAAGACAGGACACCACCACCTTCGGAATCCCAGGCCGGGAATAGTTTCTACTTCGATATCTGTGGATCCGAACCGGAATCACCTGTAAACGAAGGCAAGCCCCGGTGCATTTGCCACCTTCCTTGCTATTTTAAAATCTTTCTCACTTGATTAATGCATTAGGTGATAGGAGTTGCTTGATAAAACCCTTCCTGCATTACCTTCCTTGAATCTGATTACCTTCCTTGATCACCTGTTTTACAAAAGCTTTTTGATGCTTAGCTTTGCTTTAGAAAAACAAAAGTTTTTTTTTACAAAAGATGTTGTGGCAAAAGAGGGTGGGCTGTTTTCGAAAATAAAATTTGATGGTGGATCCATCAGGGCCCTGATGGGTTCAACATCGGAAAAGATGTACCTCTGCCAGGTACCAAGTTTTGGGTTAAATGATTAAGCTGAGACCGGGCGGGTGACTTGCACGAGAAGAGAGTCTCGGTGTAGTGTCTCCGTCTGAGTCGATTAAGGACCTTGTCGATGTAGGCCTGCTGACCGAGGACCCTTTAACTGGTCACATGCCTCGTCATGGGTAAGCCTTGCCTCGGGTAGACTAAGGCCGGAATAAGATAACACGAAATGGGCGTGGAGCGGTGGCGAGAGTAGCGTGTACCCTCCGTGGCAAGAGGCTGGACGGTGGTGTAGCTGTGCTCTCGGTTTGCGTGAACCTGATCCGGTCTTAAGAACCCCGGTGGCGGGTTGACATATGCAAGGGTTAAGTGCTACATATGTCGTGTGATTGGAGATCCTCAGCTGAGTATAATCGATTCGGATCGCCGTACCTCCGCGGTTATGGAGACTTGGCCACTGACTTACACGTAGCATTCCACTAAAGATAAAGGGTTTTTGTTGAGAAATTGGCTAGTACAGGACCAGTGATTGAACTAGGGTAGAAAGAACTCTAGTCCAGGTAATTTTACCTAACTTGACAAATAAAATTGGATTTTTAAGGATCCACTTTAGTAAGCATTTCTGCAAAACAGAGTCTTTGAATATTGAAAAGCCTTACCTTGACTCCCATATAACCAGCATACCCTTGAGAGTCTTTTCTTTAGTCGGGTAAGACTTGCTGAGTATTCCATACTCAGGGTTTATCCCTTCGTTGTTTTTAGGTGAGGAAGTAGCAGACTTTTGCTGCTTCTGTGCCAAGGTGGTTCCAAAAGAAGAAAGACATGACTGAAGTGCGGGAGAACTCGGTCCTCCACTTAGGATCTTTTACTTATGACTTATCGGGAGGAGTTCGTGCCTCCCCTGGTTTGTATAATGTTACTACTCTGCACTCACTTTTAGTCTGGTCTGTAATAAAATAACTCAAGCTTGCTTTTGAAATAAATGTAAGTTTATGTAATTCGCTTCCGCATTTCTTTATCTCCGATGTTCTGTAATGTCTGCAAGACGGGTAAAGCGTTCCTGGTGAGGTAAGGAAAGATACCGAGCTTGTCAAGTAGTTCAGGGGCACCTACAGGGTTGTCTGAAGTCCGTTGGACAAGGACAACTGTAGGTGGGCCTAATTACTTGGGAGGTTCCGTCACAGTCGGTTTGTAAATTCCGAAGCTTCATGAAGAGGAACCTTCGGTCATCACATGCGGACAGCTTCAGCCGAAGATGTTTCTTCCTACCAGACCTTCGACGACGAAGCATAGTCCCAATAGTAGCCCCTTCGCGGTGCTAGATCGTTTTTCGTAACGAGCTTGATCCGTGAAAAAAGTATCTTAGGCTTCGGGAAGCCGAAGGTCCAAAAAACACCTTCCCTGAGCTCGTTGTCGAGAAACGATTCAGTTTCCGAGCGCGTAGCGGTCCCACCTTGCAGAGTTACTATTTGGCTTCTGCGGTCCACCACACAGCGGGTGCAAGCAGCTGTTCGCCTGGTGCAGAAATCCTGGTGATTCACCTTCTTACCTGCATTACTATATAAACAGACGGGTAGGTGTGAAGTTACCACAGCATTCATTGCTATTTGCACAGTTTTGCTGCCAAAATTTTTAACTATAGCCGAAGCTTGACTCTCGAAATCAAACGAAGCTCCAGCTCGAAGCCTACTTCGTCAGAAGAAAAAAGCTTCGGAAGAAAAGTATTTAGTTTCCAAAAAATCAGAATTAAATGGCTAGAGTGCGCTCTACCGCTAGAGTTGAGCGTGAGGGAGGCGAAGCTGAAGGATCGGAGACTGTTCCCATCTCCGAAGCGATGCAACGATACGGACTGGTAATCACGGAAGAAATCCCCACTGCTGAAACAGAACAGGCAACTGCCGAAGCGGAAGAAGGAGACATTGAGGAAACTGATTCCGAAGATGATTATCATATTGCCATGCCAAGTAAGCCCAGCCATTTGGACTTCGGAAAGTCGACTGTCTCTAAGGCTGATCTCTCCAAGATGGTGAAGTCGGGTTATTTCAGTGAGAATCAGAAGAAGCTACTTCGCTTCGGGGGGGGAAGAAACTACCCCGAAGCCGGAGAAGGATGAGATAGTCATTTTCAAGAGCTTTCTAAAGGCTGGGTTGAGATTCCCCCTACATGGGATTATTGGAGATGTATTGAAGAAGTTTGGGATCTACTTTCATCAGCTGACTCCTAACGCTATCGTTAGGCTTAGTGTTTATATCTGGGCCCTCCGAAGCCAAGCGGTGGAGCCGTTTGCCGACAGCTTTTGTCGAGTTCATGAGCTGCACTACCAGACGAAAGCTAGAAAAGATGGATTGCACGATAACTTTGGTTGCTATAATTTTGCTTATCGGAAAACCACAAAGTTTCCTGTAATCAGCTACCGAAGCAAATGGCCGGCAGGTTGGAAGTCGGAATGGTTTTATGTGAAGGTTGATGAAGACAAAGAGAAGCTAGTACAAAGCCCTCTTGAATTGATCTTCGGAGAAACAAGACCGCGATGCCAAATGTCATTAGAAGGTCCCACTTGGGCTGCACTGGCTGAATTTAAAATTATTTCAGAGCATATCGGCACAAGAGACCTGGTTCAAGAGTTCTTGGCCTTCAGGGTTTTTCCTACTTTAAAAGAATGGGAAATGCCGAAGCTAGAGGGGGAGAAGAAAGAAGGGGAACTTGTGCAGTTACCTTACTATTACAAGTTTAAGAAATACTTTAAGACACCTTGCCAAGAGTGGCTGGACACAATTGAAATAATGTGCAATGAAATACTCGGTAATTACTCCAAAAAAGAAGATCAGTTGATGACTGCGGCCTTCGGTACCCGTCCGAAGCGAAGACTGAATCGAGTGCTGGACGCCTTGGGTTTCGAATACCCTGACTACGAACAACTGAATAAAGGTGTCGAAGGCCGGAAAAGGAAAAGGGTAGCCGAAGCTTTAAATGAAGATGAGAAAGAACCACCAAAAGAGAAGAAAATTCCGAAGAAGAGAAAAGTATCATCTCCGAAGCGAAAAGTATCCGACGAAGAAGAGACTCCCGCATCACGCTCTGCCACTGACGTGGAAGAAATTTTGAAGGTAATGACTGAATCTCTGCCTGTGAAGCTAAGTCCATTAGGGCCTCAACTGACGAAGTTTTTTCAGAAGGAAAAGGAGCCCGAAAAAACGAAGGAAACAACTAAAACAAAGAGACAAAGAATCATCGCAGTGACAGAAGTCATTAACAAGACACCACCGAGAGCCTCAACCCGGAAGATACTAGCTGCTGAGGAAATAACAAATATTGAAGTCGCACCTTCGGAGATCGCGGCTACCGAAGCTACCTCAACCGAAGATTTGAACTTGGAAACAACAATCGAACATATCGACAAAATACTGATAGAAGAAGTTACGACTGCCGCCGAGGAGACCATGGCCGCAGTGTCTGGGAAAGAAAAGGAAATCTCTGACGAAACTTCAGAGGACGAAGCCTTCATGTTTCAAAATTTAGTTGGACAAGAACTGTCAAAAACCGAAATAGAAGAGCTTAAAGAATATGCCAAATCTTGCGGATATAAACCAGGAGCACTCCTCTTCGGGGGTATTGACGATGAAAAATTAGACTGTATCCGGGATCAAACTGGAGCTAAGATTATCGGTACTCTATCAAAGAGTATCGGTTTTCCGAAGCTAGAAACGGATATTAGCCGCTACCGACGACAACATATCGTTGGTAGTTTATTTTATTCCAATTTCAAGGTGAACTACTTTTCCCTTGACTTTTATTGTTTTTAATAACGAAGACATTTCTAACGAAGGTTGTTTATGTGCAGAGTATGCTGTTGAGTAAAGCTTTGAAAATGGAGCAAGATCTGGAAAACAAAAAACACGAGGTTATAATTGAAAATTTGGAGAGCAAAATAAAAGAGCAATCAGCTACTATTGAAAAGAAGAACTTCGAGCTTCAGGCAACTGAAGGCTTATTGGCAGAAGCCGAAGCTAAAATAACAGAATTGAATACGAAGCTTCTCTACCAATCTGAACAGTTTGAACAAGAAAAACAAGAACTTAATGCGAAACTTGAAGCCGAAGTCCAACAAAATTCAGATTTGAAAAAATTATTGGCAAGCCTTCAAGACAAATGTTTGGAGTTTAGCAATAAATGTATTCAACGACTGAGAAAAATCTTCCACTCAGTCGGGGCTAGCAGTGGGAAGTTCACCCCGTCAACTGAAGATTTACCAAAAACCTTCGAACATATTGAGGGTGAAATTGATGAGCTTGACGAAGTTATAGCCGGGCACGGTGACTTCTGTGCCTGGGTAGCTTCTCGGGGCACTGCTGCAGCTTTTCTGAAAGCTGGCTGCGACCATGGAAAAATTGTGAATAGGCCCAATTTCACTCTATCACCATCAATTTTAGATGATATTCCTGACCTCGCCCGAAGTATTTCTAATAGATTTGTAAAGATGATATGGACAAAAGGCGGGCGAGAAAAGGCTGGAGACGAAGCTCGGAGTCATCTTGAACCAGTAAGAAATCATACCTTGTGCTTACCTTTTCCTTCAAACTTGGTTTTGACTCTCAGCAACTTAATTCATGTAGGATGACGAAGCCAAGACCGATGCTTAGAGTACGATGCCAAAGCTGAGGCCCCATGAAGATCAGTAGAAGTAGACTGTAGAAAAACTCAAGAAACTTTTGAAATAACTTTTGTAAATATGGCTAAACGGTTCTTAATGAATTTTTCTCATACCTTGTAATATGCTCTTACCCTTCCATTAATGTATGTGGTGCTTTGATGTGGACGAAATTATCTTTTTGAGATGAAAGGCGAAAAAACACCTTCCCTTCTTTTCGTACACAGCGAAGCATAAAAAACAGCTTTTTCTTTTTGCCGAAGCTCTTCTTTTCGTACACAACGAAGTATGAAGGACAGTTTTTTCCTTTTTGCCGAAGCAACCACTTATGCTATGACGATGGTTATCCTACATATGCCTGGATGAATGTTTATGAATGCAAATGTTATGATGTAATGTGGTGTGCAAATGAATGTCCAAACACATATCCGAAGCCATAATCACAACCGTTATTTCCTTAAAAACAATCACATATCAGCGCTGACTTTTCGCTGTAAGCCTCCCTTAGGAGCTTCTTCGCCTTTTACTTCAGCGGAATCAGCGTTGACTTTTCGCTGTAAGCCTCCCTTAGGAGCTTCTTCGCCTTTTACTTTCGTCGGTATCAGCGTTGACTTTTCGCTGTAAGCTCTGCATTCCCTTTGGAACGACTTTGGAGCAGAAAACTTACACTGCGCTCCCTTTGGAGTGACTTCTTTAGTAGCTTCGTCGTGCTCCGCATCCCCTTAGGGACGACTTTCGAGCTTCTTCTCTGTTTCTTTTCGGCACTCGATGGTGCGTTCTCAGTTTTTACATTTACATCTTTGGGAGATTTTGCTCTTATAGAACTAAAAAAGGAAATTACATGTGATGGCCCCATTAAAAACTTTTCTCCCCCTTCAGAAAGGAAAAGGGTGCCATGAAAGAAAAATAAAAAATATAAAAAATTACATCGAGTTATACATAATATCGCCGAAGCTCATCCGCATTCCAAGATCTAGGAATGTCGTTGCCGTCCTGTATGAACCGGGTCTTGACGAAGATACTACCAAAAAAGGTCCCTCCCATTTCAGCTGCAACTTGCCCACTGTATCTGGGTTAGCCACCCTCCGAAGCACCAAATGTCCTGGCTCAATATTCTTTAGCCGAACCTTTCTATCACGCCATTTGATTGTTTCGGCTTGATATTTATTGATGTTCTCCACAGCTTGAATCCTGATCCCTTCTATAGCATCTTTTTCCACAGAATGATCAGCTTCAGAATCTGATGCTGCTGAAGCTACTATTCTTATTGATCCAGTTTTAGCTTCCTCTGGAGTTATTGCTTCGTCACCAAACAATAATTTGAATGGAGTAAAGCCTGTTGACCTTGATGTTGTTGTGTTGTGGCTCCATACCACTTTGATTAATTGATCTGGCCACTTTCCCCTGGGTTGATTGAAGATTAACTTCATTATTCCTGTCATTATGATGCCATTGGCTCTTTCAACAAGTCCATTTGACTCTGGATGCCTGACTGATGCAAAATGGATCTTCGTGCCAATTTGATCACAGAATTCTCTGAAAGCTTCGGAGTCAAACTGCGTTCCATTATCTACAGTGATGGCCTTTGGTACTCCGAAACGACAAACAATATTCTGCCAGAAAAACTTTTGAATGGTGGCCGAAGTTATTGTGGCTAAAGGTTTTGCCTCAATCCATTTAGAAAAATATTCCACAGCCACTACAACATATCTTAAGTTTCCTTGGGCCGGTGGTAACGGACCTAACAAGTCAAGGCCCCACCTTTGCAATGGCCAGATGGGTTGTATCAGCTGAGTTAAAGACGAAGGTTGTTTTTGATCTCTTGCACATTTCTGACAACCTTCGCACTTTTGAACTAATTCCGTTGCATCCGAAGCTGCCTTCGGCCAATAAAACCCTTGACGAAAAACTTTTCCAAGTAACGGCCTAGATCCAATGTGAGATCCACACAGGCTTGCATGTATTTCTTTCATCAATTCTATGCCTTCGGCTCTAGATAAACACTTGAGTAGTGGAGCACAGACTCCATGCTTGTACAACTCCCCTTCTATCATGACATATGGACGAGCTCTTGCCTCTATCCTCCTGTTATAAGTTTCGTCATCTGAAAGGAAGTTACCCTGAAGGTAAGAAATGATCTCAGTTCTCCAATCTTCACTATAAACAGGAGATATATTGAGGACTGCTCTTTCAAGAAGTTCCACTGAAGGTGCTTTTATTGTTTCGAAGAACACATCCGAAGGTAAGGGCAGCCCCTGTGCTGCTGACTTAGCTAGCAAATCAGCATGCTCATTTTGTCCTCGAGGGATATTTTTGACAGAGAATCCTTCGAAGGAAGATTCAATCCTTCGGACCGTGTCTAGATATTTTTTCAAGCTTCGGATCTTTAGCCTTACAACTCTTGTCGATATGACCCGAAACAACCTGGGAATCAGTTTTAAGAATGGCCCTTCTGATTCCCATTGCTTTTAACTTCCGAAGGCCCAAAAGCAGGGCTTCGTACTCAGTAATATTGTTTGTACAACTAAAATCGAGTCGTGCCGCATAACAAGTTTTAACTTTGGATGGTGAGACCAACACAACGGTTGCTCCTGCTCCGAAGGTTCCCCAAGACCCATCGCAAAACACTGTCCATACTTCGGCATTTTTATTTGTTTCTTCATCCTGAGCCCCTGGCGTCCAGTCAGCAATGAAATCTGCCAACGCTTGAGACTGGATCGAAGATCTATGCACATAATCAATGCAAAATTCATTGAGCTCTGCAACCCATTTTCCAATCCGTCCAGTAGCTTCTCTATTTCTCATAATATCATTCAACGGTTGCGAAGAAGGAACAACAATATTGTATGCTTGAAAGTAATGCCGAAGCTTCCTGGATGCCATCAAAACAGCATATAACACCTTTTCCAATTCTGTATAGTTTTTCTTCGATAAACTAAGAACCTCAGATACAAAATATACTGGGACCTGCCTCTTGACTTGGCCATCAAGCTTCTCCTGGACAAGTGCTGCACTTACCGCTGAGTGCGAAGCTGCCACATATAATAACAAAGGAGCCCCTAGTGTTGGTGGAGTTAATGTTGTTAAATCTATCAAATATTGCTTCAGTTCCTCGAAGGCTTTTTGTTGGCTTGGTCCCCATTGAAAGACTTCGGCTGATTTCAGCACTTCGAAAAATGGTAAATTTCTCTCTGCTGATCTGGATATGAATCTATTGAGAGATGCCAGCCTCCCTGTCAGTCTTTGGGCCCCCTTTTTGTATTTGGTGGCTCCATTCGAAGTATAGCTTCAATTTTACTTGGATTAGCTTCAATTCCCTTTGTTGAAACCAAGCATCCAAGAAATTTCCCCTTCTTTACTCCGAAGACACATTTTTCTGGATTCAGCTTTAGACCAGCTTGTCTAAAACTAGCGAATGTCTCTTGCAAATCAGCAATGTGATTTTCTTGTTTCGTGCTTTTTACAATGATATCATCAACATAAGTTAGCACATTTCTGCCTATCTGAGACTGAAGAACCTTCACAGTCATTCGGCTGAAACTTCCTCCAGCGTTCTTGAGCCCCTCGGGCATCCGAAGGTAACAATATGTTCCACTGGGGGTTATGAAACTGGTCTTCGGCTCATCCTCCTTCTTCATCCAAATTTGATGATAGCCTGAATAACAATCTAGAAGACTCATAAGCTCTAACGAAGCTGCTGCATCAACTAAGGAATCTATCCTTGGCAATGGGAATTCGTCCTTCGGACAGGCCTTGTTGAGATCCGTAAAGTCGATACACATTCGCCATTTTCCATTGGCCTTTTTTACCATAACAGTGTTAGCTAGCCATTCTGGGTACTTTACTTCTCTGATAACTCTTGCACTGAGGAGTCTTTTGACTTCGTTGCGAGCTCCTTCGGCCTTGTCTTCAGACATTTTCCGAAGCCTCTGCTTTCTGGGTCTAAAGGATGGGTCAACATTGAGCGAGTGTTCAATAACATCCCTGTTAACTCCGCAAAGATCATTGGCTGACCATGCAAAAACATCTTTGTTGTTGAACAAAAACCTTATCAAGGTTTTCTCCTGTTCTTCGGATAATTGAGAGCCCAACAGCACCTTCTGCTCTGCTATGTCCTCACATAAGAGCATGGGCTTCGGCTGATCTGCCGAAGCTGCTTTCTCCCTTCTGAATTTGTACTGTTCACAAGTTTCAGCTTCATCTATATTATGGATTGCTTTTGAGTTAGTCTAGTTTCCCTCGGCCCTTCTGGCAGCTTCCTGACTTCCATGAATAGCAATGGGTCCTTGATCCGAAGGTATCTTCATGCAAAGGTAAGCAGGATGAAGGATTGCTTCGAAAGCATTGAGGGTGCCACGACCAATAATTGCATTGTAAGGGTATTCCATGTCAACAATGTCAAACACAACTTGCTCAGTTCTGGTGTTGTTGATGAATCCGAAGGTCACTGGCATGGTGATCTTGCCCAGTGCTACAATCTGTCTTCCTCCGAAGCCACAGAGAGGGTGTGTAGCATCATGAATCTTATCTTCTAGCTCTTGCATTTGTCTGAAGGCCTTAGCAAATATAATATCAGCTGCACTGCCTGTATCAACCAAGACATTGTGGACCAGAAACCCTTTGATAACACAAGAAATAACCATAGCATCGTTATGAGGAAAATCCTTGAGCTGAAGGTCCTCTTGGGAGAAGGTGATTGGAATGTGGGACCATCTTGACTTGATGAAGGGTCCCTGCACTCCAACATGTTGTACCCTTCTCTGCGCCTCTTTCTTCTGCTTTTTGTTGGCTGGTTCTGAGCACGAACCACCTGTTATCGGGAGCACCAGCTTCGGGGCCGAAGCAGCTCCAACTTGATCGTTAATCGAAGCCATCAGCTCAAAAAGTGGAAGTGAGTTGACCGGAGGTGGGCGCTAATGTTGGGGACTTGTTCTCAAATGCTATGAATTAAGAACAAAGCAACATAAAATGTTAAATATTAATGCCGTTCGTCCGCTGAAGCATTATCTCCCCAAGGATTTAATGAGCTTCAGACGAAGGCCATAAGCAAAATATCACGAAGGTTATACCTTCGTGATCAGACTTGAAAAACAATATGAAGTAAAATATAACACATGAAACATTATGGAAAGACATACCGAAAATAAATAGCATTGTTCACATATTTTATTATATGAACCTAGATATTAAAACATAATATTTAAATACATTTATACCTTCGTCTTGGCAGAAAGCAATAATCCCAGCGTAATGTGCCAGTAATTACAAGATTGCGTGAACAGTACAGGGGTACTGTTCACCTATTTATAGGCACAGGGCGCAGCCTGTGAGGAATTACAATTATGCCCCTCATAAGGGATTACAACAGCGACTCAAACATTTATGGACTAAAAGGTCATTCTACTTTTATGTCGGTTTGTAAATTCCGAAGCTTCATGAAGAGGACCTTCGGTCATCACATGCGGACAGCTTCAGCCGAAGCTGTTTCTTCCTACCAGACCTTCGGCGACGAAGCATAGTCCCAACAAGGTCCGACCTTCTATGCCAGCTAAAATGCTCCCAAGTCAGAATCCTTTTAAGTGGGGTAGTATTCCTGGCAGACTTAACCGTCTTGCCATCCAAAGGAATTGATGGGATCCTAGGGATGGATTGGCTAACTAAACACAAAGGCATCATCAGTTGCGCAGACAAGACAGTCCTCCTCACCAACCGGCAGGGAAAGTCAGTCTCTTGTCAGGCACAGCCACCCGCCAGTGACCCAATGATGTTCAATCTGGCAACAGAAAGTATATCAGTAGTAGAAGAATTCATGGACGTATTTCCAGAAGAATTACCAGGAATGCCACCAGAAAGAGAAGTGGAGTTCTACATAGATCTGATCCCTGGAACGACACCTATCGCAAAGAGACCATACCGCATGGCTCCAACCGAGTTAGCAGAACTGAAGCTTCAAATCGTAGATCTTCAGCAAAAGGGGTACATTCGTCCCAGCTCATCGCCTTGGGGAGCACCAGTCTTGTTTGTCTCTAAGAAGGATGGAAGCATGAGAATGTGTATTGATTACCGCTCGTTAAATGAAGTTACCATCAAGAACAAGTATCCACTCCCTCGGATTGACGACCTCTTCGATCAGCTTCAAGGAGCCAAGTATTTCTCCAAGATAGACCTAAGGTCCGGTTACCACCAATTGAGGATCAAGGAAGCAGACATCCAAAAGACTGCATTTGTCACCCGATACGGGCAATATGAGTTCACAGTGATGCCGTTCGGACTGACAAACGCACCCGCCTTTTTCATGAACCTCATGAATAAAGTGTTTATGGAAGAGCTAGATAAGTTTGTCATAGTCTTCATCGACGACATACTTATCTACTCCAAGAACCGCGAAGACCACAAGCGTCACCTTTGGATCGTCCTTGGAAAACTCAGAGCACACCAACTTTATGTGAAACTCAGTAAATGTGAATTCTGGTTGGAAAAGATAGCCTTCATTGGGCATATCTTAACCGCAGAAGGGATAGAAGTGGACCCTTCCAAGGTGGAAGCAGTATCAAAATGGAGGCAACCAACCAACGTCAGTGAAGTTCGAAGCTTCCTAGGAATGGCAGGGTATTACCGCCGCTTCATCAAAGGATTCTCCAGCATAGCAAGACCAATGACAGAACTTCTCAAGAAAGACCATAAATTTGTGTGGACCCCAAAATGTGAAGGAAGTTTCCAAATCATAAAGGAGAAACTTACAACAGCACCCGTTCTATCACTGCCAGATATTCATCAAGATTTTGTCGTCTTCTGTGATGCCTCGAGGCAAGGCTTAGGGTGTGTGCTAATGCAAAACGAGAAAGTCATTGCTTACGCATCACACCTACTCAAGCCGCACGAACAGAATTACCCCACCCATGATTTGGAATTAGCAGCCATAGTGCATGCCTTGAAGATATGGAGGCATTACCTAATCGGAAACAGATGCCACATTTTCACCGATCACAAGAGTCTGAGGTATATATTCACTCAACCAGATCTCAACCTCCGATAGCGAAGATGGTTAGAGTTGATCAAGGATTATGACCTAGAAATTCACTATCACCCCGGGAAGGCCAACGTGGTAGCCGACGCCCTCAGTCGAAAACCATTCGGAATAAAAGGAACCAACTTTCTAGAAGACTGGAAGAAAGAATCAGCACAACTAAATGCATGTCTGGGAAACAACGACAGTCTTGAAGTCAAACCAATGCTAGAAGACCTCATCTGCAAAGCTCAACGTCTAGACTCAGAGACAGCAAGGCTTGTGGAGAAAGCCCGCAAGGAACAACTCCCGGACCTCAGGACAAATGACCAAGGAGTCCTTTGGTTCAAACATCGTCTGTGTGTACCAAAGGGGGAGGCCCGAGAAGTCCTACTCAAGGAAGCTCACGACTCGGCCTACTCCATCCACCCAGGAACTACCAAGATGTATCTGGACCTCAAAACCAGATACTGGTGGAAAGGGATGAAGAAAGAAATAGCTCAGTATGTGGCCCGATGTGACATCTGCCAAAGGACGAAGGCCGAACACCAAAAACCTGCAGGCCTATTACAACCCCTTCCGATACCTGAATGGAAGTGGGAAGAAATAGGCATGGACTTCGTAACCGGACTGCCCCGGACGCAAAAAGGGAATGACTCCATCTGGGTAATAATAGATCGCCTCACCAAGGTAGCCCATTTCATCCCAGTGAAAACTACCTTTGGAGGAGCCACCCTTGCCCGGATTTATCTCAAGGAGATAGTCAGACTCCATGGCATCCCAAGGAAGATAGTGTCAGACAGGGGAACCCAGTTCACATCCAAATTTTGGACAAGCCTTCAGAAAGCTATGGGCACCAAGCTAGATTTCAGTACCGCTTATCACCCTCAGACAGATGGGCAGACAGAAAGAGTCAACAAAGTCCTTGAAGACCTGTTAAGAGCATGTGTGTTAGCTTTTGATAGAAGTTGGGAATCCAGTCTACCCTACGCAGAGTTCTCATACAACAATAGCTATCAGGCCAGCATCAAGATGTCGCCATTCGAAGCACTGTATGGACGGAAATGCCAGACCCCTCTCATGTGGTCCAACGTGGGGGAAAAAGCACTAGAAGGACCTGCCTTTGTCAAAGAGGCAGAAGAGAAAGTTGCACTGATCCGCAGAAGGTTTCTCGAAGCTCAGAGTTGACAGAAGAGTTATGTAGACAACAGGCGGAGGGAACTCCGATTTTAGGAGGGAGACCTCGTCTACCTCAAGGTTTCTCCAATGCGTGGTGTCAGGAGGTTCCAAGTCAAAGGGAAGCTAGCCCCACGTTTTGTAGGTCCCTATCCCATCATTGGCAGGGTAGGACCCGCAGCATACCGTCTGGAGTTACCAGAATCCATGTCCGACGACCACAATGTGTTTCACGTATCCCAGCTCCGCAAATGCCTGCAAGCACCAGAAAGTCACCTCGAAGAAAAGACAGTACAGATTCAGAAAGACCTTCAGTACCGTGAAAAACGAGTGAAGATTCTTGATTCAGCAGTCAGAAAGACCCGCACCTCAGAAGTAAAGCTCTGTAAAGTTCAGTGGAGCAGAGAAGGAGAAGAGGAAGCTACCTGGGAGAGTGAGGACTTCTTGAGGAAGGAATACCCTTATCTTTTCCCAAATCCCGTCTAAATCTCGAGGGCGAGATTCCTTTAAGTGGGGTAGGTTTGTAACATCCCAAAAATCCCAACCCGAGGTTTGAAACCCTAACCCCCCTAATTCCCCCCCTCATTTGATCCTTCTCCCTTAACTCTACCCCTAGGTCACCTAATCATATGCATACACTTAAAATAATTTGAAGCACCTCACATAGACCATATTTATCACCCAAGTTCATTTAGAGAATTTTTGTTGCAAGGGAAAAAGAAACAAAAAGACACAAAAGTAGAAAAGGGAAAAGAAAAGAATTAGAATAAGAAAAGAAAAAGGAAAACCCTCTCCCCTCCCTCGACTGGGCCGATTTCCAGCCCAGCTCGCGCGCGCCCGCATCCCCCCCCTCTCTTCCCGGCCCAGGCGGCCCAATCCGCGCGCCGCTCCCCTCCACTAACACTCGGGCCCCGCCCGTCAGCGCCTCACCCCCTCCCTCTCGCGCAGACTCCTCTCGCTGGCAGCCAGGGCCCACTCGTCAGCTCCATCTCCCTCGCCCAACCCTCACCGGCGCGTCCGCCGCCGAGTGCCCCCTCGCCTCGTCGCCTCGCCATTAATGCTCGCCAGCCTCCGCGACAACCCCGCCACTGTGCTTGAGCCGACCTCTCACCCCCTCAGCCTGCCCGAGCCGTCCCAATCGGCGTTAGCGCCATTTCCACCATCATGGCGAGCTCGCCGGTGCTCGCCGTCTCCCCCATCCCCCTCCCTTCCCCGAGCGCCTATAAAAGGACCCGCCCGAGCCCCGTCTTCGCCACACAACTCCAGCCACCCCCACTGCCCTCCTCCCCGAGCCATTCAAGCAAGCGCCGCCGTGCTCCCTTCACCGCTCCGGTGAGCTCCCCTCTCCCTCTCTGGCGATCTTCCGTTCAATTAAGTCGTGCCAAGAGCTCCGCCACACTCCCACGTTCACGACACGCCACTTCCCCCACTCAATTATGGCCAGAAAATTCACCGGCGGCTTCGCCGCCGCGGGCACCCGCCACTGTGCCGCGGACCGGCCGCCATAGGCCCCCGCAGGCGAAATTCGCCCCGCCCCTGTGATCCCCATCTACCACTCATGCTCCGCCACCGTTTCCCCATCGCAAAACCGGACCGGCGGCGGAGAACCGCCGTGGAGCTCGCCGTCGACCGGCCCCGGTCGAGCCCCTTTCCCCCCCCCCCCCCCCTCCGTTGCCGTCAACGCCGTTAGCCCCCCTCTCTCTGGCTGGTGGGCCCGCGCTACGGCGCCGTTCCCCGCCGTCACTCCCTCACAGCTGGGCCGCAAGTGCGCCCGCGCTGAGTGGGCCGAAATCCCCTCCCCTGGCCCAGTCAGCTGGAGAATTCCTTCTCTTTTCTTTTTCCTATTTCTTTTTCTCATTTTCACATATATATTTAGATGCTAATATTTTATGCGCCAAAAATTGTCTAAATAAATTATTAGGGCACAAAAATAATAAAGTATAAAAATTTGCACACCCCACAAAGGTCACTATGTTTGATGTATTGTTTTTTATCTGTGTTTAATTAGCGGAAGAGGGATCCGATCCTCCGGAACTCTTAGATCCGGAAGAAGGGCAAGAACCCGACCCCTCCGAGATTAACCTCTTGTGCCAGGAAAGCTTCGACGAAGGCAAGTCCATCCTTCCCTTGATGCATTATTTACCTATTTGTCTCTACCACTGCCTAAGCCTGGATTATGGGATGGGAATCGAATTGCATGGTGAGCACGAGAGGGCCCGCATTAACTATTACTTTGATTAAAAGATATGGGGCAAGTGAAAAGGGTACAAGTGGAATGTTTTCCCAATGTGTGCGATGAAGGGTACTCACCCTCATCACCTGGTGAGTAGGATGATCAGGGACTCCCTGGTTTAGGGGAGGGCCTAAGGTGCTGGCTCAGCTGGTTTAGGCGTGAGCAGAAGGATCGTCCTCTCGTATAAGGACCGGTTTGTCATCTTTCATTACCTGTGCTCTCAAAAAGTACAACCACTTGAGGCTGTGTGGGCAACCACTCGATCTAAACTCGTACGGTCCAACCCCAGGGTTATGAAGGCTGGGGTAGCACCGGGAGGATAAGGAGGGGGAATGTTTTGTCCGGTTTGGACATGGCGGTGGCCTGACTCCTTCCGGTATAACCGTTAAGGTTCGGACGTACAAGGAAGGAAAGAGTTTCGGATTCGGGTCTCATTGGCCATGAGATCGCAGAGCCGGACTAGTGGGTAAAGTGTACCCCTCTGCGCAGAGTCTAAACCTATTCGAATAGGCCGTGTCCACTGGTATGGACGAGTCTGGTATGGTATGACAATTAGTTTTTCTACTACAACCGGGAACAGGGAAATGTGTGTGTATGTTCTGAAAAGAAAGTGGTACCACGGGAGCAGGAAGCTCAGTGGTGGTCAAGCAAGTGTTACTTCTATTGTCTTGGGAAAACCATAAATAACGAATACTGCCCTTCTCTGAAAAAGTATGAGTGACTTCAACTCCACCATATAAAGCATGTACCATATAGGTCACTTTCTCTTTACGGGAGCCGGGTGGGCTTGCGGAATACCTAGTGTATTCACCCAGATTTATTTATGTTTTTTAGCAGCTGAAGACTTCTTTTCTGCTATGCTTGATTGATGGGGCTGTGTCTTCACCCAGTTCTGCCTGTGGCTTGGGCTATTTTATCTTCCACTGCGCCTTATGTTTCTCGGCTCACTTCCGAGCTTGTATCCCCCGGTATTGTAATAACATTATTCAGACTCTGTAACTATTTGAAGTAATGAATGTGATTACTAGCCTCCTGGGACTAGAAATTGTATCACATTTGAGTCCCAAAGGATCGGGACGCTTCAGAAGGCGCCGGCGGCCGTGGTGGAAGCATCCACGCTATCGCTTCTTGATTCTTGAGATTGAGGCTGCTATTTTTCCTTCGACGTCTTAGCCTGGTGGTCCAAGTGCTTGACGGTGAATCGTACCAAATTTTCAGTAACAGTTGGTATTGTAAAAATCAAAAGTGCGTGATTTGGAAGAACCGTCACATTTACTTTACTCGTCAATGAAATACATATATTTATGCTATGTTGGCTACATTTTTCATATAAAAAACAAAGCAACATAAATTAAGAAGTGGAGCCAATCCGTGGAGCCAATCCGAGCTGTGATACAAGATGATGGCGATTCCCTCCTCCCCATCCCTCCTCCTCTGGGAAGATTTGGCTGCCAGCTCCTTCTTCATCAGCGGATGAGTATGGCGGGTGGATCTCAATTGTTCTCCGCACTCTCTTCATCTTCAATTAGCTCTCGGGATTGGTCTGCTTTGAAGTGCTTTTCTGTTCCCCCTCTCTTCTCCTACTTGGTCTTCTTCGTTTTTTCTAGATGGATCTGGCAAAATTGGATTTTCGGTCGGGATTACTCTTCGAGGATGATATTAGGCGCCACTTAGCTTCTCCAGTGTGTCCTGGGCATCCGGATATTCCTTTGACATTTTGGTTGGTCATCTCTTTTGGTCGCTGCTTCTTCAAGCTTGACTCGATTGCAGTGGGTTATCTTCTTCAAGCCGCTCTGGGAGGTTTTGCAAAGGGTTTCAATGTATCCCAGCTCTCTGATCGGGTTTTTCGCTTCTCGGTATCCTCCAAGGCCGTTGGTTTTCATATCTACAATTCTAAATGCATTGATCGCTCGGAATTTAGGGCTTTCTTCAATCTTTGGAATCATGGTGGACCAAATTGGACTTATGAATACAGGAAATTCATTCAGGAAGAAAATGCCAATTGGTGGATTGTTAAGGGCAAGAAGAAAATTTCTTTTGCCAATATTGTTAAGCTTCCTCTGTTATCTGGTGCAAATGCTATCCTGATTCATCGTAGTAAGATGCTTTCTCACTCTGCTGGGAATTTTGATGAGACAAGGCTTTCTGTCTTCAAGCGATTAGGTTCTCCTTCAAGATTTCTGGGCTCTCGGAATTCATTCAAAGCGAAGAACTTGGCAATTCCCATGAGTATTCCTTCTCGCTGGATGTTCTCCATGGTGAGTTACTCTAATCATAATGGAGGCATGATTAGCCGCGGTCGTCGCGGGCGCGATGCTTGCCACATTTCAAATTCAAATTCAAATTTACCTAGAGCTCGTAAGCTTCAATGGCGGCCCATTTTGCGGAATGGCCTTTCACGTCTGGGCCTGGGCCTGCGGCCTCAAACATCTCTGTGATGACTGGTTCGTTTGGTTGGGACCCTTCAGCTTTTCAATGCCACTTTTGTAAAGTCAAGGGACATTTGGAATTATTTTGTAATTTAAATAAAACAGATTTCGGATTTCCTCTCTCTTCGTTCCCTTCCTTTGAGTGCGGTTGCATTTTGGAAGGGACGTTAAATTTCCTAGACTACAGTTCTTGGTTCCGCCCTCTCCTAGGGTCCCTGACAGATGGGTCTCCCCTAAGTTTGGTTGCTTTGAAGAGTTCGCCAGGGTGGTTTTATTTAAAAAATCCGAACAGACACCTATCGCGTCCTTGAGCTCTCGCTGGGTGTCACTTCACCAAAACCCCAAACCGCTCTTTTGCCTCTTGTTCGCTGGCGATCTTCGGAAACTATTGCAATGGCGTACCGGTGTGTCGACCCTGAGCCTTTCCTCCCGCCAGGCTTCAGCGCCATGGCGGTCCAGCATCGTGAAATCATGACCAGGTCAGTCTCGCGGAGACTTCCGCCAATGCATGAGGATTGGGTGATTATTAATATCCATCCTTTACCTGAGCATGAGGTCTTATTTCCTGCGGTCAGAGATGTGATTAGGGAATATTTAGTGGAGCATCGAAGGATAGGGGTGAGAGATATTCAGCGTTCTCACTTGGGTCAGGTGCTGGTGCAGTTTCATAGTGTTTTGGAGCGTGATAACCTTGTTTTGCTTGGTCCTTAATAGTACCTGGATGCTACTTTCACTGCTCTTCATCATAATGACGCTTGGAATCATCGGGCTCTTTTTTTCAATCGTGAATGTTGGCTCATGTTATTGGGTTTTCCTCTGGACTACCGTTCTTCAGAGTACCTGCAAGAAGCTATTGGTTCGTTTGGCAGGTTGATTCTTTGGGAGGAGGATCACCATAATGTCACCAGGACATTGCTTCATGTCCGTGTCACTTCCCTTGAAGAAGTCCCTCCGTTCATTGTTTTTCGGAAGCAGATGGTTTCATTGGGGATTCCTGGACAGTCTAGTGTGAAATCATCCAACAAAACATGCTTGGTGGGCAAGCTCAAAATGCGGACCCAATTCCGCTTGCTCTGGAAGATGGTCAACAGCTTCCTCTCGTTTTTTTGGTTTGGGTCAACCTATGCCACCAGTTGGCCTCGACCTCAACTTCCCGCTGGTTCCTTTGGGAGGAGAAATGTCGGCCCTTCAAGAGGACAATGTCTAGGGGGAGTGGGATCAATGGATAGAAAATATTCACCCTGAACAGCAGGTCCCGCAGCCCATTCAACCGGATGAGCAGCAACTTAGCAATCAACACTCTAGATTGTCGTCGGATAGCTCCATAGGACCCATTCAGGATGCACCCCTTCAGAATGGCCACATTTTAGAGGTTGGGCCTATGATGCCAGGGAATGGGCCTGCTCTAAATGATGCTCCTATTAATGGGCCACAAGAAGCTGATGGCCCAGTTATTCAGATGGACCCTCTTGCTGTTAATGATGACCAGCCACCAGAGGCCCAAGATGGGGGACAAAATAATAATCATTTCTTTCACAATATGGAAATGAACTTCATGTTCACTCTGGAGTGGCAACCAGATCCAGTGTTTCAGATGCACTTGGAGAGGAAAAGGTCTGCTTAGCTTTACAGGATTTGGGCCAATTATTTTGCTCCAGCAGGAATCCCAGACATTTCAGTGAAGATTCCCAAAAAATGGGCACCCTTCTTCCTATCAAATTTGCTTCAACCGGAAGCTTTTAACTGGTCCAAGTCCTTCTTGTCATCAGAAATACCTTCATTGTTGCTGGAGCCAGAACTTGAGTCCTTATCTTTTGCCATTCCTAAGGGATGCCCGAAAGATAAATTCCTAGATGATGTTTGTTCGGAGAATACCCAGTCAACAAACTCTGAGCAGGAAAAGAACAACTTTGATGTCCGTACCCCAATCATTGTGGAATCAGAGCTCAGAAGGAGTAAGCGCCTGAAAGACTCCAGAGCTGGGTTCAGACAGGGTTCTTTCCCAAAAAGGAACTGTCTGATGTGCCATCATAACTTTGATGGTCCCCCATCTCTATTTTCCAAGGTCATCCGGAACCTGGGGACCAAATTCTGTAACATGTCAGATGAAGACTTATCTGACAACAATTTGAAGAAGAAGAAATTTTCATCAGGATCTATCGGTCCAAAGAAGACGAGCAAAAAGGACAAGAAAAATGAGAAGAATGATGATACCACTAAAGAAGACAAACAATAGGTTGAAGAAGTGCTGGTTGGAGTCTGGCTTTTGTCTTTTGAAGTTCTGGGTTTTTGGGTTGGTTAATCTCAGAACTTTATGTTCCTTGGCTGGCACCTGGGTGTGCATGTTTTCTGCCTATGATACTCTTTTACTTGTTGATTGGCACTTATTTACCCACTCGGTGCTTGGATTTGGGTCTCTCTCTGGCAAAAAACCTTCAATTTTACTTAATGAATAATTTTAATGCTGCTAATTATTCAGAGTGGTCTGTTCTGAGTCACAACGTTAGAGGAATTAATTCCAGTGTTAAATGGAATGGCATTCGTTGTGCAATTCAGGAATCTGGCTGTGATGTTATTTGCTTACAAGAAACTAAAAAGGAACTTATTGATATAGTCTATCTAAAAAACTTCTGTCCTAATCATTTTGATTCTTTTGCCTATGTTCCTTCGATGGGGAACTCGGGGGGCTCAGTTATCATTTGGAAAAGTTCAAAATTGACAGGAAATGTCATTTTTCAAAATGATTATGCTCAATCAGTGGAATTCATATCCAAATTATCGGCGTGCTTGTTGGGGACTTGTTCTCAAATGCTATGAATTAAGAACAAGGCAACACAAGAAATGTTAAACGTTAAAGCCCTTCGTCCTTCGAAGCATTATTTCCCTTAGGACATAATGATTTTCGGACGAAGGTTATGAAGGACATACCTTCACAAATTCAACATATAATAATGAAGAAGGAATCATATGAGACACAAAAGATAGCATAAAACATTATGTATTATTATCAACTCATTTCTGTATTATTATTATAGAAAAGTAGAAATAACATCATATTACAAATGTACCTTCGGTTTGAAAGAAGGCGAAAGTACAAGCGTGACGCAAAAGCAAAATGCCAAGTCAGCATCAGTAGTACGGGGGTACTGTTCACCTATTTATAGGCACGGGACGCAGCCCATATAAAATTACATCCATGCCCTTTACATTTGGTAGTAATTCTATAGTAATCCACCGAGGTCTGAATAGCCCTTTCATCTTTAAGTCGGTTTCCTTTTCTGCTACCACGCCGAAGCTTTCCTGCTCACATCTTCGGCGCTGTATCAACCTTCGTATTATTTGGGCTTCTCCTACTTGTGATATCGACTCGAGTCCGAAGATACCTGTTCACACATTATACTCCAGAAACACTGTTAAATCTTGTTTTTGAGGACCTTCGGAAGCCGAAGGCCCCCAACAGTAGCCCCTCGCAATATTAATTTGTTAGAATAATAAATTTAGATTGCGACATGGACGAAGGCCTTAAGCCGAAGGTCCGAAAAAACACCTTCCCTTTGCTAGAATAGCAACATTCACTGACAAGCGGGGTTTTCAATTTTCAACGCACTGGGCATATAAATAAGAGCATACCGCGAGCTCATTTGGTACGCTCTCTTGCCATCTGCTCTTGCTCACTCAATTTTTAGCTCTTGCGCACCAAGACTTGCTTAGCTTTTTAAGTTTTTAAGCTTCGGCGTTGAAAACAGTTTTTTAGGGTTTCCGAAGATGTCTTCAGATAAGAAGGCTGCTGCCGAGATGAAGCTGAGTCTCTCTGAAGAGAAAAACCTAGGGTTTCTTATAGCAATGTCGAAGACCAATACAGAAAAAATCACCAAAGGGATTTTAGAAGGTTTGTCTGAAGATACTGATGACAGCGACAGTTATGATGTGGATAGTGGTGGTGAAGACTCCGAAGATCGCCCTTGGCGACCAAGCCATGCGGTTTTCGGCAAATCAAGTATCAAAGAAAATCATCTTGTCAACATGAGGGGAAGATATTTCCGGGACTTGTCCGTTGTGAGGGCTGACGAAGGAGAAAAGACTTGTCCGAACCCTGAAGAAAATGAAGTCGTAGTGTACCGAAGCTTTTTGAAAGCTGGACTTCGATTTCCCCTCAGCAACTTTGTCGTAGAGGTGCTGAAAATATTTGAAGTCTATCTTCACCAACTTACCCCCGAAGCAATCATAAGGCTGAATATCTTCGTGTGGGCCGTGAGAAGCCAAGGTCTGGAACCTGATGCGAAAAGTTTCTGCAACATACACGAATTATCATACGAAACAAAACCCTGGGGTAAGGAACAGTATCACAATAATTTTGGCTGCTACAATTTCGTTTCTCGGTCTGGGTCAAGCTGTCCCGTGCCAACCTTTCGGAAGAGATGGCCCGGCGACTGGATGACAGAATGGTTTTATGTGAAGAATGACCTGAAAACACAGGAAGATATTAAAGGTATAATTATGCGCCCTATTTGGCAAAGCTTCGGCCTGCGGAGGCCGAAGGTTGAAATGAATGAAGCTGCCGAAGAATGCCAGAGAGCCTTCGGAGTTATTTGTTCTTTTATTGGAACGAGAGATTTGGTCCAAGAGCATATTGCCTTCAGAGTATGGCCGCTCGTGGAAAAATGGGAAATGCCGCAAGAGACCATAAAGGAGGCTGACGAAGGTGGTCTTATCAGGCTGAAGTATACTTTCAAGTTCGGAGATAAATTCGTTGAGCCAGATGATGACTGGCTAAAAAGCGTTGAAAATGTAAGTGATGAACTACTTGGGGCTTATTCGAAGGCCGAAGATACTGCATTGTCAGCAGCCTTCGGAGGCCGGAAAAAGAAAAGACTGAACCGAGTGTTTGACGCAATCGGGTTCGTCTACCCTGACTATCGTTATCCCATTCGAGGGCAGAAAAGAAAAGGCACGACTTCTGCGAAAGAAGAAGCTGCAGCTGCTCCTAGTGAGCCAGCACCGAAAAGAAAAAGGATAAAGGTCCTCACACATCGGCCACGCTATATTGAACTAGCCTCGGTGCCTGAGTTCACCGGAGAGACCTCTTCGGTCACCGAGGCTGAAGAGCCAACCTTGCTGCCAGAAGTCGCAGAAATGGCCGAAGCGCCAACAAGAACAGAATTGGAAGAACCAAAGATTTTGTTACCAGAAACCAAAGAGATGGCCGAAGCGCCATCGACAGAAAAAATGGAAGAAGCAAAAGGATCAACTGAGGGATCAAAAATATCAGAAGTTTTAAGTCCTTCAGCAAATGTTGAGACAATAAAAAACCAAAAGGGTCCAGCGGTGACTCCGAAAAGAAAAAGAATGGTCAATGTGCTAGATGTTCTGGAGACAATTAAGTCTTCAAGCACAACTCCGAAGAAGACTGTTGAAACTTCCGAAGCGAAAACTGAAATTTTTGATACTAATGCTCCTAAGCAAGAAACTGAGGCTGAAGCTGGGCCCTCAGAGCCCACGAAGGTAAAATCCTTGGAAACTGAGGAAGAAAAAATGACAGAGCGAATTCTTGTTGAAGAAATCAGTGCTGTTGCCCCCGAAGCATTCCCCAAAGTCCTTGATTATATTGTTCGACATGCTTCGGGGAAAAAATTATCAGAAAAAGAAAAGCAAGAGGCCCAGCTTTACGCCCAAAAACTGAAGTATCCAAAGGGGGCGTTAATATTCAACGGCAGCGGAGAAGAAGACTTCTTGTATTGTCTCCCTGATAGCAAGGAGATTTCTGTCTGTTGGGAGATGAGCAAGAGCTTCGGATTCCCAACACTAGAAGACGGGCTCTCGGTGCTGTCGAAAAACGAACTGGCCGACAGCCTGGCGTACAATAGCTTAAAGGTGCAATAAATGAGATCTTTGTATTTTTTCTTGAGACCAAAATTTTTCGTTTGCTTAAATTTATTGACGCACACACATTTTTCTTTGCAGGGCCTTATACTTAGCAATGCCCTCGGGGCCCAAAAAGATGCCGAAGACGAAGGGTGCGTTATAGTCCTGAGCAACCTTCGTTCCGAAGTAATTGAACTAAGGAACGAAGGTCTCGAAAAAGATAAAATATTACATTCATTGATAAATAGAATAAAAGAAGACGAAGCTACTTTTAAAGGTCAAGCTGAGGCTCAGAAGCGTGAAATTGAAGATCTTCGAAAACAACTGGCCAGAGCTAAAGAGGAACGCATACTTGAAGAAACGAAGCGAGAACTTAGCGACCAATGGGCAAATCATTTAGAAGGAACTGTTGAAGAGCTTCGTTCGTCCAAGAAAAGATGCTATGATAAATCTATGGGGTGTGTTAAGAAGATGAAAGCTAGATTCGCCAGCGTCGGCGCATTCTAGAGCGAAGAAAACTTTACAAGAGGCAACCCCGAAGGTCCCATCGAACGGATTAATCACGAAGCTGAGGCCTTTGAGGAAATTTTAAATAGCCGCAGAGACATATGTGCTTTCTCGGGTGCCAGGGGGATTGCCACCATTTTGGAGAAAAAGGGCTGCGAGCATGTAAAGATTTTAGCGCAATCCGAAGCTACCTTGTCCTTCGAAGATGCAAAAGATCCTTCAGCCGAAGCTAGCATGGTTGGTGGAAAATTTTTCACCGATGTCTGGGATAATGGTGGTCGAGAAATGGCCCGAGAAATTATCCAAAAAAGCGAAAAGGGCATCCATGATGCTAGAAAAGTAGCAGAGGCTACTGAGAAAAGCGCAGAGCCCGAAGGGCAAATAGGTATTAACTAATGGTTTTTATTGTGTTGTAATTTTTGGTTTTAAACTTTGTTCGCAATTTGTAATAGCAATGTAGCCGTATCCTGTCCTCTTTCAGATCCTACTAAAGCGTCTCCGGGCCCTCACCCGAAAGGAGACGACGAAATTAAAAAGATGGCTGAAGCTATCATGGATGAAGTTGTTAATCGGCTCCTGAACGAAGCTGCGGAAGTTGTACTTAGAGAAGATTAAGTGCTATTGTAAAAACTTCTGAAATGTAATATGTGTAACATCTTGTAACCCTGAATATAATATACTTGTTTTTATGGTTCAATTCTTTACGATGCATGAAATTTTACATACGTACTGTTTTTTAGTCTTTGACGAAAAAACACCTTCCCTTCTTTTCATGCTTCGTGAAGAAGAATTTTCATTTATCACAACAATATCCGTAGTGTTCTGATGATGAATATCCAAGCTTCGTGAAGATATTTTCCGAAGCTACACTTCCGAAGATCAATAGTGTATCTCCTTGTGACTTAGCATGATTTTCCCCTTTTTCAAAACATTCTTCTAAAGATCGATATTGTGTCCCCTTCTTGTGCCATATGCAGCATGATGTATGATGCTTATGCCATGCGAAATGATGTGATGATGTTATGCTATGTAAGATGGTATTTGTTCCGAAGATACACGCACATCCCTGTAATAAAACACATAATCTTTTTAAATCAGCGTTGACTTTTCGCTGTAAGCCTCCCTTAGGAGCTTCTTCGCCTTTTACTTCAGCGGAATCAGCGTTTATTTTTTGCTGTAAGCCTCCCTTAGGAGCTTCTTCGCCTTCTACTTTTAGCGGTATTCGCGTTGACTTTTCGCGCTTCGCCTTTTACTTAGGCGGTATCAGCGTTTATTTTTCGCTGTAAGCTTTGCATTCCCTTTGGAACGACTTTGGAGCAGAAAACTTACACTGCGCTCCCTTTGGAACGGCTTTTTGTAACTTCAGCAAACTTACTCTGTGTTCCTTAGAACGACTTTTTGTTGCTTCGAAGAATTTTTGATAATTCGAAGGTCCTCCTTGTTATCGCAAATCTTTAAGCTTCAACAACTTAAGCCTGTGGAGAAAATATATTCCTTGTGGCAAACAACGAAACTATTACATGAAATTTAAAAAATGTCCTTTATTACACAGAAAATAAAACTGAATGGAAAAGACTACTATCAAGGTAGGATATTTGTCAATAGATGTGCTTCGACTCTGGCACAGTGCTATTGACTGTGTGAGCTTCGGACTGTTCTCTTAAGTCCCTTTGGTGTTGAGCATATTGGCCCCCTTCTGGCTGCTGGCCTTGTTGCAGCGGTGGTGGAGGCGGAGGCTGTTGCCAGGAAGCTTGAGGTTGACTCGCCGAAGCAACAGAAACTGCAGGGTGGTTGCCTACATATTCTGGGATGTAAGGCGAATGATACGAAGCAGTGTGCATGATTTGCATCGGATGAGCCTGTTGTGTTGCAGCTTCGGCTATCTCCTTTTGCTTTTGGATGGTAACATGGCACATCCTGGTGGTATGGCCCTTGTTTTCACCACAGAACAAGCAAAATATTCTCCTTGGTTGATCTCCAAACCTTCCGCCGAAGCCCCTGGTGCCTCTGCCTCTTGGAGCTGGCGGCCGGAAGGAGCTTTGCTGTTGCCCCGAAGCCTATGAGGAGCACTGTGGCCTTTGCTGCTGACTTCCCTTATCATCATTTTGAGTAGAGTTGTGAATTGACCTAACATGCCTCGGATAAAATCTTCCTCCGAAGCCCCTGGTCATTTCAGAAAACCTGAAAGCCTCCTCCCTTCTTTGACGAAAATCATTGTCGGCACGAATATACTCGTCCATCTTCTGGAGCAGCTTCTCCAAAGTTTGAGGAGGCTTCCTAGCAAAGTACTGAGCTGAAGGTCCTGGCCGAAGTCCCTTGATCATGGCCTCAATGACAATTTCATTGGGCACTGTTGGTGCCTGTGCCCTCAAACGCAAGAACCTCCGGACATACGCCTGAAGGTATTCTTCGTGATCCTGGGTGCACTGGAATAGAGCTTGAGCAGTGACCGGCTTCGTCTGAAACCCTTGGAAGCTGGTTAACAACATGTCCTTCAGCTTTTGCCATGAAGTGATCGTTCCTGGCCAAAGGGAGGAATACCAGGTTTGAGCAACACTCCTGACAGCCATAACAAAAGATTTTGCCATGACTGCAGTATTGCCACCATACGAAGATATTGTTGCTTCGTAGCTCATCAGAAACTGCTTCGGGTCTGAATGGCCGTCGAATATAGGAAGCTGAGGCGGCTTGTAGGACGGAGGCCAAGGTGTAGCCTGCAGCTCAGCGGACAGAGGAGAAGCATCATCAAAAGCAAAATTTCCATGGTGAAAATTCTCATACCAGTCATCTTCGTTGAGGAAACCCTCCTGATGAAGGTCTTTATTCTGAGGCCTTCGGTTGTGCTCATCCTGAGTAAGATGACGAACTTCTTCAGAGGCTTCGTCTATCTGCCTTTGCAGTTCAGCTAGCCTGGCCATCTTTTCCTTCTTCCTCTGCACCTGTTGATGAAGCATCTCCATGTCTCTGATTTCTTGGTCTAGCTCATCCTCTGGCGGTGTCGGGCTGACAGCCTTCCTCTTCTGGCTTCGGGCCTCCCGAAGGGAGAGAGTTTCCTGATTGGGGTCTAGCGGTTGTAGAGCTGCAGCCCCAGTTGCTGAAGCTTTCTTCGGCGCCATAGCGAAGGTTTATGATCGCCGAAGGTGTTCAAAACTCAAAGAGTGGAAGTGAGTTCACCGGAGGTGGGCGCCAATGTTGGGGACTTGTTCTCAAATGCTATGAATTAAGAACAAGGCAACACAAGAAATGTTAAACGTTAAAGCCCTTCGTCCTTCGAAGCATTATTTCCCTTAGGACATAATGATTTTCGGATGAAGGTTATGAAGGACATACCTTCACAAATTCAACATATAATAATGAAGAAGGAATCATATGAGACACAAAAGATAGCATAAAACATTATGCATTATTATCAACTCATTTCTGTATTATTATTATAGAAAAGTAGAAATAACATCATATTACAAATGTACCTTCGGCTTGAAAGAAGGCGAAAGTACAAGCGTGACGCAAAAGCAAAATGCCAAGTCAGCATCAGCAGTACGGGGGTACTGTTCACCTATTTATAGGCACGGGACGCAGCCCATATAAAATTACATCCATGCCCTTTACATTTCGTAGTAATTCTATAGTAATCCACCGAGGTCTGAATAGCCCTTTCATCTTTAAGTCGGTTTCCTTTTCTGCTACCACGCCGAAGCTTTCCTGCTCACATCTTCGGCGCTGTATCAACCTTCGTATTATTTGGGCTTCTTCTACTTGTGATATCGACTCGAGTCCGAAGATACCTGTTCACACATTATACTCCAGAAACACTGTTAAATCTTGTTTTTGAGGACCTTCGGAAGCCGAAGGCCCCCAACAGTGCTCTTGGATTATTACGAACATTTATGCACCATGTACTCCTCAAGGGAAAATAGATTTCCTCAACTGGCTTTATAACATTTCTATGCCATCATATAAGCTTTGGCTTCTTGTTGGTGATTTCAATTTAATCCGGTGGCCAGAAATAGGAATAAAGCTGGGGGCGATATTAATTTAATGTTGAAGTTCAATGAAGCAATAAGTAATCTAGATTTGGTTGAAATTCCCCTTCACGGTTTATCGTACACCTGGTCGAATAGGCAGCGGGAACCCCTTCTTCATAGATTAGATTGGTTTTTCATCTCGCAAGAATGGTCTATCGTTTATCCGGATACATGTGCAAAAACGATGCCGTGTGACATCTCTGACCATGTGCCTTGTCTGGTTTCTTTTAAGTCCAAGATTCCTAAACCTAAGATTTTTAGGTTTGAAAATTTTTTGCTAGAATTTGAAGGATTCATGAATATCTTTCAAAGCACGTGGCTTGGCCTTCCATGTCTGCCTGATAAAGCAAAAAACTTAACAGCCAAGTTTAAGATTGCACGGAAGGTTCTAAAGGATTGGCAAAAATCATTACCAAAAATTGATAAAACGGTGAGCGATACCAAGCTGCTAATAGAGTTTATAGACAATATTGAAGAACATCGTGATCTTTCTATTGAGGAATGGAACTTCAGAGATATTATGCAGCAAAAAGTGGCTGAATTGCTAAATATTCAGAAAATTTATTGGAAGCAATGGGCGTCTATCAAATGGATCACTGAAGGAGATATTTGCTCCCATTTTTCATGCACATGCCACGATAAAGCACAGAAGAAATACAATTTCTTCATTGACTGATGAGAATGGGATAATTCACTCGGAGCATGATCACAAATCAAATCTTCTTTGGGATGCTTTCAAGAGTAGACTGGGATCTTCTGATTTCTTAGGTATTCATTTTGATCTATCAGAGCTTTTAATCAGAAATGACGATCTACAATGGTTAGACTCTCCATTCACTAAGCAGGAGATTGACAACATTATCAAATCCCTACCTTCTAACAAATCCCCTAGTCCTGATGGATTCAACACCAACTTCATTAAAAAATGTTGGCACATCGTTGCTCAAGACTTTTATGATCTATGTGAAAAGTTTTATCACAAAGAGGTTTGCCTAAGAAGTATTAATGGATCGTTCATTGTTTTGATCCCGAAGAAGGACAATCCGCAAAAAGTGGGAGATTATAGGCCAATTTCGTTACTAAACAACAGTATGAAAATTTTAACGAAGCTTTTGGCAAATCGGCTGCAATCAATGATGACACGGTTAGTTCACAGGAACCAATATGGTTTCATAAAAGGAAGAACAATTCAAGATTGCTTGTCTTGGGCCTATGAATACATTCACTTATGTCATTCCTCAAAAAAAGAAATCATTGTGCTAAAACTGGACTTCGAAAAGGCGTTTGATACCTTAGAACATGAACTGATTCTGCAGGTTATGATTCATAAAGGTTTTGGTACAAAGTGGATTAACTGGGTTCGAAATATTCTACATTCTGGCACTTCTTCGGTGTTACTCAATGGAGTCCCAGGGAAATCCTTTCACTGCAAGCGAGCAGTTAGACAAGGAGATCCTCTTTCGCCATTGTTGTTTGTCTTGGCGGCTGACCTTCTTCAAAGCATTATAAATAAGGCTAGACATCTGAATTTGCTTCAGCTTCCTCTGCCAGATAATTCTGAACAAGATTTTTCTATTGTTCAATATGCAGATGATACTCTCTTGATAATGGAGGCCTGCCCGAAGCAATTATTCTTTCTTAAGGCAATTCTCAATTCCTTTGCAACCTCAACTGGTCTTAGGGTCAACTATAACAAATCAAGTATGTATCCGATAAATGTTAACCCTGAGAAGATGGAGATCCTGTCAAGAACTCTCAATTGCCAGATAGGTGCAATGCAGTTCACTTACCTTGGATTGCCTTTGGGTCTTTCAAAGCCTAGACTTCAGCAGTTCCTGCCTTTAATCCAAAGAATTGAAAAGAGATTGTCATTGTCACACCCGGTTTTAGAAGGCAAACCGAATGTGAACCATGTACGTGCCAGGATCAGCAATTCACGTACACAGCAGTTACATAACATGGACATCATCACACAGTGCTCAAATAGTATTAAAAAGGGAAATAGTCGATTACATCATATGTCTGAGACATCCACATAGTCTTTACAATAAATCAAAGTGCGGAAAAGAAACGTAGATAAACGCGGCCTTCACAGGCAGCCGACTGGGGGTTGCCGCTAACCCATGCCTAGAACTCATCATAATCTTGGAACTCCTGATGGTCTCCTTCCACGGCTTCATCTTCTCCTGAGCAGTGGTTGCAATGCTGACAACCTGGGGATGGGGGGTTTGGCGTGTAGAGCAAGGGTGAGTACACATCAACATACTCATCAAGTATCCTATTTGGCTGTAGTGGACTAGCTTTATGTGGGGATAAGTCAAGCAGTTGCTTTTAGTTGGTCAGATTATTATTACTAGTAGAGAAAGCCAAGTTTTAGATTTAGCCCACGTTATTACCCAAACGTACTCCTTTCCAAACGGAAAGAGTACCACTTACCATTACCAGAGTCAAAACCAAGAACCATCAATCTCATTGCCACCTGCAAACCGAACATCTCTGATCAAGTATCACTAATCACTGGAGCTCCCTTGGCCGCTCATAACCGCGAGCACGGCTGATATATCAGTTTTCAAACACTCTGCAGAGGTTGTGCACTTTACCCACAAGCCGTGATTCATTTTCTGCCTGGAGAGAGCTACTCCCCATTGACCACTGCCTAGGTGGTCCAGCAGGGCATCACTACGTAGCCTTTACAAAGATTCCCCGGGGCTGTAGCCGCCCGTTAGGTTTCCTAAATGCATCGCACTCCTCCCCAAGGGGGGCGAACCCAAGCTTGGCAGAGCGAGCCGCATACACCGAACCCCATTGACGGCACGACGGCTAAGCAAACTACACCCCAGCTCCTCTAATTATTCAGCTAAGGGCACCCCATTCCACCATCATGGTTGCACTGTTTTCCCGGGTGGTCATCCAACGAACAGGTCCTTACGGAGAGGCACTCGAGAAACCGCTCGAGCCCCCTTGAAGACCACAAGTATGACATCATAATAAAAGAGGGGAAAACAACGTATCATTGATAATTCTCATCATGTTCATTGATTAGAGTTGAGCAATAGCATAAGATTAAGCAATAATAATCCAACCCAGATAGGTAACAAGGACATGGATAACAAAAGCTAGTCAATCCTTAGGTATGAATATGTAATGCGGGAGGTAAATTAAAGTATGTATAGGACAGAGATAGGTCAAGGGACACTTGCCTCCACCAACCGACTGCTGCTCAGGGGCTTCTCCTGCGAGTTCTTCGGGCTCCTCAACCGGATCGTTCTCTATTCGAGCGCAAACATACATACATCCACACATTTAATACAAAAGAACAGTACACCACACAATAGGATGCAACAAATAAACAGACGTTCCACGCGGGCTCACAATTACGCTTAAGAGAGAAAGAGGAAAATACAGTCGAGAAATGATCACGTTACATTATTATAAATTAAACCACTCGCTCAATTGAAGGTCATTAATTTAGACACTACGTTTAGCATAAAGTAAAGTCATGTTTCATGTCTAATCATTATAAGCAGATGAAGATAAATTCAAAGGATTGTCGCGCGGCGAGACGCGCGACATAATACTCTAAATCGAATTAAGAAATCAACGACTCGTCGTGCGAGAGAGCGCACGACAAGACACTTGCATTAATTACAAAGAGACGTTGAGCGTCGCGCGGCGAAACGCACGATGGCATACGTCAACAGAACTGAGTTTAAAGTGGAACGTCGCGTGGCTCGACGCGCGACGTCACACATTAAACAACCTGAAATTACAAAGGATCGTCGTGCGACGAAGCGCACGACGCAACACATCAATAGAATCTGAAATTAGATAAATTCGTCGCGCGACGAAGCGCGCAACACAGCACGCTAACTAACGGAGTTTGAAATTAACTAAAAACCAAGAATATTCGCCGCGCGCGTGGGGTTGCGCACGCGGGAACGCGTTAGGGGGTAAACGGGGGAAGCGCGAGGCCGCGCCGAGGCCACGCGAGCCACGCCGAGGGCCGGGACGTCGCGCGCAGGGGCCGGGGACGCCGCGCCGGGGGTCGAGCCACCGTGCCGGGGCAGGGGACCGCGCTGGGGGCTGAGCCGCCGCGCCGGGGGCCATGTCGCGCGAGCAGGGGAGGGGCGGGGGCCGCGCGCCGTGCGAGCAGGGAGGGGGCGGGGCCGCGCCGCCGCGGGCAGGGGAGGGGTGGGGGCCGCGCGGCGCGCGAGCAGGGAGGGGGCGGGGGCGCCGCCGCGCGAGCAGGGGGGCAGGGGCCGCGCCGCCGCGCGAGCACGGGAGGGCGGGGGCGCGCGCGCAGGGGAAGAAGAGAGGGCGCACGCAGGGGGAGAAGAGGAGGGAGAGGGAGAGAGAGAGAGAAGAAGGGAGGGGAGGGGAGCTCACCTCGGGATCCAACTCCGGCGATCACCGTCTCCAAAACCTAGGGCACCACGGGGAGAGAGAGGTGGAAGAGGGAGAGGGAGGTTGCTGCGCGGGAAATCCAAATGACAGAGGGAGAGGAGGAGGGGGCGCATGGGGGTGTGGGGCGCCGAGGGCGCGCGGGCCGGGCCGGGCCGGGCTGGGCTGGGCTGGGTTGGGCCGCGCCACTTCGCGGATCAAAACCCACGACACGCATGACTATCAAACAGACTCCGATCGTGAACCGAAAACCGAGACAGAACGAGACGAACACGCAATATCAGACAAAGAAATGTGCTTTGGCATGATGCAACACCCATGACACTTAGGTTTTTGTTCATACACGACACAGACACTTGTCACTATACTGGTTTGAAATTGGGAAGAAAGAGCGAAACAGGAAGAGAAAAGAGAGTAACGCCCGAATTTGGTGAGAGAAAAGAAGAAAAAAATTCTACCCCCAAATTCAGGGCGTTACAAACCTATCCCCCTTAAAAGAATCTCGCCCTCGAGATTCAGGGTTGGCTAGCAAAGAGCTCAGGGTATTTAGCCATCAGATCATCTTCGCGCTCCCAAGTTGCTTCTTCCTCAGAGTGATGACTCCATCTGACTTTGCACATTCTGATAGTCTTCCTTCGGGTGACTCTGTCTGCAGTCTCAAGGATTTGCGCTGGTTTCTCTGTGTAGGTCAAGTCCTCCTGGACTTCAAGGCCTTCCACTGGCAACTGCTCCTCTGGCACTCGCAGACACTTCTTCAACCGAGACACATGAAAAACATCATGCACAGCAGACAAATTTTCTGGCAAACTGAGCTGATAGGCCACCTCTCCACGCCTTGCGAGGATTTGATACGGACCGATGTAGCGGGGCGCTAGCTTGCCTTTGACTCCGAATCGTCTGACTCCTCTGATCGGTGACACTTTCAGATAGACAAAGTCTCCAACCTCAAAACTCAGCTCTCTTCTTCTTGTGTCTGCATAGCTTCGCTGCCTTGATTGTGCTATCTTCAGATTCTCTCGGACCATCTTGATGTTCTCTTCAGCTTCAAGCAAAATGTCTGGCCCAAACACTTGCTTTTCTCCAGGCTGATCCCATTGCAACGGAGTTCTACAACTTCTCCCATAGAGCGCCTGAAATGGTGACATCTTCAAGCTGGCCTGGTAACTGTTGTTATAGGAAAACTCTGCATAAGGCAATCTCTTGTCCCATCCGGACTGATCTTGCAACGCACAGGCTCTCAACATGTCTTCAAGAATTTGATTGGTCTTTTCGGTCTGACCATCTGTCTGCGGATGATAGGCGGAACTAAAATTCAGATGTGTGCCCAAGGCTTCATGCAACTGCTGCCAGAAATGAGAGGTGAACTGCGTTCCGCGGTCTGACACTATCTTCTTTGGCACACCATGAAGACAAACGATCCGAGACATGTACAATTCTGCCAATACTGCACTGCTGTAGTTGGTCTTGACTGGTATGAAGTGGGCTGACTTGGTTAGGCGGTCCACCACAACCCAAATGGAATCGTAGCCGGCTCGAGTGCGAGGCAATCCGACTATGAAATCCATGCCAATTTCATCCCATTTCCACTGAGGGATTTGCAACGGTTACAACAATCCAGCTGGTCTTTGGTGCTCTGCCTTGATCCGCCGACAACTATTACACATCGCCACATGCTCTGCGATTTCCCTCTTCATTCCGTACCACCAGAATTTCTTCTTCAGATCCTGATACATCTTCTCACTACCAGGGTGAATCGAATAGGCTATCTCATGAGCTTCCTTGAGGATCAACTCTCGAATGGATTGGACATTGGGAACACACAAGCGGTCTTTGAACCATATCACACCTTCTGCGTCTTCCCAAAAATCTTTGCCTCTGCCGTCTAGAATCAGTCGCCGGATCTCACTGATCTTCTCATCATTCTTCTGCGCTTCTTTGATTTCCCGCCCCAGGGTAGGTTCCAACTCAATTGTTACTCCTCACGAATTATTCAGAAATCCGAGACTCAACCTGTCAAACTCTTTGGCCAACTCATAAGGCATCAGACGAGCGACCATCAGATTGACCTGACTCTTCCTGCTCAAAGCATCTGCCACCACGTTCGCTTTGCCTGGATGGTAATGAATCTCCAACTCATAGTCTTTGATCAGCTCTAACCATCTTCGTTGCCTCATATTCAGCTCTGACTGAGTGAATATGTACTTCAGACTCTTGTGGTTTGTGTAAACCTCACATTTCTGTCCATACAGATAGTGCCTCCATGTCTTCAATGCGTGAATCACTGCTGCCAACTCCAGGTCATGGATTGGGTAATTCTTCTCATGAACCTTCAGCTGTCAGGACGAGTAAGCCACAACTCTTCCCTCTTGCATCAACACACATCGCAAACCTGTGTAACAAGCATCGCAATACACCGAGAAGGGCTTGTGCACGTCAGGCAAGACTAAGATAGGCGTTGTAGTTAACTTCTCTTTCAGCGCATCAAAAGCCTCTTGACATTCTTGGGTCCACTTGAACTCAACCTTGTTGCCTAGCAACGCTGTCGTTGGTTTCGCAATCTTCGAAAACCCTTCAATTAATCGCCGATAATATCCGGCCATTCCAATGAAGCTCTTGATTCCTCGGGCATCTGTTGGTGCTTTCCAGTTCAGAATGTCTGCCACTTTCTTCGGATCCACGACCAATCCTTCTTTGTTGATTATGTGACCCAAGAACAGAACTTCACTGATCCAGAACTCGCACTTGCTCAACTTTGCATACAGCTGGTGCTCTCGCAATCTCTGCAATACCATCCTCAAATGATCTGCATGCTCTTCTTCACTTTGAGAGTATATCAGAATGTCATCAATAAATACCACCACAAACTTATCAAGATAATCCATGAATACACTGTTCATCAAGTTCATGAAGAAGGCCGGTGCATTTGTTAGACCGAAAGACATCACAGTGAACTCATACAACCCATACTTGGTAATGAATGTCGTCTTCGGAATGTCTGAAGGTCGAATCCTGAGCTGATGATAACCTGACCTCAGATCTATCTTGGAGAACACACTGGCTCCTCTCAACTGGTCGAACAAGTCTTCTATTCTGGGCAAGGGGTACTTGTTCTTGATGGTGACCTCATTCAGAGCTCGATAATCGATACACATCCTTTTGGTGCCATCTTTCTTTTCCACAAATAGGACAGGGGCGGCCCAAGGCGAGGTGCTTGGCCGAATGTAACCTTTCTCTGATAGCTCATCAATTTGCTTTTTAAGCTCAACCAACTCTAGTCCAGATACTCTGTAAGCTCTCTTAAAGATGGGGGCAGTGCCAGGGAGTAGCTCTATAGCAAATTCAACTTTCCGCTCTAGTGGCATACCTGGTAAGTCCTTTGGAAACATGTCTGGGAACTCAGACACAACCTTGATACTCTCAATTGGGTCTGCTTCACTGCTATCAACAGCCATCTGATAACAACTTCCTTTCTTCGGCTCAGGCGGGACTAATTCGGTCACCACTTCCTCTCCTAGTGGGGACACCAACTTGATTGTCCTCTTATCACAACTGATGACTGCCTGATACTTATCAAGCCAATTCATCCCTAGGATGACATCTATTCCCTGAGTACCCATTACTATGAGGTTAGCGGGAAACGCTATTGCCCTTATTTCCACACTTACATTCAAACAAATGCTATCAGCTCGAATTCTACCACCGGCTGAGTCAATTTGAATGGGGGTTGACATGGTAGTTATTGGAAGATTATGTGCTTTTACCCATGATGCAGTAATGAAAGAATGCGTTGCTCCAGTATCAAATAACACTTCCGCAAGATGGGAGTCGACTGGAAACATACCTACTATCATGCCGGGGGTCTCCTGAACTGCTTCAGCCTCCAAGTGGTTCAGTCTCCCATGATTATAGCGCGGTTGAGAGAGGTTGCTTGCTCCAGGCTGAGACACATTCTGCTTTGCTGGGGCATTAGGACCTGACTGCTGCTGGGCTGCCTTCTTCGGACATTGCATCACCCAATGGCCTTGCTCTCCACAGTGGAAACATGCTCTGTTTCCAACCTGAGCTGGTGCTACCTGACTGTTCTGCTGGTTTGCTGGGGCAGGAAGATGAGGTGCCTGCTGATTCTGCCTCTGGAACTGACCTCCTCCTGACTGATTGTTCTGACGATTCTGATACTGGTGCTGAGGATACTGCCTTTGAAACTGCTGCTGCTGCTGAGGTGGACGCTGGTTCTGCCTGAACTGCTGAGGTTGATTGCCTGAGAAACGAGGACGATTGCTGCTTCCAGGCTGGGGTCCACTGATCTTGCGCTTGCGATCCTCCATCTCCTTACGCTTCCTCTCTGTCATGATTGCTCTGTCAATCAGGTGCTGGAATCTCGGGAAGGTATGATTCATCAGCTGATACTGTAGAGGTCGACCAAGCCTCTCAGGAAACAGTACTGTCTCTTGGCGTCGGTGTTGACATCTTCAGGAGCATAGCGAGACAACTGCAGAAACCTGTCCCGGTACTCACTGACAGACGATGACCCTTGCTTGAGAGCCAGGAATTCCTCCTTCACTGTCATCAGACCTGCAGGAACATGGTACTGACAAAAGCTACCTCTGAACTCTTCCCAGGTGATGGTGTCGGGGTTGGCATGGGTGGCGAGATAAGACTCCCACCATGACTGAGCTACTCCTCTCAACAGACAGGGACCATACAAAACTTTCTCCCTGTCATCGCACTGAGCAGTATGCAATTCCCGTTCCACAGTGTGCAGCCAGTCTTCAGCATCCATGGGGTCAGAAGAATGAGCAAACGTTGGGGGATGACCTCTCATGAATTCAGCACGCTTGTCCCTAGGCATCTGAGGCATCTGGGGTTGAGGTGGGGCCTGCTGTTGTTGCTGCTGCTGAATGGCGGCCAGAGTCTGACTGATGGCTTGAACTGCCTGGGTCTGCATCAGGAACATCTGCTCGATGGACATCGGGGGCGGGGGCGGCAGTTGCTGTTGCTGGGGTACCTCTTCCTGCTGAGCGGCTTGCTCCTGCTGAGCACGCCTTCCTCCTCTACGCCTGTTTTCTGACATCTGCAGAATGCAACCACACATCAGAACTGGTCTTGAAAATCTTGCAGCATAAGAAAAGGGTATAGAATTCTTCAGCAACACTGAACAGATGAGCATCTTCACTGATCTTCAACACAGACCACACAGCTTCTTAGATAAAGAGGAAAGTGGAACAAATGGCTTCCCAACTAAATAGCTAACTCCTTTAACATATAACAGGTAAACCAAAATGCAGGGGATACCCACACTCTGGTGACAGTCATTACAAAAATCCAAAGCAAACATAGTTCATCATGATAAACATAAATGCACAGGATAAGCAAACTACCCTGTCTAACTAATACTGACTAAGAGCGAGACTAACGCTAAGACTATAGCTTCTGGGGTCGGGCAAGGCAGAGACTGTCTTCTGAGGCCGAGGCTGTGTCCGAGCCCTGGGGTCGGGCGAGGCGGAGTCCGTCGTCCAGCGTCGAGGTTGAGCCCGAGCCCTGGGGTCGGGCGAGGCGGAGCTTCCTATGGCGCCCGAGGCTGGACTTAGCTGCTGTCAGCCTCACTCTGTCGAGTGGCACAGCAGTCGGAGCGACGCAGGCGGCGCTGTTTTCTTGTCAGGTCGGTCAGTGGAGCGGCGAAGTGACTGCGGTCACTTCGGCTCTGTCGACTGAAGAGCGCGCGTCAGGATAAGGTGTCAGGAGATCCTTGCATTAAATGCTCCTGAGATACGGTCGGTTGGCGTGGCGATCTGGCCAAGGTTGCTTCTCTGCGAAGACTGGGCCTCGGGCGAGCCGAAGGTGTGTCCGTTGCTTGAGGGGGCCCTCGGGCGAGACGTGAATCCTCCGGGGTCGGCTGCCTTTGCCCGAGGCTGGGCTCGGGCGAGGCGAGATCGTGTCCCTTGAGTGGACTGAGCCTTGACCTTAATCGCGCCCATCAGGCCTTTGCAGCTCTGTGCTGATGGGGGTTACCATCTGAGATTAGGAGTCTTGGGGGTACCCCTAATTATGGTCCCCGACAGTAGCCCCCGAGCCTCGAAGGGAGTGTTGATACTCGCTTGGAGGCTTTTGTCGCACTTTTTTGCAAGGGGACTGGCCTTTCTTGGTTGCGTTTCGTTCTGTGGGTGCGCGCGAGCGCACCCGCCGGGTGTAGCCCCCGAGGCCTCGGAGGAGTGGTTTGACTCCTTCGACGTCTTAGCGCGTTTCGTGATGCTTCGGCCGGTCTGGTTGTTCCCTCATGCGAACTGGTCGTAGCCCAGGTGCATAGTCGAGTCCCAAGTTCTCGGGCTGGTATGTTGACGCTGTCAACGGTTTGGCCGGAGCCGGGTTTGCGAGAGCAGCCCCCGAGCCTCCGCACAGAGCGGGAGGACGGTCAAGGACAGACTTGGCTTTTTTCATACGCCCCTGCGTCGCCTTTCCGCAAGGAGGAGGGGGGAAAGCACCATGTTGCCCTCGGAGGGCGCCGAACATGGTGTCTCCAGTGAGTTGCTAACTGGTAATCCGAGTGGACGCCCGTGCCCCATTCGTTAGGGGTTGGCTAGTGGCCTGGAGGCGCGCTCCAAAAGTACCTGCGGGTGATTCGCCGGACCCGGTCCCCTTTTGACGGGGTCCGAGGGCTCGATGCCTCCCTCTGGTGGGATTCCGTTACAAAATCGTTCCCGTCGGTCTCGGAAATGTCCTAGGGTACCTCGGGAGTGTAGCCCGAGCCTTGGTTATGTATCGAACGTACCCAGGGTCATCCCTCGCTCTGCGTGCTCTGAGGCGTCTGTCGATCCCTTCGGGGGCCAGCCTACGAACCCCTGATCAGTAGTGGGCGTGGAGCCCGAGTGGCCTGAGGCGACTGTTGAACCCTTCCGAGGGGCCAGCCTTCGAACCTCTGACCAGTAGTGGGCGCGGAGCCCGAGTGCTCTGAGGTGGCTGTTGAACCCTTTCGAGGGGCCAGCCTTCGAACCTCTGATCAGTAGGGGGGCTCGGGGCCCGCTTCCTTCGCGGAGAAGGATCCCTTTCAGAGTATCCCCTTTCCCGGTCCCCGTAGCAAGAGAGAGAGAAAGAGGAAGTGGAAAAGGATACAGAATCGAATGACGTGGCACACCTTTTTTGACGCGGTCATCATGGCGGAGGTGAAGCGTCGCCTGCTTTGCCTGCCAAAGGTGCCGCCTGTCCTGCCGTGGAGTTAATGCGACGGGACGAGTGGTTCGCAGGGCAGCCGTTGTGCGTGCGCGAGCCGTTCGAGGAACGGGCGTCTCGCTTTGAGTTTTGAATCTCGCGGCGGGTTCGGGCGAAGTGTTGAACGGGTCTCGCCTGGGCCTTTATATATTCGGGAGAGGGATCGGTGACGGTTCTTTACTCTGCTGCTCGCCTCCCACTTAGGTTTTCGCAACCCGAGGGAATAGCCAAAGAAAGGAGACCGCGCACCTCGTCCTCTCCGCCGCCACCTCTTCTGCTCGGTGATGCCGACCGGGTGACTGTTGTTTCGCCGCGTGACCGATGGCCTTTCTCCACCGTCACGGCGGATGATCTGGAGGCCCTTGTTGCTGATGGTTTGCTTCACCCTCTCTCCGGTGACTCGCAGCCAGAGTGGATGGCCCCTCCGAGCGGAGCCGCCCCGTCCCGGCCGCCGGGGTATGTGCTGAGCTTCGTCTCCTTTCACGAGCGGGGGTTCGGAGTGCCGGCAAGCCGTTTTATGCGGGCGATTCAGCACGTCTACGGGGTGGAGCTGCACAATCTCAGTCCCAACTCCATCTCGCAAGCAGCCATCTTCGCGGCGGTTTGCGAAGGATATTGGGGATTGCCCCCCAATGGGACCTATGGACCCATCTCTTCTCCGCGGAGCTTTTTGCCTCGTCGACGGGGGAAAGAAGAGTTCGCATGGCGGTGCGGGTCGGTGGCTGCATCCTCCAGTTGAGGCAGGTGCGGGCGCTGCAGTACATCCCTGCCATCCTCTCGTCTTCGAACAAAGGGTGGCAGCGCCAGTGGTTTTATCTCCGAAATGATGACGGGAGGCTCCCGTCGTTTTCTCAACGATTGGTGACCGCCGCCGCCAATAACTGGCGCTACGGGGCCCCGCGCGAGAGACAGAAGAATCTCCAGCCCCTTTTGAAGGCCTTGGAGGAGCTGCGAAAAGGAGGGCTCACCGCCGTGGGGGTGGTTGCCGCCATTATCGCCGGAGGGTGCTCCCCTTGACGGAGCGGCGGCTGCCGCTTTGGGAGATGACGCCGGGGGTCGACTTGGAGGGTTTGCAGATGTTCTCGGACCCCCTTCCCGCCGATGACCTCCACAGGCGGGTAGCCGGCATGGTAGGGAAGTTAGACGCCGGCGCCTTTTCCCAGCTCTCGATGCGTCCCGATCGCGGGTGTGTGTCCCTGGTGAGTGTCCGCTCCTTCTTCCTTCTTGTGTCGGATTGCCCTTGGTTCTCACACCCGAGACTTTTCATCCGTCTCCAGGAGGTGGGGTTTCACAAGCCTTCCCTGCCACCGGTCCCGGAGGACGCGTTGGACCGAGCTGCGCGGAGGGTCGCCACAGAGAAGAGGAAGGAGAAGAAGGACGCGAAGAAGGCTCGGGCCCGCGAGCGGATGCGGGCTCGGGACGCCTTGGAAAGGCTTCGTCGTCGGGAGGAGAGGGATGGGCTCCCGAGGGAGCCGTCGCCGGAGACGCCTGATGACGACAACGACGATGAAGACGATGATGAAGACGACGACATGGCTGCCCGCCATGGCCTCAGCCCGGATCTGAGGCTGGGCCAGGGGTCGTCGAGTCAGCCCCCGAGCGGGCTGGCGCCATCGGTATCCGGGGCCGGGACGTCGGGGTCCCAGTCCGAAGAACGGGGGCAGGCCGAGGGGGTACTTGACCCCTTGGCCGAGGTAGTTGGGGTGACCCCGGGGAGTCAGGCCGAGCCGCCTGTTCCCCAAGAACCGTTGCCCGTGCCGACTGCGCAGGAGGGTGATCCTCGGGTCGTCGTGGCTGCGCCAGGGCAGTCTGTCCCTCTGGTGCCTCTGGCGCCCAAGGCAAGGATGGTGCCGAAGCTAGCAGCGGGGCTGACCTCGGTGGTACCTTTGGGGATCGAGGCTCGAGAGACCTCCCCACAGGCACGATTGATCATGGCCGGAGTGGGTAAGTATCTTAGGATATCTTCGTCCTGGTTCCTCCTTTGTGTGTCCTGATCCTGCTCTTCCTTTTCTTCCTAGCAAACGGAGGCATGGTTCGACCGGTCTGGCTCCCCGGAAGGCCCTCAAAACGGCGCCAGCTTCTGCAGCTAGTGCCGCACCAGGCCTCGCCGGCCAGCTGGCCTTCTTACAAGATGCCCCAAAGCGGGGGGCCCAGGCGGCACAAGTTGCCGTGGGGCGAGCTCCCGAGGCCGACTCCTCCGTCGAATCGGCCGTCGTGCCGAGGGAGACTGCTGGCGCGGCTGTGGCCTCGAGCCCACCAGACGTGTTGCCGGCGCTGGCACCGGCTTCTGCCGAGGTGGTTGCCGTTCTGGTTGTGGAGCCACCCGTCGCCGCCGACACTGAGATGGCTGAGGCGTCGCTACTTGGTGCCTCGAAGGAGGGGGGCGTGGAACCGCGACCCGTCCTGGGGCGCGGAACCGCGACCCGTCCTGGGGAGCGGCAACCTCATCCCCGCACGGCGCAGTCCCGACGGGCGGCGTCAGTCGCTCTGTTTCTGGACCAGTGGGGCTTCAGATCCCCTCTTCGTTCTTGACGATGAGCGAGAGGAGCAGTCTTGGGACGGGCTTCGTGAGTGTGCCGAGGCAACGGTGGGGTCGCTTCGATCGACCTTGGAGGTCCTTTGCAGGGACGTTCCCAAGATCCTCCAGGTAATGATTTCAAGCATACCTTTCACGTGATCAAGGCATTCTTTGTGACGCCCTGCTTCCTTTCCTCGGGATCTGACGGATCTGAGCGCCGCCAAGTCGTCGTTCATCCGCCGTGAGGCCGATGTCTGGGGTTCGCTGCGGTCCCTGAGGACCACGCTTGCCGGGGCTACCGAGCGCCTCTCCCAACGGAGCGCCGAGGTGGCGGACCTTCGGTTGCTCTGTGTCGATCTGGGAGCAGAGGCAGCGGCGGCACGCGCAGAAGCGCAGCGGCAGCAGTTGGAGCTTGGCCAGGTCATCGGCGAGCGGGACCAATCTCGAGGCCGGGCCGCCGAAGCTGAAAGCCGGGCTGAGGCTCTTGGAGTCCAGTTAGCCGAGGCGTCTGCTCGGGCCAGAGCCCTTGCGGCAGAACTAGCCGTGGCCCAAGCCGCATCCTCGGAGCAGCGTGCCCGAGCAGAAGGTATGTCTTGGCTGTTTTAATATTTTGATTCAGCTTCGTTCCTCAACTCATGTTTGAAGTCTTCTGCTTTGGCTGTTTGCAGAGCTCGAGTCTGCCCTTGATGAGTCCACCAAGGCACTTGCCCAGGCGGCCGAACAGAGGGAGACCGACCACGTGGCCATGTCCGAGGCCATCTCGGCCTTCTGTCGGGTCTTTGGTTTCGACGACGTCCCCTCGGGAAGCTCCCCTCAGAGTCGCCTGCAGGCCTTGGGTGACCACGCGCGCGGCAGACTCCGCGAGGCGCTGCATCACGGCGTCAGGCGGGCCTTTGCCGTGCTCGCTTCCCACTACGACGTGGATCTGGAGCGGGTCAGCGAGGGGTATTGCCTTCCCGACAAAGATGAAGCTGCCCTGGCCGAAGTCCAGAGGCTTGACGCGGCCGCCGCGGGCCCAAGCGCGGTGCTGGCGACCACCTTCGAAGCAGAGATCCTCCCACTTGCGCCGTCATCCGAGGCCGGGGCGGATCTCGCCGAGGGTGGGGACGAAGCCGAGGGCGCGACTCCTTCTCCGGGCGACGCCTGATTCTGCCGGAGCAGTTTATTTTGAATGCATATGTGTCTTTTGCGGCCGCCGAGGCCCGAACACTTTATCATTGTAATATAAGGTTGTGTATCTTTTCCTCCTGTTTTGCATATTCGGACTCGTTCGTCAGTAGCAGGATTGCTTACCCAAGTAAGAGTTATTTTTCGTGGTAGGCGATGAGTGAGGTATCCGTATCCCAGAGGCGTAGGAGTCCCTCGGCTCGGTCGGCCTTGCCACTTACATGCACTCTTATTCGTTTCTTGGGGTCCTGTTACTGATATAGCCGGGAGACACGAAAGTCGTTTTGATGGAAGACTTTTTTCGAGGAAAATTTTGACGCAGAGGGGGTTCGCCCCTTCTAGCCCTCGAGGGAGGGTCGGGCTTTGCCGAGGCAAGGCTGACCCTTCCTTGATGGTTAGACTTTATTGGCGTATGTAAACGAGGTGTATGAACGACTTGAAAACATCTTAAGGGTAGAAGCGACGTAGCTGTCGGATGTTCCAAGCGTTGTTGTAGACCTTGCCTTGACTGTTGGCCAGCTTGTATGTTCCGGGCTTCAAAATATTGGCGATGATGAATGGCCCTTCCCAGGGAGGCGTGATCTTGTGGCGCCCTCGGGCGTCTTGTCGCAGCCGAAGCACCAAGTCACCCACCTGGAGGTCTCGGGACCGAACCCCTCGGGCGTGGTAGCGTCGTAGGGACTGCTGATACCGCGCCGAGTGTAGTAAGGCCATGTCCCGAGCCTCTTCCAGCTGGTCCAGTGAGTCTTATCGGTTGGTCTGGTTGCCTCGGTCGTCGTAGGCCCTCGTCCTTGGGGAACTGTATTCTAAGTCTGTGGGCAAGATGGCCTCGGCCCCATAGACTAGAAAGAATGGCATGAAGCCCGTGGCTCGGCTCGACGTTATCCTCATACTCCAGACCACCGAGGGGAGTTCCTTCATCCATCGTTTGCCGAACTTGTTGAGGTCGTTGTAGATCCTCGGCTTGAGTCCTTGCAGAATCATGCCGTTGGCACGTTCTACCTGCCCATTTGTCATGGGGTGAGCCACGGCGACCCAGTCCACCCGGATGTGGTGATCCTCGCAGAAGTCTAGGAACTTTCTGCCGATGAACTGGGTGCCATTGTTGGTGATGATGGAGTTCGAGACCCCAAAGCGATGGATGATGTTGGTGAAGAACGCCACCACCTGTTCGGACCTGATGCTGTTTAGGGGTCGGACCTCGATCCACTTGGAGAATTTGCCGATGGCGACCAGCAGGTGCGTGTAGCCCCCGGGTGCCTTCTGCAAGGGACCGACGAGGTCCAGACCCCACACAGCAAACAACCAGGTGATGGGTATTGTTTGCAGAGCCTGAGCGGGTAGGTGCGTCTGCCTTGCGTAGAATTGACACCCTTGGCAGGTGCGGACAATTCTAGTGGCGTCGGCCACCGCGGTCGGCCAGTAGAAACCTTGTCGGAAAGCATTTCCAACAAGGGCTCGAGGCGCTGCGTGATGACCGCAAGCCCCCGAGTGTATTTCTTGTAAGAGCTCCTGGCCTTCGACGATGGATACGCATCGCTGGAGGATGCCGGAGGGGCTGTGGTGGTAGAGCTCCTTCCCGTCACCCAACAAGACGAATGACTTGGCGCGCCGCGCCAGTCGCCGAGCTTCGGCTCTGTCGAGGGGTAGCTCCGCTCGGTGGAGATATTGCAGGTACGGGGTCTGCCAGTTTCGATTAGGCGTGACCCCATTCCGCTCTTCCTCGATGCGCAGTGCCTCACCCTTGGGGGCCGAGGGTGCCTCGGGCTGAGCCGAGGGTGCCTCGGGCTGAGCCGAGGGCACCTCGGGCAGGGCCGAGACCTTCTCGGGCTCGGGCGTGTCGTTTGTCTTAACTGAGGGTTGATGTAGGTCCCGGGAGAAGACGTTCGGGGGAACCGTTGTTCGCGCCAAAGCTATCTTCGCTAGCTTGTCCGCAGTCTCGTTGTACCGCCGGGCGACGTGGTTGACCTCGAGCCCGTAGAACTTGTCTTCCAGGCGCCGAACCTCGTCGCAGTAGGCTTCCATCTTCGGGTCGCGGCAGTGGGAGTTATTCATGACTTAGTCGATGACAAGCTACGAGTCACTGCGAGCGTCGAGACGTCGGACCCCTAGCTCGATGGCGATGCGCAACCCGTTGACAAGAGCCTCGTACTCAGCCACGTTGTTGGACGCCGGGAAATGGAGGCGTAGCACGTAGCGGAGGTGCTTCCCGAGGGGCGAGATGAAGAGCAGGCCCGCGCCTGCCCCTGTTTTCATCAGCGACCTGTCGAAGAACATGGTCCAGAGTTCTGGTTGGATCGGAGCTGCTAGGAGCTGGGTGTCGACCCATTTAGCCACAAAGTCCGCCAAGACTTGGGACATGATGGCCTTCCGAGGGGCGAACGAGATTGTCTCGCTTATGATCTCCCCCAGGGGGAAGGATGACACCACAGTCACCAGATGAGACTCGAAGTAGTGTCGCAACTTCCGCCGCGTCAGAATCACCGCGTACAACAGCTTCTGAATTTGTGGGTAGCGGATCTTGGTCTCGGACAGCACCTCACTGATGAAGTAGACCGGCCTCTGGACGGGCAATGCATGTCCTTCTTCTCGTCTCTCAACCACGATCGCGGCGCTGACCAACTGAGTGATAGCGGCGACGTAGATCAAGAGGGCTTCTCCGGCAGCGGGGGGCACCAAGATGGGCACGCTGGTAAGGAGCGCTTTTAGGTTCCCGAGGGCTTCCTCGGCCTCGGGGTCCAAGTGAAGCGCTCGGTCTTTCTTAAGAGGCGGTACAGAGGTAGGCCTCTTTCGCCGAGGCGCGAGATGAAGCGGCTCAGAGCCGCAAGGCATCCCATGACCCTATGTACGCCTTTCAAGTCCTTGATGGGCACCATGTTGGTGATGGCCGCGATTTTCTCCGGGTTGGCCTCGATGCCCCGCTCGGAGACGATGAACCCCAAGAGCATGCCTCAGGGGACTCTGAAGACGCACTTCTTGGGATTGAGTTTTACGCCTTTCGCCTTGAGACACCGGAATGTCGTTTCAACATCGGAGAGGAGGTCGGAGGCTTTCCTCGTCTTGACTATGATGTCATCGACGTAAGCCTCGGTCGTTCGACCAATGTGCTCTCCGAACACGTGGTTCATGCACCTTTGGTACGTCGCACCCGCATTCCTCAAACCAAATGGCATAGTAACGTAGCAGTACATGCCAAAAGGTGTGATGAAAGAAGTAGCGAGCTGGTCGGACTCTTTCATCCTGATTTGGTGATACCCTGAGTAGGCATCGAGGAAAGACAGGGTTTCGCACCCAGCAGTGGAATCCACGATTTGTTTAGACCAGTGTAGTCTACACACATCCGCCATTTCCCTCCTTTCTTTCTCACAAGCACAGGGTTGGCAAGCCATTCGGGATGGAATACCTCTTTGATGAACCCTGCGGCCATCAGCTTGTGGATCTCCTCGCCTATGGCTCTGCGCTTTTCTTCGTCGAATCGACGTAGAGGTTGCTTCACGGGTCGGGCTCCAGCTCGGATATCCAACGAGTGCTCGGCGACATCCCTCAGTATGCCATGCATGTCCGAGGGACTCCACGCAAAGACTTCGGCGTTCACGCGGGGAAAGTCGACAAGCACTCCTTCCTATTTGGGGTCAAGCTCGGAGCCGATCCGTATCTGCTTGGAGGCGTCGTTGCTGGGGTCGAGAGGGACAGATTTGACCATCTCAGCTGGCTCGAAGTTGCCGGCGTGGCGCTTCGCATCTGGCGCCTCCTTGGAGAGGCTCTCCAGGTCGGCGATGACGGCCTCGGATTCGGTGAGGGCCTCAGCGTACTCCATGCACTCCACGTCGCATTTGTACGCGTGTCGGTACGTGGGGCCGATGGTGATGACCCCGTTGGGGCCCGGCATCTTGAGCTTGAGGTAGGTGTAGTTGGGGACGGCCATGAACTTGGCGTAGCATGGCCTCCCCAGTACTGCGTGGTAGGTTCCTCGGAACCCGACCACCTCGAACGTGAGGGTTTCCCTTCGGAAGTTGGAGGCAGTCCCGAAGCAGACGGGAAGATCGAGTTGTCCGAGGGGTTGGACGCGTTTCCCGGGGATGATCCCGTGAAAAGGCGCCGCGCCTATCCGGATCGAGGACAGATCGATCTGCAGGAGCCCGAGGGTCTCAGCGTAGATGATGTTGAGGCTGCTGCCTCCGTCTATGAGGACCTTGGTGAGCCCGACGTTGCCGATGACGGGGTCGACAACGAGCGGATATTTCCCCGGGCTCGGCACGCGGTCGGGGTGGTCGCCCTGGTCGAAGGTGATGGGCTTGTCGGACCAGTCTAGGTAGACTGGCGCCTCCACCTTTACCGAGCAGACCTCCCGACGCTCTTGCTTGCGGTGCCGAGCCGAGGCGTTCGCCACTGGCCCACCGTAGATCATGAAGCAGTCGTGGACCTCGGGGAACTCCTCTGCCTTGTGATCCTCCTTCTTGTCGTTGTTGTGGGCCCTGCCACCTTCCGCCGGTGGCCCGACCTTGTGAAAGTGGCGCCGAAGCATGACGCACTCCTCAAGGGTGTGCTTGACGGGCCCCTGATGATAGGGGCACGACTCCTTGAGCATCTTATCGAAGAGATTGGCACCTCCAGGAGGTTTCCGAGGGTTCTTGTACTCAGCGGCGGCGACAAGGTCCGCGTCGATGGCGTCGCGTTTTGCTTGCGACTTCTTCTTGTTCTTCCTCTTGGTGCCGTGCTGAGTGGACGCCTCGGGGACGTCTTCCGGCTGGCGGCCCTGGGGCTGCTTGTCCTTTCGGAAGATGGCCTCAACCGCCTCCTGGCCAGAGGAGAACTTGGTGGCGATGTCCATCAGCTCGCTCGCCCTGGTGGGGGTCTTGCGACCCAGCTTGCTCACCAGGTCGTGGCAGGTGGTGCCGGCGAGGAACGCGCCGATGACGTCCGAGTCGGTGACGTTGGGCAGCTCGGTGCGCTGCTTCGAGAATCGCTGGATGTAGTCCCGGAGAGACTCTCCCGGTTGCTGGTGGCAGCTTCAGAGATCCCAGGAGTTCCCAGGGCACACGTACGTGCCCTGGAAGTTGCCGGCGAAGGCTCGGACCAGATCGTCCCAGTTGGAGATCTCCCTCAGAGGCAGATGCTCCAGCCAGGCTCGAGCGGTGTCGGAGAGGAACAGGGGGAGGTTGCGGATGATGAGGTTGTCATCGTCCGTTCCACCCAGCTGGCAGGCCAGTCGGTAGTCCGCGAGCCACAGTTCCGGCCTCGTCTCCCCCGAGTACTTTGTGATGGTAGTCGGGGTTCGAAACCGGGTCGGGAACGCGCGCCCGTCGTATGGCCCGGCTGAAAGCCTGCGGACCGGGTGGTTCGAGCGAGGGGCTCCGATCCTCCCCGCTGTCGTAGTGTCCCCCACGCCTAGGGTGGTAGCCTCGACACACCCTCTCGTCGAGGTGGGCTCGACGGTTGCGGTGGTGGTGCTCATTGCCGAGGCGACCCGAGGCCGCAGGCGCCGTGTTGCGCGTGCGCCCGGTGTGGACCGAGGCTTCCCGCACGAATCGAGAAGTCGTGGCGCGATGCTCCGAGGGTACCCCTGCCTTCGGGAGGCAGAGCGTTCGGCCCGTCGGACCGAGGCATCCTCTAGGAGATTCTTGAGCTCTCCCTGGATACGCCGCCCTTCGGTGGTCGATGGTTCCGGCATCGCGCGAAGTAGTATTGCTGTTGCAGCCAGGTTCTTGCCGACCCCACTGAAAGCCAGTGGCGGCCTTGTCCTGACGTCGTCGTCAATGCGGTGTTGGATGCCCTAGGGTAGATGACGCGATTCTCCGGCCAGAGCTTGGTCTGCCCATTCCTGCCCGATGTTCCATCGGAACTGCTCAAGTGTTCCTGCTCCCTCGTCGAGCCTAGCCTGCATCTCGCGGATTTGCTCGAGCTGTGCGTCCTGACCCCCCGCAGGGACTGGGACCACAGCTAGCTCCCGAAGGATGTCAACGCGTGGCGCAGGCCTAGGGGGATCGCCGTTTTCCGGCATACCAAGATGGTTGCCTTCGCCGGGACCCCCTAGATTGACGTGGAAACATTCACGACTTGGGCCGCAGTCCTCATCGCCGAAGCTGCGGCTACCATCGGTACAATCGGAGAGGCAGTAGTCGCATGCGGTCATGAAGTCCCGCATGGCACTAGGGTTACCGAGCCCGGAGAAATCCCAACAAAAGTCGGTCTCGTCATCTTCCTCGGAACCCGAGGGTCCGTAGGTCGAGACGACCATCAGTCTGTCCCAGGGCGACCGCATATGGTACCCCGGAGGGTTGGTACATGCCTCTATGAAGGCTTCCATCGAAGCGAGGTCGCTTGGTGGGTCGAAGCTGAATCCAAAAGGCACAAGATGGGAATCGGTCGGTACCTCTTGGTCGACGGGCGGTGACAAAGTCAAGTCAAGGGCGGACTGCACCGTTGTCTCAGGTACGAGGGCGACGCCCAGCAAGTCCTTCGCAAGCGTGCTGGCGTCGTTCGTCTGCTTGGGGTTGGCGTGTTGCGGGGAAACGGCGCTCGTCTTCGTCTCAGATGCAAGGTCGAAGCCAGACGTGTCCCCCGCTGGGGCGCCGACGTCGTCGACTTGCTCGACAGCCGACAAGGCGCCGCCTCCTGCTTGGCCATGGTTGCCCCGCCTCCTCCTCCGTCGGTGGGGGAGGTGACGGGACAAACCCGGATGTTGTTCTTCCGCCATGTGGGGAAGACGTCGTTGATTCCGCCGCCGGCGGGCAGGCTGACGGCCGCCATTGTCGCTGTCGCGCGGCGGAGGAAGGAGTATCATGTCGTAGCTGCCATCGAGGGACATGAACTCAAGACTCCCGAAATGGAGCATCGTTCCGGGTTGGAAAGGTTGCTGGAGACTACCCATCTGGAGCTTGACGGGAAGCTGTTCGTCAACGCGCAGCAGGCCCCTACCTGGCGCGCCAACTATCGGCGTTTCGACCCCGGGGGGTCCCTGGACCGACGAGTAAATTGTCGCCGCGTGTCCCAGCCTAGATGGGTCGGCGTGAGATGGAGCACGAAGAGGGGAAGAAACAGGCAAAGAGGAAACTCGCGGCCTTCGTGTTGCCCTGTGCCCAGGTCGGGTGCGCTCGCAGTAGGGGGTTACAAGCGTTCGCGTGGGAGAGAGAGAGAGAGCGAGAGCCTTATGCGTCGGCCTGTTCACCCGCGCGGCCAACCTTCTCGTACGAGAGCCCTGGACCTTCCTTTTATAGGCGTAAGGAGAGGGTCCAGGTGTACAATGGGGGGTGTAGCAGTGTGCTAACGTGTCTAGCAGAGAGGAGCTAGAGCCCTAAGTACATGTCGTCGTGGCAGTCGGAGAGGTTTTGGCACCCTGTTCATGTGATGTCGTGGCCGTCGGAGGAGAGCTGGAGCCCTGCGGAAGGACAGCTGTCGGGGCTGTCGAATCCATGCTGACGTCTCCTTGCTTCTGTAAGGGGCTGAGAGCCGCCGTCGTCATGGAGCACGCGGGGCACCATCATTATTTGTTTACTGGGGCAAGCCAGATGGGACACCGGTCTTGTTCCCCGTAGCCTGAGCTAGCTAGGGGCAGGGTAATGATGGCCCCCTGGCGACTTGGTCGGTCCAAGCCCTAGGTCGGGCGAGGCGGAGGCTCCTCCGAGGTCGAGGTCGAGTCCGTCTTCCGAGGTCGAGGCTGAGTCCGACCCCTGGGGTCGGGCGAGGCGGAGACCGTTTTTCCAAGGCCGAGGCTGTGTCCGAGCCCTGGGGTCGGGCGAGGCGGAGTCCATCGTCCAGCGTCGAGGTTGAGCCCGAGCCCTAGGATCGGGCAAGGCGGAGACCGTCTTCCGAGGCCGAGGCTGTGTCCGAGCCCTGGGGTCGGGCGAGGCGGAGTCTGTCGTCCAGCGTCGAGGTTGAGCCCGAGCCCTGGGGTCGAGCGAGGCGGAGTCCGTCGTCCAGCGTCGAGGTTGAGCCCGAGCCCTGGGGTCGGGCGAGGCGAAGCTTCCTATGGCGCCCGAGGCTGGACTTAGCTGCTGCCAGCCTCACTCTGTCGAGTGGCACAGCAGTCGGAGCGACGTAGGCGGCGCTGTTTTCTTGTCAGGTCGGTCAGTGGAGCGGCGAAGTGACTGCGGTCATTTCGGCTCTGTCGACTGAAGATCGTGCGTCAGGATAAGGTGTCAGGCGATCCTTGCATTAAATGCTCTTGTGATACGGTCGGTTGGCGTGGCGATCTGGCCAAGGTTGCTTCTCTGCGAAGACTGGGCCTCGGGCGAGCCGAAGGTGTGTCCGTTGCTTGAGGGGGCCCTCGGGCGAGACGTGAATCCTCCGGGGTCGGCTGCCTTTGCCCGAGGCTGGGCTCGGGCGAGGCGAGATCGTGTCCCTTGAGTGGACTGAGCCTTGACCTTAATCGCGCCCATCAGGCCTTTGCAGCTTTGTGCCGATGGGGGTTACCAGCTGAGATTAGGAGTCTTGGGGGTACCCCTAATTATGGTCCTCAACACATATGTATAGTAAATAATACTATATCTATATCAAAATAGAATTTGTTTTGCTTCTTTAGTGGATTCATCATCATCTAGTTGAATGTAAACATAATAATCAAGAGATAAAACAAATACTATTTTAGAATGGATGGAGTATTCGATAAGTAATTGAGACATTAGTTTAACAATCTAAACGAGACTGATCGATGGCGCATCGCTCTTTGTGTATTTGTGTCTAGGATAAATATGTTTAACAGGAAAAAGTGCTAGCGTCCAGTGGCTAGGGGCCCCTCTGTTTTTGGAGGGCTGGTGCGGCCGCACCCTCCGCACCCCTCAGGTACGACCCTGGTTGCTCGTGCGTTGTGACAGCTCACAATAATACCTACGTAAACTATCTACCAAAAAGATCTGAAGATTTTTTATTGATTGTCTCCGCTCTTCGCATAATATTTTTTTTTGATTTGACTAACTGATGTTGTTGTTTACTCCATCCAATATGTCTTGGTACAACACGACCAATGAAGGGAGCGATTAGAAGAGAGTTCACAACAACTAAATGAACGGATAGATATTATAGAACGACATAATTCCACTATACAAAGACCAAATAAGAGCAAGTTTGTGAGTTCAAGTTTTTAAAATAAGTCACATGAACTCAAACTTATAAAAAGAATAGATCAAAATATGGAGTGGTTGCTAAACTGGATGCGCTCCATACAAATTATTATACTTCGTAGCAATTACTAATGTTTAAAACCAACAAATAACTTTTCCTTTTACTGTTAGTGCGACAAATCATTGTTGCTCCATCCAATTCAACAACCTCAAACACCATGGAGTCCATTGCGCCAATGTAGTCTCAGAAACGACCTAATGCTTGCAAGAGCCAAGAACACAAGAGACGAGCACCCTGTGGTAGTGTCCGCATGGATCTCCAAATCCTAACACATATTTTGCAGGATCCATGAGCCATCATCAGAAGAACACAAACCATGTGTAGACAATAAATAAAGTATTAACACACCCAAATTATGTTCAGTCCTTAGCACAACAAAAAACTAACACCCAAAACAACAGATGAACAACACAATAATTTTTGCAATGACATAAGGATGGGTGACATGTACATAGAAGCGGTAGAAGCATACCGAGTTGACATCGTGGTAAGGAAAATGCCATGTAGACAGGCGATGTCGAGCCATTGAACGAGTACCATAGGCAGCAAATCAGTGACCCCCTTCCCTCGCCTCCCTAGTTCCAAGGTTTCGTAGAGTAGTAAGGGAAGGGAAGAGGCGGCCATACATGTTTGTTGTCGGAGAAGGACACGACGAAGACCTAGACATCTAGAGGCGACATATATAGTATACCTCTAGATACATATAGGGAGAGAGCATGCAAGCGGAGAAAGTAGCCTAGCTGGAGCAGCTCCAAACCGAGAGGCACCCGCACCAGGCATCAGTCCGGGAAGGGTGAGAGAATGTGAATGCCTTCCCAGCCCTAGACCCACCAAGGCGACACAACACCACCACCAACTCTGTAGCATATGTCGACTATTGCCATGCTATGGGCCTTGGTTGTCTAATATCTTATACCTGGACTCCTCATCGCCAAGATAACCTAAGCGTGGCAGGCGCCACCATGTCCTCCTCGACGGCACGCACGAAGAAAGGCTAGGAGCAATACCGACTCGCTTCGTACCCGCGTCGAAGATCATCGGTCGGCACGCGGCTGCGACGGTGAGCAGGGGGGCAGTAGGTTGGGGAGGAAGAACAAGGCGAAGGACGGGAAGACGAATGAGACATCCGACGACGTTGAAAACGATGGTGCACGCATACTATGAAACGTCCTCGTGGACGTGCAATAGCCACTGCGCGGGTCTGTGTCGGGGCTGGTGTTGGACGAATAGAGGGAGGAGGCGCCTGCTCCCACGTTCTCTGCCGAGAATGGGGTGGCGCGGAGGCGGAGGCATGAGGGGAGAGAGAAAAGAAGCAGGATGACGAACGAGGTTGCAGCAACTGAGGCGAGGACCATCATTATCGTGCAGAGGTATAGATGACCAAATGGGTTGTGTATGACAAGCCAGCCCAAGGCATGACCCAGTTAAAAGTGCCTAGGCCAGCCCAGCACGAGCGTCGTGTTGTGCTTGGGTTGTAGGCTCGGCCCGTAGTGCTGGCCCAGCCTGACACGATTTTTTTTATTTTACAAAAAAACGTATATAAATATGTACAATTTATATTCAATATTAAAACACCTGATTATGATGTTCTACTGGTTAGACAGCTTCACCCAGTGTCTCCCGCCCTTCTTCCATTTAACCAAATGGCCCGACGGGCTAACGGGTCGGCCCGACACAGTCATCAGGCCGACATGTCGTGCCCGGGCCAGAGTTGTGGCCCACGGGCATCAAGCCCATGTCGGGCCGCCATTTGGCCATCTATATGCGGATGTGTGTTTTGGGACGTGGAGGTTGGTTGCGCGGAGCGGACGGTCGTACAGCGGGTTAATTTGAAATAGATGTGAGGGGTTATTTGTAATAAAATGACGCGGGACGACCGTTGAAACTGATGCTTTAATATAGTATAGAAATAATTAGATAGTAAAAGTAATATCTAAACAACACAATAGCGCAACAGATTTAGGCGAAAAGACATTAGAAGCTAAGATTAATATAGGTTGCGTAACGATGACAAGTAACAAAGAGCAATTTAAAATAAAATTGAAGGCTCAACATTTTTACCATCATTCCTAAGACTGTAGCAGCAGCACTATCACACCCGGTTTTAGGGGCAAAACTGAATGCATAGCATATGTGTGTCAGAATCCATTTTCCACATATATCACAAGTGTAATATATCAAAATACAATGCAATAAAGGCGTAAAAAGTGTATAATAACTTTATTACATCATCCAGACATAAATGTCTTAAATAGTATTATCATCAAAGTAGAGCGAAAATAGCATGGGTAATCTTCCACAGGAAAATGACTGGCGCATCGCTAGACTCAGTACCCGTCATCACCATCACCACAATCTTCCTCATCAGCTTCTGATAAAAAATTTAGCAAGGGGTGAGGTCACTTATGGTGGGGGCTCTGCAAGTGGGAGGAGTTATGCAAGGTTAACAAGGTAGTCTATGGTTAAGCGATAAGCATTTTAGTTGGTCAATATTTTATTAACAACGCCTAACTAACTAATTGTAAGTGTATCCCAAAAATTCCCAATTAATAATAAGCATATGATTATGTCAAAAACACTTAAGTGAAACCACTTAAGCAAACCATTTATAAATCATCGGATCACGATTTATTCTCCATCTTTAAGTTCAGTTATCATGTGAGGGTCCAGGTTGCTCTTAACCGTGAGCACAGCTGACAGATCAGTTTTACACTCTGCAGAGGTGGTACAACTTTACCCACAAGCCATGTATCACATCTAGCCTAGGTTGTACAGACCCGTAAACACAGCCGAGGTGAATGACTAGGGATCCATTATGATGCTTTCATAAAATATCCTTAGTACAAAGCCACATTGCTAAGGTTTCCACGTCAATATTGGTGACCCTCTGGGCAAGGTAACTTAGCCAAGAATACCACCCCATGTTAACATGAGCAGCCACCAAACCACTGCCGCCTCCTCTTCCCCATCTTTTATGTAGGGTTGCTAAGCACTAAGTCTATAGAGCTATTTACCAAAGTCAGGGCCTTGATAGCACTCGTGGTTGCACTGTTATCCTGGGTGGTCACTCCATGTTCCATTTAATACAAATGATCTTGTTTAACCATTGGGTTAACATCATAATACAAATTTCATTTCCGGAACAAAAGTATCATTAAAGAGTGACATCATAATGATCAAGTTGAGCAGTAGCACATTTACTAAGCATAGTGTTTATCCCATGGTAATCAAGGAATAAGGTTGGTATTTCTAGGTAACCCTATTTAGGCAAATACCATCAAATTTATGCAGATATCCAAAAGTAAACATTATTATATGCATTATTTGGGTACAAACAGAAATGCAGAGGGAGAATCCACTTTCCTTGCTCAAAGGTGTCCCGCGGATCATCTTCAAACGTATTTTGGTCTTCTACCACGAAATCAGGTTCTAATATAGATTCGCATATTGTACATAAAAACATTCATCAAATAAATAAACATACACCATTACATGAGTAACATACCCCATTACATGAATAACATTCACCATACAAACCATACTAAAAAATGTCTAGAATAAAACCTAGTTCGTAATCATATCATTAGTCTACACGTATTGACATCCATTTGCTACGACATAAAATATAAATTCTATTTTTGGATTATCAATAGTGAAAGATATATGGAAATTCGACTACAAAGTACTTTACATAACATAGCTTAGAGGTAGTGATTTAACCAACTCTACGGAAATAAATTAATTAATTATTTCTACCATAAACACGTGTCTACTTTTAGTTTTATCTGTTCTTTAAAGGAAAAATGTCATCATAATAATTAGAGGTCAAATAATTTTATTAATAAATTAAACCACTGATTGGAGTACACTATTTGGATTATTATGAACACGGGTACTACTTATATTATCTCAATGTTAATAAAGCTTCTATTATTTATTTAGTGGATCTAAATTAAGTATATCAACCTATGAGTACATACATCTCGACTAAACTCTAAATTCATTATAAACAAGATTTATGTACTATATTTAAAGCACCAATTTCAACGGTCGTCCTGCGTTATCTTTTTATAAAAAAGTCCCTACATTTTTTCCAAATCAACTCAGCGTAAAATGTTAAAAAGTACAGTATTTGGATTATTATGAACACATGTACTACTTATATTATCTCAATGTTAATAAAGCTTCTATTATTTATTTAGTGGTTCTAAATTAAATATATCAACCTATGAGTACATACATCTAGACTAAACTCTAAATTCATTATAAACAAGATTTCTGTACTATATTTAAAGCACCAATTTCAATGGTCGTCCTGCATTATATTTTTACAAAAAAAGTCCCTACATTTTTTCCAAATCAACTCAGCGTAAAATGTTAAAAAGTGGTGCAGGAGGTAGGGTTTGAACCCACACCCTGATGGAAGAAGGGTGGGAGACATTGGGTGAAGCTGTTTAACCAATAGAACATCATGCTCAAGTGTTTATAATATTGAATATAAATGGTACATATGTATATTTGCTTTTTGTAAAATAAAAAAATCATGTTGGGCCGGGCCAGCACTACGGGCCGAGGCTACGCCCCAAGCACAACACGTCGCTTGTGCCGGGTTGGCCCAGACACTATTAAATGGGTCGTGCCTCGGGCCGGCTCGCCAGACACGACCCATTTGGCAATCTATACCTCTGCACGATAATGATGGTCCTCGCCTCAGTTACCACCACCTCGTTCGCCATTCTACTTCTTTTCTCTCTCCCCTCATGCCTCCACCACCGTGCCACCCCATTCTCGGCAGAGGGCATAGGAGCATGCGTCTCCTCCCCGCATTCGTCCGACACTAGCCCCGACACCGACTCGCGTAGTGGCTATTGCACGTTCACAAGGACGTTTCACATCAAGCGTGTACCATTGTTTCCGCCGTGATCGGACGTCCCGTTCGTATTCCGGGCCTTCACCCTGTTCTTCCTCCCCAACCTACTGCCCCCACCCACGGTCGCAGCCGCGAGCCGACCAACGCTCGTCGACGCGGGTACGGGGCGAGTTGGTTATGCTCCTGGCCTTTCTCCGTGGTGCAGTAGAGGAGGACATGGTGGCGCCTGCCACGCTTAGGTTATCTTGGCGATGAGGAGTCTAGGTCTGAGATATTGGACAACCAAGGCCCGTAGCGTGGCAGCAGTCGGCATATGCTACGGAGTTGGTGGTGGTGTTGTGTCGCTTCAGCGGGTCCAGGGCTGAGAAGACACTTGCATTCTCTTGCCCTTCTCGGATTGACGCCTGGTGCAGGTGCCTCTTGGTTTGGAGTTGCTCTGGCTGGGCTTCTTTCTCCGCTTGCGTGCTCTCTCCCTATATATCTCATGGTATACTACCTATGTCGCTTCCAGATGCCCATGTCTTCGTCGTGTCCTTCTCCGGCAACGAACAGGTATGTCCGCCTCTTCCCTTCCCCTCCTGCTCTATGAAACCTTGGAAGTTAGGGAGGCGAGGGATGGGGGTCTCTGATTTGCTGCCTATGGTACCCGTGAGTTCATAAAAATATTATGTGAAGAGTGGAGACAATCAATAGAAAATCTTGAGATCTTTTTGGTGGATAATTTACGTGGGTATTGTTGTGAGTTGTCGCAACGCACAGGTAACTGACTAGTAATTGTGAAATCACTCATCTAGTGTTTTCATCACTAACACCTGGTCTACAAAATCCTGTCATTCTTCTTTCTAAACATAAATTCTAAAATAATTGTAAACAATTAACATACACCATAAGACAGATAATAATATACTAATTCATCACATACACTTTAAATTAAGCGTTTACATACACATCACTGTCGGTACCCTGAAACTAGGGTACCCCTTACTACTGTATAAAGATGCAGTACCCACGCGGCTATTCTTAGTCGCGTGGTAAAGGAGCTGTGTGTGGGACCAGGCCATGACTCGCCCCAAGCCTCGGGCGACTACTCTGGGCCAGCAACAGCACCTGACCCCACCACATGGGAGGGTTCGGTGCCGCCACATGTCCAGAGAAAGTGACATACTCTGAGGTATCACCAACGAGTCCGGACCCCCATGGGAAGGTGCCGGACCCCGGTATATACGGTCCGGGCCTCCAAGTTTGGTCCAGTACCTCCACGTGTGCGAACCGAACCCCTGGAATGGGATCCAGACCCCCTGTATTGGGTCCAGGCCGTCCACATTGGGTCCCAGGACAGAGCATACCCGGGCCTTAATCAGGACCCAGGCGGGGGTCCGGTGCCGACACGTGTCCAGACCTGATCTGGTGAGATCCGGACCTTATCACATACACTCCTGCTCCCCGCCCAGGCAGAGACCCGATGCTGCCACATGGCCTACTGCGCGCGGCGTAAGCCAACGGGCGGAGCCTGACATAAAGCCTCTGGGCTACGCGCGTCTTTGCATTTATTACGGATAAGACGTGCGTCTGTCCATTCCAGTGACAGGCGGCGTGCCCAGTCCACGTTGCGTGGGTTGTGCTGTTACTCACACGTTACCATAGCAAGGACAATGACTCACCATTAACCCGTGTTACCAGTAAAATGGTCACTGCCTATCAAAACTGCATGGACTATAGTCATCATGACTCCCGCTGATTACTCATGCGTTACTAAGGCAGGGGGAATCTAAACGGCTCTACCTATACACCTCTACTCATATGTGTTGTCAGCATTAATTATTCACATAATGTATTCCTTCCATTATGCTCCTGGGCCCGCATGTCGGAGCTCAGCATCCTTGTATGTACCCCCCTTAAACTATAAAAGGGAGGGGACACAGCATTACAAGGGACACGCTCAATACAACTTACACACAGTGAAGGTAGGGTATTACGCTCCAGCGGCCTGAACCACTATAATCCCTCGAGTCCTCTTGTGTTCATCGAAAATTCACCAAACAGGCAAACGCTTAGGCCCCCTCCTCATCTTAAGATTAGGGTGGGTGCATTCCACCACCCGGCCGGAGGATTTTTCCCACCGACATTTGGCGCACCAGGTAGGGGGTCTTGCTTTAGGTTTTTCGCCTATTTTCTTGCTCGACACGATGGTTCAGATCGTCGAGCACCACGACTTGTCTCCCGAGGACTTCCTGATGGAGGAAGGGACAGCATCTTCCGTGCCACGAGGCTCTTACTGCCCTGCGCCTGGTGCTGCTGCTATGCACGCTGCGTAGCAGCACACGCCCGCACAGACATCTAGGGCTCCGTCGGGAGCTGCTCCTGGTGGGGCATTGTCTGCAGCCAGGGAGTTACTACGTAACCCTCCTAGCTCCATGGCCTCACCGGGCGCCATGAGGCAGTGGCGCGAGGATGTCGATCGTCTTCTCGGCATGGCCCATCCTAGCTCGGCAAGGTCTAGGCCACGATCATTCTGGCGTCAACGCGAGGCGTTGGCATCTGTGCGCTCACCCTTAGTGAAGGGTGCACGGACTGACGACCTGCGGGCAGAGCTCAACCGCAGGCGTGCGGGCGAGGATGCTCGAGTCTCTCTGGAGAGGGCGCGTGAGCGCCGGCAAAACATCGAGGGTCACAACCTCGACAAGACTTCACTGCAAGGGGCGCCCGAATCCAGGCGGGTGTCCCTTTGGTCGGCGTGGGCTGTGCCGCACTAGCGGATCATCTTCGCGTGGCGACTTGGCCACCCAAGTTCCGGCCACACCTGCCGGAGAAGTACGACGGTACATCAAACCCGTCAGAATTCTTGCAGGTCTACGTCACCGCCATTACGGCAGCTGGTGGAAACACTGCCGTAATGGCAAGCTACTTCCATGTAGCCTTGACCGAGCCGGCCCGGACCTGGCTCATGAACCTCACCCCGAGGTCGATCTACTCCTGGGAAGAGCTCTGTGCACGGTTCACAGCAAACTTCGCCAGTGCTTATCAGCAGCATGGCGTGGAGGCTCATCTCCATGCAGTGAGGCAGGAATCCGGGGAGACTCTCTGGGCTTTTATCTCCCGCTTCACCAAGGTACGAGGGACTATACCTTGCATTTCTGATGCCTCTATTATCATTGCTTTCTGACAGGGAGTGCATGATGAGATGTTGGAGAAATTGGCGACGCATGAAGTAGAAACCATCACTACGCTCTTTGCTCTAGCCGACAAATGCGCCAGAGCTGTCGAGGGTCGTGCATGGCACTCGGCACCGCAGACTGGAGTTACCCAGACGGGCGGCTCAGGTGTTGCCACCCAGGGCGGTGGCAAGAAGAAGAAGAAGAACCACGGTCACGATAGGCCGCAGTCTGGTGCTCCAGTCGCCATAGCAGCGGCTGGGGGCCGGATCGAGCGTGGCAAGCGTCCACGGCAACAGGGAAGTAACAGTGGTTCATGCCCTGTCCATCCCAACAGTCGTCACAGCGCCTCGGAATGCCGAGAGATCCTCAAGCTCGTGAAGCGCATCAGCGAGCGGCGCGAGCAGGCCTCCAAGGATGGCTCGCCGCCTCGTCGCCGGCCTAGCAAGGAGAAGGTCGACGAAGGTGACCTGGCCGCGGGAGAACGGGACCTCGGGTATCAGTCCCCCGAGCAAGTCCTCAAGGACATCCTCACTGGAGACTCTGACTCCGGTGATGACAACGACCGCCGCAAGAAGCTGTACGTGATGTATGGCGAAAGCTGGGAGCTCACCACCCGTAGGAACGTGAAGTCCCTACGTCGTGAGGTCCTTTCGGCGACCCCAGGGGTCCCGAAGGCAGCCCCACATCAGCGGTGGCGGAGCACCACTATCTTCTTCGGGGCATCCGACTATCCCGAAAACATGGCAGGGGCTGGCATACTACCACTCATCACCGCCCCTGTCATCGCCAACGTGAGGCTACATCATGTCCTGATTAATGGTGGGGCTACGCTCAACGTCATCAATCACGCTGCGTTCAGGCAACTGCAGATCCTAGGATCCCGACTGGGACCCTCTCGCCCATTCTCCGGAGTGGGCCCTCAACCGGTGTAACACCTTGGGAGCATCGCACTCCCAATTACATTCGGGACTGAGGAGAACTTCCGCACTGAGAATGTTCAGTTCGACGTTGTGGAGGTTAACCTCCCTTTCAATGCCATCATTGGCAGGCCGGCCCTGTACCAGTTCATGGCCATTGCCCATTACGGGTACTTGGTCCTCAAGATGCCGTCCCCTTCTGGGGTCCTCACTGTGCGGGGCGACCGCCCCGCTACGCTTGCAGCTATCGAGAAGTTGCATGCCCTAGCGACAGAAACCGCTCGCCCGGATGACGGGGGGAGGGACCCCTCGACTTCCTTTACCAAGGCACCTACCAAGGTGCCTAAGGTGAAACCATCTGGAGCAGACGGCGGTCTTGTCAAGACTATCCAGCTCAGCGGGGATTCCTCCCTGACCACTCGCATCGCGGGCAATCTGGAGGAGAAATAGGAAATCGTGCTCGTCGCCTTCCTTCAGGCAAATGCCGACGTATTCACATGGGAACCGTCGCAGATGCCTGGGATCCCCAGGGAGGTGATCGAACACCATCTGAAGATCCACCCTGACGCCAAACTGGTGAGTCAGAAGCCTCGGAGATAGTCCATTGAGCGGCAGGATTTCATCTGTGAGGAGGTCCAGAAGCTGCTGCGCGCTAGCTTCATCGAAGAGGTCTATCACCCAGTATGGCTGGCCAATCCAGTCATCGTTCCCAAGGCTAACGGGAAGCTTTGGATGTGCATCGACTACACCAACCTCAATAAGGCCTGTCCCAAGGACCCATATCCACTTCCACGAATAGATCAAATCGTGGATTCTACCTCTGGGTGTGACCTCTTGTCCTTCCTAGATGCTTATTCTGGTTTCCATCAGATCCAGATGTCTATGCAAGATATGAAGTATACCGCTTTTGTAACTGTGGATGGGCTTTACTGTTATGTTGTAATGCCTTACGGTCTGAAAAACGCCTTGCCAACATTTGTACGAGCGATGAGTAAGACTTTTGGTGACCTGATTAGGGACAGGGTAGAGGTATACGTTGATGACATCATGGTCAAGACTAAGAGAGGGTCAACCCTAGTGGAAGACTTAACCCTGGTCTTTGGCAAGCTACGGGCAACACGCACGAAGCTGAACCCAGAAAAGTGCGTCTTTGGTGTCTCCACAGGGAAGTTGCTGGGATTCCTGGTTTCGCACCGGGGCATTGAAGCAAACCCAGAGAAGATCAAAGCAATTGAGACAATGAGGCCTCCGGCCCGAATCAAGGACGTCCAGAAGCTTATGGGGTCACTGGCCGCCCTTAGCCGCTTCATCTCAAGACTGGCTGAGAGGGCGCTACCTTTCTTCAAGCTATTACGGAAGTCCGGCCCATTCTCTTGGACTGAGGAGGCAGAACGAGCCTTTCAAGAGTTGAAACAGCACCTTGTGTCCCTACCAATACTGGTAGCTCCAGAGCCAGGGGAGCCGCTGCACTTATACATTGCAGCGGCAACAGAGGTGGTGAGCATGGTGCTGGTCGCCGAAAGGACAGCACAACATCCCCAGGGGAGTCAAAAAGTTCCCCTACAAGAAGGTGGTGGTCCGACCACCACGATGGTGATGGAAGGTCAAGAGTTTGAGGGCTTAGGACCAACCGCAGGGGTCCGAACCATCCAAAAGCTAGTCTACTACGTTAGTGAAGTCCTCCATGAGGCAAAGGCCAGGTACCTTGAGACACACAAGCTTATCTATGATATACTTGTTGCGTCCAGGAAGTTGCGCCACTATTTTCAGGCACACAAAGTTGTGGTGGTGACCTCCTTCCCGTTAAGGGCCATTCTCCACAACTCTAACGCCACAGGCAACATCGCCAAGTGGGCCGCGGAGCTTGCTGAGTTCCAACTGGACTTCCATCCTCACCACGCTGTCAAGAGCCAGGTTCTGGCTGACTTCATCGTGGAATGGACCCCTTCACCGAGCGCTCCTGGGGGTCCGGATCCCGATTCGGGCCCCACACCTACGGAGCCTAGGGCTCCGGTCTTCACCGAGCCCCACCGGACGCTCTTCTTCGACGGATCCGCCCGCCAGCAGGGTGGTGGTGCAGGAGTGGTCCTCATCGACCCAAGCAGAGATCAAGTGAAGTACATGGTGCACCTTGAGTTCAAGGCCACCAACAACATGGCAGAGTATGAAGCACTGATTTTTGGCTTGACTGTGGCCCTATCCCTAGGGATCCGCCAGCTCCTTGTGAAGGGGGACTCCCAGCTGATTATCAAGCAGGTCCGCGGAGAATGTAGCTGCAACAAGCCCAGGCTCGCAGCTTACCTCCTCCATGTAAGGAAGCTGGAAAAGGATTTCATTGCCCTGGAACTGCAACATGTTCCTCGGGCTAACAACTCAACAGCAGATGAACTCTCCACGAGAGCATCAACTTGGGCACCCGTGCCCGAGGGCGTCTTCGAAAGACGGCTGCTAAGGCCTACCGCCCATCTTGCCGAACCGGGCGAAGGGGGCGAGACTAGCACCTCGAAGCTAGCAGTCCCGGTGGCATTCCATCTGCAGAACCCACCAAGGATTGTGTGTGCTACAGAGGGTCCTGCCAACCTCTTAGCGCCATAGCCAGTAGCTTAGAGTGGTCGCGATGCATGGATCTCTGAGGTCTGGGACTACCTGAAAGAAAATATCCTTCCTGAAGATCATGTGTCTGCAGAGCGCATAATGCGGTTGGCTAAATGATACACGGTGGTAGAAGGGGATCTATACCGTCGTGGCGCCAACGACATTCTCATGCGGTGCATCACCCAGGAGGAGGCCCGTGAGTTGCTCACGGAGATCCATGGAGGTGAGTGCGGAAGTCATTCATCATCCCGCACACTGGTTGGTAAGGCCTTCCGGCACGGTTTCTATTGGCCAACCGCTCTCCAGGATGCAGCTAAGTTGGTAAAGTCCTACAAAGCATGTCAGTTTCATGCAAAGAAGATACACACACCGGCTCAGGCTCTGCAAATGATTCCACCCTTCTGGCCATTCACCGTATGGGGGGTGGATATCCTGGGACCATTCCCCAGGGCTGTCGGCGGGTACCGTTTCCTCTTCGTCGCTATCGACAAATTCACAAAGTGGCTAGAGGCCACCCCTGTGGTCAGTATCACCCAGGGTGCTGTTGTTGCCTTCCTCAAGTCGATTATTTGTAGATTTGGGGTCCCAAGCCGTATCATTACAGACAACGGGACCCAGTTCAAAAGTCGGCTCTTCCAAGAGTATTGCGAGGGCATCGGCACCCAGCTCTGCTTTGCGTCTGTTGCTCATCCCAAGAGCAACGACCAAGCTGAGAGGGCAAATGTTGTAATCCTTAGGGGACTCAAGACACACACTTATGACTGCTTAAAAAAGCATGGTGCAAATTGGGTCAACGAGCTTCCGTGTGTACTATGGAGGAACCGGACCACACCCAGCCGAGCTACCGGGGAGACCCCGTTCTTCCTGGTCTACATGGCTGAAGCCTGTCTTCCCCCCGAAATCATTATGGGCTCACCACGGGTCCAGGCTTTCGATGAATCTATGCAGGAATAACTGCGGCATGAGGACATGGACTTCATCGATGAACGTAGATGGCGAGCGGCGATCCGGAATGCACGGTACAACCCAGCGCTCAAGCGCTACCACCAGCGGTTTGTGCATAGTAGGGAGCTCAGGGTCGAGGACCTAGTCCTAAGGTGAGTACTGAACCGAGAAGGGCTCCACAAACTCTCCCCCAGTTGGGAAGGACCCTTCAAGGTGACGGACATATGCCGACCCGGGTGTGTCCGCCTTGCCACAACAGAAGGAGTACCTCTTTCCAATCCCTAGAATATAGAGCATCTCCGTAAGTTCTATCCATAGAAGGAAAACTGGGGGGTTGAGTTTTCTTCCTTTGTAACTAGGTTGCGCATATGTGTACATCAATCCGGTGAGGCCCGCCCTCGTAAGCCCGGTCTATTGGTCTACACCCATGTATATCAAGTTATTAGGAAAATATTTACCCCCTAGATGTGCTTTTGTGATGGTTTTATTCTACTTCAGTTTACAAGCATTATTTTTTATCTAACCCACCCATACATTTTCCCACCCTTGCTGGTATGATGAAATCCGAATTGAGTAGCCAGGCTGGCAGTTTGGGACCCCTCTACTGCTGCAGGGGGTCCGACAACCTCGGGTCCAGTTCCAGAGAATGGACGCTCGTCTCCTGGAATGGTCCGGAGCTGTGTAGCTGCTTAGCATGGTTCCGTACCCTAAGCCTGCACACTCCACCGCTCTGCAACAGGTGTCCTAGTATTTGGAACTGTGATCCTGTGGGTCCGGGCATACGGCTTGGATTCTCAGGCTAAATCCTGCAGGTCATGTTGCATGAATCAAAGGATGAAAGATACCAGATGGTGGGTCCTATGGGTGTGCTCCTAAAACTTCAAAGCCGAAGCTGTGTGCAGGTCCAGGTCCCAGTCCTGTAGGGATGGCTATGGGTCGAGTTCGGATCGGGTATGGTAAATATCCGCCCGCGACAATACCGCGGGTATTACTCATACCCGCCCGTGACTATACCCGTGGGTAGGATTTTGTACCCGTGCCCGTACCTATCCGGTATCGGGCGGGTATCGGATACCCGCGGGTATAATTACACTCCACACAAATAAAACACATGGTTGATAAATGACAAGGTAGAACAAAAAAACAAGACATAATAAATCTGATTTTTGTTACAGAAGCAAGCCTGGGCAACAACACATGATTTTCTTTGGAGTTTCTTTGGAGTTTGGACAACAACACATGATTTGAGATTTGACTTGAGATTTGAAGCGGCGTCTAGTTAGTCAGTCCGCCATGAAGCCTCTGCAACAATTGGTAGCGGCTCCCAGTGCGCAGACAGCAAACGACATGGACAGCAGGGAGCAGGGACGCCAGACGCAGGGACGCCCGCACTCGCCTGGTCGCTTCGCCTGGACGCAGGGACACCAGCACGGGAAGCAGGGACGCCCGCACTCGCTTGGTCACCTCGCCTGGATCTCGCTCCTCGCTGGCGGAGTGGCGGTGGCGGGTGGCGGCCAAGCAGCTGGGGAAGCCGGGTAGGGACACAGCCAGCCAGCCACACAGGCGGCAGTGTGGCACCGCGGCAGGGTCGACGCCGGCGAGGAGCAGGAGCGCTGGAGCGGTTTCTGCTTTCTGGCGGCTGGTGGAGTGGTGGTTGAGTTTGTGTGTGACTGCCTGAGGTGAGACCGTGAGAGAAAAACTAGGGTTCCTGGGTGATTGAATAAAGGACATTGGGCTGGGTTGGCCGATTTCTGGTGGGCTGAAAAAATGGAAACTGAAAATTTCGGATATCCTCCGGTACCCGCGGGTAAATTATTAAACCCGTACCCAACCCAATTTTATCACGGGTCGGGTATGGGTGAGACCCGTGGGTTAAATTTTGTACCCGAACCCGAAACCGGCGGGTCGGATATCCGTGGATACCCGAAACCACGGGTAAAATTGCCATCCCTACAGTCTAGTAGTAGGTAGTCTCAAACTGTAGAGGCTACCTCCTAGGGGCCGGACCACCAATTTTATCTTTGGTGTACTGGTATCCAGCCTCGACACATCGAGCCTACCTCCCATGGGGGCCAAGTACCAGGGGGAAGTTGATGACGCTACACACAGCAAGGACAAATAACATACAGATAAGTTTAAGTTCCAGTGCTACATCATTAGCGGTTCTTAGAATATGTTACAAAACCAAAAGTTATTACAGCCGCCCCTAGCTGAACCCTCGCCTTGTTTCTACAGGATCGACTATTCAGCGTCGGCAGGATCACGCTGAAAGCGTGCGGCCACAATCTCCACCGCATCTTGTACACTCTCCCGGGTGGCGTCTTCTGTGGCGGCCACCGGACCATCGATCACCGGCGCCAAGGATATGGCGGGGTCGTGGCTCCGGAAGCACGTCAGGACAGATTCAACCACCACCCGGTAGAGCTTGCTGCCCTCTACCTCCAGGCGGGCACCGAGGATCTGATCCAGACACCGGAGGCGATTGGCAGCGGAGTCCAGCACTGGAAGGGCATCGGAGATCGACACTGGCAGCTCCGACACTGGGATGGGGCTCATCCCTAGTGGCACTAGTGTCGTGCTTGCCTTGCCGGCCCACTCGGCGATGTGCTGGACCCCAGCGCGGTGTTCTGCCTAGAGATCCTCGAGGGCCTTTCTGGTGGCCTCCATTGCCTGGGGGCCCGGCGCCGCCTGCGCCGCATTGAACTGGCAGATCTGCTCCTCCAGCTTCTTCTCTTTTTCCTTTGCTTCGAGCTCTTGCTCGGCCAGCAACTCGCCTCGTCAGGTGAGCATTTCTTCCCTGAAGGCGAGATCCGTCTCTCGCCTGGCGAGGTTCGTCTCCCGCGCTGTCCAAGGACTGCTCCTTCGCCTTAAGGTTTTCCTCGACGAGGGCGACATCGCTGGCCTTGCCCTCGAGCTCTTGCTGCCATCTCTACAGCCTTTCCACAGCCTTGACCTGCTGGGCCCACTGGGCTTCCAAAGTCTGATCCAGGGCACTCAGCTTGGCCTGGTACTCTGTCGTGACGGCCTCCCTCTGGGTCACAGCTTCCTCCCTCCTATCCACCTTCTTCTCCCTCTGGATCACCTCTAGCTCCCTGGCACACACCCTCTGGAGGTCTCTCTTGTACTCCTTGCGTTCCCGCTTGAGTTGGGACCGCTCGGAGGTGAACTGTCGGGATGCCGTCTTGGTGCGCTCCTCCAGTTGGGTGCACCAGTCACTGAGGCACTGGTGCTCAGCTTGAAGCACCTCCCACTCCCGCAAGATTGCTTCCTTAGTTTCACTGAGAACCTGGTGGGCACGGGACAGCATGCGGGGGAGGGGGACTGGTGCCGCTTCTTGCTCGGCACCTGACCGGAGTCGCCGCCCAAACACCACCTCCATCTCCTCCGGAGCAGGCGGGGGGTTGGAGCTGGACGCGCCTCCTGTGTCACCCCCAGTGCCGGGAGTGGGCGCGAATCCCCTAGCTGGGACCTGCTCCGCCACTGTGATGCCACCTGACACTAGCACCGCTGCCGCCGGATCCCCGGTTGGGGCATGGGGAGCCACTGGCGCTGTCCTAGCAGCAGCTTGGAGCGGACCACCAGCACCACCCTCAGCAGATTCCTGCTGCTGAGAGCCAGACCCGTCGGTGGACCTGGTATCTTGCGGAGGAGGCATGACCTTGGGAGCAGCGGAGGAAGAAGCCCTGGCAAACAGATGACGGGTTAAGACTTGTCGGCATGATTATTAGACTCGTGGAAAAAGGGACTACACTTACTTGGGGCCCTGGACTTTCGAGTGACCCTGGAAGCGAGGCGATCGCTGCTCCTCCTGCTGTTGCTATTGCTGTTGCCGGTGCCCCCGAGAGTGATCACCCTCGGATGGTGGTGGTGGTGGCGGCGGAATTGGAGGACTCACGCGCCTCTGCGCGTCGTGGGCCTAGGAGCTGGCCTCCTCAGCCCCACCTGCAGCCCTCTGGCACTTCTGGGGAGGCTCCGAAATGAGCGACCCGTCCGCGCAACGAATCCTGTGTCGCCTCTCCTCCTCCAACCCCTTGGAGCTACCTTGGGCGGAGGCACTGCTTGCAGCCCCTTTGCCCTTGTCCAAGGGGTTGGGGGCCACGACGGGATTGGCGCTGTGAGCCACACCGGCGGGCTAGGGACCTCCAGCCGGTGCATCGGAGATCCGGATCCCGTGGAGGGGGTCCCGGCCACCGGTCTAGCGAACCGCCACGCCGCTGTCGTCGAGGGTCGGCAACATGGCCAAGATCGCCGTCCTCAGGCCTAGGTCATCACAGAGCGCCGGGATGTCCTAGGGGAGTATTAGGGATTCAGGGACAAAAGTCTCCCTAGTAATCCCCCCACCAGGAGTTCCAGCTCATCCCAGGACAGATCGATACCCGGCCCGCGCTGGATCCTACCGATGTCGTTCGGGCCGGTGAACCAGCAGGATAGGCGCGACCTCCTCTACAGCGGCGTGATCTGACGCTTCAGGAGATCGCCAACCACGTGCTTTGATGACAGGCCGCCCGTAGCCAAAACCTTGATCCTGTCCAATACGGCAGGAACTCTGGCGAGAGGGATGGCTTGGTCCTCCATTGCTTGCGGTCGAGCGTTGGCCCATCGCTCGGCAGGATGAGGCAGTCGTTGGCCTTGGTGCTGGCAATCACCCAGTCGCTGCGCCAGTTTTCCCACCTCGCACCACCAAAGGTGGGGATGTAGACTATGGCCGGATCTGGCCTCGTCTAGAAATAGTAGGCACCGATGTGGTCCCTAGTCTTCCCGGACTTGACCAGCACGAAAAAGTAGCAGGAGAGGGAAGTGCAGGGGGCCACACCTATGAACATCTCGCAGAGGTGGACGAAGATTGCTTCCTGGAGGATGGAGTGGGGCGTGAGGTGTTGAAGCTGAAGCCCGAACTCCTCTAGCAGTAGCAGGAAGAAGGGCGAAATCGGCAGCGCCAACCCACAAGAGATGTAGGACGTGAACAACACAAACTCCCCGGCGGCGAGATTGCCAAGGGGAGCAGTGCCGGCACGGATTCTTCCGGTGAGCCCTAGTGGGCTCCACCTAAGCAGGCGACACACCAGATTGAGCGCTTCCGCAGCCTGAAAGTGATCAGGGTGACCGAGCGAAGCCATGGCGTGTGCGGCGGCGCAGGCGTGGAACAGAGGAGCACGAAGGCAAAGGGGCGCAACCGATTGGGAGAGAATGCAAAAAGGTAACTGCTGCACGCGGGGTGAATTCTTTTTCAAGGAAACCTGAATCCCTTCTCAGGGAAACTCTCCCGCTCGCCCCTGAAACGCCGCAAGAAATCCCGTTCGACGAGCACCTAGGACCCAGGCAGCCCAGTGTCTAACACGGGGGCCCGGGTCCCCAGGTCCACAAGTCATACAGTTCGTTTGCCAGATTTCGGGTGTAGAAAGAGCAGGATGCGAACTGCTGCACGCGATAGCATGCCTCCTTGGGGCCGCTGCAGAAGACAAAAGGTTATTTTAAACCAGTGCATCGGCAACGAGGCGCCCCGCACGTGGCCCGACGAAACCGCCAAGCGTGGGGACCGTGGGTCAGTCAGCCGCGGGGACAGATATGACAATTGACGTGACTGAAGGTGGATTGACAGTGGGCGCGTCATTAGACGTGCTGAAAACAGCGCGCCAATCACCGATCAGGCCATGTTGAGGCAAAGTACAAGCTTTGGCCCCACCTGCAGGCTCGCATCCTCCCCTGATGTGGGCCCGGGGGCCACTGTCTGTACCCTGAAACTAGGGTACCCTTTACTACTGTATAAAGATGCAGTACCCATGCGGCTATTCTTAGTCGCGTGGGACCAGGCCATGACTCACCCCAAGCCTCGGGCGACTACTCTGGGCCAGCAACAGCACCTGACCCCACCACATGGGTGGGTCCGGTGCCGCCACATGTCCAGAGAAAGTGACATACTCTGAGGTATCACTAGCGAGTTCGGACCCCCATGGGAAGGTGCCGGACCCCGGTATATACGGTCCGGGCCTCCAAGTTTGGTCCAGTACCTCCACATGTGCAAACCGGACCCCTGGAATGGGATCCGGACCCCCTGTATGGGGTCCAGGCTATCCACAGTGGGGTCCCAGGGTCCCAGGACAGAGCATACCCGGGCCTTAATCAAGACCCAGGAGGGGGTCCAGTGCCGACACGTGTCCAGACCTGATCTGGTGAGATCTAGACCTTATCACATACACCCCTGCTCCCCGCCCAGGTGGAGACCCGATGCTGCCATGTGGCCTACTGCGTGCGGCGTAAGCCAACGGGCGGAGCCTGACATAAAGCCTCTAGGCTACACGCGTCTTTGCATTTATTATGGATAAGACGTGCGTTTGTCTATTCCAGTGACAGGAGGCGCGCCCAGTCCACGTTGCGTGGGCCGTGCTGTTACTCACACGTTACCATAGCAAGGACAATGACTCACCATTACTCCTGTGTTACCAGGAAAAGGGTCACTGCCTATCAATACTGCATGGACTGCAGTCATCATGACTCCCGCTGATTACTCACGCGTTACTAAGACGGGGGAATCTAAACGACTCCGCCTATACACCTCTACTCATATGTGCTATCAGCATTAATTATTCACATAATGTATTCCTTCCATTATGCTCCTGGGCCCGCATGTCGGAGCTCAGCATCCTTGTATGTACCCCCCTTAAACTATAAAAGGGAGGGGACACGGCGTTACAAGGGACACGCTCAATACAACTTACACACAGTGGAGGTTGGGTATTACGCTCCAGCGGCCTGAACCACTATAATCCCTCGAGTCCTCTTGTGTTCATCGGAAATTCACCAAACAGGCAAACGATTAGGCCCCCTCCTCATCTTAGGATTAGGGCGGGTGCATTCCGCCACCCGACCGAAGGATTTTCCCACCGACAATCACAATATACACAAATTAAAACAAATAGTTACATAAAACATGATTTTGATAATTTAAATAAAATTTGAGTTGTCTTCAACCTCTAGTTCTTGCGTTCGAGCAGTTCATCGATGAACGAAGGGAGAGGAGGAACAGGGTCGAGCAAGGAGCAGTCGACGGCGAGGCACGGGCGCGTATGGTCCGGGGACGAGCACGGATGGTCCGGGACGTGGCCGAGGTGAGGGCACGCGTCCGAGACGAGGCCGGGGCAGGGGCACGGGTGTGGTGGCGGTGGTGGTCAAGCGAGAGAGAAGGGGAGAGAGGGAGATCGAGAGGGCGAGCTCGGCAGGGGAGGGGAGAACTCGGTATTGGCCGGTTTTATAGAGGGGAGAGGGAGAGTCGGGGAGGGAGAGGCCGGTGGCCAATCATGGCTGCGGCAGTTACCTCCATTGATGGAGGGAGGGGAAGTGGGGGGGAGAGGAAGGGTCGTCGATGGAGGTTTCGGGCGCGAGGAGGCGAGGGGTTGGGCGTGGCCGAGAGGGCGCGGACGGTTCGGCCAGGCGCTAGCGCGGGCGCGCGCGATGGCGTGGGGTCGAGGATGGGAGTGGATGGAAGAAGGGAAAGGGGCTGGGTGGGGCCTACCCGTCAGTGGGAGAGAGGAGGGGGAGTGGCAGCTAGTCCTATATGGGCTGAATCGGCCGATTCAGCTAGGGTTTCCAAAAAAATCTTTTTTTATAACCCATAAAAATAGAAATAAATATTTTTTAAATACTTCAAAAAATCATAATAATTATACCAAAATTATTTCTAATTAAAATATTTATTTTTGGACCAAAGTTCCTATTTTAATTAAGTGGGTTTCACATAAAAGGGATTTTATAAAATCATCAATCAATTATGAGAAAACAAAAAAATCATTCTCTAAAGACAAATGAGGTCAAACACTTGTTTTAAATTTCTACTTTATTCCCCACTAGGTTTTAAATAACTATTAACGTATTATTTTAAATTGATGGATTTGAGGTGTTACAAAACCTACCCCCTAAAACGAATCTCGTCCTCGAGATTAGAGAACTTCTGAAAATAGGTAGAGGAATTCCGTTTTGAGTTCATCTTCTCTTTCCCAACTTTGCACATATTGATAACTTACTCTGAGTAATTCTTCGTGATGTTTCCGAAATTCTAATCGGATACTCAGAAGAAGTCAAATCCTCATTAATGTTCAATTCTTCCATGGGTAACTATTCTTCTGGTACTCTTAAAAATTTCTTGAGTTGTGACACATGAAATACGTCATACACGTAGGATAAACTGTCGGGTAGTTCCAACTGATATGCTACTTCTCCTTTCCTTTCCAAAATGTTGAATGGACCAATATAACAGGGAGATAATTTGCCTTTAACTTTAAATCTTCTCATTCCTCTCATTGGGGAAACCTTAAGATACACGAAGTCTCCAACTTTGAAGATTATTTCTCTTCTTCTATTGTCAGCATAGCTTTTCTGTCTTGATTGTGCTGTTTTCAGATTCTCTCTAACAAATTGCACTTGCTTTTCTGCTTCCTGAAGAATTTCTGGACCAAACACTTGACTTTCTCCCATTTGATTCCAATATAGTGGTGTTCTTCATTTCCTTCCATAGAGTGCTTCAAAAGGTGGCATCTTTAAACTTGCTTGGTAACTATTGTTTTAAGAGAACTCTGCATATGGCAAACTCTTATCCCAACTTTTACCATATTTTAAAGCACGAGCTCTTAACATATCCTCTAATACTTGATTTGTTCTTTCTGTTTGTCCATCTGTCCGTGGATGGTAAGCTGAGCTGAAATTTAGCTTAGTGTCCATAGATTCATGTAATCTTTTCCAAAAGCGTGAGGTAAATTGGGTTACTCTATCTGACACAATTTTCTTTGGTACTCCGTGTAGACAAACAATCCTTGACATATACAGTTTGGCTAATTGAGCTCCTGAGTAAGTTGTCTTCACAGGTATAAAGTGTGCAACTTTAGTCAACCTGTCTACAATAACCCATATGGAATCATAACCATCATGAGTACGGGGTAATTCAACTATGAAATCCATACCAATTTCTTCTCATTTCTATTCAGGTACTTTAAGAGGTTGTAGCAAACCTACTGGTCTTTGATGTTCTGCCTTAACTCATTGACATACATCACATAGTGCAACATAGCAACATCTCTTTTCAAACCATACCACCAATATTTTTCCTTTAGATCCTGGTACATCTTAGTACTTCCATGGTGTATAGAATAAGCCGAATCATGAGCTTCTCTCAAAATAAGTTGGCGTAGATGTTCAATTTTTGGTACACAGATCCTCTTCTTAAACAAAATTGTGCCTTGTTCATCTTCTGTGAAGTCAGAGGCCTTCCCCAAATTAATCTGTGTTTTAATTTCCTTAATTTTCTCATCGGATTCTTGTCCTTTATGAATCTCTTGTTCCAAAGCAAATTCCACTTCCATAATGGTCGCTTCTGTATTATTAACCATACTAAGATTAAGCTGTTCGATTTCCCAACATAATTCTTGCAGCATCAAATAGGTAGCAATACTGTTCACTTGACGTTTACGACTCAAAGCATCTGCCACTACGTTTGCTTTTTCTGGGTAATACTGTATATCCAAATCATAATCTTTGATTAACTCAAGCCATCTTCGATGTCTTAGGTTGAGTTCTTTCCGAGTAAATATATATTTCAAGCTTTTGTGATCTGTGAAGATTTTTCACTTGTTTCCAATCATGTAGTGTCTCCAAATCTTCAAAGTGTGCACTACGACAGCTAATTCCAAATCATGTGTCGAGTAATTGTTTTCATGTTTTCTCAACTGTCTTGAGGCATAAGCTATTACCTTTCCTTCATGCATTAACACACATCCAAATCCTAGATGTGATGCATCACAATACACATCAAATCCTTTGTGAATATCAGACATTAATAAGACTGGTGCGGTGGTTAGCTTTTCCTTTAATTCTTCAAAACATTTCTGACATGCTTCATACCACTTAAACTCTTTACCTTTGTCCAGCAGTGAAGTAAGAGGTTTCACTATCTTGGAGAAGCCTTCGATGAATCTTCTGTAGTACCTTGCTAATCCAAGGAAACTCCTGATCTTGGACACATCTGTTGGTTGCTTCCAATTTAATATTTCACTTATTTTACCGGGGTCTACCTTGATTCCTCCATCTATGATAATATGTCCTAGGAAAGCGACTTCCTTCAGCCAAAAATCACACTTTGAGAACTTTGCATACAACTGGTTGTCACGAAGTTTCTGCAGAACTAATCTTAGATGATCTTCATGTGTTTCTTCATTCTGAGAGTATACTAGTATATCGTCGATGAATACAACCACAAACTGGTCTAGGTACTCCATGAATACTTTATTCATCAAGTTCATAAAGTATGCTGGTGCATTAGTTAGCCCAAATGACATGACCAAAAATTCGTATAATCCATATCTTGTAGTAAAGGTTGTCTTAGGTACATCTTTAGTTCGAATCTTCAACTAATGATAGCCTGACCTTAGATCTATCTTTGAGAATATCTTAGCTCCTCTCATCTGATCAAACAAATCTTCATTCTGAGGTAAAGGGAATTTGTTCTTGACTGTTACATCGTTCAAACTTCTATAATCGACACACATTCTTCACGAACCATATTTCTTGTTCACAAATAGAACTGGGGCTCCCCAAGGAGACAAACTTGGGTGAATAAAACCTTTTTCCAATAATTCTTCCATTTTTTTCTTCAGTTTAACTGAATCCTTTACATCTATTCTATAAGGTCTTTTTGAAATAGGTGTAGTTCCAGGTAATAATTCAATAGAGAATTTTATATCACGATCAGGTGGCATACCTGGTAATTCCTCTATAAATACGTCTGGGTATTCACACACTATTCTTATGTTTCCACAGATTTCTCCTCCAAATGATTTACCATGGCTTTTGCTTCTGCTGGCATGTTAACATTGACTTTAATTCTTTCTCCTTGCGAACTTGTTAATGTAACCATTCTATTAGCACAAGATATTACTCCATCATAATTGGACAAGTAACCTATTACAAGTATCACATCGATTCCACTTGACTCCAAAAATATCAGCTCTACAAGAAAGCTTATTCCTCTAATCTCAAGCTTAGTTTGAGGGCACGAGTGAGTGGCTCTAATTTCACCTCCTAGTGATCTAATTAATAATTTCCTCTTAAAAGGATAGTTTGATATGTTATGCTTTTTCACAAATGACTTTGTTATGAAAGAGTGAGATGCTCTAGAATCAAATAAAACTGATGCATGTATGGAGTTAATAAGGAACATACCATACACCACGTCGACATCCTCTGTAACTGTTTCTGCAGTCACATGTTTTATTCTTCCCTTACTCTGGTTCTGCGGAGTCTTGTTCTATGCAGTACCACGAGTAGGTGTATTCTGATCAACCCTTTGATTGTTGTTCCTTTGGAGTGTCTGTGGGTTGCGCTTTGGGCAGTTGTTGGCATAATGACCAACTTCTCCACAATTAAAACATCCACTAGGCAAAACTAGGGTAGTTGTATTGTTATTCTTGGCTGGTGTGTTCACGACGCTTCCTTGATGATTCTGCTAATAACCACTAAATCTTTTGTCGGTCTAAGAGTTGTTCCTCTGTTGGTTCTGGTATTGGTTGCTTCTCTGTCCTTGTAGTCCAGAGCGTTGCATTTGATAATTATTATTTCCACTCTGATTTCTAGAGCAAAACTGGGAACCTTGAGAGTTGTTATGTGGACGAGTGTTTCGGCAAGACTGTCCCTGAAATTTCCTCTTATGATCTGATAATTCCCTTATTTTGTTTTTGAGGCCAATCGCCTTGTTAAGCAGAGTTTGGAAATTCGGGAAACTGTGGCTTTGTAGCTGATAGTTCAAAGGTCCAATCAAGCCTTCTAAGAACCGCTATTGGCGCTTCTCATCTATGTCAACCTCCTCTGGTGCATAGCGAGAAAGTTGTGTGAAACGATCCCGATATTCACTATAGACAAAGCTCCTTGAGTGAGGGGTAATAATTCCTTCTTCTTAAGTTTCATTATCCTCGAGGGAATATGATGAGCATGGAAGTTCTCCTGAAATTCCTGTCAGGTTATCGCATCTACATCTGAGTGTGCTGCAGTGAAGGCATCCCACCAGTCGGATGCAACACCTTCAAGTCTTCCAGAAGCATACAAGACCTTCTCTCGGTCATTACATTGCATAATGTCCAACTTCTTGCTTATGACCTTAAGCCAGTCATCGACATCCAAGGTATCAACCGAGTGAGAAAAAGCAGGGGGATGATGGCTCATGAAATCTCTATGTTTGTCCCGAGCTTGGGGTGCATTCTGATGTTGGGGATTTTGTTGATCTTGTTGGTTCTGCTGAATTTGCTGTACCGAGGTAGTGAGGCATTGGAGAAGTGTCATCTGCGCGGCAATGAACTGTTCCATTGTTGTGTTGGCTGGCGGTGGTGGCAATTATTGACCAGTACGTTGATTTTGTGTCTCTTTGGGATCTGAGCGAGTGTTCACCATCTGGTTGGTTAGAAAGTGCATTCCTTTAGATGAGTGAAGGGTAGAGAAAGATTCTAGGGGGAATAGTTTTTAACTAAAGTTAAGCTTATTTGTTAATTTTAAATGTTTTTATGGCCATCATTCCATAAGATCATTGCACTCAAGCAAAAATTCAAATCAAACATTATGCAAACATCACCATCACATGGTTGTTATTATAATAATAATATCATAAAGAGTTTTGTCATCTAACACAAAATCGAACTTATTACAATATGACTTATATAAATCTAGAGTAGCCTGGTAATAGATCCTGGGGCTCCATAGCGAATCCTCTTGCGGGGCGGGGACACAGCTATGGCAGGGACTTGTGCTTCGGGTGGATTCCTCCCTTCGAGTTGAGCTTCGAGGGCTGCAATCCTTGCATGTGCGTCTTCAAGTTCTTCGTGTACCCTTGAAAGATCCAGGGTAGCACTGTCCAGGTCGGTGTTAAGACATGCCACCACACCTACAAGGGTGTTGAGGCGATCTTCTCCAGCTTCACCTAGAACAACACTTTTCTGGCTTTCTCCATGAGGGCGTAGGGGAAGGTGCATGTACGTCGTGTCATGCAGCTGCTGTTGATAGTTATGGCTGAGAGACCATAGAGCTCTCCGAGCATCACTGCTGACCAAAGTAGTGTAGGTTGATAGCGGCGCCAGAGACTCGTGAGATGATAGAGTCCTAAAACCTCTATTTCCTGCATCCAACACTCTGATATGCATGCGAGTGATGTAATAAACAAGCCTGAGGAGGCTCAGACACTCGCCTTGTGTCATATAGAGGTCAAACATAGGTTCCCAACGCATGCAGCACATCCTACAGTAAGTTTGGAAAGTGTCCCATCTCGAACATTGAAGTGTAATGTTCTGCGATAGGCCGCAATCCAACGAAGTTGTCTTCTGGTTCATTGTTGACATCCTCAATGTTGTCATTGTTTTCCTCTTCTTCATCATCATCGCCAGAATCATCTGGGTCATCACCTGCAGGAGCCGGGGCTTAAGCTATTGGTATAGGTAGTGCTAAAGATGAAGCTTCCGTAGCAAAGGCATGAGACTCTGACAATGGAGTGGGTGTTGCCAAAATCTCCTGAGAACTGTCCTCCAAGATTACACTATTCCTCACTTGAAGGTGGTGTAGCTCCACAGGACTTCTTCCACTACCACTGGGTAGAATGGAGCCTGCCGTGGCGGAGGGATATGGTTGGTGTTTACACGGGTGGTTTGGAGAGTACGCACCATCTACAAGAGAAAGTGTCACCTTAGTTGAATTTTAAAGAGACAAGATTAATAAAATAAATTTGAAAGAGCAAAATAAGCATATTTTGAACAGACTGGGCTTTCCATTTCTAACTAGTCTAACGATCTAGAGTCAGCATAACTTTGATACCACATCTGTCACACCCGGTTTTAGGGGCAAAACCAAATGCATATCATATGTGTGCCAGGATCCATTTTCCACACATATGTTGACGTCACAAGTGTAATATATCAAAAGACAATGCAATAATGGTGTAAAAAGAGTATAATAACTTTATTACATCATCCAGACATAAAAGTCTTAAATAGTATCATTATCAAAGTACATCAGAAATAGCAAGGGTAATCTTCCATGGGAAGATGACTGGCGCATCGCTAGACTCAGTACTTGTCATCACCATCGTCACAGTCTTCCTCATCAGCTTCTGATAAAAAATCTAGCAAGGAGTGAGGTCACTTATGGTGGGGGCTCAGCAAGTGGGAGGAGTTATGCAAGGTAAACAAGGTAGGTTATGGTTAATAATTTATTAACAACGCCTAACTTACTAATTGTAAGTGTATCCCAAAAATTCCCAATTAATTATAAGCATATGATTATATCAAAAACACTTAAGTGAAACCACTTAAGCAAACCATTTATAAACCATCGGATCACAATTTATTCTCCATCTTTAAGTTCAGTTATCATGTGAGGGTCTAGGTTGCTCTTAACCGTGAGCACGGGTGACATATCAGTTTTACACTCTATAGAGATGGTACAACTTTACCCAGAAGCCATGTATCCCATCTAGCCTGGGTTGTACGGACCCGTTAACACTGCCGAGGTGAAAAGCTAGGGATCCATTATGAGGCTTTCATAAAATATCCATAGTACAAAGCCACCCGCTAAGGTTTCCACGTCAGTATTGGTGACCCTTTGGGCGAGGTAACTTAGCCAAGACTACCACCCCATGTTAACATGAGCTGCCACCAAACCATTGCCGCCCCCTCTTGCCCATCTTTCAGGTAGGGTAGCTAAGCACTAAGTTTATAGAGCTATTTACCAAAGCCAGAGCCATGATAGCACTAGTGGTTGCACTGTTATCCTAGGTGGTCACTCCATGTTACATTTAATACGAAATGATCTTGTTTAACCATCGGGTTAACATCATAATACAAATTTCATTTCTGAAACAAAAGTATCATTAAAGAGTGACATCATAATGATCAAGTTGAGCCATAGCACATTTACTAAGCATAGTGTTTATCCCAGGGTAATCAAGGAATAGGGTTGGTATTTCTAGGTAATCCTATGTCACACCCAGGTTTTAGGGGTCCAAAACCCGGGTGCAAAATAATCACCAGGTGTGCTGGGACCAAGTCTCACACATATGATGAATAGTGGTACAGAAACGAATGTCACATCTTTACTATATAATAGGAGTTTTGTACAAAATAAATAAATAATTACATCATAAGGAGACAACGATCCAGCAACCCAAAGTTGACTGGGAGACGATGCCCTAGACCACTCACGTACTCATCACAGCATCCTCCATGCGTCTCATCATGTTGTACCTGTTCTTAACCTATGGGGGGTGTGAGACAGCAAGAGTGAGCTCACATACGTTCATCGCTCAACAAGTTGTGGGGAATAATGTGCATGAACTCACCAAAGGTGGGAGCTCATGTGAAGTGTAAGGCTTACCAATGAGGATGGTTGAAGCTAAGCATTGCTTTTAAATTTGGTCAAAATTTTATTAGCAATTACTAAGTATAAGTAAATACCAACCCAATTAAGTAGTAGAACAAAAGTAATAACAACACTCGCAATGCAATGTATATGACAAATTGAATTTAGTTCCATAAATTAATCATGTGACGGTCCGAGCTGCTCATGACCGTGAGCACGGCTGATATACCAGCTTTACACTCTGCAGAGGTTGCACATCTTTACCCACAAGTCATGTTACCCATATGCCAAGAGAAGGCCAATCCCATACAACTCTACTGAGGAGGCGAGGCAGGGTAACACTACGAGGCCTTTACAAAGTTCCACTAGCTTCAGAAAACCCGCTACAGTTTATAGGAAGCTCCATTGCAGGGACTCCTCGCCCGACCGCCATCGCAACAAAATAAACCCAAGGGCCTCCCTACACTGACCACTCCCCTACTGTCCTTGCCCATTTCGGGTAAGGTAGTCCTCCATTAGCTTTCCTAATTAGTCAGCCAAGGGCATCCCATACCACCCTTGTGGTAGCACTGTTTTCCTGGGTGGTCGCTCCATGTTCCAATTAACATAATGATCTTAACATGAATAGTAAATAACAACTGATAATAAAAGTATAATCATGAATAATGTGTATCTCTATACCCAAAACCACATAAAGCAATAGCAGGTACTACCCAAAACTTCAGTGGTAAACAAGGTATAAAGATAGTCAAACTAGGGTAACCTATTGGATCCCATCAAAATTAACCTATGCAGATCATTATCATTAATCAGAACATGACTGGGTAAAAAGAAGTGATTAAGGGCACAACTTGCCTGGGACTTGAGATTCCAGGTACCAACTTGCTCTTCAGATGACTCGTGACCTCGCGCTAATCGTAGCAATATAGACAAAAATGGTATAGGTAAAATTAACATCACACCAAACATAAGAATAAACTACGTAATAATAATCTACGCGTCGCTACGAGATCGTGGGTTCGAGAACCATTAAATTCGGAGCTACGGTTAAGGAGTTATGATTTATTGAAGATATTGAAGATTAAGTATGTAAAACTATATTCTATGTTGATTATGTAAACTATATGAGTAAGGATATTAAAGATATGACTACTCAACTTTTACTCTAATTTATAATCTACTTAAAGATCATACTTTAGTCAATTTTAGAGGAACCAAATTAAAATACCTCTTTTCATTGGGCTAGGATAGTTAACCCTATAAGTATATGTATTTAATTATTTTAAGAACATGACAAAACAGTGTCACTAATGCCTGAGCAATTTTATTATGAAGCTAATGCAATTTGAACAGATTAAAACAGGGTTAAAATGAATTAATTATGATTTTCCGAAATTTTAAGTGGTAGATGAAAAGAAACTAGGTGTATAATTTTTAATCTAAGTTTCATGGCTAAACAGAGGTACTAGGTGATGAACAATATTAAAACAAAATTAATGCCACTAGAATGGTTCAATTCGGAGTTAGAATAGATTTTCTATGAATTAAATAATTTTCTGGATTTATTTTTATATTAAAATTCATTTTCTGATTTAATTATGAATACCCCTAATAATTCTGGACTGGGGACACAATTCCTTAATAGCACAGGGCTGCTTTGTAAGTTTCTGGGATTCATTTGTAATTCTACTACACAGGGATGGATGGTGGGTTTATTATCTTGAAGCCAAGGGGCTCTTATACAAATGTACGGGATCGAAGGGGTATGGATGCGCCCCAGTCGCACGATTAAAAACCAACGCTCTAGATTAGATCTGCCGTTGAATCCAACCGGTATGCTACCAGAGCCGATGGATCCGCAATCAACGGCCAGAAGACACTCTCACCAGCTTTAACCGCTCTAGCCAATCAGATCACAGATCCACGACCCGGATCTGCACGCGCGAAGGGCTACGCCAGATTGATTCTCCACCTCACATCCCCGGATCAACGGTCCTCCCATTATCTAATCCTAACCGCTTGCTAGGGGATCAACGGCCAATGGATCGTCTCCCACCTCCCGGTTGCGACAGGGAGAAGGCAACCGGAGCACCACCGGTGAGCTCGCCGCAGCACGATGAATCAGCACGCCCGTGCCCCAAATCGCGATTGGACGGATGCTACAAGAAGAGGGGTCGATGGCGAATTATGGAAACGTGATCATACCAGTGATTAAGTGGTGGTGAGGACCGGCCACGATGGGATGCGGTCCAGCGGCGGAATCGGCCTCCGACGATCAATTGTTCGGACCTTCATCCCAAATTCTCACCCAGCGAAGCAAGGTGCGTCGACCCCACACCAGGACGAAACCCTCCAGGTCCCTAATTGAATCCCGAGCGGCAACATGGGCAAGATCCTTGCCGGCGGAACCTTCTACCACTCTTTCTTCTCCATGTGCTCGACGTAGACGCTCTCGGGTTGGATGGAGGGTAGGGGAGGAAACGGGGCTCTAGTTTTATACACCGAGAGGCACGAGGAATCCGAGGAGGGAGCAACGACCAAGGGTGGCGCGCGCCATCTTCGCTGTGTTATGTTGAGGAAAAAGCTGACACGGGCGGCCCCAACTGGCAGCGGCACAAGTCGAGAGCGACGCGCGCGAAGAAGACGGGCCCACTTGTCAGTGAGTGTGGGTTCCTAGGCCACGCGACGACAGACTTGGGCCGGTGGGGGGCAACAGAGATGGGCTAGAATGTGGGTTTCGGCCCAAGCTGCTTTCTCCTTTTCTTTTCTTTTTTTCTATTTTCTTTTCAAATCCCAAATTTAAAGATTTCAAACTAAGTTTTTAATTTCTGTTTTGAAGTCCAGATTTTCAAATATTAATTACCATTCAATTGTGAATACATCTTCCATTGATTCCAATATTATTATTTATTATTTTCTTTGTCATTTATTTATGGGATGAATAAATGGTTTCCTAAACATTTCATTTCATTTTATATTTTATGTTTTTATTTAAAATTGGAGGTCAAGTTTATGTGTTCCATAGAATGCATCACCACAAAATCATCATCAAGAGATCAACCTTTCTTTATCAATTTATTAGTTACTTTAACTAATTTAATATTATTGTTTGAATATTAGAAGGAAGAATCCTAATAGATTTTCAAAGGTCTTCAAAAATTCTCACCACACTATTATATATATTTTTTGTTCTTCATTTTATTATTTTTTGATATATATATATATATATATTATTTTTTTCTCCTACCAATTTTAGGTCTTACATCCTATTTAGGCAAATCCCATCAAATTTAAGCAGGTAAAAAAAGTAAAAGTTATTATATGTATTATTTGCGTACAAACATAAATGCAGAGGGAGAATCCACTTGCCTTGCTCAAAGGTGTCCTGCGGATCATCTTCAAACATATTTTGGTCTTCTACCATGAAATATCGTACATACAAAAGAAAACATTGATCGAATAAATAAACATACACCATTACATGAGTAACATACCCCATTATATGAATAACATTCACCATACAAACCATACTAAAAAATGTCTAGAATAAAACTTAGTTCGTAATCATATCCTTAGTCTACACTTATTGACATCCGTTTGCTACGACATAAAATATTCTATTTTTGGATTATCACTAGTGAAAGATATATGGAAATTCGACTACAAAGTACTTTACATAACATAGCTTAGAGGTAGTGATTTAGACAACTCTACAAAAATAAATTAATTAATTATTTCTACCATAAACACGTGTCTACTTTTAGTTTTATCCGTTCTTTTTAATAGAAAATGTCATCATAATAATCAGAGGTCAAATAATTTTAGTAATAAATTAAACCACTGATTGGACTACACTATTTGGATTATTATGAACACGGGTACTACTTATATTATCTCAATGTTAATAAAGCTTCTATTATTTTATTTAGTGGGTCTAAATTAAGTATATGAACCTATGAGTACATACATCTTGACTAAAATCTAAATTCATTATAAACAAGATTTAATTGTGAAATCACTCATCTAGTGTTTTCATCACTAACACGTGGTCTACCAAATCATGCCATTCTTCTTTCTAAACATAAATTCTAAAAAATTGTAAACAATTAACATACACCATATGACAGATAATAATATACTAATTCATCACATACACTTAAAATCAAGCGTTTACATACAAATCACAGTATACACAAATTAAAACAAATAGTTACAAAAAACATGATTTTGAAAATTTAAATAAAATTCAAGTTGTCTTCAACCTCAAGTTCTTGTGTTTGAGCGGTTCGTCGCCGAACGAAGGGAGTGGAGGAACGGCGTCGAGCAGGGAGCGGCCGACGGCGAGGCACGAGCGCAGACGGTCCGGACGCGACCGAGACGAGGGCGTGCGGCCGAGACAAGGCCGGGGCAGGGGCACGGGCGTGGCGGCGGCGGCGATGGCCGAGCGAGAGAGAGTAGGGGAGACAGGGTGAAGGAGAGGGCGATCTCGGCAGGAGAGGGGAGAGCTCGGTACTGGCCTGTTTTATAGAGGGGGAGAGGGAGAGGAAGAGCCAGGGAGGGAGAGGTCGGTGGCCAGTTATGGCGGCGGCGGTTACCTCCATTGATGGAGAGAGGGGAAGTGGGGGGAGAGGAAGGACCGGCGGCAGCGGTTTCCGGCGCGGGGAGGCAAGGTATCGGGCGCAATCGAGAGGGCGCGGACGGTCCGGCCAGGCGCGGGCACACGCACTGGCGTGGGGTCGGGCATGGGAGTAGCTGGAGGAAGGGGAAGGGGCCGGGTGTGGCCCACCCGTCAGTGGGAGAAAGGAGGGGGAGTGGCGGCTGGGCCTATATGGGCCCAATCGGCCGGTTCGGCTAGGGGTTCCAAAATCTTTTTTATAACCCATAAATATAAATAAATATATTTTTAAATACTTCAAAAATCATAATAATTATACCAGAATTATATATAATTGAAATATTTATTTTTGGACCAAAGTTCCTATTTTAATTAAGTGGGTTTCAGATAAAAGGGATTTTATAAAATCATCAATCAATTATGAGCAAACAAAAATCATTCTCTAAAGACAAATGAGGTCAAACACTTGTTTCAAATTTCTACTTTATTGCCTACTAGGTTTTAAATAACTATTGATGTATTATTTTAAATTGATGGATTTGAGGTGTTAGAAGCACTCACTACCCTCCCAACAGAGCAGAATGGAATCCTACCCACTGCCCTATTGAAATTCTGAGTCCTTTGTTTCAGGCGCAACGTCCTCTAAATGCATATTAACCAAGGGAGCTTCGCTTGTAATACAGGAAGTAACACCAACATTTGTAATCACTGCAGAAACCACAAAAGATGCATCATTCGGATCTTCAATTTTAACAACATGAACATCACGAATCATTTCATTGGAATACTTATTTTAAACAATCTTGACAATTCTGGAAAGTCCGTTCCTTATATCTAAAAAGCTTTGATCTAAGCACTAGTCCCCACTGGAGCTCTCAGCTGACCACAATGCCAACTGTCCACTGATATTAATCCCAAAGGAGAGCACATCAATAGAAGGGAAAGAGGTATTAGTTTATCCAAGGTTCTTTACCTGGTCTTCATTATCATGTCCTTTTGATTTATTGTTATTCTGGCAGAAATAATCTGTAACGATGTTATTCATCCTACTCCATGCAGGTTGTAAATTCTTTTGCTGAGGGGGTTTGCCCTTAAAACTAAAACCAAAGATGACACTCGATGCAAATGAGATCCTTCTAGTTAAAAAGAGAAGTGTTCTAGGAAAGGATGGTCCTAAGGTAAGCCTATAACATGGCTGGTATGTCAAGTTCTAACCACATGAATATTTTTGTTTCTTGGCTTGAATCAGCTTCTTTCACCATTATATATACCTATTTTGATATTAGACACCTGCACCATTAATTGCTAAGTGCCAATATAATGTTTTTTACAAGTAAATGGTATAATGATATTCAGTGCGTCAATTATGTTGTACTTGTGGTGTTTTTCTCTCCGTCAGGCTTCCGGCAGAAGTAGCTGCCAAAACGCACAAGTTTGTATTTGTAATATAGTGGCAATTTAAGGTATTGCTGGATATTGGTTTGCTATTGTGCCTATAAAAGTATTAGGTTGGAAGTATGTTGCTAAATTTTTCTGGAATTTGAATATGTGTTAGTTCGATGATTCATTCAGAAGCTTTCTTTCTCAAACGCTTGATTCATATAGAAGCCGATCTGGTCTTTGCTATTGTGGTCTTATGTGCCATGCTTTTCCATATTTTCAGAAGAAGATACTGGGTGCAATGGGGGATAGTCTTTGTAACACCCTTAATTTGGGGTATAAATTTTTTCTTTAATATCTATCAAATTCAGGTGTTACTCCTTTTCTAACCTCTATAAATTTTATCTCTCTTCTTTTAATAGAGTTTTGGATATTTATTTGAGAGGTGTATTATTTTCTTTAGAATATCAAAACCTAGGGGAGACATGAAATGTTGCATCATGCTGAGCTTAAACTTTATTTTGGTTGATACACATGTTTAAAATATTTGAATTTAAATTTATGGTTTGATTTGAATTGAATTCAATAGAGTAAATAAAAAGAAAAGCAATAAAAAATTCAGAATAAAAGAAAAACCAGAGATCAGCCCAGCCTCAGCTTTCGGCCCAGCTAGGCCCAGCTCTTAGCGCTCACGCCCTCTCTCGCTTCGCGATGGGATCCGCCTATCGGCGCCGTTCCCTTCACCCGCGCGCAACCGCTCCCTCTCTCTCTCTCACTGGGGGGACCGAGTTATCTGCGCCATTTCCCCTCGCGCGCGCCCCTTTGTCCCTATGCGCAATCTCTCGCTGCGTCGTAGGACCCTCTTGTCAGCTCCGCCCTCCCCGCGAACCGCCGCTGACCCGCGCGCATGCACGGCGAGAACCCTAGCCACATCGCCTGCCCACGTCCCCCAGCTCCCTTTTGAACCCCGCCCGCGGGGGTGTAAACGGATACTTATTCGGATATCAGTTTTTTGGTCTTTTTTCTTTGATTGTGAATTAATAGAATATAGAATCTGCTATGCAAATTTATATTCTTGTTTTTAGTATTGAGCCTATAAAGATTCATGAAAGGTAAACCTCAAATCTATCATATATCTTCTCAAATAATAAATATAAATTTCGGATACAAATCGAATACGGATACAGATATTTTTTTACCTTTTTGTTGTATGGAGTAAATAATGTATGAAATAATTTATACAAAATTTTATTCTTATTTATTATAATGTGCTTCATAACATAAGAAGAGATTAGCATCAAATTTCATACATATCTATTTTAAAATATTAAATTTATCCTAACAGTTCGGATATCCGTTTACACCTCTACCCGCCCGCACCCGCTCTCCCTCCCCTGCACCATTTTGCCCACTCTTGCCCTCTCTCGTGCTCAGTCGCTACCGCGTCGCTAGAGCTCGCCGGAGGAAAGCACTCGCCGTGCCGGTCTCCCGGAGCACCAGACGCCGCGCCAAGCCTCCTCGAGCGCCGCCCCGAGGTGAGGAACCCGTTCCCGTGCTCTGGTTGCCCTGATTTTTCCTTGACGTAGTGAGTCCACGCTCGCCAGAGCTCTGCCGCACTGGTTCGCCGCGCCTGCTCAGTGTCCGGCCAATCTAGTCCCGTCCTGTGGCCGCGCTTTGGCCCTAGGTGTCCCGCAGCCTTCACCGGAGCTAGTACTGGCCTCAGTGCACCCGATTTCGCCTCCCCGCGGTCGGGATTGCTCGCCGGAGTAACTACGACCTGCCCGGAGCATTCCCTCCGCCATTCCCTCGTCCCCAGTCCCGTTCTCGCGGCCGAAATCCTGCCATTGAGTTCGTCGGGCCCCCCTCACCGGTCCTGGCCAACTCCGACGGCCCCAAGCCCCCCGGAAGCCGCGCCCACCTCAGCTCCGGCGGCTTCATCGCCGTGAGCGAAGCAGCGCCTGCCGCCGTGCTGTTACCCCCGTGTGCCAGATCCCAACCGTCATCTCCCGATCCAAAGCCTCGGATCCCTAGATACCGCTTCGAGCGCGCACCCCTGCCCCTGGGTCCCACCCGTCGGTTGCCTGCGCCCTTGGCACTGGGCCCAACCAGTCAGCCCGACTTTGCCCCGAGCCGCTGACCGCCCTGGCCCGCTTGTTAGTGCTCGCTCGTGCCCGCGCACGCTCGCCCGCAGGATCTAATCTCGTCTGTCGATCTGTGATCGGATGGCCGAGAGCGTTTGATACCTGTTCTGTGGAAATTTTGTTAAGAAACCTCTCGAGTTTTCGAGTATTAACCCGTCGTCCTATGTTCTTGCGCCCAAGCCCCTGATTTCTTGCAGAGAGGCGCCTGGACTTTATTTTAATCATAGAAATGGGTTTAATTTAGTGTTTTTGAATTCTAAAACTTGTAAATTTCATATCTTTTGCATACGAACTCCAAATTAGGTGGTTCAAATTGCAAAATATTCATAATGTTATTCTCTATCCGTTTAAATTATAATCATTCACTGTTTTCATGTCTCAATTTTGTGGCTAGTCTCTAGGTTAATTTAAGGTGATAGAATATTTATTAATTTTAAAATAAAATGTAGAACCTTAGTGGATGTTCTTGTGCCTAAAGTTGTGGACCTAACCTCATTTAATGTAATCTCATCCTTGGAATGAGTTTGCTTAAGTAATGTAATTTACTGAAATAGACTTAGTTAGAAAACAATAGACCACTAGGTAACATTAATCTACCCCAACACTTAGATTTCACCTGTGTGCCTGTATCTTTTACTGAACCTGTGTTTACTCTGTTGCATATGATTGGTGTACTGATCCTTTGTCATTTCCCAAGTGTGCTGAATGAATGATTGTTTTGCATAGACAACGAGCAGTCTGAGGTTTCCGAGTGTGCTGCAGGTGACTTCCCTGAGCATCAACCTGGTGCAGGCAAGTGTCCTCTGACCCATTATGTCCTATTTACTTTATAATTCACTGTCCCGCATACCATGATCAACCTAAGGATTGACTAGTATTCTGTTTTCCTGTCCTTGTTTACTCTTTGGGAATTGGTTACTACGATTAGTATTATGTTATTTCTTTATTTTAATCAATGAACATGGTGAGAACAATTATGATACGATGATGCTATCTTGATTATGATGATGAACTTGTGATATTTTAGGGGACTCGGGCTGTTTTCGGAGTACCTCTCCGTAAGGACCTGTTCGTTGGATGACCACCCGGGAAAACAGTACAACCATGAGAGTGGAATGAGACGCCCTTAGCTGATTAATTGGATAAACTTTGGGGTGTAGTTGGCCGTCAATGGGGGCTGGGGCATAGTGCTTGCTCTGCTAAGGGTGGGTGCCGAGGTTCATTCGATTTGGTTTTGTTAGTCACCCACCTTCGGAAGGAGTACTGTGTTTGTACGACTAGTGAAACCTAATGGGCAACTACACACCAGGGGAATCTTTCTAAAGGCTACGTAGTGATACCCTGCCAGGCCACATAGGTAGTGGTCAATGGGTGTAGCGCTCCTCAGGCAGAAAGGGAATCATGGCTCATGTGTAAAGTGTGCAACCTCTGCAGAGTCTTAGAAACTGATATATTAGTCGAGCTCGCGGTTATGAGCAGCCTTGGGAGCTCCTTTGATTAGAGTTAATCCGGTTAACTTTTATGATGATGCTTAATGATGATGACTATCTTTATGGTGTTTGGTATTTCCTCTTGGAGGGAGTACCACTTGGGTAATAACTTGGGATTATTGATAAAACTTGGCTTTCTACTAGTAATAAATACCTAACCAACTAAAAGCAACTCCTTTAAGCTTAACTCCACATACAGCTAGTCCACTTTAGCCAAACGGGACATTTGCTGAGTACGTTGATGTGTACTGACCCTTGCTTTAAAACACCAAACCCCCTAGGTTGTCTCCATTGCAACCAATGGTCAGGAGAAGATGAAGGCAACGTGGAAGATTTCCAGTAGTTTTAGGACTTTGATGAGTTCTAGATTAGTTTAGTGGCAAACCCCCAGTTAGTTGCCTGTGAAGGCCTTATCGTACTATGTTTTGTATTCGCACTTTGATTATGTCTATGACTTAAGTTGATGACTCTGTGGATGTCTTGGACATCTTGATGTAATAAAGTATTATTTCCGCTATTATTTTGAGCAATGTGAGATGATGTCCAATTATGTAATTGTTGTGTACGTGAAGTTCTGGTCCGGTCACGTACATGGTTCTCATTTGGTTTGCCTTCTAAAATCGGGTGTGACAGTCTTGTTTGTGGAACCTATGGTCAGGTAGGACCAGAAAAACAATTTCTTGCATGCCACCTTCAGAACTCAAACTATTATTATGTTCCATGCCTTTGTGTCTCTTTGTTGTTGTATATGTTGGGCATATGCGGACTAACAAAATGTGCCCCAAGTATTTGGAGGATCCATAAATGCCACAAATTGATGCTAATTTAGTTAATTCCAGCCCTAAGAAAATAAACGATTTGCAAGCAAAGACACCTAAAAGGTTGATAACAAATGTTTCCTCTCAAGTTACTGAAACTGAAGGGTCATAAGGTATTGAAAAGACAAAACCTGTCCCAATAAAATGCAAAGTAGAGGAACCCGATAAATCCATGGAGAGGTTATAGACAGTAGATCTACTCTCATTTTCACTCGTTTCTGATAAATGTGCCATGGATGTTACAAACAGTAGATCTACTAGGAAGGGAAACAAGATAGTGATACCTAATAAGATAAATGCACCTCACCACAACCTCCATCTCGGCCACGCGCTCGACCCCCTCACCTAGTGCGCGCTCTGTAGCAGCGGGCTGGATGAGTCCAGTATGGGCGATGGCGGGGGGCGTGGGCCCGGTGGCGAGGTCGGGAGGAGGAGGCAAGGCGTGGTGGATCCAAAACAAGAGAGAGGCATGTGTCAGCACGTGCACAGACTCTCGGCCACGGAAAGCACAAATGTCTTGAGAAAGATAGCAATGACGAGGTGGCCGGGGCCCGTAGAGGTGGCCGCAACCTACATCTCGGTCGTGCAGTCGGCCCCCTCGCCTGGTGCACGCTTCACAGCAGTAGGTTGGACGAGTCCGGCACAGGCGATGGCTATGACCTAGGCTCGGTGGCAAGGTCGAGAGGAGGAAGCAGGGCATGGCAGATCCAGAACAAGAGAGAGATGCATGTGTCGGCACGTGCATAGACTCCCGCTCGCAAGAAGCGCTGAGGCCTCGGAGAAGATGAAGATGGCGAGGTGGCTGAGGAGGCGGGCGCATCCACCGTGTGGTCAGCCCCCTCACCTGGTGCACGTTCTGAAGCAGCGGTTGGACAAGTCCAACACAGGGGACAGTGGGGACACAGACCCAGTGGTGAGGTTAGGAGGAGATAGGGCTCGACAGATCTGGAACAAGAGAGAGAGAGAGAGAGGCGGGCGAGACGGCATGGGAGACCGGAGAGTGGGAGGGAGAGGAGCACGGAACCGGAACATCAATAGGTCAATTGAAGATAAAATTTTGGGTCCAGATTGTTAGGTGTCGCATGCGCATAGGTTGTCGCCCACGGAAGCACGAGGGAGGCCTCAATTCCCAGCGTCTTTTAAGACTTTAGTGGGGTGTTTGTTTGAGGAATCGCTCCATCCAAAATGAGGTGGTGCATCATGGATCTATTCCTCAAATTTGATGGGATGACCACATTCCTCATATTAGTACTAACTAACCATGAGGAATGAGGTAATGATGGATCAACTTATTCCATTCCACAAACCAAACAAATAAAGTGAAGAGTGAGAAGATAATGGACTAGCTCATTCCTCAAACCAAACACCCTATAGAAGTTTTTTTCTCTATCTCAATCTCAACAATTATAAAACACTACTTTACATTGTCACTGTGTGTCAACACTTTTAAAAATATGCCTCATTTACAAACTTAAAATTTAGTATAGCTGCTAGCACAGAGACGTTGAATGCGGACCGCTAGTGTATCCAGGATGGGGAAATACAGTGCGTCATGTGGCTCATGTAGTGGCTATATATTTAGTATATTATGATCCCTAGGCTTCCAATAACTAGAGGAAGCCCACATTAGACAGTGCCATCCGGTCGAGCCGGACCAAGTTTCAGCGAATATAAAAGAAGACCCAGAGCGCTACGGTTCAGTTTTTGACGCCTCACCCTGATTTAGGAGCGACGACGCCTAGCCTGGCCCGTGCGACGGCGGCGGTTGCTCGAGAGCGCGTGCGGCGGTGGACCTCTGTCCGGCGGTTACGATGGCGGAAGCTCCCCGACCCAGACGCGCGGTGGAGGCGGTTCTTAGATCCGGAGTAGCAGCGATGGTTCCCAGATCGGTAGCGCAGTGGTGGTGACTCCTCGATCCAAAGGGCGAGCGACGATGAGGCCATAGTGCGGGCAAGCGACGGTGACCCGGGGGCCCGAGGCGGGTGAGAGGCAGCGACACTCCCAAGGCAGGCGGGCAAGCGGGGACACACCCCCAGACCCGAGCGACGGTGGCACACCCTAACCCACGAACCACGGTGGCACCCTCGACGTGCGAGTAGCAACGGCGCTGCACGAGACGCGAGGTTCAAGCGGCATCATGGAAGGTGCGAGGTGTTCGCAACGACGGTCGCGTGTGACATCCTCCAATACGGGCGCAGTTCAGGCGGCCCAAGTGATGACCTCCCTCCGTTCTTGTGTCCTAGACGGCGTCCTCTGGCGACTACCTACTCTGATTCGTGTTATGTCTTTCGATTATCTCTACTATATTAAAGCACCAGTTTCAACGGTCATCATGCGTCATTTTTTACAAATACCCCCTGAAATTCTACGAATCAACCCACTGTCCTACGCACTTCTCTGTCCCGCCTCCCTCTAGGCCCACACCATTTTCATCGACCTCGCTCCTCACGCCGCCATCCCCAACCGTATTTTTTGCTTTTTGACCCTTTTGAGAAAGTTTTTAACACGTATGCCCTTTTCAGTTTGAATTCCACCAAGGTATCGCTTCGGAGCGTCGACGTGGCACCTATTTGGTAGGGGTCAATGTCGTGGCGCAGATCCCCGGTCCCCACAAATGACCAGGCCCAGCCTCACGCCCGCGCCCGTGCATGGTCATGTGTATGTCACACCCGGATTTAAAGGATAAAGCCAGGTGCGTCTCATATGTGCGCCAAGGAAGAACTTCACATATAATGATAGAATGTATAGAGATAAATGTCATAAATATCATAAATGTACTTATTACCTAGCGAAAGTCTTGCAAAATAAATGATAAAAATAAATCGAACTAAATATTATTTCCCTGACGCCATAAAGCTGACTGGAAGACGCCACCTAGATCAAGTCGAACTCCTCGTTGTGCGGCTCCTCTTCGACCACCTGCTCTTCACCTGTTGGGGGCTTTATATATCGCAAGAGTGTGCTCAAAAAAGATCATACCTCAACAAGTCGTGGGGAATAATGTGCATGAACTCACCAAAGGTGGGAGTTCATGTGAAGTGTAAGGCTAGTCAATAAATAAAGGTTAAGGCTGAGCATTGCTTTTATAAGTTGTTCAAAATTTTATTAGTAGTTACTAAATGTAAGTAAATACCAAACCATAGTAATAGTGTTGAGGACTTGTTCTCAAATGCTATGAATTAAGAACAAGGCAACACAAAAAAGAGATTAATGGTTAAAGTCCTTCGTCCTTCGAAGCATTATCTCCCTTAGGATATAACGATCTTCGGACGAAGGTCATGAAGGACGTACCTTCATCATCACAGCATATGTTAATGAAAGAAAAAGCATATGAAACATAAGAAATAACATGAGTAATCATATGGTTCTTAATATATCTTTATCATATCATCACAAATGAATAAGAACAATATTGAATTACATTAATACCTTTGGCTTGACGGAAGGTAAAAGTCCAAGCGTGATGCACGAGCGAATACAAGTCAGCGTGAACAGTATAGGGGTAATGTTCATCTATTTATAGGCACGGGACATAGCCCGGTCGAAATTACATTTATGTCCTCTACAACTAGTTACAATCATGGCACAAATTACTATCGGCCCATTGGTCTTTTCCTCTTTAAGTCGTTGCAGCCCTTCGTATCAAGGTATGTCGCTATGCCTAAGCTCCCTGGAAGGTAGCTTCGGTGTGTACCTTCGCGCTATGTTTGCTTTTGTGCTGATCTATCGAAGGTGTTTCTTCTTAAAGGACCTTCGGCGACGAAACAGACCCCCAACAAATAATAAGTCAAAATAATAATAAATAATCCCAATGCGACGCAATTGACAAATTGAATTTAATTCCATAAATTAATCATGTGAATGTCCGAGCTGCTCATGATCGTGAGCACAGCTAGTATACCAGTTTTACACTCTGCAGAGGTTGCGCATCTTTACCCACAAGTCGTGTTACCCATTTACCATGGAGTTGATCAGACCCCATACACCTCTACCAAGAAAGCGAGGCAGGGTTCCACTACGAGGCCTTTACAAAGTTCCACAAGCTTCTGAAAAACCCGCTACAGTTTTTAGGAAGCTCCAGTGCAGGGACCCCTCGTCTGACGACCATCACAGCAAAATCAACCCAAGGACCTCCCCACACTGATCACTCTCCTACTGCCCTTGCCCCTATCGGGTAAGGTAGTCCTCCACTAGCTTTCCTAGTTAGTCAGCCAAGGGCGTCCCGTACCACCCTTGTGGTAGCACTGTTTTCCCGAGTGGTTCTCCATGTTCCAATTAACATAATGATCTTATCATGAACAGTAAATAATAAACTGATAATAAAAGTGTGAACATGAGTAATGTATATCTCCATACCCAAAACCACATAAAGCAATAGCATGTACTACCCAAAAATTCAGTGGTAAAATAAGGTATAAAGATAGCCAAACTAGGGTAACCTATTGGGTCCCATCAAAATTAACCTATGCAGATCATTATGATTAATAAGAACATGACTGGGTAAAAAGAAGTGGTCAAGGGCACAACTTGCCTTCAATGAGCTCCTGCTCAGCAGTCTCCACCTTATGAACCCCCGGATCCTCTATGGCTTGCTCGTCTATTCGCATCAATACAAACATACATAGTATACCAAAAATTAACATCACACCAAACAGTAGAATAAAATGCATAATAATATTCTATGCTGCATAACGAGATTGTAGGAACAAGAATCACTAAATTCGGATCTACGGCTATTAAGTTATGCATTTATGAAGTTATTTAGCACTTAGAATAGATTAATTCAAATGAACAATTTTAATTCATGTTTCATGGCTAAACAGAGGTACTAAGTGATATACAATATTAAAACAAAATTAATGTAACTGGAATGGATCAAATTGGACCTAAAATCAATTTAATATGATTTATACAAGTTTCTGATTTTTTTGTATTGAAAATCAATATCCCGAATTGTTTCTCTATTTTTATTTCCCTCTGGACTGCGCGTCATTTACTCAGAAACACAGGGTCTAACTCGCAGTTCTCCCCAGACTCTGTGCAAACCCGAGATGAACTGCGGGTTGGTTTTCTAAAACAGAAGGGCTTTTCTGCAAAACGTGCACAGCGAAGGGGTATAAGTCAATCTCAGTCATCAGATCGAGCATAAATGGTCCATATTAGATCGGCTTCGGTTAAAATCCCGCTTTCACTCACCGCCGTCGGATCTGAAATCCACGACCCATGACGCACGATCTTCTCTCCCTCTCTCTTGGTCGCACAATCGGTAATCTACGACATAGATCGATCCGAGGCGAAATTAAATCGTAGCCACAAGATCCACACCAATGGCGTGGATTCAACATCCGAATGGGTATGGACCTTCTAATCTCGCTCGTCTATTTCCAATCCAACGGTCGCGATCCGACCGCCACCCTATCGCCGAACCAGCCGACGCCCGAGCACCAACGGCGGCGCCATTGCCGGCGCGACGATGAACCAGGCCAAAACACACGATCCCTCAAATACACTAGAGGATAAATAAAGTAGGGACCATGGCGAATATGGTTGACCACTCCTTACCGGCGATTGAGCGGCTCAGGGGTCTGGCGACGATGTTCGGCGGCTCTACGGTGGTTCTGGGGCACCGACGATAATCCAAGGTCCTCCACAGCCTCCCACCCTCACCCAATGACACTGAGATGTTCCCTGGGGACGGGCGAAGGTCCAAGGCTCGAGGGCAGAACTTCGGCGCGGTCGTGGTCCACTAACGGCGGCCGCGGTCTCCTTCTTCGTTGCGCACCGGCAATCACCCACATCACTCGGTGATGGAGGAGAGGCTGATGCACTAGAGGCTCACGACCGGGAGGTATGTTTAGTCAACGAGCGGCGCGAGGGCTAGCTTTTATCCCCAAGAGGATCGGATCCGGAGTTAGCACCATGCTCCCGGGGCCATCGGAGTTCTGTTACCGCGACGAAAGATGAGCAGTAAAGGGGCCCCACTGGTCAGTCGATATGAGGCTGGCATGGAGAGCGCACCGCGAAGTGATGCTGACAGAGTGGGTCCGCGCTATTGTGATAGGTGTATACGTGAGCGCGCGCAAAAATAGCCTCTGACGATTGGGCCTCAGTTGTCGGCGCCTGCTTCCGCGGGTGGGCTGCGCGGTGAGTGAAGATGGGCCAAAATGGCATCCCGACCCAAGTAGCTATCAACTTTCTTTTTCTTTTTCTTTATTATGTTTTCCTTTTTATTTTTGAGTCTCAATTTTGAATTCAAATTTTGTAGTGAATTTGTACTTAGATTTGAATGTATGACTTGGACATTCCTATATGGGTTGAGTCTATTTATTTATAAATTCATTTTGTATTTTATAGTATTTCTCTCTTCTTTTCCATTTTTCAAATCCCAATTTCAAATTTAGGTTTTGATCCAAATCTTCAACTCATTATTATATTTTATTAGTGTTATTATTATTCAATGCACAAATAAAACTCCAATATGATGCATAAGTTGTTCATGTGTCTTTTGTTGATTATTTTCTTTTAAAAGTGAGTGTTCTCATATGATAGTATGTAGAAGCAAAATACACAAGAGTGTTATCCTTGTTTTCTATGGTCTACAACTTTGGGTATTATAGTGTACAAAATAAATGGAGACACCAAATAAAACATGAGTCTATTGGGGTTTGAACCAACAACGACAAACATTAAAGCTCACGTCTGTAACCAACACAACTAATGCTTGCTTGTGCTAAACAAAAAAATATTTGTATTTGAACAAGTGATTTGATGACATGCATTGGTATTGTTTGATGGACATGCTTAATCACTTATTTGATTTCAAAAACACAAACTAATATCCACATTAAGCTGTTGGTATGTGTACGGTCTATTTTTTCACACAAAAGCACAATGGATTATTCAGGAATTCAAACTTTCTGAAGACTTCAGCTTAATCCTTATGTTTATATATATATATATATATATATATATATATATATATATATATATATATATATATATATATATATATATATATATATATATATATATATATATATATATATATATATATATATATATATATATATATATATATATATATATGCTGTTGGAAATGGAAGTCCTGGGCTGGGCTTCCGATAGACATAGGAAGCCCCAGCCACGGTAGTGGTCACGCGCGTGGTCAGGTCAGGCCAGTGGGGCGCGTGCGTCCGCGCGATTGTGGGACACGTTTATGCATGCGTAAACATGTGTTATGTTTTGCGTAAACAGAAGGTCCGCACGTGATGGGGTCGAGTTAGGATGGATGAAGGTGGACCAGTGTCGTGTTCGCTGGTCGGGTAGTTGGTTCCTGCTTGTGTTTATGCTAGCATATTTAATGGTTTAGACTTGCGTAACAGGAGAGCGACAACAAACTTTTCATTGGTTCGTTCAGGTGGGTCCACACACCACCGTGATTAGCGCGCCCACGAAGCTGGAAGTTACCATATATATATATATATATATATATATATATATCTCGGAACAGAAGATATGGAGTGGATCGTGCGTGGGAGCTCATGTGAATTTCAGCGTAAAACGTGAACCAAAACAACATAAATGGGTATGAATTTTAGTGTAAATCATCGATTTATTTCATAACGAAAACATGTATGGAAAAAAAATCTGATTTAAATGCTTTATTTCCTCTATAAATATAGGATCTCTCCAACATCCATGCATCAAAGCTCGTTAGAACCAGCTTATGATATATATTGATACTAATTATACAACACGGTGAAGTTATTTATGTCGTACGGTAGACTGGTAAAAAAATCTGTTTTCTACTGCATGTGCACAAATTTAGAATGACAAAAATGTGAGTTGAAAAGGAAATGGATCGGCATACGCGAGATTTATGGAATCGTGGCAAATGACCTCATTTCTTAGAGCGGTTACCTTTTTTCTAAATTTCTATTTTGTTGTGTAAATGTGTGGGTCGTAAATATATCTTATACATATGGCATAAATGGTAGAAACCCAATACACACTGGATTAAGTAAACGAGATAATGCATAAAATCAATATATCGTTTGCGTAAAATGTCAATAGAAATATCATAAACAGACAAATAGATGGAAGCGGAGCCATGAAATGAAATATAGGTCATAAAAACTATTGACATTGGTATAAATATATATACAAAATAGCATAAAAATAGGACCGCCACCCTGCGAAACCGCCACCTCACATCTAGGATGCGCCACCACTTTGTGCCTAGGGAGGCTGCTTTCGTCGCTTGCGCCTAGGGAAGTCCGTCATCGCTACTCCCACCTTGGATGACATCACAGTCGTACACGCTCAGGGGTTCACCCTCGCGCGCGTGCATCCTGAGATCTGTCGCACCAGCCATTCCACCTCGTCGTTATGCACGCCTTAGGGGTGCCATCGTTGCTCACGTGCCCCCGAGATCCGTCGTCGCGCCGCCGCAGCCGCTCCCATGTCACCGCCGTGCGCACCTCAAGCGGTCGCTGCCGCGTGCACCTCAAGGAGACGCTACCGCGCTCGTGCCCCTCAGGATCCACCGCGCGGCCGCTCCCACCTCGCCGTCGTGCGCACCTCATGGGGCCGCTGCCGCGTGTGTGCCCTCAGGATCCGATGTTGCAGCCGCTCCCACCTCGCCATCTGCGCGCCTCATGGGGGCCATCGCCGCGCGCTGGCCTCAGGGATCCACCGCTGCGAGCGTGTTCCCCGGATCCACCATCGCGAGCATGTCCCCCAGATTCACCGTCGCGCACTTGCTCCCAGGATCCGCCGCCGCGCGTGCCTCTCGAGGGTGGGGGCATAACTGTCGGCGTCGCTAAAACTGAACCCTAGCGATCTGGAACTTCTTTTATAGACGCTTCGAACCTGGTGCGGCTGAATTGGTTGGCAACATCCGATCAGGGCTTTCGCCCAGCTATTGGAAGCCCAGGGCTCCTAATATCATATATATATATATATTAGCACGCAGTTTCTATTTACAACAGTTTGTCAACAACTTCTATTTTTCGTTGTCTTCAGCAATCATATGCACGTGCTCCAGGTCATAGCCATAGTGTTACGAGTTTTCATTTCAGCTACATGCCAACTGATAGGTACTTGCAATTGTACGTGTTTTCTTTTCAGGTTACTAACGTGAAGGAACGGAAAATAAATCCATGAAGCGCTTAAGACTTATCCTAGACGTCCATTAGTGCAAGGACGACTTATCCTAGACATCTGTCGTTATTAGGAGGGCTACTAACGCACGAACGCAAGGGCCAAGCGGCCGTTTGCAGGCAGCAGGGGTCGGTGTCAATAGTGACGGCGCCGACCCCTACCACGTAGGCGCCACATCAGTGCTCCAGAGAGATATCTTGGTGCCATTTATATTGGCATCGAGACGTGTAACCTTGGCGCAAATAATGATGGCGCCGAGGTAAGGGTCCATTTTCTGAATTGAAACTAAAAAGGGCTTACTTGTGAAAAACTTTCCCCAAAAGGGCCAAAAAGCAAAAAAGACGGTCGTCCCCAACCTACCTCCCCATGCCACCGCCCCGCGCCCTCCGTCCCCACGCCACCTCCACCATGACTCCGCTCGTCCGGATCTCCTCGCGACCTCCCTCCTCACTTCAATGCTCCGCCTTTCGCCTCCTTGCGACCTCCCTCCCCACGCCGCCTCTACCACGCCTCCATTGTCGTGGAGCTTCCAACCGACCCGAGCGCCTTAGAAATCTCGCAACCCCTCCGCTCGCCATGAACCCACAAGTAACCGCGGGTGCTCCATCCGCGGCCTCACAAAATCCACGCCATGCTTCGTTCTTGCCGTGTCTGCTCCAACCGCGTCCGTGCATGCCGCACCCGCCATTCTCGACCACCCGCTGTTTACGCATTTTGCGCTCACCCAATAGCCTTATCACACCCTCCACCCTCACCAGCCCTCGTTCGACACATGCACCAAAGTTATCGTGCCCACCATCCTTGCTCGTCTGCGTTCCCAACCGCCGTCCTGCCAGCCATATGTAGATCGCCCCACAGTAGCCATGAGCTGGAGCAGCAACACTTCCAACATCCTGTTCTTGAGACCCTGCGCCTCACAACATACCGTCTTGAGCCCCTCCGCCTCACAGCATACCCTCTGGTGAGTCTCCAACTAACCTAAATGTGATTGTGGCGCCTTCTATTTTGACATGAAATTGGTTCTAGCACCTTGCTAATTGTGGCTGTACATCGATCTGATGAAGCTACATGTGCATAGATATTTTTTGTTTATTACTATCCAAATATTTTTGTTTTTCTGGCCCCTCTGTTTTTTCTTGCTTCAATTTTTGGAAGGAGCATCAATTTTTTTTTACTACAATCGTCTGTGGCTTGATGCTATTCTCAATTACTTCTTCGACAGAAAAGTTACAATAAGTGGTGAATTTAACACATGATGCTATTTGTTGCAGAGACTTACTGATACTCCTTATCATCTTGATAGAAATTCATTTATGCAATATTTTTTTGTGATGTACAAAGCTCCTGCTGGTTAGAAAATTGTCGGTGTTTCGAACCCGGGGGGTCCCTGGACCGACGAGTAAATTGTCGCCGCGTGCCCCAGCCCAGATGGGTCGGCGCGAGACGGAGCGCGAAGGGGGGAAAAGCCGGAGGGAGACAGGCGTAAAAGGGGAATCCCGCGGCCTTCGTGTTTGTCCCGCGCCTAGGTCGGGTGCGCTTGCAGTAGGGGGTTACAAGCGTCCACGCGGGAGGGAGCGAGAGGCTTACGCGAGCGCCGTCCCGTCCTTCCCCGCGCGGCCAACCCTCTGTAAGAGGGCCTTGGACCTTCCTTTTATAGGCGTAAGGAGAGGATCCAGGTGTACAATGGGGGGTGTAGCAGTGTGCTAACGTGTCTAGTAGAGAAGAACTAGTGCCCTGAGTACATGCCATCATGGCAGCCGGAGAGGTTTTGGCACCCGGTTCGTGTGGTGTCGTGGCCGTCGGAGGAGCGCTGGAGCCTGGCGGAAGGATAGCTGTCGGGGCTGTCGAGTCCTTGCTGACGTCTCCTTGCTTCCGTAAGGGGGCTGAGAGCCGCTGTCGTCATAGAGCATGCGGGGCGCCATCATTACTTGTTTACCGAGGCGAGCCAGATGGGACGCCGGAGTTGTTCCCCGTAGCCCGAGTTAGCTTGGGGTAGGGTAATGATGGCGCCTCCTGTGACGTGGTCGGTCCGAGCCCTGGGTTGGGCGAGGTGGAGGCTCCTCCGAGGTCGAGGTCGAGTCTGTCTTCCGAGGCCGAGGTCGAGTCCGAGCCCCTGGGTCGGGCGAGGCGGAGACCGTCGGCTGAGGCCAAGGCTGAGTCCGAGCCCTGGGGTCGGGCAATGCGGAGTTCGTCGTCTTCCGGGGCTGAGCCCGAGTCCGAGCCCTGGGGTCGGGCGAAGCGGAGTTCGTCGTCTTCCGGGGCTGAGCCCGAGTCCGAGCCCTGGGGTCGGGCGATGCGGAGTTCGTCGTCTTCCAGGGCTGAGCCCGAGTCCGAGCCCTTCGGGCGATGTAGAGTTTCCTATGGCGCCTGAGGCCGGACTTGGCTGCTGTCAGCCTCACTCTGTCGAGTGGCACAGCAGTCGGAGCGGCGCAAGCGGCGCTGTCCTCTTGTCAGGCCGGTCAGTGGAGCGGCGAAGTGACTGCGGTCACTTCGGCTCTGTCGACTGAAGGGCGCGCGTCAGGATAAGGTGTCAGGCCACCTTTGCATTAAATGCTCCTGCGATACGGTCGGTCGGTGTGGCGACTTGGCCAAGGTTGCTTCTTGGCGAAGACTGGGCCTCGGGCGAGCCGAAGGTGTGTCCGTTGCTTGAGGGGGTCCTTGGGCGAGACGTGAATCCTCCGGGGTCGGCTGCCCTTGCCCGAGGCTGGGCTCGGGCGAGGCGAGATCGTGTCCCTTGAGTGGACCGAGCCTTGACTTAATTGTACCCATCAGGCCTTTGCAGCTTTGTGCTGATGGGGGTTACCAGTTGAGATTAGGAGTCTTGAGGGTACCCCTAATTATGGTCCCCGACAAAAATAGAAACACATGGCATTTTGGTTGAGGTTATCTCCTGCTCCTATGTGAACCACAAAAAAATTCATGTTGCTAACATGCATTTGCTATAATGTTCAGATAAACAAAAGCAGTAATTTGGATAGTAGCTACCAATAATATGGATTACTTTTACAAATACCCCTTGAAATTCTACGAATCAACCTGCTGTCCTACACACTTCCCTGTCCTACCTGCCTTCCGGTCCAAACCATCTTCGTCGCCAACCTCCCTCTCCACGTCGCCTCCCATGCCCTCCCCACGACCTGCTCCCTGAAATTTTGTATTGGTTGTTAACAGAGAATTTATAGGATTGAGATCAATAATATGTGATATTTATTTTTATGTAATCGTTGTGCACTAATACTTTGTCGAATATTTTATTTACGGTTGCAACGCCTGAGCACTTGACTAGTATACATTTTTGGACGGCAAGTATAGTCTTCAGCCACCCAGTGGCACGAGTGTACGGACCGGATCGTTCGTACGTACCTACGGCCACACGCTTGAGCGGGTCAATGCTCAAACTTCGTTCTCGGTAGCCGCTTTGAAGTGGTAAAATACGCACGAAATTGAGGTTGACTGCAGACAACTTCAATGGCAGTGTCTGGACTCTGGACAGCCTAACTAGTTCCCCACTCACTGGCTCGCTGTCTCCGCGGCCCATGCCCATCGATCGCCTACTGCTATAAAGCAGTGCTCGTTCCATTCCCAGCGCAGACCGCAGAGATAACCACCGACGCCGCCAACGCATCGGCATTGGCACTTGGGCAGCAGCTCCGGTTCATCTACCCTCACAACGCCGCAAGGGAGCAATCACATCGATCGTCACCGAGACAGACCCTATTCTTCGGACGCATATCACCAACAACTCTCCAAGCCAGCCCGGCCATGGCGTTGTCGCCGTCTGCGCAAGCGACAAGCCCGCTCGCGCGCCAGCTGCTGCGCCACGTGTCGTCCGGCCTGGTCGCCGCCGCCTTCCACCGCCCAGCTCCAGCCATCAGTCTACCAAGCGCGCCGCGGGGAGCGGACGACGTGGCCCTAGCGGCGTCTCACCACCAACGGCTCTGGCCCACTCCGTCACCGAAAGGGCGCCCCGGCGCCCCGAGGTAGGGGAGCGGCGGGCAAGTCCACCACGCTGCTCCGGCGATGGCGACGATAGCAAGCGTGGTTATGCCGCCCACGAACGCCCTGACGGCGGCGGCGGCGACCACGCACGTGGTGACGTGAGGACCCGCCCGGCCTGGTCTCCCGGCACAAGGCGGCGGCGGCAGCGGCAAAACGCATGGCGCACCGGCGGCGGCGAAAGCGCGCGCGGCTATGCGAGGACCTGCTCCGCCGGCCCGCCCTAAGGAAGGCAGCGGCGGAAAGGTCCATGTCGTGTCCCCGGCGGTGATGTCGAGCGCAAGTGTGCTTATGCGAGGGCCCGCGTCGCCTGGTCATCCGGTAGAAGGCGCTGGCGGCCGTGGTGGAAGCATCCACGCTATCTCTTCTTGATTCTTCAGATTGAGGCTGCTATTTTTCCTTCAACGTCTTAGCCTGGTGGTCCAAGTGCTTGACGGTGAATCGTACCAAAATTTTCAGTAACAGTTGGTATTGTAAAAATCAAAAGTGAATGAACTCGTGATTTGGAAGAACCGTCCCATTTACTTTGCTTGTCAATAAAATACATATATTTATGCTATGTTGGCTACTTTTTTCATATAAAAAACAAGGCAACATAAGTTAAAACCTCCGTCCTCAAGTTATCGCTTCACCAAAAGGATAACTTAAAGACGAAGACATAAAGTGGTGATACAGATGAAACAATATTATATGAGATGACGATGAACAATTATATGAGATGACGATGAACAGTGAAGTATGATACTCATCTCATATGTCTTAGCATTATTTATTATATCTTTCCTCATGTTAAACAAGTTTACAAACGTACCTTCAACTTTTTTGCATAAGATAGCTCAAAGATACTTCGAAGGTTAAGCTGGACGAAGCTATAGGAAAAGGTGTTTTATGCATGGCACTCTCCACCCACTACACGATGGTTCACTTACAGCGACCTACGGTTGGTTGCTAAAACAGCCTTCAGCGACCTAAGGTTGGTCGCTAAAAACTTTTAGCGACCCGTAAGGATGATCGCTGTAAGTGCCGTCGCTTAAGGCTTTAGCGACCGACATCTTTTTAGCGATCGACCGTCCGTTGCTAATATTGTATATTTAGCGACCAACCGTGGATTGTTGTACTATAGACTTAGCAACCAACTGTAAGTCGCCATACTATACATTTAGCAACCAACAGAAAGTCGCCCTTTTACAGTTGTTATTAATAATAATATACATTTAATTAAGCACCACAAATCACAGATTTTTATACACAAATCATAAAGACATACACAATTAATCAGTATACCACATTCATAGATCCATCACATAAACACAAAAGCACCACAATTATATATTCACAAAAGCATCACAATTATAATATCATTCACAACTAGATCATTTACAGATAGCTAGCTAGATCATTCACAAAAGCTCCAGAGATGATCAGTCACAAAAGCACCACAACGACATCACTCCAGCTTGAAGCAGTTCAAAAGCCCACAGAAACATCACTAGTGTTTCATATCACTCTAGCTATTGTTCAAAAGCCCACAACTACATCACTCTAGCTGCTCCAGAGCTGATCAATCACAAAAGCACCAAAGCTACACTAATGCTTCAAGCAGTTCAAAAGCCTTAAGACAACCACTCCAACTTCTTGTATCCTCCTGTTTTAAGGTACAAGCTTTTTTTGTCCAGAACACCCTAGAAAGAAGTACATCAAATTAGTATATGGTTGCTACATTTGCAAATAATAATACAGTTTTGATGCCTTATCTACCTCCACTAGACGGTGTTACAGCTTCTGGTTGAGCCCTTTGCTCAATTTGAGTCTGTAGCTCAAGTACACGTTGTTCTAAATCAAATGATGCTTCATATTTTAAGTTTACTTTTACACTTCACACTTTTGAGTGCTCAATGTAGTTTGGCATGGCAGCACAGTCGTAGAAGTCTTGACACATATTGAACCAAACAATGGATGCTCCAAGTTACCAAGAAAAGATTTGTGTAATGCCTGAATGTGTGTTTACTCGTTACCAACGGTACAACCAAATGTTTTAGTATAATTAATTGAACACAAGAGATATTAAAAAACAGAGCTTACATATACAAGGTTTAATATTGTTATTACTGGTAAAATATTTTAATGATAGCATCATAATACTGTAGTTAATAACAGTATTCTAAGTTTCTATGGATCAGTAAATTTGGCTGCACTTTCGCAGGAAAAAATATTTAAAAAAACTACCTCATCTACTTCTAGTTCTATAATACGGAGTATTACAGAACTCAAACTATAATAGCTGAGTAACCTACGGGCCAAAAAAACGGGATCATAACACACATGTAGAGGTATTTACACAAGCTAACAAAAAATATGAGCGATGTCATCATCCAAGAAGAAGCGCTGCTCAGCCTTGATCCTGTCGCAGCTGCCTACTCAATGATGAATCAAACTATTAAGGATGCAGGTATCCAGAACGACGCTCTCCTGAGTGAAGTGTTGTACGAGTGCGAGAAGGAACTCATGGAAAAGTCTGCAATCGAAGAGACAATTTCTGAACTTATGGATGTTAAGATCCCTATGCTGCAAGCTGAACAACTCCCGGCCATGGAGAATGAGAAGCGTTCCATTCCTGAATGCTCGCTCCAGAAAAGTGTTAGTTCTGGATGCCTCAACTCGGCAGATTGGATGAATGGAGCTGTTAGGCCAAACTTTCTAGACTTCCAAGGGTTGGACTTTGAGGCAGCGTTTGGGCTGAGGAGAGCTTACAGTGAAGGAGACATTCAGGTTTGATAAGCACCTCCTTTTCTCCTGTACTGTTCTATTCTAACAAGGAAGTTGTTATATCCTACTCGTCATGGCGAAAAGAATGCACTTACATTTCCAATTCTGACAGAACCTTGGAGCCAACACGCCTCGACCAGCAGCAAATGTTTGTGTGACCATCAGTGACCTCAAGACCGAAGAAAGGAAGCAAAAGTGTTGGGATTATGCTTTGTCGCCGAAGGTCTTGTAGGAAGAAGCAGTTTTCGGCTGAAGCTGTTAGTATGAGATGACCGAAGGTTCCTCTTCATGAAGCTTCGGAATTTACAAACCGACATAAAAGTAGAATGACCTTTTAGTCCATAAATGTTTGAGTCACCGTTGTAATCCCTTATGAAGGACATAATTGTAATTCCTCACAGGTTACGCCCTGTGCCTATAAATAGGTGAACAGTACCTCTGTACTGTTCACGCAATCTTGTAATCACTGGCACATTACGCTGGAATTATTGCTTTCTGCTAAGACGAAGGTATAAATGTACCTAAATATTATGTTTCAATATTTAGGTTCACATAATAAAATATATGTGGATATTGTTATTCATTTTCGGCATATCTTTCTATAATGCCTTATGTTTTACATTTTACTTCATATTGTTTTTCAAGTCTGATCACGAAGGTATGACCTTCGTGATATTTTGTTTATGGCCTTCGTCCGAAGCTCATTAAACCCTTGGGGAGATGATGCTTCCGCGGACGAAGGGCATTAATATTTAATATTCTATGTTGCCTTGTTCTTAATTCATAGCATTTGAGAACAAGTCCCCAACATTGGCGCCCACCGCCGGTGAACTCACTTCCACTTTTTTGAGCTGATGGCTTCGTTCAACGATCGAGCTGGAGCTGCTCTGGTTCCGAAGCTGGTGCTCCCGATAACAGGTGGTTCGTGCTCAGAACCAGCCAACAAAAAGCAAAAGAAAGAGGCGCAGAGAAGGGTACAACATGTTGGAGTGCAGGGACCTTTCATCAAGTCAAGGTGGTCCCACATACCAATCACCTTCTCCCAGGAGGACCTTCAGCTCAAGGATTTTCCTCATAACGATGCTATGGTTATTTCTTGTGTTATCAAAGGGTTTCTGGTCCACAATGTCTTGGTTGATACAGGCAGTGCAGCTGATATCATATTTGCTAAGGCCTTCAGGCAAATGCAAGAGCCAGAAGATAAGATTCATGATGCTACACACCCTCTCTGTGGCTTCGGAGGAAGACAGATTGTAGCACTGGGCAAGATCACTATGCCAGTGACCTTCGGATTCATCAACAACACCAGAACTGAGCAAGTTGTGTTTGACATTGTTGACATGGAATACCCTTACAATGCAATTATTGGTCGTGGCACCCTCAATGCTTTCGAAGCAATTCTTCATCCTGCTTACCTTTGCATGAAGATACCTTCGGATCAAGGACCCATTGCTATTCATGGGAGTCAGGAAGCTGCCAGAAGGGCTGAGGGAAACTGGACTGACTCAAAAGCAATCCATAACATAGATGGAGCTGAAGCTTGTGAACAGTACAAATTCAGAAGGGAGAAAGCAGCTTCAGCAGATCAGCCGAAGCCCATGCTCTTATGTGAGGACATAGCAGAGCAGAGGGTGTTGTTGGGCTCTCAATTATCCGAAGAACAGGAGAAAACCTTGATAAGGTTTTTGTTCAACAACAAAGATGTTTTTGCATGGTCAGCCAATGATCTTTGCGGAGTTAACAGGGATGTTATTGAACACTCGCTCAATGTTGACCCATCCTTCAGACCCATAAAGCAGAGGCTTCGGAAAATGTCTGATGACAAGGTCGAAGGTGCTCGCAATGAAGTCAAAAGACTTCTCAGTGCAGGAGTTATCAGAGAAGTAAAGTACCCAGAATGGCTAGCTAACACTGTTATGGTAAAAAAGGCCAATGGCAAATGGCGAATGTGTATCGATTTTACAGATCTCAACAAGGCCTGTCCGAAGGACGAATTCCCTTTGCCAAGGATAGACTCCTTAGTTGATGCAGCAGCTTCGTCAGAGCTTATGAGTCTTCTCGATTGTTATTCAGGCTATCATCAAATTTGGATGAAGAAGGAGGATGAGCCAAAGACCAGTTTCATAACCCCTAGTGGAACATATTGTTACCTTCGGATGCCTGAGGGGCTCAAGAACGCTGGAGGAAGTTTCAGCAGAATGACTGCGAAGGTTCTCCAATCTCAGATAGGCAGAAATGTGCTAACTTATGTTGATGACATCATTGTAAAAAGCACGAAACAGGAAAATCACATTGCTGATTTGCAGGAGACCTTCGCCAGTTTTAGACAAGCTGGCCTAAAGTTGAATCCAGAAAAATGTGTCTTCGGAGTAAAGAAGGGGAAATTTCTTGGATGCTTGGTTTCAACAAAGGGAATTGAAGCTAATCCAAGTAAAATTGAAGCTATACTTCGAATGGAGCCACCAACTACAAAAAAGGGGGCCCAAAGATTGACAGGGAGGCTGGCATCTCTTAATAGATTTATATCCAGATCAGCAGAAAGAAATTTACCATTCTTCAAAGTGCTCAAATCAGCCGAAGTCTTTCAATGGGGACCAAGCCAACAAAAAGCCTTCGAGGAACTGAAGCAATATTTGATAGATTTAACAACATTAACTCCACCAACGCCAGGGGCTCCTTTGTTATTATATGTGGCAGCTTCACACTCAGCGGTAAGTGCAGCACTTGTTCAGGAGAAGCTTGATGGCCAAGTCAAGAAGCAGGTCCCAGTGTATTTTGTATCTGAAGTTCTTAGTATATCAAAGAAAAACTATACAGAATTGGAGAAGGTGTTATATGCTGTTTTGATGGCATCCAGGAAGCTTCGGCATTACTTTCAAGCATACAATATTGTTGTTCCTTCTTCGCAGCCGTTGAAGGATATTATGAGAAATAGAGAAGCTACTGGGCGGATTGGAAAATGGGCTGCAGAGCTCAATGAATTTTGCATTGATTATGTGCATAGATCTTCGATCCAGTCTCAAGCGTTGGCAGATTTTATCGTCGATTGGACGCCAGGGGCTCAGGATGAAGAAACAAATAAAGATGCCGAAGTATGGACGGTGTTTTGCGATGGGTCTTGGGGAACCTTCGGAGCAGGAGCAGCCGCTGTGTTGGTCTCACCATCCAAAGTTAAAACTTGTTATGCGGCAAGACTCGATTTTAGTTGTACAAACAATATTACTGAGTACGAAGCCCTGCTTTTGGGTCTTCGGAAGTTAAAAGCAATGAGAATCAGAAGGTCCATTCTTAAAACTGATTCCCAGGTTGTTTCGGGTCATATCGACAAGAGTTGCAAGGCTAAAGATCCGAAGCTTGAAAAATATCTAGACACGGTCCGAAAAGTCGAAGCTTCCTTCGAAGGATTTTCTGTCAAAAATATCCCTCGAGGACAAAATGAGCATGTTGATTTGCTAGCTAAGTCAGCAGCACAGGGGCTGCCCTTACCTTCGGATGTGTTCTTCGAAACAATAAAAGCACCTTCAGTGGAACTTCTTGAAAGAGCAGTCCTCAATATATCTCCTGTTTATAGCGAAGACTGGAGAACTGAGATCATCTCTTACCTTCAGGGTAAATTCCTTTCAGATGACGAAACTTATAACAGGAGGATAGAGGCAAGAGCTCGTCCATGTGTCATGATAGAAGGGGAGTTGTACAAGCATGGAGTTTGTGCTCCACTACTCAAGTGTTTATCTAGAACCGAAGGCTTAGAATTGATGAAAGAAATACATGCAGGCCTGTGTGGATCTCACATTGGATCTAGGCCGTTACTTGGAAAAGTTTTCCGCCAAGGGTTTTATTGGCCGAAGGCAGCTTCGGATGCAGCGGAATTAGTTCAAAAGTGCGAAGGTTGTCAGAAATGTGCAAGAGATCAAAAACAACCTTCGTCCTTAACCCATCTCATACAACCCATCTGGCCATTGCAAAGGTGGGGCCTTGACTTGTTAGGTCCGTTACCACCGTCCCAAGGGAACTTAAGATATGTTGTAGTGGCTGTGGAATATTTTTCTAAATGGATTGAGGCAAAGCCTTTAGCCACAATAACTTCGGCCACCATTCAAAAGTTTTTCTGGCAGAATATTGTTTGTCGCTTCGGGGTACCAAAGGCCATCACTATAGATAATGGAACACAGTTCGACTCCGAGGCTTTCAGAGATTTCTGTGATCAAATTGGTACGAAGATCCATTTTGCATCAGTCAGGCATCCGGAGTCAAACGGACTCGTTGAAAGAGCCAATGGCATTATAATGACAGGAATAATGAAGTTAATCTTCAATCAACCCAGGGGAAAGTGGCCAGATCAATTAATCAAAGTGGTATGGAGCCACAACACAACAATATCAAGGTCAACAGGCTTTACTCCATTCAAACTATTGTTTGGTGACGAAGCAATAACTCCGGAGGAAGCCAAAACTGGATCAATAAGAGTAGTAGCTTCGGCAGAATCAGATTCTGAAGCTGTTTATTCTATGGAAAAAGATGTTATAGAAGGGATCAGGCTTCAAGCTGTGGAGAACATCAATAAGTATCAAGCCGAAACAATCAAATGGCGTGATAGAAAGGTTCGGCTAAAGAATATTGAGCCAGGACATTTGGTGCTTCGGCGAGTGGCTAACCCAGATACCGTGGGCAAGTTGCAGTTGAAATGGGAGGGACCTTTTTTGGTAGCATCTTCGACAAGACCCGGTTCATACAGATTGAAGGATATGGACGGCAACGACATTCCTAGATCTTGGAATGCGGATGAGCTTCAGTGATATTATGTGTAACTTGATGTAATTTTTTATATTTTTTCTTTCATGGCACCCTTTTCCTTTCTGAAGGGGGAGAAAGGTTTTTAATGGGGCCATCATATGTAATTTCCTTTTTTAGTTCTATAAGAGCAAAATCCCCCAAGGATGTAAATGTAAAAGCTGAGAACGCACCATCGAGTGCCGAAAAGTAAAAGGCGAAGAAGCTCCAAAGTCGTTCCTAAGGGAATGCAGAGCTTACAGCGAAAAGTCAACGCTGATTCCGCCGAAAGTAAAAGGCGAAGAAGCTCCAAAGTCGTTCCTAAGGGAATGCAGAGCTTACAGCGAAAAGTCAACGTTGATTCCGCCGAAAGTAAAAGGCGAAGAAGCTCCAAAGTCGTTCCTAAGGGAATGCAGAGCTTACAGCGAAAAGTCAGCGCTGATATGTGATTGTTTCTAAGGAAATAATGGTTTTGATTATGGCTTCGGATATGTGTTTGGACATTCATTTGCACATCACATTACATCATAGCATTTGCATTCATAAACATTCATCCAGGCATATGTAGGATAACCATCATCATAGCATAAGTGGTTGCTTCGGCAAAAAGAAAAAATTGTCTTTTGTACTTCTTTGTGTACGAAAAGAAGAGCTTCGGAAGAAAAGGAAATCTTGTTTTTTATGCTTCGCTGTGTACGAAAAGAAGGGAAGGTGTTTTTTCGCTTTAGGCTCAAAAATATAATTTCGTCCACATCAAAGCACCTCTCATACATTAATGGAAGGGTAAGAGCATATTACAAGGTATGAACAGAATTCATTAAAGACAAGTTTAGTCACATTTACAAAAGTTATCTCAAAAGTTTCTTGAGTCTGTCTACAGTCTACTCCCATTTAATCTTCAAGGGACCTCAGCTTCGGCGTCATTCTCTCTAACCATCGGCCTCGGCTTCGTCATCCTACATGAATTAAGTTGTTGTAAGTCAAAATCGAGCTTGAAGGAAGAGGTAAGCACAAGGTATGATCTCTTACTGGTTCAAGATGACTCCGAGCTTCGTCTCCAGCTTTTTCTCGCCCGCCTTTTGTCCATATCATCTTTACAAATCTATTAGAAATGCTTCGGGCGAGATCAGGAATGTCATCTAGAATTGATGGTGATAAAGTGAAATTGGGCCTATTGACAATTTTTCCATGGTCGCAGCCAGCTTTTAGGAAAGCTGCAGCAGTGCCCCGAGAAGCTACCCAGGCGCAGAAGTCACCGTGCCCGGCTATAACTTCGTCAAGCTCATCAATTTCACCCTCAATATGTTCGAAGGTCTTTGGTAAATCTTCAGTTGACGGGGTGAATTTATCACTGCTGGCTCCAACTGAGTGGAAAATTTTTCTCAGTCGTTGAATACATTTGTTGCTAAATTCCAAACATTTGTCTTGAAGGCCCGCCAATAGTTTTTTCAAATCTGAATTTTGTTGGACTTCAGCTTCAAGTTTTGCATTAAGTTCTTGCTTTTCTTGTTCAAACTGTTCAGATTGGCAGAGAAGCTTCGTGTTCAGTTCTGTTATTTTAGCTTCGGCTTCCGCCAATAAGACTTCAGTTGCTTGAAGCTCGAAGTTCTTCTTTTCAATATTAGCTGATTGCTCTTTTATTTTGCCTTCTAAATTTTCAATTATAACTTCGTGTTTCTTGTCTTCCAGATCTTGCTGCATTCTCAAAGCTTTGCTCAACAGCATACTCTGCACGAAAACAACCTTCGTTAGACATGTCTTCATTATTAAAAACAATAAAAGTCAAGGGAAAAGTAGTTCACCTTGAAATTGGAATAAAATAAACTACCAACGATATGTTGTCGTCGGTAGCGGCTAATGTCCGTTTCTAGCTTCGGAAAGCCGATACTCTTTGACAGAGTACCGATAACCTTAGCTCCAGTTTGATCCCGGATACAGTCTAATTTTTCATCATCAATACCTCCGAAGAGGAGTGCTCCTGGTTTATATCCGCAAGATTTGGCATACTCTTTAAGCTCTTCTATTTCGGTTTTTGACAATTTTTCTCCAACTAAATTTTGAAACATGAAGGCCTCGTCCTCTGAAGCTTCGTTAGCAATTTCCTTTTCTTTCCCCGACACTGCGGCCATAGCCTCTTCGGCGTCAGTAGTAGCTTCTTCTGTGGCCATGTCTAGCAGCATTTTGTCGATGTGTTCGATTGTGCTTTCCAAGTTCAAATCTTCAATTGAGGTAGCTTCGGCAGCCGCGGCCTCCGAAGGTGTGATTTCAATATTTGCTATTCCCTCAGTCGCTGGCATCTTCTGAGCTGAAGCTCTCGGTGGTGTCTTGTCAATGACCTCTGTCACAGCGATGATTCTTTGTCTCTTTGCTTTAGTCGTTTTCTTCGCTTTTTCGGGCTCCTTTTCCTTCTGAAAAAACTTTGTCAGTTGAGGCCCCAATGGACTTAGCTTCGCAGGCAGGGATTCAGTCATTACCTTCAAAATTTCCTCCACGTCAGTGGCAGAGTGTGATGTGGGAGTTTCTTCTTCGTCGGATACTTTTTGCTTCGGAGAAGACACTTTCCTCTTCTTCGGAGTTTTCTTCTTTGATGGTTCTTTCTCATCTTCATTTAAGGCTTCGGTTATCCTTTTCCTTTTCCGGCCTCCGACACCTTTATTCAGATTTTCGTAGTCAGGGTACTCAAAACCCAAGGCGTCCAGCACTCGATTCAGTCTTCGCTTCGGACGGGTGCCGAAGGCCGCAGTCATCAACTGATCTTCTTTTTTGGAGTAATTGCCAAGTATTTCATTGCACATTATTTCAATTGTTTCCAACCACTCTTGGCAAGGTGTTTTAAAGTATTTCTTAAACTTGTAATAGTAAGGTAACCGCACAAGTTCCCCTTCTTTCTTCTCCCCCTCTAGCTTCGGCATTTCCCATTCTTTTAAACTAGGAAAAACCCTGAAAGCCAAAAACTCCTGAACCAGGTCTCTTGTGCTGATATGCTCTGCAATAATTCTGAATTCATCCAACGCTTGTTGGGTTGGACCTTCTGGTGTCATGTTGCAACGAGGTCGGGTTTCTCCGAAGATTAGTTCAAGTGGACTTTGCACAAGCTTCTCCTTGTCGTCATCAACCTTGACATAGAACCACTCCGACTTCCAGCCTGCTGCCCATTTGCTTCGGTAGCTAATTACAGGAAACTTTGTGGTTTTCCGATAAGCAAAATTATAGCAACCAAAATTGTCATGCAATCCATCTTTTCTAGCCTTCGTCTGATAGTGCAGCTCGTGAACTCGACAAAAGCTGTCCGCAAACGGCTCCACCGCTTGGCTTCGGAGGGCCCAGATATAAACACTAAGCCTAACGATAGCGTTAGGAGTCAACTGATGAAAGTAGATACCAAACCTCTTCAGTACCTCTGCAATAATCCCATGTAGGGGGAATCTTAATCCAGCCTTTAGAAAGCTCTTGAAAATGACTATTTCATCCTTCTCCGGCTTTGGGGTAGTTTCTTCCCCCCCCCCCCCGAAGCGTAGTAGCTTCTTCTGACTTTCACTGAAATAACCCGACTTTACCATCTTGGAGAGATCAGCCTTTGAAACAGTAGACTTTCCGAAGTCCAAGTGGCTGGGTTTACTTGGCATGGCAATACGATAATCATCTTCGGGATCAGTTTCCTCAATGTTTTCTTCTTCTGCTTCGGCAGTTGTTTGTTCTGCTTGTTCTGCATCAGCACTGGGAATTTTTTCCGAAGTTACCAGCCCGGATCGTTGCATCGGTTCGGAGATGGGAATAGTCTCCGAACCTTCAGCTTCGCCTCCCTCACGCTCAACCCTAGCGGTAGAACGCACTCTGGCCATTTAATTCTGAATTTGTGGGAATTAAATACTTTTTCTTCCGAAGTTTTTTCTTCTGACGAAGCAGGCTTCAGGCTGGAGCTTCGTTCGATTCCGAAAGTCAAGCTTCGGCTATGGTTAAAAATTTTGGCAGCAAAACAGTGCAAATAGCAATGAATGCTGTGGTAACTTCACACCTACTCGTCTGTTTATATAGTACTGCAGGTAAGAAGGCGAAGCGCCAGGATTTTTACACCAGGCGGACAGCCGTTTGCACTCGCTGCGCGGTGGACCGCAGAGACCAAACAGTAACTCTGCAAAGTGGGACCGCTATGTGCTGGGAAACTGAATCGTTTCTCGACAACGAGCTCAGGGAAGGTGTTTTTTGGACCTTCGACTTCCTGAAGCTTAAGAGACTTTTTTCACGGATCAAGCTCGTTACGAAAAATGATCTAACACCGCGAAAGGGGCTACTGTTGGGATTATGCTTCATCGCCGAAGGTCTTGTAGGAAGAAGCAGTTTTCGGCTGAAGCTGTTAGTATGAGATGACCGAAGGTTCCTCTTCATGAAGCTTCGGAATTTACAAACCGACATAAAAGTAGAATGACCTTTTAGTCCATAAATGTTTGAGTCACCGTTGTAATCCCTTATGAAGGACATAATTGTAATTCCTCACAGGTTACGCCCTGTGCCTATAAATAGGTGAACAGTACCTCTGTACTGTTCACGCAATCTTGTAATCACTGGCACATTACGCTGGAATTATTGCTTTCTGCTAAGACGAAGGTATAAATGTACCTAAATATTATGTTTCAATATTTAGGTTCACATAATAAAATATATGTGGATATTGTTATTCATTTTCGGCATATCTTTCTATAATGCCTTATGTTTTACATTTTACTTCATATTGTTTTTCAAGTCTGATCACGAAGGTATGACCTTCGTGATATTTTGTTTATGGCCTTCGTCCGAAGCTCATTAAACCCTTGGGGAGATGATGCTTCTGCGGACGAAGGGCATTAATATTTAATATTCTATGTTGCCTTGTTCTTAATTCATAGCATTTGAGAACAAGTCCCCAACAAAAAGCTTTCCAGGTATAGAAAAAAGATCAAGCGGAACTTTGGCAAGAAGATTAAGGTACTACACTAGTTGTTCTGGTATGCTTATAGGAACTTTGACAGTAACAGGTACAATGTTTTTTTTGCTTTGCAGTATGCTTGTAGGAAGGCTCTGGCAGACAGCCAGCCAAGGGTGAGAGGGAGATTTGCCAAGATCAAAGAATGCGACCTGCTGCTGCTGAATTCAAGCACTTATATGGAGGTTCAATCGATCATTCAGCTGTTCAAAATCCACCTCCTCTACCCAGTCGTTTTGGTGCGAGCCGAGGGAGTGAAGAGTTGAAAGTGGTGGTAGTCTAGTTGGTTAGCTAGCCCCTGTACAAAGGCTTGAATGAATATGGCAATAAAACTCAGCTCTCCCCTCTGCTTGCTTGGCACTACACTCCTTGTTCCTTACTGAAAACAAGAGCAAAAACAGACTCATGAAGATTAACAAATTTCACTGTGTATTTGATAGTCGCTTAGAGGGGGGGTGAATAGGGCGAATCTAAAATTTATAAACTTAAGCACAACTACAAGCCGGGTTAGCGTTAGAAATATGAACGAGTCCGAGAGAGAGGATGAAAAACAAATCGCAAGCAAATAAAGAGTGAGACACAAGGATTTGTTTTACCGAGGTTCGGTTCTTGCAAACCTACTCCCCGTTGAGGTGGTCACAAAGACCGGGTCTCTTTCAACTGTTTCCCTCTCAAACGGTCACTTAGATCGAGTGAGCTTCTCTTCTCAATCAAACGGGACACAAAGTCCCCGCAAGGACCACCACACAATTGGTGTCTCTTGTCGCGGTTACAATTGAGTTTGATCACAAGAAAGAATGAGAAAAAGAAGCAATCCAAGCGCAAGAGCTCAAATGAACACAAGTCACTCTCTCACTAGTCACTATTTGATTTGGAATGAACTATGGACTTGGGAGAGGATTTGATCTCTTTGGTGTGTCTTGTATTGAATGCTATAGCTCTTGTAAGGTGTAGGAAGTTGGAAAACTTGGATGCAATGAATGGTGGGGTGGTTGGGGTATTTATAGCCCCAACCACCAAAAGTGGCCGTGGGAGGCTGTCTGTCGCATGGCGCACCAGACAGTCAGGTGCGCCACCGGACACTGTCTGGTGCGCCAGCCACGTCAGCCGGCCGTTGGGTTCTAACCGTTGGAGCTCAGACTGGTGGGGCCTCTGGGCTGTCCGGTGGTGCATCGGACAGGTCCTGTAGACTGTCCGGTGCCCCTTCTGCGCGTGTTCTGACTCTGGCGTGCACTGTAGCGCATTCAATGCGGTTGCAGCCGACCGTTGGCGCGAAGTAGCCGTTGCTCTGCTGGCACACCGGACAGTCCGGTGTGACACCGGACACTGTCCGGTGCTTCACCGGACAGTCCGGTGAATTATAGCGGAGCGACCTCCCATTTTCCCGAAGGTAGCGAGTTCAGCGTCAAGTTCCCTGGTGCACCGGACACTGTCCGGTGGTGCACCAGACACTGTCCGGTGCGCCAGACCAGGGGTGCCTTTTGGGATGTCTTTAGCTCTCTTTATTTGAACCCATCTTTGGTCTTTTTATTGGCTTGTTGTGAACCTTTGGCACCTGTAAAACTTATAGACTAGAGCAAACTAGTTAGTCCAATTATTTGTGTTGGGCAATTCAACCACCAAAATCAATTAGGAAAATGTGTAAGCCTATTTCCCTTTCATTCTCCCCCTTTTTGGTGATTGATGCCAACACAAACCAAAGCAAATATAGAAGTGTATAATTGAACTAGTTTGCAGAATGTAAGTGCAAAGGTTACTTAGAATTGAACCAATAAATTCTCATAAGATGCGCATGGATTGATTTCTTTATTTTTAACATTTTGGACCACGCTTGCACCACATGTTTTGTTTTTGCAAATTCTTTTCAAAGTCCTTTTGCAAATAGTCAAAGATAAATGAGTGAGATTTTTGAGAAGCATTTCCAAGATTTGAAATTTTCTCCCCCTGTTTCAAATGCTTTTCCTTTGACTAAACAAAATCCCCCTCAATAAAATCCTCCTCTTAGTGTTCAAGAGGGTTTTAGATATTAGTTTTGAAGAGGGTGATCCAATTCGAAATTCTATCAAAAATAAGATACCAATTGGAAAAACATCATTTGAAAAATCTTTTCTTAACTCAAATTTTGAAAATTGGTGGTGGTGCGGTCCTTTTGCTTTGGGCTAATACTTTCTCCCCCTTTGGCATGAATCGCCAAAAACGGATACTTGAGTGAAATATAAGCCCTTATAACTACTTTCTCCCCCTTTGGCGAACAAAATATGAGTGAAGATTATACCAAAGTTGGAGAGCGACGCGGAGCGACGGCAAAGGATGAGTAATTGGATGGAGTAGAGTGGAAGCCTTTGTCTTCGCTGAAGACTCCTTTTCCCTTTCAATCTATGACTTAGTTTGAAATATACTTGAAAACACATTAGTCATAGCACATGAAAGAGATATGATCAAAGGTATATCAATGAGCTATGCGTGCAAGACATCAAAAGAAATTCCTAGAATCAAGAATATTTAGTTCGTGCCTAAGTTTGGTAAAGGTTTGTTCATCTAATGGCTTGGTAAAGATATCGGCTAATTGTTCTTTGGTGTTAATATATGCAATCTCGATATCTCCCTTTTGTTGGTGATCCCTCAGAAAATGATACCGAATGGCTATGTGTTTAGTGCGGCTATGCTCAACGGGATTATCCGCCATGCGGATTGCACTCTCATTATCACATAGAAGAGGAACTTTGGTTAATTTGTAACCATAGTCCCTAAGGGTTTGCCTCATCCAAAGCAATTGCGTGCAATAATGGCCTGCGGCAATATACTTGGCTTCGGCGGTAGAAAGAGCGACGGAATTTTGCTTCTTTGAAGCCCAAGACACTAGAGACCTTCCCAAGAACTGGCAAGTCCCCGATGTGCTCTTTCTATTAATTTTACACCCCGCCCAATCGGCATCCGAATAACCAATTAAATCAAATGTGGATCCCCAAGGGTACCAAAGCCCAAACTTAGGAGTATAAACTAAATATCTCAAGATTCGTTTTACGGCCCTAAGGTGAGCTTCCTTAGGATCGGCTTGGAATCTTGCACACATGCGTACGGAAAGCATAATGTCCGGTCAAGATGCACATAAATAAATTAAAGAACCTATCATCGATCGGTATACCTTTTGATCTATGGATTTACCTCCCGTGTCAAGGTCGAGATGCCCATTGGTTCCCATGGGTGTCTTGATGGGCTTGGCATCCTTCATCCCAAACTTGTTTAGAATGTCTTGAATATACTTCGTTTGGCTAATGAAGGTGCCCTCTTGAAGTTGCTTCACTTGAAATCCTAAGAAGTACTTCAACTCCCCCATCATAGACATCTCAAATTTTTGTGTCATGATCCTACTAAATTCCTCACATGTAGATTCGTTAGTAGACCCAAATATAATATCGTCAACATAAATTTGGCATACAAACAAATCATTTGCAAGAGTTTTAGTAAAGAGTGTAGGATCGGCCTTTCCGACTTTGAAGCCATTAGTGATAAGAAAATCTCTTAGGCATTCATACCATGCTCTTGGGGCTTGCTTGAGCCCATAAAGCGCCTTAGAGAGTTTATATACGTGGTTAGGATACTCACTATCTTCAAAGCCGGGAGGTTGCTCAACATAGACCTCCTCCTTGATTGGTCCATTGAGAAAGGCACTTTTCACGTCCATTTGGTAAAGCTTAAAGCCATGGTAAGTAGCACAGGAAAGTAAAATGCGAATTGATTCTAGCCTAGCTACGGGTGCATAGGTTTCACCGAAATCCAAACCTTCGACTTGTGAATAACCCTTGGCCACAAGTCGAGCTTTGTTCCTTGTCACCACACCATGCTCATCTTGCTTGTTGTCGAAGACCCACTTGGTTCCTACAACATTTTGGTTAGGACGTGGAACCAAATGCCATACCTCATTCCTGGTGAAGTTGTTGAGCTCCTCTTGCATCGCCACCACCCAATCTGAATCTTGAAGTGCTTCCTCTACCCTGTGTGGCTCAATAGAGGAAACAAAGAATAATGTTCACAAAAATGAGCAACACGAGATCGAGTAGTTACCCCCTTTTGAATGTCGCCGAGGATGGTGTTCACGGGGTGATCTCGTTGGATTGCTTGGTGGACTCTTGGGTGTGGCGGTCTTGGAACTTGTTCATCTTCCTTATCTTGATCATGGGCATCTCCCCCTTGATCATTGCTCTCCTTTTGAGGTGGCTCAACTTCTTGATCTTCTCCTTCATCATTTTGAGCCTCATCCTCATCTTGAGTTGGTGGAGATGCTTGCATGGAGGAAGATGGTTGATCTTGTGCTTGTGGTGGCTCTTCGAATTCCTTAGGACACACATCCCCAATGGACATGTTCCTCAGCGCGACGCATGGAGCCTCTTCATCATCTAGCTCATCAAGATGAACTTGCTCTACTTGAGAGCCGTTAGTCTCATCAAACACAATGTCACAAGAAACTTCAACTAGTCTAGAGGACTTGTTAAAGACTCTATATGCCCTTGTGTTTAAATCATATCCTAGTAAAAAGCCTTCTACAGCCTTAGGAGCAAATTTAGATTTTCTACCTCTTTTAACAAGAATAAAGCATTTGCTACCAAAGACTCTAAAATATGAAACATTGGGCTTTTTACCGGTTAGGAGTTCGTATGATTTCTTCTTGAGGATTTGGTGTAGATATAACCGGTTGATGGTGTAGCAAGTGGTGTTGACCGCCTCCGCCCAAAACCGATCCGAAGTCTTGTACTCATCAAGCATGGTCCTTGCCATGTCCAATAGAGTTCTATTCTTCCTCTCCACTACACCATTTTGTTGTGGGGTGTAGGGAGAAGAGAACTCATGCTTGATGCCCTCCTCCTCAAGGAAGCCTTCGATTTGAGAGTTCTTGAACTCCGTCCCGTTGTCGCTTCTGATTTTCTTGATCCTTAAGCCGAACTCGTTTTGAGCCCGTCTCAAGAATCCCTTTAAGGTCTCTTGGGTATGAGATTTTTCCTGCAAAAAGAACACCCAAGTGAAGCGAGAATAGTCATCCACAATAACTAGACAGTACTTACTCCCGCCGATGCTTATGTAAGCTATCGGGCCGAATTGGTCCATGTGTAGGAGCTCGAGTGGCCTGTCAGTCGTCATGATGTTCTTGTGTGGATGATGAACACCAACTTGCTTCCCTGCCTGACATACGCTACAAATCCTGTCTTTCTCAAAATAAACATTTGTTAGTCCCAAAATGTGTTCTCCCTTTAGATGTTTGTGAAGATTCTTCATTCCAACATGTGCTAGTCGGCGATGCCAGAGCCAGCCCATGTTAGTCTTAGCAATTAAGCAAGTGTCGAGTTCAGCTCTATCAAAATCTACTAAGTATAGCTGACCCTCTAACACTCTCTTAAATGCTATTGAATCATCACTTCTTCTAAAGACAGTAACACCTACATCCGTAAAAAGACAGTTGTAGCCCATTTTACATAATTGTGAAACTGAAAGCAAGTTATAATCTAAAGAATCTACAAGAAAAACATTGGAAATGGAATGGTCAGGTGATATAGCAATTTTACCCAATCCTTTGACCAAACCTTGATTTCCATCCCCGAATGTGATAGCTCGTTGAGGATCTTGGTTTTTCTCATAGGAGGAGAACATCTTCTTCTCCCCTGTCATGTGGTTTGTGCACCCGCTATCGATGATCCAACTTGAGCCCCCGGATGCATAAACCAACAAAACAAATTTAGTTCTTGATTTTAGGTACCCAAACGGTTTTGGGTCCTTTGACATTAGATACAAGAACTTTGGGTACCCAAACACTAGTCTTTGATCCCTTGTATTTGCCCCCAACATACTTGGTAACTACCTTGCCGGATTTGTTAGTCAAAACATAAGATGCATCAAAAGTTTTAAATGAAATGTTAGAATCATTTGATGCAATAGGAGTTTTCTTCTTAGGCAATTTTGCACAGGTTGATTGCCTAGAACTAGATGTCTCACCCTTATACATAAAAGCATGATTAGGGCCAGAGTGAGACTTCCTAGAGTGAATTCTCCTAATTTTGTGCTCGGGATAACCGGCAGGGTAAAAAATGTAACCCTCGTTATCCTGAGGCATGGGAGCCTTGCCCTTAACAAAGTTAGACAATCTTTTAGGAGGGGCATTAAGTTTGACATTGTCTCCCTTTTGGAAGCCAATCCCATCCTTGATGCCAGGGCATCTCCCACTATAGAGCATGCTTCTAGCAAATTTAAATTTTTCATTTTCTAAGTCATGCTCATTAATTTTGGCATTAAGTTGAGCTATGTGATCATTTTGTTTCTTAATTAAAGCTAGGTGATCATGAATAGCATCAACATTAATATATCTACATCTAGTGCAAATGGAAACATGCTCAACGGTAGATGTGGAGGGTTTGCAAGATTTTAGTTCAACAATCTTAGCATGTAAAATGTCATTTTCACTTCTAAGATTGGAAATGGTAACATTGCAAACATCTAAGTCTTTAGCCTTAGCAATTAATTTTTCATTCTCATTTTTAAGGCTAGCAAGAGAGACATTCAATTCTTCAATCTTAGCAAGTAAACTAACATTATCATCTCTAAGATTGGGAATTGAAACATCACAAGCATTTGAATCAACCTTAGCAATTATTTTAGCATTCTCATTTCTAAGGTTGGCAATAATATCATGGCAAGTGCTTAGCTCACTAGATAGTTTTTCACATTTCTCTACTTCTAGAGCGTAAGCATTTTTAACCTTAACATGCTTCTTGTTTTCTTTAATTAGGAAGTCCTCTTGAGAGTCCAAGAGTTCATCCTTCTCATGAATAGCACTAATTAATTCATTTAATTTTTTATTTTGTTGCATGTTCAGGTTGGCAAAAAGGGTGCGCAAATTATCCTCCTCATCACAAGAGTTATCCTCATCACTAGAGGCTTCATATTTAGTGGAGGATTTTGATTTTACCTTCTTCCTTTTGCCGTCCTTTGCCATGAGGCACTTGTGGCCGACGTTGGGGAAGAGGAGTCCTTTGGTGACGGCGATGTTGGAGGTGTCCTCGTCGGAGGAGGAGTCGGAGGAGCTCTCGTCGGAGTTCCACTCGCGGCACACATGGGCATCGCCGCCCTTCTTCTTGTAGTATCTCTTCTTTTCTCTCCTCTTTCCCTTCTTGTCGTCGCCCCTGTCACTGTCACTTGATATTGGACATTTTGCAATAAAGTGACCGGGCTTACCACACTTGTAGCACACTTTCTTGGAGCGGGACTTGTAGTCCTTCCCTCTCCTTTGCTTGAGGATTTGGTGGAAGTTCTTGATGATGAGCGACATTTCCTCGTTGTCGAGCTTGGAGGCGTCGATGGGGAGTCTACTTGATGTAGACTCTTCCTTCTTCTCCTCCGTTGCCTTGAATGCGACCGGTTGTGCTTCGGGCGTGGAGGGGCCATCTTGCTCGATGATTTTCTTTGAGCCTTTGATCATCAATTCAAAGCTCACAAATTTTCCTATTACTTCCTCGGGAGACATTAGTGTGTATCTAGGATCACCACGTATTAATTGTACTTGCGTAGGGTTAAGAAAAACGAGTGATCTAAGAATAACCTTGACCATTTCATGGTCATCCCATTTTTTGCTCCCGAGGTTGCGCACTTGGTTTACCAAGGTCTTGAGCCGATTGTACATCTCTTGTGGCTCCTCCCCTTGGCGAAGCCGGAAGCGACCGAGCTCCCCCTCGATCGTCTCCCGCTTGGTGATCTTGGTCACCTCGTCTCCTTCGTGTGTGGTCTTGAGTACGTCCCAAATCTCTTTGGCACTCTTCAATCCTTGCACCTTGTTATACTCCTCTCGACTTAGAGAGATGAGGAGTATAGTGGTGGCTTGTTAGTTGAAGTGCATGATTTGGGCCACCTCGTCCTCATCATAATCTTCATCCCCTACGGATGGTACCTGTACACCAAACTCAACAACATCCCATATACTTTTGTGGAGTGAGGTTAGGTGATATCTCATCATATCACTCCACCTAGAATAATCTTCACCGTCAAATGACGGTGGTTTGCCCAATGGGACGGAAAGTAATGGAGTATGCTTAGGAATGCGAGGATAGCATAAGGGGATCTTACTATACTTCTTGCGCTCTTGGCGCTTAGAAGTGACGGACGCGGCGTCGGATCCGGATGTACAGGGCGAGGAAGAATTGGTCTCGTAGTAGACCACTTTCTTCATTTTCTTCTTCTTCTCACCACTCTTGTGCGATCGAATGCGTGAAGGGGATCCATCCTTCTTGTTGTTGGCGGACTCCCTCGATGGAGTCTTCCCATGGCTTGTAGCGGACTTCTCACCGCCGATCACCATCTTCTTGGCGTGATCTCCCGACATCACTTCGAGCGGTTAAGCTCTAATGAAGCACCGGGCTCTGATACCAATTGATAGTCGCCTATAGGGGCGGTGAATAGGGCGAATCTGAAATTTATAAACTTAAGCACAACTACAAGCCAGGTTAGCGTTAGAAATATGAACGAGTCCGAGAGAGAGGGTGAAAAACAAATCGCAAGCAAATAAAGAGTGAGACACAAGGATTTGTTTTACCGAGGTTCGGTTCTTGCAAACCTACTCCCCGTTGAGGTGGTCACAAAGACCGGGTCTCTTTCAACCCTTTCCCTCTCTCAAACGGTCACTTAGACCGAGTGAGCTTCTCTTCTCAATCAAACGAGACACAAAGTCCCCGCAAGGACCACCACACAATTGGTGTCTCTTGCCGCAGTTACAATTGAGTTTGATCACAAGAAAGAATGAGAAAAAGAAGCAATCCAAGCGCAAGAGCTCAAATGAACACAAGTCACTCTCTCACTAGTCACTATTAGATTTGGAATGAACTATGGACTTGGGAGAGGATTTGATCTCTTTGGTGTGTCTTGTATTGAATGCTATAGCTCTTGTAAGGTGTAGGAAGTTGGAAAACTTGGATGCAATGAATGGTGGGGTCGTTGGGGTATTTATAGCCCCAACCACCAAAAGTGGTCGTTGGGAGGCTAACTGTCACATGGCGCACCGGACAGTCCGGTGCGCCACCGGACACTGTTCGGTGTGCCAGCCACGTCAGCCGGCCGTTGGGTTCTGACCGTTGGAGCTCTGACTTGTGGGGCCTCTGGGCTGTCCGGTGGTGCACCAGACAGGTCCTGTAGACTGTCCGGTGCCCCTTCTGCGCGTGCTCTGACTCTGGCGTGCACTGTAGCGCATTCAATGCGGTTGTAGTCGACCGTTGGCGCGAAGTAGTCGTTGCTCTGCTGGCACACCGGACAGTCCGGTGTGACACCGGACAGTCCGGTGAATTATAGCGGAGCGGCCTCCCATTTTCCCGAAGGTAGCGAGTTCAGCGTCAAGTTCCCTGGTGCACCGGACACTGTCCGGTGGCACACCGGACAATCCGGTGCGCCAGACCAGGGCGCCTTTTGGGATGTCTTTAGCTCTCTTTATTTGAACCCATCTTTGGTCTTTTTATTGGCTTGTTGTGAACCTTTGGCACCTATAAAACTTATAGACTAGAGTAAACTAGTTAGTCCAATTATTTGTGTTGGGCAATTCAACCACCAAAATCAATTAGGAAAAGGTGTAAGCCTATTTCCCTTTCAGTATTCCTTCCTTTCCTTGTGCCTTACTACAGCACAATCAATCCAACTCAAAAGTAATAGGTGACGATAGCTACTTTATTACATCCTGCCTTGGTCTGTCGGCAATTATGTGAAAACTAAAAAGAAAAAAGCAAACCTCAAGAGATTTAGTCGCTGGTTAATTCACCCCATAGACCCACTTCTCCGCATTGCTGGTATAAGAGACCAGCTCCTTGGGTTCAAACCACAAGGCGATCTCATCCTTTGCTGTCTCCAGGCCATCACTTCCATGAATGATGTTTCTGGTGTGTTCATAACAAGCTTGTGAGTTTGTTGTAATAAGCTTGCATGATGCGAAACGCAAACCTCAAGAGAAAAGGTAAGGTACTTAACCTTCCCACAACAATGCCAAGGTCGCCCCTGATGGTTCCTGGTTCATATTTCTGTGGGTCTGTGGCACCAATTAGTTTTCTCCCATACTTGATGACACCCTCTCCTTCCCAAACCTAGAGAAAATCAGTCACCTTTTGTTGTCCATGTATGTAAGCACAACTCTTTCTGTAGGGATGTTCGTTCCTTCTTACCATTGCAAGTACAGGGCCAAAGCTGAGGAAGTCACACAACCCATTGAAGAAAGGCCTTTCCTTGAGATCATGGTAGTGTTTCTCAGCGAATCCTTTGGATGGGACAATCAGCTTGATGGCAACAAGCTTGTAGCCTTTTATCTTGAATTGGGATGCACAAGTTGACTTTCAAAAGTCGGAAAGCAACAAAATATCTCCCTTCGGACTCCTAACTCGACTCCCGCAGAGATCTCCAAGAAATGTGCCAGTGCGCTAATTAATGGTTCCAAATGAAACTGCATGCATCAATAACTCACCAGGTACGGATCCAGTGAGTCGAATCTGAGCACCACATCAGCGAGAACCCCTGGGAGGAAGACGAGTCGAGCATCGTGAAATGAAAGAGTCAGAGCCGTTGTAGAGCACAAGCAAACAGAAGGTAGGTACCAAAGAGAACCCACACCATTCTTGTCCGGTATGAGGAACGAGGTGATGGCGGCGCCGACATTGGCGAGGCGGACCCGGATACTCCCGTCGTCTAGATCAAAGAGCTCCGGCGCAAGCGGATGCGACACGAGCTTCGGGAGGATCAGCGGCCTCGGAGAGGACAATCGGAGGCGGAGCAGCGGCGTGGGGGCGGAGAAGATGGTGACGGAGGCGAGCAGGTAGACGGAGGCGAGGAGGATGAGGAAGAAGGGCGGGGTGGCGCGGAGCACCCTGCTGGCCGCGGGGACCACGAGGTGAATGTGATTGTGAATCTGGGAGTGGAGATCCTGGAACCTGTTGGACGGGAGATGGTGGAGGAGTGGGTGCGGCTGCGGCTGCGGCAGCGGGCGGGTCGGGGTGCGAGGAGCCCGAGGGGAGAGCGAGTGGTTGTGATGGTGAACTCCTACCAGCTGCTCCATTTCCTCTGGCGGGAAGAGGGAGGAGGGAGGGAGGAGGGGGCCGGCGCCCGGCGGCGTACCTAGCGTCCTGGCGGCTCTGGACTCTGGCCGGAGTCTGGAGTCTGCGCGATGTGGTAGTGGCTGCCGGCTGAGGATGGCTAGGCGGCTGGCGGGGCTGAGGACGTGTAGGGTTTGAGGACGGCCCAGGAAGGCCCATTAATTCTATAGCGACCCACCGCTAGTCCCCGACGACATATATAGCGACCAACCATAAGTTGTTAAAATTCTAGACTTTTAGCGACCAACCGACTATTGCTACAAAAGGATTTAGCGACTGACCGTCGGTCCCTAACCTTTAGCAACCAACAGTTGGTACCTAATAAGGGTCGCTAAAGATCAACCGTCGTGTAGTGACCTATTTATAGAAAAGTTATACAACTTCGACTGAAATTACAAACATGCCTACAAAGTTCATACACATGATTTACAAATATAATAGGGGCATCATTGTATTTTCCCTTTCTATTTGTTTCACAAGTCTTGGACTTATTCCCCTTCATCTCTTTTTGCGCTCGAAGCTTTCTCCAAGCCGAGGTCGCTGACCTCGGCTCGCACCTTCGTTGCATGCGTGTATAGACGAAGCTTCTTTACACGCTGCTTTGGCCAAAGGCCATCTTCGTCCATCCTTTGCTATATACCTGTTGGGGCGAAGGCGAACACGCCACCCTTCGCTCGTCGACTTCGTTCTCACCTTGCGCAGGCGAAGGCTGAATCCACAACCCGCCAAGACAGGCCAAGGGCGCTAACCGGACGGAGGCCTGTTCGACCTCTTTCGCTCACACGAGACAAGACGAAGGCCCCGCCGAAGTCTACGGGACCTCCCACTCCCTCACCACTGAGGCCCATGTGCAATTCTGCCCATAGAGTTGGGCCCCACGAGGACATGTGTGATTAGAGTCGTGTCTATAATAAAGTTTACCGTAATGACTGTCTGTAACGTCCCCTCGTGGGAATATTCTGGGGATAAACCAGGTACTCGAGGGTCTAAATGTCTGTGATAGGGGCAAGCGGCCCCTCGAGTACCTATAAATACTCTCGTACTGTGCCCAGGCATAGAGAGATCAACAAGGCTTTTGGCATCCCGTGTTAAGCTTTGCAAACTCTCTCCCTACTTTCCCGTTGGATCAACCTGTCTTGGAGGGCTGGTTCCAACAATACCTAAAGCACATTTGCTTACACCGAAGTAAAGATGTTTTGAGGACCTTTAGCAAGGCAGGCTCCCAATAGTAGCCACTTGCGGAATGAGTTCGATTCTTCATAATGATCTTAGATCACCAAAATCATTATTGGGAGGCCTTGCGCCAAAGTCCCAAAAACACCTTCTCGAAGCTCGTTATGGAGAAGGTGAAATACACAATTCAGTACAAAGAGAGTTAGACTCGCGGTCCACCAGACGGGGGAGAAGGTGAAGGCGACATTGCCTGCGCGCGCGAAATTTTTCACGACTTGCACCTCTTCGCGCCCACTTATCAGTATAAAAGTGATACAGCGAGTGGGAGCGAGTCACATTTACTGCCCCCAACCACTTGCTGCCAAAATTTTCTGTTACTCCGAAACTCTGCATCTAACACCACTTCGGAAGTAGTTTCGACATAACATCTTCTGGCGTAATTCCCTTAGATGGCGAGGATCCGCTCGACTGCTAAGTTGATCACTCCTACTTCTTCGGAGGCACTTTAGGATATTGTGCCCATTTCCGAAGCTATGAGAGCTTCGTCATCATTGAGACCTGCGAAGGAGCTCCCGAGGGATAGCCCATTGAAGCCAAGCTATATTGAGATAGGTCGATCCATCCTGAAGGGAAAAGATTTGCAAACTATGAAGAAGATTGGTTACTTCAATAGCAAGGTCAACGTGCGGCTCCCTGGTGACGGTACACTTTTGTGTTTTAAGTCCAATGCCCATGTCCTTTATCGACCGCCACATCAACTATCAATCATTATCAACACTAGTACTAACAAAGTGCTCGTGCGTCGCTACGATTCTCTTTTATGCTTGAGCATAAAATATAAAACATAAAGACATGTATATTATTGGCTAGGTGAATTTGAATGTATATTTAGAGCCAACAACCATGATTCAAATTCTCATTTGTGCATAATTTTAGCTTTTTATCATATAAATGTGAGGGACAACAATGGTCCAAATGTTTCTTCACAATTTGTTAGGGTCCTAAATTAATTTTAGTTCCAAAATGAATAGAAATATGATCTGATCCTAATTCGACCTTTAAATTTTATAGTATAAAATTTAGAGCTCATTATCACCCCTATATACAGCAGATCCGTGGACAACTCGAGAGCACTTAAGGTTATCTAACATATGTTGTTGTATATGGCACCTCTGAGTAGAGCCAAAGGTGGGGAAACGGGTACCACCTCATTTCTAGGCTGTTAGTGGAAACCTAGAGGCAACGAGTCTGATGGCTCACTGCTACGGGCACGGTGGTTGCGATGCTCGCTGGCTCGCTGCCACTCTTGTCCCACAAGAGCTGCGAATGCGAAACTAGAGGTTGCGATGCTATGGAAGATGATGCTGCTAGCTCTTACCGGTAAACTGTTCTTTTTAAAATTCTTGCCAAAAATCAAGATTAAGTGGGGTTTTAAAAACCTTGCTCCTAATCAAGGAGAGGAGTTTCTTTGGAACACATAAATTTCACGTTGAACATATTGAAAATTAATATGTACTGCAAAAGAAACAATTTTATTTGAGGCACCCGTTACCACATTACAGTAAACTAACAAACATCCGACGGTCACTTTATCTCCGACGGCTGCCTACGAGGCCGTCGGACGTAATCTTATGTCCGACGGCCACAACGGGCTCTCGGAAATACCGTCTTATCTCCGACGGCTATGTACGAGGCCGTCGGATATAAGATTATGTCCGACGGCTGTCAGCGTAGCCGTCGGACGTAATCTTATATCCGACGGCCTCGTACATAGCCGTCGGAGGTAAGGTTTTTTAACACGGGCAGAGACCGGCGCGCGGTTCATTTTCACGTGCGCTCGCCCTTTTCTCTCTTCTCTCTCTCTGCCCGTCGCCGCCGCCGCCGTCGACGCGGTCCACGACGCCGCCCACTGCCCCGCCGCCCCGCCTCCCACTGCCCCGCCGCCGCCCATTGCCCCGGCGCCGTCGACGCCGTCCCATCGCCGCCCCGCCCGCCCGCTGTCGACGCCCGCCACCGGCCACCGGCCGCGGCCCCGGCCCCGCTCGCCCCATCGCCCACACCGCCGGTGCTGCCCCGTCGCTGCCGGCCACATCTCCGCCCGCGCCGGAATTGCCAAGCCCTATTCTCTAAGTAAGTATTTTTAGTTTTATTTTGTATATATTAGTATTGTTTTGTAGTTTCTAATGTTGTTATTAAATATTTAGTATGTTAAATAATGTTTATCTTATTATATCCGAGGGCCTAAATTTGATTATATGGCGAAATTTGATTATGTAATTAATTTAGTTTGTTTTCGTTTACTTAGTGGTGCTTAGATAATTTAAATTTTTAATTTTCGAGGGTAATTATTATGCCCTCGAAAATAAGGTCATTTTATATGATTTGTCACCCGTGATAATGTTATGTAGTGGTGTCTATATAATTTAAATTATTAATTTCCGAGGGTAATTATTATGCCCTCGGAAATAAGGTTATTTTATATGATTTAGGGTCCCGTTAAATTATTTTCCTTTTATTAGTGTGGTTTATTAGATTAGAGACGTGATTAACTTAACTAATCAAGTTAACATCTCGTATCTAGTATGGAGGAGGATCGTCGATGGATGTATGAAGGTTGGAAGAAAAGAGGTGCTCTATCAAGTGAGTGGGTTGCCAAGACTGACGCGTTTCTCGACCGTGCTTTTGCTCGGTCAGAGACTGGAACCGATGTTAGGTGCCCTTGTACCAAGTGTCGGAACATTTATTTCCTTGACAGGAGGACTATGTCGATAGATCTTTGCAAGAACGGTTATATGCTAGGCTATGAGGTGTGGGTGCACCACGGTGAGGACCCACCTCCTCATATTGTATCGGAAGTTCAGTCACATGAAGAGGAGGACTACGATAGGATGGAAGAGATGCTTGATGATGTACGCCATGAGCTTCTAACCGTCGATTCGGAGAACCCCGGTCAACCCACCGAGTATGAGGATCCAGCTACAACTGAGGTTCAGAAGTTCTTCGAGCTCCTTAAAGCTGCCTAAGAGCCGTTGCATGAGCACACAAAAGTGACCGTCCTTGTATTTGTGACTCGACTTATGGCTATTAAGTCTAAGTTTGCATTCTCAAACAACTGTTACAAGGAGCTTTTGAACTTGATCAGTGATGTACTTCCGGAGAATCACAAGATACCAAAGTACATGTATCAATCTAAAAAGTTGTTATCTGGGCTCGGTATGGACTACGAAAAAATCGATGTCTATGAAAATAATTGTATGCTTTTCTGGAAGAAGACCGCGGGTGAGAAGAAGTGTACTGTATGTGGTGAGCGTAGATTCGTTGAGGTTGAAAACGACGATGGTTTGACCGTGACTACGAAGATTGCACGTAAGGAGCTTCGTTACATGCCTCTTATACCACGGTTGAAACGTTTGTTCATCTCCAAGAATACAGCCAGACACATGAGGTGGCACAAAGAAGGGGTACGTGAGAATCCAAATGTCATGGTGCACCCAGCTGATACAGATGCATGGAAGGCACTAGATGCTTTTGATTCCAGCTTTGCTGATGAAGTGCGGAATGTCCACTTCGGTTTGGCAACAGATGGTTTCTCGCCATTTGTCGGGGACCATAATTAGGGGTACCCTCAAGACGCCTAATTCTCAGCTGGTAACCCCCATCAGCATAAAGCTGTAGAGGCCTGATGGGTGCGATTAAGTCAGGGATCAGTCCATACGAGTGACTCGATCACGCCTCGTCCGAGCCTAGCCTCGGACAAGGGCAGCCGACCCCGAGGGGTTTCCGTCTCGCCCGAGGCCCCCCTTTAACGGCGGACACATCTCCGGCTCGCCCGAGGCCATGCCTTCGCTAAGAAGCAACCCTGACTAGATCGCCGCACCGACCGACCGAGTCGCAGGGGCATTTAACGCAAAGGTGGCCTGACACCTTTATCCTGACGCGCGCCCCCCGGCAGAGCCGAAGTGACCGCCGTCACTTCGCCGCGCCACTGACCGGTCTGACAGAAGGACAGCGCCGCTTGCGCCACTCCGACTGCAGTGCCACTTGACAGAGTGAGGCTGACAGGCAGTCAGGCCCTGCCAAAGGCGCCATAGGAAACTCCGCTCCGCCCGACCCAGGGCTCGGACTCGGGCTAGGACCCGGAAGACGGCGAACTCCGCTCCGCCCGACCCCAGGGCTCGGACTCGGGCTAAGACCCGGAAGACGGCGAACTCCGCTCCGCCCGACCCCAGGGCTCGGACTCGGGCTAAGACCCGGAAGACGACGAACTCCGCTCCGCCCGACCCCAGGGCTCGGACTCGGGCTAGGACCCGGAAGACGGCGAACTCCGCTCCGCCTGACCCAGGGCTCGGACTCGGGCTAAGACCCGGAAGACGGCGAACTCCGCTCCGCCCGACCCCAGGGCTCGGACTCGGGCTAGGACCCGGAAGACGGCAAACTCCGCTCCGCCCGACCCAGGGCTCGGACTCGGGCTAAGACCCGGAAGACGGCGAACTCCGCTTCGCCCGACCCCAGGGCTCGGACTCGGGCTAAGACCCGGAAGACGGCGAACTCCGCTCTGCCCGACCCCAGGGCTCGGACTCGGGCTAAGACCCGGAAGACGACGAACTCCGCTTCGCCCGACCCCAGGGCTCGGACTCCGCCCTGACCTCTGCCGAACGACCTCCGCCTCGCCCGACCCAGGGGCTCGGGCTCGGCCTCGGCAACGGAAGACAGATTCGACCCCAGCTTCGGAGGAGCCCCCACGTCGCCCGACCTCGGGCGCGGGCCCGCCACGTCAACAGGGAGCGCCATCATCACCCTACCCCGAGCCGACTCGGGCCGCAGAGAACAAGACCGGTGTCCCATCTGGCCAGCTCCGCCAGATAGGCAATGATGGCGCCCCGCGTGCCCTGTGACGACGGCGGCTCTCAGCCCCCTTACGGAAGCAGGGGGACGTCAGCAAAGACTCGACCGCTCCGACAGCTGTCCCTCCGCCAAGCTCCGTTGCTCCTCCGACAGCCACGACATCACAACAGCAGGGTGCCAAGATCTCTCCGGCTGCCACATTGGCATGTACTTAGGGCGCTAGCTCTCCCTCCGCTAGACACGTAGCACTCTGCTACACCCCCCATTGTACACCTGGATCCTCTCCTTACGACTATAAAAGGAAGGACCAGGGCCTTCTTAGAGGAGGTTGGCCGCGCGGGACGAGGACGAGACAGGCGCTCTCTTGGGGCCGCTCGCTTCCCTCACCCGCGTGGACGCTTGTAACCCCCCTACTGCAAGCGCACCCGACCTGGGCGCGGGACGAACACAAAGGCCGCGGGATTTCCACCTCTCTTCACGCCCGTCTCCGGCCACCTCGCTCTCCCCCCTTCGCGCTCGCCCACGCGCTCGACCCATCTGGGCTGGGGAACGCGGCACACTCACTCGTCGGCTCGGGGACCCCCCGGTCTCGAAACGCCGACAGTTGGCGCGCCAGGTAGGGGACCTGCTGCGTGCTGACGAACAGCTTCCCGTCAAGCTCCAGATGGGCAGTCTCCAGCAACCTCTCCGGCCCGGAACGGTGCTCCGTTTCGGGAGTCTTGAGTTCATGTCCTTCGACGGCAGCTACGACATGATACTCCTTCCACCACCGCGCGACAACGACAATGGCGGCCGACAACCCGCCCGCCGGCGGCGGAATCGACGACATCTTCCCCGCGTGGTGGAAGAACAACGTTCGAGCTCGCCCCGTCCTCTCCCCCGCCAACGGAGGAGGAGGCGGGGCAACCAAGGCCAAGCGGGAGGCCGCGCTTCATCGGCCGTCGAGCGAATCGACGTTCCCAGCGCCCCGACGGAAGGCACGCCGGGCGTCGACCTCGCGTTCGAGACGAAGGCAAGCGCCGTCCCCCCGCGACGCACTGATCCCGAGCAAGAAGACGACGCCAGCGCGCTCGCGGAGGGCTTGCAGGACGTCGCCCTTGTACCTGAGACGACGGTGCAACCAGTCCCCGATGTGACTAAGTCGCTCCTCGTCGACCAAAAGGTACTGACTAACTCCCATCTTATGTCATTTCGACTCCGCCTCAACCCGCCTAGCGACCTCGCTTTGGCGGGCACTCTCGTTGAGGCGAGTGCAACCCCACCGGGGTTTCGTATGCGGTCGCCTTGGGACCGATTAATGGACGTCTCGACCTACGGGCCCTCTGGGTCCGAGGAAGATGACGCTCCCAGCATCTGTTGGGATTTCTCCGGATTTGGCAACCCCAGTGCCATGCGAGACTTCATGACCGCATGTGACTACTGCCTCTCCGACTGTTCCGACGGTAGCCGCAGCCTTGACGATGAGGACTGCGGCCCAAGCCGCGAATGTTTCCACGTCGAGCTAGGGGATCCCTCCGAAGGCAACCATCTTGGCATGCCGGAGGACGGTGATCTTCCTAGGCCGGTGCCTCGTGCTGACATCCCGCGGGAGTTAGCTGTGGTCCCCGTTCCGGCGGGGGGTCACGACCCACAGCTCGAGCAAGTCCGCGGGGCGCAGGCCAGGCTCGACGAGGGAGCAGGAGCGCTTGAGCCGGTCCGCCGGGACGTCGGGCAGGTATGGGCGGGCCAACCCCCGGCCGGAGAAATACGTCACCTGCCCCAAGGTTTCCAACACCGCGTCGCCAACGACGTCAGGGTCAGGCTGTAACACCCTGAATTTGGGGGTATAAAATTTCTTTTCTGATATCCACCAAATTCAGGTGTTACCCTCTTACTTTCCTTCTTTTATACTCTTTTTTCTAAATAGTGGAGAGTTATTTTATTATACATATAAATTTTTAGCGTAGTAGAATAAAATCCTAGAGAAGCTTTGATTGTTGCATTCATGCCATTGCATAGTGTTTATGAGTGCAAAAAGTTTTCGAAATATGTAAAATTAACTCGAGCATGTTTTGGGAGATTTTCTAACCATTCAGAACTTATTTCGAGTATTAATCGTGAAATCAAGATTCTCTGATATTATTTTTATCCCTAAAATTTAGTGTTTGCAAAAGCTAAAATATTCCAAAAAAACTTGATAATATATGTATATTTTTTTCTTCTTCCTCTCGTCGGGCTTGTTCCAGACCACGTGCCCTTTTTCGCGAGATCACTGAACCGTTTCTCGCGAACGACATGCTGCTCGTGTCGGTTATCCTCGTCTATCCCTGTCTACTCTTCCGACGTCTATCTCATCATCCTAGGCCCGCGGGCCAGCTCCGACTATCTTCGTCTAATTTTATCTAACCATGCCTATCACACGTCTAACTCTGTCTCCATCTTACACTGTCTCGCGCAACCGTCTCTTTCGCTCGCGATCCACAACAAATTTAGTGACCATCTCCAGCGCCCTGTGGCCCAGCCACGTCACGTGTTGAGCGTGCTGGCACAGCCGTGCCTAGCCGCTCCCTGCCCTCGGGACCTACCGGGCAGTCTCCCCCGCCGGAGCGTGGCACTACGCCATGGGTCCCATTTGTCATCTCCCTCAAAACTGCCTATCCCCGTCCATCTTGCCCACGATGCAGTCCATCTTTCCCAGATGCAGAAAAGCACCAACCGCCCACCCATGCCGACCATTTGAACAACCCCTGCAACTCCCTCACCCCGCTCCCGTCTCTCTAGCGCCTCCTTGCCCTCGGGCACGACCAGCCCTTTCAGGCGGCGTAGCTTTGCCCTTGGCTCTCCTGCGCAGCTCGGCGTGGCTCGGCTCCAGCGAGTGGGTGAAGAAACCCCAACGCCAAGCACCTTCCCCACCGGAGCTTCGCTGACCTGCTGTCCATGTTTCTCCTCGCCGTGCTTCATCGTGATGGTCTGATGAGGTGAGGTCATCTACCCCCTTCCCTCGTCTATCTTGCTCTCGCTCCGCCCCACCGTAGCTAGCTGCAGCGCGCCAGCCATGCCTGATCTCGCTACGAGTCGCAGCTCCAATCCATGTCGTTCGCTGGTCGACCTGCCGTGGTCGTGTCGTTACGTGTCTCCGTTGGTTGTGCGCAGCTGCGGCAAGGCGCTAACTCCAGCCAGTCGGAGCCTCAGCCCTAGGCTCGCAACCCCGGCCTCGGCAACCGCTCAGCCCCACTTCATTTTCCCACTCCGCCACACCCCTCTTCAATACACAGCTCTACACGACATCCCTTCCCTCGGACCTCGCTGCGCTACAATTTTGATCCTGCCCCTACCTCCGACGTCCTGCTTCGTGTGCATGCAACTGGAGAAGAAGCCCCTTGTCTGTGCGTGTCGGCGAGCCGCGCAACGCTGGCCAGTGAGACCCGCGTCATGGCTGCATGCGCCATCCGTGCGTAATTGCAGTTACGGGAAGGAGAAAGATGGAGAGAAGAAAGACAAGAACTGTTGTGTGGACCCTACCTACATGCAGCATGCAGCACCCAGGCGCGATCCCATTTTCCTACCGTCATCACGTCATGCAAGTATGCACAAATCGTGTGTGGGTCCCACCTGCACATGATCTCCTCACGGCACGTCATGAGGGAAAAGAGAACAGCCCTGCGTCGGATCTGGTGCGTCCGTGACTTTGTAGCCCTCCATATGGCTTGGGTCTGTCCAATAACCTTGAGCCACATCATCCCGATTTTACGTAGGTTTTATCTTTTACCTAAAAAATTCCATTTTGATCCGTTCTACTTGGTTAGTTCCATAATAATATCATCTACATGTTAATAATATTGTTTCACCATATCACATGTTTTAGTTAGTTAACTATTTATTTCTTTATCCAATAATTATTAAAATAGCGATTTAATTAAAACTAAGTTATAATTTTAATTTGTACTTTATAAGTATATGTTAATGTGATTATACCAACTCAAATGTTTTCATTCAGTACTTAGTATAAATAAAATATCAGTTAGTGATTCTCGCGCGTTCACATCGTGCACCGTAAATCCCGCGCCCTCACTATCGAGTTCGCGCGTGTCGCACGTGCTATTTCACGTGTCTGCGCGTCGCTCGCATGTGCCGCGTGTTGTCCGCACGCGTTACTGAAATATTTTGCTTATAATCGCTCATGTTAATAACGTTAATTCGACATGTCACATATTTTAGATAATTAACTTTAGGTTTGCTCGACTAATATTTATTTGATTAATATTCTAACTAGATTAAATGTGTAGTGTTCCACTTGGGCTTTTATAATAAATATTAACATGGCAAAGATTAACTTAACTACTTTCTATTTATTTAATATTTGTTTAGTATAGGCGTGTCACCTATTTAGTTTTTTCTCACCTGTCGCGCGTGCTGTTTCGCACTTGGTGGCGTTCTCATTCGCGCTAGGTCGCGTGCGGTCGTGTTGTTTCACGCGTTACGTATTTTGTCTCGCTCCGCTAACTCGTCCCGCTTAGAGTCGTTGTTGTTATTTAAATTACTTATTTAACTGATAGATGTTAGCGTAGCAGATTAATCGAAACTAAATGGTAGAGATTATTTATAGTTGATAAGGTCGAATTAAATGTTATAGTTAATATTTGTTTAACGTAAGTGCGCTAACTTCTCAACCGTAGCTTCGAGTTCGATGTTTCTTTTTCCTCTCGAGACAGTAATAGCGCGCTCTATTTCGTTCTGCATGTTTTATAATATTTTTCCTTTGTATGATGTAATGTTCTTATGCATGTATATGTTTGTTTCCTTGTGCCTGTTCGTGTTCACTTCGCGTTGCGACAAGATCACGATTCGTTTCCGAGCTTCGAGGAATCGACGGTCAAGCGTTAGCGACCAAGTGATCCGGATCTTCGAGTTCTACAAAGTTGAAGACCCTGAGCATCTGTTTGGTGAAGGCAAGTGTCCTCTGACCTATTATGTCTCATTCACTTATAATTCACTGTCCCGCATTACTTAATTGAAACCAAAGGATTGACTAGCTTTGTATTTACCTTGTCCTTGATTACCTTCTGGGTTATTATGGTTAGCTTCATGCTATTGCTTTACTTTAATCAATGAATATGATGTGATTACTTATGATACGACGATGTTATCCCGATGATGGTCCTGTGATACTTTAGGGGACTCAGGCTGTTTCCTGAGTGCCTCTCCGTAAGGACCTGTTCGGGGAGCGACACCCCGGGAAAAACAGTGCAACCATGAGGGTGATATGGGACGCCCTTGGCCAAGTAATTAGGGAAGTCTTATGTTGGGTGCTGGTTTTTGGTCATTGGGAAACGGAGGCATCTGTTATGGCTCCTGTATTCTCGCTCAGGGATCTGGGTACGGGCATCGTCCCACGGCTTTTTCCTGAGGGCAGAGGTATAGGTTTTGGGACGTCAGATGGACTTTATGCAATGGTCATTTCCAACATTCGCATAGTGAGGACCCTAGGGAAAAGCCACGTAGTGAGACCCTGCTAGTTCACCTTGGAAGTGATCAATGGGGAGTCGCGATCCTCGGGCAGAAAGGGAATCACGGCTCATGGGTAAAGTGTGCAACCTCTGCAGAGGGTAATGAAACTGATATATCAGCCGTGCTCACGGTTAAGAGCAGCCTTGGGATCCTCTTTGATTAGAGATACTTTGACCAGAGATGGTTGGTTTGCAGGTGGTGATGAGGATGATGGTTTTTTTATTATGATTATGGTAATGGTAAGTGGTATTCTTTCCGTTTGGAAAGGGTACTTTGGGTTAAGAACTTGGGTTAATGCTAAAACCTGGCTTTCTACTAGTAATAATAACCTGACCAACTAAAAGCAACTGCTTGACTTAACCCCACATAAAGCTAGTCCACTACAGCCAAACGGGACATTTGCTGAGTACGTTGATGTGTACTCACCCTTGCTTTCACAAAACACCAGGTTGCCTTTGGTGCAATCTATGCTCAGGTAAAGAAGAAGTCGTCGAGGCGGATCTCCAGGAGTTCTAGGACTTCGACGAGTTCGAGGATTAGGCTAGCGATCTCCCCCAGTCAGCTGCCTGTGGTGGGTTGTTTACGTTGGCTACGTTTCGATTCTGTGTACTTTGATTTATATTATGTAAATGGCTCTAGTCTATAATATTACTACTTACTCTTTATTGTAATTCGAAGCATTGTGCTATGATGAGTCATTTATGTAATCGCCGTGTACGTGAATTACTGATCCTGGCACGTACATGGTTCGCATTCGGTTTACCTTCAAAACCGGGTGTGACACAGGCCGCCGCCCGCGTCCAGCGGGGTCGGTCAGAACCTGGCAGCCGCAGCGATGCTCCTCCGCACGATGTCGGAGCCATCAACCACCGAGGGTCGGCGAATCCAGGGAGAGCTCAAGAATCTTCTGGAAGGCGCTGCGGCCCGACGGGCCGAGAGCTCTACCTCCCGAAGGCAGGGGTACCCCTCGGAACCTCATGCCACGACTTCCCGATTCATGCGGGAAGCCTCGGTCTACACCGGGCGCACGCGCAACACCGCGCCTGCGGCCCCGGGCCACCTCGGCAACGAGCACCATCATCGCGACCGTCGGGCCCACCTCGACGAAAGGGTGCGCCGAGGCTACCACCCCAGGCATGGGGGACGCTACGACAGCGGGGAGGATTGGAGTCCGTCGCCCGAACCACCCGGTCCGCAGGCCTTCAGTCGGGCCATCCGACGGGCGCCGTTCCCGACCCGGTTCCGACCCCCGACTACTATCACAAAGTACTCGGGGGAAACGAGACCGGAACTGTGGCTCGCGGACTACCGCCTGGCCTGCCAACTGGGTGGGACGGACGACGACAACCTCATCATCCGCAACCTCCCCCTGTTCCTCTTCGACACTGCTCGCGCCTGGTTGGAGCACCTGCCTCCGGGGCAGATCTCCAACTGGGATGATTTGGTCCAAGCCTTCGCCAGCAATTTCCAGGGCACGTACGTGCGCCCCGGGAATTCCTGGGACCTCCGGAGCTGCCGGCAACAGCCGAGAGAGTCTCTCCGGGACTACATCCGGCGATTCTCGAAGCAGCGCACCGAGCTGCCCAACATCACCGACTCGGATGTCATCGGCGCGTTCCTTGCCGGCACCACCTGCCGTGACCTGGTGAGCAAGTTGGGTCGCAAGACCCCCACCAGGGCGAGCGAGCTGATGGACATCGCCACCAAGTTCGCCTCTGGCCAGGAGGCGGTCGAGGCTATCTTCCGAAAGGACAAGCAGCCCCAGGGCCGCCCATCGGAAGAGGCTCCCAAGGCGTCTACTCCGCGCGGCGCCAAGAAGAAAGGCAAGAAGAAGTCGCAATCGAAACGCGACGCCGCCGACGCGGACCTTGTCGCCGCCACCGAGTACAAGAACCCTCGGAAGCCCCCCGGAGGTGCTAACCTCTTCGACAAGATGCTCAAGGAGCCGTGCCCCTATCATCAGGGGCCCGTCAAGCACACCCTCGAGGAGTGCGTCATGCTTCGGCGCCACTTCCACAGGGCCGGGCCACCCGCGCAGGGTGGCAGGGCCCGCGACGACGACAAGAACGAAGATCACCAAGCAGGAGAGTTCCCCGAGGTCCGCGACTGCTTCATGATCTACGGTGGGCATACGGCGAATGCCTCGGCTCGGCATCGCAAGCAGGAGCGCCGGGAGGTCTGCTCGGTGAAGGTGGCGGCGCCAGTCTACCTAGACTGGTCCGACAAGCCCATCACCTTCGACCAAGCTGACCACCCCGACCACGTGCCGAGCCCGAGAAAATACCCGCTCGTCGTCGACCCTGTCATCGGCGACGTCAGGCTCACCAAGGTCCTGATGGACGGGGGCAGCTGCCTCAACATCATCTACGTCGAGACCCTCAGGCTCCTGCGCGTCGATCTGTCCTCCGTCCGGGCAGGCGCTGCGCCCTTCCACGAGATCATCCCTGGGAAGCGCGTCTAGCCCCTCGGACGACTCGACCTTCCCGTCTGCTTCGGAACGCCCTCCAACTTCCGAAGGGAGACCTTGACGTTCGAGGTGGTCGGGTTCCGAGGAACCTACCACGCGGTACTGGGGAGGCCATGCTACGCGAAGTTCATGGCCGTCCCCAACTACACCTACCTGAAGCTCAAGATGCCGGGCCCCAACGGGGTCATCACCGTCGGCCCCACGTACAAACACGCGTTCGAATGCGACGTGGAGTGCGTGGAGTACGCCGAGGCCCTCATCGCCGACCTGGAGAACCTCTCCAAAGAGGTGCCAGACGTGAAGCGTCATGCCGGCAACTTCGAGCCAGCGGAGACGGTTAAGGCCGTCCCTCTCGACCCCAGTGGCGACACCTCCAAGCAGATCCGGATCGATTCCGGGCTCGACCCCAAATAGGAAGCAGTGCTCGTCGACTTTCTCCGCGCAAACGTCGACGTCTTTGCGTGGAGTCCCTCGGACATGCCCGGCATACCGAGGGATGTCGCCGAGCACTCGCTGGATATTCGGGCCGGAGCCCGACCCGTCAGGCAGCCTCTGCGCCAATTCGACGAGGAGAAGCGCAGAGTGATAGGCGAGGAGATCCACAAGCTAATGGCAGCAGGGTTCATCAAAGAGGTATTCCATCCCGAATGGCTTGCCAACCCTGTGCTTGTGAGGAAGAAAGGGGGGAAATGGCGGATGTGTGTAGACTACACTGGTCTCAACAAAGCATGTCCGAAGGTTCCCTACCCTCTACCTCGCATCGATCAAATCGTGGATTCCACCGCTGGGTGCGAAACCCTGTCCTTCCTCGATGCCTACTCAGGGTATCACCAAATCCGGATGAAAGAGTCCGACCAGCTCGCGACTTCTTTCATCACGCCCTTCGGCATGTACTGCTATGTCACCATGTCGTTCGGTTTGAGGAATGCGGGCGCGACGTACCAGCGGTGCATGAACCATGTGTTCGGCGAACACATCGGTCGCACAGTCGAGGCCTACGTCGATGACATTGTAGTCAAGACAAGGAAGGCTTCCGACCTCCTCTCCGACCTTGAAGTGACATTCTGATGTCTCAAGGCGAAAGGAGTCAAGCTCAATCCCGAGAAGTGTGTCTTCGGGGTGCCCCGGGGCATGCTCCTGGGGTTCATCGTCTCCGAGCGAGGCATCGAAGCCAACCCGGAGAAGATCGCAGCTATCACCAGCATGGGGCCCATCAAGGACTTAAAAGGCGTACAGAGGGTCATGGGATGTCTCGCGGCCCTGAGCCGCTTCATCTCACGCCTCGGCGAAAGAGGTCTGCCTCTGTACCGCCTCCTAAGGAAGGCCGAGTGTTTCGCTTGGACCCCTGAGGCCGAGGAAGCTCTTGGGAACCTGAAGGCGCTCCTTACAAAGGCGCCTATCTTGGTGCCCCCAGCTGATGGAGAAGCCCTCTTGGTCTACGTCGCCGCGACCAATTAGGTGGTTAGCGCCGCGATTGTGGTCGAGAGGCAAGAAGAAGGGCATGCATTGCCCGTTCAGAGGCCAGTCTACTTCGTCAGCGAGGTACTGTCCGAAACCAAGATCCGCTACCCACAAATTCAGAAGCTGCTGTACACAGTGATCCTGACGAGGCGGAAGTTGCGGCATTACTTCGAGTCTCATCCGGTAACTGTGGTGTCATCCTTCCCCCTGGGGGAGATCATCCAGTGCCGAGAGGCCTCGGGCAGGATCGCAAAGTGGGCGGTGGAAATCATGGGCGAAACGATCTCGTTCGCCCCTCGGAAGGCCATCAAGTCCCAGGTGTTGGCGGACTTCGTAGCCGAATGGGTCGACACCCAGCTGCCGACGGCTTCGATCCAACCGGAGCTCTAGACCATGTTTTTCGACGGGTCGCTGATAAAGACGGGAGCCGACGCGGGCCTGCTCTTCATCTCGCCCCTCGGGAAGCACCTACGCTACGTGCTATGCCTCCATTTTCCGGCGTCCAACAATGTGGCTGAGTACGAGGCTCTGGTCAACGGGTTGCGGATCACCATCGAGCTAGGGGTCAGACGCCTCGACGCCCGTGGTGACTCGCAGCTCGTCATCGACCAAGCCATGAAGAGCTCCCACTGCCGCGACCCGAAGATGGAGGCCTACTGCGATGAGGTTCGGCGCCTGGAAGACAAGTTCTACGGGCTCGAGCTTAACCACATTGCTCGGCGCTACAACGAGACCGCGGACGAGCTGGCTAAAATAGCCTCGGGGCGAACAACGGTTCCCCCGGACGTCTTCTCCCGGGATCTGCATCAACCCTCCATCAAGATCGACGACACGCCCGAGCCCGAGGCACCCTCGGCACAGCCCGAGGGACCCTCGGCTCAGCACGAGGCATCCTCGGTTCAGCCCGAGGTACCCTCGGCCCCCGAGGGCGAGGCACTGGATGTCGAGGAGGAGCAGAGCGGGGCCACGCCTGATCGAAATTGGCAGACCCCGTACCTGCAATATCTCCGCCGAGGATAGCTACCCCTCGACCAAGCCGAGGCTCGGCGGGTAGCGCGACGCGCCAAGTCGTTCGTCTTGCTGGGCGATGAGGAGGAGCTCTACCACCGCAAACCCTCGGGCATCCTCCAGCGATGCATCTCCAACGCCGAAGGTCAGGAACTCCTGCAAGAAATACACTCGGGGGCTTGCGGCCATCATGCAGCGCCTCGAGCCCTTGTCGGGAATGCTTTCCGGCAAGGCTTCTACTGGCCAACGGTGGTGGCTGACGCCACTAGAATTGTCCGCACCTGCGAAGGGTGCCAATTCTATGCGAAGCAGACCCACCTGCCCGCTCAGGCTCTGCAGACGATACCCATCACCTGGCCCTTTGCTGTATGGGGTCTGGACCTCGTCGGTCCCTTGCAGAAGGCGCCCGGGGGCTACACGCACCTGCTGGTCGCCATCGACAAATTCTCCAAATGGATCGAGGTCCGACCCCTGAACAGCATCAGGTCCGAGCAGGCGGTGGCGTTCTTCACCAACATCATCCATCGCTTCGGGGTCCCAAACTCCATCATCACTGACAACGGTACCCAGTTCACCGGCAAAAAAATCTTGGATTTTTGCGAGGATCACCACATCCGGGTGGACTGGGCCGCCCTGGTTCATCCCATGACGAATGGGCAAGTAGAGCGTGCCAACGGCATGATTCTACAAGGGCTCAAGCCCAGGATTTACAACGACCTCAACAAGTTCGGCAAGCGATGGATGAAGGAACTCCCCTCGGTGATCTGGAGCCTGAGGACAACGCCAAGCCGAGCCACGGGTTTCACGCCGTTCTTCCTGGTCTACGGGGCCGAGGCCATCTTGCCCACTGACCTGGAATACGGCTCCCCGAGGACGAGGGCCTACAACGATCAAAGCAACCAAGCTAGCCGAGAAGACTCACTGGACCAGCTGGAAGAGGCTAGGGACAAGGCCTTACTACACTCGGCGCGGTACCAGCAGTCCCTGCGACGCTACCACGCCCGAGGGGTCCGGTCCCGAGACCTCCAGGTGGGCGACTTGGTGCTTCGGCTGCGGCAAGACGCCCGAGGGAGGCACAAGCTCACGCCCCCCTGGGAGGGGCCATTCGTCATCGCCAAAGTTCTGAAGTCCGGAACATACAAGCTGGCCAACAATCAAGGCGAGATCTACGGCAACGCTTGGAACATCAAACAGCTACGTCGCTTCTACCCTTAAGATGTTTTCAAGTTGTTCATATACCTCGCGCCCACGCAAAAGTTTAGTCATCAAGGAAGGGTCGGCCTCGCCTCGGCAAAGCCCGACCCTCCCTCGGGGGCTAAAAGGGGGGAGACCCCCTTTGCGTCGAAATTTTCCTCGAAAAAAGATCTCTTTTTAGCGGAATTTCTTTCGTGCTTTTTGACTACTTCGAAAAGCGGATCCTGGAAACGACGGAGTACACGTAAGCAGCCAAGGCTGACCGAGCCGAGGGACTCCTACGCCTCCGGGATACGGATACCTCACTCATCACCTTCTGCGATAAGTAACTCGCGTTCGGATAAAGTGATTCCGCGGACCGAACAAGTCTTTACGTTCGGAAGCTCTTCTGCCGAAGCGGATCCTTCGAGCCTTCTCGACTGAGTCGGGGACATGGCCTCATGGACGGGTGAAAGTACGCGTAAGCGGCAAGGCCGATCGAGCCGAGGGACTCCCACGCCTCCGGGATACGGATACCTCACTCATCACCTTCCGCGAGAAGCAACTCTCGCCCGCACAAACATCCCTGTTACCGACAAAAAGTCCAGATGCTCGAAATAAGAGGAAAGGAGACGCAGCTTTACAGCGCAGCGAGGATGTGTTTTCTGGCCTCGGCGGCCGCAGAAGGCACACGCTACAAGACAATCTGATCCTGCAGGCTCGGGTCTTCACGCTGGAAGGGGGCTGTAGCACCCTCGGCATCGACGACACCTTCAGCAAGGTCCGACCAAGCCTCAGACGGCGACGCGGTCCAGGGATTTCTCCGGGAATCCGGCCCGAGCAGGCGGCTCGGCCGGTTACCCCTGGGGCCTCGGCCAACCATCTTCCAAGGGCGCCAGCCCGGCCCGAGGCCTCGGCTGATCGACTCCGGCGTCGGCCCCGCTGACAGACAACCCGGCTAGGCTTCGGCCAACCAGGTTCCCATTTTCGAGCCAACTCCGCCTCTGTTCGTACTGATATCGCTACCCCTGACCTCAGCTCATCGAAGAGCGGCCAAGGGGTCTCCTTAACTAATCTAGAGGAGCCTCAGACGACAAGGTCGATCGAGCCGAGGGACTCCTACGCCTCCGGGATACGGATACCTCACTCGTCACCTTGATACGGGGCGACTCATGCTTGGTGAAGCGGTTCAGATAATCAACAGGCGAGACTTAGTGCTCGAAAATGAGGAAAAAACACGGCTCCGTGCCGAAATTACATACATGTTCAGGCCTCGACAGCCACGATGAACAAAAACACTGGCATTCAAAGTGCCATTACAAATGGAACTCTGGTTCCCCCTCCGCAGGTACGAACAACCCCACTCCATGGGGGAAGGCCTGCGGAGCAACGGAAGACCGACGAATGGCGCGCCGTCACCTGCTCCAGCAGCGGCGACGACGACGACTTCTGCTCCGGGGGGCCGAACAGCGGCAGCACTGACCTCAGGGCGGATGCTGCCGCCAGGAGGCCCCCACCCATGCCAAAACTTGTGAGGCAAGGACGGGCAGAAGGCCGTAGAGTTGAAGGTCGGTCCGTGGCTATCACGCCGGCAGAAGAACCTCTTCAAGCTGTCGTGGCGGACGTCGGCGCCGCGAGCGGCTCCGAAGCCACTCGCGTCCGAGAGCCAGGCACGGTGCAGCTGCCAGCGCCACGGACGACGACCGCCCTTCCCTCTGATCACTGAGTGAAGGAGCGGGCCGCCGCCCACGCGGGGGCCGACCTCTACTCGGCGCACTCCCCTCCCCAGCCCTGGTGATGAAAATCCTTGAGGCTAAGGGAGGGGCAGAGGCCGCAGCCCGGCTCGCTTTCCCCCACCATCAAGCCGAAGGTCGCCACCTTGGGTGACCGTCGGTGGAGGGGTGCGGCCGGGCTGCATGATGAAAATCCTTGAAGCCGAACGATGGCTGAAAGGTACCAACTCCCGCGGAGTTGCGTTCCTCCAACGATGAGGCGAAAAGACGGCGGATACCCCCCATCCGGGGGCTTGGAAGGTGGAAAGACGCGACGCATAAGGGAGGAAGAAGACATGGTTGCCTTCCGAAAGGGGTCGCCCTCCTTTTAAAGGCAACTCCACCTACGTGCGCCCCCAAACGCCACGGGCCGAGTCTTCTCCAACACGCTCCAAGGCCCTCCCCTGCGGCGCGGGGGCTGGGTCCCGCATGTCATGCGAACCGGCTCAGAGCAGAAGAAGCCAAAGCGCCGCGCGTGGCGCACACAACCGCCCAGCGGTTACAAGCGACCCCCCACTTTTGCCCAGACCAACGGGCGGAAGGAGTGGGCAACCATGCAGGCGGCATGCAACCGCGCCAAGTGGACACGCCTCTCCGACTCCCAGCGCGCCAGCACGGAGGCCCAGGCCCACGCGTCGCGCAACCGGCGCGCCGGATGCTGCATGCAGGCAACTGCACCGCCACTTGCGCCACCGTCGCGCCTCTTCGGTTGCGGAACCAATGCCGCGACTCGAGGCGACCCAGCGCACGACCCAGCGACGCCAGCCTGGCGCGACGGTCAATGCGGCCGAAAGCGGGCCGGCAGTAATGACGGTGGCAGGCGGGCGGGAGCAGCGGTCACGTCGTCAGCCAGGCTCACGTCCCATCCAGGGGCAGCGAGAGAGCCTCCTCTCACGGCGTGAAGACGGCGCACCCGTGATCCGTCCCTCGAACGGCTCGCGCACGCGCAACGGCCGCCCCGCCAACCACTCGCCCCGTCGCATTAACTCCGCGGCGGGACAGGCGGCGTTTCTGGCAGGAGAAGCGGGCGACGCTTCGCCTTCGCCGTAATAACCACGCCAAAAAAGGTATGCCACGTCGTTCGATTTTGTATCATTTTCCTTTTTTCCTCTTTCTCTATCTCTTGCAACAGGGACCGGGAAAGGGGGATACCCCGAAAAGGATCCTTCCCTGTGAAGGAACCGGGCTCCGAGCCCCCCCTACTGATCAGAGGTTCGAAGGCTGGCCCTCCGAGGGGTTCAACAGTCGCCTCAGATCGCGTGGGCCCTACACCCACTACTGGTCAGAGGTTCGAAGGCCGGCCCCCCGAAGGGCTCCACGGCCGCCTCAGGCTACTCGGGCTCCGCGCCCATTACTGATCAGGGGTTCGAAGGCTGGCCCCCGAAGGGTTCACAGTCGCCTCAGACGCCGAGCGAGGGATGACCAGGGGTACGTTCGATACATAACCAAGGCTCGGGCTGCGCTCCCGAGGTACCCTAGGACATTTCCGAGACCAGCGGGAGCGATCTTGTAACGGAATCCCATCGGAGGGAGGCATCGAGCCCTCGGACCCCGTCGCCAGGGGACCGGGTCCGACAGATCACCCGCAGGTACTTTTGGGTTTGCCTCTGGGCCCCTAGCCGACCCCCAACGAACGGGGCACGGACGTCCACTCGGATTACCCGCTTGCAGCTCACCGGAGACACCATGTTCGGTGCCCATCGAGGGTAACATGGCGCACTCCCCCCCTCCTCCTTGCAGAAAGGCGACGTAGGGGCGTATGTAAAAAGTCGAGTCTGTCCCTGACCGTCCTCTCGCCCTGTGCGGAGGCTCGGGGGCTGCTCTCGCAAACCCGGCTCCGGCCGAACCGTTGACAGCGTCAACATACCAGCCCGAGAGCTTGGGCCCCGACCGTGCACCCGGGCTACGGCCAGTTCGCATGAGGGAACAACCAGACCAGCCGAAGCGTTACGCAAGGCATTAAGACCTCGAAGGAGTGAAACCACTCCTCCGAGGCCTCGGGGGCTACACCCGGCGGGTGCGCTCGCGCGCACCCACCAGAACAAAATGCAACCGAGAAAGGCTGGTCCCCTTGCAAAAAAGTGCGACGAAAGCCTCCAAGCGAGTGCTAACACTCCCTTCGAGGCTCGGGGGCTACTGTCGGGGACCATAATTAGGGGTACCCTCAAGACGCCTAATTCTCAGCTGGTAACCCCCATCAGCATAAAGCTGAAGAGGCCTGATGGGTGCGATTAAGTCAGGGATCAGTCCATACGAGTGACTCGATCACGCCTCGTCCGAGCCTAGCCTCGGACAAGGGCAGCCGACCCCGAGGGGTTTCCGTCTTGCCCGAGGCCCCCCTTTAACGGTGGACACATCTCCGGCTCGCCCGAGGCCATGCCTTCGCTAAGAAGCAACCCTGACTAGATCGCCACACCGACCGACCGAGTCGCAGGGGCATTTAACGCAAAGGTGGCCTGACACCTTTATCCTGACGCGCGCCCCCCGGCAGAGCCGAAGTGACCGCCGTCACTTCGCCGCGCCACTGACCGGTCTGACAGAAGGACAGCGCCGCCTGCGCCACTCCGACTGCAGTGCCACTTGACAGAGTGAGGCTGACAGGCAGTCAGGCCCTGCCAAAGGCGCCATAGGAAACTCCGCTCCGCCCGACCCAGGGCTCGGACTCGGGCTAGGACCTGCAAGACGGCGAACTCTGCTCCGCCCGACCCCAGGGCTCGGACTCGGGCTAAGACCCGGAAGATGGTGAACTCCGCTTCGCCCGACCCCAGGGCTCGGACTCGGGCTAAGACCCGGAAGACGACGAACTCCGCTCCGCCCGACCCCAGGGCTCGGACTCGGGCTAGGACCCGGAAGACGGCGAACTCCGCTCTGCCCGACCCAGGGCTCGGACTCGGGCTAAGACCCGGAAGACGGCGAACTCCGCTCCGCCCGACCCCAGGGCTCGGACTCGGGCAAGGACCCGGAAGACGGCGAACTCCGCTCCGCTCGACCCAGGGCTCGGACTCGGGCTAAGACCCGGAAGACGGCGAACTCCGCTCCGCCCGACCCCAGGGCTCGGACTCGGGCTAAGACCCGAAAGACGGCGAACTCCGCTCCGCCCGACCCCAGGGCTCGGACTCGGGCTAAGACCCGGAAGACGACGAACTCCGCTCCGCCCGACCCCAGGGCTCGGACTCGGGCTAAGACCCGGAAGACGACGAACTCCGCTTCGCCCGACCCCAGGGCTCGGACTCCGCCCTGGCCTCTGCCGAACGACCTCCGCCTCGCCCGACCCAGGGGCTCGGGCTCGGCCTCGGCAACGGAAGACAGATTCGACCCCAGCTTCGGAGGAGCCCCCACGTCGCCCGACCTCGGGCGAGGGCCCGCCACGTCAACAGGGAGCGCCATCATCACCCTACCCCGAGCCGACTCGGGCCGCAGAGAACAAGACCGGTGTCCCATCTGGCTAGCTCCGCCAGATAGGCAATGATGGCGCCCCGCGTGCCCTGTGACGACGGCGGCTCTCAGCCCCCTTACGGATGCAGGGGGACGTCAGCAAAGACTCGACCGCTCCGACAGCTGTCCCTCCGCCAAGCTCCGTTGCTCCTCCGACAGCCACGACATCACAACAGCAGGGTGCCAAGATCTCTCCGGCTGCCACATTGGCATGTACTTAGGGCGCTAGCTCTCCCTCCGCTAGACACGTAGCACTCTGCTACACCCCCCATTGTACACCTGGATCCTCTCCTTACGACTATAAAAGGAAGGACCAGGGCCTTCTTAGAGGAGGTTGTCCGCGCGGAATGAGGACGGGACAGGCGCTCTCTTGGGGCCGCTCGCTTCCCTCACCCGCGTGGACGCTTGTAACCCCCCTACTGCAAGCGCACCCGACCTGGGCGTGGGACGAACATGAAGGCCGCGGGATTTCCACCTCTCTTCACGCCCGTCTCCGGCCACCTCGCTCTCCCCCCTTCGCGCTCGCCCACGCGCTCGACCCATCTGGGCTGGGGCACGCGGCACACTCACTTGTCGGCTCGGGGACCCCCCGGTCTCGAAACGCCGACACCATTCAATCTAACTGCAACGTCCTACTCATGTTGGCCCGTCTTTGCTGTTCCATACAACCTTCCACTAGCTCTTTGCATGAAATATGAATTTATTTTCTTGTGTCTTGTAATACCTGGTCTAGATCATCCTGGAACAAAGATCGATGTGATGATGAGACCCCTGATTGAAGAATTGCAAATTTTGTGGGAAGGAGTCGAGGCATACGATTGTTACAAGAAACAGAAGTTCAACCTGAGAGATGCATTTTTATGGTCTATTCATGATTTTATGGCTTATGGTATCTTTGCTGGATGGAGTTGTCATGTGATTTTGACATGTCCGATATGCGTTGAAGACACTTTATGCTTTCGACTAAAGTTTGGCGGAAAGATATGTTACTTCGATTGCCATAGATGTTTTTTGCCAGAGGATCACCCGTTCAGGTTCGATAGGAACACTTTTAAAAAGGACACGATTGTGACGAGGGGACCACCCAAGCGTCTAAGTGGTCTAGAGATTCTCGCGAGACTTAATGATTTGAAACTAAACGAACATGGAAATCGTTTTGAAGGTTATGGAACCGAGCATAATTAGACTCACAAATGTGGTCTATGGGAACTCCCTAATATGAAAGCCTTGATTCTAATGCATAACATTGATGTCATGCACCAGGAACAAAATATGGGTGAAAGCATTATCAGCACTTGCATGAATATCACTGACAAAACAAAAGACAACCATATGACAAGGAAAGACTTGGCCTTAATATGTAGAAGACCAACTATGGAGATAGGAGAGAATCAGAAGAAGCCACGTGCTCCTTTCAGTATTAAACCTAAAAGGAAGAAACAATTGATGAAATGGTTGAAAAACTTAAAGTTCGCAGATGGTTATGCCGCGGGCTTTAGAAGGTCTGTGAATTTGAAGACAGGCAAGTTTTCTGGGTTGAAGAGTCATGACTACCACATAATAATGGAAAGACTCCTTCCTGTTATGTTTCGTGGTTTTGTAAAAAATGATGTCTGGAAAGCATTAGCGGAGCTAAGCTACTTTTATAGACATCTTTGTGCTAAAGAAATAAAGAAAGAGATGATGGAGAAGCTTGAGTAACAAATACCGATTTTGGTATGCAAACTTGAAAAAATATTTCCACCAGGTTTTTTCAATCCGATGCAACATCTACTTGTTCACCTACCATACGAAGCTAAGGTAGGAGGTCCTGTGCAATATAGATGGATGTATCACATCGAAAGGACACTAAAGAAGCTACGTGCAATGGTTGGTAATAAGAGACGAGTTGAAGGGTGCATCGCTGAAGAATTCAAATACAAAGAGATAGCATCGTTCACGGGCCTGTACTTTGCAGAGGAACACAATGTCAATGCCCATACGTTGCGGTATCATGTCGACGAGCCCCCTATTAGTGATATTGAAATTTTTCAATGGAGGGGCAAAACTGTAGGACCCATCACAACATACTGTTTCACCAACGACGAATAGAAGACCGCTTTACTCTACATGTATAACAACATGGAAGAGATGAGTCAATTTCTCCTGTAAGTGTAAACTTTATTTTAGTCATTGCCGCTAGAATTTTTGTTGTGATACTAAAAGGTTTGTTTCCTTGTACTAACAGGGAATTTGATTCTCAAAATTGCATCTCTGGCTGTGAACGTGACCAGATTCGTCGAGAGGGAAAATATGGGGGACTTAATTTCTTGTGTTGGTTTCGAGATTATGTAGATAAAAATGACAATATACACCCGGACCTTCGACAATTATCCCTAGGAGCAGTAACTGGCAGACGTTATGGTCGGTATGATGTCAATGGTTTTAGATTCTGTTCCACAAGGTTCGAAGATGATCATCCTCTAGCAGCCACGACAAACTCCGGAGTTGTAACTAGAGCTGTTGATGATGAAGGGAAGGTGACTAATTATTATGGAGTCATTAATGATATAATCGAGTACAAGTTTTTTGGAGATAAACAACTCAAAGTGGTGTTCTTCGATTGTGATTGGTTTTCTCCAAATACAACGTGAGAAAATCAATATGGCATGGTGGAAGTCAAACACAACGATAGATTAAAAGGTCACGACACTATAATCCTTGCCCACCAATGTGAGCAGGTGTATTATAAGACATATCCATCTAAGAAAAAGGGTTTGGTTGATTGGAGGGTAGTGTACAAAGTTAATCCTCGTGAACAACTATATGCTCCTGGTGATGCTGGTTATGTTGAAAGTCAAATCGAGCAGGAAGTGGGGGCTGCTGAGATTTTCCAAGACGAAGAACTTACAAGCACGTTTAATGTACAAACTGAAATGTTGGAAGAATCTTTATTAGGCGATCAAAATAATGTAGAGGTTCCTCCAAAAAGAAAACGAGTGACGAGAAAGAAGAAAGCTACTTGGCGTCCATTAAATCGACGAAAGCAACTAGATCCTGATTTTGATTACGATTACGATTGACGAGTATGGATCATGATTTTATTGCATATTTTATGATTTTATTGCATATTTTATTATTTTATTGTCAATTTATGTACTAACTTGTTTTTGTTAAAATAGGATGTCAAAGAAAATGAAGTCTTTTGCTCGTAATTTGCTTGGGACGAGGAGTAGCTCGAGGAGCAGCTCGAGGGGTGAGGATTCAGTTTTTCAGGGCACATGTTCTACCATGAGCAGACGGAGAGCGCTAGTAGAACATTTGCCTCCACAAGATGTAAGTTAGTTGTTAAATTACATTATTTGAGTTACTTAATATTGTATGATGTAAGTTATTTGTTTCATAGGATGCTGAAATTGAGGAACCAGTGGTAGAGGATCATGCAAGAGATGATGTTGAAGATGATGGTGGAGATAATGTGGGAGATGATGCTGGAGACGATGCTGGTGGGGATTCTGGGGCTAGGGAATCTGGGGCTGGTGGAGATTCCGCAGCTGGGTCTAGAACTCCTCGAGTTAGGAGAACGAGGAAGCTGCATTTTGTTGGACCACCTCCAGAGCTTCCACTCGAATCTCGAGTTTTGATAAAGCCTAGTGGAAAGTGAGTGACATATCTTTGCTTAAATGTTATTGAAAGTTATGTTTTAATTTCTACATTGTTTTCTATTTGCAGGACTTGGATCGACGACTCGTTCACAGGCACAGAACACTACAGGCAGGTGAACATGGTCCTTAGTAATCTTGTTCGTCTGCACTGGCCTGGTCTTGTGACTTTGCCTACTGGCGAGTCTGTCCCCGCCACCACTTGGGAGCATTATCGCTATGGTGTCTGTAGAACGTTTAGCAACGCACAGGCACTAGTTTGGGATGCATTCTGGGTATGAATTGTTTATACTATTTTAGTTATTCCATATATGTTTGCTTTTATGATAACACTAATTTTTTTTTGCAGAAACGGTACAAGTTCCCGGATGATGGATCATATGATATGAACGCTCGTTACGTGTTTGAGTATAACGCGAACGATTGTTGGGGCGAAGGCGAAGACACCACCCTTCGCTCGAGGCCTTCGCCGTACTCGCTGCCCCCTTCGGTGACAAGACAACGGCCAGACCTACCCTTCGTCTCATACGCCGCCGGACGAAGACCTATGACGAGGTCGTCTCATCTCGCGACCTCGTCCAGAATTGAGGCTCGCGTGTGATCCGGCCCATTGTAACAGGCCCTGCGTGGCCGTTGCGCGTTATGGGCCTAATTTGTAAAGGCCTCCCTGTAATTACGGTCTATAACCCCGCTTTATGGGAATATTCCGGGGATAACCTACGTCTCTGAGGGCACATGCGTCCTTAACGCAGGACGCTGGGCACTCAGATACCTATAAATACCCCCGCACAGTGCCCTTGAGAGGGCAGATTAACAGAGCTATTGCCATCTCATGCGAAAACCCTGTTTACGTTACTACACACCCCCGTTGGATCAGCTTGCCCCAGAGAGCAAGTTCCAACATTTGGCGCCCACAGTTCGTGCTACGAAAAAACCACCCGCGATGGCACCCAAGAAAGCTAGCTCGAAGGCTGACGAGGCTGCGAAGGCAGCACTGCTGGCCGCAAAAAAGGGCAAGGCCCTCGCCCTCACCCACTCCAACCACCAAGAGGCTACTGAAGATGACGTTCTCCGCACCTGCGAAGATGACGCTCTCCGCACCTGCGGCCCTGAAGGGCAGCCGCAACCTCCCCCAGGCTTCGCTCCACCAGAGGGCACGGACTTCACCGAGGACGGCGAAGTCATCGGTGTCTCCGCAGAAGAACAGCTACAGTTGCGCGCCCTGCGCATTAAGAACCGCAATCTCCAGAGGCAAAAAGAGATACTTGAGGCCAAGCGCCAACGTGTGTCTGCACAAGCCAAGGTGCGGCAAATGATACGAGATGAAGAGCAGAAGGCCCAGGAGCTCGAGCAAGAGATCGCGCTAATGCAGCGCGAAGGCCACTTCGGCCTGCAGCAAGGGCCACCCCTGCAACAGCGCGCACAAGTCGAAGACCTGCACTTTCCCCACCACGACCACGCCATCCCACACACCGCGGCATTCCAAGGTGTCAACTACCTCGACGAGCGAAGTCCCCTGGCGCCGCACCTGCAAGTGACACCCTGGCCTGCCAACTTCCGGGCAGGGACCTATCCCAAGTACAACGGCAGCACTGACCCAGCACAGTACATCATGAGTTACCAGGTCGCCGTTGCATCTTCCGGAGGGGACGACGCCATGATGGCCAAGTCTTTCATCATCGCCCTCGAAGGCCCAGCTCTCACCTGGTTCACCAGGTTGCCCCCGCTGTCCATCGACTCCTAGAGAAGCCTCCGGGACAAATTCCTGCTCAACTTCCAAGGGTACCGCCCAGACACCGACGCCTTGGCAGAACTCTCACTCTGCAAGCAGCTGGAAAAGGAGACTCTGCGGGAGTACTACCGCAAGTTTCTGACACTCAAGTCACAGCTACCCTCGGTCGATGACCAAATCGCTATCCACTACGCCATCAGTGGCCTTCGGGTCGGCGTCCTCTACAGCCACTGCATCAGGGATCCGCCCAAAAACCTCCAGGAGTTGTACCAACTATTTGAAAAATATGCCAAATCCGAAGAACTCCACCAGCGCAAAATTGAGTCTCAGAGGAAACCCAAAGATGCTCCACAGTCCAGCCGCACGTGGACGAGGACTCCGCAGCCAGACTCCGGTCGGGACGGCCGCAATCAGCAGCAGGTGCACAACATCGCCAACCAGCACCCCGCTGGTGAGGCCCCTCGCCGCCAGGAATATCCCCCCCAGGGCCGCGGAAACGGAACTCGTGGACGGGGCCGGGGACGTGCGCAACCGCCGCGCCGATTTTACTGCCTGTTTCACGGCGAAGACTGCGCCCACCAAACCAAAGACTGCCCAGAGACGAAGGCCACCAGAGACAGGATGGCACGGGCGCAACCAGCCGACAACCCTAGAGTTGTCGCACACACATATCAGCAGCCCCCTCCACCATACATCCACGCCCCCGCTCCGCATCCACCGCACCACGCATACTGTTGGGGACTTGTTCTCAAATGCTAAGAATTAAGAACAAGGCAACACAAAAAATGTTAAGTGTTAAGATCCTTCGTCCTCCATAACGATATATCCCTTCGGGATATAAAGCATCTCGGACGAAGGTTACGAAGGACATACCTTCGTAAGCATAACAACGAAGAATGATGCATTCACATAAATTATAGAATATGAAATAAACATTTAAATATTGTCATAGAATTATCTCTACTTGTATTAATGAATATAAATGACTTTGAATTACAAATGTACCTTCGGTCCTGCGGAAGGCAAAAGTACAAGCGTGATGCGAAAGCAAATGACAGATTCACGTGAATAGTACAGAGGTACTGTTCATCTATTTATAGGCACAGGTCGCAGCCTGTGACAAATTACAATTATGCCCCTTGCGAAAGTTTATAGCATTGACTCAGACCTATATGTATAAAAAGGTCATTCTATCTCTATGTCGGTTTAAAACGCCGAAGCTCCATGAAAAGGGACCTTCGGCCATCTCTTGGAGACGACTTCAGCCGAAGCTGCTTCTTCGTGTGAGACCTTCGGCGCACCGAAGCACGACCCCAACAGTAGCCCCTTTCGTGGTGCTAGATCGTTCTTCGTAACGAGCTTGACCCGTGAAAAAAGCCTCTTCAGCTTCGGGAAGCCGAAGGTCCAAAAAACACCTTCCCTGAGCTCGTTGCGGAGAAACGATCCGACTTCCGAGCGCGTGTCGGTCCCACCTTGCAGAGTTACTGTTTGATCCTTGCGGTCCACTGCGCAGCGGGTACAAGTTACGGCGCGCCTGGTGTAACAATTCCGCCGCTTCGCCTTCTTACCTGCAGTACTATATAAACAAGCAGGTAGGTGTGAAGTTACCACAGCATTCATTGCTATTTGCACTGTTTTGCTGCCGAAATTTTCCATCATAGCCGAAGCTTAAATCCCAAAATCGAACGAAGGTCCGTCTCGACGCTTGCTTCGTCAGAAAGAAGAGCTTCGGGAAAAAAGAAAAAAGAAAAAGGTTTCTGACTTCCCCAAACTCAGAATCAAATGGCGAGAGTGCGATCTACTGCCAAAGTTGTTCGTGAGGGAGACGAAGCCGAAAGTTCAGGCACTGTGCCCATCTCCGAAGCGATGCAGCGCTCCGGTCTAGTGACTGCGGAAGAGGGGCCTGGTGCCGAAGCAAACCCGACAACAGCCGAAGAAGAAAACATTGATGGGACTGACTCCGAAGATGACTACGACATTGCTACACCCAGCAAGCCCAGTCACCTGGATTTTGGAAAATCAACTGTTTCAAAAGCTGACCTTGCGAAGATGGTAAAAGCAGGTTTTTTCAATGAAGATCAGAAGAAGCTACTTCGCTTCGGGGGAGAGGAGTCTACCCCGAAGCCAGAGAAGGATGAGATTGTAATTTTCAAAAGCTTTTTAAAAGCTGGGCTGAGATTTCCTCTCCATGGAATTATTGGAGATGTGTTGCAAAAATTTGGCATTTATTTTCACCAATTGACTCCTAACGCCATCGTTAGACTCAATGTTTATATCTGGGCCCTCCGAAGCCAAGCTGTGGAACCGTTTGCCGACAGCTTCTGCCGAGCCCACGAATTACATTACCAAACAAAGGCCAGAACAGACGGACTACACGATAATTTCGGCTGTTACAATTTTGCCTACCGGAAGACAACAAAGTGTCCTGTCATCAGCTACCGAAGCAAATGGCCAGCAGGCTGGAAGTCTGAGTGGTTCTACATAAAAGTTGACGAAGACAGAGAAAAATTGGTACAAAGCCCTCTGGAATTAATCTTCGGAGAGACGAGGCCACGCTGCCGCATCGGTGATTTAAAGGGTCCCACCTGGGCTGCTCTGGGTGAATTTGAAATTATCTCAAAAAATATTGGCACCAGGGATCTAGTTCAGGAATTCTTGGCATTCAGGGTTTTCCCTACTCTAAAAGAGTGGGAAATGCCGAAGCTGGAGGGAGAGAAGAAGGAGGGGGAGCTAGTTCGTCTGCCTTATCACTTTAAATTCAAGAAGTACTTTAAGAAACCCTGCAAAGAGTGGTTAGACACAGTTGAGACAATGTGCAATGAAATCTTGGGGAATTACTCCAAAAAGGAGGATCAATTAATGACAGCAGCCTTCGGCACCCGACCGAAGTGAAGGCTGAACCGAGTATTCGATGCCCTGGGCCTCGAGTATCCAGACTATGAGCAGTTGAATAAGGGTGCCGAAGGCCACAAAAGAAAAAGAGTGGCTGAAACCGAAACTCTGATCAGAGGTGAAGAAGGACCAGCAAAGAAAAAGAAAATTATCAAGAAAAAAACAATATCCACTCCGAAGCGCCAATCTCCCGAAGAAGAGGGGTCCCCCACACCGCCTTCTACCAGCGACGTGGATGAAATTTTAAAGGTAATGACTGAACCCATGCCCACGAAGCTAAGTCCACTAGGGCTCCAACTGACGAAGCTTTTTCGAAAGGTGGACGAGCCGGATCAGACGAAGACAAGCAAACCCAAGCGGCAAAGAATCATTGCGGTAACTGAAGTTATCGATAAGACGCCGCCAAGGGCGTCAATCCAAAAATCGGCAGCTGCCGAAGATACAGCAATCGTCGAGGGCGTAGCTTCGGGGGTCGCGGCTACCGAAGCCGCTACAGCCGAAGATACAAACTTAAAATCCACGATTGAGAATATCAACAAGATTTTGGAAGACATGGCTGCGGAAGAAGCTGGTGCGACTACTGAAAAAACCATGGCCACAGTGCCTGAGAAAGGAAAAGAAATAGCCGAAGACCCTTCGGACGACGAAGCCTACTCTTTCCAGAACTTAGTTGGGCAAAAACTGACGAAGGACGAAATAGAAGAACTTAAAGACTACGCCAAGTCTTGCGGCTACAAGTCAGGTGCCCTCCTATTTGGGGGCATTGATGACGAACAACTGGGCTGCATCCGGGACTCAGCTGGAGCTAAGGTCATCGGTACTCTATCAAAGAGTATCGGTTTTCCGAAGCTAGAGACAGACATCAGCCGCTATCGACGACAACATATCGTCGGCAGCTTATTTTATTCAAATTTCAAGGTAAACATCCTTCTCCCTAACTTCTATTGTTTTTTAATAATGGCAATATTCTTTAATGAAGGTTGTTTATTTGTAGAGCATGCTTCTAAGCAAAGCTTTGAGGATGCAGCAAGATCTAGAAGATAAGAAGCACGAAGCTATAATTGAAAATTTAGAGAACAAAATAAAGGAGCAATCAGATGCTTTTGAGAAAAAGAACTTTGAGCTCCAGGCAGCCGAAGGCTTACTGGCGGAAGCTGAAGCAAAAATATCAGAACTAAACTCGAAGCTTCTCCGCCAGTCCGAGCAGTTCGAACGAGAAAAACAAGATCTCAATGAAAAACTTGAAGCCGAAGCTCAGCAGAATTCAGATTTGAGAAAACTACTGACAAATCTTCAAGAAAAATGCCTGGAATTTAGCAACAAGTGCATTCAACGATTAAGAAAGATTTTTTACTCGGTTGGAGCTAGCAGCGAAAAATTTACCCCCTCAGCTGAAGATCTACCGAAAACCTTTGAACACATTGAGGGGGAGATTGACGAGCTCGACGAAGTCATAGCTGGGCATGGTGACTTCTGTGCCTGGGTGGCTTCTCGAGGGACCGCTGCTGCATTTCTGAAGGCCGGCTGCGAACACGGAAAAATTGTCAACAGGCCCAACTTCACCTTATCTCCATCAATCCTGGATGATATGCCTGACCTCGCCCGAAGCATCTCCAATAGATTTATAAAAATGATATGGACAAAAGGCGGGCGGGAGAAAGCTGGAGACGAAGCACGAAGTCATCTTGAACCAGTAAGAAATGATACTTCGGAGTTACCTTTTCCTTTGCTCTTGATTTTTACTCATAAACTCTTAATTTATGTAGGATGACGAAGGTGAAGATGATGCCTAAATTATGTCGTCGAAGCTGAAACTTAATGAAGATCAGTAGAAGTGTACTGTAGAAAAACTCAGGATATTTTTGTAACAATTCTTGTAAACACAACTAGACTATCTTCAAGGAACTTTGTACATACCTTGTAATATATTCTTACCCTTTGCTTGAGGCGCTTTGTTGTGGACGAAATCAGTATTTTGAGCCGAAGGCGAAAAAACACCTTCCCTTCTTTTCGTACACAACGAAGCCTAAAAGGTCGCTTCCTCTTTTTGCCGAAGCTTTGCTTTTTTGTACATGACAAAACATAAAAGACTACTTCTCCTTTCTGCCGAAGCTTTTCTGTACAAAACATTAAAAACTACTTCTCTTTTCTGCCGAAGCTTTCCTTTACAAAACATAAAAAACTACTTCTCTTTTCTGCCGAAGCTTTCCTTTACAAAACATAAAAAACTACTTCTCTTTTCTGCCGAAGCTTTCCTTTACAAAACATAAAAAACTACTTTCTCTTTTCTGCCGAAGCTTTCCTTTACATGACAAAACATAAAAGACTACTACTCTTTTACACAACGATTCATAAAAATCCAGTTCTCCCTTATACTGAAACTTTTCTTTGTGCCAAAGCAACGGAACTTTTCACTTTTGCACACAACATAGCGTAACAAGTCATAAAAAGGCACTTCTCCGAAACTTTTTTTGCCGAAGCAGCCACTTGGGAACACAAATGCTATGAATGAATGCTTATGCATGCGAATGTTATGATGTAATGTAATGCACGAATGAATGTCCGAAGCATATGTCCGAAGCCATATTGTCAGCCATTACTTGGAAACAACCACACATTAGCTCTGCATTCCCTTAGGAACGACTTTGGAGCTTCTTCGCCTCTTACTTAGGCAATATCAGCGTTGACTTTTCGCTGTAAGCTCTGCATCCCCTTAGGGACGTCTTTGGAGCTTCTTCGTCTTTTACTTAGACGGTATAAGCTCTGCATTCCCTTGGGAACGTCTTTGGAGCTTCTTCGCCTTTTACTTTCGGCGGAATCAGCGTTGACTTTTCGCTGTAAGCTCTGCATCCCCTTAGGGACGTCTTCGGAGCTTTTTCTCTTTTTCAGTTTCGGCACTCGATGGTGCGCTCTCAGCTTTTACATGTACATCTTTGGGGGATTTTGCTCTTATAAAACTAAAAAGAAAAATTACATGTGATGGCCCCATTAAAAACCTTTCTCCCCCTTTAGAAAGGAAAAGGGTGCCATGAAAAAGAAAAGAAAAGTCAAAATTACATCGAGTTATACATAAAACCGCCGAAGCTCATCCGCATTCCAAGATCTTGGAATTTCATTGCCATCCATGTCCTTCAGTCTGTACGAACCAGGCCTTGACGAAGATGCTACTAAGAAAGGCCCTTCCCATTTCAGTTGCAATTTGCCCACTGTATCCGGATTGGCCACTCTCCGAAGCACCAAGTGTCCTGGCTCAATATTTTTTAGCCGGACCTTTCTATCTCGCCATTTAACTGTTTCAGCCTGGTACTTATTGATATTCTCCACGGCCTGGAGCCTGATCCCTTCTAAGGCATCTTTTTCCACGAGACAAGTATCTTCGGGACCTGATTCTGCCGAAGCTACCACTCTTATTGATCCAGCTTTGGCCTCTTCCGGGGTTATTGCTTCGTCACCAAATAACAACTTAAATGGGGTAAAGCCTGTAGATCTTGATGCTGTTGTGTTATGGCTCCATACCACTTTGGTAAGCTGATCTGGCCACTTTCCCCTTGGTTGATTGAAGATTAGCTTCATTATTCCTGTCATTATGATGCCGTTGGCCCTTTCAACAAGCCCATTTGACTCCGGGTGCCTGACTGACGCAAAGTGGATCTTCGTGCCAATTTGATCACAAAAATTTCTGAATTCTTCGGAGTCAAATTGTGTTCCATTATCTACAGTTATAGCCTTCGGCACTCCGAAGCGACAGACAATATTCTGCCAGAAAAATTTTTGGACAGTGGCCGAAGTTATTGTAGCTAATGGCTTCGCCTCAATCCACTTGGAAAAATATTCCACAGCAACTACAACATATTTCAGATTGCCCTGAGCCGGTGGTAATGGGCCCAGCAGATCGAGGCCCCACCTTTGCAATGGCCAGATGGGTTGTATTAGCTGTGTCAAAGACGAAGGTTGTTTTTGATCTCTTGCACATTTCTGACAACCTTCGCACTTTCGAACTAACTCAGCTGCATCCGAAGCTGCCTTCAGCCAATAAAATCCTTGACGGAACACTTTTCCAAGTAACGGCCTGGATCCGATGTGGGATCCACAAAGGCCTGCATGTATCTCCTTCATCAACTCTATACCTTCGGCTCTAGACAAGCACTTGAGCAACGGGGCACAAACTCCATGCTTGTATAACTCCCCTTCTATAATGATATACGGACGAGCTCTTGCCTCTATTCTTTTATTATAAGCTTCGTCATCTGATAGGAAGTTGCCCTGAAGGTAAGAAATTATTTCAGTTCTCCAATCTTCACTGTACACAGGGGAAATAGTAAGAACTGCTCTTTCAAGTAACTCCACCGAAGGTGCCTTTATTGTTTCAAAGAATACATCCGAAGGTAGCGGCAGCCCCTGTGCTGCAGACCTGGCTAACAAATCAGCATGTTCATTTTGCCCTCGAGGGATATTCTTAACAGAGAATCCTTCGAAGGAAGCTTCGATCCTTCGGACTGTGTCTAGGTATTTTTCAAGCTTCGGGTCTTTAGCCTTGCAACTTTTGTCAATATGACCCGAAACAATCTGAGAATCAGTTTTAAGGATCGCCCTCCTGATCCCCATCGCCTTTAGTTTCCGAAGACCCAGGAGCAAGGCTTCGTACTCAGCAATATTATTTGTGCAGCTGAAATCCAGTCTTGCTGCGTAGCAAGTTTTAACCTTGGACGGTGAAACCAAAACAGCAGCTGCTCCTGCTCCGAAGGTTCCCCAGGAGCCATCACAAAACACTGTCCATGCTTCGGCATCTTTATTCGCTTCTTCGCCCTGAGCCCCTGGCGTCCAGTCGGCAATAAAATCTGCCAATGCTTGAGATTGGATCGAGGATCTGTGCACATAATCAATGTAAAATTCATTAAGCTCCGCAGCCCATTTTCCAATTCGGCCAGTAGCTTCTTTATTTCTCATGATATCTTTCAACGGCTGCGAAGAAGGAACAATAATATTATATGCCTGAAAATAATGCCGAAGCTTCCTGGATGCCATTAGAACGGCATACAACACCTTCTCCAGTTCTGTATAATTTTTCTTTGAGACACTAAGGACTTCAGATACAAAATATACTGGGACCTGCTTCTTGATTTGTCCATCAAACTTCTCCTGCACAAGTGCCGCACTTACTGCTGAGTGCGAAGCTGCCACATACAACAACAGAGGAGCCCCTGGCATTGGTGGAGTTAATGTTGTTAGATCTATCAGGTATTGCTTGAGTTCTTCGAAAGCTTTTTGTTGAGCTGGGCCCCATTGAAAGACTTCAGCTGATTTTAGCACCTCGAAGAAGGGTAGATTTCTTTCCGCTGATCTGGATATAAATCTGTTAAGAGATGCCAGTCTTCCTGTCAATCTTTGGGCCCCCTTTCTTGTGGTTGGTGGCTCCATTCGAAGTATAGCTTCGATTTTGTTTGGATTAGCTTCAATTCCCTTTGTTGAAACCAAGCATCCAAGGAACTTACCCTTCTTTACTCCGAAGACACATTTTTCTGGATTCAGCTTCAGACCAGCTTGTCTGAAGCTGGCGAAGGTCTCCTGCAGATCAGCAATATGGTCTTCTTGCTTCGTGCTTTTTACAATAATGTCATCAACATAGGTCAACACATTTCTGCCTATCTGAGATTGGAGAACCTTCGCAGTCATCCTGCTGAAACTCCCTCCTGCATTCTTAAGCCCCTCAGGCATCCGAAGATAGCAATATGTACCACTTGGGGTTATGAAACTAGTCTTCGGCTCATCCTCCTTTTTCATCCAGATTTGATGATAGCCTGAGTAACAATCCAGGAGACTCATGAGTTCCGAAGAAGCTGCTGCATCAACTAAAGAGTCTATCCGTGGCAGCGGGAACTCATCCTTCGGACAAGCCTTGTTGAGATCTGTGAAATCAATACACATTCTCCACTTTCCATTGGCCTTCTTCACCATAACAGTGTTAGCTAGCCATTCTGGATACTTCACTTCTCTGATAACTCCTGCACCTAGGAGTCTTTTTACTTCGTTGCGAGCCCCTTCGGCCTTGTCATCAGACATTTTCCGAAGCCTCTGCTTGCGGGGTCTGAAGGATGGGTCAACATTGAGCGAATGTTCAATAACATCCCGATTCACTCCACAAAGATCATTGGCTGACCATGCAAAAACATCTTTATTGTTGAATAAAAACCTTATCAAGGTTTTCTCTTGATCTTCAGATAATTGCGAGCCCAATAGCACCTTCTGCTCTGCTATATCCTCACACAGCAGCATGGGCTTCGGCTGATCAGCCGAAGCTGCTTTTTCCCTCCTGAACTTATACTGTTCACAAGCTTCAACTCCATCTATATTATGGATTGCCTTGGAATCAGTCCAGCTTCCTTCGGCCCTTCTGGCAGCTTCCTGACTCCCATGAATAGCAATAGGCCCTTGGTCCGAAGGTATCTTCATGCAGAGATAAGCTGGGTGAAGAATTGCTTCAAAAGCATTTAGGGTACCACGACCAATGATGGCGTTGTAGGGGTATTCCATGTCAACAATATCAAACACAATTTGCTCAGTCCTTGTGTTACTAACAAATCCGAAGGTTACCGGCATGGTAATCTTCCCGAGTGCCACAATCTGCCGCCCTCCGAAGCCACAAAGAGGGTGCGTAGCATCATGAATCTTGTCTTCAGGCTCTTGCATCTGTCTGAAGGCTTTGGCAAATATAATGTCAGCTGCACTGCCTGTGTCAACTAGGACATTGTGAACCAGAAACCCTTTGATCACACAAGAAATGACCATAGCATCATTGTGAGGATAGTCCTTGAGCTGAAGATCTTCCTGAGAGAAAGTAATTGGAATGTGAGACCATTTTGACTTAATGAAGGGTCCCTGCACTCCAACATGCTGCACCCTTCTCTGAGCCTCCTTCTTCTGCTTTTTGTTAGCTGGCTCTGAGCAAGAACCGCCTGTTATCGGGAGCACCAGCTTCGAAGCCGAAGCAGCTCCAGCTTGAGTGTTGAACGAAGCCATCAGCTCAGAAAGGTGGAAGTGAGTTGACCGGAGGTGGGCGCCAATGTTGGGGACTTGTTCTCAAATGCTAAGAATTAAGAACAAGGCAACACAAAAAATGTTAAGTGTTAAGATCCTTCGTCCTCCATAACGATATATCCCTTCGGGATATAAAGCATCTCGGACGAAGGTTACGAAGGACATACCTTCGTAAGCATAACAACGAAGAATGATGCATTCACATAAATTATAGAATATGAAATAAACATTTAAATATTGTCATAGAATTATCTCTACTTGTATTAATGAATATAAATGACTTTGAATTACAAATGTACCTTCGGTCCTGCGGAAGGCAAAAGTACAAGCGTGATGCGAAAGCAAATGACAGATTCACGTGAATAGTACAGAGGTACTGTTCATCTATTTATAGGCACAGGTCGCAGCCTGTGACAAATTACAATTATGCCCCTTGCGAAAGTTTATAGCATTGACTCAGACCTATATGTATAAAAAGGTCATTCTATCTCTATGTCGGTTTAAAACGCCGAAGCTCCATGAAAAGGGACCTTCGGCCATCTCTTGGAGACGACTTCAGCCGAAGCTGCTTCTTCGTGTGAGACCTTCGGCGCACCGAAGCACGACCCCAACACATACCAACACCACCAGGAAGTACAAATCGTACCTCCCCCACCCCCTCTTCCACATCAGCAACAACAAAACATCCACCACCCCCATGCCCCGAAACAAGAGGACTTCGCCGATCAGCCGTATCGCGGAGTCATTCATATGATCACTGGGGGGTCCAGCACCGACTTCGACACGAAGCGGCAGAAGCGGGACCACTACCGCAGCATCAACCACGTCGCCATCACCGGTCCGGTCGTGCAGACAAAGGGGTCCCATGTACCGCTGACCTTCGACGCCCGAGACGTTGATCTACGCAGCGCCCCCCACATCGACGCCATGGTTATCAACTGTAGCGTGGCAGGCTGGGACCTGCACAAGTCCTAGTCGACAATGGCAGTCAAGCAGACATCATCTTCCTCCATGCCTTCGACCGCATGGGCATAAGCCACAGCCTGCTAAAGCCTTCGTACAACCCGTTGTATGGTTTCGGCGGCAAGGGCACATTTCCCGTCGGCAAAATAGAATTGCCTCTCTCCTTCGGTGTAGCACCCAATGCCCGAAGTGAGCAAGTGACCTTCGATATCGTGGATATGGTATATCCGTACAACACCATTATGGGCCGGGGCTCCATCAACAAGTTTGAGGCAGCCATTCACGGACTTTACCTGTGCATGAAGATACCAGGTCCGTTAGGCGCCTTCACGGTCTACGGCAACCAGCAGACTGCGTGCAACATAGAGCGGGACTTCGTCCCCGGGCAAAGAAATGTGCACTGCCTCACGGCCCAGCGTGAGGTCCATGCGTCCGCCAGCCCAACCGACAAAGAACACGACAAGGCACAGCTGCAGAGCAACGACGGGACCAAGACTGTTCCCCTCGGCCAGGCCATGCCCAAGCAGACAGTCACCATCAGCGAAGACCTCACTTCGCACGGCGAGGAGAAACTCCTCTGCTGCCTGTCCAAGAACAAAGACGTCTTCGCCTGGTCTGCCCTCGACCTGGTCGGGGTCAGCCGATCCATAATTGAGCACAGCTTGGGAATCGACCCTTCGGTGAGACCGAAAAAACAGCGACTCCGCAAAATGTCCGACGAGAAGACAGAAGCCGCCAAGGCCGAGGTACATCGCCTCCTGGAAGCCAAATTTATCGAGCCAGTGGCTTACCCCACGTGGCTCTCCAACGTTGTGATGGTGCAGAAAAAGAGCGGCAAGTGGCGAATGTGCATCGACTTCACCAGTCTCAACAAGGCCTGCCCAAAGGACAACTTCCCGCTGCCTCGGATCGACAAAATAGTCAATAGCGCGGCTGGGTGCGAAGTCATGTCACTCCTTGACTGCTTCTCCGGTTACCATCAAATATATATGAAGGAGGAAGACAAGGCCAGCACCAGCTTCATAACACCCTTCGGCACATATTGCTTCATCAGAATGCCGGAGGGACTCAAGAACGCCGGGTCCACCTTCTCCCGGCTTACCAAAACAGTGCTTGAGGGGCAAGTCGGCAGAAATATATTCACATATGTGGACGACATCGTCTTCGCCAGCAGGAGCAAGGAGGACCATCTTGCTGACCTCGTCGAGACATTCGTGAACATGCGGGACGCACGACTTCGCCTAAACCCCGAAAAGTGCGTCTTCGGCGTTCGCTAGGGGAAAATATTGGGCTACCTGGTATCACACTGTGGCATCGAGGCCAACCCAACCAAAAATTAGGCCATCATCAACATGACGCCCCCGCAGTCAGCCAGCGACGTCCAGCGCCTGACGGGCAGATTGGCCGCCCTCAACAGATTCATCTCCAAATCCGCAGAGCGAAGTCTCCCCTTCCTCAAAACTCTCCGCGGCGCAAAAGACTTCGCTTGGGGACCAGAGTTGGCGACGGCCTTCGCCTCATTGAAACAGTACCTGTCGGAATTGGCGGTTCTTACAAGCCCCGACTCTTCGCTACCCCTGTTGCTTTATGTTGCGGCCTCGCCACACGCGGTCAGCGCGACACTAGTTCAGGAGCAGACAGTAGAGGGCGTGATCAGGCAGTGTCCAGTTTATTACGTCTTCGAAGTGCTCACACCATCAAAATGTAACATGACGGAACTGGAAAAGATTGCCTATGCAGTCGTTATGTCCTCGCGCAAATTGCGCCACTATTTTGAAGCATTCAAGGTCCGAGTCACCTCAGATAGGGGACTCGGCGAACTGTTTAGAAACCCGGAGGCATCGGTACGGATCGCCAAATGGGCGGCCGAACTCTCCGGCTACCACATCACTTTCGAGCCCAGGACAGCCATCAAGTCACAAGTTCTAGCAGACTTCGTCGTCGACTGGACTGGGCCAATAACACAACCGGACCCATCCGCAGAGAAAGTTTGGACAATCCACTGCGACGGCGCATGGTGCCATGCGGGGGCAGGCGCTGCTGCAGTCATCACCTCACCCGCCGGGGTCAAGCACAGATACGCGGCACGCTTAAGCTTCGCTCTGGAATCTGACAGATGCACAAACAACATAGCAGAATACAAAGCCGTCATCCTCAGCCTCCGCAAGCTAAGGGCCCTTGGTGTCACCACCTGAATTGTCAGAACAGACTCCAAGGTAGTTGCCGGCCAAGTCGAGAAAGACTATGCAGCAAAGGACCCCGCACTTATGCAATACCTCGCGGCCATCCGAAGTCTCGAGAGACAATTCAAGGGATTCACCTTGCAGCATGTGGACCGGGCCAAGAATGAAGAAGCCGACACATTGGCCAAGGCTACCGCCAGAGGCGAGTCCCTGCCCTCCGACGTGTTCTACCATGTTATCGGCACGCCAGCCGTCCGGAGCCCCGAAGGGCTCCAAATAACCAATGACAGCGAGGGCCACCGCATAGTCAACCTTATTATGACCGAAGACTGGCGGGCACCAATAACCCTGTTCCTACAGGGGTACTACCACCCAACCAACATCAACGAGGCCAAGCGCCTCAAACATCGAAGCCGGGACTTCGCACTGATTGAGGGCCAGCTCTACAAGAAGGGGGTCAGTCAGCCAATGCTTAAATGTGTCACCGAGACCGAAGGCGTCCAAATCCTGCGCGAAGTCCACAGTGGTACTTGCGGCTCTCACGCAGGGCCAAGGGCCCTAGCCGCAAAGGTGATCCGCCAAGGTTTCTACTGGCCCGCAATGATCTGCGCCGCAAATTGGGTCACAAGGTCCTGCGAAGCCTGCCAGAAGTTTTCTCCTCGATCAGGCAGCCCCTCGCAATTCACAAAACTGATCGCCCACACATGGCCTCTCCAGCGCTGGGGCCTGGACATCGTCGGGCCCCTGCCCACGGCTCAGGGGAACCTCAAGTTCACCTTTGTCGCTGTCGAGTATTTTACCAAATGGATCGAGGCGAGGGCTGTTTCCACAATAACATCAAAGACTGCACAGAAATTCTTCTGGCAAAACATTGTTTGTCGCTTCGGTGTACCGTCCGAACTCACAGTTGATAATGGCAAGCAGTTTGACAGCCAAGACTTCAAGGATTTCTGCTTCTCCATTGGCACCAAGCTTGCCTTCGCCTCAGTATATCACCCACAGTCCAATGGAGTTGTGGAACGCGCCAATGGAAAAATTCTCATAGCTGTCAAGAAGATGCTCCTCGACGAAAAAAGGGCAGGTGGGCCGATTTGTTACCTGAAGCGGTCTGGGCGCTAAACACGACTGAGTGCAGGGCGACTGGGTTCACCCCTTTCTGCCTTCTATATGGATCGGAGGCCATGACCCCACAAGAAATAAAGCATGGGTCCCCGCGAACAGTTTCGTCAGCTGTCCCCGACGTGGACGAACCCACTTCGAAGGATCTTATCGATGGAGACCATGTCCTCGCTCTACAGGCTCTAAATAAATACCAAGCCCAGACAAAAGCATGACGCGACCACGCAGTCATCCCGAGGGAATTCAGCGAAGGGGACCTCGTACTCGTCCGAACAGCTCGGACAGAGTCCAGGGGCAAGCTGGAGCCCAAGTGGGAGGGCCCTTTCATTGTCAAGACGAAGGCATCCCCCAGCGCATACAGGCTCGCAACGCCAAACGGCGAAGACTTGGAGCATTCCTGGAACATCGATAATCTCCGCAAAATTTTTGTTTGACTCATCAGGGCCAGCTCGCCCTTGTAATTCGCAAAAACAATTTTATTCTAGCCCGCACTCTTTTCCTCCCAGGGGGTGAGGTTTTTAACGAGGCGGAGTCATGTAATATACAAGTGAAAAATCCCCCGCAAAAATCTACGTCGAAAAAAGACCGCGCCGACGGTCTTCGACATTCGACCAATACAAAGTCATCGTGAGGCCCAGCGCTAGCTACCCTCGCGTGCGACACTCCGCGCAAAAGTCGCCTAAGGGCGTAGCCGGACTAGCACAACAAGTGTGAAAAATCGAAGTCTTCCTCAAAAAAGACTATCCGTGCAAAAGTCGCCTAAGGGTGCAGCCGGATTAGCACAACAAGTGCGAAAAATCGAAGCCTTCCGCGAAGAGTATCCGTGCAAAAGTCGCCTAAGGGTGCAGCCGGATTAGCACAACAAGTGCGAAAAATCGAAGTCTCCGTGCAAAAGTCGCCTAAGGGTGCAGCCGGACTAGCACAACAAGTGCGAAAAATCGAAGTCTTCCTCAAAAAAGACTATCCGTGCAAAAGTCGCCTAAGGGTGCAGCCGGATTAGCACACCAAGTGCGAAAAATCGAAGTCTTCCGCGAAGAGTATCCGTGCAAAAGTCGCCTAAGGGTGCAGCCGGATTAGCACAACAAGTGCGAAAAATCGAAGTCTCCATGCAAAAGTCGCCTAAGGGTGCACCCGGATCAGCACAACAAGTGCAAAAAATCGAAGTCTCCGTGCAAAAGTCGCCTAAGGGTGCAGCCGGACCAAGCACAACAAGTGCGAAAATAACTACACCAAACTGTCCGCGCAAAGACCGACTACATGCGCACCAGACCGACATAACAAATACACCAGACCAAGTGCGCAACGCCTTCGTGAGCATAGCCGAATGTGCGAAGGCACACAACCTCATCATACAAGCCATTACATATGTACAGCGAGGGCATCACACTTTACATCGGCTCAACCTTCGAATAATTCCCATCTCCCTATAGTTAAATAGCATTATCCTCAGCTCCTCACCCGCAAAAAGACTTCGCAGCTCCCCCTCACCTACACTCGCAACGGCCGGCAAGGACAACAGTTCCTGCCTGCCAGCCCTGCCCACACGAAGCCCACCACCGTCCGCCTCACTCACTCTACGCTTTGCAACCGCCCTTCGCCGCCTACGCCCCGCACTTGGACCAGGCACAACTTCAGCGTCCACAGCACGCGGCGAAGCTTCCACCGCTGCCACATCCAAGGCCGCAAAGTAATCCAAGTCCTCATCCGACGACTCTTCAGTCCACTCAACCGAACTCCTAGAGTCACCAAAATCAGAAAACTTAGACGCAGATTCATCCGATTCATTCCCATCATCCACGGTCGAAGCCGCCAAAAAATTAGCAGTAGAGGTTGCGTGCGCAGGCCCAAAATCTTGAACCTGCGCAGCAACCAAGGTTCAGCAACATATACAAAATTCCCTAACTATCCACACCCACTAAGCCACCTGCGAAGACCCAGCCGTCGCGGGATCCTCCGCTGCCGACTCCGCCGCCATCTTCACAGGATCCTCAGCCCTCGGCGCAGCAGTTGGCGACGAGCCACCGCCGACCGTAGTGGCTGCGGGGGCATCAGGGGCGCCTTTGACGGTTTCTGGGGGCGGCGCCGGGGCGACCTCGGACACAGCCGCCACCGGGTTAGACTCCGAATCAGGCTGCGCGCTGTTCAAAGCCCCGAAGTCCTCCACTTTCTCGTTACGCGCCGCCTGAGACACAGCACACAGATTCATCAAGCCCACATATAACCCACATTCAGCAACAATAAACAAGAGTCAAACATTACCTAACCCCTCGCCGTGTCGGACCGCTCCCTGACCACCTCCCGACCGTGGGGACCCCACATCCGGTCGAAGAGGGCTCCCGCAGATTCCTTCACCACAGGGTCCTCAACCTTGTAAATCTCGCGCTCGAAATCCTCATTAGATTGGTCGAAGACCTCATAGTGCCAGCACCCTTTGCGGGACAGCGCGTTCATCGCCGCTTCGTAGGTGACCAGGGAGGCATAGGACATAAAGCCCTCCACGATGGCGGGGAGCGCCAGCAACTCCTCCTGCAGCCACTCGAGGCAGCGAAGTCCGGGCTCTTGATCTGGCACTTCGAAGTCAGCGGTCCGCGCGCCCAGCTCGTGGTACGAGTCCATAAGCTGTTTGCGCGTCCACTCAACCTCCGTGCGCGTCGAAGCCTCGGCCCTCTCCACACGGGTCTGCAGAGCGTTGAACCGCTCCTCCCATTCCTCGGCGCGCTGTCTGGCAAGGCTACCCTCCACCCATGCCAAATTGGCCTCCGCCTGCGCAAACTGTGCCTTGGCGAAGGCCTCATTAGCCTCCCTTCTCTCCTCCGCCAGTTGGCGCCGGAGGTCAGTCCTCTCGCCCTCCAGCGCGGCCACCTTCTCCGCCAGCTTGCTGCACTTGCTGTCGGCGGCCGACTTTTCCCGGACGGCGTCAGCATGTTGCGCCCGAAGTCTCTCGACTTCGGCAGACACAACCGCCGTAAGGGCCCCCGACGCCACGCGGTCAACAAAGTCAGCCGCCTACAAGACACACATAAGACCACAATCCCAACGAAACTGGTAAAAGCCGAAGTCTAGCTCAACTTACCTGACTTAATGCCTCCTTCAGCCGGCGGGACACAGCGCCCGCCTCGTCCTTGACGGCAGTGAGTGCCGGAATCTCACCACCGGCGCTGAGAGCGCTACCCCTCGCCCGAGGCACCATGGAAGCCGCCACGGTCGCCACCGCAGGCGGAACAACAACAAGTTGCCCCTCGCCCGACCCTGCAACGTGCCAATAGTTAAAAAAACCTCGGGCTATCGACTTACCAATGAGATAATCGTCCACGCTAATATCGGTGGCGAAGTCAGCAACGCGCTTGCCCGGCGGAGGCAATTCTCGGGCCTTCGCGGCTCCGGCCGGGACAGACTTGGTTCCGCCGGCGGCCGCCGCCTTCACAGCCTCCGGCACCCTGCTGGACCCAGGGGCGGCCGACTTCGTCGCCAGCGTTGGCTGGCTGCCGCCGGGGGCAGCAGCCTTCGCAGTCCCCCGCGACCTCTTCGGCCTAGCCTCAGGCAGCCTGACGATCGCCTGACGCTTCTGCGCAGCTCCCTGATGATCCTTGTCCATCACTGCCGACACAACAACAGCAATATTCCGTCCATAAGGAAACACTCTCCAGTCATGAACCATGTGAGATGTAAAAAAGTCTTCGCCGGCTGCGCGGGGGATAGGAACATTCTTAGGCCACCAACCCCCGGTAACCTTCAGCATCCGCGCCGAAGAATCCCGGAGCTCGGGCGAAGACATCCTTCCCCCGGGGGCCGCGCATGTCCTCATCAATTCCCTAGCGAAACCATCGGAAACCCCCAGTCCTCCCGTAGCAGTACCTAGCTTCCTCTTCTTAGAGGATGGGGCGGCCGCCGGCGCGGGGTCGTCTCCAGCCTCTGCCGCCGGCTTCTTCCCGCGACGATCCACATCGTCTTGCCCGGGATAACCGCCATACGGCAGACGGTTCAACTCGAAGACCCTGTTCAAGCGGTCGTTGGACCCGCGTATATCCTAGCTACGCTGGCCCTCCGTCCTCGGCACGTACCGGCCAACAATCCGCACCGCCCCATCCTCCGCCTCACGCACGAATGCGGCGGGATCGCGGCTATGCAAATCCAGTGCGAAGGCGGGACTTCGCACCAGCATCCTACCACGGGAAGGCATCTGGCGAGGGCATACTTCACCCAGCACCCAGCCATGCGCCAAAGGCCACACCCCATACGCCACAAACTCCTCAACCAAATCGTGCCCGCTACTCAGGCCGGCCGCGCACCGCAGGGCCCCTTCGTCCGCATCCTCCTCCGCCACTTCAAACTGCGGGTATGCTGAGTAATAATGCGAGCACATCTCGGCCACGGGGAGCCCCGGATGGTCTTCGAATGTGCCCTCCGCAACATAGAACCAAAACTCATACCAGTTGCCCCATTTATTGCGGGCGCAAGGAACCAACTCAACGACCTCCATCGAGGTCTTGTCGGTCTTCGACGTAAATGTACAGGACCCAAACTGAGCAACCTTATTTCCGATCATCCTTTTCTGCCAGTGCAGACAATAGTACTTCACGAAGACTTCGACCGATGGCTGTCCGCCGTATGAAGTCATCGCCCAGACATATTTCGACAGGGCCACCACGGCATTCGGCGTCAGCTGGTGGATCTGGACGTTGAATCTGCGCAGGACTTCTCCCACGAATCGATGCACAGGCAGGCGAAGACCAGCGGCAAAGAACGGCTCGAAGACAACCAACTCGCCTTCTGGCTCGGGGACCTCCTCCGCCCCGAGACACGAGCGACTCCACCGCCAAAGTAACCAAGCTACTGCATATCTTGCACGCGGACCGAGGACATCCGCGACACACCGAAATCCACCGTGTCACCGACGCGCAACTCCTCCGCCGCCACAGTGCTCATTGTCTCCTCAGACGACGCGTCGGCCGGCGACGTAGCGGCAGCAGAAGAAGAAGAGGTCGGCATCACTACGTACCGTCGGTGGCGGCGGGCGGTCTGCTTCACACGGGCCAGATCTCCGGCGAACAAGAGCAAGGAGGGCAGACGAGCAGCGAGAGGTTTGAGAAGGCGGTTAGGGTTTTCGCGGAGCGCGGAAAGATAAAGTTCAAAACGTGCCGCCCCTCGTCCCCTTTTATACACAGGGCGCGGCGCTTCGATAAACCCGCAATCCAACAGTACGGCGTCAATCAACGGTCATGTCAAAAAACCCCGCGGAACCACTTCGAGCGAGGGCAGCGTCTCCGCCATCTAGCGACGTCTTCGGCACCAGATGACTTAGTCGAACTGGTCCCTCGGAGGGCAAATGTTGGGGCGAAGGCGAAGACGCCACCCTTCGCTCGAGGCCTTCGCCGTACTCGCTGCACCCTTCGATGACAAGACAACGGGCAGACCTACCCTTCGTCTCATACACCGCCGGACGAAGACCTGTGACGAGGTCGTCTCATCTCGCGACCTCATCCAGAATGGAGGCCCGCGTGTGATCCGGCCCATTGTAACAGGCCCTGCGTGGCCGTTGCGCGTTATGGGCCTAATTTGTAAAGGCCTCCATGTAATTACGGTCTGTAACCCGGCTTTATAGGAATATTCCGGGGATAACCTAGGTGTCTGAGGGCACATGCGTCCTTAACGCGGGACGCTGGGCACTCAGATACCTATAAATACCCCCGCACAGTGCCCTTGAGAGGGCAGATTAACAGAGCTATTGCCATCTCGTGTGAAAACCCTGTTTACGTTACTACACACCCCCATTGGATCAGCTTGCCCCGGAGAGCAAGTTCCAACAACGATGTCGTTGCAGATGCAATGTACTATGCACGAATTCAGGCTATAAAGGCATGGTACAGAGCAAATGCTGATGATCGACCGATGCCAAATACCAAGGCCGAGTGGTCATCAATTTACTTGACGGAGGAGCAATGCCTAGAGGTAAACAGGTTGTTGCCTCTCATATCGCACGAAGCCATGTATTTGCTTGCTTTATTTAAAAAATTTCATGTAGGTGTCGGTGTCGTGGATGGCCACCCGATCAGACGGTTATCAGGTATTGTGCAGATGGTGGGCTTCCCCTGAGTTTCATGCCATTTCCGAAAGGAACAGGAGAAACCGTGGGACTGAGTCGTTCCACAACTACGGCGGTGATGGTCATGTGCGCTTGGCTAAGCGAATGGTAAGTCACAGTTTGTCGTAACTTTGAATCACATAGAAATGTGTCATTATAACTTTTATGTACAGGAAGTCAAATCCGGCCGTACGCCCACGGATGTGGAGGTGTATATGCAAGGGCATAGGGGTTCTGATCCTCAGAATCCTGATGTGTTATGCACTCAGACGGCCACCGACCGTCTAGTGAGTTTTCGGTACTCTATTATGTGTTTGATATTTTTTGCAAGGGCATAGGGGTTATGCACTTATATTTGATATTGTTTGCCTCCAGGCTTTGTATGGGCAGGAGATGGTTCAACGCCATGGGCAGGAGTACGATTGGAGGAGCCAGCCAATCGACCCTCAGACAGCATATGCTAGCGCAGGAGGACAAGCCCATGGACGGTGAGATTATTTGATTTGGATTTCGAAATTGTCATCATATGCTTGTGATTCAACTGAGCCATGAGTTACTATACTAAGTGCATGGTTCACTCTTGTAGGTTGGGTATTTTTGATTCTACGATTGATTCTAGAGAGTTGAGACGCCGTGGACGACAGTCCACATCGTCGTCTTCACAATCGTCCCGTTCACGATCATCTGCCCATGAGATAGAGCTTGTAGTGTTGCGTCAACAGGCAGAGTACCATCAATCAGTCTTGAGGGAACAATTGGAGTACCAGAGGCAACAATCTGAATACCAGAGACAACAAGCCGAGTACCAGAAGAAGAGGGACGAGTATTATGCAAACCTCCAGGCCCAAAATCAAGCTCTTCTCTTGGTAAGTTGAAGTAACATTTTGTAGCTTATTTTGCAAAACACATGATGTATATCTTATTTGCTCAACAATGACTTGTATATAATTTGTAGCAACTAGCCCAACAAGCGGGCGTCCCGATGCCAACATATGGGATGCCGCCTCCGGACTTTGCATCGCCAATGCCAATGTTGGCGCCTCCACCTCCGCCTCCGTCACAATTCCCTATGGTATGTACACATATGCGTGTGTGACATGTTCATAGATGTCTTATGTGTTTAAATGAACAAATGAGTGGTTACTATTTCATGTGGTTGTGTTATAGGGATTTCAGACACCACCCGCTTCAGTTGCCGCACCTGGAGATGGGTCTGGTCAAGACGACACATCATATAAGTGGGTGAACAACCTTTTCAGCACGCAGAGTCCAGCCGGAGGAGGTGGCGATGGATATGAGTGATAGTGATGTAAAACACTTGTTGCAACCTTTCATGTGAAAGACTATCCGTCGAACAATGTCAGTTTGGATTTTGGACAACTATGTTGATGCAAACACTTATTGCAACCATTTGGAATTATATGTCGTTATGTTAAATTTGTGAATGTGAATACTTATGTGAGTATATTTGTGAATGTGTATACTTATGTGAGTATATTTGTGATTGTGAATGTGTATATGTGCATGAAATCTGTTTTGTATTTGCAAATGTCAGATTTTTTAAAATTCAGAATTTTGTGCAATTTCTGGAATATGTTATGTCCGACGGCCTAGAGTAAGCCGTCGGATATAAGGTTTTGTTATGTCCGACGGCCTAGCTCGAGCCGTCGGACATAACCGAAGTGGGTCCCACAGGCGACAGGTAAAACGGTTGCGCACCCTTACCTCCGACGGTCGGATGCGGCCGTCGGAGATACGTTATGTCCGACGGCTTAAGGCTTATGTCCGACGGCTTTGGCCGTCGGAAGTTACTTCGTTTACTGTAGTGCCATTAAAATTTTGAAGCAAAAAGCAGCTACTAGACTTCATAGAAAATATCATCACAAATATTTAAATAAGCAGGATGGCTAAATAATTGTGTGTAACCCGTAGCAAACTTTAAGGCATATTTGGATCACCTGAAATTTTTATTATTAAAAATTAGAACACGGAATCACAGTAATATCGAGTAATAATATAATACGCTTATCTTAGAATCTAAATTCTAAATGATCAAAATGTACTCAACAAGTCGAGTACTATTTCCTGGAAGGGAGGGTTTTGGATACAGCAGCTAATTGAGTCACAAAATAATACCTCGTATATTTATTTAAATGGGTTGAATCAAAAAAATACAGACTAAAGGATCTGGGTGGAATTGAACCACCTTCCGTCAAAGACTGTAACGGACAGTCATGTGAGGGCCTCACCGTGTTGAGACAAGATCCACAGTTAGGAGACAGACAGGGCTAATGGCGTGGGTACGTTTCAACGCTGATCAAAATCTAAAACAATTTTCAAATTTTGTTTATAACAAAATTATGTAAGATTAGATCACAGAAACAATTTTCTACGCGCCTTGGTTAACAGTATTAGTTACAAATGGCAACAATCAGTGGTATTCAGAATGCAACAAGACTATCGAAGAACATCAGTCGCCAGAGACTGCTCATGTCCACCACAGCCATTTACCATGACGACCAAATAAGGCATTTTTACTTATTCACAAACATTTGTTTATCTACAATGTAGATTTAACTAAATGCATAGCAAAAAATGGAAAGTCAAAACATCTTTTAATTTTAAGGAGGGAAAAACATCTGGAAAGTCAACACATCTTTTGATTTGGAAAAGAGGAAAATTAAGAAGGAATTAAGAATAAACTCACTAAGGAGAAAGCTCAAAGTAAGGGCATGAAACGTCACAGATTGTAGTGAAAAAAAAGAGAATCACTGGTTTTCACCTATACGAAACCTTAGGAGATATTTGAAACCTAGCTTCACCTCAAGAGAAATCAATAATAGGTAAGTACTCAAAAGAACTATAGTGCAAGTTGAACAAGCTCTTATCTGAGTTGTGTCTAGTATCTAATTGTGAGCTTGAGCAGAAAATTTCTTCCCTGTCCGGTGATCAAGAAAGAAAGCTTATAAATACTCCGTCCATCGTGTAGGCACTGCAGTTGATCTTCATATGGCTCAGCAGTAGATCTTCATGCGGTGACGACGATGTATCATATAAACTAACTACAGTAAAAATGAACTATCTACAATATAAATACTCGCATTCGAAGCTACAGCAAATAATACACAGCTGATTCATATATTCAAATGTTTATCTTCAATGGTCAATAGAAGACCACCGTGCGAGAAGCGTAGGGTGAATGAATATGTTTAGATCCGATTTGTGGTGCGCGAAGTTTTGAACGATTGATGGTGATTTCAGTAACTTGCTAACTTTACTTTACTGTAAATTGAAAATCTTTAGATCCGATTTGTACCTTGCGTGTTGTGTTGCGTTGCGATGTAGCCCCGTTCAATTTGCAGCACGCCGCGAGACGAGAAGATCCGTTCAATTTGCAGCAGCACCGGTGATGAAGCATAGAACGAGAAGCCAAACAACACGAAGCACGGCACGGGGACACAAAGGGCGGGAGAACCCAGGGATGAAAAAACAATTCCCCGTGCGATCTCCCACCCAGCACACAAAACCAACATCTTTATTATGATGCCTGCCATGCGAGCGCACCCAACATGGCAAAGGCTTTCAAGATGTCACATCACACAATTGTCCAGTCATGCTTTAGAAGTCCGTCGACGCCTCCCAATTGTCCAGTCCGTCAAGATCCAGATTCCCCCGGAACGTCGTAGCTCTGAAGGTCGGCAGATATCAATTCGACGGATCAGAAACCTCCAGGCACAAAAACCATGCAGCCTCGTCTCGCTTCGAGCCGATGCGTCGTCAACTCATCAATCAAACGAAACAGATCGGAACCTGCACATCATCACAAAACAAAACCATGCGTTTCGAACAATCAAGTAACAGAGCAAGACTCACCGTTGTTCGATCGGACCAAGCATCTGATCGTGAAGCCACGCGGAGGCTCGGATCGAGACGAGAAGAGGATTTCATCAGGCAAGAGGAACGCGGCGACTTTTCTTCACCAAGGCAAAGGCGGGGTGCCGGGGCAGGCAAAAGATTCCGCTATTTATTGTCCAGTTAGCGGAAATCCAACGGCTGCGATGAGGCAGTTCGAGTCGGACGGTCATGATGGCGAGCGTGTACCGGAACTTTGCGGACAATTAGCGTCATTGCATGCGTCATTGTTTTTTTTTGCAGGGTCTGTTGCGGACGAGAATAGAGGTGATTCGCTTGTGGCCACCATGGTCGACGATCCTCATTAGTTGGTTCGTAGGGATTTTTATCGAAACTAGAACATCAGGCGCCCATTCAGAAGCCCATTCAACCATCGTGGTTGAAGGTAGAAGCAAATGTCGAATCAACAGTAACAGTAATATATAAATAACACAGCAGCACAGTATATTTAGACGAAAAGACATTAGAAGCTAAAATTAATATAGGTTGTGTAACGAAGACAAGTAACAAATAGCATTTTAAAATAAAATTGAAGGCTCAACATCTTTACCATTATTCTTAAGGTTGTAGCAGCAGCACTGTTACACCCGATTTTAGGGATAAAAATTTAGTAAGGGGTGAGCTTACTTATGGGGGGCCTCAGCAAGTGGGAGAAGTTATGCAAAGTAAACATTCAGAATAGGGTTGGTATTTCTAGGTAATCATAATTAGTCAAATCCCAAATTTATGTAGATATCCAAAAGTAAACATTATTATATGTATTATTTGGGTACAAACAGAAATGCAGAGGAAGAATCATGTTGCCTTGCTCAAATGTGTCCCGCAGATCGTCTTCAAACGTATTTTGGTCTTCTACCACGAAATCAGCTTCTAATATAGATTCACATATCGTACATACAAAAGAAAACATTCACCAAATAAATAAACATACAACATTACATGAGTAACATACCCTATTACATGAATAACATTCACCATACAAACCATACTAAATGTCTAGAATAAAACCTAGTTCGTAATTATATCATTAGTCCACACGTATTGACAACCATTTATTACGATATAAAATATAAATTCTATTTTTGGAATATCACTAGTGAAAGATATATGGAAATTTGACTACAAAGTACTTTACATAACATAGCTTAGAGGTAGTGATTTAACTAACTCTACGGAAATAAATAAATTAATTATTTCTACCATAAACATGTGTCCACATTTAGTTTTATCTATTATTTTAAAGGAAACATGCCATCATAATAATTAGAGGTCAAATAATTTTATTAATAAACTAAGTCTGTACCCGTGCGTTGCTACGGAAGTAAAAAATTTGTATAAAACATAGATACGGAACGACAAACATCACTATTATATCCAAAATCCGTGTGGCAAACATTATCAATATCGCAAAAATTATTTCTAAAGAGTGAATATAAAAATTTTAATGACAGGTGTCCGTGCGTTGCAACAACATACAAAATACTCAATAAAATGTTAGTGCACAACAACTACATAAAAACGAACATCACATATATTATAGGCATTGTGATGACACACAATTAAATGAATGACTTCGTAGATTAGACAACGATAATAGTCTTCACATACGACATTGATCAACAACACCAGTTAAGAAGAAACCAATCCTCCAAACTCATTTTAACAGGAAAAGTATTAACTCTTTCATGCAGATGATCGACATATAGGACCAGTCTTTGGTCCAACTATTTATAGAGAGAGTAACATTTATTAAAGGATGCGAACGTATTAAAGTGTTAGCGATCGAGATCTTCGGAAAATGGCAGTAGTGTCTCTAAAGAAGTTTAGAGAACTAAAGTTTTTGTGGTCTTCTTTCGGCCACAAGAACAATATTAGTTTTACTCAGAACCTATAGGAATATCTAAATGATCTTGAGTACACAGCCACAATCTCTATTAGGTCGAATAGGAAACATGTGAATTAGCATAGAGCGCAAAATAAAAACTTGGAGAAAAATCAGGTCTTGCTTATAATGGATCTCAGCTTCTTGGAGCTGCTCTTTAAGAGTTGTTACTTGTAGTTCTAGCTCACGCTATTGCGACGATCTCCGCTGAATACTTCCTGAAAGTGTCCCATTGTATCTCCCTCACAGAAGCATATTGTTCCTGAAAAAGGAAAAAAATCATGTCAAAATTGTCTCCAACAAATTTTGAAAAGAGAAATATTATAATGATTTAATTCTCCTAATTCCTGAGTGTGCTAGGAGTATTGAGCTCAAGGCATTATAGAAGGTGCCCCCTTTATTTCCAGTATTATAACAAATTGGGACAAGTTAACATATATTGTTTCTCAATAATTGAAATAGGAGGTTATATAAGGAAAACCAAGACACATAAATTTCATCTCCAAATAATAGGAGGTTATATTTGCCCCTAATCTAAAAAAGAAGGAAATTATATTTGTTGATCCCTTATTTGCTCAGTAATAACAATAAGGCTTCAAAATAGAGCAATACAACATCAGCAATATATTTAATAATACCAGTTACCTGATTTGCTATGGTAGAGCAATACAACATCCCTTATGGTAGCTTTCCTTTCTTTCGCTTATTCAGGAACTCTGATTGAAGACGGCTGAGGAGGATGGAATCAGAGGTTCTTCTAGTGTGCTCATTCTCAGGTTTTGCATCAACATCCACATCAGGCAAGCCAAATTCATCAGCGGCATGGACAAGTCACCCAAGAAGCATGTCAACTTCAAAATCGAATAACAACTAACTGGAACAAATGATGGACTGTAATCATCTCCTCACAAAAAGGAAGCAAAGTAGATAGTAGCAATACTAAGTGCAGCACCAAAAACCACATTCATCTCCACTATCTCAAAAACAATGAGCATGTCCACTTGACATCCTAGGTCTAGAGCACCAGCCTGAGCCTAGGTAGAGAGCGTCTGGAGCCTCCCAGACCATTTGCATCTCCCTATACACCTCGATCGCCCTTCAGCGAGCCTGTTCATCTCGTACCTTGAAATCACCGCGTTCCAAACAACTATGCTCCAATCACATACCTTCCATATCTAGCCATAGATCACATACCAAGATAGATCACATACCACCCTGTCCCATAATCTAGACTTTCCTAGTTCTTATACTTATAATAACAAAAGGATACATAGAAATGCAAGATGAACCGAGAATATAAAAACAATAGAAAAACTACAAGCACACATACAAGGATTATCAGTTTGATGACCAGAAGATCAAAGGTTCAAGAAACTTATTTTACTATCTATCCAATCACATATTAGCAGGTGGATCCAAACAATTTCCTTCTACAAATTAGGTAGCTAAAAATAGCTAGTTAAAAATCAGCAGCCATTGGCTAGCTAATTTTTAGTGCTAATGGATCACCGGTTCTTAATAAATGAAATCAAACAGCAAAATCACCTTATTCATCAGTGGCCTTAGAGGTGACAATGAAGCTCGTGTCGATACCAGTAAGAATATTTAGGAGACCCTAGAAGACATCAAATAAATGTGCAGAAATACCACAAATAATCTAGAACTGCTCGCAATATGAAGTACAGGAGGAGCGGGATTGATGTGAGTGGATAAATTGTTTTGTTAATCTAAGCAAATATCTCCAGGAATTTAAGCCGTCCTCCATAGCCATACCATATGGGACAATGCCTGCTGAAAAGAATTTCAATGGAAACAAGGGCCCACCGAAGCACTTGATTCAAACGATACGAAAGGTTGATAGGAGCAGATCCCTTGAAAGTTGGTTGCTTAGGCAAGTGGTAGATTGATCGCCAGCCTCGAGCATGAACCTTGATTCCAGTGAGAATGTCTTTTGTAATAGAACCATAGATCCACCCAATCCGCAGTGCACCATATTAGAGACTTAAAATGAATAAACATTTATTTTTCTTCAATTCAACAAATATATCATGTACAAGAATGAAGTAGATATTTATCACAAAAAACAAAAGGTTTACACGCAAATCAGACAAGGAAACATCAATTCATATCTCAACATTTGTTAGCAAGTAATAGCACAAGTATCAACAACACTAATGTTACAAAGTTATAACTACATGAGTCATTACCTTAGTTCCTAGACAGTTTTGTCCTCATAGCTATAGCTGATGACATGAATAACTTCTTTTAGAAGAGACTCTAGAGTTGCAGATTGTGGAACACCACCATATTCCATTAGAGTAGAGACTACAAAAACTGGACTGGCCAAATCTCTTCTCCAAGCTCATTTGAGACATATTTAGCTATAATCTCTTCTCCAGGCTCATTTGAGACATAATCAGCTATTTCTCATCATCAAATTGAGAACCTATGAAGACTATGAAGTGCAAGCTAAAAGTTCAAGGATAAAAGAAAGTTAAATCTACTTGTCTATGGTACCTTAGATTTACAACATATACGATGAATAAATGGACAACTGAGGGGTTGTGGCAAAAAATAAGAAATATTGAATGCACATCTGCTCGAATTAAACACATAACTCAATGATACCTTCAATCCCTTCCTCTATATCTTCAAGATTAAATACTTGTACAGAACTCGATGATACCTTCAATCCCTTCCTCTATAATGTATGTGACTTCTTCTTTTCCGAGCTCTTCTTATATTTTGACGTCCTTTTCCTCCCCCCACAAAGAGAAGAGAAGAAGCCTATTTTTTCGAGCTCTTCTTTTTTCATAACCATATAGGTATGTGCCCGTGCGTTGCCACGAGAGTTAAAAATTAATATAAAACATAGATAGAGAATAACAACATCACTATGATATGCAAGGAATAGAATACTAATAGTAGATGATGTTGTGTGCTTGATTCACTCTAAAATATAGCAGTAACAATAATCTGCTAAGCAATGTCTGCTGCTCATTATGATTTGCATGAATCGAGTATAGGAAGAAAGGTTAATCTGATCACTACAAAAAAGACTTATCAATATGTTATTCCGGTTAGACAAGTTATCACATAACGTTAGAATATTCTATTCATCTGATCACTTCAATTACAGTACAACTGAGCAACATATATTTTTTTGCTAAACCTACAAAGCAAAAGATTGTCTAAAATGGGCGTGGTACTCTCAAAGTTTCTTTTAGTCTAGCATAGAATAATTTCATATTCTTTGATAAATATTATGACGACCCACATATGGCCTTCTAAAGAACCAACTTTTAGAGGTTTGTTACTAAGGGACAAGAGTTGTCCTAAATAAATGGAAAAAAATACTTAGTCCTTCATAGCTATTGGTGAATTGACATGAGACATGTTGGTAGCGACAACATATTTATCGCACTCAAGCAGATAGTTTCTAGTATTGTTGATTCAGATTTGGATAGCAAGGGGAAGATACATGGCAATAACCCTAGCTATGTTCATTCGAGATGGTTATCGTTTGCCCTTTGTAGAACATATGATAAAAAAGGGTCACAATTGCAGAGATGCTCTAGGTGTAATTGTTTAGAATTAGTGAAACCTATGTCTAATGGTGCTGACTAAACCAATCTGCACTGATAGATTTCCCTCGAGGAAACACAAAAGCTTCACCTTGGGATCACCGCCGCGGAGGATGACCGAGGCCGTTAGTGGTCCACATGCCCAGAAAGGTTAGTGACTTTCCCTCGAGGAGACACAAATCCTTCACCCTGTTAAAGAATGGGGAAAACACCATGAAGTTTGTTACCAGGAGAATAAAAAGCGGTTTTGGGAGACTCATGGTGGTGATGTTATTATCCTGGAGCAACATATAATCATCCTCATTTCAGGATAGGTGTACACAATATATTGACATTTATTACTAGTCTTCACAGGCAGCCGACTGGGGGTTGCCGCTAACCCATGCCTAGAACTCATCGTAGTCTTGGAACTCCTGGAAGTCTCCTTCCACGGCTTCATCTTCTCCTAAGCAGTGGTTGCAATGCGGACAACCTGAGGAAGGGGGGGGGGTTTGGTGTGTAGAGCAAGGGTGAGTACACATCAACATACTCAACAAGTGTCCTGTTTGGTTGTGGTGGACTAGCTTTATGTGGGGGGGTAAGTCAAGCAGTTGCTTTTAGTTGGTCAGATTATTATTATTACTAGTAGAGAAAGCCAAGTTTTAGATTTAGCCCACGTTATTAACCCAAACGTACTCCTTTCCAAATGGAAAGAGTACCACTTACCATTACCAGAGTCGTTACCAAGAACCATCAATCTCATTGCCACCTGTAATCCGAACATCTCTGATCGAGTACCACTAATCACTGGAGCTCCCTTGGCCGCTCATAACCGCGAGCACGGCTGATATATCAGTTTTCAAACACTCTGCAGAGGTTGTGCACTTTACCCACAAGCCATGATTCCCTTTCTGCTCGGAGATAGCTACTCCCCATTGACCACTACCTAGGTGGCCCACCAGGGCATCACTACGTAGCCTTTACAAAGATTCCCCAGGGCTGTAGCCGCCCGTTAGGTTTCCTAAATGCACCGCACTCCTCCCCAAGGGGCGAACCCAAACTTGGCAGAGCAAGCCGCATACACCGAGCCCCATTGACGGCACGACGGCTAAGCGAACTACACCCCGATTCCTCTAATTATTCAGCTAAGGGCACCCCATTCCACCCTAATGGTTGCACTGTTTTCCCGGGCGGTCATCCACCGAACCGGTCCTTACGGAGAGGCACTCGAGAAACCGCTCGAGCCCGCTTGAAGGCCACAAGTATATCATCATAATAAGAAGAGGGAAAACAGCGTATCATTAGTAAATCTCATCATGTTCATTGATTAGAGTTGAGTAATAGCATAAAACTAAACAATAATAATCCAACCCAGGTAGGTAAACAAGAACATGGATAACAAAAGCTAGTCAATCCTTAGGTATAAATGTGAAATGCGAGAGGTGAATTAAAGAATGTATAAGACAGGGATAGGTCAAGGGACACTTGCCTCCACCGACCAGCTACTGCTCAGGGGCTTCTCCTGTCTGTTCTTCGGATGCCTCGACCAGACCGTTATCTATGCGAACACAACCATACATTCACATCTCAAATCAGAAAGTAAACAGTACACCATACAAAGAGATGAATCCAATAGTCACATATCCGACATATGGCTAGCGCTTACGACCCTTTTAAGTAGTAAGAAAATCATAACCATTACTACAATTGACAACTCGTTATGTTCATGTTAAGTGAAAGAATGAACTTAACCACTTCATTTCATGTAGTTATACTAACTGATATTTAATATAGGTGTAAAGATAGTTATTATCTAAGCATAATTAACCTACGCCTAGTTATTGCCGCTTCTTGATACAGTTCAATGGGTACTAGCACTTTTAAATGGTGAAGAGCATCGTCGCGCGACAATTCGCACACAAAAGGTAAATGACTAAGCGTGACGTTTAAGCGTTGCACGGGCGAACAGGCTACGCGAGCGAGCGAATGAGGTCGCGGACCGCTGCTGCGCACGCGAGCGAGTTGCTGCTGCGAACACGTCGCGGACGGGCTACCACGCGCCGCGCAGGCCGCCACGAGCAAGCCGCGCGGGCTGCCGCAGGCGAGCTAGGACGCCAGGGGGCGCTCCACGCCGCGACGTCGCGGGCGAGCCACGTGAGCGAGCCGCGTGAGCAGGCCGCCGAGCCGGGCGGGGCCATGGCCACGCGCCAGCAGCCAGGGCGGGCCTGCGCACTGTGCTGAAGCCGCGGCGGGGCTATGGCCGTGCGCTAGCAGCCAGGGCGGGCCTACGCACCGCACGATGAGCGCCCACGTCGGGCCGACCATGAGCGGGGGGCTAAGCATGACGCCGGGGGCCGTGCCGGACGCCATGGCCGAGCTCCGGCGGGCCCCACGCATGGAGGCGGCGGCTGCCTAACCGCCTCCCGAATCTGCCGGGTGAGTGCGCCGCGCCCTTGCGCAGGCGGCTGGGCCGCCGCGGTTTCAGCCCAAAACGCGAAAACAAAAATATAAAAAGAAAAGCAGGCCACGAGGGGGGGGACGGCGGCTGGGCCGCGCGCGCAAGGGGCGAGCTGGGCCGCCACCCAGGCTGGGCTGAAAGGGAAGGAGGGGAGGAGAGAGGAAAAGAAAAGATTTTTCTTTTTTTCCTGTTTTAGCTCTAATTCATCACTAGAATGCACAGTTCACAAACCCTCGCAATCAAACAACAAAATGCATGATTCGGCATGGTGCATCAAACAAAAGATGGTATTTCTAGGGTTTACTTACACGAGATCTCAAGCCGAATCTCGCTATAACTTGGAAAAGATCAAGGCTTAGCGAGGGGAAAAGGAAAAAAGAAAGGGTAATGCCCGAATTTGGCGAGTGAAGAAAAGAAAAAAATTCAACTCCAAAATTTGGGGCGTTACAAACCTATCCCCCTTAAAAGAATCTCGCCCTCGAGATTCAGGGTTGGCTAGCAAAGAGTTTAGGGTATTTGGCCATCAGATCATCTTCACGCTCCCAGGTTGCTTCTTCCTCAGAGTGGTGATTTCATCTGACTTTGCACATTCTGATGGTCTTCCTTCGGGTGACTCTGTCTGCAGTCTCAAGGATTTGCGTTGGCTTCTCAATGTAGGTCAAGTCCTCTTGGACTTCAAGACCTTCAACTGGCAACTGCTCTTCTGGCACACGCAGACATTTCTTCAACTGAGACACATGGAAGATATCATGCACTGCGGACAAGCCTTCTGGCAAACTGAGCTGATAGGCCACTTCTCCACGCCTTGCGAGAATCTGATACGGACCAATGTAGCGGGGTGCTAGCTTGCCTTTGACTCTGAATCTTCTGACTCCTCTGATCGGTGACACTTTCAGATAGACAATATCCCCAACTTTGAAACTCATATCTCTTCTTCTTGTGTCTGCATAGCTTCGCTGTCTTGATTGCGCTATCTTCAAATTTTCTCGGACCATCTTGATGTTCTCTTCAGCTTCAAGCAGAATGTCTGGCCCGAACACTTGCTTTTCTCCAGGCTGATCCCATTGCAATGGAGTTCTACAACTCCTTCCATAAAGCGCCTGAAAGGGTGACATCTTCAAGCTGGCCTGATAACTGTTGTTATAGGAGAACTCTGCATAAGGCAACCTCTTTTCCAATCTGGACTAATCTTGCAACGCACAGGCTCTCAACATGTCTTCAAGGATTTGATTGGTTCTTTCGGTCTGACCATCTGTCTGCGGATGATAAGCTGAACTGAAATTCAGATGTGTACCCAAGGCTTCATGCAGCTGCTGCCAGAAATGAGAGGTGAACTGAGTTCCTCTGTCTGACACTATCTTATTTGGCACACCATGAAGACAAACGATCCGTGACATGTACAATTCTGCCAACACTGCACTGCTGTAGTTGGTCTTAATAGGTATGAAGTGGGCTGACTTGGTTAAGCGGTCCACCACTACCCAAATGGAATTGTAGCCAGCTTGAGTGCGAGGCAATCCGACTATGAAATCCATACCAATTTCATCCCATTTCTATTGAGGAATTTGCAATGGTTGCAACAATCTAGCCGGTCTCTGGTGTTCTGCATTGATCCGTCGACAACTATCACACATAGCCACATGCTCTGCGATTTCCCTCTTCATTCCGTATCACCATAATTTCTTCTTCAGATCCTGATACATCTTCTCACTTCCAGGGTGAATCGAATAGGCTGTCTCATGAGATTCCTTGAGGATCAACTCCCGAATAGACTGGACATTGGGAACACACAAGCGGTCTTTGAACCATATCACACATTCTGCATCTTCCCTAAAGTCTTTGCCTTTGCCTTCCAAAATCAGACGCCGGATCTCACTAATCTTCTCATCATTCTTCTGCGCTTCTTTGATTTCTCGCTCCAGGGTAGGTTCCAACTCAATTGTGACTCCTCGCGTGTTGTTCAGAAATCCGAGACTCAACCTGTCAAATTCTTTGGCCAACTCATAAGGCATCGGATGAGCGACCATCAGATTGACCTAACTCTTCCTGCTCAAAGCATCTGCCACTATGTTCGCTTTGCCAGGGTGGTAATGAATCTCCAATTCATAGTCTTTGATCAGCTCTAACCATCTTCGTTGCCTCATATTCAGCTCTCACTGGGTGAATATGTACTTCAGACTCTTGTGGTCTATGTAAACATCACATTTCTGTCCATACAGATAGTGCCTCCATGTCTTCAATGCGTGAACCACTGTTGCCAACTCTAGGTCATGGATTGGGTAATTCTTCTCATGAACCTTCAGTTGTCGGGACGAGTAAGCCACAACTCTTCCCTCTTGCATCAACATGCATCCTAAACCAGTGTAACAAGCATCGCAATACACCAAGAAGGGCTTGTGCACATCAGGCAAGACTAAGACAGTCGTTGTAGTCAACTTCTCTTTTAGCGCTTCAAAGGCCTCTTGACATTTCTGGGTCCACTTGAACTCAACCTTGTTGCCTAGCAAAGCTGTCATTGGTTTCGCAATCTTCGAAAATCCTTCAATGAATCGTCGATAGTATCCAGCCATTCCAATGAAGCTCTTGATTCCTCGAGCATCCGTTGGCGCTTTCCAGTTCAGAATGTCTGCCACTTTCTTCGGATCCACAGCCAATCCTTCTTTGTTGATTATGTGACCCAAGAACATGACTTCACTGATCCAGAACTCGCACTTGCTCAATTTTTCATACAACTGGTGCTCTCGCAATCTCTGCAATACCATCCTCAAATGATCTGCATGCTCTTCTTCGCTTTGAGAATATATCAGAATGTCATCAATAAATACCACCACAAACTTGTCAAGATAATCCATGAATACACTGTTCATCAAGTTCATGAAGAAAGTTGGTGCATTTGTTAGACCAAAAGACATCACAGTGAACTCATACAACCCATACTTGGTAATGAATGCCGTCTTCGAAATGTCTGAAGGTCGGATCCTGAGCTGGTGATAACCTAACCTCAGATCTATCTTGGAGAACACGCTGGCTCCTCTCAACTGGTCAAACAGATCCTCTATTCTAGGCAAGGGGTACTTGTTCTTGATGGTGACCTCATTCAGAGCTCGGTAATCGATACACATCCTTTTGGTGCCATCTTTCTTCTCCACAAATAGGACAGGGGCGGCCCAAGGCGAGGTGCTTGGCCGGATGTAACCTTTCTTTGACAACTCATCGATCTGCTTCTTGAGTTCAACCAACTCTGGTCCGGATATTCTGTAAGCTCTCTTAAAGATGGGGGCGGTTCCAGGAAGAAGCTCTATGGCAAATTCAACTTTCCGCTCTGGGGGCATACCTGGTAAGTCCTTTGGAAACACATCTGGGAATTCAGACACAACCTTGATACTCTCAATTGGGTCTACTTTACTGTTTTCGACAGCTATCTGATAACAACCTCCTTTCTTTGGCTCAGGCGGGACTAACTCGGTCACCACTTCCTCTCCCAGTGGGGACACCAACTTGATTGTCCTCTTATCACAACTGATAACTGCCTGATATTTATCTAGCCAATTCATCCCTAGGATGACATCTATTCCTTGAGTACCCATTACTATGAGGTTAGCGGAAAACGCTATCCCCCTTATTTCCACACTTACATTCAAACAAATGCTATCAGTTCAAATTCTACCACCGGCTGAGTCAATTTGAATGGGGGTTGACATGGTAGTTATTGAAAGATTATGTGCTTCTACCCATGATGCAGTAATGAATGAATGCGTTGCTCCAGTATCAAATAACACTTCTGCAATATGGGAGTCGACTGGGAACATACCTACTATCATGCCGGGGGTCTCCTGAACTGCTTTAGCCTCCAAGTGGTTCAGTCTTCCATGATTGTAGCGTGGCTGAGAGCGGTTGCCTGCTCCAGGCTGGGACACATTCTGTTTTGCTGGGGCATTGGGGCCTGACTGTTGCTAGGATGCCTTCTTCGGACATTGCATCACCCAATGGCCTTGCTCTCCACAGTGGAAACATGCTCTGTTTCCAACCTGAGCTGGTGCTGTCTGATTGTTCTGCTGGTTTGCTGGGGCAGGAAGACGAGGTGCCTGCTGATTCTGCCTCTAGAACTGACCTCCTCCTGACTGATTGTTCTGGCGATTCTGCTGCTGGTGCTGAGGATACTGCCTTTGGAACTGCTGCTGCTGAGGTGGACACTAGTTCTGCCTGAACTACTGAGGTTGATTGCCTGAGAAACGAGGACGATTGCTGCTTCCAGGCTGGGGTCCACTGATCTTGCGCTTGCGATCCTCCATCTCCTTACGCTTCCTCTCTATCATGATTGCTCTGTCAATCAGGTGCTGAAACGTCAGGAAGGTATGATTCATCAGCTGATACTACAGAGGGTCAACCAAGCCTCTCAGGAAATGGTACTGTCGCTTGGCGTCGGTGTTGACATCTTCAGGAGCATAGCGAGACAACTGCAGAAATCTGTCCCGGTACTCACTGACAGACGATGGCCCTTGCTTGAGGGCTAGGAACTCCTCCTTCTTCAGTGTCATTAGACCTGCAGGAACATGGTACTGACGAAAGCTACCTCTGAATTCTTCCCAGGTGATGGTGTCGGGGTTGGCATGGGTGGCGAGATAAGACTCCCACCAAGACTGGGCTGCTCCTCTCAATAGACGGGGACCATACAGGACTTTCTCCCTGTCATCACACTGAGCGGTATGCAATTGCCGCTCCAGAGTGCGCAGCCAGTCTTCAGCATCCATGGGGTCAGAAGAATGAGCAAACGTTGGGGGATGACCTCTCATGAATTTAGCACGCTTGTCCCTGGGCATCTGAGGCATCTGAGGCTGAGGTGGGGGCTGCTGCTGCTGCTGAATAGCGGCCAGAGTCTGACCGATGGCTTGAACTGCCTGGGTCTGCATCAGGTACATCTGCTCGATGGACATCGGGGGCAGGGGCGGCAGTTGTTGTTGTTGAGGTACCTCATCCTGCTGAGCTGCTTGCTTCTGCTGAGCACACCTTCCTCCTCTGCGCCTGTTTTCTGACATCTGCAGAATGCAACCACACATCAGAACTGATCTGGCAAATCTTGCAGCATAAGAAAAGAGTATAGAATTCTCCACAACACTGAACAGATGAGCATCTTCACTAATCTCCAACACAGACCAACACAGCTTCTCAGATAAAAAGGAAAGTGGAATAAAAGGCTTCCCAACTAGATAACTAACTTCATTAACATATAACAGGTAAACCAAAATGCAGGGGATACCCACACTCTAGTGACAGTCATTACAAAGATCCAACTCAAACATAGTTCATCATGACAAACATAAATGCACAGGATAAGCAAACTACCCTGTCTAACTAAGACTGACTAAGAGCGAGACTAAAGCTAAGACTGAGACTAAGACTAAAACTTCTATATTAAGCATTTTTATAAGACTCAACACTAAAGATCTATGGTTCTAAGTCTATCTTGGTCTTACAGTCGGGATTGCCATAAGGCTGGTGTCCACGCCGAGGTGAGCGGTACGGGTGCTGAGTCCCGACGGGAGCGGGGGAACCATCATCCAGGTGACGATGTTCCGTGCGCTCAGCCCGCAGCAGGGCGATCTCAGCACGAGCCCTACTCAGCTCGTCTAATGCATGGTCCAGCTCCGTGTTTAGCACGACGGCTAGGTTGACTGTGCTGCTCAACCTAGGATTGTCCTCACCGACAGGTGAAACAATCACGCCTCATGTGCTGCCAGATGGACGGCGGGGGTAATACTTCAGGTTGAGACCGTCGGCTACCCCGCCGAGCACTGAGAAGTAGTGCGAAAGCACACGCCGTGTGGCATCTTGCATGGCCACCTCAGCTGAGTCCCGCTCAGAGATGAAATAGTGCTCTGAGCAGATCTCCGCACACCGGAGGCTGTTCTCCGGACGACGCACCAAGCAGGTCGCCTCCCAGCGGTCCGGGTAGACCCCGCGACTATGCTGGTAGACCACACAGCGATACTCGATGGACCAAGTACGTCGGTCAAGTGCCCGACGTAGCAGGGTGTCGAGCGCATCATGGAAGTGACACCTGCGAGCAGCGTCGCGAGTGATGGGCCGAGCAACCCATCCTTCAGGCTCCTGGTCAGCAGAAAGGTCGGTGTCATGGCTCGAGCTGTTGTCGTGACCTCCGTCGTCTGGGTCTCCTCCAGCAGCTACTCCAGGGACTGGGGCGCTCAGTGGTGGTGCAGGGGGCACCTCTAGGGGAAGCACGGGGGAGCATGTCCTCACGGACTCTATCTCCTGCTGGAGCGAGAAAGAAGAGCCCTGCTGCTCCTGTCGTCGACGCTCCTGCTCCTCATGCAGGCGGTGGTGCAGCCTCTCCAAGTGACTGGACTGACCGGCCACGGGACAGCGAAGCGGACGCTCCGCGAGACAGGAGGGTAAGAAGGGGATGACAGACTTCCGTGCGGTGTGCCTAAGACGAGCCATCTACAAAAGACACCGTAAGCAAGAGAGTGAGAACAGAACTAATATGACCAGCAAGTAATGAACCATAAATAAATGAAGGATTAGAATGAAACATAATTTTTTAGCAAGGTATAATATATAGTAGAACATAGGTTTGGTCGATATGACCAACTTTTGAAGGGATACCAAAGTCAAGGCAGGGACAGAGGTCTATAATCCTTAGAACGACCATTCTACTCTAGGTTAGCGGTCCTACAGTCAGCACGGCATTGATACCACCTATGTCACACCCGGCTTTAGAAGGCAAACCGATAGCGAACCATGTACGTGCCAGGATCAGCAATTCACATACACAGTAGTTACATAACATGGACATCATCACACAGTGCTCAAATAGTATTAGAAAGGGAAATAATAGTCGATTACATCATATGTCTGAGACATCCACATAGTCTTTACAATAATCAAAGTGCGAAAACGAAACGTAGATAAACGCGGCCTTCACAGGCAGCCGACTGGGGGTTGCCGCTAACCCACGCCTAGAACTCGTCGTAGTCTTGGAACTCCTGGAAGTCTCCTTCCACGGCTTCATCTTCTCCTGAGCAGTGGTTGCAATGCGGACAACCTGGGGAAGGGGGGTTTGGTGTGTAGAGCAAGGGTGAGTACACATCAACATACTCAGCAAGTGTCCTGTTTGGCTGTGGTGGACTAGCTTTATGTGGGGGGTAAGTCAAGCAGTTGCTTTTAGTTGGTCAGATTATTATTATTACTAGTAGAGAAAGCCAAGTTTTAGATTTAGCCCACGTTGTTAACCCAAACGTACTCCTTTTAAAATGGAAAGAGTACCACTTACCATTACCAGAGTCGTTACCAAGAACCATCAATCTCATTGCCACCTGTAATCCGAACATCTCTGATCGAGTACCACTAATCACTGGAGCTCCCTTGGCCGCTCATAACCGCGAGCACGGCTGATATATCAGTTTTCAAACACTCTGCAGAGGTTGTGCACTTTACCCACAAGCCATGATTCCCTTTCTGCCCGGAGAGAGCTACTCCCCATTGACCACTACCTAGGTGGCCCACCAGGGCATCACTACGTAGCCTTTACAAAGATTCCCCGAGGCTGTAGCTGCCCGTTAGGTTTCCTAAATGCACCGCACTCCTCCCCAAGGGGCGAATCCAAACTTGGCAGAGCGAGCTGCATACACCGAGCCCCATTGACGGCACGACAGCTAAGTGAACTACACCCCGGTTCCTCTAATTATTCAGCTAAGGGCACCCCATTCCACCCTCATGGTTGCACTGTTTTCCCGGGCGGTCATCAACCCAACCGGTCCATACGGAGAGGCACTCGAGAAACCGCTCAAGCCCCCTTGAAGGCCACAAGTATATCATCATAATAAGAAGAGGGAAAACAGCGTATCATTGGTAAATCTCATCATGTTCATTGATTAGAGTTGAGCAATAGCATAAAACTAAACAATAATAATCCAACCCAGGCAGGTAAACAAGAACATGGATAACAAAAGATAGTCAATCCTTAGGTATAAATGTGAAATGCGGGAGGTGAATTAAAGAATGTATAGGACAGGGATAGGTCAAGGGACACTTGCCTCCACCGACCAGCTGCTGCACAGGGGCTTCTCCTGTCTGTTCTTCGGATTCCTCGACCAGACCGTTATCTATGCGAACACAACCATACATTCACATCTCAAATCAGAAAGTAAACAGTACACCATACAAAGAGATGAATCCAATAGTCACATATCCGACATATGGCTAGCGCTTACGACCCTTTTAAGTAGTAAGAAAATCATAACCATTACTACAATTGACAACTCGTTATGTTCATGTTAAGTGAAAGAATGAACTTAACCACTTCATTTCAAGTAGTTATACTAACTGATATTTAATATAGGTGTAAAGATAGTTATTATCTAAGCATAATTAACCTACGCCTAGTTATTGCCGCTTCTTGATACAGTTCAATGGGTACTAGCACTTTTAAATGGTGAAGAGCATCGTCACGCGACAATTCGCACACAAAAGGTAAATGACTAAGCGTGACATTTAAGCATTGCACGGGCGAACAGGCTACGCGAGCGAGCGAACGAGGCCGCGGACCGCTGCTGCGCACGCGAGCGAGTTGCTGCTGCGAACACGTCGCGGACGGGCTGCCACGCGCCGCGCAGGCCGCCACAAGCAAGCCGCGCGGGCTGCCACAGGCGAGCTGGGACGCCAGGGGGCCCTCCACGCCGCGACGTCGCAGGCGAGCCATGCGAGCGAGCCGCGCGAGCAGGTCGCCGAGCCGGGCGGGGCTGCGCACCGCGCCGAAGCCGCGGCGGGGCTATGGCCGCGCGCCAGCAGCTAGGGCAGGCCTGCGCACCGCGCTGAAGCCACGGCGGGGCTATGGCCGCGCGCCAGCAGCCAGGGAGGGCCTACGCACCGCGCGAGGAGCGCCCACGCTGGGCCGACCGTGAGCGGGGGGCTGCGCAGGATGACGGGGGCCGCGCCCGACGCCATGGCCGAGCCGCGCCATCCGGCCGAGCCACGCCGGGCCACGCCGTGCCGAGGTCGCGCGCAGGGCCGCTCCGAGCCGCGGGCGGGCGAGCCGCGCCACCGCGCCGAGGTCGCGCGCCCACGTCGGGGCCGCGCCCGCGCTGGCCGCGCACGAGGGAGAGGGGAGGGACGAGGGAGGAGAAGGTGGGGCTTACCGCGGAACGGGGTCGAGCGAACGGACGCGACGACGACGGTTTCGAGCGACGAGAACGATGGGGAGAGAGGAAAGAAGTGCCGTGGGGAAGAGGATGAACAGGGAACGACCGCGAGGCTTACAGGCGGGCCCCACGCGAGGAGGCGGCAGCTGCCTAACCGCCTCCCGCATCTATCGGGTGAGCGTGTCGCGCCCTTGCGCAGGCGGCTGGGCCGCCGCGGTTTCGGCCCAATACGCGAAAACAAAAAAATAAAAAGAAAAGCAGGTCACGGGGGGGGGGGGGGGGGGGACGACGGCTGGGCCGCCGGCCAGGCTGGGCCGCGCGCGCAAGGGGCGAGCTGGGCCGCCACCCAGGCTGGGCTGAAAGGGAAGGAGGGGAGGAGAGAGGAAAAGAAAAGACTTTTCTTTTTTTATTTTTCTTGTTTTAGCTCTAATTCATCACTAGAATGCATAGTTCACAAACCCTCGCAATCAAACAACAAAATGCATGATTCGGCATGGTGCATCAAACAAAAGATGGTATTTCTAGGGTTTACTTACACGAGATCTCAAGCCGAATCTCGCTATAACTTGGAAAAGATCAAGGCTTAGCGAGGGGAAAAGGAAAAAAGAAAGGGTAACGCCCGAATTTGGCGAGTGAAGAAAAGAAAAAAATTCAACTCCAAAATTCGGGGCGTTACTATGTAAAGAGCGCTTTCCTCAACGGGCCAATCAAGGAGGAGGTGTACGTGGAGCAACCCCCTGGCTTTGAGGATGAACGGTACCCTGACCATGTGTGTAAGCTCTCTAAGGCGCTCTATGGACTTAAGCAAGCCCCAAGAGCATGGTATGAATGCCTTAGAGATTTCCTAATTGCTAATGCTTTCAAGGTTGGGAAAGCCGATCCAACTCTTTTCACTAAGACCTGTGATGGTGACCTATTCGTGTGCCAAATTTATGTCGATGACATAATATTTGGTTCTACTAACAAAAAGTCGTGTGAGGAGTTTAGCAGGGTGATGACACAAAAATTTGAGATTTCGATGATGGGCGAGTTGAACTACTTCCTTGGGTTCCAAGTGAAGCAACTCAAGGACGACACCTTCATCTCCCAAATGAAGTACACACAAGACTTGCTCAAATGATTCGGGATGAAGGACGCCAAGCCCGCGAAGACACCAATGGGAACCGACAGACATGTCGACCTCAACAAAGGAGGTAAGTCCGTTGATCAAAAGGCATACTGGTCTATGATATGTTCCTTGCTTTATTTATGTGCTAGTAGACCGGATATTATGCTTAGCGTATGCATGTGTGCTAGATTTCAATCCGATCCAAGGGAGTGTCATCTTGTGGCTGTTAAGCGAATTCTTAGATATTTAGTTGCTATGCCTTGCTTTGGGATCTGGTATCCTAAAGGGTCTACCTTTGACTTGATTGGATATTCAGACTCCGACTATGCCGAGTGCAAGGTTGATAGGAAGAGTACATCAGGGACGTGCCAATTCCTAGGAAGGTCCCTGGTGTGTTGGAGTTCTAAAAAACAAACCTCTGTTGCCCTATCCACCATTGAGGCCGAGTATGTTGCCGCAGGACAGTGTTGCGCGCAACTACTTTGGATGAGGCAAACCCTCCGGGACTTTGGCTACAATCTGAGTAAAGTCCCACTCCTATGTGACAATGAGAGTGCAATCCGCATGGCAGATAATCCTATTGAACACAGCCGCACTAAGCACATAGACATTCAGCATCACTTTTTGAGAGACCACCAGCAAAAGGGAGATATCGAAGTGTTCTATGTTAGCACCGAGAACTAGCTAGCCGATATCTTTACCAAGCCTTTAGATGAGAAAACCTTTTGTAGGCTGCGTAGTGAGCTAAATGTCTTAGATTCGCGTAACTTGGATTGATTTATAGCATACATGTGTTTTATGCCTTTGATCAAGTTACTTTATACATTTATGAGAGTTGTTGCAAGGGATCCCCAGACCTCACAAGTCCATGTGTGAGTAATGCACATATTTAGGGGGAGAAGTGCTACAACTTGATCCTTTGAGACTAACATTTGTGTTGAGTTTACTTAATGTAGCCTCAAAGGTGAATTGAAAGGGAAATGTGAACTTGGACCATGCAAAGACTTCCACTGCACTCCGGTATTAACTCCAAGTTCATATCTATGCTCTTATTGCCTTTTTGCTCTTAATTGACAATTTTGGTGAGGCAATGGGGTTAAAGGGCCAAGAATGATCCCGTTTTGGTGCTTCATGCTAAAGGGGGAGAAAATAAGGCCAAAGCAAATGGATCAGCTACAACTTGTGAAAAGTTTAAAAAGAGTAGAGTAGAACTTTTGATTTGTCAAAATACTCTTACTATCAAAATTTGGTCTCTTGTGGGGAGAATGTTTGATTATGGGAAAAAGGGGGAGTTTTTGGCTCTTAATCATTTTTACTCTTGGATTAGCTCTCTTTGTGCCCAAACAAGTGTGTTTGACTTAGAGATAGGAAAATGAATTTGATTTGCAAAAACAAACCATGTGGTGGCAAAGAACGATCCAAATATGTCAAATCTTGTCAAAGACTATTTTTGTTCTCAATTGCATTGATGTTGCACTTCTATTTGTTGCTTTTTAATGTGTTGGCTTAAATCACCAAAAAGGGGGAGATTGAAAGGGAAATGTGCCCTTGGGCCATTTCTAGTATATTTTGGTGATTAAGTGTCCAACACATATTAAGTGGGTTATTATATGCCAAATGATGAATGAAGTGGAAATGAGCAAGAAGGTATGTTTCTAAGACTTAGTACATTGATTTGGGTACTAATGTATTGTATCTAAGTGATAGAAACAGAAGAAAAAGGATTGGAAAAGAGTTGGCTGTGTACAGCCAACTGTTGCTCGGTCTGGGTGCACCGGACTGTCCGGTGGTGCACCAGACAGTGTCCGGTGTGCCAGACTGGCTTCTGACGAACTGGCCGCTCTCGGGAAAACATCGACAGTGTACGACTATAATTCACCGGACTGTCCTGTGGTGCACCGGACCGTCCGGTGAGCCAACGGCCGCCAGCACAACGGTCGGCCGCCAAATCCGCGGGCGACGCGTGGCCCGCTCCAACGGTCGGCTGGGGGCACCGGACTGTCCGGTGTGCACCGGACAGTGTCCGGTGCGCCAACCAGCCCGAAGTTGCAACGGTCGGCTGCGCCAGGAATGGAAGGAAATCGCGCACCGGACATGAACAGTGACTGTCCAGTGGCACACCGGACTGTCCGGTGCGCCACCCGACAGAAGGCAAGATTAGCCTTCCAAGAATGCCTCCAACGGCTCCTAGCTGCCTTGGGGCTATAAAAGGGACCCCTAGGCGCATGAAGGAGACACCCAAGCATTCACAAAGCAATTCTAAGTCTCCACACTTTGTCTCCACGCATTTGATTGATCGTGTTAGTGATTTGAGCTCTGTTCTAGCTGTGAACTCTCTGTGCTTCATTTGAGCTCAAGTCTTGGCTTGTGTGCGTGCATTGTGCTGCAGATTTGTGTGTGTTGCTCCTAACCTTACTCTTGTGTTTTCATTGTGATCTTTGTTGTAAGGGCGAGAGGCTCCAAATTGTGGAGATTCCTCGCAAACGGGAAAAGATATAAGCAATGAAAAGTTGTGGTATTCAAGTTGATCTTTGGATCACTTGAAAGGGGTTGAGTGCAACCCTCGTCCATTGGGACGCCACAACGTGGAAGTAGGCAAGTGTTATACTTGGCCAAACCACGGGATAAATCACTGTGTCTCTTGTGTTGTCTCTCTTTGTGATTTACAAGAGCTCCTCTATAGCTACTTGGTTCTTTTGAGTACTAACATCTTTATAACCAAGTTTTGTGGCTATTAGTTGTGGAATTTTACAGGATCACCTATTCATCCCCCCTCTTAGTGCTCTCAAGTCACCCTTCTCAAATTTATCTCACATAAACCATGATCCATATAAATCAAAATACAATTATTTTTAGGAATATGCTTTAGGGTGCTTGTGTGATAGAAAAATATTTGCTAGCCAATAAACCATCATCCGTTTAGCAGGAGTGAAGGACAGAGGGTCATGACTTCGATGAGATTATCATTTTCCTAACAATACAAATGTAGTATATATATTGCAAAAAAATCCAAATGATCGTAACAAAGTAGCACATAATTGTTAATATCTACCTCAACAACATGGCTTGAGATAAAATCATTTCGCTTCACTTGACTATCAGGCATGTCATAGATCTGCAACAAAGGTATAAAGGAGTCAATCATCAATAACATAATTGAAACAAAGATATAAAGGAGTTAATCATCAATAACATAACTGAAACAAAACCAAATAAATCTGATCATTTGCATTTCATCCACAAAATTCTAGGTCATCACCTTCACTAACACATGAAAAGGAGCTTGCAGGTATATGATGATTGCCTCCATTCATCTCTAGAATGGTTCCTGCCACTTCATTTGAAATGGATGAGACATGAACATCGCCTTCCTTCTGCAAAAAGAATGGAGATTAAATCAGATTAATATCCAGTTCATATAATTCAACATTAGAAAGAAAATAAGCAGACATGCATAAATAAATCAGGTTATAAATGTCCTATTTTATTAGGATATCTGATTATATTCAGAGTAATTACAAGCTGAGATATTTAGGGTAATTGTTGGATAAAGCTCCCAGATAAAAAACAAGCAAGAAATAGATACATACACATTTAGCTATTGACACACCCACTTTGCTCTGTAACAAATTCTAAATCAAGATTGGGGCATCATGCATTGACAAAAGAGAGTGCCATAGTATATAAAACAATTGTAGGTGCAAAGTTGTCTCAAGGTTCCACTAAGCATAAAAGAAACTATCCGTCGCTTCATCTCTTGTAGATTCTCCTTCTTGGATGCAATTGCATATATCTCATCAATGATACAATCGAGGAAGCAGTACGATAGGACTTATGAAACAAACCTCTAATGCTTTCCTCAGAAGCTCCTGGAAGAAAATACGCATAATGATGTGAGCTTCTGTATGAATCTTGACAAAGAATTTGAATTTATCCTTGTGCACTAATGATTGTGTAACTGCAAAAAAATATATCCTCCCATTTGTTGGCTGAGCTAGATGCAAAGTTGGATCAATACTATGGCTAACCAGAAGCTAAATGATTTAGGATGATTTTGATTTCATGATGGCTAACCAGGTTTAACATTTGGTAATACCTTGCTAGTAACAACATACTTATTGAGCACTACACTGATAATAGCAAAAACTTGTCCAGATATTGACAAGCCCTAAACAGAGTTCATTTTTTTTAAATCAATTGATTGTGCAAAATGTTAGGAACACCACAAAGGGCACATACAACATATATTCAGATGTGTGTGATTTGTGTACCACCAATAACGTAAACAACTAATACTTCATTTTCTAGGGCACTGCTTCCCTCTCCGGATGCGCTGCTCTGCTCTTCCATCCGCTCCTCTGCTTCCCCTTCCTCTATGGTCAATGCTCTCAAACCGAGAGCCAAAGCAGCATTTTAGTACAAAGCTAAATAGTGGTAGTCTTAAAAGTGCAAGGGTATGGATTATTGGATGTGCTCGATATCAGGTGCATCTTGCAGCATACTGCTTTATCCATTTTCCTTGTTTGCCTTTAGGTGACGAAGCATGTTAAGAAGGGCAAGAGTGTTTCAATGGGATTTGGTTTTGTTGAGTTTGACTCTGTTGAAACTGTAACCGGTGTGTGCAAGGATCTACTGGTGTGTTTAGCTATTTATAAAACTATATAAGTACTGAGCACATTATTTAATCAAAGAAAAAAGAAGCAGGAGCATCCAACGGGGCATTATCTCAAACACTTGTTGTGCTTTCAGGACAGGAGCTCCACTCCTAGAGGAGAGATGTTAAACAACTTCGATGCTCCTGGTGAGTCACATCCATCAACAAATGCCATTGGAGAACAAGGCGTTAATAATTTCACCAGCAAGATCTTACCCTGCTGTGTACGGCATGGACGTCCACGACTGCCGTGAAAGTCGACCACGCCAAGGTCCCCAGCATGGAGTCGCACTATAAAGAGGGGTTGTGGATGAGTAGTTTGACCAAGAGAATTCTAGTGTGGTGTTGGTGCATGTTCACACTCACAACTAGTGCTAGGTGTCACCCTATAACACACTCACGAGTTAGAATGAAATCAGGTTAGAAAAACCTAAGGAAAAAACTAGGGTTGCTGTCTTAGGGGCACCGGACTGTCCGGTGTGCACCGAACTGTCCGGTGTGACCCCTGACAGTGGGCCCTGGATGCTCTAGGGCAACCCTCTGCCCCCGAGAAAACCCGAGAGCAAGCAGTTCGTGGAACTCGAATTTTAGCCACGCACCAGATTGTCTGGTGCACACCAGACAATCACTATCTACTGTCCGGTGCACTGTCAGAGCAATGACTAGATGTCAGAACAAGTCATTGGTGTGCACCGTTGGCGCACCGGTGGCGCACCAGACTATTCGGTGCGCCCATGCGCAGTAGCCTACAGTAACAGCTAGTTTTGGTTGGTGTGGGTATTTATACCCCTCTACGAGCCACATTTAGTGTATTGCTACCCACATACACTTGTATTCATTGCTAGTGAATTGCAAGCCCACAAAGCCTAGTGAGGTGATTAGGAAAATCAGAATCCCATGTTAGGACCTCATTAGTGCGCATGAGAGCCACCTAGAGCACACACCATATGCATTATGCTTCTCTTGGTCAAGTGAAAGTCTATAGCTTGTTATTTTTGGTGATCGACATCACCTAGATGTCTTGGTGGCGATTCGAGTTCGGTGATCACCTCGGAGGACTTGTTGGTGACTCGATTCAAGATTTTACGCGGTCATGAGGGATCCACCGCGCCGGAGAGGCAAAGGATCATCTCATAGAGAGCACTTGGTTCTTGCGAGGACCAAGGGGGAGCGATACCCTTGCGTAGGTGCTCCAACAAGGACTAGGGAAGAGTGCCAACTCTTCGATACCTCAGGAAAAAAAATTGGAGGAGTCTTCTTGCCTTTACTTTACATTCCACATTTACTTTGAACATTTCACTTTGTGCAAATTGCTTAGTTAGTATTTGTAGTAATGCCTTAGGGTTGTTGCCTATTTAGTAGTATTTACTTATTGTTAGTTATTTGGGTGAAGTTGGGCTCATACTTCGGGTTAACTTTTGTTGGAATTTTAGAAAAGCTCAATTCATCCCCCTCTTGGACATCGTGATCCTTTCACCCTCGAACCCACCTAACACGATATGATTCCCGAATTGCTCTTGGATACCCCTAGTATATATCTTTAACAAGACTTATTATATTTGTTTGTTTTATCGATGACTTCATGAAACAATACTCAATTGTTGTTGAATGGGTGATATATATATATATGTATATATATAGGGAGGGGATATTGGGAGCCAGGAAGCCCTAACCACTCCTGGACCGCACCCAACAACCAGGTGCATACGGTATGGTGCGGCCCCGCCATACACTAGGTGAAACCACCTCACTTATGCGCGTCACTCAACCCCCATCCCCACGTTACCATTTGCAAACAAAATTTTTGAAAGGCATATGTACAAATTTAGGAAATGGATTGACATGTATGGAAACAAAAATTCTGGTTTAAATGCTTTATTCCGTCCATAAATATAGGATCTTTATAGCAACCATGCAGCTGACTCGTTAGAACCAGTTTATAATATATACAACTATTAATTATGTTATACGATATATGTATTTATGCAATACGGTACGTCGCATAAAAATCAGTTTCGTGTTGCATGTGCACAAATTTAGGATGGCAATAATGTGCGTTGAGAGGAAATGGATTAACATACATGGAAACAAAAAAATCTGATTTAAATGCTTTATTTTCTCCATAAATATATGATCCCGCCAACAGACATGCAGCTTGGCTCGTTATAACCGTTTATGATATATACTAATAATAATTATGCTATAAGGTTTAAGTATTTATGCAATATGGTACGCTCATAAAATTCAGTTTTCTGTTGTATACACACAAATTTAGGATGACAAGAATGTGCGTTGAAAGGGAATTGATTAGCATGCATGGAAACAAAAAACTGATTAAAAATCTAATTTTAGATGATTTATTTCCTCCATAAATATAAGATCTTCGCAATAATCATGCATCTAGGCTTCTTAGAACTAGTTTATGATATATACTGATACTAATTATGTTACACGATGAAGGTATTTATGCACTGCGTAAGAATCTGGCATGCGGTTTGAATCAATAGCACCCACGTCCATGCAGGTGTCGGTGTTTTGGGTCCGACCGCACATCCGGGGTTGCCCCTCAAGGTGTTTTAGGAGTAGGATGGTGTCGCCGACTGTAGCTAAATGGTTCGTGCCCGGTGCACGAGGAACAATGGACAATGTTTACAGGTTCGGGCCGCTTTGAGATGCGTAACACCCTACGTCCTGGCGAGTTTGCTTTGTGTAGTGGGTTACAAGGTAGTTCTCCTAAAGAGTTGAGATAGGTGGCTGAGTAGTGGGATCGATCGTTCTGAAGGGGTGCCCCCAAGGCCTTATATATTCGACCGTGAGGCAATACATGTGGATATGCACCTAAAAGATAGTGAACCATTTTTGTCTATCTTCCTATGATTCTGCCGACTTATCCTCGCCTGGTTACATCGTACGGGGCTCCAGCGTGGGAAAGTCGGATCTTCTGTTGCGATCGTTTGCTCGACACTGTGGGGCCATCAGGGCTTGCATCAACCTGGCCTTATATCGATCTGCTTCACTGGTCGCTCCTCCCCAGGCCCATGAAGGAGTGACCTTACGATTTATTGGGCCCTTGGGCCTTTCGTGAGGTCTTTTATCCTTCTAGTGGACCCGGGGGATATCTGTCCCCCACAAGCCCCCGATCTTCGGGCTGATTTTGAGATAATCAGCCCAAAGATCCCAGGTCCAGCTTGCAGTCTTTGTTTATGACGGGAAATGCTTTCCAAGCAGTTTGGCAAAAACAATTTTTTACTGTCTCCTCCTGCTTTGATTACTCGTGAACTGGAGCCTTGTTTCATGCTTGTGCCTTAGAAGTCGACATTTCATATTGTAGGACCCTGAACTTCATTGGGTGCACCGGAGGTGCACCCAATGGGTGTAGCCCCCGAGCTTCGAGTGGATTTTGGAAAATAATCCACTCGAAGGTCTTCATCAGAAGTCTTGCCTTCAGTTTTGTCTTATGCCTTAGAAACTGGCGTTGCTTTCTCTCGAAATGGTGATTTATTGGGTGCACCGGAGGTGCACCCAATGGGTGTAGCCCCCGAGCTTCGAGTGGGTTTTTGAAGATAATCCACTCGAAGGTCTTCATTTCGTGTCTTTTTGCTGAGAGTAACCCTTTCTTTTTCCGAATGCCTTATAGGTCAGCATTATGTCATCAATATTATGCTTTAGAGGTCAGCATGCATTTTGTCTTTTGCAGCCGAGTTCGCGATCCGCCCATATCTTGCTAGGTGCTAGGTGGTGTAATTTACTTGCTCTGCGACTGATTGGACATTTGATGGACGTTCTCTGGCTAGTCTTCATGTCGCTTCTGTCGGTCAGATTTTGTACTTCACCGGCTATATTTGGCTTTCCTCTGATCCTTACTGATATCTCATTTTTGTCTTGAGGTATTCATTGCATGCCCTACACGGATGTGACAGTTTTGAAAAAAATATACTGATAATTCCTGGGCGTCCCCCCCAATGGGTGTGGGCAAGGGACGGCTTGGTACGCTAAGTGTTTTAGCCGGCTGCTTCTGAGTAGTAATGTGATGTGACGGCGGGTGTAATCATATCATCCGCGTTGTTGACTGGAGTCCCAATGGGTGTTGCGTTGCGTGAAACGGCGTCAGCCGCCTGACGTGTCTTCAGACGGGTTGAAGTGTGTATTGAATGCTTCGCGACTGTTCAGTGACCGTGGTTGGAGGTGAGCGGTTGCCTTCTTCTTCTATAAATAGTGCCTTTGCCTCTCTGGTTTTTTCACATCTCTTGTTGTTCTCCGCTGCTTGCTTTCTTTCTCTCCTTGCATTTCCGCCATGGGCAAGAACAACAAACGCAAGCGCGAGCTGACCCCTCCATCAGAGGACTTTGGCGACTCAGAATACTCAGAGGAGGAGTTCTCCTCTGAGTCCGAGGGGTCTCCAGCTCCCGTCTCTCCCCCAGCGTCGTCCGATGACTCGGACGACTCTCAGGGGATTGCCGCGGAGGTCTGGACTTACATCCGGGCCGTCGAGCGCTCCGGAATTGAGGGCTCGGATGAGTCGGAGTACTCCTCGGACGAGGAGGACTCGCCCGAGGAGGACGGCGAAGGTGATGACGACGACGACGACGACGACGACGGGGGCGACGGCAGCAACGACGGTGACGGCGGCAGCAGGGGCGGCAACAGCGGCAGCAGGGGCGGCCACGGCGGCAGCAGCAGGGGCAGCGGCGGCGGCGGCAGCAGCAAGGGCAGCAACAAGGCCAGTGGCTAAATGCCACTGGTTTTTAGATATTAGTATAGATTAGAAGTAGTATAGTGAAATAATGTAGTAGTATTAGTAGTGTAGAGTAGTATAGTGTAGCGTAGTAGTAGTAGTAGGGGAGTATCAACTCATAACGAGTTGATTTGTAAGTATTGTTACTTCCCTTAATGAAGAATGACTTTGTCTCCTCCTATGCCAATTACTTTGCTTCATAGTAAATTGATCTCTTATTTGTGAAGTTGATTCATTCAGAATAGTATCCAAATAACTCGGGCATCATATCGCTGCCTCAGGGGTGATGGCCGAGCTATTATTGTCGACATTTATGCGTTTGAAATAGAGTCCGAGTGACGACGAAATCATGTCAGCGTCGGAATGACTGTTAACCACATCAGTGATCTTAGAGGTGACAGCCGAGTGACTTGTGACGATGCCAGTGTTTTTTAGAGACAACTGCCAAGCGACTGAGGACATCGTCGGCGATTTAGAGATAGCCGCTGAGCGACTGAAGACATCGTCGACACTTTAGAGATAAATGCCGAGCGACGGGAGGCATCGTCGGTACTTTAGAGATAAATGCCGGGCGACTGGTGATAATGTTGGCGTTTTAGAAATTGCCGCCGAGCGACTGAAGACATCGTCGGCGCTTTAGAGATAAATGACAAGCGACTGGTGATAACGTCGGCGTTTTAGAAATAATAGCCGAGTTAGAACGGGTCGTGTCGGCCACTTTGAGGATAATAGCCGAGTGATGGTGTGGCCCGCCGGGGTTTTAGAAGTAACCGCCGGGTAACAACGTGGCACGCCGGTGTTTTAGAAGTATCTGCCGGGTGACAATGTGGCATGCCAGTGTTTTAGAAGTAACTGTCGGGTGCTGACTGGGCACTTTTGGAAACGGTATCTGGCTCGGGAATATCCCATATGCACTGCGCTTTTCAGCTGCCTCTGCTTTCCGTGCCCTAGTTCTTGCTTTCCTGCCTCTAGATCCTCTCTGCAATTCGGCTCCCGCTCTGTTCGCTAGTAGAGTTGAGATGGCGCCCAAGCGAAAGGCCTCGAGTTCATCCGCTGTGGTGATTCCCCCCATCGATCCCAACAGCCAGTTGCCTTTCGTAGGTAACCATATGTCTGTTGTCTCCAAGCCTGACCTTCTCCACCTCGTATCCATCGGGGTCATTCCCCCGAGGGAGCTTTGTTCTTGGCGGATTTGCCATGGGGTCACTGTCCCGACAGAGGATACCCACGAATCTATAATTTATGTTCCTTTTCTTCTCCGCGGTCTCGGTCTTCCCATTTCTCCCTTTTTCTGCGGCCTCCTTGATTTTTATCGTCTTAATTTGACCCATCTGAATCCCAATTCCATTCTGCAAATTTCCATTTATGTTCATCTATGCAAATCTTTTCTTGGCGTCCTGCCACATTTTGGACTGTGGAAGTATCTGTATCACTGTCGCCCTGGAATGGCCGGGGGGGCAGCATCAGCTGGTTGGGGGTGCTAGTTTAGAGATGCGCCGTGGGAGGAAGTCTGATTATCTTGAAATCCCTCTCAAGGACAGTATTAAGGGATGGCGCTTGGAGTGGTTTATCGTTGAAAACCACGGAAATTCTCTCCCCCCATGTTCGGGGAGACAGCCGGACGTTCGTACTCCGAGTTGGACCGAGTCCCCCACAGATCAGGAGGTGGCTGAGGCTGGGGCTTTGCTAGCTGAAGTTGGACTGCTGAAGGAGAGGGGTCTGACTGCAGAGGCTGTGGTTGCTGATTTTGTTTTCAAGAACATTCAGCCGTTGAAGGACAGGGCTTACCCAGCTTATCTGTACCGAGGCCTAGCTGACTCAACTCGGGTTACCAACAGAAGAATTCCCTCCGTAGACTTGGTGAACCGACTTGAGATGATTCTTAGAGGCAAGGTATCAAACGTTGGTGCCCCAGTGGCATACTCGGCCTGGAACCTGCCTCCTTCCAAAGCCTTCACTCATTTTGCTTCGAATCCACCTATTGCTGATGGCAGTTTGGGCCTTAGAGTGCGACCCTCTGCTGAAGAAGTTAACGCCTTGGTTGCCCCGCTCGGGGAAATTCCGGATGATGAACGGCAAGTCCACTTTGAGGTACCTTTGGATCCTAGTGACGCAGAAATAAGTGCTATGCTTGATTTGCTGGCTGAGGACTCTTCTGATGCTGCTCCTGCTGGGGCGTTGGTGGTGGCGCCTCCCCCAGAAACTGATACAACCTTGGATATTCAGAAGCCTGTCATTGTTCGCCCAAGACGCCCTTCCCGAGCCAATCAACTTGATCCTCTTGTTGACGAGCAGAAAAGAAAAAAGAGACGTCTCCGGCGAGTATCTAGTTTGGATCGGGATGTTGGTCCTTCAGTTCCTGCTGATGGAGAAGTGCCTGCTCCTGAATTTACTGATGCTGACCTCAATGGCGGTGCTCCACCTGCTACTGACCCCAATGGGGGTGCTCCACCTGCTGCTGACCCCAAAGGGGGTGCTCCGCCTGCTGCTGACCCCAATGGGTGTGTTGTCTGTGTTGCTGATGAAAACGATGGGGAGGAAGAAGATGAGGTCCCTTTGACTCGGAAGAACAGTCGGCAGTATGTCGCCAGTGGGGAAAGTAGTGGAGTTCCTTCTCCTGCTCTGTCTGCCCTCATTGGTCTACAAGAGTTGTCCCTGGCAAACTTTGATTAGACTCTTGAAGATATGGTTCCAGAAGACCTGCTGTCAGAGCAAGTGGATGATGGTGTGATGGAGGTTTGTGCTGATGTGCTCGACGCCGGGTTTGGATCATCCCGGGCAGCGTCCCGCGCCTCGTCGACCTTAGAGCGCGGTCTCGGGGGTCAGGAAACTGACTTGGATCGTCTTGCTCCCATGGAAGTAATTGAGGGACCCTCAGCCTTAGAGGCGGCTACTTCGGAGAACTTGGTCCTCAAGGATGGTGTTGACACTTGCCCAGCCCCCGAGGATGTTGCCGGGGATGACTCGGCTCGGGTGGGAAACGCAAGCCACTGCCCAGCCCCCGAGAGTACTGCCGGAGATGATCCGGCTCAAGTGGGTAGCGCAAACTATAGCCCAGCCCCCGAGGGTGTCCGAGCGGGGTCTCCTTCTTGTACTTCCATGGATGTTCACGCAGGATCTTCTCCGCGCTCCGGTTGCATGGTGGTAGCCCAAGCTTTGGGTCAGGGAGTCGCTTTAGAGGCTAGCGTTCCCGCTGACCAAGTTTTGGGCTCTGTTGATGGTACCGAGTTGGTCCCTGCTGGTTCATTGCAAGCTGCTTCGGGTGGCGACCTTACGCCAGGTCGTCAATTGATCTCTCACGATTTGGGAGTCCCTTCGTTCTTCTCCAATCTCCAGGTACTGTGGTATATTCCGGCCTGACTTTTACACCATACGAACTGCTTCCAACACGCTCATATGTTCTCCATATCAGGCATTGGTGGACGGAATGGCTAGTCAGCTGAGGTTGCAAGGTGCTTCTGTTCCAGAAGGAGCTTCATCTCTGGCACGTTGGAATCCGGTGTTGCTCCAACATCGTGTCTCTGATTTGGAGGCGATGAATGCTGGTTAATACTCTTTTGCTTCTCTTTGTCTACGTTATTGAACTGCTTTACATTTTGACTCTTTTTGCTTGATTGTCTCTTGCTAGATATGGCTCGGCAGATTTCCATTCTTGAAGAAAAACATTCTCAAGGTCAGGCTGAACTGGTCCAGCGGTGTTCTGATTTTGAGGAAAAGTATTCTCAAAGCCAGACTGAACTGGCCCAGGTCTCTGCTGCTCTAAATGACGCTAAAACGCTGAACTCTGCTCTTCGCGCTCAGCTTGATTCTGAAAAGGTGACTTATGAAACTGCGCCTTGTATTACTGTGTTCTTATTGCCCGCTTGATGTTTGAAGGAGTTGATTCTTGTTTGCAGGAAGAAAAAAGTGCCCTTGTCGCTTCTCGCGACAATCTTGACAGACTGTATTGTGATTCTAGCAACTCGTTGACCATCCTGGAGAGAAGTCATCGCTTTACCGTGGAGGAGTTAGACAATCATCGTTGTAAGCTGCAGGAATCCACAGATGATGTGATCCGTCTTAGGCAGTTGATATCGGCTAAGGATGCTGCTATCAAAGAACTCCGTGCTTCCAAGAAATCCATCGCCCAGGAGCTAGAGACCGCTCAATTGGCTGCCAAAGTTGCTGAAGAAACTTCCATTACTCTGAGAGCTCAGCGCGACAGAGCCATGGATAAAGCCATTCGTGCGGGGCGAATCTTGATGAGGAGACCCGGCGTGGTTGTTCCTGAAGACATAAGGGCTAACGTGAATGCTGCTCCTGATTTCTCAAGTCGCCCTTCTTCGTCGGTTGCTCCTGAGAAAGATATTGCGAGATAGAGTAACATTTTGTGTGCTTTGAGCACACAGTTAGCATGATCGAATATTTGTTAGAGGACACCGGTTCAGTATTCGAATGATATTGTTACTCTCCTATTGTTTCGGAATTTGACAATACGTAAATTTGCAGTAGTAAAGTGCTATGTGATGGTTTTGGAACTTGTTTATGGGATATAGAAGTCACCCCTATATGAGTATTCGTAAGCATGCAAAATCGTCTTAAGTCGTTGCTGACTTGAATCGATCGCTTTTGTTAGTAGGGCATAGTGGTCACCCTGAGTTAAGTAAGCGCGAGCATGTTGCACCGTCTTAAGTCGTCGCCGACTTAAGCCGATTGTTCCGTTAGCAGGGCATAGTGGTCATCCTGAGTTAAGTAAGAGCGAGCATGTTGCACCGTCTTAAGTCGTTGCCGACTTAAGCCGATTGCTCCGTTAGCAGGGCATAGTGGTCACCCCGAGTTAAGTAAGCGCGAGCATGTTGCACCGTCTTAAGTCGTTGACGACTTAAGCCGATTGCTCTATTAGCAGGGCATAGTGGTCACCCCGAGTTAAGTAAGCGCGAGCATGTTGCACCGCCTTAAGTCGTTGCTGACTTAAGCCGATTGCTCCGTTAGCAGGGCATAGTGGTCACCCCGAGTTAAGTAAGCGCGAGCATGTTGCACCGTCTTAAGTCGTTGCCGACTTAAGCCGATTGCTCCGTTAGCAGGGCATAGTGGTCACCCTGAGTTAAGTAAGCGCGAGCATGTTGCACCATCTTAAGTCGTTGCCGACTTAAGCCAATTGCTCCGTTAGCAGGGCATAGTGGTCACCCCGAGTTAAGTAAGCGTGAGCATGTTGCACCATCTTAAGTCGTCGCCGACTTAAGCCGATTGCTCCGTTGGCAGGGCATAGTGGTCACCCTGAGTTAAGTAAGAATGCGAGTCAATCATGAACAAACTGAGTATTCTTGAAGCCTTTCTTTATTGATGACATATTTCCCTTTTTACAGAGTACATTGTTGTCTCGATAGCTTTTGAAATATAGCTAGGGATAAAACTTCCTGAGGTGTTCTATATTCCACGAGTTCCCAATTTCTGTGCCGTCCGTTTGAGTGAGACGATATGATCCCGGCCGAGTGACTTCTGCTACTATGAATGGTCCTTCCCATAAGGGTGATAACTTGTGTCGTCCCTCCCCCGTTAGAATTCGGCGGAGGACGAATTCTCCCACTGAAAAGGATCGTTGTTGCACGGCCTTGTCGTGATAGCGTCTCAGAGTCTGCTGGTACCGTGCCGATTGAATTACTGTGTTCAGCCGCTCTTCTTCGAGTACATCAACATCTTCCAGCCTAGTTGCTTCGGCCTCTGCTATGCTCTCAAAGATCAACCTTGGCGCCCCAAACTTGAGATCAGCAGGTAGTACGGCCTCTGACACGTAGACCATGAAGAAAGGAGTGTTTCCATGCAGAGCTCGGCTAGGTTGGGTTCTTAGGCTCCAAACGACATAGGGCAATTCCCTTATCCACTTTCCTGCGAACTTTTCATTTTTATCAAAGACCTTTTTCTGAGTGCCTCCAATGTCATCCCGTTAGCTCGTTCAACCTGCCCGTTGGCTCTCGGGTGTGCTACCGAAGCATACTTGATCTGAATGCTTTTTTGCTCGCAGAAATCGAAGAACTCTGAACTTGTGAAGTTGGACCCCAAGTCGGTTATGATACTGTTCGATATTCCGAACCTGAATATTATGTCTTGTATGAATTCCACGGCTTTAGCTGAGGTTAAAGAAGCAATGGGTTTGAACTCTATCCATTTAGTGAATTTGTCGATAGCTACCAACACGTGAGTGTATCCTCCTTGAGCTTTCTTGAAAGGTCCAATCATATCTAGCCCCCAGCATGCAAAGGGCCAGGTCACCGGTATGGTCTACAGTTGCTGTGCTGGTAGATGTTGTTGTTTCGACAAGTACTGGCAAGCTTTGCACCTTTGAACTAACTCGGCGGCATCACTTTTTGCTGTTGGCCAATAGAATCCCGACCTGAAGACCTTCCCAACTAGTGTCTTGGACGCTGCGTGTATTCCACATTGTCCAGCATGAACCTCCTCCAGAAGTTGCTTCCCAGTAGACGATAGAATGCATTTCATGAAGATGCCTGATGCGCCCCTTCTGTATAGTGTCTCCCCAATGAGTGTGTAGTGAGCCGACTGTCTGGTGATGCGCTCGGCTGCATTTTTATCGTCTGGCTCCTCTTCATTCTTTATACATCTGATGATCGGCCTTCTCCAGTCATCAGAGCTTGACTCTGGTTGATTCACGATATTACACTCTTCTGCCTAATCCATTGAGATGCTTGGTTGTGGTATTTCTTGTACAAAGACTCCGGGTGGGACCTGAGTTCGACTGGATCCTAGCTTGGACAATACATCGGCTGTCGTGTTTCGATCTCTTTCTACATGATGAAATTCCAGGCCTTCAAATTTATCTTCTAGTTTTCGGACGGCAGTGCAATATTTTCCCATTGAATCATTCGAACAGTCCCATTCTTTGTTTATCTGGCTTATGACTACCAAAGAATCTCCGTATACCATTAGTCTCTTGATGCCTAATGATATGGCGATGTTTAGTCCATGGATCAGAGCTTCATACTCGGCTGCATTGTTGGAGGCTGGAAATAACAACTGGAGGGCATACTTGAGTTGCTCGCCTCCAGGTGCGATGAAGAGAATTCCCGTGCCTGCTCCCTGCAGCTTCAGCGAGCCATCAAAATACATCCGCCATACTTCCGCAGTTTCTGGGTTTTCTGGTACTTGTTGTTCAGTCCATTCTGATACGAAGTCAACCAATGCTTGGGTTTTAATGGCAGTGCGAGGTCGAAATTCAATGTCATGAGATCCCAGTTCGCAGGCCCACTTGGCTATTCGGCCAATGGCTTCCTTGTTGTGAAGGATGTCCCCAATCGAAAAACCAGTGACTACTATGACTTTGTGGTTGTCAAAGTAGTGACGTAGCTTGCGGGCAGTTAGAAGTACTGCGTATAATAGCTTCTGAACTTGAGGATACTTTTTCTTCGAGGGACCCAGAACTTCACTGATGAAATAAACAGGATGCTGCACTGGGTAGGCATGTCCTTCTTCTGCTCGCTCGACTACCAACGCGGTGCTTACCACGTGAGTCGTGCAAGAGATATACAGCAGCAGATCTTCAGCTGGTTGAGTTGATGTGGCTCGCCGCGGTGGTTTCAGTACTGGTGGGGTTGTCAAGAATTTCTTCAGTGCATCTAGGGCTTCCTGTGCTTCTGAAGTCCACTGAAACTTGTCCACCTTCTTGAGTAGCTTGTAAAATGGTAAACCTTTTTCTCCCAGCCTGGATATAAATCTGCTCAGGGCTGCCATACATCCGGTAAGTTGCTGAACCTTCTTTTGTGATCGTGGAGCTTCCATTTTCATGATAGCTTCAATCTTATCCGGGTTAGCTTCAATTCCCCGGTGGCTGACAATAAATCCGAGTAGCTTCCTTGCCGGTACCCCAAAGACACATTTTTCGGGATTAAGCTTCCATCGATATCGCCGTAGACTGTTGAAAACCAGCTGTAAGTCTTCGATGAAGTTTTCCGAGTTCTCTGTTTTGATTACTACGTCATCCACGTAGGCTTCCACACGCTTGCCCCAGTGATCAGCTAAGCATGTTTGAATGGCTCTCTAATAAGTCGCTCCAGCGTTTTTGAGGCCAAACGGCATGGAGGTATAGCAGAAAGCACCGAATGGAGTGATGAACGCTGTTTTTTCCTCGTCTTCCTTTGCCAAACTGATCTGATGATATCCGGAATAGCAGTCCAGAAAAGACAGCACAGAACATCCAGCGGTGAAGTCTACCACCTGATCTATCCTAGGGAGCCCGAAGGGATCCTTTGGACAATGTTTGTTGAGATCTGTATAGTCGACGCACATGCGCCAATCCACTTTATTCTTTTTGAGTACAAGAACAGGGTTGGCTAACCACTCGGGATGTAACACCTCTCTAATAAATCCGGCCGCGACCAAGCGAGCCAACTCAGCGCGAATGGCCTCTCTTTTGTCGGGCGTGAAGCGACGTAGTTTTTGCCGGATCGGCCTTGCCTGGGGGTAGACCTTCAGTTTGTGCTTGGCCAGTTCTCTCGGGACTCCCGGCATATCCGCAGGTTGCCATGCGAATACGTCCCTGTTGTCTTGCAGAAACCGGACGAGTGCGCCTTCCTATTTATCGTCCAGGCTGGAGCTGATGATTGGAGTCTTGCATTCATCAGCAAACCCTAGGTTGATTCTTTTAGTTTCTTCAGTCGGCCGCATAGAGGTCGTGGCTTGAGCTTCATTCGCCGGTGCTGTAAGGTCTTCCTCAGGCTTAGAGTTCGCCTGCGCTGAAGAAGTCGTCGACGGTTTGGTGGTGAGGGCTGCTTGGATGGCCACTCGGAAACATTCTGCGGCGCCTTGGAAGTCAGCGCGCACAGTTATGATTCCTTGTGGCCCTGGCATCTTCAGTATCATGTACGTGTAATGCGGGATGGCCATGAATTTTGCCAATCCCGGCCTCCCGATGATGGCGTTGTACCCACAGTCGAAGTTTGCTACTTCGAACCTCAGGAACTCGGTTCTGTAATTCTCTAGAGTTCCGAAGGTGACGGGCATGTAGATGTGGCCCAGCGGGTATTCCCCTTCGGTCGGCATGATGCCGAAGAAAGGAGTGTCCGACTCGCGGAGTTCTTTGAGGTGAACTCTCAAGCCTTGGAGTGTCCGGGGGAAGGTGACGTTGATGCTGCTTCCCCCGTCCACTAACACCTTCTTCACCCTGCTCTCTCGGATCACCGGATCGACGAGGAGCGGGTACTTGCCTGGGTGGTCGAAGTTGAGCCATTGATCTGCCCGAGTGAAGGTAATCGGGTGCTCTGACCACCAGTACAGAGCGGGAGGACCGGTGGTCGCCACCAATATATGGCGATCGTTAAGCTTTTGTTGTCTTCTGTTCTCCTGCGATCCGTGTCCGCCGAAGATGACGTTGACCTCCCTGTCAACGCGTGGGAAGGCTCCTCCTTCCCCCTCCTCCTGCTGCTGGGGTTGTCATGGTTCTTCTGGTCCTCCCCGCGGCGGAGGAGGAGGTAGAGGTTGGAAGGGTTGGCCGTGTCCGATGGAGTGCTTGAAGTCCCTGCAGTTTCGCAGGGTGTGGCACATGTCCTTGTGGTACAGGCACTGGGCGTCGAGGATGTCGTCCAGCGTGCGCTCGCCTCCGTGAGGTCCTCCCCGGGCACGAGAGGCAGGTGGTCCAGCGGCGTGCACCTCTTCGCGAGGACTTTTCTCCCAGTGTTTGTCGGGTTGCTAGTTCGCGTCGCGTCGTGGCGCTGCCGGTGCGGGCTTCGCTCCCCCGATGAGGTCCTGAGCTCGCTCGTCGGCGGTGATGTAGAGGTCGGCTTCCCGGAACAGCTGCTCGGAAGTAGTCGGCGCTTTCTGCAATATGGCTCGGATGAAGGCTGAGTCATTGGATCCTCTGTAGAAGTCCTCGATCACGACCGCCTCCGTGACCTCGGGGATACGATTTCTCATGGTCTAGAACCTTTTGAGGTACGATCGGAGAGTTTCGTCCCCCCGGCGCTTGATGGATTTGAGGTCCCATGGTTGCGCTGGTTTGTCGGAGAGGGACTGAAAGTTGGCGGTGAAGCGTCGACTGAAGTCGCTCCAGTCGTCGATGCAGTGTCGAGGTAGATGTCGCAGCCATTGTAGTGCGTCTTACCCGAGGACAATGGGTAAGTACGCAGTCATCACGTCCTCGGATGCCCCGGCGGCTCGGGCGGCAGTGGTGTAGACGGCCAGCCAGCCTCCTGGATCCTGCTTAGGTTCATATTTGTCGACATTGGATACCTTGAAGTTGGGGGGCCACTGAATGGCCCTAAGGCGTGGAGTAAGGGCTGCCACTCCACACGTGTCCTCCTGTCATCGGGGATGATGTATGTCCCGGGGAGGGGAGTAGTCGTTGCGATTCCTCGACTGACCCCGGGTAGTACCGCCAGTCGAGGCTGTTGCTGACTCGGTTCTGGTTGCCTGACTCCGAGCTGGGATGCCATGATCCCTATCGTACTCCTCCCGGCGGTGGATCTCGTTCTCATGCCGTCGTTCACGCGAAGCGTTGATGGAGCTTCGCGCGTCCCGGCGACTGTTGATGGCGTGTCGTAGATCGTTCGGCGGGTGAGCGAGCGGTAGAAGATGGTTGGCTGCCTGGGTGAACAGCCATCGATAGCCCTCGGCGTCGGGAGTCCGAGGGAGTCCATCAGCTATCCGAGCTAGTACCCCTCCGACTTCACTCGGCGTGTTCATGGCTCGGGTGAAGTCGGGATTCAGGTTGCGCCCGAAGAGTGGATTTTCCCGACGCTGCCTTGCGTCCTGCTCGGCTTGTTCCTGAGCTTGTCGGTGATCACGTCGGCGGGAATTCCTTCGTTCTCTGAAGACGCGTTCCTCCGAAGTTTCTCCTATCTCCGAGACCTCGTCCCGCGAAACAGGTTGCTCCAGATCCCGTTCTCCGGCCTCATGATGTCGCCGAATGTTTCGGCGCCGGTTTCTCCATCGGCGGGATTCCCGCTGAGGTGGTTCTTCTCCGGGTGCGGTCGGCTCGTCGTCGGAGACGGGGGGCGACTCCACTCTTCCGATGAAGAGGATGTCGGGGTAGAATGGTGCGGTGGTCGTGGCGATCTTCTTCCCGTTCTCCTTTGAGGGCGGAGGAATGGAAAGAACGACTTGCTTCCTCCCGGTCTCTTTCTTCCTTGCGATCTGTGTCCATTCTTTCGTCGGGGAAGTAGACAGTGGAGTTCTCCGGGTCAGCAGGCCCTCGGCCTCTGGCTTTCTTAAGGCGATATTTTTGCGGAAAGCTGGAGGTTGCGCCTCTTTGATATTTTCGGAGTTTGTTGGAGGAGACTTCTTTTCCGGCGGATCTGCGATGCGGTGTAGAGTTCCCTCTTCATCTGCTATGGACGAGATCGTTCCAAAGCAGAATACGGATCTGGGTCAGAGGGTGATCTTGCTGTAGAAGGTGATGGCCATTGAGCTAGCTTGGATCGGCGACACACCCCCTACCTGGCGCGCCAGCTGTCGGTGTTTTGGGTCCGACCGCACACCCGGGGTTGCCCCTCAAGGTGTTTTAGGAGTAGGACGGTGTCGCCGACTGTAGCTAAATGGTTTGTGCCCGGTGCACGAGGAACAATGGACAATGTTTACAGGTTCGGGCCGCTTTGAGATGTGTAACACCCTACGTCCTGGCGAGTTTGCTTTGTGTAGTGGGTTACAAGGTAGTTCTCCTAAAGAGTCGAGGTAGGTGGCTGAGTAGTGGGATCGATCGTTCTAAAGGGGTGCCCCCTAGGCCTTATATATTCGACCGTGAGGCAATACATGTGGATATGCACCTAAAAGATAGTGAACCGTTTTTGTCTATCTTCCTATGATTCTGCCGACTTATCCTCGCCTGGTTACATCGTACGGGGCTCCAGCGCGGGAAAGTCGGATCTTCTGTTGCGATCGTTTGCTCGACACTGTGGGGCCATCCGGGCTTGCATCAACCCGGCCTTATGTCGATCTGCTTCACTGGTCGCTCCTCCCCAGGCCCATGAAGGAGTGACCTTACGATTTATTGGGCCCTTGGGCCTTTCGTGAGGTCTTTTATCCTTCTAGTGGACCCGGGGGATATCTGTCCCCCACATCAGGCAACACAAATCAAAGGGATTTTATTAGGGGAGTTGATTAGGTGATTTAATGAGTGGACTGATTAGGGAATATAATTTTTATGGTAGTAATGGACACCATGAATCAAGGGATTGCATGCGTGAGATTTATGAAATCATGGCAAACGGTCTTAGTTTCGGGAGCGGTTACCTTTTTGTGAATTTTTTCCTTGCGTAAACGAGTGTGTCGTAAATATACTATACATATGGCGTAAATGGTAGGAACACAATATACACACTGGGTTAGGTAATAAGATAATGCATAAAATCAATAAACGTTTGCGTAAATTGTGAACAAAAATATCATAAATAGACAATATATAAGGGGAGCCATGAACGGAAATATATGTTGCAAACACCTATTGATGTTAGCATAAAATATGTATACAAAGTCGCATAAAAACAGGGCAACCACTCGTGGAATCGCCACCTCGCCTCTGGGATTCGCCACCGCTCGATGGAGAATGCCCGAAGCGCGCCGGGTTGGAGGATGTAATGGGACCCGCAGTGCGGATGGCGAATCCCGTGTGCGCCTCTGGGGGAGCCACTGCTGCCATGCCTCTGGGAAGCCATCAACGTCGTCCCTCCAGATCGGGGAACCGCCGTCGTCGTTGCGCATTCGGATCGAGGAACCGCCGTCGGGGACCTGCCGTGCCGCCGGATCAGGGAGCCACTATCGTCGCGTCTCTGGATCGAAGAGCCGCCGCCGTCGCACCTTCGGATCGGCTCCCTGCCGCGCCTCCGGATTTTGGGTCGGCCGTTGGTCGCGCGACCAAAGGCCACCGCCGCCTCGCGCTCTCGTGGAACTGCCGCCACTGCACGTGCCTAGGTGGGCGACCGTCACTCGTGCATCGTGGTGGGGGCATAAAAAAATGAACCCTAGCGGCCTGGGACTCTTTTTATAGACGTCCGGGACCCGGCGTGGCTAAATCGGATGGCAACATTAGGCCGGGGCTTCCCCTAATATACTATTGATTGTGATAGTATACTATTGATTGAATTGTATACTTAAGTGATGTTGAATGTGAATTGTTGAAATATGTATATGATGTATATGTATATGGATGTGCATAGAAGTTGTATATCCTTGGAAATGGTTATTTCTAGCGGCTACCCAGTACGCCAAAAAAAACAAATTATTTTCGACACTCAGGAGCAGCCACCAAAAATAACATGACTATTTTCGATGGCTAAGGGTAGCCATCGAAAATAACCATTTCTAGGGTTATTTCTTATGGTTGTCCTCTAGCCACCAAAAACGCTAGCTATTCGTGCTTAAGTACCGACGAGACGCTATCACTGAACATAACACCAAAGCCGTAAAAAATAGGCTATTTTAGTGAGAAAGGCTTATTTGCAGTGGTTAGCTACTTTTGGTGGATAAGGCTTATTTTTTGTGCTTTCTAGCGACTGAAAATTGTTTGTTTCCTATAGTGAAGAAGAAATGGTAGCAACTATCAAGTCTAAGGTTGTCTCTAGCAGATCCTATAAAAGAATTGATACTCTATTTAAAGAAAGATTTTCTCCTTTATATGCTCCAACAGTATCCTCTAAAACATCATGTAAATATGGAGTATGCTCCACCGTCCTCTCTATATAGAGATTCTCTCGCCCATCCTATATCTATTTTTATACATCAAACAACATATCAAGCCAAACTAAAATATGTATGTGATATTTGAGGGTATGACAAATATGTATGTATAAAAAATTAGAATGGGTATTTAACGTATAGACAACAAAATATAAAGGTCATTGTTGAAGAGGAATGGAATATAGGATGAGGGAATTTTTTAGAGGAGACTATAAAGGAGATATAGAGGATATATATTGCTGGAGATAGTCAAAGTTTGGACAAATTTTCTAGAATTACATAAACACATATATCATTCTTCTATCATTCACAACAGGAAACAATCTGACTTCAAATGGTTAAATTCGTTGGAAGTTAGGTAAAACCATAAGAAGTTAACTAACTTCCGACAACAGGTAGGTGTCAGAAGAAATGGGATGGAAGTTAACGAACTTCCGACGACCATCGTCGAACATTTGGTAACTTCTGACAGCCTAACAAAGTTGTCGGAAGTTAACATGGTCAGACTACTAACTTCGGTCACATGGTAGAGCCGTCGAAAGTTAGGGTTAACTTTTGATAACCATCCATAGCCACTGAAAATTAACTTTATGAACTTCTGACGGCTATAATCGGTTGTCGAAAGTTGTTGCTTCTAAGACCAAGAAGACTTTTCTTTTATATTCAATCCATATTTTTAAAACATATCATACATGCACATCACATTTACAATCACATCATACACCTCCATGACTCACAAAAAGTTCAAATACTCACTTTCATACATCATTTTATTACATACATGTCAAACATCGATCATAAGTGAACTAGGGGCAACACATGGGGCGTCTGAGACCAAGAGCTGCACCGCTGCATAGAGGTTGGGGGCAACACCGGGGAGCGGACTGGGCCTAGAAGTTGGCGGTACACCAGGCACAGGGGCAAGTCGGTGGCATGGGGCACGGGGATAGGCTAACACATGAGGGCAGGCTGATATCGCATGACGGCATGCTGGTAGACCGATGGCATCGGGGGAGGCAGGCAGCGCACGGGAGAAAGCGACGTTGAGAAGAAGAGAAGCAATTCACTACTATAGTAAACCTTTGTACAGGCGGTCCGGTTAGCCTCTACACAGGCGGTTCCAGGAACCACTTGTGGTGCACCGCCTGTGAAGTAAAACAACATCACAGGCGGTCAATCAAAAACCGCTTGTGATAGACACACATCACAGGCGGTCCAGTTTAAAGGAACCGCCTGTGATAGACATACATCACAGGCGGTTTCTAATCCTAGCCGCTTGTGTTAGCCACACATCACAGGCGGTTTTAAATATAAGTCCGACTGTATTTCAATATACAGATTCCAGATTCATATACAGAATTAATAACAGATTCAAACACAGATTCAAACACAGATTCAAACACAGATATGTTGCATAACAAGTTCCATACACAGATTCATCCACATATCAAGTTCCATCATACACAAAATTATACACATATCAAGTTGCATAACAACTCAACATCTCAAAGTTCCATAGACAACTAAACATCTAAAGTTCCTAACTAAAGATCTAAACACTGTGTGATATCGTGTACAAACTTAGTTATGGGAAGTGTTGCAAATTTCCATTTGTATTATAGAATAGCCCTTGTTGATGAAGAACTTTACGGCGCATAAAGTAAAGCAAGTCTTTTACAACCTTAGCCACGCCGATGGAAACCATATCTCTTTCTAACCATTCAGCATTGATCTTGGATTTAGGAACCTGCAATGAAAGCAAAAAGCAAGCAGTGCTAAGAGTAATGTGATGAGCAACAATATAACATAAAAATTGCAACATAGACAATGATAGCGAACTTACATCCTCACGATTAACCATGTAATGGAAGGTGACACGACACCATTCGCATACATAATAACCGCACAGGACAGTACCCGGAGGTTGTTTGTCACCATATGGAAATAATGATATTGACAAATTAGGCTTGTCCTCTGGATGTTCGCCGCCAAGATCTTTCCAATAAAAACGGTATGCACTACATATAAGAATAGCATTGTGAGATTAAGAATACATTTGTTAAGTTGTAATAAGTACAAGTGTGCAATAATAATCATACTTCTCTAAAATCTTCAAGAAGTCATTATATGTAGCCTTTTCCATTCTTAGTGAGTCGAAGACCACGACTTTACCATGCTTTGGAAAGATCATGATACAAATGTAGTGGTCACTATATAGACATAGACGAAAACACATGTTAAGATCACGATTGCCATAATTTGTAGTTCAAAACCATGTCGAGAACTTACTTAAAGTGGTGCAGAGCTATTATTAAGTCCTTGTCATGTTGTACATGATTATACATGGCTCGTCCAATGTATGCCGCCATTACCTTCATTTTCTTTCTCTGATTCTGTTTGACGGCTTTCTCAAATTCAGCATCATCCAAGTCTTTGTATTCTTCTCCATGTCTCCGAGCAACTTCTTTGTAGCGAGCTTGGGATATCATCAACGGGTCAAGAAACCCTGCCTTAAGTTGTTTCTTCTTATCATCCATGTATTGCATCCTACGTGTAAAAGTGTTAATCGTTAGACTCTCGTTTATGTGTGCGTGTACAAAACTAACAAATATGAAAGTTTAGAGGTACTTACAAGCAAAAGAGGGTTAATTAGTTGGTTTCCATCCTTTGTCGGTGGTACAACGACCAGAGATCGTTAAAGAATAAATGCCGCACAGGATCTATATTATCTTTGCTCCAAAATGCATCTTCTGGCACAACAAATGTGAAGTCCTTGAGTTTGTATTTGTTGCTAGCCACCATGTACCACTCATGCATTCTAATCTCCGGAGTTGACAACTTAGAAAGTTGCACCGTCGTCAAGAACAGACTCCCATTCACAAATTTAGGAGGAACAACCTCCTTCTTGTATATCGGGATATTGATTTTAAGACGTAATGATTCTCGAGTATGAATCATTCCATCTTCTTCCCATACTTTGAAATTGTCTATTTGGGACCGTGTGCGTACTCCACGAGATGCTAATTCCGCTTTGATTGATTTGTCATAACTCTTTGCAATTTTTGCAGGTAGCGTGCCACTGATTTTGACGGTTTCTTGACATCGTTAGTGGCGATTCGCTGATGAATTTTCTTTGAAGTAGTTGACCCTTCAACATTGGTGTCAACCTTTGCTTCCTTTTTGATGTTTGCGTCGACATTCTGAGGAACAATTTTGTCTACGTCCCCCTCATCGAGTTCCTTCGCAAGAGGTGATATGATTGTTTCAACGATTTTTGTGGAGGTCGGTGCTATATTTTCCTGCACCATGGGGTATGGAAGGATCGAACTATCTTTCTGTTGCATTGGTGTTGAATTCGGCGTTGGTGACTTATGACGCGATATACGGCTTAAGATCGACATCACCCAACTTGATGTCGCGTTGATGCCAAAGGACCAACTCGTTCATTGCCTCCTGCAAAGTTATGATCCCCTCAACTGGAAAGTCTATCTCCCAATCTTTCACAACCACTGTCTATGATCTCTAGAACTTGGACCATAGCATAGTGTGGTGGGACAAGATTATCCTTGTAGTTAACAAGTCCTGGTTTTACCAAACCAGTAGCAGCTTGTATTGTTTTTGTCCTAGGTCGATTGATTGGAATATGAAGAAAGCAAGGCTTGTCCTCAACAATATCGTCTACAGGGTACTTGGTGCCCGATACGAATTTTTGCACAGATCCTACGCTGCTAGGGACTATAGGTGGACTCATGTGGCCTGGCTTAAGTTAAAATGATATGCATTCTGTTTTCTTCATTTTGTTCATCACGTCATTGATAGCCTTTTGTACCCTTTCATCAATAGTCTCTTCAAGGGTCCTTTTTGACTTCTCGTGTTTCCTATATGACGCCGCATACTCTGGAAACGCCTCTCTCCAGGAAATCTTAGAAGAGATTCTCCGAGCCCGTCCAGTGTGTTCAGGATCGCCTAGTGCTGCAGTTAGTATGTCATTCTCCCTCCTAGGCTTAAATTCGCCCTTCTTTCTCTTATCTGCATATTCTTGAATTTTTGTCGAAACTTCGCCTACCAATTCTGGATGCAAAAGTTTGTCGTCCTCACTCAAACCTGCCCGACCTAAGATCCAACGAATAGCTCGCTCATCGATATCTTTTAATATTGGGTCCAAAGTGTTGTTAGCTATAGCTTCCTCGATTATCCTGTTCCACTACACAACTTTATGGTGATATCCGGTTGACCCCAGGCAATAGGGGTGTTTGTTCATCTTCGCTCTCTAAGAATTAGTTTCGCCCAGTTCTTTGGCCTTCAGTTCGGTCTTCTGACGAACAAATTCCTCCCACTGAGCTTGAGTGATTTTCCCCATTTTCTTAGGCGGAGGAACCTTATTCTTCTTAACAAATTCCCTATTCATCTCAGCCTTCCACCCACGAAACATCTTGGCCATAGCAGAGAGCATCGACTTCCTTACTGCATCCTCTGTGCCTTTTGGGACCTTGAATGACTCAGACAACTTAGCCCATAGCTTATTGCGGGTGTCTTCATCTAAATCCTTCCATTTTTGAAGTGTGATTGGCACTATATCTCTAACAGTAGACCCGCAGGAATTTCAAAACTTTGTAACCACGTCAAGTGGTTCTTTAGGAAACCCCTCTGCATTTAGTTTTGTTACGTACATAACTGCACCTTCTTTCATCTGATTGGGACCTCGTCGCCCTCGTTTCCGCTTATGTGAAACAGATGATTCAGTCATCGGAGCATCCTCCGTGGTTTGTGTAGAACATGCATCCTCTTTCTTCTCTTCATTTGAAATCTATATATTGAAACAATTAATGGCCTTTCATATATGAACATTATTTTATAATATAGTCGGCGTATTTCTATTTACCTCTTCATCATTGGGAATATAGTCGGCATCAAGCTCATCTCATGTTTTTTTCTTCCTTGGAGGTATAGGAGGACAAGGATTGTCGTCACTAGAACTATCCTCCCCGCTCCCTTCACCGGAGCTGCTCGTTGTCTGCCATTCAAGTTTGGTCGTGTCTTCATCAACTCTGTTAGACGCACCAGTGCAGACCACATCCATCCTAGTAGGTACCTAGTGCACAGCTGGTTCCATCAATAAGGGGGTCGACCGAGGATATACTGTTAGTCTGATATACTGGTTCCATTAATAAGGGAACTTGGAGAAAAGGTGATTCAAAAGAAATCGAGCCCAAACCCGCCTCCGTGTCCCTCCTTTCCGCCCCAAACAGGAAGGCAGAATGTCTAGTAACTGTGAGGTCCCAAAGTCTTTACTGCCTACGAAGGACGAAATTCCAGAGCAGGATTGGGCCGGGAAGCACGAAGCAGATAGAAGTGCACTTTCCAATGCAGTTAGACAGAGAAGCATGGCTGTGATGTTATAATGCTGAAGGACCCCAAGAAGGGATTATGGCCTGTCGTTTACCACCACTGCCGGTTATTTGTGGGCTTCACCGAGGGCTGGAAACATTTGGTGGCAGCAAACGACCTTCGAACTGGGGACGTCTGCGAGCTTGTTAAGGGGCCAGACGATGGTGAGCCAGTGTACTCTGTCCGGATGTGTGGTCACAAAATTTAAAGCCACCCCGGCTTCATCTGTGCGCTTCTCTTCTCTTATGTGGGCTCCGCAATTTTGTAATATAGACCAGAATTGAAGAAAAACTCAGTAATTCCAAGATTTGGACTTGTAGTTGATCTAATTTAAAGATTTTTTATAAAGAGTTGTCTCACCTCAAGGTACCTATATTGCTGCAATCTTGTTTCATTTTCATGCACATTAATTCGTTCATGATTTAGGGATTAAATTCAATTAATTAGGGATATTTTAATTTTTTTTTGTATCATGTGCTAGGTACATCTTGATATGATCTTGTTTCACTTTCATGTACATTTATTTTTTCATGTTACATCTCGATATTGACGTTAATCAATATAGGGATAGGTAATGGACCGAGGTTGGATGTACAATGTGCCAAGACCACATCCATCGTACATTCGAAATTTGAGAAGCTTTATTGAAGCGGCCAACAAGCATGCGAATTTGCGAAAGAGTAAGGAGATATTATGTCTGTGCATCGATTGTGATAATAAGATAGTTTGGAGAGATACAGGAGTAATCCAATCACATCTGCTAAAAAGAGGGTTTAAAAACAATTACACGATATGATCAGAACATGGTGAGTTGGATCCGTGTGAAGTGCCTGGTAATGACGAGAGAGTTGTCAGAATTTTAGATCTTAAAGTTGATGGTAAAGTGGATTATGTGGATGCTAATCAAGATTTTGAAGAATTTGATTGCGAAGAGACGTTGCGCCATATGGAACCAGAAATGTTGAGTTCTGTGGGATCGCAGAAAGGGCTATCTAAAATGGAGGGACTGGAAAGTGCCTCAAAAGAACCTTTATATGATGAATCAAAGGGTCGTGACAAAGAGTTTACTACACTGCGTATAGTTCTAGAACTTCTTAAGTTGAAGGCTAGCGCCGGATGGTCTGATACTAGCTTCACAGATCTTTTGAATTTTCTATCCCAATTACTACCAAAACCCAACAAACTACCAACAAGCACTTATAAAGCGAAGAAGCTTATATCTCCCATAGCTCTGAGTGTGCAAAAAATTCATGCATGTCCGAACCATTGTATTCTGTATCGTGGCGATTTTGAGAACGCAGCAAGATGTCCAGTTTGCAATGTCAGTTGATACAAGAAGAGCTACAATCAAGACTGTGTAAAAAATTCCCTAAGAAAAATAAAACAAGAAATCCACTATTGGACCTGAAAGTGACGATGACACTTTTGATGACATGGATGGGAAAAAGAAGTCAAAGATCCCAGCTTTGGTGATGTAGTATCTTCCAGTAATTGATCGCTTAAAACGTTTGTTCTCAAATCCTAGGGAGGCTGAGCTTATGCGTTGGCATGCTGAAAATCGCAAGCAGAATAACAAACAGATTCGACACCCTGCTGATGCATCACAATGGAAAAATTTCGATCTTATGTATCCTAAGTTTGCCAAAGAAACCAGAAATGTAAGATTTGCTTTGGGTACAGACGAAATGAATCCATTTAGTGAAAAAAGAAGTGTACATAGCACCTGGCCCGTGACTTTAACGATGTACAACCTTCCATCATGGCGGTGTCACAAAAGAAAGTACATTATGTTGACTATTCTTATTCAAGGTCCGAAATCAGCTTGTGTTGATATTGATGTGTTCCTAGAACCTCTTATGGAAGATATGACAAAGCTCTGGAATGAAGGAGTTAGAATATGGGATGAGTATTGCCATGGGTATTTCAACTTAAGAGCAATTATGTTTGTTACCATCCATGATTCTCCCGGTGGCGCCACACTATCAGGGCAAAAGACTAAAGGAAAGAATGGTCGTGTAGTGTGCGTCGATGGAACTGCTTCCATGTACCTTAAATCATCCAAGAAGTTGGTGTTCATGGGACACAGACGGTTCTTGATGAAGCAGCATAAGTACCGAAAGATGAAAGAGGAATTTAACAATGAACTGGAAAGTGAAGGTGCACCAAAGCCTTATAGTGGGAAACTTGTTTTTGAAATTGTAAAGAACATTCATGTTGTATTCGGAAAGGGAAAAAACAAAGGAGAAAAGAGAAAGAGAGCTGACCCTTCAACTTACACAACTTTCAAGAAGCAATCAATTTTTTCAAGTACCTCCCATACTGGAAGGATATGGAAATTTGCCACAGCATTGATTTGATGCATGTAACAAAGAATGTTTTTGACAGCATCATTGGAACCTTGTTGGGCATGCCGAGTAAGACAAAGGACGGACTTAAATCACGCAATGATCTAGTAGATCTTCAAATCAGACCGGAACTTCATCTAGTGGATAGTGGCAAAGGGAAGCCTTACCTCCCCCCAGCTAGCTACAACTTGTCAGTTGAGGAGAGAACAAAGATTTGCAAATGTTTGCGTGGGGTCAAAGTGCCCACAGGTTTCTCATCCAATATCAGCAAACTAGTCAGGATGAAGGACTTGTCTCTATTTGGCTACAACTCTCATGACTGCCATGTGATGATGACGGTGTTCCTCCCAATTGCGGTAAGAGCCCTCGAAACAGAGCATGTCAAAGTTGTCATCACACGCTTGTGTTACTTTTTCAATGCGGTTTCACAAAAAGTAATAGCTTTAGAAGACTTGGACTATCTAAAGGCATACATCATCGAGACTATGTGCAAGCTTGAAATGTGTTTTCCTCCATCATTTTTTGATATGCAAGTACACCTAATCATACATCTCGTGGATCAGATAAAAATATTAGGGCCACTATATTTACATCATATGTTTCAGTTGGAGCGATACCTGGGAGTATTAAAAGGTTATGTGCGAAATCGCGCTCACCCAGAGGGTTCAATCATGGAGGGATACACTACAGAAGAAGTGATTGAGAGCTGTATAGATTACATCAGTGACGGAACAATGATAGGTGTGTCTGTACCTAAACATGAGGGTAAACTATGCGGGAGAGGGAGAATGGGCAGGAAAACTTTTCGCATTGAGGATTACAAGCTAGTACATTGTGCTCATGGTAGTGTACTACAACATCTCACGATAGCCGAGCCTTACATAGAGGAACACCTGGATGAGCTTCGTAAAGAAAATTAGAACCGCACAGAGGACTAGATCATGAGGGAGCACAAACATCGTTTCAGCGAATGGTTAATGGACAAAAACATCCCATTTGGAGACTCTATGGAAGAGAAAACAATGAAGAATTTGGCTTCTGGGCCATCGTGTTTTGTGACATCATGGCAAGCATATGACATCAATGGGTGCACATTCTACACTAAATCAAAAGACATGAAAAGTGTTGCACAAAATAGCGGTGTTCGTATCGATGCTTTTGACCTACATGGACAGAAGACCACATATTTTGGATTCATAGAGGAAATATGGGAACTTGATTATGGCCCAAGCATGAAAATACCCTTATTTAAGTGCCAATGGGTACAACATCCCGTGGGGGTGATAGTGGATAACTACGGACTCACACTGGTAGACTTAAAGAAAGTAGGATATAAAGATGACCCGTGGGTTCTCGCCAAATGTGTTGCACAAGTGTTCTATGTACTCGATCCAGCAGATGAGAAGATGCATGTAGTTATTTCTGGAAAGCAAAAAATTGTTGGAGTTGAGAATGTAGGAGACGGAGATGAGGAATACAATAAGTATGAAGAGATGTTCGTCTTTAACGGTCCAGAGAGAATCAAGCGTGTGGAAAAGAAAATTGATAAGAACTTAAAGCCATACATGCAGAAAAATGGTAGTTCATGAAAAATTGTATTAATCAAATTGTATTTGTTATCATGTATGATCGACTATGCACTGTGGTTGCCAATTAATTTAAAATCTCTCTAGTTATCTATGTGTGCTATTAAAATTCATTTAAATTGTATTTGCATATTTCTGTTAAAAATTAAATATTAATTCATTTAAATTGTATTTGCATATTTCTGTTAAAAATTAAAATATTAATTCATTTAAATTGTATTTTCATATTTCTGTTAAAAATTAAAATATTAATATGGTAATCAAATCACAATCACAAGCAGTTTTTCATTAGGGTCCGTTTGTGAAAATAATAGAGCACCACAGGTGGTCCTAAACAAAAACCGCTTGTGATACTAATACATCACAGGCGGTTCGAATAGCCTGGGACATCCTAGGCGGTTTTCTAACCGAACCACCTGTGATGTAAAAAGCCTACCGCTTGTATAGAGCCAAATTGTACTAATGCAACAAGCAGATGGCTGCAAGAACAACAGTGGAGGCCGTTATATTCAACAACTTTCGTCAGCTTTTTGATGTTGTCTTAAGCTAAGTTAAGTTCTAACGGCTGTAGACGAAGATGGGGGGAGTTAACTTTCAACGGTTCTAGAATTAGGCGTCGAAAGATAAATACTTTCGATGGCTTGGACTTTCGAAGACTAAGGGGTGTTTGGTTTCAGGGACTAAAGATTAGCCTTTGTCACATCAGATATTTAAATGCCTTTTATGAGTATTAAATGTAGTCTAATTATAAAACTAATTACATAGCTAAAGAATAAGTGAGACAAATTTATTAAGCCTACCTAATCCATGATTAGCAAATGTTTATTGTAGCATCACATGAGCGAATCATAAATTAATTAGACTTAGACCCTGTTTGTTTAAGATTATAATCTATGTAGATTATATAATCCAATGTAAATAAACTAGTGAGGAAACAAACAAGTAAATTATCTGATAAGATTATACAATCTAGCACTTGAGATTATGATAATCCTATAAGCTCATCAAAGGGTGCTTATTTCAGCTTATTTTTTATGAAAGACCCACTACCCATGGCAAGTTGATTAAAATTACTTACAATTGCCATCCACCTGTCCATAGACGTTCTCACCCACCAGATAAGTAAAACAGTCAAGGATATTGTTGTATTTGTATGCATATGAATAATAAGTCAAGTCCAAATAATCTGAGCTAACAAACAAAGCACCTAGCTTATTTAATCTATAGCAAATAATTTAGATTATAATTTAGATTATATAATCTATAAGTTGAAACAAACAGGGCCTTAGGACCTATTTGTTTGAGATTATAATATGCTCGGATTATATAATCTAACTTATTTTAAACTAACACTTAGTTCAAATTAAGTTAGATTATATAATCTAGACATATTATAATCCTAGACAAACAACCCTCTAATAGGTTCGTATTATTGTCTAGTTCTCATTTGTGTAATTAGTTTTATAAGTAGACTATATTTAATATTTCTAACTAGCATCAAACATTTGATGTGACTAGGACTAAACTTTAGTCTGGTAAACCCAAACATAGCCTGTGAAGACAGTCACAAGTTAAACTAGTCTTCCAAAACAAAAATTGTTGCTCTGTTTGATATCGATATTAGAGGGCATGAAATTAAATTGAGTTTAATATCAAATCAGCCATGTGATTGAAATGAGGTGTAATTCCAATTCTACTGTTTTGATATCACTGAATTAGAGTTTGAAATTATACGGTCTAATTAATTCCTCGAATCAAATACCCCATAATATGACGAGCACTAAACTTTTCACATAGCCTAATTTTATGACAGTCAAAGTTAAACTAGTCGTCCATATAGTAAATTAAGATTGTTTAGGGTTTATGGTCCGCCTCATCAATGAGCTCACCAACCAATCCACCCATCTATACATGGCGCGCGGGGTCCTGTGGTTCGTGCATAAATAATCGTGCACTGCAAAACTCTGCAACTACATTACTGCAACGGGACCTGCCTCCCTCTCCCTCCCTCCCTCGTTGTTCGATCTTCGCCTGAGCATTCAGTGCCCACACGCGCCCGAGTCCTCAGGTAGCTGCAGCGCTGCGTAGCCATGACCGCCTCCGCCCGCATCCTCCTCCTGCTGCCACGCCAGCTTACCACGCCTCTTCGTCTGGCACACGCGCTCGCGCCCCAGTCCCGGGCGGCGGTGCGCGGCTACTTCTCGCCGGTCGTCCTGCAGCAGGCAACCCACCGCTGTTGGTCCACCAGCAGCTCCAGCTGCGAGCAGTATCCGCAGGCACCCATCACCGCCGCCGCACCCGGTGCTCCTTGTCCCCGCGACGGAAAGGGAGAGGGATACGGGGAGGCGGCGACGGCGACGGCGTGCGGCGGCGAGAAGGCCGTCTCAGGCGCACATCAAGACGGCAGCGACGGCGCCGGCGCGCCTGCCCCGCCGGCTCATCCCCAGGATAAGGAGGCGGCGGTACCGCTACGGGCGGCTCCGGCGGGAAGGAAAGGCCGCTCCGGCGTCCAGACGCCGAGGCAGCGCGGCCGCCCGGCGAAGCCACAGGGGAATAAGAATAAGAAGCCTGCGCGGCCGGGAGCTCCGAAACAAGGGCGCGGCGGCGGCGGAGGCATCATCCACGTCGTTGCTCCTCGTCGTTCCTCCTCCTCTTCGCCGGCGGCGTCCTCGACGCCGCCGTCTACTACTCGTCTTAGGGCGGCGACCAAGAAACGAGAGAGCGAGGATTGAAATTGAAACTGATCATCGGCGGCCAAGTAAACGATCGAGTAGTACATTTTCTGCTATTCATTCTGCTGGTGGGTGATGCAAGCAGATTAGATTAGTACATAGACACCGCGCGCTGCATTGTACATTTTTTTCTGTTTGGATTGGACGAGATGAGAGACCAGATTCCAGCACGCCCTTGTACCTCTGGATATAGCTGTGGTTTGGGAGTAAGTACTATATAGTAGTGCCTGAAATATAATGTTCAGTAGCCAGACAGTGATTTCACCAAATATGTTCGCCAAGTATTATTTTTTCTTCTCCTTCACAGATTGCAACCTTCATAAATGAGCTCATGATATTTAGTTAACTTTGAGTTGTTATACAAGAAAATACGCATACACTAAAGTTGCAAATTTTTTACTGGGCAGGTAATACCTACTACATACTGCGTTTCAAACATCTCAGCACGGTCAGCAACTCACAATTTAGGGGTGTTTGGTTACACCCCGCTAAAATTTAGCCCATGTCCAATCGAATGTTTGAACCTCCGTTCCGGCTATTAAATGTAGTCGGATTATAAAACTAATTTGTCAGCCGAAGATTAAAAGACGAGACGAATCTAGTCCAGTTGGTTGGGTCTATATTTCATACTCATATTTAAAAGTCAAACGCTTTATGTGACCCAGGCTAAACTTTAGCAGGAGCAACCAAACGCCCCTTTAAGTATGCGGATAGATCGTTGCAGTTGAACTATTGACAGAAAATTAGCGCGTAGGGTAGCAGGCCAATATTTGTGTGGCAGGGGATTCGTAGGCAAGCAGACAGGACAAGCAGGTTGAGTCAGGTGAAGCAGCTAGCTAGGCGGTGAGCTCATCTCAGGATCCCAGTGGAGTGGACAGCCATGCATGCAATGCATGCCCTGTACGTGGAGCTGGTCCTGGAGGTTGAGTTTAATATATACAACTCCTACTCGGCGTCAAGATCGAGTTGGTGGGTGAGTTTAGTTCTAGTGTTTGTCTGCATTGTCTTGGCCTTTTTCCAAATCATCCACTGTGTTTGATCTATGCGACTCGCGCACTACACATTTTAACTCCAGTCTCCGGGAGCATGCATGCAGGGTGTGGCCGTGTGGTCGCCCGCCACGTTGTGCAGCTGGCTGTCAGTGTGAGTACTCTTGCAGCACGCGGCTGCCCTGACGACCGATCGCCATATACATAGATTTCCACCGGCCAAAGTTCTGCAGTAGTTTGCATGCCCATCGCCGCAGTCAATCATCATAAACCGATTCAGGGACATGTTAGACTGTCCATACGGTCGTGCAAAACGCTCGTAAACTATACTATGTTAGGTTTTATTGTGGCTAGGATCGATTTCTAAGCCTCTAGAATACTAATCCGTAAATTGACAATCCTCGATGATGACGAGAGGAATAGGATGACATACCTTCATTGTGTTGACTTGATGATAGAGCGTAGTCGTTGCTGTCGGCACCACCTCCATAGCCCTACAGAGGAACAATAGGCATCGAGATCCGAGCCGTTGTAGGTTGTCGTGCTTTCAGTCACTTCCGACGCCTAAGCGATGGGTCCTATCTGTGGATTAGGGTTTAGGTCGAGGTACTAGCGTTAGTCTTTCATGCGCCCCTTAATCCTTTATATAGTATCGTGCGACTGGGGGCTCCAACCGAGGTCAGCATGGGCCTTCCCAATCAAGGGCTCCATTAAGTAGATAGATAGTTGGGTTTAGCCCAATCCGGTCACTGATGACCAGCTATAGAGGACACACCCAACAATCTCCCCTTTGTTCTCTACATTCTTTATACTCAATTTTTCTATGTTTCATCCCTTGACAAGTTTACACATAGAGACTAATGCATGACAATGACCAATTAAGTATCACCGCACTCATTGACTGCAACATTATCCCCTGCTTTAGAACGAAAGGATACATTACTAGGTTACAATCGGTAGCCCCTGTGATTCAAGATTATAGGCACTCCCTTATAACCCATGCTGGCTACGTGCTGTCTTAACACGTTGGGTGGAAGACCTTTTTGTGAGCAGATCCGCTAGCATCTGTTATCTTCTGTTATGATCAACTTTTATGGTTTGATCCTGAATCTACTCCTTAACAACATAACACTAAATGTCAATGAACTTGGCAGTGTCACATGACTTGTTATTATAGGAGTAAAATACTGCTGGCTTATTTATCGCAGTAAATTCTTAGTGGTGTTAGTATGCCATCAACCACTCTTAATCCGGGTACGAATTTATTCATCTATTGCCTGCCCATTTGCCTCATGCATGGATACAAACTCGGCGTGCATTGTCGGCGATTGTCTCGCTGTCTGTTTGCAACTCTTATGAGAAATAACTCACTCAAAGATTATAAATACGTACCCCAAAGTAGACTTCAGTATATCTCTACAACCTACTCATTCATCATCTGCATAGCAGACTATTCAAAGGGAACTAGATCTTCTGTATGTTAGCATGAGACCATTTTAAACCCTTGGAGGTACATTTGAGCCTCCATAACTGATTTACAATGTTTTATGCCTGGGTTGATCTGGTATCTCCCAAACATCCCTGTAGTTAATTCTAAGGCAGGGCGAATATATATTTGAGAATACATTAATGTTTCCGATAGTAGAAGCATATGGTACTGACTTCTTATCTTTCTGACACTGATTCTGGAGACACTGATAATTCCCAAAGTTATCACCCTTGACTATTGGCCCAGGCGTGGCTTTGCACTGATGTATATTGTACTTCTTTAATACTTTTCTATGTATGACTTCTGTGAGAGTTCTAATACTCCCTTATGTCTATCTCTGTGAAATTCTATTTCTAGAACATAAGAGGCTTCTCCCATGTCTTTGATATCAAAATTCGATGAAAGAAACCTTTTTGTTTCTGCTAGTAGATTCTTATCACTACTAGCTAAAATTATGTCATTGTCGGGGACCATAATTAGGGGTACCCTCAAGACGCCTAATTCTCAGCTGGTAACCCCCATCAGCATAAAGCTGCAAAGGCCTGATGGGTACGATTAAGTCAGGGATCAGTCCACACGAGTGACTCGATCACGCTTCACCCGAGCCTAGCCTCGGCCAAAGGCAGCCGACCTCGAGAGACTTCCGTCTCGCCCGAGGCCCCCTTTTTATGGCGGACACATCACCGGCTTGCCCGAGGCCTTGGCTTCACTCAGAAGCAACCTTGACTAAATCGCCGCACCGACTGACCAAATTGCAGGGGCATTTAACGCAAAGGTGGCCTGACACCTCTATCCTGACACGCGCCCCCGGCAGAGCCGAAGTGACCGCCGTCACTCCACTGCTCCACTGGCCAGTCTGACAGAAGGACTGCGCCGCCTGCGCCACTCCAACTGCAGTGCCACTCGACAGAGTGAGTCTGACAGGCAGTCAGGCCTTGCCAAAGGCGCCACGGCGAACTCCGCTCCGCCCGACCCCAGGGCTCGGACTCAGGCTAAGACCCGGAAGACGGCGAACTCCGCTCCGCCCGACCCCAGGGCTCGGACTCGGGCTAAGACCCGGAAGACGGCGAACTCCGCTCCGCCCGACCCCAGGGCTCGGACTCGGGCTAAGACCCGGAAGACGGCGAACTCCGCTCCGCCCGACCCCAGGGCTCGGACTCGGGCTAAGACCCGGAAGACGGCGAACTCCGCTCCGCCCGACCCCAGGGCTCGGACTCGGGCTAGCACCCGGAAGACGACGAAACTCCGCTTCGCCCGACCCCAGGGCTCGGACTCCGCCCTGGCCTCGGACGAACGACTTCCGCCTCGCCCGACCCCTTGGCTCGGGCTCGGCCACGGCAACAAAAGGCAAACTCAACCTCGGCTTCGGAGGAACCCCCACGTCGCCCTGCCTAGGGCATAGACCGCCACGTCAATAGGAGGCGCCATCATCATCCTACCCCGAATCGACTCGGGTCACAGAGAACAAGACCGGCGTCTCATTCGGCCAGCTCCGCCGGAGGGGCAATGATGGCGCTCCGCAAGCTCTGTGACGACGGCGGCCCCCGGCTCTCTTACGGAAGCAGGACAACGTCAGCAGGGACTCGACCGCTCCAACAGCTGTCCCTCCATCAGGCTCCGCCGCACCTCCGACAGCCACGACATCACGCCAGCAGGGTGCCCAGATCTCTCCGGCTGCCACATTGGCATGTACCTAGGGCGCTAGCTCTCCCTCCGCTAGACACGTAGCACTCTGCTACATCCCCATTGTACACCTGGATCCTCTCCTTACGACTATAAAAGGAAGGACCAGGGCCTTCTCAGAGAAGGTTGGCCGCGCGGGACCGAGGACGGGACAGGCGCTCTCTCGGGGCCGCTCGCTTCCCTCACCCGCGTGGACGCTTGTAACCCCCCTACTGCAAGCGCACCTAACCTGGGCGCGGGACGAACACGAAGGCCGCGGGACTTACACCTCTCTCACGCTCGACTCCGGCCACCTCGCCTCTCCCCCCTTCGCGCTCGCCCACGCGCTCGACCCATCTGGGCTGGGGCACGCAGCACACTCACTCGTCGGCTTAGGGACCCCTCTGTCTCGAAACGCCGACAGTTGGCGCGCCGGGTAGGGGCCTGCTGCGTGCTGACGAACAGCTCCCCGTCAAGCTCCAGATGGGCAGTCTCCAGCAACCTCTCCGGCCCGGGACGGTGCTTCGTTTCGGGACTCTTGAGTTCATGTCCTTCGACGGCAGCTACGACATGATACTTCTTCCACCGCCGCGCGACTACGACAATGGCGGCCGACAACCCGCCCACCGGCGGCGGAATCGACGACGTCTTCCCCGCGTGGTGGAAGAGCAACATTCGGGCTCGCTCCGTTCCCTCGCCCGCCAACGGAGGAGGAGGCGGGGCCGTCAAGGCCAGACGGGAGGCCGCGCTTCGTCGGCCGTCGAGCGAATCGACGCCCCCGACGCCCCGACGGAAGGCACGCCGGACGTCGACCTCGCGTTCAAGACGGAGGCAAGCGCCGTCCCCCCGCGCCACGCTGGCCCCGAGCAAGAAGACGACGCCGGCGCGCTCGCGGAAAGCCTGCAGGACGTCGCCCTCGAATCGGAGATGATGGCGCAACCAGTCCCCGATGTGACTACATCGCTCCTCGTCGACCCAAAGGTAACGACTAACTCCCATCTTGCGTCATTTCGACTCGGCCTCAACCCGCCAAACGACCTCGTTTTGGCGGGCGCTCTCATTGAGGCGAGTGCAACCCCACTGAGGTTCCGTATGCGGTCGCCTTGGGACCGACTGACGGACGTCTCGACCTACGGGCCCTCTGGGTCCGAGGAAGATGACGATCCCGGCATCGGTTGGGATTTCTCCGGACTTGGCAACCCCAGTGCCGTGCGGGACTTCATGACCGCATGTGACTACTGCCTATCCGACTGTTCCGATGGAAGCCGCAGCCTTGGCGACGAGAGCTGTGGCCCAAGCCGCGAATGTTTCCACATCGAGCTAGGGGATCCCACCGAAGGCAACCATCTTGGCATGCCGGAGGATGGTGATCTCCCTAGGCCGGTGCCTCGCGCCGACATCCCACGGGAGCTAGCTGTGGTCCCCGCTCCGGCGGGGGGTTACGACCCACAACTCGAGCAAGTCCGCGAGGCGCAGGCCAGGCTCAACGAGGGAACAGGAGCGCTTGAGTCGATCCGTCGGGACGTCGGACAGGCATGGGTGGGCCAACCCCTGGCCGGAGAAATACGTCAGCTGCCCCAAGGTCTCCAGCACCGCGTCGCCAACGATGTCAGGATCAGGCCGCCGCCCGCATCTAGCGGGGTCGGTCAGAACCTGGCAACCGCAGCAATGCTCATCCGCGCGATGCCGGAGCCGTCAACCACCGAGGGTCGGCGAATCCAGGGAGAACTCAAGAATCTCCTGGAAGGCGCTGCGGCCCGGCGGGCCGAGAGCACTGCATCCCGAAGGCAAGGATATCCCTCGGAACCTCATGCCGCGACTTCCCGATTCATGCGGGAAGCCTCGGTCTACACCGGGCGCACACGCAACACCGCGCCTGCGGCCCCGGGCCACCTCGGCAACGAGCACCATCGACGCGACCGTCGGGCTCACCTCGACGAAAGGGTGCGCCGAGGCTACCACCCCAGGCGTGGGGGGCGCTACGACAGCGGGGAGGATCGGAGTCCCTCGCCCGAGCCACCCGGTCCGCAGGCCTTCAGTCGGGCCATCCGACGGGCGCCATTCCCGACCCGGTTCTGACCCCCGACTACTATCACGAAGTACTCGGGGGAAACGAGACTGGAACTGTGGCTCGCGGACTACCGCCTTGCCTGCCAACTGGGTGGAACGGACGACGACAACCTCATCATCCGTAACCTCCCCCTGTTCCTCTCCGACACTGCTCGCGCCTGGTTGGAGCACCTGCCTCCGGGGCAGATTTCCAACTGGGACGACTTGGTCCAAGCCTTCGCTGGCAATTTCCAGGGCACATACGTGCGCCCCGGGAATTCCTGGGACCTTCGAAGCTGCCGGCAACAGCCGGGGGAGTCGCTCCGGGACTACATCCGGCGATTCTCGAAGCAGCGCACCGAGCTGCCCAACATCACCGACTCGGATGTCATCGGCGCGTTCCTCGCCGGCAGCACTTGCCGCGACCTGGTGAGCAAGCTGGGTCGCAAAACCCCCACCAGGGCGAGCGAGCTGATGGACATCGCCACCAAGTTCGCCTCTGGCCAGGAGGCGGTCGAGGCTATCTTCCGAAAGGACAAGCAGCCCCAGGGCCGCCCATCGGAAGAAGCTCCCGAGGCGTCTGCTCCGCGCGGCGCCAAGAAGAAAGGCAAGAAGAAGTCGCAATCGAAACGCGACGCCGCCGACGCGGACCTTGTCGCCGCCGCCGAGTATAAGAACCCTCGGAAGCCCCCCGGAGGTGCAAACCTCTTCGACAAGATGCTCAAGGAGCCGTGCCCCTACCATCAGGGGCCCGTCAAGCACACCCTCGAGGAGTGCGTTATGCTTCGGCGTCATTTCCACAGGGCCGGGCCACCCATCGAGGGTGGCAGGACCCACGACGACGACAAGAACGAAGATCTCCCAGCAGGAGAATTCCCCGAGGTCCGCGACTGCTTCATGATCTATGGAGGGCATGCGGCGAATACCTCGGCTCGGCACCGCAAGCAGGAGCGCCGGGAGGTCTGCTCGGTGAAGGTGGCGGCGCCAGTCTACCTAGACTGGTCCGACAAGCCCATCACTTTCGACTGGGCCGACCACCCCGACCATGTGCCGAGCCCCGGGAAATACCCGCTCGTCGTCGACCCCGTTGTCGGCGATCTCAGGCTCACCAAGGTCCTGATGGACGGGGGCAGCTGCCTCAACATCATCTACACCGAGACCCTCAAGCTCCTGCACGTCGATCCGTCCTCCGTCCGAGCAGGCGCTGCGCCCTTCCACGGGATCATCCCTGGGAAGCGCGTCCAGCCCCTCGGGCGACTTGACCTCCCAGTCTGCTTCGGGACACCCTCCAACTTCCGAAGGGAGACCCTGACGTTCGAAGTGGTCGGGTTCCGAGGAACCTACCACGCCGTGCTAGGAAGGCCATGCTACGCGAAGTTCATGGCCGTCCCCAACTACACCTACCTGAAGCTCAAGATGCCGGGCCCCAACGGGGTCATCACCGTCGGCCCCACGTACAAACACGCGTTCGAATGCGACGTGGAGTGCGTGGAGTACGCCGAGGCCCTCGCCGGGTCCGAGGCCCTCATCGCCGACCTGGAGAACCTCTCCAAGGAGGTGCCAGACGTGAAGCGCCATGCCGGCAACTTCGAGCCAGCGGAGACGGTCAAGGCCGTCCCCCTCGACCCCAGTGGCGACACCACCAAGCAGATCCGGATCGGTTCCGGGCTCGACCCCAAATAGGAAGCAGTGCTCGCCGACTTTCTCCGTGCAAACGCCGACGTTTTTGCGTGGAGTCCCTCAGACATGCCCGGCATACCGAGGGAGGTCGCCGAGCACTCGCTGGATATTCGGGCCGGGGTCCGACCCGTCAGGCAGCCTCTGCGCCGATTCGACGAGGAGAAGCGCAGAGTGATTGGCGAAGAGATCCACAAGCTAATGGCAGCGGGGTTCATCAAAGAGGTATTCCATCCCGAATGGCTTGCCAACCCTGTGCTTGTGAGGAAGAAAGGGGGGAAATGGCGGATGTGTGTAGACTACACTGGTCTCAACAAAGCATGTCCGAAGGTTCCCTACCCTCTGCCTCGCATCGACCAAATCGTGGATTCCACTGCTGGGTGCGAAACCCTGTCCTTCCTCGATGCCTACTCAGGGTATCACCAGATCCGGATGAAAGAGTCCGACCAGCTCGCGACTTCTTTCATCACGCCGTTCGGCATGTACTGCTATGTCACCATGCCATTCGGTTTGAGGAATGCGGGCGCGACGTACCAGCGGTGCATGAACCATGTGTTCGGCGAACACATCGGTCGCACAGTCGAGGCCTACGTCGATGACATCGTAGTCAAGACGCGGAAGGCTTCCGACCTCCTCTCCGACCTTGAAGTGACATTCCGGTGTCTCAAGGCGAAAGGAGTCAAGCTTAATCCTGAGAAGTGTGTCTTCGGGGTCCCCCGAGGCATGCTCCTAGGGTTCATCGTCTCCGAGCGAGGCATCGAAGCCAACCCGGAGAAGATTGCGGGCATCACCAGCATGGGACCCATCAAGGACTTAAAAGGGGTACAGAGGGTCATGGGATGCCTCGCGGCCCTGAGCCGCTTCATCTCACGCCTCGGCGAAAGAGGTCTGCCTCTGTACCGCCTCTTAAGGAAGGCCGAATGTTTCGCTTGGACCCCTGAGGCCGGGGAAGCCCTCGGCAACCTGAAGGCGCTCCTTACAAAAGCGCCTGTCTTGGTGCCGCCGGCGGACGGAGAAGCCCTCTTGGTCTACGTCGCCGCAACCACTCAGGTGGTTAGCGCCGCGATTGTGGTCGAAAGGCAGGAGGAAGGGCATACATTGCCCGTTCAGAGGCCGGTCTACTTCATCAGCGAAGTGCTGTACGAGACTAAGATCCGCTACCCACAAGTTCAAAAGCTGCTGTATGCTGTGATCCTGACAAGGCGGAAGCTGCGACACTACTTCGAGTCCCATCCGGTGACTGTGGTGTCATCCTTCCCCCTGGGGGAGATCATCCAGTGCCGAGAGGCCTCCGGCAGGATCGCGAAGTGGGCGGTGGAAATCATGGGCGAAACGATCTCGTTCGCCCCTCGGAAGGCCATCAAGTCCCAAGTGTTGGCGGATTTCGTGGCCGAATGGGTCGACACCCAACTGCCAACGACCCCGATCCAACCGGAGCTCTGGACCATGTTTTTCGACGGGACGCTGATGAAGACGGGGGCCGGCGCGGGCCTACTCTTCATCTCGCCCCTCGGAAAGCACTTGCGCTACGTGCTGCGCCTCCACTTCCCGGCGTCCAACAATGTGGCCGAGTACGAAGCTCTGGTCAACGGATTGCGGATCGCCATCGAGCTAGGGGTCAGACGCCTCGACGCTCGTGGTGATTCGCAGCTCGTCATCGACCAAGTCATGAAGAACTCCCACTGCCGCGAACCGAAGATGGAGGCCTACTGCGACGAGGTTCGGCGCCTGGAAGACAAGTTCTTCGGGCTCGAGCTCAACCACATCGCTCGACGCTACAACGAAACCGCAGACGAGCTGGCTAAGATAGCCTCGGGGCGAACGACAGTCCCCCCGGACGTCTTCTCCCAGGATCTGCATCAACCCTCCGTCAAGCTCGACGACACGCCCGAGCCCGAGGTACCCTCGGCTCAGCCCGAGGCACCCTCGGCCCAGTCCGAGGTACCCTCGGCCCCCGAGGGCAGGGCACTGAACGTCGAGGAAGGGCAGAGCGGGGCCACACCAGATCAAGATTGGCAGGCCCCGTACCTGCAATATCTCCGTCGAGGAGAGCTACCCCTCGACCAAGTCGAGGCTCGGCGGGTAGCGCGACGCGCCAAGTCATTCGTCTTGCTGGGCGACGAAGAGGAGCTCTACCATCGCAGCCCCTCGGGCATCCTCCAGCGGTGCATCTCCATCGCCGAAGGTCGGGAACTGCTGCAAGAAGTACACTCGGGGGCTTGCGGCCACCACGCAGCGCCCCGAGCCCTTGTCGGAAATGCTTTCCGGCAAGGCTTCTACTGGCCAACGGCGGTAGCTGACGCCACTAGAATTGTCCGCACCTGCGAAGGGTGCCAATTCTATGCGAAGCGGACACACCTGCCCGCTCAGGCTCTGCAGACAATACCCATCACCTGGCCCTTCGCTGTATGGGGTCTGGACCTCGTCGGTCCCTTGCAGAAGGCGCCCGGGGGCTACACGCACCTGCTGGTCGCCATCGACAAATTCTCCAAGTGGATCGAGGTCCGACCTCTGAGCAGCATCAGGTCCGAGCAGGCGGTGGCATTCTTCACCAACATCATCCATCGCTTCGGGGTCCCGAACTCCATCATCACCGACAACAGCACCCAGTTCACCGGCAAAAAATTCTTGGATTTTTGCGAGGATCACCATATCCGGGTGGACTGGGCCGCCGTGGCTCATCCCATGTCGAATGGGCAAGTAGAGCGTGCCAATGGCATGATTCTACAAGGGCTCAAGCCTCGGATCTACAACGACCTCAACAAGTTCGGCAAGCGATGGATGAAGGAACTCCCCTCGGTGGTCTGGAGCCTAAGGACGACGCCGAGTCGTGCCACGGGCTTCACGCCGTTTTTCCTGGTCTACGGGGCTGAAGCTATCTTGCCCACTGACCTGGAGTACGGCTCCCCGAGGGTGAGGGCCTACACCGAACAAAGCAACCAAGCTAGCCGAGAGGAATCGCTGGACCAGCTGGAGGAAGCTCGGGACAGGGCCTTACTACACTCGGCGTGGTACCAACAGTCCCTGCGACGCTACCATGCCCGAGGGGTCCGGTCCCGAGAACTCCAGGTGGGCGACCTGGTGCTTCGGCTGCGGCAAGACGCCCGAGGGAGGCACAAGCTCACGCCCCCCTGGGAAGGGCCATTCGTCATCGCCAAAGTTCTGAAGCCCGGAACATACAAGCTGGCCAACAATCAAGGCGAGATCTACGACAACGCTTGGAACATCAAACAGCTACGTCGCTTCTACCCTTAAGATGTTTTCAAGTTGTTTATATACCTCGCACCTACGCAAAGTTTAGTCGTCAAGGAAGGGTCGGCCTAGCCTCGGCAAAGCCCGACCCTCCCTCGGGGGCTAAAAGGGGGGAGACCCCCCTCTGCGTCGAATTTTTCCTCGAAAAAGGATCTCTTTTTAGCAGGATTTCTTTCGTGCTTCCTGACTACTTCGGAAAAGCGGGTCCTGGAAACGACGAGGTACACGTAAGCAGCCAAGGCTGACCGAGCCGAGGGACTCCTACGCCTCCGGGATACGGATACCTCACTCACCACCTTCTGCGATAAGTAACTTGCGCTCGGATAAAGCGACTCCGTGGACCGAACGAGTCATCACGCTCGGAAGCTCTCCTGCCGAAGCAGTCCTTCAAGCTTTCTCGACTAAGTCGGCGACAGGGCCTCATGGACGGGTGAAAGTACGCGTAAGCCGCAAGGCCGACCGAGCCGAGGGATTCCCACGCCTCTGGGATACGGATACCTCACTCGTCCCTTCCGCGAAAAGCAGCTCTCGCTCACACAAACATCCCTGTTACCGACAGAGTCCAGATGCTCGAAACAAGAGGAAAAAAGACGCAGCTTCGCAAGCGCGGCGAGGGTGTGTTCTTCTGGCCTCGGTGGCCGCAGAAAGCACACGCTACAAGATGATCTGATCCTGCAGGCTCGGGTCTTCACGCTGAAGGGAGCCGTAGCACCCTCGGCATCGACGACGTCTTCAGCAAAGCCCGACCCAGCCTCGGGCGGCGCTGCGGTCCAGGGACTCCTCCGGGAATCCGGCCTGAGCAGGCGGCTCAACCGGTTACCCCTGGGGCCTCGGTCAACCGGCTTCCAAGGGCGCCAGCCTGACCCGAGGCCTCGACTGATCGACTTCGGCGTCGGCTCCGCTGACGGACAACACGGCTAGGCTCCGGCCAGACAGGTTCCCATTTTCGAGCCAACTCCGCCTCTGTTCATACTGATATCGCTACCCCTGGCCTCGGTCCACCAAAGGGCGGCCGAGGGGTCTCTTCAACTAAGCTAGAGGAGCCCCAGACAACAAGGCCGAACGGGCCGAGGGATTCCTACGCCTCCGGGATACGGATACCTCACCCGTCACCTTGACATGGGGCAACTCATGCTTGGTAAAGCGGTTCAGATAATCAACAGGCGAGACTTAATGCTCGAAAATGAGGAAAAAACACGGCTCCGTGCCGAAATTACATACACGTTCAGGCCTCGACAGCCACAATGAACGAAGAACACTGGCATTCAAAGTGCCATTACAAACGGAACTCCGGTTCCCCCTCCGCAGGTACGAACAACCCCACTCCGAGGGGGAAGGCCTACGGAGCAACGGAAGGCCGACGAACGGTGCGCCGTCACCTGCTCCAGCAGCGGCGACGACGACGCCTTCTGCTCCGAGGGACCAGGCAACGGCAACGCCGACCCCGGGCTAGGTGCCGCTGCCAGGAGGCCCCCGCCCATGCCGAAACTCGTAAGGCAAGGACGGGCAGAAGGCCGTAGAGTTGGAGGTCAGCCCGTGGCCGGCCCCGGCCATCTCGCCGGCAGCAGAACCTCTTCAAGCTGCCGTGGCGGGTGCCGGCACCGCGAGAGGCTCCGAAGCCACTCGCGCCTGAAAGCCGGGCACGCTGCAGCTGCCAGCGCCGCGGACGACGACCGCCTTTCCCTCCGATCACTGAGTGAAGAGGCGGGCCGCCGCCCACGCGGGGGCCGACATCAACTCTGCGCACTCCCCTCCCCAGCCCTGGTGATGAAAATCCTTGAGGCTGAGGGAGGGGAAGAGGCCGCAGCCCGGCTCGCTTTCCCCCACCATCAAGTCGGAGGTCGCCATCTCAGGTGACCGCCGGCGGAGGGAAGCAGCCGGGCAGCATGATGAAAATCCTTGAAGCCGAACGATGGCTGAAAGGTACCAACTCCCATGGAGTTGCGTTCCTCCAACGAGGAGGCGGAAAGGCGGCGGATACCCCCCATCCGGGGGCTTGGAAGATGGGAAGACACGACGCTTAAGGGAGAAAGAAGACATGGTTGCCTTACGAAAGGAGTCTCCCTCCTTTTAAAGGCAACTCTCCCTACGTGCGCCCCCAGACGCCGCGGGCTGAGTCTTCTCCAACACGCTCCAAGGCCCTCCCCTACGACTCGGGGGCTGGGTCCCGCGTGTCATGCAAGCCGGCTCAGGGCAGAAGAAGCCAAACCGCCGCGCGTGGTGCGCACGACCGTCCGGCGGTTACAGGCGACCCCCCATTTTCGCCCAGACCAACGGGCAGAAGGGGCGGGCAGCCATGCAGGCGGCATGCAACCGCGCTAGATGGACGCGCTTCTCCGACTTCTGACACGCCAGCTTGGGAACCCAGGCCCACGCGTCGAGCAACCGGTGCGTCAGTTGCTGCATGCAAGCAACCGCACCGCCACTTGTGCCACCATCGCGCCTCTTCGGTTGCGGAGCCTATGTCGCGACTCGAGGCGACCCAACAGCGCCAGCCTGGCGCGTCGGTCAAAGCGACCGAAAGTGGGCCGGCAGTAATAGCAGTGGCAGGCGGGCGGGCGCAGCGGTCACGTCGTCAGCCAGGCTCACGTCCCATCCTGAGGCAGCAAGAGAACCTCCTCTCACGGCGTGGAGACGGTGCACCCGTGACCCGTTCCTCGAACGGATCGCACGCGCGCAACGGCCGCCTCGCCAACCACTCGCCCCGTCGCATTAACTCCGCGGCGGGACACGCGGCGCCTCTAGCAGGAGGAGCGCGCGACGCTTCACCTTCGCCGTAATAACCGCGTCAGAAAAGGTACGCCACGTCGTCCGATTTCGTATCCTTTTCTGTTTTCCTCTTTCTCTATCTCTTGCAACAGGGACCGGGAAAGGGGATACCCCGAAAGGGATCCTTCCCCGCGAAGGAACCGGGCTCCGAGCCCCCCATTACTGATCAGAGGTTCGAAGGCTGGCCCTCCGAAGGGTTCAACAGTCGCCTCAGATCGCGTGGGCCCAACACCCACTACTGGTCAGGGGTTCGAAGGCCAGCCCCCCGAAGGGCTCCATGGCCGCCTCAGGCTACTCGGGCTCCGCGCCCATTACTGATCAGGGGTTCGAAGGCTGGCCCCCGAAGGGTTCACAGTCGCCTCAGACACCGAGCGAGGGATGACCAGGGGTACGTTCGATACATAACCAAGGCTCGGGCTGCGCTCCCGAGGTACCCTAGGACATTTCCGAGACCAGCGGGAACGATCTTGTAACGGAATCCCATCGGAGGGAGGCATCGAGCCCTCGGACCCCGTCGCCAGGGGACCGGGTCCGGCAAATCACCCGCAGGTACTTTTGGGCGTGCCTCTGGGCCCCTAGCCGACCCCCAACGAACGGGGCACGGACGTCCACTCGGATTACCCGCTTGCAGCTCACCGGAGACACCATGTTCGGTACCCATCGAAGGTAACATGGCGCACTCCCCCCCTCCTCCTTGCGGAAAGGCGACGTAGGGGCGTATGTAAAAAGTCGAGTCTGTCCCTGATCGTCCTCTCGCCCTGTGCAGAGGCTCGGGGGCTGCTCTCGCAAAAACCGGCTCCGGCCAAATCGTTGACAGCGTCAACATACCAGCCCGAGAGCTTGGGCCCCGACCGTGCACCCGGGCTACGGCCAGTTCGCATGAGGGAACGACCAGACCAGCCGAAGCGTTAAGCGAAGTATTAAGACCTCGAAGGAGTGTAACCACTCCTCCGAGGCCTCGGGGGCTACACCCGGCAGGTGCGCTCGCGCGCACCCACCGGAACGAAATGCAACCGAGAAAGGCTGGTCCCCTTGCAAAAAAGTGCGACAAAAGCCTCCAAGCGAGTGCTAACACTCCCTTCGAGGCTCGGGGGCTACTGTCGGGGACCATAATTAGGGGTACCCTTAAGACGCCTAATTCTCAGCTGGTAACCCCCATCAGCATAAAGCTGCAAAGGCCTGATGGGTACGATTAAGTCAGGGATCAGTCCACACGAGTGACTCGATCACGCTTCACCCGAGCCTAGCCTCGGCCAAAGGCAGCCGACCTCGAGAGACTTCCGTCTCGCCCGAGGCCCCCTTTTTATGGCGGACACATCACCGGCTTGCCCGAGGCCTTGGCTTCGCTCAGAAGCAACCTTGACTAAATCGCCGCACCGACTGACCAAATTGCAGGGGCATTTAACGCAAAGGTGGCCTGACACCTCTATCCTGACACGCGCCCCCGGCAGAGCCGAAGTGACCGCCGTCACTCCACTGCTCCACTGGCCAGTCTGACAGAAGGACTGCGCCGCCTGCGCCACTCCGACTGCAGTGCCACTCGACAGAGTGAGTCTGACAGGCAGTCAGGCCTTGCCAAAGGCGCCACGGCGAACTCCGCTCCGCCCGACCCCAGGGCTCGGACTCGGGCTAAGACCCGGAAGACGGCGAACTCCGCTCCGCCCGACCCCAGGGCTCGGACTCGGGCTAAGACCCGGAAGACGGCGAACTCTGCTCCGCCCGACCCCAGGGCTCGGACTCGGGCTAAGACCCGGAAGACGGCGAACTCCGCTCCGCCCGACCCCAGGGCTCGGACTCGGGCTAAGACCCGGAAGACGGCGAACTCCGCTCCGCCTGACCCCAGGGCTCGGACTCGGGCTAGCACCCGGAAGACGACGAAGCTCCGCTTCGCCCGACCCCAGGGCTCGGACTCCGCCCTGGCCTCGGACGAACGACTTCCGCCTCGCCCGACCCCTTGGCTCGGGCTCGGCCACGGCAACAAAAGGCAAACTCAACCTCGGCTTCGGAGGAACCCCCACGTCGCCCTGCCTAGGGCATAGACCGCCACGTCAACAGGAGGCGCCATCATCATCCTACCCCGAATCGACTCGGGTCACGGAGAACAAGACCGGCGTCTCATCCGGCCAGCTCCGCCGGAGGGGCAATGATGGCGCTCCGCAAGCTCTGTGACGACGGCGGCCCCCGGCTCTCTTACGGAAGCAGGACAACGTCAGCAGGGACTCGACCGCTCCAACAGCTGTCCCTCCATCAGGCTCCGCCGCACCTCCGACAGCCACGACATCACGCCAGCAGGGTGCCCAGATCTCTCCGGCTGCCACATTGGCATGTACCTAGGGCGCTAGCTCTCCCTCCGCTAGACACGTAGCACTCTGCTACATCCCCATTGTACACCTGGATCCTCTCCTTACGACTATAAAAGGAAGGACCAGGGCCTTCTCAGAGAAGGTTGGCCGCGCGGGACCGAGGACGGGACAGGCGCTCTCTCGGGGCCGCTCGCTTCCCTCACCCGCGTGGACGCTTGTAACCCCCCTACTGCAAGCGCACCTGACCTGGGCGCGGGACGAACACGAAGGCCGCGGGACTTACACCTCTCTCACGCTCGACTCCGGCCACCTCGCCTCTCCCCCCTTCGCGCTCGCCCACGCGCTCGACCCATCTGGGCTGGGGCATGCAGCACACTCACTCGTCGGCTTAGGGACCCCCCTGTCTCGAAACGCCGACAGTCATCGACATACATAACAAGGAAGATGTACTTTCCTTTCCTATACTTTATATAAATGCAATTATCTTCCTTGATTTCCTCGAAGCCAAACTTTTTGATAGTCTGATCAAAACTTGATATACCACTATCTGGAGACTTGTTTTAATCCATAAATTGACCTCCTTAAGTGACATCCTATGTGTTCTTTACCGCTCACGAGAAAACCCTTTGGTTGTGCCATAAACATGTTTTCTACTAACTCTCCATTTAGGAATGATGTCATTACATCCATCTGATAGTGCTCTAGATCAAAATGAGCAACAACTGCCATAATGATCATGAATGAATCTTTTGTTGAGACAGGTGAGCAGGTTTCATGGTAGTCAATGCCTTCTCTCTGTGTGAACCCTTTGGCTACAAGTCTAGCCTTGTATCTTTCTACATTCAGTCATGCTTGGTCTTGTAGCATTGTATCTTCTCTCTGTGTGAATCTTTTGTTGACCCATTTAAAATTTAATTTTAAAAAGCTTCTCTCTACCGAAGCAACCATCATATATATAGTTTATAATACTCTCTCTATATCAAAATAAAATTTGTTTTGCTTCTTTAGTGGATTTATCATCATCAATATAAACATAAAAATTAAGAGCTAAACCAAATATTATTTTGAAACGGATGAAGTATTCGATAAGTAATTGAGACATTAGTTTAATAATATAAACGAGACTAGTCGATAACTCGATAGCGCATTGTTTGCGTATCTAGAATAGATATATTTAATAAAAAAATGCTAACGTCCAGTGGCTAGGGGGCCCTCTATTTTTGGGGCCCGGTGCGGCCGCACAAACGGCACCCCCTCAGGGCCGGCCCTGATTCTCGGCGATTGTCTTGCTGTGTGTTTGCAACTCTTATGAGAAATAACTCACTCAGAGATTGTAAATACATACCCCGAAGTAGACTTCAGTATATCTCTACAACCTCCTCAGTCATCATCTGCATAGCCAACTATTTGAAGGGAACTAGATCTTCTGTATGTGAGCATGATACCATTTTAATACCTTGGAGGTACATTTGAGCCTTCATAACTGCTTTACAATGTTTTATGCCTAGGTTGATCTGGTATCTCCCAAACATCCTGGTAGTTAATTCTAAGTACAGGCGAATATATATTTGAGCATACATTAATGTTTCCGATAGTAGAAGCATATGGTACTGACTTCTTATCTTTCTGACGCTGATTCTGGAGACACTGATAATTCCCAAACTTATCACCCTTGACTATTGGCCCAGGCGTGGCCTTACACTGATGCATATTGTACTTCTTTAATACTTTTCTATGTATGACTTATGTGAGAGTTCTAATACTCCCTTATGTCTAAAGAGGCTTCTCCCATGTCTTTCATATCAAAATTCAATGAAAGAAACTTTTTTGTTTCCGCTAGTAGGTTCTTATCACTACTAGCTAAAAGTATGTCATCGATATACAGAACAAGGAAGATATACTTTCCTTTCCTATATTTTACATGTGAATGTAGGTATATAAAATTTATATGCATCATCAATATCCTTGAAAGTCATCCCTACTGTTGGAACTATACTCGGACCAATGGTTCTTTGCTGCAATTCATTGACAATGTAGTGTGTACCAATGATTATGCTCATAACAATCTACTCAACCAACTATCAAATACAACAATTGAACTTACATGTGAATGTAGTACTTGAGGTGTATCCATCTCCCGGGAGCTAATATTGGACAGCGGAGGTCAAATCCGATGTTCTCCTTCCTCCCCATTGCTTATCTCGTCAATTCCAGGCCCCATTAGAACAGGAGGTGGTGTAACCATCAAGTTACCATCAACGACTGCCTCGGTGTCTCGACGAATCACAACTCCATCTCCTGCCATCGCCAGCAATTGTCCAGAGTCGGTCATTTCCACCCCAACGATTGATGCAGGTTGAAGCCCTATGTTATTTTCGTATGAAGACAATGATGGATGCTACACTAAACGTGTAACCACATCCCCCTTTCTAGGGTATTTCCACTTTTTTCAAACCGTTACCGATAATGGATCAAGTAACCCAGAATCCAAATATCCCTCAACCACTATTCACGCATATTGACTCAACGTTTTATACCAAATGGTATATACCATATATGCAACATTTATAGCGTATATGTGTTATGTCCTGTCTGTTAAAATCTTATACCATATTTTTCTCTATCCCTTACGCCTTTATGCTCCATGCAAGATCCATAAATTATGCGTTCATGATTAACTGAATCCACGTCCGTATGAGGAATTTAATTCCTATAATTCCATCCACTACCATATGTTTACGCCCTTGCCGTTCTGACCAACGTTTTACCAATAACGCGCTTCACGGCGCCATCCGTCCTGCATGTACCCTGTCACGGTCCGGTCCAACACCCACACGCTCGGTCCCTGTGGTCCTGTACGCTCCCCGACCCCGTTACCGACCCGGGCTCCCTTTAATATCCGAAGCCCAGGCTTCTATTATACTTGCTATATATATATATATAATTATACATATATTATTGAATATTCAACATATAAAAATTATTATACATTGTTTTAAATTTTATAAGATAACAAGTGTAAAATATATCAAAAACACTTACTTGTTACCTGGTATCATAAAAAAATTCTTCTAACATTTTGTGATACAAAGCATCGCTTATTTCAATTTTAAAAAGATTCTCTCCACCTGCAACCATCATATGTATGGTAAATAATACTCTATCTGTATCAAAATAGAATCCGTTTTTGCTTCTTTAGTGGATTTATCATCATCTACTTGAAAATAGATGTAAAAATCAAGAGTTAAAATAAATACTATTTTGAAACGGGTGAAATATTAAATAAGTAATTGATGTATTAATTTAACAGTTTAAACGAGATTGATCGATAACATATCACTTTTTACTTATTTGTGTCTACCTAGATAGTGTTAACGAGAAAAAGTGCTAACCTCTAGTGACAAGCCCTGGGTCAAACGTAACTGCGTGCAGTCAATTGCCCGCGTGCAGTCAAGTGTGACGACCGCGTGTTGCCTCGGCTGTCACGCGGCGGCCTAGCTAGCTATCTGCCACTCGTTAGACTCGCATGGCCATCAAAGGGTCATCTTCGTATACATCTCATTCATCAGTGATCTATATACGCCCTTGTCCATACGATTTTTTGGGCAAAAATCAAGCGCTTGCGATCGCCACTCGAATCCGAGAACTCATGCGTCTTGTGCTCGGTCCTAACCACTCCACTCGCTCACAGGTACACTCAGGTATGACTAGAATCATCTAATGGCTTATTATTCATTAGTTCAGAAAAAAAAACAAAAACAAACATAGTTAAGGTTGGTCGTACTTCAATTGTGCGGATGGGTCGCACGTGAAAGACTTTCGATTATCAACTATAAAGTTTTATAATTTTTAGATGTCTATAGTTTTGTTTCGGGTTATTTCCCCATCTGAGGTTGTGTTTAGAACTCATGAATTTCAAATACGAGAAATTCGAACATGTAGCCTTGTTTGCATGGATTATTTCAAATGAAATCGTCGCCAACTGCAAAGCTACGTAGCTTTTAGGACCCGAAACTTTTATTTTCATTGTTTCTCCAACCGAAGTTGTTTATCAATTTTGAATTTTGAATGTGATAAGTTAACATATATATTTTTCCACACATAAACAGTTTTAAATAAAGAAGTTATGAATTATAAAGCTGTATAACATTTCGAGATCTACAACTTCTATTTTAATCATTTCTCCATTCAAGGCCGATTCAAAAAAATGAATTTCAAATATGAGAAATTCAAACATATTTTTTTCATAAATAAAGAATTTAAAATGAAAAGGTTATAAACTTTAAAGTTGTAAATGTTTTTGAGGTCTACAACTTTTGTTTTAGTCATTATCCATCTAAATTCATTTGAAAATTTTAAATTTTACTATACAACTTTTATTTTTAGAGGGGTCTCAAAATAGAGGAGATGACTCTACTGTTGGGGGCCTTCGGCTTACGAAGGTCCTCAAAAACAGGATTTAACAGTATTTCTGGAGTTTAATGTGTGAACAGGCATCTTCGGAATCAAGTCGGTATCACAGCAGACCAGAATAATACGAAGGTTGATACAGCGCCGAAGGTGTGAGCAGGAAAGCTTCGGCATGATAGCAACAAAATAAAACCGACTTAAAGATGAAAAGGCTATTCAGACCTCGATAGATTACAATAGAATTATTATCAAATGTAAAGGGCATGAATGTAATTTTGCATAGGCTGTGTCCTGTGCCTATAAATAGGTGAACAGTACCCCCGTACTATTCACGCTGATTTGGCATTCACTTTTGCGTCACGCTTGTACTTTCATCTCCTTCAAATTGAAGGTACATTTGTAATTCAACGATTATTTCTGTTTATACATGATAATAATGTATAATTGTTTATGTTGTCCTTTATATTTTTTACAATTCATCCTTCGTCACTGTGTAATGTATTTATGAAGCTACGCATTTCATAACCTTCATCCGAAAAGCATTATATCCTAATGGGAATAATGCTTCGAAGGACGAAGGACTTAATCGACTAACATTTTCTATGTTGCCTTGTTCTTAACTCATAGCATTTGAGAACAAGTCCCCAACATTGGCGCCCACCTCCGGTGAACTCACTTCCACTCTTTGAGTTTTTTGAACACCTTTGGCGATCATAAACCTTCGTTATGGCGCCGAAGAAAGCTTCAGCGACTGGGGCTGCAGCTCTGCAACCGCTGGACCACAATCAGGAGACAGTCTCCCTTCGGGAGGCCCGAACCCAGAAAAGGAAGGCTGTCAGCCCGACACCACCAGAGGACGAGATAGATCAAGAAATCAGAGATATGGAGATGCTTCATCAACAAGTGCAGAGGAAGAAAGAAAAGATGGCTAGGCTAGCTGAACTGCAGAGGCAGATAGACGAAGCCTCTGAAGAAGTTCGTCATCTTGCCCAGGATGAGCAACACCGAAGGCCTCAGCACCAAGACCTTCATCAGGAGGGTTTTCCCAACGAAGATGACTGGTATGACAATTTCCATCATGGGAATTTTGTTTTTGATGATGCTTCTCCTCTGTCCGCTGAGTTGCAGGCTACACCTTGGCCTCCGTCCTACAAGCCGCCTCAACTTCCCGTATTCGATGGCCACTCAGACCCGAAGCAGTTTTTGATGAGCTACGAAGCAACAGTATCTTCGTATGGTGGCAATGCTGCAGTCATGGCCAAATCTTTTGTTATGGCTGTCAGGAGTGTTGCTCAAACCTGGTATTCCTCCCTCCGACCAGGAACGATCACTTCATGGCAGAAGCTGAAGGACTTGTTGTTAACTAGCTTCCAAGGGTTTCAGACGAAGCCGGTTACTGCTCAAGCTCTGTTCCAGTGCACCCAGGATCACGAAGAATACCTTCAAGCGTATGTCCGGAGGTTCTTGCGTTTGAGGGCACAGGCACCAACGGTGCCCAATGAAATTGTCATTGAGGCCATGATCAAGGGGCTTCGGCCAGGACCGTCAGCTCAGTACTTCGCTAGGAAGCCTCCTCAAACTTTGGAGAAGCTGCTCCAGAAGATGGACGAGTACATTCGGGCCGATAATGATTTTCGCCAAAGAAGGGAGGAGGCTTTCAGGTTTTCTGAAATGACCAGGGGCTTCGGAGGAAGGTTCTATCCGAGGCACGTTAGATCAATTCATAACTCTACCCAAAATGATGATCGAGGGAACCAACAGCAAAGGCCACAGTGTTCCTCACAAGCTTCGGGGCAACAGCAAGGCTCCTTCCGACCACCAGCCCCAAGAGGCAGAGGCGCCAGGGGCTTCGGCGGAAGATTCGGAGATCAACCAAGAAGAATCTTTTGCTTGTTTTGCGGTGAGAACAAAGGCCATACCACCAGGATGTGCCATGTTACCATCCAGAAGCAAAAGGAAATAGCCGAAGCCGCAGCACAGCAAGCTCAGCCGAAGCAGGTCATGCATACTGCTTCGTATCATTCACCGTACATCTCAGAATATGTGGGCAATCACCCTGCAGTTTCTGTTGCTTCGGCGAGTCAACCTCAAGCTTCCTGGCAACAGCCTCCGCCTCCACCTCCGCTGCAACAAGGCCAGCAGCCAGAAGGGAGCCAGTATGCTCCACACCAAAGGGACTTCAGAGAGCAGTCCGAAGCTCGTACAGTCAACAGCACTGTGCCAGAGTCAAAGCACATCTATTGACAAATATCCTACCTTAATAGCAGTCTTTCTTATTCAGCTTTCTTTTCTGTGTAATAAAGGACATTGTTTAGATTTCATGTAAATAGTTTCGTTGTTTGCCACAAGGAAAATATATTTTCTCCACAGGCCTAAGTTGTTGAAGTTTAAAGATTTACGATAACAAAGAGGACCTTCGGATTATCGAAAATTCTTCGGAGCAACAAAAAAGTCGTTCTAAGGAACGCAGAGTAAGTTTGCCGAAGCCACAAAAAGCCGCTCCAGAGGGAGCGCAGTGTAAGTTTTCTGCTCCAAAGTCGTTCCAAAGGGAATGCAGAGCATACAGCGAAAAGTCAACGCTGATACCGCCTAAGTAAAAGGCGAAGCGCGAAAAGTCAACGCGAATACCGCTGAAAGTAAAAGGCGAAGAAGCTCCCAAGGGAGGCTTACAGCGAAAAATAAACGCTGATTCCGCTGAAGTAAAAGGCGAAGAAGCTCCTAAGGGAGGCTTATAAAATATTATGTGTTTTGTTGCAGGGATGCGTGTGCATCTTCGGGGTGAACATCACCTCACATAACATAACATCATCGCATCATTTCGCATAGCATAAGCATCATACATCATGTTGCATATGGCACAAGAGGTGGACATCATATTAATCTACAGAAGAATGTTTTGAAAAAAGGGAAAAATCATAATGTCACAAGGAGATACATTATTGATCTTCGGAAGTATAGCTTCGGAAAGTATCTTCACGAAGCCTGGATATTATTCATCAGAACACTGGATATTGTTGTGACAAAGAAAAATTCTTCTTCACGAAGCATGAAAAGAAGGGAAGGTGTTTTTTCGTCAAAGACTCAAAAGCGGTACGTGTAAAGTTTCATGCATCGTAAAGAATTGAGCAATAAAAATAGGTATATTACATTCAGGATTACAAAATATTACAATATATTACATTTCAGAAGTTTAATTTACAATAGTATTTAATCTTCTCTCAGAACAACTTCTGCAGCCTCATTCAGGAGCCGATTGACGACTTCGTCCATAATGGCTTCAGCTATATTTTTAATTTCGTCGTCTCCTTTCGGCTGAGGGCCCGAAGACGCTTCAGCAGGATCTGAAGTAGGACAGGATACGACTACATTGCTATTACAAATGGCAAACGAAGCTTAAAACCAAAAATTACAACACAATAAAAACTATTAGTTAATACCTAATTGCCCTTCGGGCTCTGCGCTCTTCTCAGCAGTCTCAGCTACTTCTCTAGCGTCGTGGATGCCCTTTTCACTTTTTCGAATAATTTCTCGGGCCATTTCTCGGCCACCATTATCCCAGATATCGGTGAAAAATTTTCCACCAACCATGCTAGCTTCGGCCGAAGGATCCCTTGCATCTTCGAAGGACAAAGCAGCTTCGGATTGCGCTAGAATCTTTACGTGTTCACAGCCCTTTTTCTCTAAAATGGTGGCAATCCCTCTGGCACCCGAGAAAGCACATATATCTCCACAGCTATTCAAAATTTCTTCGAAAGCCTCAGCTTCGTGGTCGATCCATTCGATGGGACCTTCGGGATTGCCTCTTGTGAAGTTCTCTTCGCTTGAGAATGCGCCGACTTTGGCGAAGCTAGCTTTTAACTTCTTAACACACTCTATAGATTTGTTATAGCATCTCTTCTTGGACGAACGAAGCTCTTCAACAGTTACTTCTAAGTGATCTGCCCATTGGTCGCTGAGTTCTCGCCTTGTTTCTTCAAGTTTGCGTTCTTCCTTGGCTCTGGCCAGTTGTTTCCGAAGATCTTCAATTTCGCGCTTCTGAGCTTCAGCTTGACCCTTAAAAGCAGCTTCGTCTTCCTTTATTTTATTTATCAATGAGTGTAATATCTTATCTTTTTCGAGGCCTTCGTTCCTCAGTTCAATTACTTCGGAACGAAGGTTGCTCAGGGCTATAGCACACCCTTCGTCTTCAGCATCCTTCTGTGCCCTGAGGGCATTGCTAAGTATCAGGCCCTGCAAAGAGAAATATGTGTGTGTCAATAGATTTAAACAAACGAAAAATTTTGGTCTCAATAAAAAATACAAGGATCCCATTTGTCGCACCTTTAAGCTATTATAGGCCAGGCTGTCGGCCAGATCGTTCTTCGACAGCACCGAGAGCCCGTCTTCTAAAGTTGGGAATCCGAAGCTCTTGCTCATCTCCCGGCAGACAGAAATCTCCTTGCTGTCAGGGAGACAATACAAAAAGTCTTCTTCTCCACTACCATTGAATATTAACGCCCCCTTTGGATACTTCAGTTTTTGGGCGTAGCGCTGGGCCTCTTGCTCTTCTTTTTCTGATAGTTTTTTCCCCGAAGCATGACGAACAATATAATCACGGACTTTAGAGGATGCTTCGGGGGCAATGACACCGATTTCTTCAACAAAAGTTGGCTTTGTTATTTTTTCTTCCTCAGTTTCCAAGGATTTTATCTTTGCGGGCTCTGAGGACCCAGCTTCGGCTTCAGTTTCTTGCTCTGGAGCTTTCGTATCAGAAATTTCAGTTGTTGTTTCAGGAGTGGCAGCAGCCTTCTTCGGAGGTGTGCTTGAAGATTTGATTGTTTCCAGTACATCTAGCACATTAGCCATTCTCTTTCTTTTCGGAGTCACTGCTGGTACTTTTTGATTTTTTACTGTCTCAACATTTGCTGCAGGACTCACAACTTCTGATGCTTTTTCTTCAGTTGGTTTTTTCACTTCTTCCATTTTTTCTGTGGATGGCGCTTCGACCATTTCTTCGGTTTCTGGTAGCAAAATCTTCGGCTCTTCCAATTCTATCCTTTTTGGCGCTTCGGCCATTTCTGCAACTACTGGCAGCAAGGTTGGTTTGGTTGGCTTTTTAGCCTCGGTGGCCGAAGAAGTTTCTCCGGTAAACTCAGGCACCGAAGCTGGTTCAATATAGCGCGGCCGATGTGTGAGGACCTTTATCTTCTTTCTTTTCGGTTCTGGCTCGTTAGGAGCAGTTACAACTTCTTCTTTTGCAGAGGTTGTGTTTTTTCTCTTCTGCCTTCGAATGGGATAGCAATAGTCAGGGTAGACAAACCCAATTGCATCAAATACCCGATTCAGCCTCTTCTTTTTTTGGCCTCCGAAGGCTGCTGACATTGCAGTATCTTCGGCCTTCGAATAAGCCCCAAGAAGTTCATCACTTAAATTTTCAATACTTTTTAACCAGTCATCATCTGGCTCAACGAATTTATCTCCGAACTTAAAAGTGTACTTTAGCCTGATAAGTCCACTTTCGTCGGCCTCCTTTATGGTTTCCTGCGGCATTTCCCACTTCTCCGCGAGCGGCCATACCCTGAAGGCAATATGCTCTTGTACTAAATCTCTAGTTCCAATAAAAGAACAGATAACGCCGAAGGCTCTCTGGCATTCTTCGGCAGCTTCATTCATTTCAACCTTCGGCCTCCGAAGGCCGAAGCTTTGCCAAATAGGGCGCATAATTATACCTTTGATATCTTCTCGTGTTTTCAAATCGTTTTTCACATAAAACCATTCTGTCATCCAATCGCCGGGCCATCTCTTCCGAAAGGTTGGCACGGGACAGCTTGACCCAGACCGAGAAACAAAATTGTAGCAACCAAAGTTATTGTGATACTGTTCCTTACCCCAAGGTTTTGTCTCGTATGATAATTCGTGTATGTTGCAGAAGCTTTTCGCATCAGGTTCCAGACCTTGGCTTCTCACGGCCCATACGAAGATATTCAGCCTTATAATTGCTTCGGGGGTGAGTTGATGAAGATAGACTTCAAACATTTTCAGCACCTCCACGACGAAGCTGCTCAAGGGAAATCGCAGCCCAGCTTTCAAAAAGCTTCGGAACACTACGACTTCATTCTCTTCAGGGTGTGGACAAGTCTTCTCCCCTTCATCGGCCCTCACAACGGACAAATCCCAGAAATATCTTCCTCTCATGTTGACAAGATGATTCTCTTTGATAGTTGATTTACCATAAACTGAATGGCTTGGTCGCCAGGGACGATCTTCGGAGTCTTCACCACCGCTGTCCACATCATAACTGTCACTGTCGCCAGTATCCTCAGACAAGCCTTCTAGAATCTCCTTGGTGATTTTTTCTGTATTGGTCTTCGACATCGCTATAAGAAACCCCAAGTTTTTCTCTTCGTCAAGACTCAGCTTCATCTCAGCAGCAGCCTTCTTATCTCCAGACATCTTCGGAAACACTAAAAAACTGTTTTCAAAGCCGAAGCTTCAAAACTAAAAGCTCAGCAAATCTCAGTGCGCAAAAGCTAAAAATCGAGTGAGCGAGAGCAGATGGCAAGAGAGCGTGCCAAATGAGTTTGCGGTATGACCGTATTTATACGCCCAGTGCGTTGAAAATTGAAAGACCCCGCTTGTCAGTGAATGTTGCTATTCTAGCAAAGGGAAGGTGTTTTTTCGGACCTTCGGCGTAAAGCCTTCGTCCATGTCGCAATCTAAATTTATTGTTTTAAACAAATTAATATTGCGAGGGGCTACTGTTGGGGGCCTTCGGCTTACGAAGGTCCTCAAAAACAGGATTTAACAGTATTTCTGGAGTTTAATGTGTGAACAGGCATCTTCGGACTCAAGTCGGTATCACAGCAGACCAGAATAATACGAAGGTTGATACAGCGCCGAAGGTGTGAGCAGGAAAGCTTCGGCATGATAGCAACAAAATGAAACCGACTTAAAGATGAAAAGGCTATTCAGACCTCGATAGATTACAATAGAATTATTATCAAATGTAAAGGGCATGAATGTAATTTTGCATAGGCTGTGTCCTGTGCCTATAAATAGGTGAACAGTACTCCCGTACTGTTCACGCTGATTTGACATTCACTTTTGCGTCACGCTTGTACTTTCATCTCCTTCAAATTGAAGGTACATTTGTAATTCAACGATTATTTCTGTTTATACATGATAATAATGTATAATTGTTTATGTTGTCCTTTATATTTTTTACAATTCATCCTTCGTCACTGTGTAATGTATTTATGAAGCTACGCATTTCATAACCTTCGTCCGAAAAGCATTATATCCTAATGGGAATAATGCTTCGAAGGACGAAGGACTTAATCGACTAACATTTTCTATGTTGCCTTGTTCTTAACTCATAGCATTTGAGAACAAGTCCCCAACATCTACTAATCAATTTTTTTTGAGGTGGCTGAAATTGAATCCGTCTTTAAATATAAGGTATTTACTAGGTATGTGCCCGGGCGTTGCGACGAGAGTAAAAAAATTTAGGAAACCTACATACGACACGGTAAACATAACTATGATATGCAAAATCTATGTGGCGGATATTATCAATATCGTAAAACAACTCCATGTACTGCTACTGTTGGCCTCAGGCGAGTCGTGACTGCGTCTCTCGCCCGAGGTTGGCCTGGGGCGAGTCGTGACAGCGTCTCCCGCTCGGTGTTGGCCTCGGGCGAGGCATGGCTGCGTCTCCCACCCAAGGTTGGCCTTGGGCGAGTCGTGACTGCATCTCCCACCCGGGGTTAGCCTTGGGCGAGTCGTAACTGCATCTCCCGTCAGGCGAGTCGTGACTGCGTCTTCCACCCGAGGTTAGCCTCGGGTGAGTCATGCCTGCGTCTCTCGCCTAAGGTGACCTCGGGCGAGTTGTGACTGCATCTCCTGCCCGAGGCCTTGCAGAGTTGATCGGTGAAGTTCGCCACCTTCTGGAGCATCGCCTGAGATGCCCTCGGGTGTGTCAGAAATGCACTACTTGTCTGGGGTTGGCCTCAGGTGAGCCCTGACTACGTCTCCCACCCGAGGTTGGCCTCGGGCGAGTCGTGACCTCATCACCCGCACGAGGTTGGCCTTGGGCGAGTCGTGACTGCGTCTCACGCCCGGGGTTAGCCTCGGGCAAGTCGTGGCTTTGTCTCCCTCTCGGGGTTGGCCTCAGGTGAGTCGTGACCGCATTCCCCTCCCCCTCCCCGAGGTTGTTCTTGGGCGAGTCGTGAATGTGTCTCCCACCCGGGGTTGCCCTAGGGCGAGTCATGACTGGATCTCCCGCCTGAGGTTTGCCTCGGGCGAGGCGCGACTGCGTCTCTCGCTTGGGGTTGGCCTCGAGCGAGTCGTGGCTGCATCTCCCGCCCGGCGAGTCGTGACTACGTCTCCCACCCGGGGTTGGCCTCGAGTGAGTGTGATATCCTGGCCCTTAGGATGGTGATATCCTGGCCCAAGGCTTAATAGAATTAATAGAGTATCCATGCCAACGAGGTGCATCTTCTTTTTCAGAAGCCTATCTTGTAAGAACCTCTAAGTTAAGCGTGCTTGGCTTGGAGCAATTTGGGATGGGTGACCAACCTGAATGTTTTCTCGGGTGAGCATGAGTGAGGACAAAGTGCGCACAAAAGGCTCATGTTGGTCTGTGGGGACAATATATGATGCTAGAGAGCTGCCAGGAGTAAGTACCGTCGATCCGAGAGTGAACGGGGTGTTACAAGTGGTATCAGAGCCGACCCTCGCGGTTTCACGGGCGTGTGTTGGTTAGGGGTTCGGGTATATGGCGCTTGACACATGTGGGCCCTGAGTGGTCACATGGCATGGCATATGATGACACTAGACACATAGATGTGGCCGAGAGGGGAGGTTCCTGGATTGGGATTGACAGACGAGGACATCGATCTTCTAAGGGGGTGGATTGTGATATCCTAGCCCTGAGATGGTGATATCCATTGCCCAAGGCTTAATAGAATTAATAGAGTATCCATGCCAATAAGATGTGTCTTCTTTTTTGGAAGCCTATCTCGAAAGAACATCGTTAAGCGTGCTTGGCTTGGAGCAATTTGGGATGGGTGACCGACATGGAAGTTTTCTCGGGTGCTCATGAGTGAGAACAAAGTGCGCACAAAAGACTCGTGTTGGTATGTGGGGACAATATATGATCCTAGAGAGATGCTAGGAGTAAGTACTGCCGGTACGAGATTGGACGGGGTGTTACAGTGAGTCATGACTACATCTCCTGCTCTGGGTAGCTTTGGGAGAGTCGTGACTGCATCTCCCGCCCTAGACCTTGCAGAGTTGGTCGGCGTAGTTGGGTACCTTCCAGAGCATCGCCCAAGATGCCCTCAGGTGAGTCGAAAATGCGCTGCTGGTCCAGGGTTGGCCTCGGACGAGCCGTGACTGCGTCTCTCGCTCGAGGTTGGCCTTGGGCGAGTAGTGATCGCTTCTCCCACACGAGGTTAGCCTTGAGCGATTCGTGACTGTGTCGCTCGCCTGAGGTTGGCCTCGGACGAGCCATGACTGTGTCTCTCACTCGAGGTTGGTCTCGGGCAAGTCGTGACTGTTGGTGTTTGGTGCCCGACCACACACCCGGGGTTACCCCTCGCGGTGCTTTTGGGTAGGACGGTGCCGTTGACTGTAACTCAATGGTTCGTGCGAGATGCACGAGAGACGGCAGACGATTTTCTACAGGTTCGGGCCGCTTTGAGATGCGTAACACCCTACTTCCACAACGAGAGCTACAGGCATTTTCGGCGGCCAGACGCCGCCGAAAATAAGCCTTTTGCCGCCGAAAATAGGCTATTTTCGGCGGCAAAGGGCTTATTTTCGGCGGCGTCTGGCCGCCAAAAAAACCCGGCCGAAAATAAGGCCATATTTTCGGTGGCCAGAGCCTGGCCGCCGAAAATAAGCTATTTTCGGCGGCTGGCTCCCTGACTGCCGAAAATAACTAATAATTTCCGGCGGCCACGTAGTTAGCCGCCGAAAATTAAAACTGCCGAAAATAGTACTCTTATTTTCGGCGGCCAGGGAGACCGCCGAAAATTAATAATTTCAGAGCAAAAAAAATTGAAAAAATGCGAAAAATAACAGAAAATTTTTACAAAATTCATACAATAACAGAAATTTCATACAATAACAGAAAATTCATACTTGAGTTCACAACATAAAACTTGAGTCCATACAAATATAAAGTCCACAAATAGTCCATACAAACATAAAATCCACAAATAGTTCATTACAACGCACAGTGCGGCACAAAACTAACTTAATCACATATCGGGGTCGTTGGAGTTGTGTCCACTACCTCCAGAAGCCAAGAACTGGTTGACGAAGTCGTGTAACGGGTTTGGATCCTAAAGAAAAAAGAAGACATTAATAACGGCATTGGTTACATGTATAACGACTATTCAAACAAATTGTTTCTCAAACTAACCTCTCCAGCATAAGCTCCCTCCCCTGCATAAGCTCCTCCTGGTACTGGTATGACCGGTGGTGGCGTGTTGTGGCCCATGACCCCGGATCCCTACAAAATCAAGTTTAGTAAAGATTTGAAATTAGGTTGATACAAACGACAAGTCTTAACTAAATTGAAGCACCTGAGGTGGAGGTGGAGGTGGTAGAGCATGTAATCCCCACTGAGGCATCGGTGGCTGAAACTGAGGGAAAACAAATGGTTGCTGTTGTGCCTGCTGTGGAAACCAAGACTGTTACAAATATAATATATTAGTTATAGAACCAATATCGAGCGTGTTGAGAATAAATAAGACACTCACGTTCATTGCTTGTTGCGCCTGTGCGTTGTAAGCAGCCATGTACTCTGATTGCTGTTGGAGAAATGCCATTTGTTGTTGCCGCAGCTCTTCATGAAACTTTTCTTGCTGCTCCCTCATAGCTTCCTCCATGCTAGATACAGAGTGGCGACTACGGCTGCTATTACCACAGCCCGCCTGCGACGAAGAGCCGCCACGAGAACGCAACTCCGTCGAATCGATAACACCGGTAAACATAGAATATCTTGAAAAACAAGAAAATTAGCTATTCGGTCATAGTTCCAATATTATTGAAAAGAGTCACAAGTTCATACCGTCCATGCGCCTTGCCTCCAAGTGAATGCACAACTTCAGCGTCGATGGTAGGTGCTCCTCGCCAATCGTAGTCTTCTCCATACTTCCTAACCATCTCCTGCCCATATGTCTCCTGCAATACAATATGAAGGTTCAGCACACATGTAATTTATAGCTATATGGCAAGAAAACATTAATCCTAACAACAACTAACCATACGCTCAACGGCCTCTTGACTACACAGCTCGTCGGAGATTTCACTGTTTTTCGCTCGATGCCCTCTCCTATAAACATCGATTGGGCTCAGGACAACTCCAGTTTGAGCCTCCTGCAAATATATGAGTTCAATCCGGTTTCATTTCTGAGTAAAACAGAATACTACATACTCACCATTCGCTTAGCCAACCGAATGTGTCCATCAGCCCCATAGGTATGGTTGACTACGACCTCATCATCGTCCTCGTCCTGCTGATGGCGCTGCCTATGTCGATTTCTGTTTGACTTCTCAATCCACTCGGGCGAAGCCCATATCTCACACAAAGCCTTGTAAGCCTGCGGCCGGTGTTCCATCCATGGAAGAGTTACCTGCATATAAAGCGTTAGCTCAAAATTACATTCACATCTGAATGAGCTGTTAAATTAGATTTTTACCTCCATGTTCTGGTCTACAGTCAAGTAGACATCTGAATATTGTCGAAAGTTGTTGATAGAATGACCTCGGCGCTTCATGTACGCGTTCACAACCTGTAGACGAGCATTGCAAAATGCATCCCTGCACACCTTCTTCGCATTGTTCTCTAATACTCGGTCTGCATGCTCTTGAGCCTCAGGTTCCACACGATAGCGTCTCTGTCCAACATCGAAAAAAAATTAGTTCAAAAACAACTAATAAATGTTAGGTTGAAACAACTAATAAATGTTAGTTTGAAAAAATTACCCAAAAGTCGTGCTTGACGATGCCTTGAGCTGTTCCATATGTAGCAAAAAAGCTTCAGCGATGCATCCTTCTACTCTAGCCTTATTTCGAACCATGCCTCACAGGTTTTTGAGTGCACGTTCAATGTGACACATCCACCTATATTGTACAGGTCCACCAACCTTTGCCTCATATGGAATGTGAATAAGTAGATGCTCCATCGGATTGAAGAATCCAGGTGGGAATATTTTTTCTAGCTTGCATAACAACACTGGTATTTGTTTCTCCAACTTCTCCATCATATTTTTACTTATTTCTTTGGCACAGATCTGCCTGTAGAAATAACTTAGCTCAGCTATTGCTTGCCACATGGCGTCGGGCATATAACCACAAAACATGACAGGGATAATCCTCTCCATTAATATATGGAAGTCATGGCTCTTTAACCCAGTTAGTTTTCCCGTTTTCAAATTCACAACTCTTTTCAAGCCCGCAGCATAACCATCGGGAAATTTAATTTTTTCATCCATCTCATTACCTCGATCTTGTCTTTAGAGGTAAGACAGAACAAGGCACGAGGCAGCTTACCGTTGTCATTGAGCACTTGGGTTGGTCGGTCACAAAGCATTGCTAGATCTCTTCGAGCTTTCAGATTGTCCTTTGTTTTTTCAAAATGCATGCAGGTGTGTATGAGGGCTTCAGCAACATTACTTTCTTGGTGCATGACATCAATATTGTGCACAAGAATCAATGACGACATATAAGGGAGCTCCTAGAGACCACATATATGTGTCCAGTTGTGGTCCACTCCGAATCCTTCGTACTTGTCCCCCTTTTCATTTAGGACAAGGTTGTTCAGCTGAGCATATATTTCTGCCGCGTTAAGACGTTTAGGCGGACCTTTGGTGACCACAGTGTTCTTTATAAAGTTTTTCTTATCGCTCCTAAAGGGGTGTTTCCTGGGCAACCAGCGTCGATGACAATCGAAGTAAGTGACCTTTCCACCATGAGCAAGACGGAAGCAATCTGTATCTGAACCGCAATATGGACATGTCAATCTACCATGTGTACTCCAACCGGTAAAAATAGCATACGCCATGAAGTCATGCACCGACCACAAATACGCAACTCGAAGTTTGAATATCTGTTTTGTAAAAACATTGTATGCTTCAACACCTTTCCAAAGCTCCTTCAACTCTTCAATCAAGGGTTTTAACATGACATTGAGGTTCTTTCCAGGATAGTCTTGGCCAGGAATGATTAAGCAAAGAAATATAAATTCATATTTCATACAAAGAGAAGGTGGAAGGTTGTATGGAATAACAAAGACGGGCCAACATGAGTATGATGATGCCATTTGACCAAATGGTGTGAAGCCATCGGTCGCGAGGTCGATTCGAACATTCCTCGGATCAGCTGCAAACTCGGGATCAAACGTGTCGAGAGCCTTCCATGCATCCACATCTGAAGGGTGCACGATTAGGTCATCGTTATCACGAACACCTTCTTTGTGCCATCGCATGTGCATAGCGGTTTTTTTAGATAGAAACATCCGTTTCACTCGAGGAGTTAGTGGCAAGTAGTGGAGCTGCTTATGTGCAACATCTGTCATCACCTTCTCACCCTCATCATTAACAACTTCCACAAATCTAGATTGTCCACATTTCAGACATTTTTTCTCTTCCGCATGCTCCTTCATGAAAAGCATACAATTATTTTTGCACACATCAATCTTCTCATAATCCATACCGAGACCTTTGATAATTGTCTTTGATTGGTACATGTCTTTAGGCAACTTATTGGGCTTTGGGAGCACATCTCCTAATAACTTTAAAATCTCATTGTAACAATTGTTCGAGAAAAAGTACTTGGACTTAATGGCCATGAGCCGAGTCACAAAAGCGAGTATACTCACATCTGTGTGTTCATGCAACGGCTCTTCAGAGTCTTTTAGTAGTTTAAAAAATCTGGAAACCTCTGGTGTGGCAGGATCCTCGGAGCTTAGGTTGAATTCTGGACGTAGCGAATCTAGCATCTCATGCATCGCATCATCGCTAGCCCAATCATTGTTTTCCTCCTCTTCTACATTCCGGTTGGGTACTACCTCACCATGATGTTCTCACACCACATATCCGGGCATAAATCCAAACTGACAAAGATTTAGGCTAACTCTTTTCTTATTAAGAAATATACTATTTTCGTGCCGCCTACAAGGGCATCTGACAGTGCCGGTTAAGGACAAGTCGAATACGTGGTCCAAAAAATCTTTGGTCTTGGCTACCCAATCATCAGAATGACGTCCATTCCTACTCCAACCATTGTACATCCATGCACGATCGGCAGCCATTCCTGAGACTGTTAAACGGAACCATATCGTGAAAAAATTATTCAACTTCGTCAAGTGTATCGGTCCTACATGTATAGACAGGGATAGGTTCTAAACCCACATGAACCTAGCAGGACCCAGAAAAAGTTTGGCAGCATAAATTCGCTGCCACTAAATAATATTACTTATATACAAAACAAACAATGATATAATACTAATCAAATCAAACTAAGTACCTCATACACTAATTATGCAACTATTATACGTACCAATATAATATACTATTAAAGCTAATAATATAATAGTAATCAAACAATAAAACGAAAATAAGAAATCAAATACTTGCATACTAATAATATACTATTAAAGCTAATAATATAATAGTAATCAAAGTAAACAAATATAATATACTATAACATACTTGCATACTAATAATATAATTGCATACTAATAATATAATAGTAATCAAACAATATAATCTACTATTAAAGCTAACAATATAATAGTAATCAAACAATATAATCTACTATTAAAGCTAACAAAATAAGGCTACTTTCGGCGGCATCTAAATAACAACCGTCGAAAATAAGAAATAAAATACTTAAAAAAATTACCTCTCTCGTGCGGCGGCTCGACGACGGCGGTGAAATGGCGGGCCGGCGAACGAGCAGCGTGGGGACGGACGGCGGCGGACGGCAGTGCGCGCAGGGGCCTTCGGCGCCGGCGCCGACGCAGGGGCAGAGCGCGGGCGCGCGGGCGCTGTCGTGGCGGGGGCGCTGTGGCAGGGCGCGGCGGCGGCGCAGGGCGGCGGCGCGGTGGGCAGAGCGCGCGGCGGCTGCGGCGTTGGGTCAGAGGGAGAGGAGAGAAAGAAGGTAGAAGAAGGGCCCGACAGTTTTAAATTCCATTATTTTCGGCGGCCGTGTCAGATGCCGCCGAAAGTAGCCTTATTTTCGGCGGCCGGCTTCCTGACCGCCGAAAATAGTACTACTTTCGGTGGCCGTGTCAGACCGCCGAAAATAGTGGGTAATTTTCGGCGGCCCTCCCCTAGCCGCCGAAAATAATGGGGGCCGCCGAAAATGACTGTAGCTCTTGTTGTGTTCCTAGTGTGGATCTTTATGTGGTGGGTTACAAGGGAAGTCTCCTGTATGGAGAAAGCTAGTGAGCTGAGTAGGTGATCGATGGAAATGATGGGGTACCCCCTAGGCCTTATATACTTGACCGTGGGGCATTACATGCGTGTATGATGACGATGTGTACCTAAGTAATAGTGAACCGACTGAACTTATCTTCCAAAAATCTTGCCGACTTATCCCTAGTTTGTTCCGACGTCCAAGGGTGCTATGCGGGAAAATTAGATCGGCGCTGTAGATAGCGCTTGAATCCAATGAGCCGCCTGGGCCCAAGTCCGCTTCTTCCTCGCGTCGGCCCATTCCACCAGCAGTTCTCCCCTGGCCATGAAGGGGTGGCCTTGCGAGATAATAGGCCCAAAGCCTTTCGTGAGGCCTTCTTGCCTTCTAGTGGACCCGGGGGATATCTGTCCCCCACATGCCCCCAATCTTTGAGTTGATTTTGAAATAATCAGCCCAAAGATTCTAGGTCCAGCTCGCGATTCTGTGGCTTGATTTTCATTCTGGTGATGGGCGCGCCGAAGGTGCACCTATTGAACGTTGCTCCTGAACTTTAAGTGACTCAGTAAAAAACAGCCTTCAAAGGTCCTCCTTCGGTGATTTGGAGATCAGCATCTTGTCATCATATCGTGCTTTGGAAGTCAGCATTTGGAACTTTGAGTAGGTTTTTTGAAAACAAACCACTCAAAGGTCTTCATTTCGTGCTTTAGAAATCGACGTTCTGTCATCAGCTTGTATTTTAGAAACCAACATTTTGTCTTCTGGAATTACAAATCTATCGGGCGCACCAGAGGTGCACCCAATGGGTGTAGCCCTCGAGCTTTGAGTGGATTTTTGAAAATAATCCGCTCAAAGATCTTCAACTTATGCTTTAGAAATCAGCATTTTTATCTTCATCTCATGCTTTAGAAATCAACATTTTGTCTTCATTTCATGCTCTTGCGAATTCAAACAATAGTATCTACCCATACCTTGTTAGGTTTGAAATTTATTTGATCGGTGACAGATTGGACGTCTGGTAGATGGCTCTTGGCTGGTCTTCACCCTGTTCTGCGCTTCAATGCCTCTGCTGACTAGACTTGTAGTTTAGTAGCTATATTTGGATTTCCTTTGATCTCTATCAATCTCTTCCTTCTGTCTCAGTACATTCATTGTGTATACTATATGGATATGAGTTGTTCAGAAAATCTATTGAAAATTCCTGGTCGTCCACCCAATGGGTGTGACTAAGGGATGTCTTGGTACGCAGAGCGTTTAGCATACTGTCTTGGAGTAGTAACTTGATGTGACCGCGGGGTGTAATCATACCGCCCAAGTAGTTGACCTCAGTCCAAATGGTGTCGTGTTACACGAAGCGGCGTCTGTTGCCTGACCCATTTTCAGGCGGCTTGAATTGCTTATTGAATACCTGTGACTGTTCGACGAGCGTGGTAGGAAGTGGACGGTCACTCCTAGCCTCTATAAATAGCCTGCTTGCACCGTTGTTTTCTTCACTCATCCTTCGATCATCTGCTACTTTCTTCTCCCTTTATCCTCTTCCGATCCGATCATGGGCAAAGGCAAGAGAGGTCGAGGATCGCCTCATCGTGCCGGTGACAAGCGGAAGCGTGATCCCAGTCCTCCCTCGGAGGACTTCGGCGACTCTAAGTACTCGGAGTAGGAGGTTTCCTCCAAGTTTGATGGGTCACTGGCCCTCGCCTCTCCCCCAACATCGTCCGATGATTCGGATGACTCCCAGGGGCTGGTCGCTGAGGTGTGGATGTACATCCGCTCCATCGAGCGCGTCGGGCTTGAGGGGTCGGATGAGTCGGAGGTCTCCTCGGATGAAGAGGACTCCTTCGGCTCGTCCGAGGAGCGGAGCAGCGACGATAGCGATGATGAGGGTGGTGGCGGTGGCGACAACAGCGATGACGGCGATGGCGGCGAGGGCGACGACGATGGCGGCAAGGGCGGTGAAGGCAGCAACGGCGGCAGTGGTAGCGGTGGCGGCAAGGCTAGTGGCAAAGCGCAACTAGTTTAAATATTAGTATAGATAATTAAAAGTAATGGTAGTATTAGTAGAATAATGTAGTAGTAGTTAGTAATATAGTGTAGTGTAATTAGTGAAGTAATGTAATGTAATGTATTAGAAGATAAGGGGAAAAGGGCCGGCTCATAATGAGTCGGTCTTTGAGTTTGTGCAATCCCCTCTAATATTAATGAAAAACTTTAGATGCTTCCAGTGATTGTTGCATTTGCTGCTTTTTCTGTTTACCCACTTGACAGTTCATCCATGTGCCTAACGCTACCGGTGTTTTTAGAGGTAACCGCCGAGCGATAGCTGATGTTACTGGCGTTTTAGAGGTAATCGCCAAGTCATGTTTGATGCTACCGGTGTTTTAGAGGTAACCGCCGAGCAATTTCTGATGCTGCCGACGTTTTAGAGGTAACCGCCGAGCCATGCCTGAAGTTTTGCTTTCCCGAATAGTGACTTAGCACTTTTTAGAAATAGTGCCCGACCCGGGAAACCCCATTTATACTCGCGCCGACGTGCGTTTTTGATTTCTGAGCCCTAACTTCACTTTTCCGCCTCGAACTACTCCTCTGTTTCCTTGAGATTTCGATCGTGTTCGTTCCACCGGCAAGACTGCGATGGCGCCAAAGCGGAAGAGGCAAAGCTCCATTGCGGCAATCATCCCGCCCATCGACCCCAACAACCAGTTGCCATTTGCGGGTAACCACATGTCCGTCATCTCAGAATCCGACCTCCTTCATCTTGTTGACATTGGGGTTTTGCTTCCAAAAGAGCTTTGCTATTGGCGAATTTGCCGCGACGTCACCGTTCTGACAGAGGAAACCCATGAATCTGTCATTTATGTTCCTTTTCTTATTTGCGGTCTTGCTCTTCCCGTCTCCCCCTTTTTCCACGGCCTCCTTGATTTCTATGAATTGAACTTGACACATCTGAACCCTAATTCTATTCTGCAAGTTTCCATTTTTGTACATCTGTGCGAGGCCTTTCTCAGGATTCTCCCCCATTTCGGTCTCTGGAAATACCTTTATCATTGTCGGCCCGGGATGGCTGGGGGACAGCACCAACTCATTGGCGGCGCAAGCCTGGAGCTTCGTCGCGGGAGAAAAGCAGAGTACCTTGACATTCCCCTCAAGGACAACATTAAGGGGTGGTGCCTTGAGTGGTTCATTATGGAGAATAACTGCAAGTCCCTCCCCCCTCAGTCAGGGAGGCAGCCAGATGTCCGCACACCGAGCTGGATAGAATCTCCGAACCCCTTCGGAGATAACAAAGGCTAAAGTACTACTTGTCGAGGTCTGTTTGTTGAAGCATAGAAGTCTGACTGCTGAGGCTGTGGTCGCTGATTTCGTTTTGAAGAACATCCAGCCTTTAAAGGACAGGGCCTACCCTGCTTATTTGTACAGCGGTGTCAACGATTCTACCCGGGTCACAAACAGAAAAATTCCCCCGAAGATCTGATGAGTCGACTGTACATGATCCTGAGGGGTAGAGTTTCAAATGCTGGTGCTTCTGTGGCCTATTCTGCCTAGAACCTGCCACCACTTAGGCCATTTTCTGAGCTTGTGTCCAACCCTCCTGCTCATGACGGTAGCCTAGGTCTTAGAGTGCGACCCTCTTCTGAGGACATTGAGACTTTGATTGCCCCACTTCGGAGTCTTCCAGAGGATGAGAAGCAGACTCATTTTGAGATGCCAGCTAGCACTGACGACGGGGAAATAGATGCTGTGCTTAGTTTGCTGGTTGGGGAATCATCCGACTCGACCCACGCCGAGCCAATGGTCATCACAGCTGGGCAAGAACTTGGTGAAGAGGTGGAGACTCGGAAACCCGAAGGTGCCTGCCCAAAGCGTCCACGCCGAGTGAGCCGCCCGACTGCACCTGTTGAGGAAAAAAGGAAGAAAAGGTGACTTCGGCGACTGTCATGCTTGGACCAGGGTGCAGGCCCTTCTACTCCGGTTCCTGATGATGTACCGGCAGAGGCCCTTCCCGAGGTTGATGCCAAGGGTTGTGATCATGCACAGGCTATTGTTTGCCTATTTGACAAGGATGAAGAGGAAGAGGAAGAGGAAGAAGAAGTCTCGCTGATCCGTAAGAACAGCCGGCATTATAGAGGTAGCGAGGGGGGTAGTGATATTCCTTCTCCAGCTCTATCGACTCTTGTCAGTCTTCAGGGGCTTTCAATATCAGACTTTGATCAAGTACTATAGGAAGTCATCCCTGAAGTCATGCTATCAGAGCCACCTGTAGATGATATCCCGGCCGCCTGTTCAGAGGTCCCAGACGGTGGGCTTTCCTTGCTTGATTCCGCTGGGCAGGAGGTAACCCGAGCAGTGTCTTGCGCATCGTCGACCTTGGAGGGCAGTCTTCCATGCGAAGACGCTGGTCTAAGTCACCCGACTCCCATGGAGGTGGTTGAGGAGGCCTTAGAGGTGGCTACTGTAGAAGACCCAACCCTTGAGGGTGGTGCTGTCAGTTACCTAGCCCCCGAGGGTGTTGCTGGTAGTGATCCAGCTATCGTGGGTAGTGCAAGCCACAACCCATCCCCCGAGGGTGTTCAGGTGGGCTCTCTCTCCCATGCCTCCATTGATGTCCACGTTGGGTCGTCCCCACCTCGGTCCAATGGGGCGACGACGGTACGTGCTTCCACAGTTTTAACCGGACAAGTCGCCTTAGAGGTCGGCGAGCTAGATGCAAGGAGCCTGCTGTCTGCTGGTGGGGCTGAGGTCACCCCTGATAGTGCTCTTCATATTGTTCCTGCTGACCTTCCCTCATCGAGCCATGACTCAGCTCCTCCTGACCTAGGTCTACCACTGTTCCTCTCTAATCTTCAGGTGAGTCAGCCTCTTGCTTTTCGTTGTTCATATTAGCGAATTATCTTTCTTCTGCTCATCTGTCTATGATCACAGGCTTTTGTTGATGGAATATCTGCCCAGCTGAGATCCTGTGGTGCCACTATTCCAGAACAAGCTCTGTCTCTAATGCAGTGGAACCCATTGTTGCTTCAGAAACAAATCGATGACTTGAAGGCGTCGAACGCTGGTTAGTGATCTTACAGCTTCCCTAGATTTTTTTTATTGATCAACTTGTTCTTAGTCATGCATCCCCTTTCAGCTACGTTGTCGGATATGGCCTAACGGTGCTCTGACCTTGAGGAGAAGTATTCTCAAAGTCAAGCTGACTTGGCCCACCGATGCTCTGACCTTGAGAAGTATTCTCAAAGTCAAGCCGACTTGGCCCAGACCTCTACTTCTTTGGACGGTGCACGTTCTTTGAATTCCTCCCTCAATGCCCATCTTGACTCTGAAAGGATGGCGCATGAGGTAAACTCCCTTGGTTGACTTTGCCATGCTATTGTTGATTGGGTGCTGAATGTTGCTTCTTGTTCGTAGGAGGAGAAACGAGCACTCGCGGCCTCTCGTGACAATCTGGATAGGTTATACCATGACGCTAGTAACTCCTTGACTATATTGGAGAGGAGCCACCGCTTCACTATGTCAGACCTGGATCATCATCGTCAGGAGCTGCAAGTAGCCCAAGATGAGGTTCTGCGACTTGGACAACTGTTATCGACCAAGGATTCCACCATCAGGGATCTATGTGCTTCCAAGAAGCTTGTCGTGCAGGAGCTAGAAGTCGCTCGACTAGCTATCAAAGCTTCAGAGGACAACTGCGCCGTCTTGAAGGCTCAGCGCGACAAGGCTATGGACAAAGTCATTCGCGCTGGACGGATCTTGACGAGGAGGCCCAGCGTCGTGGTGCCTGACGATATTGTCGTCGATGTCAAGGCTGCACCCGATGCTTCGAGTCGTCCTTCCTCTTCCGTTGCTCCTGTGAAAGACGTTGCTAACAAAGACGTTTCAATGCAGTGATGTCCTGTGAATCAGTCGATGTAATATGAATTATATGTGCATGTGATGGTTATGATAGAACTCGAATATTTTGTGAACAGGGCGCCAGAACATGCCCCTGGTGTCAACAAATAAAACGTTCTTTTTTTCCTGGAGCGCTAATTGTTTTGCTGTTAGGGTATAACAGTCACCCTAAACAATTGTGAAAGCAAGTGTGCCATGATGGTTTTAAGGCATTTTCTGACTTAAACCGATCGCCTAGCTGGTCGGGCATAGTGGTCGCCCAAAGATAAGTAGACTTGAGCATATCGCACCGACTTAAGTCATTGCCGACTTAAGTCGATTGCTCCGTTAGTAGGGTATAGTGGTCACCCTAAGCTGAGTAAGCATGAGCACATCGCACAGTCTTAAGTCGTCGCCGACTTAAGCCGATTGCTTCGTTAGTAGGGTATAATGGTTACCCTAAGCATGAAAGGGAAATAGGGTTTAACCTTTTCCTAAATGATTTTGGTGCTTGAATGCCCAACACAAATAATTGGACTAACTAGTTTGCTCTAGATTATACATTCTACAGGTGCTAAAGGTTCAACACAAACCAATAAAAAGATCAAGTTAGGGTTCAAAAGAAAGGAGCAAAAAGAAACCGAAGAGAACCTGGTCTGGCGCATTGGACAGTCCGGTGTGCCACCAGACAGTGTTCGGTGCACCAAGGTCGATCTACTCAAACTCTTCACCTTCGGATTTCTGAGGCCGTGCTCCGCTATAATTCACCGGACTATCCGATGCACAACCGGACTGTCCAGTGCACCACCAGACTGTCCAGTGCACCGGCGGAGCAACGGCTAGCCAGCGCAACGGTCAGCTGCAACGGTCGCCTTCAATGTGAACAGTGAAGAACAGTGCATGCAGAAGTCAGAGCAGCCGTCAGAGGCACACCAGACAGTGCACAGTACCTGTCCGGTGCGACACCGAACTGTCCGGTGTGACCAGAAGTCAAAGCTCCAACTGTCGAAACCGTCAGAACCCTAACGGTTGGGTGACATGGCTAGCGCACCAGACACTGTCTGGTGGCGCAGTGCGCCCATCGACAGCAGCCTGCCCCAACGGTTGAATTGGTGGTTGGGGGCTATAAATACCCCCCAACCACCTCCACTCCAACCATCCAAGCATTCACTACTTCTCATTCAATACAAGAGCAATAGACACCACTCCAAAGACACAATTCAAGAGATCGATCCGCTCAAAGTCTCAAAATCAACTCTAGCGCATTTAGACTTGTGAGAGGATCATTTGTGTTTTCTTGTGCTCTTGTTTGCTTGGTTGGCTTTCTTCTTCCTCATTCTTGTTCTTCAAGTGACTTGTAATCAAAGCAAGAGACACCAAGTGTGTGGTGGTCCTTGCGGGGTCTAAGTGACCCGTTTGATTAAGGAGAAAGCTCACTCGATCTAGGTGACCGTTTGAGAGAGGGAAAGAGTTGAAAGAGACCCAGTCTTTGTGACCACCTCAACGGGGACTAGGTTCTTTGGAACTGAACCTCGATAAAACAAATCACCGTGTCATCTGCTTTATTTTCTTGGTTGATTTGTTTTCCCCTCTCTCCCGGACTTAACTTTTATTCTAACGCTAACCCTGGCTTGTAGTGTGTTTAAAGTTGTAAATTTCAGTTTCCGCCTATCCACCCCCTCTAGGCGACTTTCAATTGGTATCAGAGGCCGGTACTTAATTAGAGTCTAACCACTCGAAGTGATGTTGGGAGAATCCGCCAAGAGGGAGATGGAAACGGGCACAAGCCACGGGAATGCTCCATCAAGGGAGTCCGGCGCCAAAGGAAGGGAGGAATCACCTCCCCGCGTCAAGTCGCACCGGAGTGGCGACAAAAAGAAGAAGATGAAGAAAGTGGTCTACTACGAGACCGATTCTTCGTCGCCCTCCACCTCCGGCTCCAACGTGTCGTCCGTCACTTCTAAGCGCCATGAGCGCCGCAAGAAGTTTAGTAAGATCCCCCTACGCTATCCTCACATTTCTAAACGCACTCCTTTACTTTTCGTCCCATTAGGCAAACCACCGGTTTTTATGGTGAAGATTATTGTATGTGGAGTGATAAAATGAGGCATCACCTAACCTCACTCCACGCAAGCATATGGGACATTGTTGAATTTGGAGCGCCGGTACCATCAGTAGGGGATGAAGGATATGATTCGGATGAGGTCGCCCAAATCCGGTACTTCAACTCCCAAGCCACTACTGTACTCCTCACCTCTCTATATCGAGAGGAGTATAATAAGGTGCAAGGGTTGAAGAGTGCCAAGGAGATTTGGGATGTACTAAAGACCGCGCACGAAGGGGATGAGGTGACCAAGATCACCAAGCGGGAGACGATTGAGGGGGAGCTCGGTCGATTCGTCCTCAACCAAGGAGAGGAGCCACAAGCCATGTACAACCGGCTCAAGACCTTGGTGAATCAAGTGCACAATCTCGGGAGCACAAAATGGGATGACCATGAAATGGTCAAGGTTATTCTTAGATCACTCGTATTTCGTAAGCCTACTCAAGTTCAATTAATACGTGGTGATCCTAAATATAAGGTAATGTCTCCCGAGGAGGTAATAGGAAAGTTTGTGAGCTTTGAGTTGATGATCAAAGGCTCCAAACAAATCATCGAGCAAGGCGGCACCTCCACACCCGCGGTGCAACCCATCGCATTCAAAGAGACGGAGGAAAAGAAATAAGAGTTTACATCAAGTAGGCTCCCTATCGACGCCTCCAAGCTCGACAACGAGGAAATGACGCTCATCATCAAGAGCTTCCGCCAAATCCTCAAGTAAAGGAGGGGGAACGATTACAAACCCCACTCTAAGAAAGTGTGCTACAAATGTGGTAAGCCCGGTCATTTTATCGCTAAATGCCCTATGTCTAGTGATAGTGACAGGGACAACGACAAGAGGGGGAAGAAGAAGGAGAAGAAGAGATACTACAAGAAGAAGGACGACGATGCCCACGTGTGTCGGGAATGGGACTCCAACGAGAGCACCACCGACTCCTCCTCCGTCGAGGACGCCACCAACATCGCCGTCAACAAGGGCCTCTTCTTCCCAAACGTCGGCCACAAGTGCCTCATGGCAAAGGACGACAAAATAAAGAAGGTAAAATCTAGAGCCTCCACTAAATATACAACATCTAGTGATGAGGATAGCTCTAGTGAAGATGAGGATAATTTGCTTACCCTTTTTGCCAACCTTAACATGCAACAAAAGGAAAAATTAAATGAATTGATAGGTGTCATTCATGAGAAGGATGAACTCTTGGATAGCCAAGAGGAATTCCTTATTAAGGAAAATAAGAAGCATGTTAAGGTGAAGAACGCTTATGCTCATGAAGTAGAGAAAAATGAAATTATAACTAAGGAGCTTAGCACTTGCCATGACACTATCTCCAACCTTAGAAATGAGAACGCTAATTTATTTGCTAAGGTTGAGAAGTCAAATGTTTGTCATGATTCAATTGTCAATCTTAAACATGAAAATGCTAGTTTAATTGCTAAGATTGATAAATTGAATGAATCAATTGCTAGCCTTAAAACTGAGAATGATAAATTAATTTCTAAGGCTAAAGATTTGAATGATTGCAATGTTTCTATTTCCAATCTTAGAAATCAGAATGTCATGTTACATGCTAAGATTGATGAATTAAATGCTTGCAAACCTTCTACATCTAGTGTTGATCATGTTACTATTTGTACTAGATGTAGAGATATCAATGTTGATGCTATCCATGATCACCTTGCCTTAATTAAACAACAAAATGATCACATAGCTCAACTTACTGCTAAAATTAATGAGAATGAGATAGAAAATGAAAATTTTAAATTTGCTAGAAGCATGCTCTATAATGGGAGACGCCCTGGCATTAAGGATGGCATTGGTTTCCAACAGGGAAGCAATGTCAAACTTAATGCCCCTAAAAGATTGTCTAATTTTGTTAAGGGCAAGGCTCCCATGGCTCAGGATAACGAAGGTTACATTTTATATCCTACTGGTTATCCTAAGCACAAGATTAGGAGAATTCATGCTAGGAAGTCTCATTCTGTTTCTCACCATGCTTTTATATACAAGAATGAGGCATCTAGCCCTAGGCATTCTACCCATGTTAAAATGCCTAAAAATAAATCTCCTACTACATCAAATGAACCTAATGTTTCATTTAAAACCTTTGATGCTTCTTATGTGCTTACTAACAAATCAGGCAAAATAGTTGCCAAATATGTTGGGGGCAAACACAAGGGCTCCAAGACCCTGTGTTTGGGTACCCAAGGTGCTTGTTTCTAATGTAAAAGGACCCAAGACCGTTTGGGTACCTAAGAACAAGGCCAAATTGTTTTGCAGGTTTATGCATTTGGGGGTTCAAGTTGGATTATTGATAGCGGATGCACAAACCACATGACAGGGGAGAAAAGAATGTTCTCCTCCTACGAGAAAAACGAAGATCCCCAAAGAGCTATCACATTCGGGGATGGAAATCAAGGTTTGGTCAAAGGACTTGGTAAAATTGCTATATCACCTGACCATTCTATTTCCAATGTTTTTCTTGTAGATTCTTTAGATTACAATTTGCTTTCTATTTCTCAATTATGTAAAATGGGCTACAACTGTCTTTTTACGGATATAGGTGTTACTGTCTTTAGAAGAAGTGATGATTCAGTAGCATTTAAGGGAGTATTAGAGGGTTAGCTATACTTAGTTGATTTTAATAAAGCTGAACTCGATACTTGCTTGATTGCTAAGACTAATATGGGTTGGCTCTGGCATCGCCGACTAGCCCATGTTGGGATGAAGAATCTTCACAAGCTTCTAAAGGGAGAACACATTTTGGGACTAACCAATGTTCATTTTGAGAAAGACAGGGTTTGTAGCGCATGTCAAGCAGGAAAGCAAGTTGGTGTCCATCATCCACACAAGAACATCATGATGACCGACAGGCCGCTTGAGCTACTCCACATTGATTTATTCGACCCGATCGCTTACATAAGCATCGGCGGGAGTAAGTATTGTCTTGTAATTATGGATGATTATTCTCGCTTCACTTGGGTATTCTTTTTGCAGGAAAAATCACAAACCCAAGAAACTTTAAAGGGATTCTTGAGACGGGCTCAAAATGAGTTTGGATTAAGAATCAAGAAGATAAGAAGCGACAACGGGACGGAGTTCAAGAACTCTCAAATTGAAGGCTTTCTTGAAAAAGAGGGCATCAAGCATGAGTTCTCTTCTCCCAACACACCCAACAAAATGGTGTAGTGGAGAGGAAGAATAGAACTCTATTGGACATGGCAAGGACCATGCTTGATGGGTACAAGACTCCGGATCGGTTTTGGGCCGAGGTGATTAACACCGCCTGCTACTCCATCAACCGGCTGTACCTTCATCGAATCCTCAAGAAAACATCGTATGAGCTCCTCACCGGTAAAAAGCCAAATATTTCATATTTTAGAGTCTTTGGTAGCAGATGCTTTATTCTTGTTAAAAGAGGTAGAAAATCTAAATTTGCTCCTAAGGCTGTAGAAGGCTTTTTACTAGGATATGACTCAAACACAAGGGCATATAGAGTCTTCAACAAATCCACTGGATTAGTTGAGGTTTCTTGTGACATTGTGTTTGATGAGACTAATGGCTCTCAAGTAGCGCAAGTTGATCTTGATGAACTAGATGATGAAGAGGCTCCATGCGTCGCGCTAAGGAACATGTCCATTAGGGATGTGTGTCCTAAGGAATCCGAAGAGCCTCCACAAGCACAAGATCAATCGTCTTCTTCCATACAAGCATCTCCACCAACCCAAGATGAGGATTAGGCTCAAGATAATGAAGATGAAGATCAAGAGGACGAGCCACCTCAAGAGGAGGACAATGATCAAGGGGGAGATGACAATGATCAAGACAAGGAAGATGATCAAGAAGTACAGGGTCAAAGACCGCCACACCCAAGAGTCCATCAAGTGATTCAAAGAGATCACCCGTGAACTCTATCCTCGGCGATATTCATAAGGGGGTAACCACTCGACCTCGAGTTGCTCATTTTTGTGAACATTACTCTTTTGTGTCCTCTATTGAGCCATACAGGGTGGAGGATGCACTAAGAGATTCGGATTGGGTGCTGGTAATGCAAGAGGAGCTCAACAACTTCACGAGGAATGAGGTATGGCATTTAGTTCCACGTCCTAACCAAAATGTTGTAGGAACCAAGTGGGTATTTCGCAACAAGCAAGATGAGCATGGTGTGGTGACAAGGAACAAAGCCCGACTTGTGGCCAAGGGATATTCATAAGTCGAAGGTTTGGATTTCGGTGAAACCTATGCACCCGTAGCTAGGCTTGAGTCAATTCGTATATTACTTGCCTATGCTACTTACTATGGCTTTAAGCTTTACCAAATGGACATGAAAAGTGCCTTCCTCAATGGACCAACCAAGGAAGAGTTCTATGCTAAGCAACCTCCCGGCTTTGAAGATAGTGAGTACCCTAACCATGTTTATAACTCTCAAAGGCGCTTTATGGGCTCAAACAAGCCCCAAGAGCATGGTATGAATGCCTAAGAGATTTCCTTATCACTAATGGCTTCAAAGTTGGTAAAGCCAATCCTACACTCTTTACTAAAACCATTACAAAAGATTTGTTTGTATGCCAAATTTATGTTGATGATATCATATTTGGGTCTACTAACAAATCTACATGTGAAGAGTTTAGTAGGATCATGATTCAAAAATTCGAGATGTCTATGATGGGGGAGTTCAAGTATTTCTTAGGATTTCAAGTCAAACAACTCCAAGAGGGCACCTTCATCACCCAAACAAAGTATATTCAAGACATACTCAACAAGTTAGGAATGAAGGATGCCAAGCCCATCAAGACACCCATGGGAACCAATGGGCATCTCGACCTCGACACGGGAGGTAAATCCTTAGATCAAAAGGTATACCGGTCGATGATAGGATCTTTACTCTATTTATGTGCATCTCGACCAGATATTATGCTTTCCGTATGCATGTGTGCAAGGTTCCAAGCCGATCCTAAGGAAGTTCACCTTAGGGCCGTGAAAAGAATCATGAGATATTTAGTTTACACACCTAAGTTTGGTCTTTGGTACCCTAAGGGATCCACCTTTGATTTAATAGGATATTCCGATGCCGATTGGGCAGGGTGTAAAATTGATAGGAAGAGCACATCAGGGACTTGTCAGTTTCTGCGGAGATCCCTGGTGTATTGGGCTTCAAAGAAACAAAACTCAGTAGCTCTTTCTACCGCCGAAGCTGAGTACATTGCCCTAGGCCATTGTTGTGCGCAATTACTTTGGATGAGGCAAACTCTCAGGGACTATGGCTACAAATTGAGCAAAGTCCCTCACCTATGTGATAATGAGAGTGCAATCCGCATGGCGGATAATCCCGTTGAACACAGCCGCACTAAGCACATAGACATTCGATATCACTTTTTGAGGGATCACCAACAAATGGGGGATATCGAGATAGCTTATTTTAGCACCAAAGAACAATTAGCCAATATCTTTACCAAACCATTAGATGAGAAAACCTTTACCAAACTTAGGAATGAGCTAAATATTCTTGATTCTCGGAACTTTGATTGAAACTTTGCACACATAGCTCATTTATATACCTTTGATCATATCTCTTTTATGTCTACGACTAATATGTTTTCAAGTGTATTTCCATGTTAAGTCGTAGATTGAAAGGGAAATGGAGTCTTCGGCGAAGACAAGGCTTCCACTCCACTCTACCGGTATCATTTACCCTTCGCCATCACTCCACATCACTTTCACTTTGGTATAATCTTTCACTCATATTTACGTGTACCAATGAGGGAGAACGTTTATAAGGGCTCCCAAAGTCTCCGTTTTTGGCAATTAATGCCAAAGGGGGAGAGAGTATTAGCCCAAAGCAAAAGGACCACACCACCACCAATTTCAAAATTTTCAAGAACCTTTTAAATTGGTATCTAAATGTATTTGATTTGGTATTTTTCAAAATTGGTATTCCTTTAGAAATTATATCTCAATTGGTATCTATATTTCAAATTGATATATATCTCAGAACCCTCTTGAAAGCTAAGAGGAGAATTTCATTCAGGGGGAGTTTTGTTTTATGTCAAAGGAAAAGCATTTGAAACAGGGAGAGAAAATTTCAAATCTTGAAAATGCTTCTCAAAATCTTATTCATATACCTTTGACTATTTGCAAAAAAGACTTTGAAAAGATTTTCCAAAAGAATTTGCAAAAACAAAACAAGTGGTGCAAATGTTGTCCAAAATGTTAAAAACCAACCATGCATATCTAGTGAAACTATAAATTGGTTTAATTTCAAGCAACCTTTGCACACTTACCTTATGCAAACTAGTTCAATTCTGCACTTATATATTTGCTTTGGTTTGTGTTGGCATCAATCAACAAAAGGGGGACATTGAAAGGGAAATAGGGTTTAACCTTTTCCTAAATGATTTTGGTGGTTGAATGCCCAACACAAATAATTGGACTAACTAGTTTGCTTTAGATTATACATTCTACAGGTGCTAAAGGTTCAACACAAACCAATAAAAAAATCAAGTTAGGGTTCAAAAGAAAGGAGCAAAAAGAAATCGAAGAGAACTCTGGTCGGGCGCACCGGACATTGTCTGGTGCGCCACCGGACAGTGTCTGGTGCACCAGGGTCAATCGACTCAAACTCTTCACCTTCGGGTTTCTGAGGCCGCGCTCTGCTATAATTCACCGGACTGTCCGGTGCACCAGCGAAGCAATGGCTAGCCAGTGCAACAGTCAGCTGCAACGGTCGCCTGCAACGTGAATAGTGAAGAACAGTGCGCGCAGAAGTCAGAGCAGCCGTCAGAGGCGCACCGGACCGTGCACAGTACTTGTCCGGTGCGACACCAGACTGTCCGGTGTGACGAGAAGTCAATGCTCCAACGGTCGAAACCGTTAGAACCCTAACGGTTGGGTGACGTGGTTGGCGCACCGGACTGTCCGGTGCGCCCATCGACAGCAGCCTGCCCCAACAGTTGAATTGGTGGTTGGGGGCTATAAATACCCCCCAACCACCTCCACTCCAACCATCCAAGCATTCACTACTTCTCATTCAATACAAGAGAAATAGACACCACTCCAAAGACACAATTCAAGAGATCGATCCTGTCAAAGTCTCAAAATCAACTCTAGCGCATTTAGACTTGTGAGAGGATCATTTGTGTTTTCTTGTGCTCTTGTTTGCTTGGTTGGCTTTCTTCTTCCTCATTCTTGTTCTTCAAGTGACTTGTAATCAAAGCAAGAGACACTAAGTGTGTGGTGGTCCTTGCGGGGTCTAAGTGACCCGTTTGATTAAGGAGAAAGCTCACTCGGTCTAGGTGACCGTTTGAGAGAGGGAAAGGGATGAAACAGACCCGGTCTTTGTGACCACCTCAATGGGGACTAGGTTCTTTGGAACCAAACCTCGGTAAAACAAATCACCGTGTCATCCGCTTTGTTTTCTTGGTTGATTTGTTTTCCCCTCTCTCTCAGACTTAACTTTTATTCTAACGCTAACCCCGACTTGTAGTGTGTTTAAAGTTGTAAATTTTAGTTTCCGCCTATCCACCCCCTCTAGGTGACTTTCAAAGCCGAGTAAGAGTGAGCATGTCGCACCGTCTTAAGTCGTCGTCGACTTAAGACGATTGCTCCATTAGTAGGGTATAGTGATCACCCTTAGTCAAGTTAGCGCGAGTATGTCGCACCGACTTAACTCATCGTCGACTTAAGTCGATTGCTCCGTTAGTAGGGTATAGTGGTCACCCTAAGTCGAGTAAGCGTGCTGATTTCAAGTCCAATCAAATCAAAGTCAGCTGATAGTCAAGAGTCTGAATGCCTTTGAAAACGAAAACTTTATTGATGATGAAGTCCCCCCGATTACAGAGTACAATGTTGCTTCGAGAGCTTTTGAGGCCTCGCTAAGGATAAAACTTTCTAAGATGCTCTATGTTCCATGAGTTCCCCACTTTCGTGCCATCCATTTGAGTAAGCTGATATGATCCTGGTCGAGTAACCTCTGATACAATGAATGGCCCTTCCCATAGTGGTGACAACTTGTGTCGTCCTTCCCCCGTTAGAATTCGACGAAGGACCAAGTCTCCTACTGCAAAGGACCGGTGCCGCACGACTTTATCATGATAACGCCTCAAGGTCTGCTAGTACCTGGACGACTGAATTACTGTGTTCAATCGTTCTTCCTCCAGCACATCAATATCCTCTAGCCTGGTAGCTTCTGCTTCGGCTATGCTTTCAAAGGTCAACCTTGTCAAACCCGGTTTTGGAAGGTAAACCGAATGTGAACCATGTACGTGCCAGGATCAGAACTCACGTACACAGCGATTACATAATTGGACATCATCACACAATGCTTGATATAAATAGCGGAAAGGTATTTTATTACATCAAGATGTCCAAGACATCCATAGAGTCTATTACATAAACATAGTGTTCAACACTAAATCAAAGTGCGGAGTATCGAAACGTAGAATGTAAGCCTACACAGGCAGCTAACTCGGGGTTTGCCACTAAAGTAAACTAGAACTCATCGTACTCCTGGAACTCCTCGAAGTCATCCATGTTGCCAGCATCACCTCCTGAGCACTGAGAGCAATGGGGACAACCTGGGGTGGGGTGGTTTGTAAAGCAAGGGTGAGCACACTTCAACGTACTCAGCAAATGTCCCATTTGGCTAAAGTGGACTAGCTATATGTGGAGTTAAGGTTAAGCAGTTGCTTTTAGTTGGTCAAGTTTTATTACTATAAGTAGAGCCATGTTTTAGTAATAACCCAGTTATTACCTAGAGGCACTCCCTCCAAGAGGAAATACCAGAGATCAGGATTATAATCACCATTGTTAATCATCATCATAAAAGTAACCATTGTTCTTCTAATTGAAGAGGATCCCAAGGCTGCTCATAACCGTGAGCATGGCTGATATACCAGTTTCTAACACTCTGCAGAGGTTGCACACTTTACCCACAAGCCGTGATTCCCATTCTGCTTGGGGTTCTAGCCTCCCCCATTGATCACTACCAAGGTGACCTAGCAGGGTCTCACTACGTAGCCTTTACAAAGATTTCCCAGAGGTCATAACCGCCCGTTAGGTTTCTCCAGTTTGATAAACACAGTACATCTCCCCAAAGGAAGGGTGACTAACAAAAACAAAATCAAGAACCTCTACAACCAACCTCGGCAGAGCAAGTACTGTGCCCGGACCCCATTGACGGCCCAACGATGAAGCCAACTACTCCTCTGGTTCCTATAATTAATCAGCTAAGGGTGTCCCATTCCACCCTCATGGTTGCACTGTTATCCCGGGTTGTCACTCCCCAAATAGGTCCTTACGGAGAAGCACTCAGGAAAGAGCCTGAGCCCCCTAAAGTAATCACAAGGACCTCATCGGGATAACATCATCGTATCATAAAATATCACATCATGTTCATTAATTAAGTTTAAGCAATAGCATAAGCTAACCATGATTAACCCACAAAGGTAAACAAGGGTAAGGGAAATACAAACTAGTCAATCCTTAGGTTTCAATAAAGTAATGTGGGACAGTGAATTACAAAGTAAAGTAGGACATGATAGGTCTGAGGACACTTGCCTTCACCAGGTTGTTGCTCAGGGAGGTTTCCAACAACACACTCAGGAATCTCGGACTGCTTGATGTCTAAATAAAGCGAGCATGCATTCAATACATTTGGAAAGTACAAATGAACATCACACCAAACATGTACAGACATTAGAACACATCTTAAAAGGACATAATAGTACATAAGGGATAAAAGATTCAAAGTATAACATAAACTATAACCTACATTAACTTTATTTGAAAGTAGATTACTGTTTCTTCTATGTGTTATTTACAAGTACAAAATCATAGATCAATTTATTTTATGGTGACCTAAGATTTAGAACAGAGATGAACATGTGTAATGCATATTATTAATCTCACAAGCTCAAACAAGTTAAAATTTCTAAGGTTCTCCTTTTATTTATTTTATTAAATAAATAAAACATACATCTACATCAGTTCATATTTAATCCTAAAAGTTAGAGTGTGCAGACAGTGAGTGAACCTATTTTATTTAAACAGAGCATAATTCTATGAATATTTTGCAATTTGAATCACTAAATTTGGAGTTCATATGCAAAAGTTATGAAATAAACAAGTTTGGGAATTTTAAAATATGAAATTAGGGTTAGTTCTGTGATTATTTAAAAGTCCAGGGCTCTAATTAAAACAAACTAGGGACCTATGCGCTAAAACAGAGGACATCGGGTTGATTTCCTAAAACCAGGGGATTTTTTAAGCAAAACAGCCACGCGACGAAGGGATATCGGGTGAATCTAATCGTTGGATTAGAACTGACGGCTGAGATTAGATCTGCGACTGAGGGCGCGCGCGGGGGCGGGCAAGCGCTGACAGGTGGGACAGGGAGTGTCAGCGACAGAGGGGGAGAGCGCACTTACCGAGCGGGTCTAGCGCCAGAGGGGAAACAGACGGCTACAGGGGTCCGAGGGAGTCCGAGTGGGTCCGAAGGGGGTCCGAACGGGTCCGAGCGGGTCCGAGCCGTTCGATCAAGATCGGACGGGGAAATCAGACCGGGAATGATGAGCGGCTGCGATTGGCACTTACAGGCGGGCTAGGGCGTGTCAGGTGCGCGTGCGCGAAGAGGTATCCCGCGGTCCGAGCCGTTCGATCTAAATCGGACGAAGGGAAATCAGACTGAGGGAAAATAGATGGCTGTGGGAGGCGTCGCTCCTCTCCACGTCGGTGAGGTCGCCGGAGTTGAGACAGGCGCAAGCTAGGATGGCTCCGGGGTCGCCGGTGTTGGGCAGAGGGGAAGAGGGCGCCACGGCGAACTCAATGGCCGCGAAGTGGCCACGAATCCACGGGCAGAGAGGGGAGAACAGCGGTGAGAGAGTCTTGGGCGGGCCGAAGAAAATCCAGTGAGTGATTTCGGCCACGGGGGGAGGGGACTTAGGGCGCGCTAAGGCCTTGGCTAACTTCAGCAGAGGCAGGGGTGACACAGGGAACTACTCCGGTGAACTAGACCAGGGAACTACCTCGTCTCACCAGAGGCCTTGGCCATGGCTAACTTCAGCAGAGGCAAGGGTGACACAGGGAACTACCTCGTCTCCCGCTCGTGGTTGGCCTTGGGCGAGTCGTGACTGTGTCACTCGCTCGGGGTTGGCTTCGGGTGAGTCGTGACTATGTCTCCTGCCCGGGGTTGGCTCGGGCTAGTCATTACTGCGTCTCCCACCAAAAGTTGGCCTTGGGCGAGCCGTGACCGCATCTCCCACTGCTCTCGGGGCGAGTCATGACTGTGTCTCCTTCCCGCGGTGGCCTCGGGCGAGTCGTGATTGTGTCTCCCGCTCGGGTCCTTGCAGAGTTGATCAGTGAAGTTGAGCACCTTCCGGAGCATCACCCGAGAAGCTCTAGGGCGAGTTGGAAATGTGCTGCTTGTTCAGGGTTGGCCTCAGGCGAGTCATGACTGTGTCTCCTGCTCGAGCCTTACAGAGTTGGTCGGTGAAGTTGAGCACCTTCCGGAGCCCGAGAAGTACTCGGGTGAGTCGGAAATGCGTTGCTTGTCTAGTGTTGGCCACTGGCGAGCCGTGACAGCGTATCCCACCCGAGGTTGGCCTCGAGCAATTTGTGACTGCGTCTCCCGCCCGGGCTGGCCTAGCTTCCGGTGAGTCATGACTGCGTCTCCCATCCGGTGTTGGCCTCGGGCGAGTCTTGACTACTTCTACCTCCCAGGGTTGGCTTAGGGCGAGTCGTGACTACCTCTCTCGCCCGAGGTTGGCCTAGAGCAAGTCATGACTACGTCTCCCGCTCAGGGTTGCCCTCGGGCGAGTCGTGACTACGTCTTTTGCTCAGGGGGCCTTGGACGAGTCGTGACTGCATCTGCCACTCGGGGCCTTGCAAAGTTGGTCGACGGAGTTGGGCACCTTCTAGAGCATCTCTCGAGATGCCCTCGGGTGAGTTGGAAATGCATTGCTTGTCCGGAGTTGGCCTCGGGCGAGCCGTGACTACGTCTCCCGCCCGAGGTTGGCCTCGAGCGAGTCGTGACTGCGTCTCTCGCCTGGGGCTGGCCTTGAGCGAGTCGTGACTACGTCTCCCACCTAGGGTTAGCCTCGAGCGAGTCAAGACTACATCTCCCACTAGGAGATTCGTGACTTCGTCTCTCGTCGGGGGTTGGCCTCGGGCGAGTCGTGACTTCGTCTCTTACCTGGGGTTGGCCTCAGGCGAGTCGTGATTGTGTCTCCCGCCCGAGGGTGGCCTCGGACGAGTCGTGACTACATCTCCCGCCCATGGCCTTGTAGAGTTGGTCAGCAGAATTGGGCACCTTCTGAAACATTGCTCGAGATGCCCTCGGGCGAATCAGAAATGTGTTGCTTGTCTGGTCTAGCGAGCCGTGACTGCGTCTCTCGCCCGAGTTTGGCCCCAGGCGAGTCATGCCTCTATCTCCTGCCCGAGTTAGCCTCGTCCGAGTCGTGACTGCGTATCCCACCTAGGGTTGGCCTCGAGTGAGTCGTGACTGTGTATCCCGCCCGGGGTTGGCCTTGGACGAGTCGTGGCTGCATCTCTCGCCCAGGGTTGGCCTCGGGCGAGTCGTGGCTGCATCTCCTGCCTGGGGTTGGCCTTGGGCGAGTCATGACTGCATCTCTAGTCGGACATGTCGTGCCTGCATCTCTCGCCTGGGGTTGGCCTCGAGCGAGTTTTCTAGGTTGGGTGTTTTCCAATCAGTATGTTTTGAACCACCAGGTTTTGTAGGCAAACTTGAAAGATGGATAAGGGAAGATTAGTAGTACTTCCAAAAATAGAGAAGTTTAGTAGTAATATTAAATTAACTCAAACAAATAATCAGTTTGAGTATCAACGATAGTCTTACATTGTTGGTTGGTATTGGTACTGCTTGTTCGTCGGCGCGGTGCAAGCACTAGGGTGCTAGATCCGGCGACCAGTGGAGGAAGTCTGGACGCCTGCTGCCTGCTCCTTGCAGTGCTATCTTGCATTGGTACTGCAATATGGAACACCACCATTAGCACTGTCATACTACCTGAAGAAAACATAAAGGAGCAGAGAGGATCTGAGGAGCATAGCATAGAGGGGAGCTTCGAGCAGGCATACTGTCGGTACCCTGAATCAGGGGTACCCTCTTCTACAGTATGAAGGCGCTGTACATGTACAATGTCTCCAGGTCACACGGAGAACGGCACCCGTCCCCACCACATGGGCATGTCTAAAGGCACCACGTGGCAAGGGAAGGTAATACATCTCAAGATGCATCATTGGGTCCGGACCCCCACAGTAGGGCACCGAACCCGTGTGCATACAAGTCCGGGGCCCATGTAGCCGCTCAGCCTGGTCCCGTACCGTGGGCCTGCACACTCCACCACCCTGCGACAAGTGTCCTAGTATCTAGAACCGCGACCGAAGGGGTCCGGACACGCAACTTGGCCACCCAGACTGAAACCTGCGGGTCCCGAGCTTGCATCAAAGGATGGGGTCTGGAGCCCATGCAGCCACCCGACCAGAGATTAGGGCGGGTGCACTCCACCACCCGGCCGGAGATTTGCTCTTCGACACATACCTTCACGGGGTGACTTACCGTCACATCTGGTCGCCGAGCTAAGCCTCCACTGTGAGAGCGGAAGAGGCTACGTGTGGCTACCTTACGTCCTTAAGCCTAGGCACCTAAAGTATCCTCCATCGCAGGACATAGGAACCGATGTGGGAAGGTCGTGCTGGGGGAACCCGTGCCGCCGAACAAAGGCAGGACGAGCGAAACTATCAACGCGGAGTTCTTGGGGGAGGGTGACATCGAGGTTTCCGATGGGGATGAAGGTCGAGAGGACAAGCGGCGTCGACGGAAGGGGTGGAGGGGTGGTACCTTGCGGGCATCGCAGAGGGGGTGAGAGGGAGGGAATCACGGCACACCCTGGTGATCAGCGGGGGCACGGAGCTCCAGCCCACATAATGGTGGCAGCTCACCATGCGCTACCCGAAGTCCCGCTGGCGAGGCGTATGCGGTTCCCATATCTCATCACGGTAGGCGAATTTTTTGCATTTTGGTCCTTTTTCAGGGAAAAAATTATGTTTGGATCCTAAAAAATTTAATGTCATTTTTGGACCCTTTGATCGGCACCATAGCCTCTACGCCATAGGCTATGGCGCCGAGGTATCTAGTGCGCTGGCACAAGCCAGACATCGTGGTGCCGACGTGGCACCGAGCTCGGCGCCACAAACCTTGGCGCTGAGCTCGGTTGTATCTCGCAGCAAGAGGTAGGTAGTAATTCGTGGCGGCTGGGGCGCGACGCAGAGCTCGTGCCCGACCCCTCCCAGTCCTAGCAGCCATCGGATCCCTGCCCAGCGCGCGCACCGATCAGTTAGACACACTCATCACGTGCGCCAGAGACCATAGGGGGCAGCAAAAGGACAAACGCTGGGCCTGGCCGCCTAGGCTGGCGCAGAGCGAGGACTGCGGCCGCGTAATACAGGTGCCCTGCGCTGCGCTCGCCACCACGCCTGGTGCACGGATTCTGTTCTGATCTCCTCACTCTTGCCCAGCTCGCTAACATTTTCGGCATTTTCAGAGCCCAGGTTCACTCGCTGGCGCTGACAGCACTCTCTTTTACTGCTGTTCAAGTTAAGTGCATGATCCACCCAGGGCCGTCCCTGTGCGGGTGCCCAAGGTGCGGCCGCACCGGGCCCCCAAAATCAGAGGGCCCCCTGGCCACTGGACGCTAGCATTTTTTCCTGTTAAATCTATCTATTCTAGACACAAATACGCAAAGAGCGATGCGCTATCAATCAGTCTCGTTTAAATTGTTAAACTAATGTCTCAATTGCTTATCGAATACTCTATCCGTTTCAAAATAATATTTGTTTATCTCTTGATTTTTATGTTTATATTCAACTAGATGATGATGAATCCACTAAAGAAACAAAACAAAATTTATTTTGATATAGATAGAGTATTATTTACTATACACATGATGGTTGCATCGGCAGAGAGAAGCTTTTTAAAATTGAAATATTTTTAAGCTATTTATGATCAACAATAACTTAAGAGAGGTTAAATGGCTTGACGATTCTATATATGCAAAAAAATTGTTGGATGAAATTGATCTCAATGATATAAGCGATGACTTTGTATCACAAAATGTTAGAAGATATTTTTAATGATATCAGATGAGAAGTAAGTGTTTTTGGCTATATTTTACATTTGTTATCTTATAAACATCAAAACAGTGTATAATAGTTTTTATACGTCAAATATTCGATATTGTATGTATAATTATATATATTTGTGTATGGATAGACCCTCTATATCAGATTTCGCACTTGGCCCCTGAAAAGTCAGGAACGGCCTGGATCCACCACCCGGAGTTGAGGCACTAGAGTGGCAGCGAGCACCAGAGTAGTGGACCGCGGTCAAATCCGCACTGCACGAGGCGCCGGGGTTCACTCCCTGTCCCTGCTAGTATGAGTTGTGGCGCCGCGCGCTGCCCATGGCCCCAGGCGGCCATGCCATGCTGCGCTCGTAGCAGCACTGTAGTATGAGGACAAAAACTTCTTTTCTTTTCTTTTTCTCCTCACACCGGACCTGCCAGAGCATAAAAAGATCAACAAATGTGCTGGTAGCCTAGTACAGTGGACTACTACAAAGGTTGATCTTTTTCTTCCCCGTATGTAGAGATGGCCAAACGGGCCGCCCGGCCCGGCCTGGCCCGGGCCCGGTGAAACCCGGCTCGTTTTGGGCCCGACCCGCCAGGCACGGTTAGGAAACCGGGCCGGGCCTGCTGAGCCCGTGGGCTTGATTCTCTGTCCGAGCCTGGCCCGCAGCGGGCCTAAACGGGCCGGGCTGACCCGTTTAGCACGAAAAAAGCGGGCCAAAAGCGGGCTAAGTGGGCCGAAAAAGCACATTTTAGTGCAAAAAAAGCGGGCTTAACGTGTTTATAGGTAAACGGGCCGTGCCGGGCTAGCCCATCGTGCCTAATTTTCTGTCCGAGCCCGGCCCGCTTATTCGTACCGGGCCGGCCCGGGCCCGCATAGAACCGGGCCGTGCCAGGTTCGGACCGGGCCCAAAAAGCGAGCTTCGTGCCGGGCTCGCGGGCCTCGTGCTTATTGGCCATCTATACTCGTATGATCCTTTCCCTGCCCCTCGCTTGGAGGTACACCCAGTACTAGTGGCTGCACTGCACCAAGCGTCAGCCGGCAGTCCTTAGTCCGCAGGCAGTCGATTTGATTCACGGCAGCGCTTGGGAAGCCACAGCTGCTGGCAGGATGCGTGAGGCTAAGACTTGTCTTCAACGCAGCCCTCCCCCTCCCCTAACACTGTAGCCGATATAGGGGTTACAGTACGCCCCCTTTCCCTTCACCGGCGTCCTCCTCCTCCTCTCCCTTTCCGATTCTTTCTCTCTCACGCTAAATGGAGGGCCACGCTACGCCGCATTCCTCCCCGCAGCCGCTTCTTTCACCCACACGCCCGCGGGTTCGGAAAACTCCGAAGACAGTCTTCGAGGCGAACCAAGTGCGACGGTCGGCCCGCCGGAGAAGGTACCCGTCGCGCCGCCCTCTCCCTTGATTCGATCTTCTTGCTCCGGGCCGCACGCACCGACACGCTGGAGCCGCCGCAGCAAGAGGCGGTGAAACCATCGCCGACCAACGGTCGCATCCGCTACCGTACGCCCTCGGCGACCGATCTGCTCCCCGCTGACGATGTCGCGGCGGATGCCACGGCAGCCACAGCGGTGGCCGCGAGGATCCGCCGCTACTCGAGCGCCGGAGCACGGCAGCAGCAGCAAACGGAGGCGGTGGCCGACCACGTGCACCGGTACCGTCGGGTGCTGATGGTGTTGCTCTCGCCGGTACTCCTCATCTCGTTCGTGCTCCTTCTCATGCCGCGCACGCCGGCCACCGCCTCAGGGGGTGTGCTCCTCACCGTTGGTGGTCGGAGGTGGGGACCCCGGGCCGTCAAGGACGGACTGAACAAGTATGTCGTCATATTTGACGCCGGCAGCTCTGGGAGCCGCATGCACATGTATTGCTTCGACGAAAACCTGGATCTAGCTAGTGCCCATAGGGAAGGAGATTGAGCTGTTCAAACAGGTGAATGGTTTAGGCTTTCCTCTTGTCCATTTAGTTTGAGTTGTACCTGCTGTGGTGTGGTGCGTTTGTTGGCTGGATATGTTCATTTTGTGGTCGGATGCAGAGGTATCCTGGAGTGGCCATAGCCCATAATGAGATTATTGATGCATCCTGTTTGGTCTTCTACTATATCAAGCCAAACTAATAGCACTGCAAATTCAGTAACACTAATTGATGTTTGGTCTTCTACTATATCATGATAAATTAGTGTTGTTAATTCAAACGTGAAATCAGTTGATTTTTACCTAGAGATGACAACTTTAGTGATATTACAGCTTTGGTGTGTTTGTAATCAGGAACATTTTTTAACTATGTAGAATACATGTCAGAATGTGACACCATACAGCTAATTCTTAGGGAATACCAGAAGTAGAAGATTAAGAAGAACATTTTCGGTATGGATTTGGACCAAAATGCCGTTTCGAGATTTCTATGGAAATCTACTTGAATTTTGGAAAATTTTACTGAAAGTTAAGTTGAAAACTAGCTTGAAACTTCTTGAAGAGTTGTCCGTTAGTGGTAGGAAACTGGATTTGTGATTCTTAGCTGTTTGGAGTCTTGGAGATAAAGAAATTAAATATTCTGCCCCTCAGGAATCTATCATGTTATGGGTGCTAGAGCAAGAAAATTGGACGTTAAAACAAATATTACGAAGTTTGCTAATTATACTAATTGCGAAGTTTGCTAATTATACTAATTATGAAATTTGCTAATTACGAAGTTTGCTAATTACTAAGTTTGCTAATTCATAGAGCAAATAAAAATAAAACAAATATTGGATGGTAGTTGAGTTAGTTAATGATGAAAGTATAAAATATTGGTGTGGTGGGGTATAGAGGTTTGATATAGGGGGAACCGCTGTAGAGTGTGGAGATATAGGGGGAAAAAGAATGCTGACGTGGCACGTGAGTGGGATATCGGAGGAGAAATTTAGGGGGAACCGCTGAACACAGTCTAAGGCTGAGCCAGCTGCAGCTTGCTTGACGATCGAAGAGCCAGCTGCTGGCAGGCTGCGTGAGCTAGCTTACTCTGGGTACGGTCACTTGTGTCGTCTGATGTGACACGATTGATCCCTGAAGTGTGTGTGATGTGGTACTACACTACTGCGTCTGCTGCTTTTATTTTCATCTTTTGGCCTTGTTCTCGAGCACACGCTTCTCGATAAAGCGTAACCGCGACATTGGACGAGTGGCTAGCTCATCAGAATACGTGCACAGATTTACAACTGAGCTCAGCGCCAAGATCTGTGCCAGTGCCGCAGTTATCTCGGCGCCATAGCTTATGACGCCGAGCTGTGTTACCTCGGCACCGTAGGCTATGGCGCCGAGCAAAGGGTCCAAAAACGACATTAAATTTTTCTATGGTCTAAACGTGACATTTTTCCTGAAAAAGAACCAAAATGCAAAATCCGGGGGTGGGGGGGTGGGGAGCGAGGTTCCGGACGGTATGGATGGCGTGGTGGGTATCGGCGGACAACGGTTGTGGGACGGGGAACACGGGGCGGGGGCATGCGGACGTCGGTGGGGTCAGGCGAGGGCATGAGGCAGGGTGTATAACGAACATGATTCTTTTTCCAGGTAGCATATAGTCAAAATTGGCTACCTGACTTTAGAAATTGTATTGTCTTCAGGATATCATTGAGGAATAACGCTATCTGGCCAAAAGCTGAACAACCTTCCCCAAACTGCAGTTTATCATTGAAGAAATTGTATTGTCTTTAGGTATCACACATATGCTTTCAACAGAATTAGAATATATGTAATTAATTATTTTAAAAAATAATTATAAAATTTAAATTTTCAGAATATTAGAACTTCATTAAACTTTTGGCACAGTATGACTTATATAATTCACTGAGCTTTTTATTTCCATTTTTTGTGAATATGTGTTTCGGTTGTGATGCTTACTCATGGTATGCGAGCTTACTGTCATATGGTTTGTGTACTCTTCCTAGTAACTGTCGGCATATGTTCTTAGAAAGAAAGGGGGGGCAGTTGATTCTAGTAACTAGTTTAGTTACTTACTAAACCTAAATTAATGTCAGTTGCTGCAAGTTATAGATGCTTTAATCATTTGTTCTATTACATTGTTCCGAACCTCTGGTTTCTTTATGTTTAATCTCACTAGAAGTTTTTTGTTCTATTTTTTCTAGCCTTGATAAGCTTTTATGTTATTTTTGGTTCACCTAGTCCACTATTTTAAGGCATGATTATGTTGTGTTTCTCTGTTGTAAAATATCAAGAAAATATGGGGTCTATTTTCTCATGTTTCTTTTTTTCAAAGTCATGGTCATGTGCACACCCTATCTACGTTTTCTTCGTTACTACTGGTTATTTCTCTGTTGGCTTCATTTGAACAATGTCTATGTAGTTGTAGAGTTCAACTCTATTTATTTCTTGTTTTTGTTATTTGTATGTGTGATAAAATTTATAAAGTACGCACTACCACACACTGCATGGACATCTTATATTCTACATATTATTTGTGTGTGTCATAAAGGTATACAACAAATATGCCTCAACTATGAAGTGTCATCGGGAAATATGCCTCAACTCTAGTGCTTACATTTCAAATAGAAAATATAAACTATTATATTTGTAGATGTATTTTAACAAAAACCAATTATATTTCTAGATTGTCCCTACACCGGTTCGTCGAGTTGGAGAAGACGAACTTCCACCGTCTTGGGATCCAATACCCTCTCCTTTAGGTACTTGTTATATCATTAATGTTCTTTATTACATTCTTCTTCGCTTATGTTGGTGTTTATTTTCTACAATGAATTTTTTAGTTAGCAATGGATGTGGCATTATGTGATCGCCTTAGGAAGAGGAGAGATGAGGATGATGATATGATATGATGTTTTCCCTATTCTACATATATTGGGTTCTAGTTCCAACACAGTAAGGGAAATAAAGCAAGGCATACATCAATATTAAGTGGCAAAGAACATGTTCAAGAGTTGCTTCAAGGTCATGTCAATAATTGTAGGGTAGCGTTTAGGATGGAGCCTAAAATTTTCAAATCATTGGTGAATAATCTTAGAAGGGAGAGGCTGGTTTGAGATACCAAGATTAAGGTCGAGGAAAAGCTAGCATTCTTCTTATATATGCTCAGCCATAATGACTCATTTGAAGACCTAACAGAATAATTTGGGCATAGTGGTGATACATATCATCATCACATCAAGCATTTCTTTGACCTAGTTGTTCTTGCCCTATCCAAGCAATTCTTGAAGCCACCAAATCCTAATCATGTCCATCAACAAATTGAAAGGAATCCTAGGTTTTTATCCCTATTTCAAGGAGATTACATGGACTATTCCACTTTATGTCAATAGTTGTTCTTTTCCTTCAAATGTTTAGAAAATCAGGTGTAGTTTTTTCTTAGGGCTGCAATGAATAGTGGCTTCCAAGTACCCCAGGGAAGTTTTATTTAGTAGATGGTGGTTATGCCAACACACCATCTTTCCTTGCCCCATATCGTGGAGTCTGGTATCATTTGAAGTAATATGGGTAGGTCGCCGAAGACCACAAAACTACAAGGAGATCGTCAATCATCGTCATGCAGTGTTGAGGAATCATGTTGAGAGGGCCTTGGGAGTTATAAAGAAATGCTTCCCCATCCTTAAGGTTGCCACGTTTCACAAAATAGAAAACCATGTGAGGATATCGGTAGCAACTGCCGTGTTACACAACATCATTCGATCTCTCAAAGGAGATGAACAATGGTTAGAAGATTAGACAAAATTTTCAAGGCAATGTGGTTGATCTTCCAGATGGAGATCAAATCAATTATCTAGGCAATGATCAAGACAACAATCTCATAGACACAATTGCACAACAAATGTGGATTGATTTCCAACAACATAGAAACAATTAGTGATGCATTACAATATGTTTAAATATTATTGGGATTACGATAAGTTATGATGTGTAATGAGTATTGTTCTTGTTTGGAAATGTAATTTGTACTAGTCATCATGCTTTAATGTTATTCGAATATGCTTTCAGTTCAATACTCTCTAAAATTTACTGTTGTTCATAATTATGCTTTCATGTTCTAATTATGTTCATGTTATAAGTTAACATGCTTGGAAGGGGGTCTCCAAGATTAAACATGCTTTGGAAGGGGGGTCTTTGAGATTTGACATGCTCTTATCTAAAGGCGCACAAAAGAAAAAATCTCATATATACTGCTTCAAAGACACATGAAGGCTCTCTGAAAGGTATACATGTTGGTTCTTTCTGATTTGTTTTAGTTCTTTTTTATTAGTTGTAGTTCTTTCTTATGTTGCTTATGTGCCGATTTGCAGGGAAAACAAGAGCAAATTGGAATTCTATGTTAGAGAAGACCCTTGTTGACATGTTACATGAACAAAATACACCTGAATATAAGGGTAACAATGGTTGGACACCCAATGCGTGTAACAAGAATGCTAAGAATTTCAAGAGAGAGAAAGATGTGCAGGTTTCTCAAAAGTTCAAAACCAAGAAAAGGAAAAAGAGTTAAAGAGAGATTACAGGATGTTGGAAGATGTAAAGAAACAAAGCGGAGTTTCTTGGGATGAGAGAAGGTGTATGATTCAAGTTGATCCTCCAATATGGGACAACATAATCAAAGTAAATTTCTTTCTGTAGTAGTATGTTTTCGAGCATCATGCAGATTAAAAATCACATGCATTTAAAGCATAGTTTGCAGTAACCATTTCACTTCCATTACATCTTGTGCAACATTGTAGTTCATCAATAGTAGTAATGGACCTAGTGCTAAGCTTATATGTTAATCCATTAACAGAAGGAGCAGTCAGAATATTTGGTTACTTCACAACATTAGAGGTACAAGCAACAATGTGCAGAACATGTGGTTCATTAGCAACACTACTATTTTTGAAGAAGGGAAAGTCAGCATCAAATGGAACGTAACAATTTGATTATTTACATTATCTCATTCTTCTTCGTTAAAGGCAGCTCCATATTGTTCCTCAATCTTTGTTCCACGACCACTCTTTAAGATTTTGCATAATAAATAAGAATCCTGCATAATCAACACATATTGTTTCATATAATAACTGAAGCAATGAATAAAATAAGATAACTGAAAGGGAAATGGGCTCAACCATTTCCTATAATCGATTTTGGTGGTTGACGTCCATCACAAACCACGTGGGCTAACTAGTTTGCCTAGATGTCATTTATCTCAGGTGCATAAGGTTCAACACAAACCAAGAAAGAAATTCAGTTGGGGACACAAACAATTTTGGAGCAAAGGACTTGAGAGAGTGCTGCCTGTGACACCAGACAGTGTCCGGTGTGCACCGGAAAGTGTCCGGTGCACCAAGCCCGCGCGCGAGCGAACATGCCACTCTCAGGTTTCTGTCGGGCGCGCTCTGCTATAATTTAACAGACTGTCCGGTGTGCACCGGACATGTCCGATGAGCCAGCGGAGCAACGATCACTGCGCGTCAACGGTCGACTGCAAAAGTGTACAGTGATGAACAGTGCGCAGCAGAAGTCAGAGGTCACCGGACATGTCCGGTGTGGCACCGGACTGTCCGATGCAACCATCCCAACGGTCAATCGCTCCAAACCCCAACGGGCGTGCTGACGTGGCACGCGCCAGACAGTGAACAGTGACTGTCCGGTGCGCCACCGGACTATCCGGTGTGCCCATGGCCAGCAAATTCAGCCAACGACTAGGAAGTGGTTGGAGGCTATAAATACCCCCAACCACCTCCTTCGATGGATCCATGTTTTCTGAACTCCATATTCATTGCAAGAGCAATGTCCAAGACTCCAAGCCACAATCAAAGCATTCAATCCACTCCAAGTTCCCAAAATCAACACTAGTGCTTAGAGACTTGTGAGAGGATCATTTGTGTTCTTTTGTTGCTCTTGTTGCTTGGATTGCTTTCTCCTTCCCCATTCTTATTCTCATAAGTGCTTTGTAAATCTAGCAAGAGACACCTAAGTGTGTGGTGATCCTTGCGGGGTCTTAGTGACCCAAGTGATTAAGGAGAAGGCTCATCCGGTCTAAGTGACCGTTTGTGAGAGGGAAAGGGTTGGAGTAGACCCGGCCTTTGTGGCCTCCTCAACGGGGACTAGGTTCTTTGGAACCGAACCACGGTAAAACAAATCACCGTGTTCACTTGCTTTGATCTTCGCTTGATTTGTTTGCTCTCTTTCCTCTCTCTAAAGTTTTTTTGCTAATATTGATTTGAGTTTGCTCCCAAACGTCATCCCATCAATCGAGCAACTCTTAGCAAGAGAAACAATCTTCCGCACTCGAATTTAATTCTAACGTTAACCCCGGCCTTAGTGCGTGTTTAAGTTTATAAATTTTAGGTTTCGCCTATTCACCCCCCTCTATGCGACTTTCAATAACTAATTATGACAACACTTCTAGTAAGGATATGTGCCAGCAGTGCATAAACATTATGTACACTACAGGAAACTAGTTAAAGAACGTGGGTGACAAACCATCAAACTTAATGTAATAAGCCGTCGAACTTATCGTAAGAACGTGGGTTTACCGACGAATATAGCCGACGACGATTTTTGGACGAACTTAGAGAAGTAAGTTCGACGGCCCCGACGAACTTAACATTAAGAACATGGGTACCGTCGAACTTAACATTAAGAACGTGGGTACCGTCGAACTTAACATTAAGAACGTGCGTTTTTAAGTTCGACGGGGCCGTCGATTTTTTTTCCGATAAGTTCGACGGCACCCACGTTCTTACGGTTAAGTTCGATGGGGCCACATGGCCGTTGAACTTATGTGTCCAACGTGGGTCTGCGAGGGCTGCACATTAAGTTCGACGGTACCCACGTTCTTAATGTTAAGAATGTGGGTAACCCTTTTCCAGAAAAAAAATAAAAAATACAGAAATAAAAAATTAGACACACATAATATCACATGCAACACAGAATATCACATACACTACAGATTTCAAACACATTGATATATGTTCACATCACAAATTCACACAAGTCCAAATATATAAGTTCACAAATTCAAATAAGTCCAAATACATAAGTTCACAAATTCACACAAGTTCACATCCATAGTTCACATTTTTAGTTCACAAGTTCAAACATTATCTCCATCGCTCTCGATCAGGACATTGGATTGTTGTTCGAAAGCTCATTCAAATTCCCAGACTTGGTGACTTGCTTAGCACTGTCCATTACTTGTCGCAATGTAAGCTGAAAGGAAAAGCTAATTAGTTGGAATAAATCTTTAATAACTTTGTAACTAACTAAATGTACTAGTTTTGTAAACTGAAGTCCTAGTCTAAGGGACTGGAAAAAATAACTAAAACATTTGGTCGGACTGAAGATTCAATAGTTGACAGCATGTACTAAACTAAATCAGCTTGCCATTTGTGTTTAGGAAAGAAATACTGAATATGCTGCCGTCAGAACACATTTTAAGGTCTGCCAGATATATCCCACAACATGGAATGATAGATCCGTTATTCCTCCCGCAACTGCAGAGATTATCTGCACAAACATATCAACGGCTCAGGTGTTGAAGGGTCAACACATAATTATTGCAAGTCAAAATTTCACAGTGATTAGATATTTGGGAGTGAGCATGTCAATCGGGCAATCAACTAGTAGCATGTGTACTAAAAATTATTTGGCAGCAAACACTTGTGATGGAAATCAACTCCTTGTTCCTCATGCTTTACTAACATAGGAATATGACATACCATCAACATAAGAGCAACCCAAACTTGAGTACCATGCTGCTTCTTGAAAAAATAAGTTTCCCCAGAAGCAGTCAGGACATTGGCGACATTCTTCAATATAGTCAGCATGGCAACATTAATGTACTTCAAACTGAAAAGTAAAGAAAATATTTAGGAATAAAGTAAATAAGTTTATAAAAGGCTTCCAATTTCAGTCCGAACATCCTTGCTACAAAAATACAAGGTTGAGTGAGAAACTGAGAATCGTTCACAACTAATATGGAAAATATTAATAGAAAATGTTCAACAAAACGACCAAAAAAGTTCAGGTTCATCTTTGTACAAGGCACTAAATGACCCTAAAAAGAGCAGATTCATGAAACAAGCAACACAATTTTCAAAATTTAAAATCAAACAGCTGCCAGCCAAATTAAATACATCGGTATTTTTTAAAAAGAGAAATAGCCTAACCATTTTAACCCAGAATATATCAAACTTCAATACTGATTCTCAAAACCATCATTAGTACTTATGTAATCAGTATTTGTAGACTGGAAGGTGAGAAAATACTAGATTTGCATTCATGTTTATTATCCTAAGCACATTATGAGTCTAAAATGGAAAAGACAAAATGTCTCCTGAAGAAATTAATCATATTTAACCGCTAGAAAAGAAGCTAGGAAGAACTTCTCTACTTGATACACCAAACTGATGCTGAAGTACATACCTAAACATGCAGAACTCTCCCTTTCTTTTGGGAGCCTGATTCTGAATCTTTGGGAGCCTGAGTGACTGTGCAGAACTCTCCCTTTCTTTTGAGGCCTTACCATCTTCCAAGTCATTGTCATCAACAAAGAAGGACCTTGTCGATGATCTAGAGAACATGAAACTCCATTATTATCCAGAAACATAGCAGATGGTGTTAGCTTGAATAGGAGTTGCTGCGGAGACATTTCATTACATAGACAGGATAATGTCTGTGAATGTCTTTTTTCAGTGGATTATTTGTGGAGACATAGAAGTTCTAAGTTTCTAAGTTTTAACTAATTATCTTTTGGGTTTCTCCAATGCCCCATTGTTCTGTCTTCTTCCTCAATGAAATTTCCGATAATAAAAAATAATTTCTCATTTTATTGGAAAATTGTGCATTCATTTAGTAAACATGCAAATCAAAAATCATAGGTTCCTTGCCCGCTCGATTTCAGCATTTCTTAAGGTTCATGCAGTCTCGTGAGAGATTGATTATATATGAACACGACATGCCCGCATTTTGGAATCTCACTTCCTTTGAATGTGAAAAGGAAGTGGAGAGCAACGCCGCCGTTAGTATGTAAGGAAATATGGAATGCATTGTATTTAGTTGAATAATTTATAAATTGCAATATTTTTCTACCAACAAGGCGTCCCAACAAGTGTTTCCAAGTGGTGCTGCTGTATTTCTGAATTTTCATATTGGAAACCGTAACTGAAACTGAATTTCAGTGTTTTGATAGCAGTTTTGAAGCCTATTTGTGGCCATTCTATAAGGTTTTGAGCTGTGGTGTTTGTATAATAAGTGAAGACCATATAATGTGGAACAACTTTCTTATAGGGTGGTGGACCTGATCCCATACAAAAAGTGCAGAAATAGCTACTCAAAGTGGACTGTCAAGTTGGCTTTAACTGTAGTTGGTTCAGTTAGCTGAAACTGAAATTCAGCAAGTTGTCCAGTTTGGAGCACTTTTGTGATTAATCCATTTTCTTTTGGACGAAAACTTCCATAGCAATGTTGGAGACCACAGTATAGTACACAAATTTCCTAGAGTGAGATAGACTTGGTGCTACACAAAAAGTGGAGTAGCAGGCTCCTAAAATGGATTGTTAGTGTGTTGGTGGCTGGATTTTGTTCAAAACTGAAAACCTGAAATTTCGTAAATGGAGCAATGTTTGGAGCCTTTAGTGACCAGATCATGGGGTTTTGGACTAAGGATCCTATAGCAAAATGGAAGACCATATCAAGGAAAACAAATTTGATGCAAAGAGTTGGCTTGCTACTGTATAGAATTGTGAGTAAAATGCCTTTTAGTATGATATGTCATACTTGGTTGTGCTATAGCTGTTTCAGTTGTCTGAAATTGGCAAATCAGTGTAAGTAGTTGATCTTCGAGCCCTGTAGCTTGGGATCCATACATCATTGCCCAAGGTTGCTATAGCAAATTTGAAGAGCTATGTATGGTGAACAAGTTTCTTATGGAGTATTGAGTCTGGTGCTGTGTAAAACCTGCACTAAAGTGCTCTCAAGTTTCTGCTACCAATATGTGGTTATTTCAGTTAACTGAAACTAAAATTCAGTGAACCGTGGTTGACTTTAGGGCATTATAACTTATGATCCATATGTTTTTGGTCCTGGGATATTATAATCAACCTGAAGATCTATAGTTGGAGAGCAAAGTTGCTCAGTTGAGTTTGGCCTGCCCTTGTCTAGAATGTGTGAAAAAAATACTGAACAAAGGAAGGTGCAGTCAATCAGAGAAGAGTTCAGACTTTAGAGATTGGTTCAATAAAGATCTAAAAAAAATCTGATGCCACTACGAGCAGCAGAGAGCGAGAAGACGGTGACACCGACGCGGAACAGCACTATCAGAAAGACAGGCACAAGGAGGGCTGTTGTTGACACTTACTCCCAGATTAGAGGAATGGAGGTCCCCCCTCCCCCTTTTTTTTGCTCCGTGCACCTCACACATCACATCCCAATGGCTTCATGCTCAGGAGAAAACCTAGAGAAATTCCGAACAGATGTAACAACAAAAAAACAATAATCTTTGATTTCTTTTGCTCACCCCACATGAATTGCTTGCAATAAGAGAAACAACACGCAAGAAAGATTTAAGCTAGCTGCTGAGAATGTTTACCTGGGCACCTGAAAGAAGCAGGAGGAGCTGTAGGGGGGCAGGTCGAGGGTGGTGGAAGACGCGGGTGCGAAAAGGGACAGTGAAGCCACATGGCGAGGGCTGCTGCTGCTACCGTTCCGAGCGGCTGCAGCGGTGACAGCATCAGCGTATGAGGCCTCCTCCTTGGTGGGGGACGCGAAGGGGCTGTCAAGCAAGACGAGCTCCACCTCCACCACGCTATAGCTGCTGCAGTTCAAACGAGCAAAGAAAGAAACACGTCAGTTGTGATAAGTGGCTATAGCCTCTATGGAGGCAAAGGTCGATTACGTTTTCTCACCATCTAAAAAAATTATTTTGATCAAGCAAATAATATTGCAAAGAATAATTAAATAAAGCATATTGCAATAGCTACTGCCCTGCCATCTTAAGAAAAACATCATGCTTCGAGCTCATAAACGATGCATATTCTGATTCGTGTATGAGGCAAAGAAATATCAGAGTTGTAAGTAGTTATTTAGATTTCTTACTGTCAACTCATAAGTGCTAGCATGTCAGATTATTATGACATAAGTAACTGCCTATCTTGTGAAACAGAAACTTTAGTGAAAATAACATAAAGGGGAAAACCTTGTCCTCTTCAGAAGTTGTGGTTGAATTCCATGGTAGCCGAAAGAATAAACAAAACCTGCAAAGAAAAATAGGCTATCCAACTATCAACATGGCAAACTTATTTAGATAATGCAGTAAAGGTAAATGGTTTTGTATAGGCACTAAAAAGGAAAAATATTAGCTGCAGAATTTACCTCACATGCTTACGATTTCCTTCGCGTTTCTTTCAACTTCTACAACTACAGAGATCAGGACAGACACTTGAGATCACAGAAAATTGAGATATGCACTTATCGTTGAATAATCTATGGTAGAAGGAGGAAACATGTGTTGGGATCTTTACATATTTTATCATATCGAATTCTGTACGATTTTGGTATATCCAAAAGTTGAATCTCATTCTCATAGCCACGGTGGGAGGCTATGTAATGCAAAATAATTTCACAACAGTTGTGATAAGTGTCTATAGCCTTTATGGAGGCAAAGGTCGATTACGTTTTCTCACCATCTAAAAAAATTATTTTGATCAAGCAAATAATATTGCAAAGAATAATTAAATAAAGCATATTGCCATAGCTACTGCCCTGCCATCTACTGGCCAAAGCTCCAGCTTGCACAACAGCACAAGCACGACAAAGGCAAACTAACACATTAGGCAATGACATTAAAATATCCAAGCCTGCTATTCAAGCTACATTGTAATGGTAAGCGACGATTAAAACTAAATTACATTGTAGAAATCAAAACAGAACAACATACTACTGCTTGACCCTTGATCCAATGAAAAGTGCTACATTAACCCTCCAGCTGATGTAAACCACTATTAGTGGAGTCACGTAACTACAAGTGTTAGTCTGTTGTTGCTGTTGATCCTAAAAGAACAAGGGAGCTTGAGTCATTTTTTTGCTACTGCTGGGCTACAAGATTGGGATGAAAATACAGCCGCTGGGGGCTGTTGGCGTTCGGTGAGGAGCCGCAGCTGGCCGCTTGGGCGAAGGGGCAGAGAGGGATCGTTGGGGCATGGAGGGGTCGAGTAGAAGCATGAGCGTGAGAGAGGGAGAGGGATGGGACCTTGATGTGTTGCATCATCGACGACCCTCTCCATGGCGATCCTCGACAGTGGTTGCTCCCCTTCGCCACCGCCTCTGCCAGGCTGCACCATGGGCACGACGCAGGAGAACAAATAGGTATTAGTGCTACAAGCCAAAACATCGGAAGAAACAACTGCCGCCACCTCACGAATAACACCGTCCACAAATCAGCTAGTCATCACACCATAAAGTTTGCGTGAATTTTGGATATATATACTTTCGGTGCGGTGCGGGTAATTTATTCAGTCAGTTTCAATATTACACGACCAAGGACTAATTGATGAGAATAACAAAAGCAGTGCACGTACGTACCACATCGGACTCGGTGCGGTGCGCCATGTTCATGACCTTGACGACGACGACCTCCCGTGCGGCAGGCACCGCGCTCGGCGGACGACGGCGGTGGCGTTGTCGCCGATGGGCTCGAGCAGCTCGTAGTCCGCCGCACGAATGGGGAACTCCCGCTTCCGGCCCCGTGGCGCCAGAGGCCCGCTCTTCTTCCCCTTCCACATGCTGCCGGCACCCCCCTCTGATCCCCCCGGCAGCGCCCCTATTAGGCCAGCCGAAGGCGTCAGCGGGAGGGCCGCAGGGTGGATCCACGGGTGGTCGACGCCGTGAGGCTTTAGGGCGGTGGGGGATCTCGAGCGAGGCTTTACGGCGCCCGAGAGGTCCAGCCCATGGAGGTGCAGCGCGGGCGGCCAGGCGGTGTGGGGCTGGCGAGCGGGCGGCGCGGCGCGCGAGCTGGCGCGTGGGGTGGAGGCGTGGGCTGGCAGCGGCGGGGTGCGCGAGCTGGCGGCCGGCAGCGGGCGCGAGCTGGTGGGAAGCGGGAAAGGAGAGGAGAGGAAGAGAGACGCGCAGGGTTAGGGATTTAGATTTTTGGGTTAAGTTCGACGGTGTCCACGTGGCCCACGTATTTAATTTAAGAACGTGGGTACCCACGTTTCTAATAGGTTAAGTTCGACAGTTTTGGCTAGTGCCCATGAACTTAATTTAAGAACCCACGTTCTTAAAAAAAACCCATGAACTTAACTAATGTAAGAACGTCGGTACCCACGTTCTTAACAAAACACACGAACATTTATCAGTTTCTTGTAGTGGTATTATATTTTTAATTCAAATACTAAATTAAAGTTTTTTTGTCTAATGCCAGTAGTACACAAACATTATTTTTTTTTGACAAGTCTTACTGGAAGTAAATGTGCCATGATCCATCTATGTTATAATTTTTGTATATATGATTTTCGGTTATGTTCTTCAATCTATGTGTCATGATCCATCTCTACTATACTAGTAATGCTAATAAGTAATATTGTTTATTTCTAATTAATAATTCTAATACACCTCATTTGTTGTTCTTTGCTTTAATTATTTTGTCAAGACTTCTTTTGATGTAAAAAATTAGACTTTTTTGATGAAAAAGAAGGCATCAATCTACTGCTTTTTTTTACTTTATTGTGTAGTCATTTTTAAGGGCTATTAAATTATGCAACAAATCTTTCATTTATTTAAAGCTCTAGGAGAGCTACATGATGGTTAGTTTCACCATGTCATATCTCTTTTACCAATATCTATGCTTATTTAATTTGTTGTATTAATTCTTGCACTAAAACTTCATTGTATAGATAATATTGCTAAAGGGACTTACAACTTCACTTTTACTCAACCAAATAGTCCAGATCTCACACAAATTGGGGCTGGAGATGTTCCTATCAACGTAGAAGATCATGAAGATGTGAGAGACCCTTTGGTAGACCACAAACAAAATGAAGCAGGAAACATAGTGTATGAAGTTGAAGGAGTGGATGTGAGTGTTGACAAGCAGAATGAAACAACAAAAATACTGGTAATATTCCAAGTAATGGAGAAAAAATGACCAAAAAGATAAAGAAGAATTCCAACATAGAAGTATTGGTGGGAGGTACCTAGACTTTAGAAACAAATAAGCTAAAGATGAAACGACACAATTGGCAAGAGAAAGGGAGGAAATATATAACACACCAAAATTCTATTTTTTTGATTGAACAAAAATTCTTTAAAGTTTTAAAATTTAAGCAGTCTTTGTAATAAATTTATAAATTAAAACTATTTTCTAAAAGTTAAATAAATGTTAAATATAATAATTTGGCTATGTGTTTGAATTATTTTCTTAAATAATTATTATGGTAAAACATCTTACATGAATTATTCTTACTAAGTTATATGTATTATTTGAAGCTTTTACTTAAATGAATAATTTAATTAATAAAAAAATGTTTTGTATTTATGTTGAGTTTTTGTTTGTTACAATTTATGCTTGAAATAGAAAATTTAACTTAGCTCTAAACTAGACTTGAATTTTAATAAGTTGTGACCAATCCAAAGGATGGCTTTCTGTCTCTCCTGAGATCACAAGTCTTTATCTTTATATAGGCACTATCAACTAGAGGCATGAATGGCTGGCTCTGTTGCCTATAATTAGAATAAAATGTGAACTAATATAATTTATCTATGTATAGTTGGTTGCTTTGTCTTGTTTGTTTGTACGCGACGTCCTTTAGGTAGAGTCGATACAAATTAGGATACCACAATAAGATATTTAAGAATATACTCCTTTCAAGTCACATGTAAAACCCAAAATTTAAATTTAAAATTTAAATAAAAAATATATTCTAAGATTTATTTAAATTAGAGGTCTAATATGATTAGTACTCAAGAGTATAAATATGACACCAATATTATGGGAATAAAAAAGACAGTTAGAGTCCTAAATAGATAGGATAGAATTCTAACAGATAAACAGAGTTGGATAATCATAGAACTAGGTTACCAGATTAGAACTATCATGTAATCGTCCACCTCCCTGCCTATATAAATACATGTCACCATAACACCTCAATCCATCAACCATACATTTCCTCTATAGCCTCGTAGCAGCCTGCCATCAACTAAGCTCGCATCCATAAGTCACAATGACCATCTCGTCAAAGTTCGACTTCCTCCTCAATTGCGCCCAAAAAATCTTGTTCTATCCATAACTCCTTCGGTTTAACTCTGATTTTAGTGGTTCTCGAACCCATGATTTCATAGAAACGCGTAGAATATTATTATGTGATTTGTTTTCATCTTTAGTGTAATGTTATTTTTATTCCTTCTTTGCCTATATGTATGTACCTATGATAGAAGCGAGGTTACGATGAGGTACCTGAAGCCCAACTTTAGAGAGATATCTTCACAAGTAAAAGGCAAGTTGTGTCTTTGATCACATTTTTTGTCCTAATAATATTTATGTTTATGTTAATCACCATTGGTTAAATTGATGGGATCTAATAAGTTACCTAGTTTTGTTTACCCTACACCTTGCGTACAAATGAATTATTGGGTAGTCTTGCTATTGGTCTACCTGATTGAGGAATCAACATTATATCTGAATTATGATCATGACTTATTACTGTTGTTGGCTTTATGACTATGCATGATAAGATCATTTTATTAATTAGAACATGGAGCAACCACCCGAGACAACAGTGCTACCACAAGGGTGGAATGAGACGCACTTGGCCAATTAATTAGGAAAGCTAGTGAGGGATTACCTTACCTAAAAGGGGTAAGCAGGGAGGAGTCAGAGCAAGTATAGGGAGGTTTTCGGGTCGAACTGTCTATAATAGCTTTTCGGACAAGGGATTCCTATATCTCCCTCTACCGGAACTGTAGTGGGTTTTTTCAAGCTAGCAAAACTGTAACACCCTGAATTTGGGGGTATAATTTCTTTCTAATTATCACCCAAATTTAGGTGTTACTCTTCTCTCTCTAGTTTCTATCTCTCTAGTTCCTCTCTCTCTTTCTCTTTTGGTTAGAGTTAGCTTAATTAAGAAAGATTAATTATTTATTTTTTGCCAATACATTGTGAGTCATGACATGTTGCACCATGTTGAGCTTAAATATTCTTTGAATTGTTGCACATGTTTGAATTAGTTTGAAATTGAAACTTGATTTGAATTTGAATTGAAAACCCTAGAGAAAAAGAAATGGAAAAGTAAATAGAAATTCTAGGAAAAAGGAAAAAGCCAAAGTAGCCCAGCCGGCCCAGCTCAGCCCAGCCAGGCCGCGCGCCCGCGCCGCCTGACAGGTGGGTTCCACCCGTCAGCGGTGGTTCCCTTCCCCGCGCGCTCTCTCTCTCTCTCTCTCTACCCAGTGGGGCCAGGCTGTCGGCGCTAGTTGCCTTCCCCCGCACGCCTGCTCTCTCTCTCGCTGCGATGTGGGACCGCCCTGTCAGCTCCGCCTTCCCTGCGCCCGCCGTGGACTAGCACGCACGCTGAGATCCCCGCCCACATCGCCCGCCCACGCACCCCAGCTCCTTTTTGAGCAACGCCCATGCCTGCACTCGCTCCCCCGTCCCATTTCGCACAGCCTCGCCCTCTCTCGCGCTCTGCTAACGCCGCTCGGCCTCGCCGGAGACCCGCGCCCGCCGTGCCAGTCGTCCAGTCCGACGGAAGCCATGCCTGGCCACCCCGAGCTCCGCCCCGAGGTGAGACACCTGTTCCCATGCTCGGTTTTCCCAATTGTGCTTCGCAGTTGGCCAATTTCGGCTTCGTCGGAAGTTGGCCGTGGCGGTCCGCCGCACCCGCGCGGGGGCCGGCCAAATTGGCCCTCCAGTGCCCCCGCACCACCCCCTAGTGTTCCCCTCGCCCTGCTGAAGTTAGTCCAGGCCTTAGCGTGCCTCCCTCACCAGAGTTACCCCAACCCGCCTGGAGTCCTCCTTCAGCCATTCTCCCCTCTCTGACCCTGATCTCGTGGCCACAACCCTACCAGTGAGTTTGCCGTGCCTTCTCCTTCGTTTTTAGCCAGCTCCAGTGACCCCGGAGCCGCTATAGCTCGCACCCGCCCCAACTCCGGCGACCTAACCGCCGCGAGAAGGAGTGGCACCGCCGCAGCCGTTAAACCACTCCCCGGCTTTGATCTCCCTCGTCCGATCTCTATCGCACGGTCCAGATCACGGGATACCGCTTCGCACACGCGTGCCCCACTTCCGAACCCGCATGTCAGCGCTAGTGCCCCCTGGCGCTGGGCCCTACCAGTCAGTCCACCCCCTTCTCGGTCGCTGACACCGTCGGCCCGCCTGTCAGCGCTCGCTCGCCTGCCCGCCGATCTAATCTCGGTCGTTGGTTTTAGATCTGACGGTTGAGTGGATCCCGTACCCCTTCGCGTGGTTATTTTGCGTAAGAAACCCTCGGTTTGATGGGAATCAACCTGTCGTCCCTGGTTTACGCGCGCAACCATTGTAATCTTGCAGATTGAACCCTAGGCTATTAAATAATTACAGAATTAGACCTATTTTCATATTTTAAATTCCCAAACTTGTTTATTTCATATCTTTTACATATGCACTCTAAATTTAGTGATTCAAATTGCAAAATATTCATAGGAATATTCTCTGTTTAAATAAATTAGTTCCATTTACTACCTGCACACTCTAATTTTTACGGTTAACTATGAACTAGTATATGTGTAGATTTATTCATTTAATAAAATAAATAAAAGGGAGACCCTAGAGATTAATGTATACTTAATCTTGTAGGATTAATAGTGTGTAGTACATGAATTTATCTTTGGTTTAATTTTTAGGTCTCATTGAAAGTAATTAACTTAGATTATGTAATCATGGACAGTACATAGGGAATAATTAACTACTAAATGAGAATTAGTTCACCCTATAATTTGTTTTCCCTTTTGGGTCTATGCTTTTCTTTTGAGATGTGTTCCCATGTTTGTACATGATTGATGTGTTGTTTATTTCTTATTTACCAAATGTATTGGATGCATGATCGCTTTATTTAGACAACGAGCAGCTCGTGGTTCCTGAGTTTGTTGCTGAAGATCTTCCTGAGCAACAACCTGATGAAGGCAAGTGTCCTCATACCTATCATGTCCTATTTACTTTATAATTTATTGTCCCGCATTACATTATTTGAAACCTAAGGATTGACTAGTATGTATTTACCTTCTCCTTGTTTACCTTTTGGGTTATTCTGGTTAGCATTATGTTATTGCTTTAACTTAATCAATGAACATGATGTGAGTATTTATGATATGATGATGTTATCTCGATGATGTCCCTGTGATACATTAGGGGACTCAGGATGTTTCCTGAGTACCTCTCCGTAGGGACCTATTTGAGGAGTGACAACCTGGGATAACAGTGCAACCATGAGGGTGGAATGGGACGCCCTTAGCTTAGTAATTAGAGGAACCAGAGGAGTAGTTGGTTTCGCCGTAGTGCCGTCAATGGGATTCGGGCACAGTACTTGCTTTGCCGAGGTTGGTTGCAGAGGTTCTCGATTTGGTTTTGTTAGTCACCCTTCCTTTGGGGAGATGTACTGTGTTTATCAAACTGGAGAAACCTAACGGGCGACTATGACCTCTGGGGAATCTTTGTAAAGGCTACGTAGTGAGACCCTGCTAGGTCACCTTGGTAGTGATCAATGGGGAGGCTAGAATCCCGGGTAGAAAGGGAATCATGACTTGTGGGTAAAGTGTGCGACCTCTGCAGAGTGTTAGAAACGGGTATATCAATCGTGCTCACGGTTAAGAGCAGCCTTGGGATCCTCTTTGATTAGAAGAACTTTGGTTACTTTTATGATGACGATTAGCAATGATGGTTATAATTTTGATCTCTGGTATTTCCTCTTGGAGGGAGTGCTTCCGGGTAATAACTGTGTTTTATTACTAAAATTTGGCACTACTTATAGTAATAAAACTTGACTAAGTAAAAGCAACTGCTTAACCTTAACTCCACATATAACTAGTCCACTTTAACCAAATGGGACATTTGCTGAGTACGTTGATGTGTACTCACCCTTGCTGTACAAACCACCCCACCCCAGGTTGTCCCCATTGTACTCAGTGCTCAGGAGGTGATGTTGGCAACATGGAGGACTTTGAGGAGTTCCAGGACTACGACGAGTTCTATTTTACCCTAGTGGCAAACCCCCAGTCAGCTGCCTGTGTAGGCTTATCTACTATGTTTCGTATTTCCGCACTTCGATATTAATGTTGAATACAATGGTTATGTATTAGACTCTATGGATGTCTTGGACATCTTGATGTAATTAAAGTACCTTTCCGCTATTTACTTTGAGCATTGTGTGATGATTCCAATTATGTAATCGCTGTGTACGTGAGTTCTGATCCTGGCACGTACATGGTTCACATTCGGTTTGGCTTCCAAAACCGGGTGTGACATAAGTGGTATCAAAGCCAGGTTGACTGTAGGACCGCTAACCTAGACTAGAATGGTCTCCCCAAGAACTATAGACCCCCACTCCTACCTTGATCTTTAGAGTCATTTCAAAAGTTGGTCATCTTGACCAATTCTATGTTATCTACTTATCTCACAAAATTTTGTCTCACTTTTCTTTCTGTTTACTTTCTGGTCTTATAGTTCTACTCTCACTTTTGTGCTTACGATGTCTTTTGTAGATGGCTCGTATTAGGTGCACTACACGTAAATCAGTGGTCCCCCTTTTGCCTTCTCGCCTAGCGGAGCGTCCACTGCGTCGCACGGTGCCAGGTCAGTCTAGTCACCTGGAGAGACTGCATCGTCGCCTGCACGAGGAGTAGGAGCACCGACGCTAGGAGCAGGAGCAGGACCAGGAGCGGTAGGACCAGGAGCAGGAGCAGGACCAGGAGCAGGAGCAGGACTAGGAGCAGGAGCAGGACCAGGAGCAGCAGGACCAGGAGCGCCTCAGCAGGAGGTGGAGTCTGGAAGGCTGCCTTCTCCTGCACCTTAGCCAGAGATGCCCCTGCACCACCACAGGGCATCCCGGCTGCTGAAGGAGACCCTGACGGAGACGGAGATGACAATGACGATGGTGGCAGTTCGAGCCATGGCACGGAGCTCTCGGAGGGGCTGGAGCCGGAGGGGTGGATCGCTAGACCCATCACTCGCGACGCCGCTCGCGGGTGTCACTTCCACGACGCTCTCGACACCTTGCTGTGTCGGGCTTTTGACCGACACACTTGGTCCATCGAGTATCGTTGTGTAGTCTACCAGCATCATTGTGGGTTATACCCGGACCAGTGGGAGGCTACTTGCTTGGTGCGTCGTCTGGACGATGATCTCCGGGGTGCAGAGGCCTTCTCAGAGCACTATTCTATTACTGAGAGGGATACTGCCGAGGCAGCCATGCAAGATGCAGCACGACGAGCACTTTCTCAGTATTGCTCGTTGTTCAGTGGGGTAGCTGACGGCCTTGACCTGAAGTACTACCCTCACCGTTCGACTGACATTGCTGGAGGTGTGATTGTCTCGCCAGTTGGTGAAGGCAATCCCAGGCTGAACAACATGGTCAACCTGGTCGCCGTGCTCAACACCGAGCTGGACCATGCCCTTGACGAGTTGGGAAAGGTTCGGGTGGAGGTTGTGGAATTGTGTGCTGAGTGCGCAGCACGCCACTATCTGGATGGTGGTTCTCCCGCCCCTGTCGGGATTCAGCACCCTTACCGCTCACCGCCCCGTGGTCGCTTCGACTATGGTACCCCAGACTGTAGGACCTAGATAGATTTGGATCCATAGATTGACAGAGTCGGAGTCTGTAATAATGCTTAATTCAGTGTCTTAGTCTAGTCAGTTTTAGTTAGAGTTAGTTTTCTTATCATATGTTGGAATGCTTGTCATGATGAACATGTAATGAAATTGGATCTTTGTAATGATTGTCATCAAGGTGTGGGTATCCCCTGCAACTTGGTGTAGTTATCAAAAAAGTCATGTATTTAGTTGGGTAATCCCTTTATTTCCACTTTCCTCTTTATCTGGGAGGATGTCAGTGAAGATGATCAATTGTTCAGTGTTATGAAGATTTTCGTATATCTTTTCTTATGCTGAAAGACTACAGAGTCAGATCTGATGTGTGTGTGCTTTCTACAGATGTCTGAGAATAGGCACAGAGGTGCAAGGCATGCTCAGCCGGAACAGCAGGCACCCCAGGAAGAGGTAGCTCAGCAGCAGCAGTTGCCACTGCCACGCCCGATGACAGTTGAGCAGATGTTCATGATGCAAACTCAGGCAGTCCAAGCAACTGGTCAGACCCTAGCAGCAATGCAGCAGGTGCAGCAGCAGCCACCCCCACCTCTGCCTCCAGTACAAGTCCAGATGCCACAGGTGCCCAGAGATAAGCTGGCAGAATTCATGAGGGGCCATCCCCTTGTCTTTGCCCACTCTGCTGATCCCATGGACGCTGAAGATTGGTTGCGTACTATGGAACATGAGTTGCACATTGTCCAATGCAATGATCGCGATAAGGTTCTGTATGGTCCCCGTCAACTAAGGGGAGCAGCACAGTCTTGGTGGGAGTCTTACCTCGCCACTCATTCCAACCCTGAAGCCATCACCTGGGAGGAGTTCACGGATAACTTCCGTTGCTACCATGTGCTAGAAGGACTAATGATAGTAAGGAAGGACAAGTTTTTGGCATTGAAGCAAGGTCCCCTATTCGTCAGTGAGTACAGGGACAAGTTTCTGCAGTTGTCACGTTACGCCCCAGAAGATGTCAACATGGATGCTAAGAGGCAGTACCATTTCCTGAGAGGATTGGTTGATCCCCTCCACTACTAGCTGATGAATCACACTTTCCCTACCTTCTAGCACTTGATTGACAGGGCAATCATGACTGAAAGGAAGCGTCGGGAGATGGAGGACAGAAAGCGCAAGATTGGTGGATCTCAGGTTGGGAGTAGCAGTTGTCCCCGCTACTTAGGCAACCCACCCCAGCAATTCAAGCAAGGTCACCAGCATCAGCATCAGCATCAGCACCAGTACCAGAGGCAGTTTCCTCAGCAGCAGCAGCAGTACTGTTAGAGCACCCAACCTGGAGGAAATCAGTACCAGCGTCAGAATAACCAGGCATCTCGCCTTCCTGCCCTAGCAACCAACCAGAATAGCCAAGCAGTTCCAGCGCAAGTAGGAGGTCGTGCATGCTTCTACTGTGGAGAACAAAACCACTAGGCGAAGAACTATACAAAGAAAGCAGCTCAGCAGTCGCCAGCAGTCAATACACCAGCAAGACAAGGAGCGCCACAGCAAGCACCCGGAGGCCATGGTCAGGCCTACAACCGTGGAAAGGTGAACCACCTGGAGGCCGAAGCAATCTAGGATGCTCAGGACGTGGTACTAGGTATGTTTCCAGTCGAATCCTATCCAGCAAAAGTATTATTTGATACTGGTGCCACACATTCTTTTGTTTCTACATCTTGGGTAGAAGCACATAACATCCCCATAGAACCAATGATCCCACCTTTAAGAGTTAATTTAGTTGGGGGAAAAGTTTAGTCCGATAGGATTTGTCCGAATCTAAGGATTGAAATAAGGGGGATAGACTTCCCCGCTAACCTAGTAGTAATGGGAACTCAAGGGTCATCCTAGTGATGAATTGGCTGCACAGAAACCAAGCCACTGTCAGTTATGACAAGAGAATGGTTAAGTTGGTGTCCCCATCCGGAAAGGAAGTAGTAACTAAGCTGTACTTACCTGAACTAGAAGAAGGAGCATGTCACCATTTATCAGTAGATGACAAAGGGTCCAATCCGATTGAGGCAATTAGGATTGTGTCAGAATTCCCCGATGTATTCCCTGAAGAATTACCAGGCATGCCACCTGAAAGGAAAGTTGAATTTGTCATAGAGCTTATCCTAGGCACCGCCCCTATTTCCAAGAGAGTCTATCAAGTGTCCAGACCAGAGTTGGTGGAACTCAAGAAGCAAATTGATGAGTTGTTAGAGAAAGGCTACATCAGACCAAGTACCTCACCTTGGGTAGCCCCAGTGCTATTTGTGGAGAAGGACAAAACAAAGAGGATGTGCATTGACTACAAGTCCTTGAATGAAGTTACTATCAAGAACAAGTACCCCTGCCTCGAATTGATGACCTATTTGATCAGTTGAAAGAAGCTAGTGCGTTCTCAAATATAGATCTGAGGTCAGGTTACCATCAGCTCAAAATCCGACCTTCGGATATACCGAAGACAACATTCATCACCAAGTATGGACTATATGAGTTCATGGTTATGTCATTCGGTTTAACGAATGCGCCAGCTTACTTCATGTACCTGATGAATAGTGTGTTCATGGACTACCTCGACAAGTTCATAGTGGTGTTTATTGATGACATTCTTATATATTCCTAGAATGAGCAAGATCATGAGGAACATTTGAGGAAGGTACTTCAGAGGCTACGAGATTGCCAGTTGTACGCCAAACTTAGCAAGTGCGAGTTCTGGATCATCGAAGTTCTGTTCTTAGGTCATATTATAAATCGAGATGGACTAGTTGTGGATCCAAAGAAGGTAGCAGCAATTCTGGACTGGAAAGCACCAAAAGATGTCCGAGGAATCAAGAGTTTCATTGGAATGGCCGATTACTATCGGTGTTTCATTGAGGGTTTCTCCAAGATTGCTAGGCCAATGACACCCTTGCTAGCAAAGAAGGTTGAGTTCAAGTGGACCCCAGCGTGCCAAGAATCATTTGAGATGTTGAAGCAGAAGTTGACAACAACACCGGTATTGGTTCTGCCACATGTTCACAAGCCATTCTCAGTATATTGTGATGCTTCGTACACCGGACTGGGATGTGTGTTAATGCAGGAAGGGAAAGTAGTTGCATACTCATCCCGACAGTTGAAAGTTCATGAGAAGAATTACCCCACTCATGATATGGAGCTAGCAGCAATGGTTCGTGCACTGAAGACCTGGAGACATTATCTTTATGGGCAGAAGTGTAATATCTACACGGATCACAAGAGCCTCAAGTACATATTCACTCAGTCAGAGTTAAACATGAGATAGCGAAGATGGCTAGAATTGATCAAAGATTATGAGCTGGAGATTCATTATCACCCAGGCAAAGCAAATGTGGTTGCAGATGCTCTGAGGCGAAAGAGTCAAGTTAATATGTTGGCCGCTCACCCGATGCCTTTCGAGCTAGCGAAGGAATTCGACGGGCTGAGTCTCGGATTTCTGAACAACACTCAAGGAGTGACAGTCGAGCAGGAACCCACCCTAGAGCAAGATATCAGGAAGGGCAAAAAGGATTATGAGAAGATCAAAGAGATCCGGCAGCTAAACATAGATGGGAAAGGTCCATATTTCCGTGAAGATGTAGAAGGAGTGGTATGGTTCAAGGATAGGCTGTGCGTTCCCGACATCAAATCAATCCGGGAACTGATTCTCAAGGAAGCTCATGAGACAACATATTCTATACACCCTGGTAGCGAGAAAATGTACCAAGACCTGGAGAAGAGATTCTAGTGGTACGGTATGAAAAGAGAGATAGCAGAGTATGTGGCCAGATGCGACAGTTGTTAGAGAATCAAGGCAGAACATCAGAGGCTCGCAGGTTTGTTGCAGCCATTACAGATTCCTCAGTGGAAATGGGATGAGATTGGGATGGACTTTATAGTCGGTTTGCCCCGCACTCGAGCTGGTTATGACTCCAACTGGGTAGTAGTGGACCGTTTAACAAAGGCGACACATTTCATACCAGTCAAGACCACATATAATAGTGCGGTGTTGGCAGAATTATACATGTTTCGGGTTGTGTGCTTGCATGGCATTCCAAAAAATATAGTATCGGACAGAGGCACCCAGTTTACTTCTCATTTTTTGCAGCAGTTGCATGAAGCTTTAGGCACACACTTGAAATTCAGTTCAACTTATCACCCACAGACAGATGGTCAGACTGAGAGAACCAACCAGATTCTTGAGGATATGTTGAGAGCTTGTGCTTTGCAAGACAAGTTAGGTTGGGACAAGAGGCTACCACATGCAGAATTTTCCTACAACAATAGCTATCAAGCCAACCTGAAGATGTCACCATTCAAAGTGCTTTATGGGAGGAATTGCAGGACCCCGTTGCATTGGGACCAACCCGGCGAAAGGCAGGTGTTCGGTCCAGATATTTTGCTCGAAGCTAAAGAGAATATCAGGATGGTCTAGGAGAATCTGAAGGCAGCGCAGTCCAGACAGCGAAGCTATGCTGACACCAGAAGAAGAGAACTCAGTTTTGAAGTGGGAGACTATGTCTACTTGAAAGTGTCACCCATCAGAGGAACCAAAAGGTTTGGAGTCAAAGGCAAGCTAGCACCTCGATATATCGGGCCGTATCAGATTCATGCAAGACGAGGAGAAGTGGCTTATCAACTCAGCTTACCAGAGAATCTGTCCACCATGCACGATGTGTACCACGTGTCTTAGTTAAAGAAATGCTTACGAGTACCAGAAGAATAGTTGCCAACGGAAGACCTTGAAGTTCAAGAAGATCTGACGTATATTGAGAAGCCAACTCAAATTCTGGAGACAGCAGATCGAGTCACTCGGAGGAGCACTATCCGGATGTGCAAAGTCAAATGGGGCCATCACTCAGAAGAAGAAGCAACCTGGGAAAGAGAAGATGAACTGAGAGCCAAGTACCCTAAACTCTTTGCTAGCCAGCCCTGAATCTCGAGGGTGAGATTCTTTTAAGGGGGATTGGTCTGTAACACCCTAAATTTGGGGGTGTAAAATTTCTTTCTATTTATCACCCAAATTCAGGTGTTACTCTTCTCTCTCTCTAGTTTCTATCTCTCTCTAGTTCCTCTCTCTCTCTCTTTCTCTTTTGGTTAGAGTTAGCTTAATTAGGAGAGATTAATTATTTATTTTTTTGCCAAAACATTGTGAGTCATGACATGTTGCACCATGCTGAGCTGGAATATTCTTTGAATTGTTGCACATGTTTGAATTAGTTTGAAATTGAAAACCGTAGAGAAAAAGAAATGGAAAAGCAAATAGAAATTCCAGGAAAAAGGAAAAAGCCAAAGCAGCCCAGCCAGGCCGTGCGCCCGCGTCGCCTGACAGGTGGGTTCCACCCGTCAGCGGCGGTTCCCTTCCCCGCGCGCTCTCTCTCTCTCCCTCTCTCTCTCTCTGCCTAGTGGGGCCAGGCTGTTGGCGCCAGTTGCCTTCCCCCACGCGCCCACTCTCTCTCTCTCGCTGCGTTGTGGGACCAGCACGCGCGCACTCGCGCACGCACACCGAGATCTCGGGCCACGTTGCCCGCCCACGCACCCTAGCTCCTTTTTGAGCACCGCCCGTGCCCGCACTCGCTGCCCCATCCCATTTCGCACAGCCTCACCCCCTCTCGCGCTCTACTCGCGCCGCTAGGCCTCGCTGGAGACCCGCGCCCGCCGTGCCAGTCGTCCAGTCCGTCGGAAGCCGCGCTAGGCCACCCTGAGCTCCGCCCCGAGGTGAGACACCCTAGTGTTCCCCTCGCCCTGCTGAAGTTAGTCCAGGCCTTAGCGCGCCTCAGACCCCCTCCCCACGGCTGGAATTCCTCATCGGAGTTACCCCGACCCGCCAGAGTCCTCCTTCAGCCATTCTCCCCTCTCTGACCCTGGTCTCGTGGCCACAACCCAACCAGTGAGTTCGCCATGCCTTCTCCTTTGTTTTTTGCCAGCTCCGACGACCCCGGAGCCGCCATAGCTCGCACCCGCCCCAACTTCGACGACCTCACCGCCACGAGAAGGAGCGGCGCCGCCGCAACCGTTAAACCCCTCCCCGCTTTGATCTCCCCCGTCCGATCTCTATCGCACAGTTGAGTGGATCCCGTACCCCTTCGTGTGGTTATTTTGCGTAAGAAACCCTAGGTTTGTTGGGAATCAACCTGCCATCCCTGGTTTTCGCGCGCTGTTGGGGACTTGTTCTCAAATGCTATGAGTTAAGAACAAGGCAACACAAAAAATGTTAAACGTTAAAGTCCTTCGTCCTTCGAAGCATTATTTCCCTTGAGGATATAACGATTTTCGGACGAAGGTTATGAAGGACATACCTTCATAAACACAACATATAATAATGAAGAAGAAAACATATGGAATGTAAAGGATAACGTAAACAATTATATATTATTACTAACTCATTTCCATATTATTACTATGGAAAAATAGAAATGATATCAAATTACAAATGTACCTTCAGCTTAAAAGAAGGTAACAGTACAAGCGTGACGCAAAAGCAAATGCCAAGTCAGTGTGAACAGTACGGGAGCATTGTTCACCTATTTATAGGCACGGGACACAGCCCATGTAAAATTACATCCATGCCCTTTACATTTGGTAGTAATTCTATAGTAATCCATCGAGGTCTGAATAGCCTTTTCATCTTTAAGTCGGTTTCCTTTTCTGCTATCACGCCGAAGCTTTCCTGCTTACAGCTTCGGCGCTGTGTCAACCTTCGTATTCTTTGGGCTTCTCCCACTGTGGTACCGATTCGAATCCGAAGTTACCTGTTCACACATTATACTCCGGAAACATTGTTAAATCATGTTTTTGAGGACCTTCGGAAGCCAAAGGCCCCCAACAGTAGCCCCTCACAATATTAATTTGTTAGAATGATAAATTTAGATTGCGACATGGACGAAGGCCTTAAGCCGAAGGTCCGAAAAGACACCTTCCCTTTGCTAGAATAGCAACATTCACTGACAAGCGGGGTCTTCCAATTTTTAATGCACTGAGTCGTATAAATAAGAGCATACCACGAGCTCACTTGGTACGCTTTCCTGCCATCTGCTTTTGCTTACTCAATTTTTAGCTCTTGCGCACCAACACTTGCTTGGCTTTTTAAGTTTTTAAGCTTCGGCTTTGAAAGCGATTTTTCAGCATCTTCGAAGATGTCTGAGGATAAGAGGGCTGCTGTCGAGATGAAGCTAAGTCTATCTGAAGAGAAAAACCTGGGGTTTCTTGAAGCCATGTCGAAGACAAATACAGAAAAGATCACCAAAGAGATTTTAGAAGGTTTATCTGAAGATACTGATGATAGCGACAATTATGATGTGGATAGTGGTGGTGAAGACTCCGAAGATCGCCCTTGGCAACCAAGCCATGCGGTTTTCGGCAAATCAAGTATCAAAGAAAATCATCTTGTCAGCATGAGGGGAAGATATTTCCGGGACTTGTCCGTTGTGAGGGCCGGCGAAGGAGAAAAGACTTGTCCGACTCCTGAGGAAAATGAAGTCGTAGTGTTCCGAAGCTTTTTGAAAGCTGGACTACGGTTTCCCCTGAGCAGCTTTGTCGTAGAAGTACTGAAAACATTTGAAATCTATCTTCACCAACTTATCCCCGAAGCAATCATAAGGATGAATATCTTCGTGTGGGCCGTGAGAAGCCAAGGTCTGGAACCTGATGTGAAAAGTTTCTGCAACATACACGAATTGTTATACGAGACAAAACCCTGGGGTAAGGAACAGTATCACAATAATTTCTGCTGCTACAGTTCTGTCTCTCGGTCCGGGTCAAGCTGTCCCGTGCCAACCTTTCGGAAGAGATGGCCCGGCGACTGGATGACAGAATGGTTTTATGTGAAGAATGACCTGAAAACACGGGAAGATATTAAAGGTATAATTATGCGCCCTATTTGGCAAAGCTTCGGCCTGTGGAAGCCGAAGGTTGAAATGAACGAGGCTGCCGAAGAATGCCAAAGAGCCTTTGGAATTATTTGCCCTTTTATTGGAACGAGAGATCTGGTTCAAGAGCATATTGCCTTCAGAGTATGGCCACTCGTGGAAAAATGGGAAATGCCGCAAGAGACCATAAAGGAGGCTGACGAAGGTGGACTTATCAGGCTGAAGTATACTTTCAAATTTGGAGATAAGTTCGTTGAGCCAGATGATGACTGCCTGAAAAGCATTGAAAATTTAAGTGATGAACTACTTGGGGTTTATTAAAAGGCCGAAGATACTGCATTGTCAGCAGCCTTCGGAGGCCGGAAAAAGAAAAGACTGAATCAAGTGTTTGACGCAATTGGGTTTGTGTACCCCGACTACCACTATCCAGCGCGGGGCCAAAAAAGAAAAAACGCAACTTCTGCACAGGAAACTGCTTCAGCCGCTCCCAGCGAGCCAGCGCCGAAGAGACAAAGGGTAAAGGTTCTCACACACCGGCCACGCTACATTGAACCAGCTACAGTGCCTGAGTTCGCCGGTGAAACCTCTTCGGCCACTGATATTAAAGAACCAACTTTAGTGTCGAAGATCGAAGAAAAAGCTGAAACACCTTCATCAGAGAAAGCAGAAAAACCGAGTACTGAGGGAACGAAAATATTGGAAATTTTAAGTCCTTCAGCAAGTGTTGAGACATTAAAAAGCCAAAAGGGCCCAGCGGTGACTCCGAAAAGAAAAAGAATGGTCAATGTGCTAGATGTTCTGGAGACAATTAAGTTCTCAAGCACAACTCCGAATAAGACTGTTGAAACTTCCGAAGCGGAAACTGAAATTTTTGATACTAAAGCTCCAAAGCAACAAACTGAGGCTGAAGCTGGGCCTTCAGAGCCCACGAAGGTAAAATCCTTGGAAACCGAGGAAGAAGAAAAAATGACGGAGCCAATTATTGTTGAAGAAATCAGTGCTGCTGCCCCCGAAGCATCCCCCAAAGTCCTTGATTATATTATTCGACATGCTTCGGGGAAAAAGTTGTCCGAAAAAGAAAAGCAAGAGGCCCAGTTTTACACCCAAAAACTAAAATATCCAAAGGGGGCGTTGATATTCAACGGCAGCGGAGAAGAAGACTTCTTGTATTGTCTCCCTGACAGCAAGGAGATTTCTGTCTGTCGGGAGATGAGCAAGAGCTTCGGTTTCCCAACACTAGAAGACGGGCTCTCGACATTGTCGAAAAACGAGCTGGCCGACAGCTTGGCATACAATAGCTTAAAGGTGCAAAACATGAGGTCTTTGTATTTTTTCTTGAGACCAAAATTTTTCGTTTGCTTAAATTTATTGACGCACACACATTTTTCTTTGCAGGGCCTTATACTTAGCAATGCCCTCAGGGCCCAAAAAGATGCCTAAGACGAAGGGTGTGTTATGGCCCTGAGCAACCTTCGTTCTGAAGTAATTGAACTAAGGAACGAAGGTCTCGAAAAAGATAAAATTTTACATTCATCGATAAATAGAATAAAAGAAGACGAAGCTATTTTTAAAGGTCAAGCTGAGGCTCAGAAGCGTGAAATTGAAGATCTTCGAAAACAACTAGCCAGAGCTAAAGAGGAACGCATACTTGAAGAAACGAAGCGAGAACTTAGCGACCAATGGGCAAATCATTTAGAAGGAACTGTTAAAGAGCTTCGTTCATCCAAGAAAAGATGCTATGACAAATCTATGGAGTGTGTTAAGAAAATGAAAGCTAGCTTCGCCAGCGTTGGCGCATTCTCGAGCGAAGAAAACTTTACAAGAGGCAACCCTGAAGGTCCCATCGAATGGATTAATCACGAAGCTGAGGCCTTTGAGGAAATTTTAAATAGCTGCGGAGACATATGCGCTTTTTCGGGTGCCAGGGGGATTGCCACCATTTTGGAGAGAAAGGGCTGTGAGCATATAAAGATTTTAGCACAGTCCGAAGCTACTTTGTCCTTCGGAGATGCAAAAGATCCTTCAGCCGAAGCTAGCATGGTTGGTGGAAAATTTTTCACCGATATCTGGGATAATGGTGGCCGAGAAATGGCCCGAGAAATTATCCAGAAAAGCGAAAAAGGCATCCATGACGCTAGAAAAGTAGCAGAGGCTGCTGAGAAAACCGCAGAGCCCGAAGGGCAAATAGGTATTAACTAATGGTTTTTATTGTGTTATAATTTTTGATTTTAAGCTTCGTTCGCAATTTGTAATAGCAATGTAGCCGTATCCTGTCCTCCCTCAGATCCTACTAAAGCGCCTCTAGGCCCTCAGCCGAAAGATGACGATGAAATTAAAAAGATGGCTGAAGCTATCATGGATCAAGTTGTCAATCAACTCCTGAACGAAGCTGCGGAAGTAGTACTTAGGGAAGACTAGGTGCTATTGTAAAAACATTTGAAATGTAATATGTGTAATATTTTGTATACTTGTTTTTTATGGTTCAATTCTTTACGATGCATGAAATTTACATACATACCGTTTTTGAGTCTTTGACGAAAAAACACCTTCCCTTCTTTTCATGCTTCGTGAAGAAGAATTTTCACAACTATATCCAGAGTGTTCTGATGAAGAATATCCAAGCTTCGTGAAAATATTTTCCGAAGCTACACTCCGAAGATCAATATTGTATCTCCTTGTGACTTAGCATGATTTTCCCTTTTTCAAAGCATTCTTCCGAAGATCAGTATTGTGTCCCCTTCTTGTATATGCAGCATGATGTATGATGCTTATGCTATGCGAAATGATATGATGATGTTATGCTATGTAAAATGGTATTTATTCCGAAGATACACGCATATCCCTGCAATAAAACATATAATCTTTTTAAATCAGCGTTGACTTTTCGCTGTAAGCCTCCCTTAGGAGCTTCTTCGCCTTTTACTTCAGCGGAATCAGCGTTTATTTTTCGCTGTAAGCCTCCCTTAGGAGCTTCTTCGCCTTTTACTTTCGGCGGTATTCACGTTGACTTTTCGCGCTTCGCCTTTTACTTAGGCGGTATCAGCGTTTATTTTTCGCTGTAAGCTCTGCATTCCCTTTGGAACGACTTTTGAGCAGAAAACTTACACTGCGCTCCCTTTGGAACGGCTTTTTGTAACTTCAGCAAACTTACTCTGCGTTCCTTAGAACGACTTTTTGTTGCTTCGAAGAATTCATACCGTGCCTTTTTAAAATAAATTTTTGATAACTCGAAGGTCCTCCTTGCTATCGCAAATCTTTAAGCTTCAACACCTTAAGCCTGTGGGGAAGATATATTTTCCTTGTGGCAAACAATGAAACTATTACATGAGATTTAAAAAAAAGTATCCTTTATTACACAGAAAATAAAACTGAATGGAAAAGTCTATTATCAAGGTAGGATATTTGTCAATAAATGTGCTTCGACTCTGGCACAGTGCTATTGACTGTGCGAGCTTCGGACTGTTCTCTGAAGTCCCTTTGGTGTTGAGCATATTGGCCCCCTTCTGGCTGCTGGCCTTGTTGCAGCGGTGGTGGAGGCGGAGGCTGTTGCCAGGAAGCTTGAGGTTGACTCGCCGAAGCTACAGAAACTGCAAGGTGGTTGCCTACATATTCTGGAATATAAGGCGAATGATACGAAGCAGTGTGCATGATCTGCTTCGGCTGACCCTGTTGTGCTGCAGCTTCGGCTATCTCCTTTTGCTTCTGGATGGTAACCTGGCACGTCCTGGTGGTATGGCCCTTGTTTTCACCACAGAACAAGCAAAATGTTCTCCTTGGTTGATCTCCAAATCTTCCGCCGAAGCCCCTGGCGCCTCTGCCTCTTGGAGCTGGCGGCCGGAAGGAGCTTTGCTGTTGCCCCGAAGCTTGTGAAGAGCCCTGTGGCCTTTGCTGCTGACTCCCATTATCATCATTTTGAGTAGAGTTGTGAATTGACCTGACGTGCCTCGGATAAAATCTTCCTCCGAAGCCCCTGGTCATTTCGGAAAACCTGAAAGCCTCCTCCCTTCTTTGACGAAAATCATTGTCGGCACGAATATACTCGTCCATCTTCTGGAGCAACTTCTCCAAAGTTTGAGGAGGCTTCCTAGCAAAGTACTGAGCTGAAGGTCCTGGCCGGAGTCCCTTGATCATGGCCTCAATGACAATTTCGTTGGGCACTGTTGGTGCCTGTGCCCTCAAACGCAAGAACCTCCGGACATACGCCTGAAGGTATTCTTCGTGGTCCTGGGTGCACTGGAATAGAGCTTGAGCAGTGACCGGCTTCGTCTGAAACCCTTGGAAGCTGGTTAACAACATGTCCTTCAGCTTTTGCCATGAAGTGATCGTTCCTGGTCGAAGGGAGGAATACCAGGTTTGAGCAACACTCCTGACAGCCATAACAAAAGATTTTGCCATGACTGCAGTATTGCCACCATACGAAGATACTGTTGCTTCGTAGCTCATCAAAAACTGCTTCGGGTCTGAATGGCCGTCGAATATGGGAAGCTGGGGTGGCTTGTAGGACGGAGGCCAAGGTGTAGCCTGCAGCTCAGCAGACAGAGGAGAAGCATCATCAAAAGAAAAATTTCCATGGTGGAAATTCTCATACCAATCATCTTCGTTGAAGAAATCCTCCTGATGAAGATCTTTGTGCTGAGGCCTTCGGTTTTGCTCATCCTGAGTAAGATGGCGAACTTCTTCAGAGGCTTCGTCTATCTGCCTTTGCAGTTCAGCTAGCCTGGCCATCTTTTCCTTCTTCCTCTGCACCTGTTGATGAAGCATCTCCATTTCTCTGATTTCTTGGTCTAGCTCATCCTCTTGCGGTGTCGGGCTGACAGCCTTCCTCTTCTGGCTTCGGGCCTCCCGAAGGGAGAGAGTCTCCTGATTGGGGTCCAGCGGTTGCAGAGCTGCAGCCCCAGTTGCTGAAGCTTTCTTCGGCGCCATAGCGAAGGTTTATGAGTGGAAGTGAGTTCACCGGAGGTGGGCGCCAATGTTGGGGACTTGTTCTCAAATGCTATGAGTTAAGAACAAGGCAACACAAAAAATGTTAAACATTAAAGTCCTTCGTCCTTCGAAGCATTATTTCCCTTGAGGATATAACGATTTTCGGACGGAGGTTATGAAGGACATACCTTCATAAACACAACATATAATAATGAAGAGGAAAACATATGGAATGTAAAGGATAACGTAAACAATTATATATTATTACTAACTCATTTCCATATTATTACTATGGAAAAATAGAAATGATATCAAATTACAAATGTACCTTCGGCTTAAAAGAAGGTAACAGTACAAGTGTGACGCAAAAGCAAATGCCAAGTCAGTGTGAACAGTACGGGAGCACTGTTCACCTATTTATAGGCACGGGACACAGCCCATGTAAAATTACATCCATGCCCTTTACATTTGGTAGTAATTCTATAGTAATCCATCGAGGTCTGAATAGCCTTTTCATCTTTAAGTCGGTTTCCTTTTCTGCTATCACGCCGAAGCTTTCCTGCTTACAGCTTCGGCGCTGTGTCAACCTTCGTATTCTTTGGGCTTCTCCCACTGTGGTACCGATTCGAATCCGAAGTTACCTGTTCACACATTATACTCCGGAAACATTGTTAAATCATGTTTTTGAGGACCTTCGGAAGCCGAAGGCCCCCAACACGCGCAGGCCCCTGTAATCTTGCAGATTGAACCCTGGGCTATTAAATAATTACAGAATTAGACCTATTTTCATACACAACAGCAATGTTGATCATTTTCGGTGGCCCGTACTATTTTCGGCGGCCCACCCCTAGCCGCCGAAAGTTATCTGCTATTTTCGGCGGCTTGACCTCGCCACCGGAAATAAGGTTATTTTCGGCGGCCTCTCACACAGCCGCAGAAAATAAGCCTTTTAAAAACCGTCGGCCCCTTCTTCTTCTCTGTTTTTCCTCTCTCCTCTCCCAAATCAGCCGGCACCATCGCTCACCACCCCGGCCGCGCCGCCTGCCCGCTCGCCCGCCTGCGCGCTGCCGCGTCGCCCGCCCGCGCGCGCCGTCTGCTGCCCAACCGCACCGCTGCTCGCCCCTGCCGCCACCGCCCATGCTGCCACTCGCCCGCCGCGCCGCGCTGCTCGGCCGCCGTGCTGCCCGTCACTCCGAGCCGCCACTCTGCCGTCGTCGTCGAGCCGCCGCATCGAGAGGTATTTTTTGCGTAGTTTATTTCTTATTTTCAGCGGTTGTTATTTAGTTGCCGCCGAAATTAGTATATATTTGTAAATGTTTGTTTGATTTGTGTGTTTGATTAGTGTTATTGTTCAATTTGATTTAATTAATATATTAGTGGTATATGTGGTATAGGTATTAGTGGCATATTGTATTTGTGTCATTAATTTCATATTAATATTATATTATTAGTTTTACAAGTACATTATATTGATACATAGAATTGTTGCATTATTATGGTATGTGGTAGTTAGTTTGATTTGATTAATAGTATATCGTTTTATGTTTTATATATACGTAATATATTGTTTAGTTACAGCGAGATTATGCTGCCAAAATTTTTTTGGTCCTGCTAGCTTGCTATGGGTTTAGAACTTATCCTTGCCTATACATATAGGACCTAAACCCTTAATAAAGTTGAATAATGTTTTCACGATATAGTTCGATTTAACAGTCTCAGGCATGGCCGATGATCGTGAATGGATGTATAATGGCTGGAGTAGAAATGGACGTCATTCTAATGATTGGGTAGCCAAAACCAAAGATTTTGTGGACCACGTATTCTCCTTGTCCTTAACCGGCACTGTCAGATGCCCTTGCAGGCGACACGAAAACAGTATATTTCTTAATAAGGAAAGAGTTAGTCTAGATCTTTGTCAGTTTGGATTTATGCCTGGATATGAGGTGTGGGAACATCATGGTGAGGTAGTACCCAACCGGAATGTAGAAGAGGAGGAGAACAATGATTGGGGTGGTGTTGGGGGCCTTCGTTTTTCGAAGGTCCTCAAAAACGTAATATAACAATGTCTTCCAAGCATGGTTTATAGACAGGTACCTTCGGATTCAGGATTAAAAGCATATACGATGAGAAGGGCATGATCGTGACGAAGGTTGCCGTTGCTCCGAAGCTATGCGCAAGGGAGCTTCGGCTTAATCGCGGGAAAAAGAACCGACTTAAAGGGGAAAAGGCTATCCAGTCCTCATAGATTTTTCTATAAGTCAATAGTAAATGTAAAGGGCATGACTGTAATTTCTCACAGACTGTGTCCTGTGCCTATAAATAGATGAACAGTGCCCCTGTACTGTTCACGCTGACTTGTATTTGCTCATGCGTCACGCTTGTACTTTTTACCTTCTGTCAAGCCGAAGGTACATTTGTAATTCAGCATTGCCCCTGTATTTTTAGAACAATATTTTGATAATGAATTAATAATATTATGTGATTGCTTATATTGCCTCTTATATCTTATATGCTTCTTCTTTTGTTAACATATATCACGTTTATGAAGGTATGTCTTTCATAACCTTCGTCTAAAAATCATTATATCCTAAGGGAAATAATGTTTCGTAGGACGAAGGACATTAACCTTTAACATTTTGTGTTGTTTTGTTCTTAATTCATAGCATTTGAGAACAAGTCCCCAACATTGGCGCCCACCTCCGGTGAACCCTTTTCGACCACCTTTGGCAAGCACTGACCTTCGTCATGCCGCCGAAGAAAGCTTCAGCAACAGGGACCGCTGCTCTGCAGCCGCTGGACCCAAACCAAGAAACTCTTTCTCTTCGAGAGGCTCAAAGCCAGAAGAGGAAAGCCACCAGTCCAACACTCCAGGAGGAGGAGTTGGACCAAGAGATCAGGGATATGGAGATCATCCATCAGCAAGTACAAAGGAAGAAGGAGAAGATGGCGCGATTGGCTGATCTTCAAAGGAAGATCGACGAAGCCACTGAAGAAGTGTGTCATCTTGTTCAAGATGAACAAGAACGAAGGCCCCAACACAGGGAGCTTCGTCAAGAAGGCCTATTCAATGAGGATGCATGGTATGATGACTTTAATCATGATGCCTTTACTTTTGATGATGCTTCTCCCTTGGCAGCAGAACTGCAGGCTACCCCATGGCCCCCATCATACAAGCCACCTCAGCTCCCCATGTATGATGGACACTCAGATCCAAAGCAGTTTCTGATGAGCTACGAAGCAACTATATCTTCGTATGGGGGCAACACTGCAGTCAGGGCGAAGTCCTTTGTCATGACAGTCTGGAATGTAGCCCAAACATGGTATTCTTCTCTTCGGCCAGGGACCATCACGTCATGGCAGAAGCTTAAGGACATGTTGGTTACCAGCTTCCAAGGCTTTCAAACGAAGCTGGTCACAGCTCAGGCTCTGTTCCAATGTACGCAAGACCACGAAGAATACCTTCAGGCATACGTACAAAGGTTCTTGCGACTAAGGGCACAAGCGCCTACAGTGCCCAACGAGATTGTCATTGAGGCCATGATTAAGGGCCTTCGGCCAGGACCTACGGCTCAGTACTTCGCTATGAAGCCCCCACAAACTCTGGAGAAGCTGCTTCAGAAGATGGATGAGTACATCCGAGCCGACAACGACTTCCGCCAAAGAAGGGAGGAAGCTTACAGATTCTCTGAAATGACCAGGGGCTTCAGAGGAAGAATCCATCCGAGGCACGTCAGGTCAATCCATAACTCCACTCAAAGTGATGACAAAGGAAGTCAGTCTCAGAGGTCACAACTCACAATCTTCGGGGCAACACCAAAGCTCCTTCAAGCCACCAGCTCCAAGGGGCAGAGGCGCCAGGGGCTTCGGAGGAAGGTTTGGAGATCAGCCTAGAAAGATCTATTGCTTGTTCTGTGGTGAGGACAAGGGTCATACTACAAGAATGTGCCATGTCACCATTCAGAAACAAAAGGAAATAGCAGAAGCCGAAGCCCGGCAGAACCAGCCGAAGCAGGTCTTACACATTGCTTCGTGTCACTCTCCTTACATACAAGAGTATGTGAACAATCATCCTGCAGCTTCTGTCGCTTTGGCTAGCCATTCACAGGCTTCCTGGCCACAACTTTCACCTCCGCCACCACTACAACCGACCTATTCCCGAAGCCAGCAGCCAGAAGGGTGCCAGCACTCTCAACAGCAACGGGAATTCAGGGAGGAATCCGAAGCTCGCACAGTCAACAATACTATGCTAGAATCAAAACACATCTATTGAGAGATATCCTACCTCTGAAACATTTTTACGTTCATTGTCATTTTGTTTTCAATAAGGAACAATCAATGTAAACCTACTTTTAATTTCTTGTAATAGTTTCTCTTCTGTCAGATGAAACATATCTTCTTCCCAGACTTACGAAGCTCAAAAATTGTTGAAGCTCAAAAGACGTTCCTAAGGGAATGCAGAGCTAAAAACCATAGTGCAAGTTTCACCGAAGCTACAAAAAGTCGTTCCTAAGGAGCGCAGCGTAAGTTTGCCGAAGCTACAAAAAGTCGTTCCTAAGGGAGTGCATTGTAAGTTTTCTGCTCAAAAGTCGTTCCAAAGGGAATGCAGAGCCAAATACCGCCGAAATATAAGGCGAAGCGCGAAAAGTCAACACAAAAAATACCGCCGAAATAGAAGGTGAATAAGTTCAAAAGACGTTCCTAAGGGGATGTAGAACTTATACCGAAAAATAAGCGGTGAAGCCGAAAAAAAAACGGCAAAGAGATTTTGATTGTTCCTAAGGGGACGCAGAGATTGTGTGTTTTCAGCGAGGGTGTGTGTCTTCGGCATTAGCATCATTCTTTGCATCATATCATCGCATCATATCGCATAGAATCACATCATACATCATATCACACCAATGACACGAATTGGAAACGAAGCCGATCTTCGAAGAATGCTTCACAAAAATGAAAAGGTGCTAAGGCACAGAGTAAGCTGAGAATTACAGCTTCATCAGCACTGATGTGGAAGAAGAGATCTATTGTTTACGAAGCATTGATATTTTTACGAAGCTTGGATGTTCTTTACGAAGCATGAAAAGAAGGGATGGTGTTTTTTCGCCGAAGGCTCAAAAACGGTATGTATATAAAAGTTTCATGCATCGCAAAGAAGTGAATTGCAAAATAGTTTACATATTAGATTCAAAACTATACACATCAAATATTACAAACTTAGTCCAACAAATGTTACATTAATAACCTAAGAACGTTTTTACAATAACTACTACTCTTCCTTCAGAACCTTCTCCGCAACTTCGTTAAGCAATTTGTTGACGACTTCATCAACAATGGATTCGGCTATGTTGATAATTTCTATTGCTTTCTTCATCTCCAGGTCGGCCAGGGGGTCGAACGGCTCCGGTGGAGGAGGTAACTCAGCTGCGATAGAAAAAATCAATCAGTTCGAAGCCATGAAAACAAACGACGAAGCTAAAAGCCATTAAACGATACCTATCCGTCTCTCGAGTTCTGCAGCTTTCTCAGCTTTTTTCGCTGCTTCTCGAGCGTCATGAATATCTTTTTTGCTCTTCTTCATTATTTCGTGGGACATTTCTCGGCCACCATTCTCCCAGATGTCAGTGAAAAATTTTCCGCCCAGAAAGCTTGCTTCGGCCGAGGGATCCTTTGTGTCATCCACGGAGAGGGCAGCTTCGACCTAGGCCAAGGTTTTAACATGATTACAACCTGCCTTCTCCAAGATGGCTAAAACACCTCTCGCACCAGAGAACGCGCATACATCCCCACGATCACTTAAGATTTCCTCAAAAGCTTCGGCTTCTCTGCTGATCCACTCGATAACACCCTCAGGGTCACCTCGTATGAAGTTATCTTCGTTTGAATAGGCGCCCACTTTGGCGAAGCTAGCCTTTATCTTCTTCACGCAGCCCAAAGATTTTTCAAAACATCTTTCCTTGGATGCGCGAAGTTCTTCAACTATTTTTTCAAAATAATTTTTCCAATATTCACTGGCCTCTCGATTAGCTTCTGCAACAGCGCATTTTTCCTTAGCCTCTGCTAGTTGTTTCCGAAGCTCTTCGATCTCATTCTTGTGGACCTCAGCTTGAGCCTTGGAATTAACTTCGTCTTCTTTTACTTTGTTTACCAATGAAATTAATATCTTGTCTTTCTCAAGACCTTCGTTCCTTAGTTCAATCACCTCCGAACGAAGGTTGTTCAGAGCCATTGTATACCCTTCATCTTCAATGTTTTTCTGTGCTCTAAGGGCATTGCTAAGGATTAAACCCTGCAAGAGGAGGACAAGATCAAATATAAGCAAATGAAACAATTCGTTTTTAAATACAAAATTAACTTTTATACCTTTATGCTATTATATGCTAAACTATCAGCCAATTCTTCCTTTGATAATACTGAGAGCCCATCTTCTAGCTTCGGAAATCCGAAGCTTCTACCCATCTCCCGACAGACGGATATCTCTTTACTATCCGGGAGACAGTACAAAAAATCTTCCTCCCCGCTGCCATTAAACACTAATGCCCCCTTCGGGTATTTCAGTTTTTGGGCATAATGTTGAGCCTCTCATTCTTCTTCCTTAGAGAGTCCCTTTCCCGAAGCATGGCGGATGATGTAATCAATGGTCTCTTTTAAAGCTTCGGGAGCCGGAGTGGCAACCTTTTTAGGCGAAATTTGCTCTATGGCCTTTTCTTCTGTTGCCCTTTCTTCAATTTCCGAAGGCTTTTTCTCAGCGGGCTCTGAAGGCCCAGCTTCGGTACCAGCTTGGATTACTGCAGCTTCAATTTCGGCCGGCTTTGTTTCAGCTTTGGTTTGCACTTTTGAAGCCTCGACAACTTTCCTTGAAGGAGTAGAGCTAAAAGTCTTTACTGTTTCTAACACATCTAGTACATTTTCCATCCTTCTCCTCTTGGGAGTTGTGGCAGAACTTTTTTGTGCCTTCGGCACTGCTACTTCTGATGAAGGGCTTAAAATTTCTAGCGCTTTTGTTTCTTCAATATTTGGCTTTTCAGCTTTATATTTATCAGTCTTCAACTCAGCTAGCTCGGCTGAGGCTACCTTCGGCATTATAACCGGCTCTTCAGACTTCTATGTGGGAGGAACGGGTTCTCTTGGTTCAGCAGCTGAAGAAGCCTCCCCGCCAAACTCAAGCACCACAGCTGGTTCAATATAACGTGGCCGGTGGGTAAGTGCCTTCATCTTTTTGCTTGTAGCCTTGGGCACAGGTTCGGCCGAGGCGACCACAGCTGTAGCTTATCTCTTCTTTCCATGCCCCCGCAGCGGATAGCGGTAGTCGGGATAGACGAAGCCAATAGCGTCAAAAACTCTGTTCAACCTCTTCTTTCCTCGACTTCCAAAGGCTGTGGACAATGCATTATCTTCTGCCTTGGAATATGGTCCAAGCAGTTCATCACTTATCACTTCGATGCATTTTAACCAGTCATCATTTGGCTCGTCGAACTTATCCCCATATCTGAAAGTATACTTCAGCCAGACCAGCTCACCTTCGCTAGATTCGGTGATAGTTTCCTTCGGCATTTCCCAGTTCTCTACAAGCGGCCATACTCTGAAGGCTATATGCTCTTGGATTAAATCTCTTGTACCAATGAAAAAACAGACAGTACCAAATGCCTTCTGGCATGCTTCGGTGGCTTCGTCAATTTCAACCTTCGGCCTTCGGAGGCCGAAGCGGGACCAAATGGGGCGCATAATAACTTCCTTAATATCTTCTCTTGCCTTCAAGTCATTCTTCACGTAAAACCATTCCTCCATCCAGGCTCCGGGCCACCTTTTCCGGAATGTTGGCACCCGGTAGCTTGTGTTGGGGCAGGCGATAAATCCATAGCAGCCAAAGTTGTTATGATATTGTTCCTTGCCCATGGCCTTCGTCTCATATACAAGTTCATGCATGTTGCAAAAGCATTTCGCGCTTGGCTCCAGCCCCTGGCTCCTCACAGCCCAAACAAAAATCCCCATTCTAATAATAGCTTTGGGGTTATCTGATGAAGGTAAATCTGATAAATTTTCAACACTTCGACCACAAACCTGCTCAATGGAAACCAAAGCCCAGCTTTGAAGAAACTTCGGTAAATCACAACTTCGTCTTCCTCAGGGGCAGGGACATTGTTGTCTCCACCAACTCTCACAATAGACATATCTCGAAAGTACTTTCCTCTCATATTGTCAAGATGACTCTGCTTAATTGTCGATTTCCCAAAAATTGTATGACTTGGCTTCCATGGCCGATCCTCAGAATCTTCTCCCCCGCTTTCAGCATCATAATCATCACTATCACCGGTATCTTCAGACAGACCTTCCAGGATCTCCTTAGTAATCTTCTCTGTATTTGATTTTGCCATTGACTCGATAAACCCAGTTATGTAAGGATTTGCAGCCTTCTTCTCTTCAAAGAGCTTCTCCTCTTCAGTCAGCTTCGTCTCAGCAACAACCTTTTGCCTTGAGACATTTTTCTTCGGAAATGACGAAAATGTGTCTTTCAAACTGAAGCTTAGGAAGCTTGAGAAACTAGCAAGCATTAGTGAGCAAGAGCTATAAAATTGAGAAAACAAAGCAAATGGCACAAGCAGCGTACCAAATGTGGTTGGTGCGAGTTCTTATTTATACGCTCGGCATGCCCCAAATTGGAGGGTCCCGTCTGTCATTGACTGTTGCTATTCTAGCAAAGGGAAGGTGTTTTTTCGGACCTTCGGCTTAAGGCCTTCGTCCATGTCGCAGTCTGAATTCTTTATCTTAAACAAATTAATACTGCGAGGGGCTACTGTTGGGGGCCTTGTCCTCCGAAGGTCCTCAAAAACGTAATTTAACAATGTCTTCCAAGCATGGTTTATAGACAGGTACCTTCAGATTCAGGATTAAAAGCATATACGATGAGAAGGGCATGATCGTGACGAAGGTTGCTGTTGCTCTGAAGCTATGCGCAAGGGAGCTTCGGCTTAATCGCGAGAAAAGGAACTGACTTAAAGGGGAAAAGGCTATCCAGTCCTCATAGATTTTTCTATAAGTCAATAGTAAATGTAAAGGGCATGACTGTAATTTCTCACAGACTGTGTCCTGTGCCTATAAATAGATGAACAGTACCCCCGTACTGTTCACGCTGACTTGTATTTGCGCATGCGTCACGCTTGTACTTTTTACCTTCTGTCAAGCCGAAGGTACATTTGTAATTCAGCATTGCCCCTATATTTTTAGAACAATATTTTGATAATGAATTAATAATATTATGTGATTGCTTATCTTGCCTCTTATATCTTATATGCTTCTTCTTTTGTTAACATATATCACGTTTATGAAGGTATGTCTTTCATAACCTTTGTCTAAAGATCATTATATCCTAAGGGAAATAATGTTTCGTAGGACGAAGGACATTAACCTTTAACATTTTGTGTTGTCTTGTTCTTAATTCATAGCATTTGAGAACAAGTCCCCAACAGGTGGCGACGATGCGATGCATGAGATGTTACATTCGCTACGTCTAGAATTAAACCTAAGCTCCGAGGATCCTACCACACCAGAGGTTTCCAGATTTTTCAAACTACTAAAAGACTCTGAAGAGCCGTTGCATGAACACACAGATGTGAGTATACTCGCTTTTGTGACTCGGCTCATGGCCATTAAGTCCAAGTACTTTTTTCTCGAACAATTGTTACAATGAGATTTTAAAGTTGTTAGGAGATGTGCTCCCAAAGCCCAATAAGTTGCCTAAAGACATGTACCATTCAAAGACAATTATCAAAGGTCTCGGTATGGATTATGAGAAGATTGATGTGTGCAAAAATAATTGTATGCTTTTCATGAAGGAGCATGCGGAAGAGAAAAAATGTCTGAAATATGGACAATTTAGATTTGTGGAAGTTGTTAATGATGAGGGTGAGAAGGTGATGACAGATGTTGCACATAAGCAGCTTCGCTACTTGCCACTAACTCCTCGAGTGAAACGGATGTTTCTATCTAAAAAAATCGCTATGCACATGCGATGGCACAAAGAAGGTGTCTGTGATAACGATGACCTAATCGTGCACCCTTCAGATGGGGATGCATGGAAGGCTCTTGACACGTTTGATCCCGACTTTGTAGCTGATCCGAGGAATGTTCGAATTGGCCTCACGACCGATGGCTTCACACCTTTTGGTCAAATGGCATCATCATACTCATGTTGGCCCGTCTTTGTTATTCCATACAACCTTCCACCTTCTCTTTGTATGAAATATGAATTTATATTTCTTTGCTTAATCATTCCTGGCCCAGACTATCCTGGAAAGAACCTCAATGTCATGTTAAAACCCTTGATTGAAGAGTTGAAGGAGCTTTGGAAAGGTGTTGAAGCATACAATGTTTTTAAAAAACAGATATTCAAACTTCGAGTTGCGTATTTGTGGTTGGCGCATGATGTCATGGCGTATGCTATTTTTACCGGTTGGAGTACACATGGTAGATTGACATGTCCATATTGTGGTTCAGATACAGATTGCTTCCGTCTTGCTCATGGTGGAAAGATCACTTACTTCAATTGTCATCGACGCTGGTTGCCCAGGAAACACCCCTTTAGGAGCGATAAGAAAAACTTTATAAAGAACATTATGGTCACCAAAGGACCGCCTAAACGTCTTAACGCAGCAGAAATATATGCTCAGCTGAACATCCTTGTCTTAAATGAAAATGGGGACAAGTACGAAGGATTCGGAGTGGACCACAATCGGACACATATATGTGGTCTCTGGGAGCTCCCATATATGTCGTCATTGATTCTTGTGCACAACATTGATGTCACACACCAAGAAAGTAATGTTGCTGAAGCCCTCATACACACCTACATACATTTTGAAAAAACAAAGGACAATTTTAAAGCTCTAAGAGATCTAGCAATGCTTTGTGACCGACCAACCCAAGTGCTCAATGACAACGGTAAGCCACCACGTGCCTTGTTCTGTCTTACCTCTAAAGACAAGATCGAGGTAATGAGATGGATGAAAAAATTAAATTTCCCGATGGTTATGCTGTGGGCTTGAAAAGAGCTGTGAATTTGAAAACGGGAAAACTAACTGGGTTAAAGAGCCATGACTTCCATATATTAATGGAGAGGATTATCCCTGTCATGTTTCGTGGTTATATGCCCGACGCCATGTGGCAAGCAATAGCTGAGCTAAGTTATTTCTACAGGCAGATCTGTGCCAAAGAAATAAGTAAAAATATGATGGAGAAGTTGGAGAAAGAAATACCAGTGTTGTTATGCAAGCTAGAAAAAATATTCCCATCTGGATTCTTCAATCCGATGGAGCATCTACTTATTCACATTCCATATGAGGCAAAGGTTGGTGAACCTGTACAATATAGGTGGATGTATCACATTGAACGTGCACTCAAAAACCTGCGAGGCATGGTTCGAAATAAGGCTAGAGTAGAAGGATGCATCGCTGAAGCTTTTTTGCTAAAGGAGGTTTCATACTTCACGTGTGTATTTCGCAGAGGAACATAATGTCTATGCTGCTACCATGTGATACAATGTCGATGAGGAACCTCCTGTCAGTGATCTCAACATTTTCCAATGGAGAAGCACAAGTACTAGTAAGGGCACGTTCTACCACCTTAGCATGGATGAAAGAATGTCCACATTGCTATACAAGTACTCTAATATGGAAGAGATGGAGCCATATTTCATGTAAGTCTTTATTTTACCCCTTAATTTCTTTACCAAAGGAGCCATATTTAATTGCTTATTTGTCGTATAGTAAGTTCGACGAGGAAAATTGGACTTATTCCCATCAGCCTACAAGCAAACAACTAGATACGATGCGACGACATGGGAGGCAAGGAAGACCTAATTTTGTTGACTGGTTTCGCGAGCATGTAAACTCTTTATATTCCTTACTTTCATGTCATTTAGCCTTTTACACGAGGTAGTCATTTTAACAATATATTATTTGCAGTGCACAAAGACTCCTAACATACACAAGGACTTGAGATAGCTATCTTATGGGACGGTGACTTGCAGAACCTTTGGTCGATACGATGTGAATGGCTTCCATTTTCGTTCAGACCAATTTGAAAAGTCTCGTCCTCGTGCAGCCACACGTAACACTGGAGTTCTGACTAGGGCACTCGATGCACTCGGCAGAGAAACTAATTATTATGGCATCATTCAAAACATCCTAGAGTTTAATTTTGCAGGGAACAAAAGTTTGAAATTAGTATTCTTTCTATGTGATTGGTTTGACAGCACTAATGGGATTAGACAAAGTCAATATAGCATAACTGAAGTAAAGCACAAGGAACGACTTCGAGGCCATGATAATTTTATCCTTGCACACCAGTGCGAGCAGGTCTACTATATGTCGTACCCAAATCCGAAGTTTAAAGCATGGTGGGTAGTTCATAAGGTGAACCCTAGGGAACGTTTACATACTCCTTGCACTGTTGGTTATCAATTCGAAGACGAACATGCCGATGATGTTTATCAAGAAGAAGAATTGCCAACCACTTTTGCTATCGATGAGGGTGTTGCACTGAACTCACTAGTCGGAGACCGTAACGATGTCACTGCTGATGAGTGTGTTGCACCGAAACGAAAACGAAATCCAAGGAACAAAAAAGCCACATTGCGAGCTTTGGATCGAAGAAGACTCCTTGATCGTGATTCCGATGAATTTTGATGTGTAATGCATAATTTCATTTTATGTGATGTATTATTTGATTTTTTATTAATTCACTTAATTTTATGGATCTAATACATTTAATGTTTTTCTATTGAACAGGATGAGTGGTAGGAAAACAAAGCGCACTGCTAGGGGGTTTCTTAATGCGACTAGCAGGATACTCCCTGGTGCACGTTCCCTTTTCCAAGGGAGTTCTTCTAGCCAGAGCAGACAGGAGGCGTTGCTGAGACACGCCTGGCCAGAACTACGTGATACACCTATCGCTCTACAACGGAGTATCGATGTAAATGTTTATGTAATTGATCTTATTTGTCAGACACTTATATATAAATTTGTCTTACATGTCTCTATTTCATGTCCATAGGAAGAGGAGGACGAGGACGAGGACGAGGAGGTGCAACACCATGAGGAGGAGGACGAGCAGGCCCATGAGGAGGAGGAGGTGCAGGCCCATGAGGAGGAAAGGAAGTGGGCATAGATGCTGAGGCGGATGACGATACCACTGAGGCTCCTATCGTTCGATGAAGGGGCACTCGGAAGGGCCACTTTGTCCTACCTTCGTCAGCGTCTACACAATCTGAAGCTCGGGTACTGATCATCCCGGTTGGTGATAGGTACTCACGTTTGGCCACTTTGTTCTTACTTATTTGTTTATTGTACACTATATATATGACATGACTTCCTTGTTTTTTTGTCATGCAGCCAATGGGATGACACGTCATTCGACGGTCGAGGTCACCATAGACAGGTTAATCAAGTCTTAGGTAACCTTTGTCGTCTACATAATCCAGGAATTGTCACCGACCCGAAAGGTGTGGTGGTTCCTTGCACTAGCTGGTCGCACTTCGCACTAGCTCCACATGCTACATATGGAACAGCTCAAGGCATCGTCAAGCACGACTTTTGGGTAAGAGTAATGTTTCAAACTAACATTTATTAGTTGTTTTCAAACTAATTTTATTTTCGATGTTGGACAGAGATGCTATCGTGTGGAACCTAAGGCTCAAGAGCATGCAGACCGAGTATTAGAGAAAAATGCGAAGAAGGTGTGCAGGGATGCATTTCCCAATGCTCGTCTGCAGGTTGTGAACGCGTACATGAAGCGACGAGGTCATTCTATCAACAACTTTCGACAATATTCAGATGTCTACATGACTGTATACCAGTACATGGAGGTAAAAATCTAATTTAGCAACTCATTCAGATGTGAATGTAATTTTGAGCTAACGCTTTATATGCAGGTAACTCTTCCATGGATGGAACACTGGCCGTAGGCTTACAAGGATTTGTGTGAGATATGGGCTTCGCCCGAGTGGATTGAGAAGTCTAACAGGAATCGACATAGGCAGCGCCATCAACAGGACGAGGACGATGATGAGGTCGTAGTCAACCATACCTATGGGGCTTATGGACATATTCGGTTGGCGAAGCAAATGGTGAGTATGTAGTATTCTGTTTTACTCAGAAATGAAACCGAATTAAACTCATATATTTGCAGGAGGCTCAAACTGGAGTTGTCCCGAGCCCAATCGATGTTTATAGGAGAGGGCATAGAGCGAAAAACAGTGAAATCTCTGATGAGCTGTGTAGTCAAGCGGCCATTGAGCGTATGGTTAGTTGTTGTTAGGATTAATGTTTTATTGCCATATAGCTATAAATTACATGTGTGCTAAACCTTCATATTGTATTGCAGGAGACATACGGGCAGAAGATGGTTAGGAAGTATGGAGAAGACTACGATTGGCGAGGAGCGCCTACCATCGACGCTGAAGTTGTGCATTCTATTGGAGGCAAGGCGCATGGACGGTATGAACTTGTGAATTTTTTCAATAATATTGGAACTATGACTGAATAGCTAATTTTCTTGTTTTTCAAGATATTCTATGTTTACCGGTGTTATCGATTCGACGGAGTTGCGTTCTCATGGCGGCTCTTCATCGCAGGCGGGTTGTGGTAGTAGCAGCCGTAGTCGCCGCTCTGTATCTAGCATGGAGGACGCTATGAGGGAGCAGCAAGAAAAGTTTCGTGAAGAGCTGCGGCAACAACAAATGGCATTCCTCAAAGAGCAATCAGAGTACATGGCTGCTTACAATGCACAGGCGCAACAAGCAATGAACGTGAGTGTCTTATTTATTCTCAACACAGTCGATATTGGTTCTATAACTAACATATTATATTTGCAACAGTCTTCGTTTCCAGAGCAGGCACAACAACAACTATTTGTTTTCCATGAATTTTTGCCGCTGATGCCTCAGTGGGGATTACATGCTCCGCCACCTCCACCTCCACCTCAGGTGCTTCAATTTAGTTAAGACTTTTCGTTTGTATCAACCTTTCAAATCTTTACTAAACTTGATTTTGTAGGGATCCGGGGTCATGGGCCACAACACGCCACCACCGATGATACCAGCACCAGGAGGAGCTTATGCAAGGGAGGGAGCTACTCCAGGAGAGGTTAGTTTGACAAACAATTTGTTTGAATAGTGGTCATGCATGTAAACACTGCCGTTATTAATGTCTTCTTTTTTCTTTAGAATCAAAACCTGTTACACGACTTCGTCAACGAGTTTTTCGCTTCTGGAGGAGTGGTCACAACTCCAATGACCCCGATATGTGATGGTGTTAGCTTTGTGCCGAATTGTGCGTTGTAATGGACTATTTGTGAACTTTATGTTCTATGGGCTGTTTGTGCACTCGAATGTTGTAATAAACTCTAATTTTATGTTATGGACTATTTGTGAATTGTGGATTTAATGTTTCTGTATTGTGGATGTTGTATGGACTGTCATTTTATTTTTATGTTGTGATTATATTTGTTGATGATTTTTTTGCATTTTTCGAATTTTTTTGCTCTGAAATTATTAATTTTCGGCGGTCTCCTTCTGGCCGCCGAAAATAATATTCAGGCTTGGATTTTCGGCGGCCAGGAGGAGAGCCGCCGAAAGTTAACTATTTTTGGCGGCTAGGTAGGAACCGCCGAAAATATAATGTTATTTTCGACGGCCGTCTGCTGGCCGCCGAAAATAAGTTATTTTCGGCGGCTGGACTCTGGCCGCCGAAAATATAGCCTTATTTTTGGCTAATTTTTTCTGGCGGCCAGAAACCGCCGAAAATAAGCCTAAAGCCGCCGAAAATAGCTTATTTTCGGCGGCACAGGCCTTATTTTCGGCGGTTCCTGGCCGACGAAAATCACTGTAGCTCTTGTAGTGATATTTTAAATTCCCAAACTTGTTTATTTCATATCTTTTGCATATGAACTCCAAATTTAGTGATTCAAATTGCAAAATATTCATAGAAATATTCTCTGTTTAAATAAATTAGTTCCATGTACTACCTGCACACTCTAATTTTTATGGTTAACTATGAACTAGTATATGTGTAGATTTATTCATTTAATAAAATAAATAAAAGGGAAACCCTAGAGATTAAAGTATACTTAATCTTGTAGGATTAATAGTGTGTATAGTACATGAATTTATCTTTGGTTTATTTTTTAGGTCTCATTGAAAGTAATTAACTTAGATTATGTAATCATGGACAATACTTGAGGAATAATTAACTACTAAATGAGAATTAGTTCACCCTATAATTTGATTTCCCTTTTGGGTCTATGCTTTTCTTTTGATATGCGTTCCCATGTTTGAATATGATTGATGTGTTGTTTATTTGTTACTAGTTCCATGCCTGTGCGTTGCTACGGGAGTAAAAAATATGTGAAACATAGATACGGAACGACAAACATCACTATGACATGCAAAATCAGCGTGGCAAACATTATCAATATCGCTTGAAATTATTTCTAAAGAGTCATGTTGGCCTAAAACACAAGCAACACAAATTGCCTCAAACAACACATAGCAGGTACACCAACTTGTGATGTTGTTAGTTTTGTGTCTATGACCACACAACAACACAATGCTAATTTGATAAAAAAAAGGCACACAGACACATAACTGGAACTGATTTCAAATTCTTAGATGAATTTCACAACAAAGCATCAGCACAGGTTACACTCATAGCAATGTTCATACATCATAAGTTCACATCCAAATAGTGATGTGCCACTGAATCCAAGGCATTGGCTTCCTCGGTGACGGCACTGGCCACAGCAACGACGACAAATCCCACCTTGTCCATAGTGATGGCGGCTAGCTTTGCAGTACTGGCGGCCTTCTTCTCCATCTCCCTGGCGGCAGTGCGCGCTTCCTCAGCAGTGACTGCAGTGGCCCTCGTGGCGTCTAGAGCTTCAACCACGCCTAGCGTCGAGGAACCATGCCTCATCCCACTGTTATAATAATCTCCTCCACCCACTCTTCGTTGTAGCCATAAGCAGGTGGAGGGCCTATTGCTAATACCTGTTCACATTCAAAAGAAAAGCATAGCTCTTTCTGGTTTTAAGGTTAACCATAAGGCAGCACTGCAATTCATTCCTAACGATGATCTATACAGTAGCAGGGATCAAAACTTATACTTACACATATTTAGGGAATAACTCAGAGAATCACAAACATAATTTCGCAAGCTCTTTCTGGTGTTAAGGTTAACCAAAATTTTCCATGTCAGTACTTTGGACAACAGGTTCAGCTAGAGAGCACTAAAACAAAAGTGATCAAAGAATAGCATAGCTACGGAAGACGACACCAGATTTTGAACATTTAGACTTCACAAAAATATTGAACTTAAGCAGCAGGAGACATGACTCGAAGTGGACTATGCCTACTCCTAGCCTTGTTTAGGTGAAAGCATGCACTAAAACAAAAGTGATCAAAGCAAAGCATAGCTATAGAAGATGACACCAGATTTCGAACATTCAGACTTCACAAAAATATTGAACTTAAGCAGGAGGAGACATGACTCAGAGTGAACTATGCCTACTTCCAACCTTGTTTAGGCGGAAGCATGCAGATTAGTTCAAAAAAGGCAGGAGGAAGCAAATTCTAAATTACCATCTTATGTCCAAGTGAATAGAAACAAAGAGGGTGTCTCTATCCAAGTGAACAGAAATAAATTAACAATCCTCATAGATTAGTCTAAGTGAACAGAAATAAAGAGGGATGCTTCTATCCTAGTGAACAGAAATAATAGTAACAATCATCACATTAGTTCAGAAAAACACAGATCTCATACCTCGCTCAAGCAGGATGTCAATGATTAGAGAGTTGCTGGAGAGTGAAAAGGTGCCCACCCCTCCTCGCCCTTCGCGTTCAGCAAGCTTGAGAGCCCTAAAACAAAAGTTATCAAAGCCAACAGGACATTATTATCGCGAAACACACCTCATCAGGTGACACTAATCAGATCACTGATATGGTACACATGAGTTACTAAAATTCAAAAAACAATAGTAGTGTCGATAACAATAAAGTTATTTAATGACGCTAAATATCATTACCAGATTCCTGACCTAAGTTGCTTTGAGTTTGGTAGTAATCTATAGCCTCATGGTATTATACTGAAATTTACCCATCTGCCCAGTTACACTGAAATTTACATTGACGAGTTTCCAATAACAATAAACATGTAAGTTGAAGCTTCTGAGTTCTGATATCATCCTCAATCTACAATTGCACCCTGAAAACATGAAACATTAGTAAAGGGACCTCATACTCGACTTTAATGTGCTAAAAGGCACCATCACCAGAAAGGGTGAAAGTGAATTCCATTAACTGCACATAAGTTACAGCAAAGAACAATCATGTGCCTGTTTACAAGGAATTCAGGCATTGCAACATCATATGAAGCCAAAAACTAATGAATAAAGCAACTGGCTAGTGATTTAAGACAATGCAAAGTTTATTCCAAGGTTCCAGGCCAGACTGTGTATTATCAAGTGTCGAAAATAACCCAACATGTTTAAAATTGCACTAATATTTTGCTTGAAATATATTCCAGTGAACCCAAATCCTTCTATACTGGCTAGTGATGTTTCTGTTGTCATTGGTGTACAATCAAGCACTGGCTGATCCATATTTTAAAGGTCTTGCATAAGTAGAGAGAGAACCATCATGCCAGCCAATAACAAAAGTGGAGTTCGAGTTTGAGCGAACAAAGGTGACCAAAGAGGGCGTCAAGGAACTTATACTGAGGGAGATACTGGAGAATCACATGAATAGAACTGAGAAAACAAACTTTATATATCCTAGGTATTTCTTTGCTAGTGATAAAAATGGAGCTTAAAAAGGTCATGTGTAGAACTGCTATCATTTCGCCTCTACGCCTATTTTTTTTTATCTAGACTGTGGCCACAACTATAGGAACAGTCATGGAATGAAATGATCTTCCACACCAGCACCTATCATTTAAACTGAAAATTCTACGCAACCATACTCAATACATTTCAGGCACAATCTACAAAGAGAACTCTCCTATTGACATGGTAGAATAATTCCTACAACTGTGACAAAAGGAACTAAACTCTTTATATTTTATCTTCCCTGCTGTGTTGAGATTGGCAGTTTGAAGTTAAAACTGTCTCTGTTTTTAACTTAAAACTCTCCAGAATAGATAAAAAGGCCACGTATAGAAATGCTACCATTTCAGCTCTACACCTAATATTTTTATCTAGAATGTGGCCACAACAATAGGAACAGTCATGGAATGAAATGATGTGCCACACCAGCACCTATCCTTTAAACATGCATTTGTATAGGAACTGAAAATAGGAAACCAATTTCAAACTGTAATGAAATGATCCATAATGAAATGATCTTCCACACCAGCAATTTATTCACACCAAAAAGAACTAAACCACTATGATGTATGTGTGGAAACCAGATTTCTAGCAAATTCAGGAGCTATTTCTAGGACCTAGGAACTGAAAATAGGAAACCAATTTCAAACTGTAATGAAATGATCTTCCACACCAGCAACTTATTCACACCAAAAGGAACTAAACTACTGTGATGTATGTGTGGAAACCAGATTTCAAGCAAATTCAGGAGCTATTTCTAGGACCTAGGAACTGAAAATAGGAAACCAATTTCAGACTGTAATGAAATGATCTTCCACACCAGCAACTTATCCACACCTACCTTATTTGAACAGAGTAGGGCGTGTTGGGAGAACTTCAATTGTCAGGCTGTCTCCGGCAATGAACTTCATTGTTTGTCCATATTTATAGCAAGACGCAACCCATGCGTCCTACCAAGATTTAGGACATTGTATAAACCATACAAAATATAATATGTTATACATCACACTATGTTTCAGTAAATATATAGTTGTATCAGCAATAAGGCTACCATCATGTTTCCAAGTTAAAGCTATAAATAAAGAATGAAGGAATGTATCCTGCTAGTTTCTTACTATCTCTTGCTAGTGAATGTCATCCCATTTTGAGCACTTACAAATCATTTAATAATCAACTAAATTCCATCAACCTTATTCTTTGTCCATATTTATAGAAAGATACAACACATGAAGCCTGCTAAGAATTAGGAGATTGAGTTAAGACTTAAGAACACACAGAGGTACATATTTACTATTTGCGGGCTACAATTGTAGAACAGGTTTGACAGATTGATCAATCCACAGTTCCACACTCCAATTCATTTTAGCACTTCCAAAAAGAACTCTTCTCGAGGATTCATATATTTTTGTAATACAACAAAGCAAACCTAACTTCTCTATTCATTACCAGTCCATATTTATAGCAAGATACAACTCATACATACATCCGATCAGAGTCTTTTAGATAAACTCTAGGTCAGCTAAAACAATTAGTATCAAATAAAAAGGATGGTTTCATAGACTGTCAAAGAACCACTCCAAAGATATTCTTTTAGATAAAAACCCCTATTGTAAAGGAAAACAAGCTTTAGCTTAAAATAGCCATTTAACTCATCGATCATGGATTGAAATCTATAATAGTGTCAGATGCTGGACTAAATCCAATTGGCAAAAAAGGTTGTAGAAACATACCACTATAAAATGATTGGTTTGAATCTGTTTTAAGGTTCAGCGATATTTTTTAAAAATTAAGACCTCTGCTTGATGTTAGTCATCAAACAATAAGCAGCGTACATTTAATACTTGGTAAAACCTAAAATGGTCATTGTGTACAGGGCAAAAAAGGTTGTAGAAACATACCACTATAAAATGATTGGTTTGAATATGTTTTAAGGTTCAGCGATATTTTTTAAAATTAAGACCTCTGCATGATGTTAGTCATCAAACAATAAGCAGCGTACATTTAATACTTGGTAAAATCTAAAATGGGACCTACACATACCAATGCCAAAAAAAAGTATGCTTCTTCCCTTTCCCCTTAGGTGCATAAGTACCATATTCTTTTGCAATACAGTTACCTGGCATGTTTGTTGTCTTTCAGTTCAGTTTAGTGTCTTTCAATATAGTTTCATGAGGCTGATAACTAAAAAAAATAAACGTCTTTCAGTTCAGTTTGTATTGTGATTTCCACTCAAAACCTTCAAACATTTCCCTATATGACAGTCAATTAATTTCACTGTATGGTCGCCACTAACAAAATAAATGTCTTTCAGTTCAGTTTGTATAAAATGATCTTGTGGATGCAAGTGTTTTTCCATCTGAACTGAAAGCAATAGCAATAGTTGACCTAGGAGGTGGCAAAAGAGAGAAAAACATGGCAAGCCAGCAATGCAGGGACTGTGATTCTGCCCTGTACACAGTGAGGTTTAAACGAATCATCCAAAAAAAGAAAGATGTGAATAGACTCACATGAGAGGTTATTGCACTTCTGTTAGTTGATGTGCATTGTGTTTTTGTGTAGGAATATTGGAGATGTGCCTTCAACACTGTACTCTTGATTGTCTCCAGATCAGCAACTCACTGTAGAAACAAGATCCACCTCTTGATATCTGAAAGAAACGGTTCGAACACATATGACATGAACAATGAGTCGACGATCCGCAAAGAGCAGATGCAGACAAATCTATAAATGGAGGGTGGACGAACACACATACGGCAGAGGCGGACATCAGCGCGGTTGAGGTGATTGGCGTGACTTGGACGCCAGCGCCGGCGAGGGGACCCTAGCCACCGACGCGGCAGGATGCTAGGAGCGCTCCTGCACCATGACTGCACAGATCTAAGAAGGGAGTACTACGACTGGCTTCGTTCGCGAATCGAGTTGTCGTCCTGGTCGAGGCGTTCCCAGGAAGTCAGCGGTGAGCTCCGCCATGAGCGTGTGCACCTTGGTGCGGCTCAGGTTCGTCGTGCCCACTGGCCCCAACTCATGCAACGTGTACCCAGCATAGCATCATGGCACCACCTTGAAGATCCTGCTGCTAGTAGTGGTAGCGATGGTGGTGCTAGCGGTGGCAGTGGTTTGAGTAGAGGATTTCTAGAGCTGCTTGAGGCGACGAGGTAGGGAAGCAACGAGGGACGCGGGCAGGGCAAGCACCCGATGGGATCTAATTTGCAGGGAGGATCCGAGGGGGGTCGGTGGAGTGAGCGGGGGAACAGTGGTTTGCGCGTGCGGAGGGGGCCGAGCGAGGGCGATGGCGGCGCAGACGTCCCACAGCAGACACAAGCATGGCGATCTAGAGCCTCGGTGGGGGAGATGGGGCAGTGGCGCGCGCCCTAGCTTGTCCCCGACCACACCCCGGCATGGGTTGCAGATCCACGCGCCCATGGCAGGGAAGTCGGGGGAGGTCATCGACACTGTGGACCAACCTCCAGCGTGGCAAGAACGCAGGGAAGGCACAAGGAAGCTTCGCGGCACCGCGACGCTATGTTGGGGATGCGGGATGGCGTGCTGCGCGGCCCTCCGCGAGGATGGAAGGTGAGCGTTGGCGGAGCGCGGCTGCGGGATGCGAGGTTGCGCGGACGATGGAAGGAGGGCGGCTACGGGATGCGGGCTGCCGGCGGATTGCGGGGGAGGGTTCGGCCACGGGCGTGAGTGGGGCAGCTGCGGGATGCGGGGCTGCCGGCGGATTGCGGGGGAGGGTTCAGCCGCGGGCGTGAGCGGGGCGGTAGAACGTGCACCGCAATTTTGTGGACGCCTATAGTACTCACATAATTAGTAGTAGAGATTTACCAAATGTATTGAATGCATGATCGCTTTATTTAGACAACGAGCAGTCCGTGGTTCCTGAGTGTGTTGCTGAAGATCTTCCTGAGTAACAACCTGGTGAAGGCAAGTGTCCTGAGACCTATCATGTCCTATTTACTTTATAATTCACTGCCCCACATTACATTATTTGAAACCTAAGGATTGACTAGTCTGTATTTACCTTCTCCTTGTTTACCTTTTGGGTTATTCCAATTAGCATTATGCTATTGCTTTATCTTAATCAATGAGCATGATGTGAATATTTATGATATGATGATGTTATCCCGATGATGTCCCTGTGATACTTTAGGGGACTCAGGCCGTTTCCTGAGTACCTCCCCGTAAGGACCTGTTTGGGGAGTGACAACCCGGGATAACAGTGCAACCATGAGGGTGGAATGGGACGCCCTTAGCTGAATAATTAGAGGAACCAGAGGAGTAGTTGGCTTTGTCGTAGGCCCGTCAATGGGGTCCGGGCACAGTACTTGCTCTGCCGAGGCTAGTTGCAGAGGTTATCGATTTGGTTTTGTTAGCCACCCTTCCTTTGGTGAGATGTACTGTGTTTATCAAACTAGAGAAACCTAACGGACGACTATGACCTCTGGGGAACCTTTGTAAAGGCTACGTAGTGAGACCCTGCTATGTCACCTTGGTAGTGATCAATGGGGAGGATAGAACCCCGGGTAGAAAGGGAATCACGACTTGTGGGTAAAGTGTGCGACCTCTGCAGAGTGTTAGAAACGGGTATATCAACCATGCTCACGGTTAAGAGCAGCCTTGGGATCCTCTTTGATTAGAAGAACTTTGGTTACTTTTATGATGATTAACAATGATGGTTATAATTTGATCTCTGGTATTTCCTATTGGAGGGAGTGCTTCTGGGTAATAACTGGGTTTTATTACTAAAATTTGGCTCTACTTATAGTAATAAAACTTGACCAACTAAAAGCAACTGCTTAACCTTAACTCCACATACAGCTAGTCCACTTTAGTAAAATGGGACATTTGCTTAGTACGTTGATGTGTACTCACCCTTGCTTTACAAACCACCCCACCCCAGGTTGTCCCCATTGTACTCAGTGCTCAGGAGGTGATGCTGGCAACATGGAGGACTTTGAGGAGTTCTAGGACTACGACGAGTTCTAGTTTACCCTAGTGGCAAACCCCCAGTTAGCTGCCTGTGTAGGCTTATCTACTATGTTTCATATTTCCGCACTTTGATATTAATGTTGAAGACAATGGTTATGTATTAGACTCTGTGGATGTCTTGGACATCTTGATATAATTAAAGTACCTTTCCGCTATTTACTTTGAGCATTGTGTGACGATGTCCAATTATGTAATCGCTGTGTACGTGAGTTATGATCCTGGCACGTACATGGTTTGCATTCAGTTTGCCTTCCAAAACCGGGTGTGACAAAAACTTTGTAAAGGTCTCGTAGTGGATCCCTATCCATTCACCTCGGAAGTGTCTAAGGGCCTTGCAAACCCTGGCTAGACGGGATACACGACTTGGGGTAAAGATGTACAACCTCTGTAGAGTGTAAAACTAGTATATCAGTCGTGCTTACGGTCATGAGCGGCCCAGACCCTCACGCGAGTAAATTATGAAATTAAATTTAACTTATCGTACATTTCATTGTATTGTGGGAATTCCTTTTATGATCTCTTATTTAATTTGGATGGTATTCACTTATACTTATTAATTGCTAATAAAATTTTGACCAACAAAGTTAAAAGCAATGCTCAGTTTTAACCATTTTTCTTGGTAAGCCTTACACTACACGTTTACCCACACTTGTTGAGCAATGGCCGTATGGGAGCTCACCCTTGCTATAATCACACCAGGTCAAGAGCAGATACCACCGGAGAAAGATCATGAAGATGAGTTTGGAGAGGTCTAGGTCGTCGTCTGCCAGTCAACTATGGTTGCGGATGATCGTTGTCGCCATATGGTATATTTTATTTAGTTATTTTGTATAGAAGTTGTATTGAGTAATAAAGATGTGACATTGTATTAAGTAATAAAGATGTGACATTGATTTGTGTACTATGAGTCATCATATGTGTGAGACTTGATGCTAGCACACATTTGAGATGCATCTAAATTTGTACTTAAATCTGGGTGTGACACGAAAGGGAGGCGATGACTTCTAAATTAAGAATTGTGTAGCAGTTCTAAATACATTGGAGGTCACAAAGGAGAAAAAGGTAAAAGCATTATAAGGTGTTCAAGGATCGTGAAAATCGGCATATTTTTCAAGTGGATGCAATGGTGATAGAGAGGTTGCATTGATGTGGTTGAGGGATGAGATGGCTTAGCAGGTATACCTAAGGTTAACTGCATATCTTAAATAAATGAGCACACTTTACTTGGTTGAAGATGAGATGCTTAGATATCTTAATATAGTGTTCTTTAACCTTCTTTTAGCATTTCGTGGTCCTAATAAAACTGTTGCATACACAGGCTCATTTATGCTGGGAAGCAACTTGTTGATGACAAAACTGCCGAGGATTACAACATCGAAGGTGGTTCATTGCTCCATCTTGTGCTTGCTCTGAGGCGTGGCCAATAGATTAAAAATCTATACTTGTAGTTTCTGCTTGTGCTATCTGTTACATACAGTTGTCTTAGAATTGAAGCCTCGTGTTGGGAGGTTGATTGTGCCATGGATTAGCAGACTACTAGAGTCCTGTGTCATCTGTACTGTTCTAGAAATGCTTCAACTAAGTTCATTCAGTTGCCATCGCTGTTACATACAGTTGTTTCAGAAAATATTTGTTACATACAGTTGTTTCAAAAATCTATATTTGTAGTTTCTGCTAGTGTCATGGTTATACACTATTTGCATGGATTTCTTGCTTGTGCTATCTGCTGGCAGCGTGCGGGTGGCTGGCTAGCGCGCGGGTGGCTAGCGTGTGCACAGACTGGCTTAAGTTCCCAAGAGGTTGCTAGTCTGCACACAGCAGGCTGGCTAGCGTGAGGCTAAACCGAAGCCAGGGGTAAACCGAATAGATTTTTGAGGCAGAGATTAAACCTCCAAGAGGATTAAGATCCCTCTCTGGATTAGTTCCACTTGAGGAATTAATCCATACCAAGCGAACAACACATTAGACTCTGTTTGAGTATTTTAATATTCACCATAATTCACATGTATTGAGATGGATTAGTGTGCACTATAATCTACCTCAATACATGTGGATTGAGGTGAATACTAAAGTATACAAATAAGGCCTTATTTAATTTTGACTAGAGAAAGATTTAATCCCCTTCAATCTCCTTCCATCCGGACACAACCCAACAACCGTTGCTGGATTGGCTTCTGAATTGAATTTTTGGATGAACTCGAACGACCTGTTAACATGATAACATATACTGTCTGTAAAATAATGAAGCACGTGTTTCCCGTTCAGCAACGAACATGGTGCTGTGGAATGTTCCCTGGTGCAGTCTTGCACTCTGAACTACCCGCATGAAGTAGTAAACTGTTTACTAACAGTGGACACGGAAAGAAGAGAGCCCAATGATTGTTCGGCACATGTGTAATATGTCCGGCACTTCTGCAGCGCGCGCCATGCACGCCTCCTCGCCCTAGACTTGAGCTAATTTTTAAAATTAAAACTTTCAGCTGATTATTAATGATACGTCAACTGTGGTTGATTATTGATGAACTTGCATTGTGGCCGGCCTTCCTCCATCTTCTCGCCCTATGCTATGGCCCATAAGGGCAAGGCAACATACGACGTCACCTACAACCCGGATGACGGGCCCGAGGCGTACAACAACCCCGTCATCTACAACCGCCTTTATGACTACCCGCCATGGCGCAGGAGGTCCATGCCACAGAATATGATCCGAGCACCGAGCAGATCGACCCCGATGTCCTCATGAGGGTCGGAGGAGGCAAGAGACATGGACGGTACTGGATTGCCGACGGAACAATCGACTCGTCGTCCACTCCCACTCTGTTTCAGGTGCGAGGAAGGAGCACGGGCTCGAGTCCAGCCATACGACCTCGCACGACAGCTCACAGCATCGCATACAGCAACTCGAGGTTAGTGTTTTTATAACTCGTCATTTCTTGAGTTATATACATTCTCTTTGAGTTAATATAATATTGGTGGAATATTACAGATCCAGCTAGAAGAAGAAAGGAGTGAACGTCAAGAGATGGAGGCGAGGATGATGGCGGAGCGGGAGGCCCGCCTGGCAGATCAACAGAGGATGGCGGAGATGTTCCAATACATGCAGAGTCTTGACACCGCACAGGGTTTCGCTCCGCCATCTCCATTGTTTCCTATAGTTGACCCTGCACTGTTCTATACTCCTGTGAGTATCAAAATTATAGTTATATGTTGGTAATGCATCTGGTATAACACATGCATCTCTACTCTGTGCAGGAACAATCTGGGCAGCATCCAACAACCCTCATGGATCGCCCGGCCCATCGCCGCACCAGTCCAGCCGCCCACCTCGATGAGAGTTATGTTCTTAGTGTTGAGACTTCAGAACTTGTGTTGAATACTTATGTTTGTGTTGGATACTTATGTCAGAGCTTGACACTTATGAGACTTATTGAAAGGGAATTAGGCTTACACCTAGTTCCTAAATAATTTTGGTGGTTGAATTGCCCAACACAAATAATTGGACTAACTAGTTTGCTCTACTGTATAAGTTATACAAGTGTAAAAGGTTCACACTTAGCCAATAAAAAGATCAAATATTGGATTCAACAAAGGAGCAAAGGGACAACCGAAAGCACCTCTGGTCTGGGGCACCGGACTGTCCGGTGTACACCGGACAGTGTCCGGTGCACCAGAGGACTCCAACTCGAACTCGCCACCTTCGGGAATTTCCAGAGGCACTCTGCTATAATTCACCGGACTGTCCGGTGTACAGTGTCCGGTGCTCCAAGGAAGAGCGGCCTCAGGAACTCGCCTGCCTCGGGAATTCGCTTCAGCTGCTCCGCTATAATTCACCGGACTGTCCGGTGTACACCGGACTGTCCGGTGTAACAGCGGGGCAACGGCTATTCGGCGCCAACGGCTACCTGCGACGCTGCGCGCGCTGCGCGCAGAAGTCAGGCACGCCCATGCTGGCGCACCGGACATTGAACAGTACATGTCCGGTGTGCACCGGATATCCAGGCGGGCCCAGAAGATAGAAGCTCCAACGGTCGGAATCCAACGGCATTGGTGACGTGGCTGGCGCACCGGACTGTCCGGTGCACCATACGACAGACAGCCTCCACCAACAGTCAAGTTTGGTGGTTGGGGCTATAAATACCCCAACCACCCCCACATTCATGGTATCCAAGTTTTCCACTTCTCAACCACTTACAAGAGCTAGGCATTCAATTCTAGACACACCAAAGAGATCAAATCCTCTCCAATTCCACACAAGGCTTTAGTGATTAGCGAGAGAGATTTGTCGTGTTCTTTTGAGCTCTTGCGCTTGGATTGCTTCTTTTCTTTCTCACTTGTTCTTGTGATCAAAACTCCATTGTAATCAAGGCAAGAGGCACCAATTGTGTGGTGGCCCTTGCGGGGAAGTTTTGTTCCCGGTTTTGATTTGAGAAGAGAAGCTCTCTCGGTTCGAGGGACCGTTTGAGAGAGGGAAGGGTTGAAAGAGACCCGGCCTTTGTGGCCTCCTCAACGGGGAGTAGGTTTGCGAGAACCGAACCTCGGTAAAACAAATCCGCGTGTCACACTCTTCATTTGCTTGCGATTTGTTTTTCACCCTCTCTCGCGGACTCGTTTATATTTCTAACGCTAACCCGGCTTGTAGTTGTGTTTATATTTGTAAATTTCAGTTTCGCCCTATTCACCCCCCCCCCTCTAGGCGACTATCAATTGGTATCAGAGCCCGGTGCTTCATTAGAGCCTAACCGCTCGAAGTGATGTCGGGAGATCACGACAAGAAGGAGATGGAGACCGGCGAAAAGCCCACTACAAGCCATGGGAGCACTTCATCGGAAGAGTCCCGCACCAAGAGGAAGGAGAAGAAGAACTCCTCCAAAGGGAAGGAGAAGAAGTCTTCTTCACACCAAAAGGAGAAGAAGGAGAAATCCTCTTCTCACAAGACGCATCGGAGTGGGGAAAAGAAAAAGAGGATGAGGAAAGTGGTCTACTACGAGACCGATTCTTCATTGCCATCCACCTCCGGCTCCGACGCGGCATCCGTCACTTCTAAGCGCCAAGAGCGTAAGAAGTATAGTAAGATTCCCCTACGCTACCCTCGCATTTCCAAACATACACCTTTACTTTCCGTCCCATTAGGCAAACCACCAACTTTTGATGGTGAAGATTATGCTAGGTGGAGTGATTTAATGCGATTTCATCTAACCTCACTCCACAAAAGTATATGGGATGTTGTTGAGTTTGGTGCACAGGTACCATCCGTAGGGGATGAAGACTACGATGAGGATGAGGTGGCCCAAATCGAGCACTTCAACTCTCAAGCAACAACAATACTCCTCGCTTCTCTAAGTAGAGAGGAGTATAACAAAGTGCAAGGGTTAAAGAGCGCTAAGGAGGTTTGGGATGTGCTCAAAACCGCACACGAAGGAGATGAGCTCACAAAGATCACCAAGCGGGAGACGATCGAGGGGGAGCTCGGTCGGTTCCGGCTTCGCAAAGGAGAGGAGCCACAAAACATGTACAACCGGCTCAAGACCTTGGTGAATCAAGTGCGCAACCTCAGGAGCAAAAAGTGGGATGACCACGAGGTGGTTAAGGTTATTTTAAGATCTCTTATTTTCCTTAACCCTACTCAAGTTCAATTAATCTGTGGCAACCCAAGATATACACTAATGACCCCCGAGGAAGTAATCGGGAATTTTGTAAGCTTTGAGTGCATGATCGAAGGCTCGAGGAAGATCAACGAGCTTGATGATCCCTCCACATCCGAAGCTCAACCCGTCGCATTCAAGGCGACGGAAGAAAAGAAGGAGGAGTCTAGACCAAGTAGACAACCAATCGACGCCTCCAAACTCAACAATGAGGAAATGGCGCTCGTCATCAAGAGCTTCCGCCAAATCCTCAAACAAAGGAGAGGGAAAGACTACAAGTCCCGCTCCAAGAAGGTTTGCTACAAGTGTGGTAAGCCCGGTCACTTTATAGCTAAATGTCCATTATCAAGTGATAGTGACAGGGGCGACGACAAGAGGGGGAGAAGCAAGGAGAAGAAGAGGTACTACAAGAAGAAGGGCGGTGATGCCCATGTTTGTCGGGAGTGGGACTCCGACGAAAGCTCTAGCGACTCCTCCGACGACGAGGACGCCGCCAACATCGCCGTCACCAAAGGACTTCTCTTCCCCAACGTCGGCCACAAGTGTCTCATGGCAAAGGATGGCAAAAGGAAGAAGGTTAAATCTAAATCCTCCACTAAATATGAATCCTCTAGTGATGATAATGCTAGTGATGAGGAAGATAATTTGCGTACCCTTTTTGCCAACCTTAACATGGAACAAAAAGAAAAATTAAATGAATTGATTAGTGCTATTCATGAAAAGGATGACCTTTTGGATTCTCAAGAGGACTTCCTAATTAAGGAAAATAAGAAACATGTTAAGGTTAAAAATGCTTATGCTCTAGAAATTGAGAAATGTGAAAAACTATCTAGTGAGCTAAGCACTTGCCATGAGACAATAGACAACCTTAGAAATGAAAATGCTAATTTGTTAGCTAAGGTTGATTCTCATGTTTGTAATGTTTCAATTGCCAATTCTAGAAATAATGATGATGATTTACTTGCTAGGATTGAAGAATTGAACATTTCTCTTGCTAGCCTTAGGATTGAAAATGAAAAATTGCTAGCTAAGGCTAAAGATGTTGATGTTTGCAATGCTACTATTTTCGACCTTAGAACTAAGAATGACATGTTACATGCTAAGGTTGTAGAATTAAAATCTTGCAAACCCTCTACATCTATCGTTGAGCATGTATCTATTTGTACTAGATGTAGAGATGTTGATATTAATGCTATTCATGATCACATGTCTTTAATTAAACAACAAAATGATCATATAGCAAAATTAGATGCTAAAATTGCCGAGCATAACTTAGAAAATGAAAATTTTAAATTTGCTAGAAGTATGCTCTATAGTGGGAGACGCCCTGGCATCAAGGATGGCATTGGCTTCCAAAAGGGAGACAATGTCAAACTTAATGCTCCTCCTAAAAGATTGTCTAATTTTGTTAAGAGCAAGGCTCCCATGCCTCAGGATAACGAGGGTTACATTTTATACCCTACCGGTTATCCCGAGGACAAAATTAGAAGAATTCATTCTAGGAAGTCTCACTCTGGCCCTAACCATGCTTTTATGTATAAGGGTGAGACATCTAGCTCTAGGCAACCAACCCGTGCTAAGTTGCCTAAGAAGAAAACTCCTAGTGCATCAAATGAACATAGTCTTTCATTTAAAACTTTTGATGCATCTTATGTTTTGACTAACAAATCCGGCAAGGTAGTTGCCAAATATGTTGGGGGCAAGCACAAGGGGTCAAAGACTTGTGTTTGGGTACCCAAAGTTCTTGTGTCTAATGCCAAAGGACCCAAAATCATTTGGGTACCTAAAGTCAAGAACTAAACTTGTTTTGTAGGTTTATGCATCCGGGGGCTCAAGTTGGATACTCGACAGCGGGTGCACAAACCATATGACAGGGGAGAAAAGAATGTTCTCCTCCTACGAGAAAAACCAAGATCCCCAACGAGCTATCACATTCAGAGATGGAAATCAAGGTTTGGTCAAAGGTCTTGGTAAAATAGCTATATCTCCTGACCATTCTATTTCCAATGTTTTTCTTGTAGATTCATTAGATTACAATTTGCTTTCTGTATCTCAATTATGCAAAATGGGCTACAATTGTCTCTTTACTTATGTAGGTGTCACTGTCTTTAGAAGAAGTGATGATTCAATAGCATTTAAGGGTGTGCTAGAGGGTCAGCTATACTTAGTAGATTTTGATAGAGCTGAACTCGACACATGCTTAATTGCTAAGACTAACATGGGTTGGCTCTGGCACCGCCGACTAGCCCATGTTGGGATGAAGAATCTTCATAAGCTTCTAAAGGGAGAACACATTTTAGGACTAACAAATGTTCATTTTGAGAAAGACAGGATTTGTAGCGCATGTCAGGCAGGAAAGCAAGTTGGTGCTCCTCATCCACACAAGAACATCATGACGACCGACAGGCCGCTTGAGCTACTCCACATGGATCTATTCGGCCCGATTGCTTACATAAGCATCAACGGGAGTAAGTATTGTCTTGTAATAGTGGATGATTATTCTCGCTTCACTTGGGTATTCTTTTTGCAGGAAAAATCTCAAACCCAAGAAACCTTAAAGGGATTCTTAAGACGAGCTCAAAACGAATTCGGCTTAAGGATCAAGAAAATTAGAAGCGACAATGGGACGGAGTTCAAGAACTCTCAAATTGAAGGCTTCCTTGAGGAGGAGGGCATCAAGCATGAGTTCTCCTCTCCCTACACGCCACAACAAAATGATGTAGTAGAGAGGAAGAATAGAACTCTATTGGACATGGCAAGAACCATGCTTGATGAGTACAAGACTTCGGATCGGTTTTGGGCCGAGGCGGTCAACACCGCTTGCTATGCCATCAACCGGTTGTATCTACACCGAATCCTCAAGAAGATATCCTATGAACTCCTAACCGGTAAAAAGCCCAACATTTCATATTTTAGAGTTGTTGGGATTATGCTTCGTCGCCGAAGGTCTGGTAGGAAGAAACAGCTTCGGCTGAAGCTGTCCGCATGTGATGACCGAAGGTTCCTCTTCATGAAGCTTCGGAATTACAAACCGACATAAAAGTAGAATGACCTTTTAGTCCATAAATGTTTGTGTCGCTGTTGTAATCCCTTATGAGGGGCATAATTGTAATTCCTCACGAGCTGTGTCCCGTGTCTATAAATAGTGAACAATATTCCTTTACTGTTCACGTTTTCCTGTAATTGCAACCGCATCATTCGGGAATCAATCTTTGTCAAGGCAAAGGTATAATTGTATTCAATGCTTAAATATATTAAATCAATTTAATATGAAAGTAATGTTGTTCATTTGTAATTTATTTACCTTTGACGCTTCGTATTCTATATTACTCTATTCAATCTATTACGAAGATTTAACCTTCGTAATTGTAGTGCCTTTAACCTTCGTCCAAAGTTCATTAATCCTCAAGGGAATAATGCTTCGTTGGACGAAGGGCATCTACATTTAACACTTTGTGTTGCCTTGTTCTTAATTCATAGCATTTGAGAACAAGTCCCCAACATTGGCGCCCACCTCCGGTCAACTCACTTCCACTTTTTGAGCTGATGGCTTCGATTAACGATCAAGTTGGAGCTGCTTCGGCCCCGAAGCTGGTGCTCCCGATAACAGGTGGTTCGTGCTCAGAACCAGCCAACAAAAAGCAGAAGAAAGAGGCGCAGAGAAGGGTACAACATGTTGGAGTGCAGGGACCCTTCATCAAGTCAAAATGGTCCCACATTCCAATCACCTTCTCCCAAGAGGACCTTCAGCTCAAGGATTTTCCTCACAACGATGCTATGGTTATTTCTTGTGTTATCAAAGGGTTTCTGGTCCACAATGTTTTGGTTGATACAGGCAGTGCAGCTGATATTATATTTGCTAAGGCCTTCAGACAAATGCAAGAGCCAGAAGATAAGATCCATGATGCTACACACCCTCTCTGTGGCTTCGGAGGAAGACAGATTGTAGCACTGGGCAAGATCACCATGCCAGTGACCTTCGGATTCATCAACAACACCAGAACTGAGCAAGTTGTGTTTGACATTGTTGACATGGAATACCCTTACAATGCAATTATTGGTCGTGGCACCCTCAATGCTTTCGAAGCAATTCTTCATCCTGCTTATCTTTGCATGAAGATACCTTCGGATCAAGGACCCATTGCTATTCATGGAAGTCAGGAAGCTGCCAGAAGGGCCGAAGGAAACTGGACTGACTCAAAAGCAATCCATAATATAGATGGAGCTGAAGCTTGTGAACAGTACAAATTCAGAAGGGAGAAAGCAGCTTCGGCAGATCAGCCGAAGCCCATGCTCTTATGTGAGGACATAGCAGAGCAGAAGGTGTTGTTGGGCTCCCAATTATCCGAAGAACAGGAGAAAACCTTGATAAGGTTTTTGTTCAACAACAAAGATGTTTTTGCATGGTCAGCTAATGATCTTTGCGGAGTTAACAGGGATGTTATTGAACACTCACTCAATGTTGACCCATCCTTCAGACCCAGAAAGCAGAGGCTTCGGAAAATGTCTGATGACAAGGCCGAAGGAGCTCAAAATGAAGTCAAAAGACTCCTCAGTGCAGGAGTTATCAGAGAAGTAAAGTACCCAGAATGGCTAGCTAACACTGTTATGGTAAAAAAGGCCAATGGCAAATGGCGAATGTGTATCGACTTTACGGATCTCAACAAAGCCTGTCCGAAGGACGAATTCCCATTGCCAAGGATAGACTCCTTAGTTGATGCAGCAGCTTCGTCAGAGCTTATGAGTCTTTTAGATTGTTATTCAGGCTATCATCAGATTTGGATGAAGAAGGAGGATGAGCCGAAGACCAGTTTCATAACCCCTAGTGGAACATATTGTTACCTTCGGATGCCTGAGGGGCTCAAGAACGCTGGAGGAAGTTTTAGCCGAATGACTGCGAAGGTTCTTCAGTCTCAGATAGGCAGAAATGTGCTAACTTATGTTGATGATATCATTGTAAAAAGCACGAAACAAGAAAATCACATTGCTAATTTGCAGGAGACCTTCGCCAGTTTTAGACAAGCTGGTCTAAAGCTGAATCCAGAAAAATGTGTCTTTGGAGTAAAGAAGGGGAAATTTCTTGGATGTTTGCTTTCAACAAAGGGAATTGAAGCTAATCCAAGTAAAATTGAAGCTATACTTCGAATGGAGCCACCAAATACAAAAAAGGGGGCCCAAAGACTGATGGGGAGGCTGGCATCTCTCAATAGATTCATATCGAGATCAGCAGAGAGAAATTTACCATTCTTCGAAGTGCTGAAATCAGTCGAAGTCTTTCAATGGGGACCAAGCCAACAAAAAGCTTTCGAGGAACTGAAGCAATATTTGATGGATCTAACAACATTAACTCCACCAACACCAGGGGCTCCTTTGTTATTATATGTGGCAGCTTCGCACTCAGCGGTAAGTGCAGCACTTGTCCAGGAGAAGCTTGATGGCCAAGTCAAGAAGCAGGTCCCAATATATTTTGTATCTGAGGTTCTTAGTGTATCAAAGAAAAACTATACAGAATTGGAGAAGGTGTTATATGCTGTTTTGATGGCATCCAGGAAGCTTCGGCATTACTTTCAAGCATACAATATTGTTGTTCCTTCTTCGCAACCGTTGAAGGATATTATGAGAAATAGAGAAGCTACTGGACGGATTGGAAAATGGGCTGCAGAGCTCAATGAATTTTGCATTGATTATGTGCATAGATCTTCGATCTAGTCTCAAGCGTTGGCAGATTTCATTGCTGACTGGACGCCAGGGGCTCAGGAGGAAGAAACAAATAAAGATGCCGAAGTATGGACAGTGTTTTGCGATGGGTCTTGGGGAACCTTCGGAGCAGGAGCAGCCGCTGTGTTGGTCTCACCATCCAAAGTTAAAACTTGTTATGCGGCAAGACTCGATTTTAGTTGTACAAACAATATTACTGAGTACGAAGCCCTGCTTTTGGGCCTTCGGAAGTTAAAATCAATGGGAATCAGAAGGGCCATTCTTAAAACTGATTCCCAGGTTGTTTTGGGTCATATCGACAAGAGTTGTAAGGCTAAAGATCCGAAGCTTGAAAAATATCTAGACACGGTCCGAAGGATTGAAGCTTCCTTCGAAGGATTTTCTGTCAAAAATATCCCTCGAGGACAAAATGAGCATGCTGATTTGCTAGCTAAGTCAGCAGCACAGGGGCTGCCCTTACCTTCGGATGTGTTCTTTGAAATAATAAAAGCACCTTCAGTGGAACTTCTTGAAAGAGCAGTCCTCAATATATCTCCTGTTTATAGTGAAGACTGGAGAACTGAGATCATCTCTTACCTTCAGGGTAACTTCCTTTCAGATGACGAAACTTATAACAGGAGGATAGAAGCAAGAGCTCGTCCATATGTCATGATAGAAGGGGAGTTGTACAAGCATGGAGTTTGTGCTCCATTACTCAAGTGTTTATCTAGAGCCGAAGGCATAGAATTGATGAAAGAAATACATGCAGGCCTGTGTGGATCTCACATTGGGTCTAGGCCGTTACTTGGAAAAGTTTTCCGTCAAGGGTTTTATTGGCCGAAGGCAGCTTCGGATGCAGCGGAATTAGTTCAAAAGTGCGAAGGTTGTCAGAAATGTGCAAGAGATCAAAAACAACCTTCGTCTCTAACTCAGCTGATACAACCCATCTGGCCATTGCAAAGGTGGGGCCTTGACTTGTTAGGTCTGTTACCACCGGCCCAAGGAAACTTAAGATATGTTGTAGTGGCTGTGGAATATTTTTCTAAATGGATTGAGGCAAAACCTTTAGCCACAATAACTTCGGCCACCATTCAAAAGTTTTTCTGGCAAAATATTGTTTGTCGTTTCGGAGTACCAAAGGCCATCACTGTAGATAATGGAACACAATTCAACTCTGAAGCTTTCAGAGAATTCTGTGATCAAATTGGCACGAAGATCCATTTTGCATCAGTCAGGCATCCGGAGTCAAATGGACTTGTTGAAAGAGCCAATGGCATCATAATGACAGGAATAATGAAGTTAATCTTCAATCAACCCAGGGGAAAGTGGCCAGATCAATTAATCAAAGTGGTATGGAGCCACAACACAACAACATCAAGGTCAACAGGCTTTACTCCATTCAAATTATTGTTTGGTGACGAAGCAATAACTCCGGAGGAAGCTAAAACTGGATCAATAAGAGTAGTAGCTTCGGCAGAATTAGATTCTGAAGCTGATCATTCTGTGGAAAAAGATGCTATAGAAGGGATCAGGCTTCAAGCTGTGGAGAACATCAATAAATATCAAGCCGAAACAATCAAATGGCGTGATAGAAAGGTTCGGCTAAAGAATATTGAGCCAGGACATTTGGTGCTTCGGAGAGTGGCTAACCCAGATACAGTGGGCAAGTTGCAGTTGAAATGGGAGGGACCTTTTTTGGTAGTATCTTCGTCAAGACCCGGTTCATACAGATTGAAGGATATGGACGGCAACGACATTCCTAGATCTTGGAATGCGGATGAGCTTCGGCGATATTATGTATAACTCGATGTAATTTTTTATATTTTTTATTTTTCTTTCATGGCACCCTTTTCCTTTCTGAAGGGGGAGAAAGGTTTTTAATGGGGCCACCACATGTAATTTCCTTTTTTAGCTCTATAAGAGCAAAATCCCCCAAAGGTGTAAATGTAAAAACTGAGAACGCACCATCGAGTGCCGAAAAGAAACAGGGAAGAAGCTCGAAAGCCGTCCCTAAGGGGATGCGGAGCACGACGAAGCTACTAAAGAAGTCGCTCCAAAGGGAGCGCAGTGTAAGTTTTCTGCTCAAAAGTCGTTCCAAAGGGAATGCAGAGCTTACAGCGAAAAGTCAACGCTGATTCCGCCGAAAGTAAAAGGCGAAGAAGCTCCTAAGGGAGGCTTACAGCGAAAAGTCAACGCTGATTCCGCTGAAGTAAAAGGCGAAGAAGCTCCTAAGGGAGGCTTACAGCGAAAAGTCAGCGCTGATATGTGATTGTTTCTAAGGAAATAACGGTTGTGATTATGGCTTCAGATATGTGTTTGAACATTCATTTGCACACCACATTACATCATAACATTTGCATTCATAAACATTCATTCAGGCATATGTAGGATAACCATCGTCATAGCATAAGTGGTTGCTTCGGCAAAAAGGAAAAAACTGTCTTTTGTACTTCGTTGTGTACGAAAAGAAGGGCTTCAGCAAAAAGAAAAAGTTGTTTTTTATGCTTCGCTGTGTACGAAAAGAAGGGAAGGTGTTTTTTCGCCTTCGTCTCAAAAAGATAATTTCGTCCACATCAAAGCACCTCATACATTAATGGAAGGGTAAGAGCATATTACAAGGTATGAACAAAGTTCATTAAGAACTGTTTAGCCATATTTACAAAAGTTATTTCAAAAGTTTCTTGAGTTTTTTCTACAGTCTACTCCTACTGATCTTCATGGGGCCTCAGCTTTGGCGTCGTACTCTAAGCATCGGTCTCGGCTTCGTCATCCTACATGAATTAAGTTGTTGAGAGTCAAAACCAAGTTTGAAGGAAAAGGTAAGCACAAGGTATGATTTCTTACTGGTTCAAGATGACTCCGAGCTTCATCTTCAGCCTTTTCTCGCCCGCCTTTTGTCCATATCATCTTTACAAATCTATTAGAAATGCTTCGGGCGAGGTCAGGAATATCATCTAAAATTGATGGTGATAGAGTGAAATTGGGCCTATTAACAATTTTTCCATGGTCGCAGCCAGCTTTCAGAAAAGCTGCAGCAGTGCCCCGAGAAGCTACCCAGGCACAGAAGTCACCGTGCCCGGCTATAACTTCGTCAAGCTCATCAATTTCACCCTCAATATGTTCGAAGGTTTTTGGTAAATCTTCAGTTGACGGGGTGAACTTCCCACTGCTAGCCCCGATTGAGTGGAAGATTTTTCTCAGTCGTTGAATACATTTATTGCTAAACTCCAAACATTTGTCTTGAAGGCTTGCCAGTAATTTTTTCAAATCTGAATTTTGTTGGACTTCGGCTTCAAGTTTCGCATTAAGTTCTTGCTTTTCTTGTTCAAACTGTTCAGATTGGCAGAGAAGCTTCGTATTCAATTCTGCTATTTTAGCTTCGGCTTCTGCCAATAAGCCTTCAGTTGTCTGAAGCTCGAAGTTTTTCTTTTCAATAGTATCTGATTGCTCTTTTAATTTGCTCTCTAAATTTTCAAGTATAACCTCGTGTTTTTTGTCTTCCAGATCCTGCTACATTTTCAAAGCTTTACTCAACAGCATACTCTGCACATAAACAACCTTCGTTAGAAATGTCTTCGTTATTAAAAACAATAAAAGTCAAGGGAAAAGTAGTTCACCTTGAAATTGGAATAAAATAAACTACCAACGATATGTTGTCGTCGGTAGCGGCTAATATCCGTTTCTAGCTTCGGAAAACCGATACTCTTTGATAGAGTACCGATAATCTTAGCTCCAGTTTGATCCCGGATACAGTCTAATTTTTCATCGTCAATACCCCCAAAGAGGAGTGCTCCTAGTTTATATCCGCAAGATTTGGCATATTCTTTAAGCTCTTCTATTTCGGTTTTTGACAGTTCTTGTCCAACTAAATTTTGAAACATGAAGGCTTCGTCCTCTGAAGTTCCGTCAGAGATTTCCTTTTCTTTCCCAGACACTGCGGCCATGGTCTCCTCGGCGGCAGTCGTAGCTTCTTCTGTGGCCATGTTTAGCAGTATTTTGCCGATATGTTCGATTATGGTTTCCAAGTTCAAATCTTCGGTTGAGATAGCTTCGGTAGCCGCGATCTCCGAAGGTGCAACTTCAATATTTGTTATTTCCTCAGCCGCTGGTATCTTCCGAGCTGAGGCTCTCGGTGGTGTCTTGTCAATGACTTCTGTCACTGCGATGATTCTTTGTCTCTTTGTTTTAGTTGTTTCCTTCGTTTTTTCGGGCTCCTTTTCCTTCTGAAAAAACTTCGTCAGTTGAGGCCCTAATGGACTTAGCTTCACAGGCAGGGATTCAGTCATTACCTTCAAAATCTCTTCCACGTCAGTGGCAGAGCGTGATGCGGGAGTCTCTTCTTCGTCGGATACTTTTCGCTTCGGAGATGATACTTTTCTCTTCTTCGGAATTTTCTTCTCTTTTGGTGGTTCTTTCTCATCTTCATTTAAAGCTTCGGCTACCCTTTTCCTTTTCCGGCCTTCGACACCTTTATTCAGTTGTTTGTAATCAGGGTATTCAAAACCCAAGGCGTCCAGCACTCGATTCAGTCTTCGCTTCGGACGGGTACCAAAGGCCGCAGTCATCAACTGATCTTCTTTTTTGGAGTAATTACCGAGTATTTCATTGCACATTATTTCAATTGTATCCAGCCACTCTTGGCAAGGTGTTTTAAAGTATTTCTTAAACTTGTAATAGTAAGGTAACCGCACAAGTTCCCCTTCTTTCTTCTCCCCCTCTAGCTTCGGCATTTCCCATTCTTTTAAAGTAGGAAAAACCCTGAAGGCCAGGAACTCTTGAACCAGGTCTCTTGTGCCGATATGCTCTGAAATAATTTTAAACTCAGCCAGTGCAGCCCAAGTGGGACCTTCTAATGACATTTGGCATCGCGGTCTTGTTTCTCCGAAGATCAATTCAAGAGGGCTTTGTACCAGCTTCTCTTTGTCTTCGTCAACTTTCACATAAAACCATTCCGACTTCCAGCCTGCCGGCCATTTGCTTCGGTAGCTGATTACAGGAAATTTTGTGGTTTTCCGATAAGCAAAATTATAGCAACCAAAGTTATCATGCAATCCATCTTTTCTAGCCTTCGTCTGGTAGTGCAGCTCATGAACTCGACAAAAGCTGTCGGCAAACGGCTCCACCGCTTGGCTTCGGAGGGCCCAGATATAAACACTAAGCCTAACGATAGCGTTAGGAGTCAGCTGATGAAAGTAGATCCCAAACTTCTTCAATACATCTGCAATAATCCCATGGAGGGGGAATCTCAACCCAACCTTTAGAAAGCTCTTGAAAATGACTATTTCATCCTTCTCCGGCTTCGGGGTAGTTTCTTCCCCCCGAAGCAAAGTAGCTTCTTCTGATTCTCACAGAAATAGCCCGACTTCACCATCTTGGAGAGATCAGCCTTAGAGACAGTCGACTTTCCGAAGTCCAAGTGGCTGGGCTTACTTGGCATGGCAATATGATAATCATCTTCGGAATCAGTTTCCTCAATGTCTCCTTCTTCCGCTTCGGCAGTTGCCTGTTCTGTTTCAGCAGTGGGGATTTCTTCCGAGATTACCAGTTCGGATCGTTGCATCGCTTCGGAGATGGGAACAGCCTCCGATCCTTCAGCTTCGCCTCCTTCACGCTCAACCCTAGCGGTAGAGCGCACTCTAGCCATTTAATTCTGGATTTTTTGGGAATTAAATACTTTTCTTCCGAAGTTTTTTTCTTCTGACGAAGTAGGCTTCAAGCTGGAGCTTCGTTTGGTTTCGAGAGTCAAGCTTCGGCTATGGTTAAAAATTTTGGCAGCAAAACAGTGCAAATAGCAATGAATGCTGTGGTAACTTCACACCTACCCGTCTGTTTATATAGTGATGCAGGTAAGAAGGTGAATTGCCAGGATTTTTACACCAGGCGAACAGCTGCTCGCACCCGCTGCGCGGTGGACCGCAGAGGCCAAATAGTAACTCTGCAAGGTGGGACCGTTACGCGCTCGGAAACTGAATCGTTTCTTGACAACGAGCTCAGGGAAGGTGTTTTTTGGACCTTCGGCTTCCCGAAGCCTAAGATACTTTTTTCACGGATCAAGCTCGTTACGAAAAACGATCTAGCACCGCGAAGGGGCTACTATTGGGATTATGCTTCGTCGCCGAAGGTCTGGTAGGAAGAAACAGCTTCGGCTGAAGCTGTCCGCATGTGATGACCGAAGGTTCCTCTTCATGAAGCTTCGGAATTACAAACCGACATAAAAGTAGAATGACCTTTTAGTCCATAAATGTTTGAGTCGCTGTTGTAATCCCTTATGAGGGGCATAATTGTAATTCCTCACGGGCTGTGTCCCGTGTCTATAAATAGTGAACAGTATTCCTTTACTGTTCATGTTTTCCTGTAATTGCAACCGCATCATTCGGGAATCAATCTTTGTCAAGGCAAAGGTATAATTGTATTCAATGCTTAAATATATTAAATCAATTTAATATGAAAGTAATGTTGTTCATTTGTAATTTATTTACCTTTGACGCTTCGTATTCTATATTACTCTATTCAATCTATTACGAAGATTTAACCTTCGTAATTGTAGTGCCTTTAACCTTCGTCCAAAGTTCATTAATCCTCAAGGGAATAATGCTTCGTTGGACGAAGGGCATCTACATTTAACACTTTGTGTTGCCTTGTTCTTAATTCATAGCATTTGAGAACAAGTCCCCAACAAGAGTCTTTGGTAGCAAATGCTTTATTCTTGTAAAAAGAGGTAGAAAATCTAAATTTGCTCCTAAGACTGTAGAAGGATTTTTACTAGGATATGATTCAAACACAAGGGCATATAGAGTCTTTAACAAGTCCTCCGGACAAGTTAAAGTTTCTTGTGACGTTGTGTTTGATGAGACTAACGGCTCTCAAGTAGAGCAAGTTGATCTTGATGAGATAGGTGATGAAGAGGCTCCATGCATCGCACTAAGGAACATGTCCATTGGGGATGTGTGCCCTAAAGAATTCGAAGAGCCTCCAAATGCACAAGATCAACCATCCTCCTCCACGCAAGCATCTCCACCGACTCAAAATGAGGATGAAGCTCAAGTTGATGAAGTAGAAGATCAAGCAAATGAGCCACCTCAAGATGACAGCAATGATCAAGGGGGAGATGCAAATGATCAAGACAAGGAGGATGAAGAGCAAAGACCGCCACACCCAAGAGTCCACCAAGCAATCCAACGAGATCACCCCGTCGACACCATCCTCGGCGACATTCATAAGGGGGTAACTACTAGATCTCGTGTTGCACATTTTTGTGAGCATTACTCTTTTGTTTCCTCTATTGAGCCACACAGGGTAGAGGAAGCACTCCAAGATTCGGATTGGGTGGTGGCGATGCAAGAGGAGCTCAACAACTTCACTAGGAATGAGGTATGGCATTTAGTTCCACGTCCTAATCAAAATGTTGTAGGAACCAAATGGGTCTTCCGCAACAAGCAAGACGACCATGGTGTGGTGACAAGGAACAAAGCTCGACTTGTGGCCAAGGGATACTCCCAAGTCGAAGGTTTGGATTTCGGTGAAACCTATGCACCCGTAGCTAGGCTTGAGTCAATTCGCATATTATTGGCCTATGCTACTTACCATGGCTTTAAGCTTTATCAAATGGACGTGAAAAGTGCCTTCCTCAATGGACCAATCAAGGAAGAGGTCTATGTTGAGCAACCTCCCGGCTTTGAAGATAGTGAGTACCCTAACCATGTTTATAAGCTCTCTAAGGCGCTTTATGGGCTCAAGCAAGCCCCAAGAGCATGGTATGAATGCCTAAGAGATTTCCTTATCGCTAATGGCTTCAAAGTCGGAAAGGCCGATCCTACTTTATTTACCAAAACTCTTGAAAATGACTTGTTCGTATGCCAAATTTATGTTGATGATATTATATTTGGGTCTACTAACGAGTCTACATGTGAAGAATTTAGTAGGATCATGACACAAAAGTTCGAGATGTCTATGATGGGAGAGTTGAAGTACTTCTTAGGATTTCAAGTGAAGCAACTCCAAGAGGGCACCTTCATTAGCCAAACGAAGTATACTCAAGACATTCTAAACAAGTTTGGAATGAAGGATGCCAAACCCATCAAGACACCCATGGGAACTAATGGGCATCTCGACCTCGACACGGAAGGTAAGTCCGTGGATCAAAAGGTATACCGGTCGATGATAGGTTCTTTACTCTATTTATGTGCATCTCGACCGGATATTATGCTTTCTGTATGCATGTGTGCAAGATTCCAAGCCGACCCTAAGGAAGCTCACCTTACGGCCGTAAAACGAATCTTGAGATATTTGGCTTATACTCCTAAGTTTGGGCTTTGGTATCCTAGGGGATCCACATTTGATTTGATTCGATATTCGGATGCCGATTGGGCGGGGTGCAAAATCAATAGGAAGAGCACATCGGGGACTTGCCAGTTCTTGGGAAGATCCTTGGTGTCTTGGGCTTCAAAGAAACAAAATTCGGTCGCTCTTTCCACCGCCGAAGCCGAGTACATTGCCGCAGGCCATTGTTGCGCGCAATTACTTTGGATGAAGCAAACCCTGCGGGACTACGGTTACAAATTGACCAAAGTCCCTTTGCTATGTGATAATGAGAGTGCAATCAAAATGGCGGATAATCCCGTCGAGCATAGCCGCACTAAACACATAGCCATTCGGTATCACTTTTTAAGGGATCACCAACAAAAGGGAGATATCGAGATTTCCTACATTAACACTAAAGATCAATTAGCCGATATCTTTACCAAGCCTCTTGATGAACAATCTTTTAACAAACTTAGGCATGAGCTCAATATTCTTGATTCGCGCAACTTCTTTTGCTAGATTGCACACATAGCTCATTTGTATACCTTTGATCATGTCTCTTTCATATGCTATGACTAATATGTTCTTCAAGTCTATTTCAAACCAAGTCATAGGTTTATTGAAAGGGAATTGGAGTCTTCGGCAAAGACAAAGGCTTCCACTCCGTAACTCATCCCTCGCCGTCACTCCAAGACAAAGGCTCTTTCTTCCAAGTCACTCTCCATCTTTGGGGGAGAGAGCAAAAGGCCTTCGTCTTTGGTATAATCTTATCTCATTTATTTATGACCAAAGGGGAAGAAAGAGCATAAGGGCTCTAATGATTCCGTTTTTTGGCGATTCATGCCAAAGGGGGAGAAAGTATGAGCCCAAAGCAAAAGGACCGCACCACCACCAATTTCAAAAACTTAGTTTTTCAAAAGAGTATTTTCAATTGGTATCCTATTATGTTCAAAAGGAGGAGAAAGTAGTATTTCAAAAATGATATATCAAAACCCTCTTGAACACTAAGAGGAGGATCTTATTTAGAGGGAGTTTTGTTTAGTCAAAGGAAAAGCATTTGAAACAGGGGGAGAAAATTTCAAATCTTGAAAATGGTGTGCAAAATCTTATTTATTTACCTTTGACTATTTGCAAACGAACTTTGAAAAGAATTTACAAAATAGTTTGCAAAAACAAAACATGTGGTGCAAGCGTGGTCCAAAATATTAAAAATAAAGAGACGATCCATGCATATCTTGTAAGTATTAATATTGGCTCAATTCCAAGCAACCTTTGCACTTACATTATGCAAACTAGTTCAATTATGCATTTCTATACTTGCTTTGGTTTGTGTTGGCATCAATCACCAAAAAGGGGGAGATTGAAAGGGAAATAGGCTTACACCTAGTTCCTAAATAATTTTGGTGGTTGAATTGCCCAACACAAATAATTGGACTAACTAGTTTGCTCTAGTGTATAAGTTATACAAGTGTTAAAGGTTCACACTTAGCCAATAAAAAGATCAATTATTGGATTCAACAAAGGAGCAAAGGGACAACCAAAAGCACCTCTGGTCTGGGGCACCGGACTGTCCGGTGTACACCGGACAGTGTCCGGTGCACCAGAGGACTCCAACTCGAACTCGCCACCTTCGGGAATTTCCAGATGCACTCTGTTATAATTCACCGGACTGTCCGGTGTACACCGGACAGTGTCCGGTGCTCCAAGGAAGAGCGGCCTCAGGAACTCGCCTGCCTCGGGAATTCGCTTCAGCTGCTCCGCTATAATTCACCGGACTGTCCGGTGTACACCGGACTGTCCGGTGTAACAGCGGGGCAACGACTATTCGGCGCCAACGGCTACCTGCGACGCATTAAATGCGCGCGCTGCGCGCGCAGAAGTCAGGCACGCCCATGCTGGCGCACCGGACATTGAACAGTACATGTCCGGTGTGCACCGGACATCCAGGCGGGCCCAGAAGACAGAAGCTCCAACGGTCGGAATCCAACGGCATTGGTGACGTGGCTGACGCACCGGACATGTCCGGTGTGCACCGGACTGTCCGGTGCACCATACGACAGACAGCCTCCACCAACGGTCAAGTTTGGTTGTTGGGGCTATAAATACCCCAACCACCCCCACATTCATGGTATCCAAGTTTTCCACTTCTCAACCACTTACAAGAGCTAGGCATTCAATTCTAGACACACCAAAGAGATCAAATTCTCTCCAATTCCACACAAGGCTTTAGTGATTAGCGAGAGAGATTTGTCGTGTTCTTTTGAGCTCTTGCGCTTGGATTGCTTCTTTTCTTTCTCACTTGTTCTTGTGATCAAAACTCCATTGTAATCAAGGCAAGAGGCACCAATTGTGTGGTGGCCCTTGCGGGGAAGTTTTGTTCCCGGTTTTGATTTGAGAAGAGAAGCTCTCTCGGTCCGAGGGACCGTTTGAGAGAGGGAAGGGTTGAAAAAGACCCGGCCTTTGTGGCCTCCTCAACGGGGAGTAGGTTTGCGAGAACCGAACCTCGGTAAAACAAATCCGCGTGTCACACTCTTCATTTGCTTGCGATTTGTTTTTCACCCTCTCTCGCGGACTCGTTTATATTTCTAACGCTAACCCGGCTTGTAGTTGTGTTTATATTTGTAAATTTCAGTTTCGCCCTATTCACCCCCCTCTAGGCGACTATCACTTATGGTCTTGATACTTATGTTTGTGTTGAGAACTTGGATATTTATGTTTGTGCTGGATATTTATGTTTGCGATGATATATGTGATGTATATGTGGTATCTTTTGTTTGTTTGGATGGAATAGAAAAAACAAATAAAAAAGGTGTATATTGGTCACTTAACGAGTGTTACACTCGACAAAGAGGTGCTTTGCCGAGTGTCATGGTCATAGCACTCGGCAAAGAAGCAAAACCTGGGCACCGGTATAGCTTCTTTGCCGAGTGTTGTGGCCCTGGCACTCGGCAAAGAGGCACGCTTTGAAGAGTGCCGTACAGAGCACTCAGCAAAGAACCTGACAAAGGGACCCGCTGGTGGATCCTTTGCCGAGTGCTGGTCGGTAGACACTCGGCAAAGGCGCTGTCTCCGTCACCCTGGCGCCGTGACGGCCGCTTTTCTTTGCCGAGTACCGACTGGCACTAGTAGAAAAACGCTCAAAATCTACGATACGGTATATTTTTACAGACGGATTCAATTATCAATCGTCTGTTCTATTTTTTATGACGGTTTCTTAAAAAACCACCACTAGAAAATCATATTTTTACAGACGGTTCTTTAAGAAAACCGTTTATAAAAATCCATGATTTCGTGTTTGGTTTTGGATTTGGATAAAGGCAAAGGATTAATAGTACTACTATAACAAATAATGGTTTCATACAAAATGATGCACGCTTTCCGTTTGGCTAGCAAACTAATTTCCATGGTGTCTCCCCTGCAGCCCTGCCCACATCACTAGTTCGTTGTGAACAGTGTGGACACGGCTTCGCAGAAGACAAAAGCGTGGACGACATGGCCGGGGCAAATAAAAAAACAAAACAAAACAAAAGCGGGGATTACGGATAGAAAATAGCTCAATGATTGTCCAGCGCGCCTGTATAAATCCGGCACACGGCGGCACTGCCATGCCTCGTCACTACAAGAGCCGACCTCATAGAGAGTGACCAAGACCTCGAGCGAAATTCTCTGAGCGAGAGCACGAGCGATGGAGAGCAAGGTAGAAGCAGAAGCAGTGCAGCTGGCGGGGAAGAAGAAGAGCACCTTCCCGTCGTCGGCCGCCGACGACGGGAGAGTGGAAGCCGCCAGCATGGGCATCATGGCGTCGTCGCCTTCTGCCGCCTCTCCAGCAGCCATCGTCTCCGCCTTCCTTGCGCCCCCGCTGTCGCTGCTGCGTCACGTCGCTTCTCTCTGCGCCGGCTACCTGGGCCTCGACGGCGGCCTGAAACCTCCTGCTGCTGCTGCTCCTCCTGCGTCGTCGTCGTCTTCAGCAGCTGCCGCCGCCACTTCTCAGCGAGGCGAGGTCGTTGACGTTGAGGCTGCTGCATCCGTCGTAAGCTCACATGCATCCTCGTGCTTGACTCGATCACGCCCGCCTCAGGCTGGCTTCTGCTAGACGCTTGTGATTTCTGTTTTGCGTGCAAACTAAACACGGATCGATGCATGCATGTCTCGGGTTATTCAGATCATTAATGAACTCCTCCTCCCTCTGCAATGCATGGTGTGTGGCGCAGGAAGATTACTGCGCGGCGGAGGTGGTGCTTGCAATTGAGGTGCGGTCGCGAGGGTTCACGCCACCACAGCGTCGCAGCGCACCCCGGGAATCCAAAATAGCCGCCGTTGGGGGAGTGATTCATTAGCAGCTTCGGCTGCAGAAACGGGAGAAGAAGCCTTATCTGGTTGCGCAGTAATTAATAGAGTATTGAACATGCATGCGCGCGCTTAATTATTAGTTCAGTTCAAGAACAGTCTTCTTGTGGTTCGGTTCGGAATAAAAAAAAACAGAAAAAAATGTATAGCTATTCCTCCCCTCTGATCAGTATCAAAAAGAGTGTCGATCATTATGGGTTTCATGAATATTGTATAGTATTTTCATTATAGTCATTACATGTATTTCTGTAATATATATATATATATATATATATATATATATATATATATATATATATATATATATATATATATATATATATATATATATATATAAACTTGGTTAAATCTAAACGAGTTTGAGTTATTCTAAACCTAGCTAGCAGCCAGGCCTATATCCTTTTTGCGATTGAGATAACAATCGTGAAATTAATTATGGAGAAGAATAGTGTTCATAAAACAAAACGTTGCCTAAAAAGTCTAGGTCTACGAGCGAGCTTCGCGCGATGGCATCTATACGCATGCATGCATGGCGCAAACAGCCAAAAAGAAGCATTTTTATATGAAGTCAAATCCGGAACAGTCTGTCTTGTTCCTAAGTAGACGACGGATGGCAGAAAAAAAAATTAAAATGAGTACATGTGCTCAAGCGACCCACGAGTTTGGTGCGCGCATTTTTATGTAATCTGATTTCAACGCTTGAAGGGTGTGTGTAGTTTGTTTGATCCCTACACCAACCTTCTGCAATATGAGCCTCGTTGGCGGCCTATTAGTCTGCCACCGATGCTTTAAATTGCTGCTTAAGCATGAAAATTTACAAAAGACGTATTGATCAGCAGCATGTGAATTCAAGCAAGACGGTAGACACAAAGTAGTCTTTATAGGACCACTTCAACTCTGTGCACAGCTTAATTTAAGGAAAATTCTATGTCTGCCCCTACAATTTTGTCCAATCTTATTAATCATTGTAAATGTCTTAATCCCTTCTACGCTAATCGGATGCAATTTATTATACTTCCATGTCATTGCCAGTGGCATATAGAAGAGCTGGGCCATATATGGTTGTCTTCAAGATCGATCATTCACACTACAAAAAACTAGGAAAAAAATGTCGACCAAAAACCGACGTTCTTACTCTAAAAAACCGACATACTTAGGTTAAAAATGTATGTTTACCGACGTTCTTGACCATCATATAGTATCTGATGTATTTAACCGACTAAAAACATCGGCCAGACGTTCTTAAATTAAGTACGTCGACCAATCCAAAACTGACGTACTTAACGACGAGCCACATTTACGTACGAACGTCGGTCAGCCGATATAGTATTCGTGTGCAAAGATGGTTGTAACTTATACCTATGTGCCAATAAACCATAGAGATCAAAGAATATTTGATTGCACATACGAAGTTAACACATCAGATTGCACCGATTCTCTAATAAAAATCATATTCCATTTATAGTAGATATCCTTGGTGGGTTCTTGTCAAAAATACACATTCCACTTTGGGGTAGACGTCACATGGGTTCCTCATCATCTATTCCATCTTTTGGATTATAACGTCAATGGGGCCATCTTGGCAAAGAGGGGGATGATGAGATTGGAGCACATCACTAGTACACAGAAGCTCTATAGCGGCTATTGTCACTGGCGTTTTTTTAAAACGCCAGTGATAGGGGTAAGTAGAAATCATCATTTTTGCAGTCAGGTAACTTAGGATCGCCAGTGGAAATCGGTTTTCACTGTCGGTTGAGCTAAGAAAACCGCCAGCGGGGGTTTTAAAAACAACAAAAATTTATTTTATCTAAAGAGAGACCTCGAACCCCCGATTTCACCCTCACGCGTATCCTTCTCTATCATTTTGTCTATGGCATGCTTTGTGTCTAGTTTGTTGTTTTGTTGTGCACATATTACAACCAACTGAGTGTAAATTGCTTGTTTGAGACCGTAAATGAATTCAAATACAAAAGTTGTCAACTACAAAGTTGAATAACTTTTAAAGTTCTACAACTTTCATTTTAACACTTTTCATCCGATGTCGTTTACAAAATTTGAATTTTAAAATTTGACAAATTTAGATGCAATTTTTGAGAGCCGAAATGATTTCAAATAAAAAAGTTGTCAACTACAAAGTTTCAACTTTTAGAGATCTACAACTTTTATTTGGTAGTTTCAACATATGAGGTTGTTTGAAAAACTCGAAAAATTAAGAATAAAAATGATTCGATTGGCAGATCCTTATGAAAACCGTCACTAAAAATTATGGATTTCTATAGACGATTTTCTTAAGGAGCCGTCCATAGAAATCATGGATTGTCATCCCGATTCCAAACCTTAGCGAGTTGTCTTGTATTAAGTGTATTTTGTGAAAGCCTCATAATAGATCTATAGTCATTTATCTTGAAAGTTAATAGTGAACTCGCGAACCCAGGCTAGAGAGGATACACGATTTAAGAGAAGACTGGACCCTCACATGATAATTGTTTAGCGAGTTTAATTTGTTTTGAACCTTACTATTTGACTCATTTCTAGCGCATATGAATAAGAACATTCCTATGATCTCATAATTATTCGTGTGCAAAGATGGTTGTAACTCGTACCTATGTGAGAGATCAAGAATATTTGATTGCACATACGAAGTTAACACATCAGAGTGCACCGATTGTCTAACAAAAATCATATTCCATTTATGGTAGATATCCTTGGTGGGTTCTTGTCAAAAAACCCCATTCCACTTTGGGGTAGACGTCACATGGGTTCCTCATCATCTATTCCATCGTTTGGATTACAACATCAATGGGGCCATCTTGGCAAAGAGGGTGATGATGAGATTGGAGCACATCACTAGTACCCAGAAGCTTTATAGTGGTGGTTGTGAACCTATTTTCACTGGCGGTAGGAGCCAGTAGAAATCATCATTTTTACAGGTGGATAACTTAGGACCGCGGTTTCCACTGGTGATTGAGCTAAGAAAACCGCCAATGGGGACCTCGTACTCCCGAATTCACCCTCACGAGTATCCTCATTTACAGGGGCGGACGCACAGGGGGGCAAAGTGGGCCGTGGCCCCCCCTCAATTTTTATGACCTTTTATATATTATGTTTATTTACTGTTAAATATATTTAAAATAAAGATTTAGATAGGCTAAAACAGTTCTGTTATGGGTCTCCTTGTCGAATTAGTCCAATTCTATCGACTCTCGTCCTTTTACTTGGTCTAATCCTCACATCTATTCATCCAGTCTCATTCTTTCCGACGCTGTCGGAGCCATAGAAGGACCGCCTCAATTTTGTATAACCTCTTATACCTAATGTTAACATACTGTAAAATATATAAAAATAAGGTTTGGATCGGCTAAAATTGCCCTGAGCAGTTCTCTCAACTTCCATCCTCTTTGATCTAGTTCTCGCATCTATCCATCAGGTCCCATTTCTTCTGACGTCCCGACCTGCCGGGGCCAATCCGCCCAGATGCTCCGTTCTTGACACCGTCGCCTCCTTCTTGACGCCTGACGTCGCCTAACACTGGCCCCCTTCCCAACGTCCTCGTCTCGCTCGTTATCGTCATGACACCATCCCGCTCTTGGCAGACCCGACCTCGCTCGTCTCGATGATGCGACCCGTCCCCGACAGCTGGCGAGCTTGACGAACCAGCGAGCCCTGGCTCTCAGTTGGAGACATCATCTGACCCCGCCTCTTTCTCAGTTGTAATGTGTTTTTTTGGCCCCCCATGAATTTTGGTCCTGCGTCCGCCACTGCTCATCTACCACTCTATCTACGGCATGCTTTGTGTCTAATTTGTTGTTTTGTTGTTCACATATTACAAATAACTGAGTGTAAATTGCTTGTTTGATACCGTAAATGAATTCAAATAAAAACTTATCAACTACAAAGTTGAATAACTTTTGAAGTTCTACAACTTTCATTTTGACACGTTTTCATCCGATGTCGTTTGCAAAATTTGAATTTTAAAATTCGACAAATTTAGATACAATTTTTGAGTGCCGAAATGATTTCAAATAAAAAAGTTGTCAACTACAAAGTTTTATAACATTTAGAGATCGACAACTTTTATTTTGGTAGTTTCAACATATGAGGTCGTTTGGAAAACTCGAAAAATTAAGGATAAAAATGATTCTATTGGCGGTTCCTTATTAAAACCGCCACTAAAAATCATGGATTTCTATAGGCGATTTTCTTAAAGAACCGCCTGTAGAAATCATGGATTGTCACCATCCCGACTCGAAACCTTAGCAGGTTGTCTTGTATTAAGTGTGTTTTGTGAAAGCCTCGTAGTGGATCCCTAGTCATTCACCTCGAAAGTGAATAGTGAACTCGCGAACCCAGGTTAGAGTGGATACACGACTTAAGAGAAGCCTGGACCCTCACATAATAATTGAAATCTAAGATGGATATTAAATCGTGAACTTTTGGGTTAAAGTGGTTTGCTTAAGTGTTTTCACTTAAGTGTTTTTGAGTTATACTTATTATGCTTATGCTTAATTAGGTTTGTTATACAATCATTTTTAGTAAATAGGTGTTGTTAATAAAATATTGACCAACTAAAATACTTACCGCATAACCATAGCCTACCTTGCTAACCTTGCGTATTTCCTCTCATTTGCTGAGAGCCTTCACCATAAATAAAGCTCACCCTCTTGCTTAATCTTTTATCCGAAGGTGAGGAGGAAGACTACGATGAAAATCAATTTATTATCTTTTTTTTTACATTTTCCTTATACTCTTTTGTGTCATAACTTATTCTAACAACCGTATTGTTGTTATTGTTGTTCTTCTTGTCTATTACTGGTAAAAGGGTGTACCAAATGGAGTAATAAGAAACTAGAATGCGACATGCTAAAGATGTATGGCTGACACGGGTTATGACTATGAGCATACATCACCCCCACGTCATACACTCATACTCTCTGGCCCAGTTCTCAAACAGGTCACACGCGTACAGTACAGCTAATACAGCGAGGCAGGGGGTGCCGATGGAGCGTTCAGATGCTGGAAGCTCTGCAGAATGGCCGCGATCGTCATGGACTCGTCGTCGGCATCGGCCTCCTCCACCGCCTTGAGGTGGCGCCATTCACAATCATAATCACAGCCATCCACCGTTCCACCGCCGCCGCCGCCACCCGCGGGCAACAACGCCGATGGCGGCGCCGCCGGGGATGGCACCGCCGGAGAGTGAGGCAGCAGCTGCAGCCCCTGCCGCGGGAGCGCGTGCGCCGAGGGGAGCCCGCGGGCGGCCCCGCGCGGGTAGCAGAAGTTGGTGCGCGCGGCGGCGGGGCCGGAGATGGAGATCGCTGAGAGGTCGTAGGCGACGGCGGCGTCCTCGGCTGTGTCGAAGGTGCCGAGCCAGTGGCGCTCCTTGGTCACCGGGTTCCGGATCTCCGCGGCGTACCTGCCCCACGGCCGCCGCCGCACGCCCAGGTACTCGCTCGACGCCCGCGAGCGCCGCCTCCGCTGCTGTTGCTGGTGCTGGTCGTGCGCGGTCGTCGCTGCCACCGCCTGGTCCGCCATTGCCAGCAGCCACTCGACGACGTAACTAGCAATAGGCTGGGCTACCCAACAAACGAGCTAGTAGACACTAGCTAGCTAGACCACACGACGAGTGAATAGTGAAGTGAACCAGCTAGCTAGGGCTTTGGACTTGTCACTTGGGGGCTGGGCTGGGACCACTCGCGAGTCGCGCCATGGGTTTTATAGTGTCAAAAGGATGACGGAGTTGGCTTGTCGTCGTGGGTGGGATGCATTCATGCATGGATATGGCGGACCGAGGGCGGCGGCAGCGGGGAGCAAAGCGCGCGTTATGTTTTAATTGCCACCGTCGTCCGCTCGGCTTTTCTCCTCGTTTTCGTCGACATGATCGGGGACAGGGCGCGACCGCATTTTGCTGCGCCATGTGCGAGTGCGCGCTACAGCGTCACCGCACCACACTGTGCTGTACGGACGACAGACTGTGTTTCCAAGTTCTTCCATACGTAAATGATGATTTGCTGCTAAGAAATTTGAGCTGGCTAATTAGAGGCGATTGAAAGGGACAACTGTGCTTTGTTAAGCTGGCTTGTATAAAAAAATATAGATATAATCACGGTGCAGTGCGGACCATTTTTTATTGAGGCGCTAATAATCATGTCCGGAACATTAGTCATAAAATAGGAGATATAATTACATCTTACAGTATAATGTTTAAAATAGGGAATGAGATAGCGATAATATAGGATAGCTGCCGGAGACAGCCTCACCAATATTGCCATAGAAATTTCGAGATAATAAGCTCGTAATTGCTCACTCAAATAGCTAATGACGATGGCCACATCCCACATGCATCACTAGTGGGGTGCATTCTGGTGCGGGCGCCCTACTTAAGTACTTATCGATCTCTTTCAGACACTTATTAGTCCATTCTGGTGTGGGCGCTGCTCCCTACGAGCCAAGCACGCTAGCACCTGCCCTTGACAACTTTGTCAAATACTCATCAGTCAGTATATAACACGTAACCACTTCTGATTTAAAAACCAAGATACACATTTAATTTTCTTTATAGCACTACGTCAACCAAGATATATATTTAATTTTCTTTATAGCACTAGGTCGACGTACGTGTGTGTATATAGAGAGGACGACTTATATTTTAGGATAAGAATAAAAGTGGTTATGCCTGATTCTATAAACTCCGACTCATACAGTACCAAAATTGTTCTAGTATTGTTCGTAGAATTTTTTTTTCTCCTCTCAAAGAGCCGATGATTTTTTATTTTTTAATTTTGCTTCGTCGACTCTAGCTTCTTTTCTAACACTATAATAGCCAAATAGTGATAAGCTGAATCCAATTGAATGCATACCCCCAAACCCAAGCAAAGGCCACAAGACCAAGCGGCAAGCGTCACGATTTGGATTGGTCCAAAGCACAGCATAGCCCGTGGTGGCCTACGCCAATGGGAGGGCCATAACTGGGCTTCTCTCTTGGCATGTCATGATGGCCCAGCGGGACTCGATAGCATGCGGCCCATCAAGATCCACTGTAGTTGCACACCAACTCTTATGCGTATATAAAATATAGTCCGGTCCTAAATTAATCCTTGACTCCTGCTCTTTGTGACATTCGTTGTTGTCCAGATTTAATGAGTATTATATTGGATGAGTGTGGAGCTAGCTTCTTGGTGTCAACACAAGTGAAGCGGTTTTCAACATGTAGCATGCAGTTGGGGAAGATGTGATTGCTGACAGATGTACATCTCCACCAAGTTTCATAGTTATTTGGATCTCCACATCTTTGAGTTGTATTCTTTTCATTGAAGGGTATACAAAATACGTCAACTGGTGTGACAATCATATATTGAACCTATCGAGAGTCACTTTGGTTGAAAGAAAGGCTCTCAAATTTGAAACATGTCTTATATATTTGAAATGGACCTCGATTCGCTCTCGTGTGAAAATCCATATATTATAGTATAACAAAAAAACTCGATGTGTGGGGTAAGATAGCCCCGACATTATATTAAGAAAAAGACATTCTCAAATCTCCGAATTCCTGCCTCATCCATACACACAGTGGCACTGTAGTTCATGTGAGAAACAACTGGGACCGAAAATTAGAATTGTGCTTTAGCGTGGACAGACGAAGAGATTTTCTTAACCATAGCCTGAAATTCGCTCACATGGGGAAGTCAAACTCAGGACCTGTGGAGTGCTACTCGTACTATCTAACTAACTCGGCTAGAGGCCATTTCGCATATGTTGTAGCATAACGTGTGATAGAGGTAGGAAGATCATCGTACCGTCGCATTAATAATATATCTAGCTGGTTATTATTACCATTGTTCGTACATCATAAATACCCTGACTATAATGGAGCTCCGCTTGTTTTGCGTTTGGTAATAGCATCTAGAATGTCTGAGAATTCAGCAATGACAGAAGGAAGAAGAAAGGCAAAACTCGCAAGTCGTAAGCTTTTGAACACTAGTGTGGATGCTTCGACGGATCCTAAATGTGTTTGCATCGCCAAGCTTTAGAAGACATTTGCTTAAAACAATGTCATGAAGCGCCAAGTAATTAATCTATTAGTATTGTTGAGAACTACGTCACCACGGATCACTAGATCTGCTACCTTCCCTCCCATCAGCAGTAGAGGCGTGAGAAGCTGTAGAGAACCCGTCTCCCTTCCTAAAAGCACGACAGAGTAACACACGAGACACATGTATAGGGTTGGGCCTCTGGCCTCATTCTCTTTTCTGTATTATGAGGGGGTGTATAGGTTCCTTATATAGAGATGTGAGACCCCTCAGGGGCAAAGCAGGTATTTGCCCACATAACCCTAACTAGGGTTACTTAACACTCTCCCTTGGACGGATACCACGACCAACATATGCCTCGTTAAAACTCCGAAAACCCAATGGGAAAATATATGGAGAAAGAGTGCATGGTGATAAAAATTGCATTTGCACTTTGTTGCCTCGTTAAAAACCTCACGTGAGAAACTTCAAGAAAACTCACCAAGGGAAAAAGAGTACAACAGCTGTCATCGAGACAGATTCCGATCCTCTCGGATCTAGATTCTATCGAATCTTCTACAAGGGCTAACTTTAGAAATGTGCTCCCCCTGATCCTTGCAAAACTGTATCAATAAGGCAAAACATCTTCTTCTGGAAGTATATGCACATAAAGATTTAGCAAACGAATTGCATATCCTTGCAAGGACTATTTCAGGAACTTTATCTCTACTCACTTCTAGAATATACGAGGTAAGTGCACGTATCAATATAAATAAGCCAATTTGACTGATGGTGTTCGATCGACTGGATCTATATATTTGATAGAAAATTCCATAATGGTTCACATATTGATCATTGTCGGTACCCTCAATCAGGGGTACCCCTACTACAGTATGAAGACACGGTGCCCACGCGGCTATCTCTAGTCACACGATGAACAACACCCGACCTCTCCACATGGACGGCTCCGGGGCCGCCCACGTGGCTAGAGGAGACGATATACTCCAAGGTGGCGACAGTGGGTCCAGACCTCCACAGGAAAGTGCCGGACCCCTGGATGCACAGCCCGGACCTCCGGGCAAAGTTCAAGACCTCCACTGGTACAAATCAGACCCTTGGAATGGGTCCCGGACCCCTCAGGAGGGGTTAGGGCTACTCACAGTATGGTCTCGGTATTCCAAGGCAAAGAATACCCAGGCCTTAATCAAGGCCAGGCGGGGGTCCAGTGCTGACACGTGTCCGGACCATACCGCGAGCGCTCCCACTCCCCGCTCAGGCGGAGACCCGATGTTGCCACGTGGCCTACTGCCTGTGACGTAAGTCAGCGGGTGGAGTCAGACATAAGGCCTATGGCCGCGCGGCCTTTGCATTTATTGCGGAAGGGGCGCATCGCCTGCCAAGCTGACAGGTGATGTGCCGGTTCAGCATTAAATGCGTCCTGTCTACTCCACTGACGAGGGATGTGCCGTCTCAGCATTTAATGTGCCCTGTCCACTCTGCTGACGGACGGCGACCAGGCCGTCCCGCAGGCGGCGTGCCTGTCCGCTCCAGTGGCAGGTAGTACGCCCGTACTGCGGCGTGCACTATGCTCAACATCACTCGTGAAGCTTCCGCTGCACGCCGATACTACGCAGGCTGCGGATATCAGGGCGCAAGGAGATTGCACTGGCGACCAGCATTAGTTGCTCCAAGTATTACATCCGTTATGTCCCTGGGCCCGCGTGTCGGGGCTCAGCACCCTTGTACATGCCCCCTCCAGCTATAAAAGGGGAGGCACGCAACATTACAACTCAAGCACAAAAAGCTCACTCAGACTCACTTATTAGACTCTCACATTCACAAGTTCATACAAGCTCTCAAGCTCAATACAACACACAGTGGAGTAGGGTATTACGCTCCGGCGGCCCGAACCACTCTAAACCCTTGTGTGTTCTTCCCGTTTCCACCTAACAGGCAAAACGCTTAGGCCCCTCCTCATCTAAGGATTTAGGGCGGGTGCATTCCGCCACCCGGCCGGAGATTTCCTCTCCGACATTTGGCACGCCAGGTAGGGGACCAGGCATTAGGTTTTTGCTTGTTTTCTTGCTCAGCATGATGGTGAAAATCGTGGAGCACCGCACTAAGACTTCGGTGGATTTCTTGGTGGAGGAGGAAGCTGCCTCTTCCACACCGCAGGTTCCCAACCGCCCGAGGCCGGGAGCTGCTGCTGTGCACGCTGCACAGCAGCATACAACTGCGCAGACATCCTGGACTTCGTCAAGGGCAGCTCCAGGGGCATTGTCTGCGGCCAGGGAGTTGCTGCGTCACCCTCCAAGCTTCACAGCCTCACCGGATGCCATGAAGTAGTGGCGGGACGACGTCGACCGATTGCTCGGCATGGCGCACTCTGGCTCGACCAGGTCGAGGCCACGTTCATCCTGGCGCCAACATGAGGCGACGGCGTCTGTGCGCTCACCCTCTGTGAGGGGCGCGCAGACCGATGACCTCCGGGCAGAGCTCAACCGTAGGCGTGCGGGAGAGGATGCCCGGGTCTTCCTGAGAGGGTGCGGGAGCGCCGACAGAACTTAAAGGGTCGCGAAGACGCTCAAGTCTCTCTAAAAAGGGTGCGGGAGCGCCGGCAAAACATCGAGGGTCACAACCTCGATCAAGACTTCGCTGCGGTAGCACCGCAAACCCTAGTGGGTGCCCGGTTCTAGGCAGGTGTCCCCTTGGCCGGCGTGGGCTGCGCTGCTCTCACGGATCATCTCCGTGCGGCGTCCTGGCCATCCAAGTTCTGGTCGCACCTGCCGGAAAAGTACGACGGTACGTCAAATCCGTCGGAGTTTCTGCAAGTGTACGTCACCGCTATCACAGCAGCAGGTGGAAACACCGATATGATGGTGACATATTTTCATGTCGCCTTGTCTGGGCCTGCCCGGACTTGGCTCATGAATCTTGCCCCAGGATCAATCTATTCCTGGGAAGAGCTCTGCGCGCGGTTCATAGCGAACTTTGCTGGTGCTTACCAACAGCACAGCATGAAGGCCCACCTCCACGCAGTGAGGCAGGAACCTGGGGAGACTCTCCGGACGTTTATCTCCCGCTTCACCAAGGTGTGAGGTACCATACCTCGTATTTTAGATGCTTCAATCATCACGGCCTTCCATCAAGGAGTACGCGATGAGAAGATGTTGGAGAAGTTGGCCACTCGTGACGTGGAGACTGTCACCACACTCTTCGCTCTAGCCGACAAGTGCGCCAGAGCCGCCGAGGGCCGAGCATGGCACTCAGCACCACAAACTGGAGTCACCCAGACAGGTGGCTCGGGTGCCGTCCCTTGGGACGGTAAAAAGAAAAAGAAGGGTCGCGGCCGCGAGAAGCCGCAGTCCACCGCTCTAGTCATCGCAGCTGCGACTGGGGGCCGGGGCGACCGCAACAAACGCCCACGGCCGCAGAGGGGTAACAGCAGCTCATGCCCTGTGCACCCCAACAGTCGCCACAGTGCCACGGAGTGTCACGAGATCATCGACCTCGCAAAACACATCAGCGAGCGGCGCAAGCAGTCTTCTAAGGATGGCTCCCCACCTCGTCACCGACCTGGCAAGGAAAGGGTCGACGACGGCGAGGTGGCCGTGGCTGAACGAGACCTTGGGTATCAATCACCCGAGGGGGTCCTGAAGGATGTCATCACCGGAGACTCCTACTCCGGTGGCAACAGCTAGACGGGCCACCGGGGGGACCCCGTAGTCCCCGCTCTACGGGGCCGAAGCTTGCCTTCCCCCGGAAACCCTTCTGGACTCCCCACGGGTCCAGTCTTCTGATGGGTCCATACAGAAACGGCTACAGCGTAAGGACGGGGACTCTATCATCAAATGCAGGTGGGAACCCGGGGTCGGGACCTAGCCCTATGACGAGTACTGAACCAAGAAGGGTTTCGTAAACGCTCCCCCAGCTGGGAGGAACCCTTCAAGGTGACGGAAATGTGCCGACCCGGGGGTAACCACCTTGCTACAGCTGGAGTACCTCTTCCTAGCCCCTGGAGCATCTCTGTAAGTCCTACCCATCGGAGCAAGTCTGAGGGGTTGAGTTTTTCTCCCTTTTGTAACTAGGTTGTGCATACGTGTACACTAGCCCGGTGAGGTCCGCCCTCGTAAACCCGGCCTGTTGGCCTGCACACATGCATGTCGAGTTATAAAGGGAAGATTTACCCCCTCAGATGTGTTTCTATGACAGATTTATCCTCCTGCCTCCATGGTTTTATCCTGCAGTTTCTGGATATTATTTTTATCTAACCCACTCGTGCAGTTCCCATCTGTCCTGGCATGATGACATTTGAATTGGGTAGCCAGACCTGAAGTTCAGGACCCCTCTACGAAAGCAGGGGGTCCGGTAGCTTGGGGGCTGGTTCTAAAGAACAGGAGCTCGTTCCATGGGGTGGTCCGGAGCTGTGTAGCCGCTTAGCCTAGTTCCGTACCCAAAGCCTGCACACTCCACCACTCTGTGATGGGCACCCTAGTATTTGGAGCTATAAGTCCTGTGGGTCCGACAACCTGGGGTCTGGCTTTAGAGAACGGATACTTGTCTCCTGGGGTGGTCCGGAGCCGTGTAGCCGCTTAGCCTGGTCCCGTACCGTAAGCCTGCACGCTCCACCACTCTGTGATGGGTGTTCTAGTATTTGGAACCGCGATCCAGGGGGTCCGGACACACAACTTGGTTTCCCAGGCTAAAACCTGCAGGTCCCGAGCATGTATCAAAGGATGGCTAATGACAGACGATGGGTTCTATGGGTGTACTACTAACGCTCCCTAATCGAAGCTATGTTTAGGCCCAGGTTCCAGTCGAGGCTGCCTCCTGGGGGCCGTTCCCAACTCTTTTAGTCATGCTGGTATCTAGTCTCGACACGTCGAGCCCACATCCCAAGGGAGCCAGGTACCAGGAAGGAGTCGGCAACGCCACACACAACAGGGACAAGTAGTATGCAGATAAGTACTAATACTGCTCGATAAATAGTACTCAAAAGTACCTTACAAAAACAAAGTTATTACATCCGCCTTCAAGCGGTTTCCTAGCCTTATGTCTACAGGTATGACCTACTCGACATCAGTAGGGTCGCGCTTGAAGCGCGTGGCCGCCATCTCCGCGGCGTACGACGTCTTCATCGGCCAAGCCAGTGGTGGTGGCCACCTCAACGCGTGCGCCATAAGCGAAGAGGCCCTCGCCCCTGCCTTCCTGCGGGGGTGACGACGAGGCTATTAAAGCCAAAGAGATGGAGCCGCAGCACGGCTCGCTTCCCACCCCAAAGAGTTGGGGGGCACGAGGGATGGAGCCGCTGCTCAGCCCGCTGTCCACCTTCACGAGGCTGGTGAACATCCTTCCCCCCGAATGCTGGAGGAAGAAGCGGGAAGAAGTGTCGCCCCCACGGACATCCTGCGGAGGTAGGCGATGACGGCCGCCTAAAGGATGAAGCAGGGCGTAATGTGTTGAGGTTGGAGGCCAAGCTCCTCCAGCAGCAGCACGAAGAAATACGAAATCGGCAGTGCCAGACCGCTGGGGAGGTTGGAGACAAAGAGCATGAACTCCCCGGTGGTGAGGTCGTCGTGAGCAGAGGTGCCGACACAAATCCTTCCGACGAACGTCGGCGCACCCCATCCGAGCAGGTTGCGCACCAAGTTGAGTGCCACCTCGGGCTGGAGACGCTCGGGAGGATCTAGCAAGGCCATAGCGGCCACGGCGGCACAAGAGTGCGGAGAACTCAAGAGCGAAAGGGCGCTGCGAGTGATGAAGACGGCTACCACGCTCGGGGGAATCCCCTTTTTAAAGAAGGATTCCCCCACTGACACCCCGAAGCGCCGCAGAAGACCTCGCTCGGCGCGCGCCAAGGTGACCCAGTCTTTGACATGGGGACCCGGGCCCACGAGTCATACTCTTCGGGCGTCGGCCTCCGTGTGCAGAGAAGGTGAACCGCCGTGTGAGGAGCACGCCACCGTCTGCAGCAGTGCGCCTCTTCACCTTTGCTGCCACCAACGGCCTAGCCTCTGGCATGGGGGCCCAGGCCCACATGTCATGCACCTGGCGTGCCGGTTCTTGGGTGCAAAGGAGGCGAACCGCCGCACGAGGAGCACGCCACCGCCTGCGGTAGCACGCCTCTTCACCTCCACTGAAACCAACAGCCCAGTCTCTAACACGGGGGCCCGAGCCTACAAGTCATCCTCCTTGGGCGCCGGATCCTGGGTGCAGAGAAGTCAAACCGCCGCTCGCGCCAGTACCGTGCCTCCTCGGGGCCACCGCAGAGAATAGAGAAGGTGAATTTTCAAAACTAGTGCAGCAGTATCGAGGCACCCCGTGCATGGCCCAGCAAAACCATCAAGTGCGAAGACCGCAGGTCAGTCAGCCGCGGGGACAAGCATGGCAGTTGACGTGACCAGAGACGAACTGGCAGTAATTACGACAGCAAGCGCACGGAAGCAGCGCACCAAGCGCCGGTCAAGCTTTGGTCCCACCTGCAGGCTCGTATCCTCCCCTGAGGCGGGCCAGGGGCCACTGTCGGTACCCTGAATCAGGGATACCCCCTATTACAGTATGAAGACACGGTGCCCACGCGGCTATCTCTAGTCGCACGATGAACAACACCCGACCCCTCCACATGGACGGCTCCGGGGCCGCCCACGTGGCCAGAGGAGACGATATACTCCAAGGTGGCGACAGTGGGTCCGGACCCCCACGGGAAAGTGCCGGACCCTTGGATGCACAGCCCGGACCTTCGGGAAAAGTTCAAGACCTCCACTGGTACAAACTAGACCCTTGGAATGGGTCCCGGACCCCTCAGGAGGGGTCCGGGCTACTCACAGTAGGGTCCCAGTATTCCAAGGCAAAGAATACTTAGGCCTTAATCAAGGCCAGGCAGGGGTCCGGTGCTGACACGTGTCCGGACCATACTGCGAGCGCTCCCACTCCCCGCTCAGGCGGAGACCCGATGCTGCCACGTGGCCTACTGCCTGTGACGTAAGCCAGCGGGCGGAGCCAATCATAAGGCCTCTGGGCCGCACGGCCTCTGCATTTATTGCGGAAGGGGCGCGCCGCCTGCCAAGCTAACAGGTGATGTGTCGCCTCAGCATTAAATGCGTCCTGTCTACTCCACTGACGAGGGATGTGTCGTCTCAGCATTTAATGTGCCCTGTCCACTCTGCTGACGGGCGGCAACATGGTCGTCCCGCAGGCGGCGTGCCTGTCCGCTCCAGTGGCAGGTAGTACGCCCGTACTGCAGCGTGCACTGTGCTCAACATCACTCGTGAAGCTTCCGCTGCACGCCAATACTACGCAGGCTGCGGATATCAGGGCGCAAGGAGATTGCACTGGCGACCAACATTAGTTGCTCCAAGTATTACATCCGTTATATCCCTAGGCCCGCGTGTCGGGGCTCAGCACCCTTGTTCGTGCCCCCCTTCAGCTATAAAAGGGGAGGCACGCAACGTTACAACTCAAGCACAAAAAGCTCACTCAGACACACTTAGACTCTCACACTCACAAGTTCATACAAGCTCTCAAGCTCAATACAACACACAATGGAGTAGGGTATTACGCTCTGGCGGCCCAAACCACTCTAAACCCTTGTGTGTTCTTGTGTTCTTCCCGTTTCCACCTAACAGGCAAAACACTTAGGCCCCTCCTCATCTAAGGATTTAGGGCGGGTGCATTCCGCCACCCGGCCGGAGATTTCCTCTCCAACAATCATCAAGCTCACGCCTTCAGGGCATAGAATATGACATTTATTGTCTCACGATTGTGATCAACATAAGCATTCGCTCCCCCTGACGATGACATCTGTCAAAGTCGTTATCCCTCATAACTCAAGCATATTCTTCAAGATATATGTCTCATTGTTCATATGGAATAACGAGAATGGATGAGGTTGGGGTGCTATCATTTTCTATCTTACACCACAATTTATACATAGTTGTGCAAAGCAAATAACATGTCCTTCAATAGGACTTAGGGGATAATATAGTTGCAATAGTACGTATTCTAAATATGACACATCGCTCGAGGCGTTCATCCATTGCAACATCTATGATGGTGTAACAAAAGTCCATCAAAGATCGTAATCCATCAGGGATTTTTCATCGATCAAATACATCGTTATAGTCTGTCATTCTAGCATAATGGGGATATTTTGCCAGTAACACCTAAACCTTATAGGTTTCTGCCATCAGGGCTTTAGAGGATACCGTAATTCCACATCTAGTGGAAATTACCATGAGTAAAACTCGTGGAGTGCACATGTGCTTATTCGGTGAACTTCAAGTCCTTTGGTACCTCATCTTATTCCTTTTCGGGTCTGTATGGGTCTTTATCCCTTTATAGGGATTATCAAACTTTGGTGTTTAACACAGACTTTATTTCTTCTAGAAAGGTTCCATTAAGGAACTATAGTCTCATCTAGGAGATATTCTCTCTACATAGGAGAGTGTTCATTCGTCAGGAATGTATTATTCGGTACGAGATTTATATGTTGCATATTTATAATTCAAAGATATGGGTCCTCCTAGGATCTCATGATGGATCTTCAGAATCCTATTAACTGCATATTTTAATTCATGCCATTTGCCAGATATATTACATAGTGGAACAGTGTTTATTCAACACATATGTGGGGTGGGTGTCTCACAAGACCACTTGAACCATCGCATTCACCACACATTATTTCAATAGTGCCCATAAATGTCCGAACTTCAAGCTCGTGACTTTCATTTTGTGATTATTGGTTCAGCCTCGATTGCATTTATCAATGACCCGATAAGAGAGCTTCAAGCACTCGTGCCTAGGACTTTGTTTTGGATCCGTTTGCAATCTAGAGAGGCAAGATAGATGTCGACACATTTGTCTCCCACATTTAATAATGATCTTCGTCATTTCCCAAAAACGAAAGATTGATTGTTCTGTATTCCTAGCACAATGATATTGCGCGCATTGCTAGGAACTTCATCATCAAGATGAACCTCTTCGTGAGGCAAATTACCAGCAGGGCGAGTTCATCGGAGGAGAGTTATTATAGACCACATGAATCTGCAATCATAACATATGCTTCAACTAAGGCTAATGGATCATATTCGCAGGCGTCCCAGAGAATAGATCAAATGCCAATAAGTCAAATGTGGATATGATATTAATCCCGGGTATATCCACATCTACATCAGGTAGAAGCATTCAAACCAATATGGTTAATCCTCAACGATTTCTGGCAAACTCCATATACACAGGAGTACACACTGAACGACAGGTTTAGTTTGGATTTTGTGTGTTTAATAGAATATTGAGGCATTACATTATATGGGCATTCCTCCCCCTAATGTCGAGATGTTCTAAAAGCATACAGATAAAATCCCCAACCACAATCATCCAGTTGTGGGCAATGTATGCTATTGTGGTGATTTATTTGGGAAATCTTACACACATTACAGATAGGGGTGTTGGGGCGAAGGCGAAGACGCTACCCTTCGCTCCAGCCTTCGTCTATCTCGCTGCGTCAACAGGAAGCAGAACGACCGGCGAGGTCCACCCTTCGTCTTCTACACTACAAGACGAAGGCCTACGACGACATCGCCCCGTCCCACGTCCTCACTTGACCTGGAGGCCCACGTGGGATTCAGCCCATTGTAACAGGCCCCGCACGGAGAAGTGTGTTACGAGCCTGATTTGTAATAGCTTTTATGTAAAGACAGTCTGTAACCCTTCTTTATATGAATATTCTGGGGATAAACCAGGTGCCTGAGGGTACATGCATCCTTACATTGAGACGTTGGGCACTTAGGCACCTATAAATACCCCCGTACAGTGCCCTTGAGAGGCTGGATTAACAAAGCTATTGCCATCTCGAGTTAAAACCTTTTCTGCATTGCTTTCATTCCCCCGTTGGATCAACTTGCCCAGGAGAGCAAGTTCCAACATTTGGGGCCCACTGTTCGTGCTACGAAAAAACCACCCGCGATGGCACCCAAGAGAGCTAGCTCGAAGGCAGCCCCATCCTTCGACGAAGCAGCGAAGGCAGCGCTGCTGGCCGAGAAAAAGGGCAAGGCACCTGCAGACACCACCCACCAAGAAGCCTGCGAAGACGACGCGCTCAGCAAGAGACAGCGCAATGATCAACCTACACCCGAAGGCACCCTCCGCACCTGCAGCTCCGGAGGAAACCGCAACCACCCCAGGCTTCGCTCCACTAGAGGGCGAGGACGCCACTGAGGATGGTGAAGTCATTGGCGTTTCAGCAGAGGAACAGCTACAGCTGCGGGCCTTGCGCATCAAGAATCGCAACCTCCAGAAGCAAAAAGAGATCTTCGAGGCCAAGCGCCAACGTGTCTCCATGCAGGCCAAAGTGCGCCAGATGATACGAGACAAGGAGCAGAGGGCTCAGGAGCTCGAACAAGAAATTGTGCTCATGCAGTGCGAAGGCCAACATGATCTGCAGCACGGTCCGCCCCTCCAACAACGCGCGCCAATCGGAGACCTTCTCATTCCCCAGCGCGGACCCGTCATCCCACACGCCACAACATTTCAAAGCGTCAACTACCTCGATGAGCGGAGTCCCCTAGCGCCGCACCTGCAAGTGTCACCATGGCCCGCTAATTTCAGGGCAGGGGCCTACCCCAAGTACAACGGCAGCACCGACCCAGCACAGTATATCATGAGCTATCAGGTCGTTGTCGCATCGTCCGGAGGGGACGACTCCACGATGGCCAAGTCCTTCATCATTGCCCTCGAAGGCCCGACCCTAACCTGGTACACTAGGTTGCCCTCGCTGTCTATCGACTCCTAGAGAAGTCTCCGGGACAAATTCCTGCTCAACTTCCAAGGGTATAGCCCAGACACCGATGCCTTGGCCAAACTGTCACTCTGCAAGCAACTGGAGAAAGAAACTCTGCGGGAGTACTACTGCAAGTTCCTGACCCTCAAGTCACAACTGCCTTCGGTCGACGACCAAATTGCAATTCACTACGCCATCAGTGGCCTTCGGGCTGGCGTCCTCTACAGCCACTGCATCAAGGACCCACCAAAGAACCTCCAGGAGCTCTATCAACTATTTGAAAAATATGCCAGATCCGAGGAACTCCACTAGCGCAAGATTGAGTCGCAGAGGAAACCCAAGGACCCTCCGCAGTCCAGCCAAACATGGACAAGACCTTCGCAGTCAGACTCCGGTTGGGACAGCCGCAGTCAACAGCAAGTGCACAACATTGCCAACCAGCATCCCGCTGGTGAGACCCCTCGCCGTCAAGATTATCCCCCCAGGTCCGCGGCAATGGCACGCGTGGTCGGGGTCGAGGATGGGCACAGCAGCCGCGCAGGTTTTACTGCCTATTTCACGGTGAAGACTGCACGCACCCGACGAGGGACTGCCGGGAAACGAAGGCCACCAGGGACAGGATGTCCCGGGCGCAACCCACCGACAACCCAAGAGTTGTCGCCCACACATATCAACACCACCTCCCCCAACCATACAACCACAGCCCCGCTCAGCACCCACCTAACCACGCATACCAACACCACCAGGAGGTACAAATCGTACCTCCTCCGCTCCAACCTCCGCACCCGCATCAGCCAAACATCCACCACCCAAATCACCCCAAGCACCAAAGCAAGAAGACTTCGCCGATCAGCCATATCGCGGAGTCATTCACATGATCACTAGGGGGGTCCAGCGTCGACTTCGACATGAAGCGACAGAAGAGGGACCACTATCGAAGCATCAACCACGTCGCCGTCATCGGCCCAGTCGTGCAAACGAAGTGGTCCCACGTGCCGCTGATCTTTGACGCCAGAGATGTCGACCTGCGCAGCGCACCTCACATGGACGCCATGGTAATCAACTGCAGCGTGGTAGGCTGGGACCTGCACAAAGTCTTGGTTGACAACGGCAGCCAGGCGGACATCATTTTCCTTCACGCCTTCGACTGCATGGGCATCAGCCACAGTCTACTCAAGCCTTCGGACAACCCCTTATATGGCTTCGACGGCAAGGGCACCTTTCCTTTAGGCAAGATAGAGCTCCCCCTATCCTTCGGTGTAGCACCCAATGCGCGAAGTGAGCAGGTCACCTTCGACATCGTCGACATGGTATACCCGTACAATGCCATAATGGGTCGCAGATCCATCAACAAGTTTGAAGCAGCCATTCACGGACTCTACTTGTGCATGAAAATCCTGGGTCCGCAAGGCGTGATCACAGTCTATGGCAACCAGCAGACTGCGCGCAACATTGAAAGAGACTTCGTTCCAGGGCAACGAAACGTACACTGCCTTACGACGCAGCGCGAAATCCCCTAGGCTGCCCGCCCAACCGCCAACGAGCATGCAAAGGCACAGCTACTGAGCAACGATGGAACGAAGACAGTTCCCCTTGACCAGGCTACGCCCAAGCAGACGGTCATCATAAGCAAAGACCTTACTTCGCATGACGAAGAGAGACTCATCTCCTGTCTCTCCAAAAATAAGGACGTCTTCGCCTGGTCCACCCTCGACCTGGTCAGCATCAGTCGCACTATCATCGAACACAGCCTGGGCATCGACCCTTCGGTGCGGCCGAAGAAGCAAAGACTACGCAAAATGTCTGATGAAAAAACCGAAGCCACCAAAGCCGAGGTACACCGCCTGCTTGAGGCCAATTTCATTGAACCAGTTGCCTACCCTACGTGGCTCGCCAACGTAGTCATGGTGCAAAAGAAGAGTGGCAAGTGGCGGATGTGCATTGATTTCACCAGTCTCAACAAGGCCTGCCCCAAGGATAATTTCCCGCTGCCTCGGATCGACAAGATCGTCGATAGTGCGGCTAGATGCGAAGTCATGTCACTCCTTGACTGCTTCTCGGGCTATCACCAAATATATATGAAGGAGGAAGACAAGGCTAGTACCAGCTTCATCACACCCTTCGGCACGTATTGCTTCGTCAGAATGCCGGAGGGACTAAAGAACGCTGGGTCCACCTTCTCTCGCCTCACCAAGACAGTGCTTGAGAGCCAAGTCAGCCGGAACATATTCACGTATGTGGACGACATTGTCGTCGCCAGCAAAAACAAAGAGGACCATCTGGCCGACCTCGCGGAAACATTCGCGAACATGCGGGATGCACGACTTCGCTTAAACCCCGAAAAGTGTGCCTTCGGCGTTCGCCAAGGGAAGATACTGGGCTACCTGGTGTCGCACCGCGGGATCGAAGCCAACCCGACCAAAATCCAGGCTATCAACAACATGAGGCCTCCGCAGTCAGCCAGAGACGTCCAACGTGTGATAGGAAGATTGGCCGCCCTCAATAGATTCATTTCCAAGTCCGCAGAGCGAAGCCTACCTTTCCTCAAAACGCTATGCGGCGCAAAAGACTTCGCATGGGGACCAGAGCAAGCGGCGGCCTTCGCATCACTAAAGCAGCACCTGTCAGAGTTGGCAATCCTTACCAGCCCCAACCCCTCGCTACCCCTGTTGCTCTACGTCGCAGCTTCGCCGCATGCAGTCAGCGCAGCGTTGGTCCAAGAGCAGACCAGAGAGGGCACAACTCGGTAGTGTCCAGTTTATTTTGTCTCCGAAGTCCTCACGACTTCCAAATGCAACATGACCGAGTTGGAAAAAATTGCCTACGCAGTCGTTATGGCATCGCACAAGTTGCGCCACTATTTCGAAGCATTCAAGGTACGGGTCACCTCGGACAGGGGACTCGGCAAATTATTCAGAAATCCGGAGGCGTCTGTCTGGATCGCCAAATGAGCAGCCGAGCTCTCCGGCTATCACATTATCTTCGAGCCCAGGACAGCCATCAAGTCACAAGTCCTGGCAGATTTCATCGTTGACTGGACAGGGCCAATAACGCAGCCGGACGGGCCTACAGAGAAGGTGTGGACCATCCATTGCGACGGTGCATGGTGCCATGCGAGGGCAGGCGCAGCTGCAGTCATCACGTCTCCCGCAGGGGGTCAAACACAGATACGCGGCACGCCTCAGCTTTGCTTTGGAGTCCGACAGATGCACCAACAATGTAGCAGAGTACGAAGCTGTCATCCTCGGCCTTCGCAAGCTACGGGCGCTTGGTGTCACTACATGCATAATCAAAACAGACTCCAAAGTAGTTGCCGGCCAGGTCGAGAAAGACTATGCAACAAAGGACCCCGCACTCATGCAGTATCTCACGGCTGTCCGAAGTCTTGAGAGACAATTTAAGGGCTTCACCTTGCAACACGTAGACCGTGCCAAGAATGAGGAGGTCGATGTGTTGGCCAAAGCAGCAGCCAGAGGCGAGGCCTTGCCCTCCGACGTGTTCTACCATGTCATCGGCACGCCAGCCGTCCGCAGCCCAGAGGGCCTACAAATAACCAATGACACCGAGGGCCACCGCATAGTTAACCTCATCATGACCGAAGACTGGCGCGCGCCAATCACCCTGTTCCTACAGGGATATTACCATCCAAGTGACATCAACGAGGCCAAGCGCCTCAAGCACCGAAGCCAAGACTTCGCACTCATTGAAGGCCAGCTTTACAAGAAGGGGGTCAGCCAACCCATGCTTAAATGTGTCACCGAGACCGAAGGCGTCCAAATCCTGCGCGAAGTCCACAGCGAGACTTGTGGCTCTCACGCGGGGCCCAGGGCCCTCGCTGCCAAGGTGATCCGTCAAGGCTTCTACTGGCCCGCCACGATCTGTGCCGCGAATCGAGTCACGAGATCGTGTGAAGCCTGCCAAAAAATTTCCCCCCCCGCTCGGGCAACCCTTCGCAATTCACAAAGCTGATCCCCCACACATGGCCCCTTCAGCGCTGGGGCCTGGATATTGTCGGGCCACTACCCACGGCACAAGGGAACCTCAAGTTCACCTTCGTCGCCGTCGAGTATTTTACCAAGTGGATCGAGGCAAGGGCAGTATCCACGATAACATCGAAGACTGCCCAGAAATTCTTCTGGCAAAACATTGTTTGCCGATTCGGAGTCCCGTCCGAGCTCACAGTTGACAACGGCAAACAATTTGACAGCCAGGACTTCAAAGACTTCTGCTTCTCAATTGGCACCAAGCTTGCCTTCGCCTCAATATATCACCCACAATCCAACGGCGTCGTGGAGCGCGCCAACGGTAAAATTTTCACGGCCATCAAGAAAATGCTCCTCGACGACAAGAAGGGCAAATGGGCCGACCTGCTACCTGAAGCAGTCTAGGCGCTGAACACGACCGAGTGTCGGGCGACTGGTGAAAGTCGCCTAGAGGGGGGGTGAATAGGGCGAAACTGAAATTCTCAAAAATAAACACAACTACAAGCCGGGTTAGCGTTAGAAATATAATAGAGTCCGCGAGAGAGGGTGCAAAACAAATCGCAAGCGAATAACGAAGTGAGACACGCAGATTTGTTTTACCGAGGTTCGGTTCTCTCAAACCTACTCCCCGTTGAGGAGGCCACAAAGGCCGGGTCTCTTTCAACCCTTACCCTCTCTCAAACGGTCCCTCGGACCGAGTGAGCTTTCTCTTCTCAATCACTTGGAACACAAAGTTCCCACAAGGACCACCACAAGATTGGTGTCTCTTGCCTCAATTACAAGTGAGTTTGATCACAATGAAGAATCAAAGAGAGAAAGAAAGCAATCCAAGTGCAAGAGCTCGAAAGAACACAAGCAAATCTCTCTCACTAATCACTAGGGCGTTGTGTGGAGTTTGGAGAGGATTTGATCACTTTGGTGTGTCTAGAATTGAATGCTAGAGCTCTTGTAAGTAGTTGAGAAGTGGAAAACTTGGATGTCTTGAATGTGGGGTGGTTGGGGGTATTTATAGCCCCAACCACCAAACTAGCCGTTTGGTGCAGGCTGGCTGTCGTATGGTGCACCGGACAGTCCGCTGCACACCGGACATGTCCGGTGCGACAGCCACGTCACCAAAGCCGTTGGGTTCCGACCGTTGGAGCGCTGACTTCTGGGCCCGCCTGGATGTCCGGTGGCGCACCGGACACGTACTGTAGACTGTCCGGTGCGCCAGCATGGGCGTGCCTGACCTCTGCGCGCGCTGGCGCGCATTAATTGCACCGCAGGTAGCCGTTGGCGCCGAAATAGTCGTTGCCCCGTTGTTACACCGGACAGTCCGGTGTACACCGGACATGTCCGGTGAATTATAGCGGAGCAGCCTCTGGAATTCCCGAGGCTGGCGAGTTCCTGAGGCCGCTCTTCCTTGGAGAACCGGACACTGTCCGATGTACACCGGACAGTCCGGTGAATTATAGCGGAGTTGCCTCTGGAATTTCCCGAAGGCGAAGAGTTTGCGCTGGAGTCCTCTGGTGCACCGGACATGTCCGGTGGCACACCGGACAGTCCGGTGCGCCAGACCAGAGGTGCCTTCGGTTGTTCCTTTGCTCTTTTGTCGAACCCAATACTTGGTCTTTTTATTGGCTAAGTGTGAACCTTTGGCACCTGTATAACTTATACACTAGAGCAAACTAGTTAGTCCATTTATTTGTGTTGGGCAATTCAACCACCAAAATTAATTAGGGACTAGGTGTAAGCCTAATTCCCTTTCAATCTCCCCCTTTTTGGTGATTGATGCCAACACAAACCAAAGCAAATATAAAAGTGCATAATTTAACTAGTTTGCATGATGTAAGTCCAAAGGTTGCTTGGAGTTGAGCCAATAAATGTTACTTACTAGATATGCATGGATTGTTTCTTCATTATAAACATATTGGACCACACTTGCACCACATGTTTTGTTTTTGCAAATTCTTTTTGTAAATTCTTTTCAAAGTCCTTTTGCAATATGGTCAAAGATAAATGAATAAGATTTGAAAATTTTCTCCCCTTGTTTCAAATGCTTTTTCTTTGACTAAAACAAAATTCCCCCTCAATCAATTCTCCTCTTAGTGTTCAAGAGGGTTTTAAGATATCAAGTTTTGAAAATACTACTTGCTCCCCCTTTAGAACACAAAGAGATACTAATTTGAAATTTTCCAATTGAAAATCATCAATGTTTTTAAAATTAGGGTGGTGGTGCGGTCCTTTTGCTTTGGGCTCATACTTTCTCCCCCTTTGGCATGAATCGCCAAAAACGGATACTTTGAGTGAGATATAAGCCCTTGTCAACTACTTTCTCCCCTTTGGCAAATAAAACATATGAGTGAAGATTATACCAAAGACGGAGAGTGAAGCGGAGCGACGGCGAAGGAGGAGTAGTAGAGTGGAGTGGAAGCCTTTGTCTTCGCCGAAGACTCTAATTCCCTTTCAATGTACCTATGACTTGGTTTGAAATATACTTGAAAACACTTTAGTAATAGCATATATAAAGAGATATGATCAAAGGTATACTTATGAGCTATGTGTGCAAGTTTAGCAAAAGAAATTCCTAGAATCAAGAATATTGAGCTCATGCCTAAGTTTGGTAAAAGTTTGTTCATCAAGAGGCTTGGTAAAGATATCGGCTAATTGATCTTTAGTATTAATATAAGCAATCTCGATATCTCCCTTTTGTTGGTGATCCCTAAGAAAATGATACCGAATGGCTATGTGTTTAGTGTGGCTATGCTCAACAGGATTATCCGCCATGCGGATCGCACTCTCATTATCACATAGAAGAGGAACTTTGGTTAATTTGTAACCATAGTCCCGCAGGGTTTGCCTCATCCAAAGCAATTGCGTGCAACAATGGCCTGCGGCAATATACTCGGCTTCGGCGGTAGAAAGAGCGACCGAATTTTGCTTCTTTGAAGCCCAAGACACCAAGGATCTTCCCAAGAACTGGCAAGTCCCCGATGTGCTCTTTCTATTAATCTTACACCCCGCCCAATCGGCATCCGAATAACCAATCAAATCAAAAGTGGATCCCCGAGGGTACCAAAGCCCAAACTTAGGAGTATAAGCTAAATATCTCAAGATTCATTTTACGACCGTAAGGTGTGATTCCTTAGGGCCGGCTTGGAATCTTGCACACATGCATACGGAAAGCATAATGTCCGGTCGAGATCCACATAAATAAAGCAATGAACCAATCATCGACCGGTATACCTTTTGATCGACGGATTTACCTCCCGTGTCGAGGTCGAGATGCCCATTGGTTCCCATGGGTGTCTTGATGGGCTTGGCATCCTTCATTCCAAACTTGGTTAGAATGTCTTGAGTGTACTTTGTTTGGCTAATGAAGGTGCCCTCTTGGAGTTGCTTGACTTGAAATCCTAAGAAATACTTCAACTCCCCCATCATAGACATCTCGAATTTCTGTGTCATGATCCTACTAAATTCTTCACATGTAGATTCGTTAGTAGATCCAAATATAATATCATCAACATAAATTTGGCATACAAACAAATCATTGTCAAGAGTTTTAGTGAATAAAGTAGGATCGGCCTTGCCGACTTTGAAGCCATTTGCAATAAGGAAATCTCTAAGGCATTCATACCATGCTCTTGGGGCTTGCTTGAGCCCATAAAGCGCCTTAGAGAGCCTATAGACATGGTTAGGATACTCACTATCTTCAAAGCCGGGAGGTTGCTCAACATAGACCTCCTCCTTGATTGGTCCATTGAGGAAGGCACTCTTCACGTCCATTTGATAAAGCTTGAAGCCATGGTAAGTATCATAGGCCAATAATATACGAATTGACTCAAGCCTAGCTACGGGTGCATAGGTTTCACCAAAATCCAAACCTTCGACTTGTGAATACCCCTTGGCCACGAGTCGAGCTTTGTTCCTTGTCACCACACCATGCTCGTCTTGCTTGTTGCGGAATACCCACTTGGTTCCTACAACATTTTGGTTAGGACGTGGAACTAAATGCCATACCTCGTTCCTCGTGAAGTTGTTGAGCTCCTCTTGCATCGCCATCACCCAATCCGAATCTTGGAGTGCTTCCTCTACCCTGTGTGGCTCAATAGAGGAAACAAAAGAGTAATGCTCACAAAAATGTGCAACACGAGATCGAGTGGTTACTCCCTTATGAATGTCGCCGAGGATGGTGTCGACGGGGTGATCTCGTTGTATCGCTTGGTGGACTTTTGGGTGTGGCGGCCTTGGTTCTTCATCCTCCTTGTCTTCATCATTTGCATCTCCCCCTTGATCGTTGCCGTCATCCTGAGGTGGCTCATCATTTTGATCTTCTCCTTCATCAACTTGAGCCTCGTCCTCATTTTGGGTTGGTGGAGATGCTTGCGTGGAGGAGGATGGTTGATCTTGTGCATGTGGAGGCTCTTCGGATTCCTTAGGACACACATCCCCAATGGACATGTTCCTTAGCGCGATGCACGGAGCCTGTTCTTCACCTATCTCATCAAGATCAACTTGCTCTACTTGAGAGCTGTTAGTCTCATCGAACACAACGTCACAAGAAACTTCAACAAGTCCTGAGGACTTGTTAAAGACTCTATATGCCCTTGTGTTTGAGTCATATCCTAGTAAAAATCCTTCTACAGTTTTAGGAGCAAATTTAGATTTTCTACCTCTTTTAACAAGATTAAAACATTTGCTACCAAAAACTCTAAAATATGAAATATTTGGCTTTTTACCGGTTAGGAGTTCATAGGATGTCTTCTTGAGGATTCGGTGTAGATATAACCGGTTGATGGCGTAGCAGGCGGTGTTGACCGCCTCGGCCCAAAACCGATCCGGTGTCTTGTACTCATCAAGCATGGTTCTTGCCATGTCCAATAGAGTTCGATTCTATCTCTCCACTACACAATTTTGTTGTGGTGTGTAGGGTGAGGAGAACTCATGCTTGATGCCCTCCTCCTCAAGGAAGCCTTCTATTTGTGAGTTCTTGAACTCCGTCCCATTGTCACTTCTAATTTTCTTGATCCTTAAGTTGAACTCATTTTGAGCCCGTCTCAAGAATCCCTTTAAGGTCTCTTGGGTATGAGATTTTTCCTGCAAAAAGAACACCCAAGTGAAGCGAGAATAATCATCCACAATAACTAGACAGTACTTACTCCTGCCGATGCTTATGTAAGCGATCGGGCCGAATAGGTCCATGTGTAGGAGCTCCAGTGGCCTGTCACTAGTCATGATGTTCTTGTGTGGATGATGAGTGCCAACTTGCTTCCCGGCTTGGCATGCGCTACAAATCCTGTCTTTCTCAAAATGAACATTTGTTAGTCCTAAAATGTGTTCTCCCTTTAGAAGCTTATGAAGATTCCTCATTCCAACATGGGCTAGTCGGCAGTGCCAAAGCCAACCCAAGTTAGTCTTAGCAATTAAGCAAGTGTCGAGTTCAGCTCTATCAAAATCTACCAAGTATAGCTGACCCTCTAACACTCCCTTAAATGCTATTGAATCATCACTTCTCCTAAAGACAGTGACACCTACATCAGTAAATAGACAGTTGTAGCCCATTTGACATAGTTGTGAAACGGAAAGCAAATTGTAATCTAAAGAATCTACAAGAAAAACATTGGAAATAGTATGGTCAGGTGATATAGCAATTTTATCCAATCCTTTGACCAAACCTTGATTTCCATCCCCGAATGTGATAGCTCGTTGGGGATCTTGGTTTTTCTCATAAGAGGAGAACATCTTCTTCTCCCCTGTCATGTGGTTTGTGCACCCGCTGTCGATGATCCAACTTGAGCCCCCGGATGCATAAACCTACAAAACAATTTTAGTTCTTGACTTTAGGTACCCAAACGGTTTTGGGTCCTTTGGCATTAGAAACAAGAACTTTGGGTACCCAAACACAAGTCTTAGAGCCCTTGTGTTTGCCCCCAACAAACTTGGCAACTACCTTGCCGGATTTGTTAGTAAGCGCATAAGATGCATCAAAAGTCTTAAATGAAATGTCATGATCATTTGATGCACTAGGAGTTTTCTTTCTAGGCAACTTAGCACGGGTTGGTTGCCTAGAGCTAGATGTCTCACCCTTATACATAAAAGCATAGTTAGGGCCAGAGTGAGACTTCCTAGAATGAGTTCTCCTAATTTTGCTCTCGGGATAACCGGCAGGGTACAAAATGTAACCTTCGTTATCCTGAGGCATGGGAGCCTTGCCCTTAACAAAGTTAGACAAATTTTTAGGAGGGGCATTAAGTTTGACATTGTCTCCCCTTTGGAAGCCAATGCCATCCTTGATGCCAGGGCGTCTCCCATTATAGAGCATACTTCTAGCAAATTTAAACTTTTCATTTTCTAAGTTATGCTCGGCAATTTTAGCATCTAATTTTGCTATATGATCATTTTGTTTTTTAATTAATACCATGTGATCATGAATAACATTGATATCAACATCTCTACATCTATCACAAACAGACACATGCTCCATAGTAGATGTAGAGGGTTTGCAAGAATTAAGTTCAACAATCTTAGCACGTAAAATATTATTTTTATCTCTAAGATCGGAAATAGTAACATTGCAAACATCAAAATCTTTAGCCTTAGCAATCAAATTCTTATTTTCTACTCTAAGGCTAGCAAGAGAATCATTCAATTCCTTAATCTTAGCAAGCAAATCATCATTATCATTTCTAAGATTTGGAATTGAAGCATCACAAACATGAGAATCAACCTTAGCAATTAATCTAGCATTTTCATTTCTAAGGTTGTCAATAGTGTCATGGCAAGTGCTTAGCTCACTAGATAGTTTTTGACATTTTTTCTATTTCTAGAGCATAAGCGTTTTTAACCTTAACATGTTTCTTGTTTTCCTTAATGAGGAAGTCCTCTTGGGAATCCAAAAGGTCATCCTTTTCATGAATAGCACTAATTAACTCATTTAATTTTTCCTTTTGTTCCATGTTAAGGTTGGCAAAAAGAGTGCGCAAGTTATCCTCCTCATCACTAGCATTTTCATCACTAGAAGACTCATATTTAGTGGAGGATTTAGATTTAACCTTCTTTTTGCCGTCCTTGGCCATGAGACACTTGTGTCCGACGTTTGGGAAGAGGAGTCCCTTGGTGACGGTGATGTTGGCGGCGTCCTCGTCGTCGGAGGAGGAGTCGGTGGAGCTCTCGTCGGAATTCCACTCGCGGCACACGTGGGCATCGCCGCCCTTCTTCTTGTGGTACCTCTTCTTTTCTCTCCCCTTGCCCTTCTTGTCGTTATCCCTGTCACTGTCACTTGATAGTGGACATTTAGCAATAAAGTGACCGGGCTTACCACACTTGTAGCAAACCTTCTTGGAACGGGATTTGTAATCCCTCCCCTTCCGTTGCTTGAGGATTTGGCGAAAGCTTTTGATGATTAAAGCCATCTCCTCATTGTCGAGCTTGGAGGCGTCAATCGGTTGTCTACTCGGTGTAGACTCCTCCTTCTTCTCCTCCGTCGCCTTGAATGCCACCGGTTGTGCTTCGGATGTGGAGGGATCATCAAGCTCGTTGATCTTCTTTGAGCCCTTGATCATACATTCAAAGCTCACAAAATTCCCGATAACTTCCTCGGGGGTCATTAGTGTGTATCTAGGATTACCACGAATTAATTGAACTTGAGTGGGGTTAAGGAAGATGAGTGATCTAAGAATAACCTTAACCACTTCGTGGTCGTCCCATTTCTTGCTCCCGAGGTTGCGCACTTGGTTCACCAAGGTTTTGAGCCGGTTGTACATATCTTGTGGCTCCTCCCCTTGGCGAAGACGAAAACAACCGAGCTCCCCCTCGATCGTTTCCCGCTTGGTGATCTTGGTGAGTTCATCACCCTCGTGCGCGGTCTTGAGTAGGTCCCAAATCTCCTTTGCATTCTTCAATCCTTGCACCTTGTTATATTCCTCTCTACTTAGAGAGGCGAGGAGTATGGTTGTGGCTTGGGAGTTGAAGTGCTCGATTTGGGCCACTTCGTCCGTATCATAATCTTCATCCCCTATGGATGGTACTGTAACACCCCGGGATCCTCAAACACCCAGAATGCTACTAAACTACACATCTAACATTCATATATAAAATTTCGACAGCATCCCCTTTGAAAATTACATAAACGGGGAAGCAACAAAATATAAATAGATATCATGATAAGAGAACATAATAGACATTAATAATCTGCTAGCAATGGAAAGACAACCATAACGGCATGAACTAAATCAACCAGTGCGCACAACTAGTTAGAAACAACATCCTTTGACAAGAAGTTTCTAATTAAATCATGACTGCGCCTAAGCAGCGTTATTATGAGAGTGAAGGTGGATGTGCTGCTACTTCCCACTTCCCTTGATGAGCAACAAGCACCTGCATTGAGTAATGCAAGAGTGAGATGAAACATCTCAGCAAGCGAATTGTTTTGACAAGATATTTAAACCACAAATTGAATTAATCAACATTTTAAAAGAATCACAATTAAGATCAGAAATTCTTGTAGATATAGAACCCAGTAGTCTCAATATAACCAATACCATCTCATTTCCTTAAACAACCACAATAGTTTGTATGACACTTCCCTGCGTCATGTATGCATAGGAACACAAAGTGTAGGTACTCTGTCTTCATACCTCTGAGGGTATAAAACCACATCATATGCAAATATCACTTCAATGAATGCATATGAATGCAATGCATATGTCCTCTGCCTTCATACCTCTAAGGGTATGAAGCCGCATCGTACCCCTCCTCGGGCAACGTACGATGCTAAGTTGTACCGGTACGGTCGGACCATAGGTCACGACCCAACTTCAGATGCAAGTGAATCATGCAATGTATATGACATGCTGCATTTATCAATATACTTTCACATACAATACAACCTCAAATAATACTTCATTTACCTTCAGATACAATACCAACCTCAAATAATACTTCATTTACCTTCAGGGGTGTGAATTAATCTCATGAGTCATACTCGAATCATAATCATCATCAATATATGATTGAGCATCAGTATAATGCAAGCAAGTAAAGCATCACCATAGAGTCCAATTATGAAAGAATCCAATACTTCTGAATATTAGAGTGTAGGCAATAGAAATAACAGGTCAGAACGGAAGCAATCACCGCTACATTCACTTGCCTTCATCGAAGAAGAAAAATGTACTAGGCATGATCTGGAGTGTAGCCACCTGCTAGCGGGCATAAAACTTAGTACAAATATTTCACAAACATTTGACGACAATCAACAAATCGATCCTACACCTGAAACCAAGACCTGGTGGAAAACCTCCCACTCTGAACCACATGCCATACAACAGCAATGTTGTTTGTTAATTTTGTATCTTTAAAATTATAACAGTGGTGATATCAAACAAATACTCCATGAGTATCTACACAAAATATTCTACAACTTCGGTATTCAATGGATAATTAAATTCTGCCATCTATAAGTTCTAAAACATCTAACAAGATAACTGACTGAATCTATTTTAGACAGCAGCATAGTTAACTTTCAAAATTCAATATCTCACAAACTACTCAACCAAAAATCATGAAATTCTGCTGAAAGTAAGAACTTTTATCCCTCTATAAAAGTCTCCATAGCTGGGAGAGCCAATTCGGCCATTTACTTGATGAAACCTACCAGTGAATAGACCCGCTCATTTCTGTCAGGCTAACAGAAACAGCCACAGTAAAACAAACATAACTGGAGTTTCATAATTCATATGAATGCATTCTTTAACAATCTGGAAAGCTTATGAAATTATCTACATCTTTTCTTACAAACCCAAGGTTTAATTCTGTTGATAAAATTGCCTAAATCTTAAGAGAACAGATTCTGTACAGAATTAAGAGACTGAAAAACTGCTATAATCAAACTGCAATAACTCTCTGATCTGATGTCCGATTGAGGTGTTCTTCGCGGCCACGGAAAGATCTACAAATTATCTACGACTTATATATAGACGTTTTATTTTTTGGAGGCCTCTAAGATCACGGAAAACTGGGATTAACAGAAACTGTCGAATCTGTCATTCTGCAGAAAACTAAATTCGAGATCAAAACCTAACCCCACATCTAATCCAACCTCTAATCCTTTAATTCCCATGATCCACAACCTCCAAAAGCACATAATTACAGGGAGGAACAAGGATCTCATCCATACCTAGGGTTTCCCCAAAAAATTCTGCAAGAAGAGATGGAGAAGAACATCTCCTTGATCCTCTCTTCCCCTTCAACTCAATGTGCTCCTCCTCTTCTCGATCCTTGCTGCGCAGGGGGAGATCTTGGGGGAGGAAGCAATGGAGGATGGCTGCTATAGGGGGAGGGGGCGGCCAGCCAAGGGGGAGAAAGGGGGTGGCGGCCAAGAGGTGGGGTGAAGGGAAAAAGGTGGCCACCTAGGGTTTTTGTGGGAGAAAGAAACGACACCTCAGATGACTTCTATCTTTGCATCCAATGGCCCACAACCCTTTACCTCATCCACGCACCAAAGATTAACTTTTGGTCAACAATTTTTTGGGATATTACAGGTACCTATGCTCTAAACTCAACAACATTCCATATACTTTTGTGAAGTGAGGTTAGATGAAATTTCATTAAATCACTCCACCTAGCATAATTTTCGCCATCAAAGGTTGGCGGTTTGCCTAATGGAACGGAAAGTAATGGAGTATGTCTAGATGTACGAGGATAGTGTAAGGGGATCTTACTAAACTTCTTGCGCTCTTGGCGCTTAGAAGTTACGGACGGCGCATCGGAGTCGGAGGTCGATGTTGATGAAGTGTCGGTCTCGTAGTAGACCACTTTCCTCATCCTCTTATGCTTGTCGCCTTTCCGATGCGACTTGTGGGAAGAAGATTTTTCCTTCTCTTTGTGGTGTGAAGAAGAAGATCTTTTCTCCTTCCGTTTGGAGGAGTCCTTCTTCTCCTTCCTCTTGGTGCGGGACTCTTCCGATGAAGTACTCCCTTGGCTCGTAGTGGGCTTGTCGCCGGTCTCCATCTCCCTCTTGGTGTGATCTCCCGACATCACTTCGAGCGGTTAGGCTCTAATGAAGCATCGGGCTTTGATACCAATTGAAAGTCGCCTAGAGGGGGGGGTGAATAGGGCGAAACTGAAATTCTCAAAAATAAACACAACTACAAGCCGGGTTAGCGTTAGAAATATAATAGAGTCCGCGAGAGAGGGTGCAAAACAAATCGCAAGCGAATAACGAAGTGAGACACGCGGATTTGTTTTACCGAGGTTTGGTTCTCTCAAACCTACTCCCCGTTGAGGAGGCCACAAAGGCCGGGTCTCTTTCAACCCTTACCCTCTCTCAAACGGTCCCTCGGACCGAGTGAGCTTTCTCTTCTCAATCACTTGGAACACAAAGTTCCCACAAGGACCACCACAAGATTGGTGTCTCTTGCCTCAATTACAAGTGAGTTTGATCACAATGAAGAATCAAAGAGAGAAAGAAAGCAATCCAAGCGCAAGAGCTCGAAAGAACACAAGCAAATCTCTCTCACTAATCACTAGGGCGTTGTGTGGAGTTTGGAGAGGATTTGATCACTTTGGTGTGTCTAGAATTGAATGCTAGAGCTCTTGTAAGTAGTTGAGAAGTGGAAAACTTGGATGTCTTGAATGTGGGGTGGTTGGGGGTATTTATAGCCCCAACCACCAAACTAGCCGTTTGGTGCAGGCTGGCTGTCGTATGGTGCACCGGACAGTCCGGTGCACACCGGACATGTCCGGTGCGACAGCCACGTCACCAAAGCCGTTGGGTTCCGAACGTTGGAGCGCTGACTTCTGGGCCCGCCTGGATGTCCGGTGGCGCACCGGACACGTACTGTAGACTGTCCGGTGCGCCAGCATGGGCGTGCCTGACCTCTGCGCGCGCTGGCGTGCATTAAATGCACCGCAGGTAGCCATTGCCCCGTTGTTACACCGGACAGTCCGGTGTACACCGGACATGTCCGGTGAATTATAGCGGAGCAGCCGAAATGAATTCCCGAGGCTGGCGAGTTCCTGAGGCCGCTCTTCCTTGGAGCACCGGACACTGTCCGGTGTACACCGGACAGTCCGGTGAATTATAGCGGAGTTGCCTCTGGAATTTCCCGAAGGCGAAGAGTTTGCGCTGGAGTCCTCTGGTGCACCGGACATGTCCGGTGGCACACCGGACAGTCCGGTGCGCTAGACCAGAGGTGCCTTCGGTTGTTCCTTTGCTCTTTTGTCGAACCCAATACTTGGTCTTTTTATTGGCTAAGTGTGAACCTTTGGCACCTGTATAACTTATACACTAGAGCAAACTAGTTAGTCCATTTATTTGTGTTGGGCAATTCAACCACCAAAATTAATTAGGGACTAGGTGTAAGCCTAATTCCCTTTCAACTGGGTTCACTCCTTTCCGCCTGTTATATGGATCAGAGGCCATGACCCCGCAGGAAATCAAACATGGGTCACCACGGACAAGCACTTCAGCCGTCCCCGACGTAGACGAACCAACTTCCAAGGATCTCATCGACAGAGACCGTGTCTTCGCCCTGCAGGCCCTCAACAAATACCAAGCTCAAACAAAAGCATGGCGTGACCACACAGTCGTCCCGAGAGAATTCAACGAAGGGGACCTCGTACTTGTCCGGACAACTCGGACAGAGTTATGGGGCAAGCTGGAGCCAAAGTGGGAGGGTCCCTTCATCGTCAAGACGAAGGCGTCCCCCAGCGCGTACAGGCACAATGCCATCCGGCGAAGACTTAGAGCATTCCTAGAATATTGACAATCTCCGTAAATTTTTTGTTTGAATCCTCAGGGCTAACACGCCCTTGTAATCCACCAAACAGTATTATTCCGGCTCGCACTCTTTTCCTCCCGGGGGGTGAGGTTTTTAATGAGGCGGAGCCATGTAATATACACGCAAAAATCCCCCGCAAAAAAAATTAAGACAATGTCAAAAAAGACCGCATCGACGGTCTTCGGTATTCGACCACATCGAAGTCACCACGAGGGGCAGCGCTGGCCACCCTCTCGTACGACACTCTACGCAAAAGTCGCCTAAGGGTGCAGCCGGATTAGCACAATAAGTGCGCAAAATCGAAGTCTTTTCCAAAAGACTCTCCGTGCAAAAGTCGCCTAAGGGTGCAGCTGGACTAGCACAATAAGTGCTCAAAATCAAAGTCTTTTCCAAAAGACTCTCCGTGCAAAAGCCGCCTAAGGGTGCAGCCGGACTAGCACAATAAGTGTGCGAAAAATCGAAGTCTTTTCCAAAAGACTCTCCGTGCAAAAGTCGCCTAAGGGTGCAGCCGGACTAGCACAATAAGTGCACAAAACCACTCTCCGTGCAAAAGCCTCCTAAGGGTGCAGCCGGACTAGCACAATAAGTGCGAAAAATCGAAGTCTTTTCCAAAAGACTCTCCGTGCAAAAGTTGCCTAAGGGTGCAGTCGAACTAGCACAATAAGTATGCAACATCGTATCTTTTCCAAAAGACTCCCCGTGCAAAAGTCGCCCAACGGTGCAGCCGGAATAATAAGCACGAAAAATCGAAGTCTTTTCCAAAATACTCCGCGCAAAAGTCGCCTACGGGTGCAGTCGGAATAACAGGTACAAAAAATCGAAGTCTTTGCTAAAGAGCTCCGTACAGAAGCCTACGGGAGCGGCCTGATCAACGAAAGCGCACAGCTTCATCACACAAAATTATGGTTACATACATACAGCGAGGGCATCACACATTATATTGGCTCAACCTTCGGGATGATACCCATCTCCCTATAGTTGAACAACATTATCCTCAATTCCTCACCCGCAAACAGACTTCGCAGCTCCCCCTCACCCACACTCGCCCCAGCCGGCGAGGACAACAATTCCCGTTTGCCAGTCCCGTCCACACGAAGATGGCCACCCTCCATCTCACCACGATGACGCCTATCACTTCGCGACAACTCACCCACTCTCCGTTTCGCCACCGCCCTTCGCCGCCTACGCCCAGCACTCGCACCCGGAAGATCCTCAGCACCCATCACACGCGGAGAAGTCTCCGCCGCAGCCACATCCAACGCTGCAAAATAATCCAAGTCCTCCTCCGAAGACTCCTCTGTCCACACAATCGAACTCCCAGAATCATCAGACTCAAAACACTTAGACACAGAATCATCAAAATCGTCTTCAGCAACCACAGTCAAAGCCGCCACAAAATTAGCATTGTCAGCAGCGGTTGCTTGCGCAGGCCCAAACCCCTGAACCTGCGCAGCAACCGAGGTTCAGTAACACACAGACAAAATTTACAAACTCCGCAACACCTATTCAGCCACCTGCGAAGGCCCGGCCGCGGCTGTAGGGTCTTTGGCTGCCGGCTCTGCCGCCACCCTCAAGGCATCTTCGCTCGTCGGCGCAGGGGCTAACAAAGGGTCTTCACCGGCCACGGTAGGCATGGGTACAGCCGAGGAGCCTTCACCGGCATCCGAGGGCGGCACCATATTGACCTCCACAGCCTCGGGCGGCGCATCGGCCAGACCTCCAAGGTCCCCGACGTCCTCGGCACGCGCCATCTGCAGCAACAGCACATTCACTTAGCAAAAACCACACATACCCACACACATAACCACACACAAAAAAAAAAAAAAATAAATAAATAAATAACCTTTACCTGCTCTATCGCCCGGTCGGATCGCTCCCTGACCGCCTCCCGACCGTGCGGACCCCAGATCATATCAAAGAGTGCCCCCGCTGACTGCTTCACCATAAGGTCTTCGGCCTTGAAGATTTCACGTTTAAAGTTCTCGTCTCATTGGTCGAAGACCTCGTAGTGCCTGCACCCCTCGCGGGACAATGCATTCATGGTCCCTTCGCAGGTGACGATGGAGGCGAAGGACATGAAACCCTCCACAATGGTTGGGAGCACCAGCAGCTCCTCCTGCAACCATTCGAGGAAGCGAAGGCCTGCTTCTCGGTCGGGTACTTCGAAGTCAGCAGTCCGCGCACCCAGCTCGCGGTACGCGTCCACGAACTGTGCGTGCATCCGCTTGACTTCCAAGCGCGTCGAGGCCTCGGCCTTGTCCACGCGGCTGCGCAAGGTGTTGAACCTTGCCTCCAGCTCCTCGGCGCGTTGGCTGGCGAGACTGCTCTCTGCCCGTGCCACTTTGGCCTCCGCTCGTGCAGCCTGCGCTTCAGCGATGGCCTGGTTTGCCTCCCTCCTCTCCTCCGCCAGCTGGCACCGGAAGTCCGGCTTCTCGGCCTCCATGGCGACCACTTTCTCCGCCAGCCTGCGGTTTTTGCTTTCCGCAGCCGACTTCTCCCGGATAGCATCCGCATGCTGCGCCCGAAGACTCTCGACTTTGGCAGCCACGTTCGCAGTCAGGACACCCGACGCCATGCGGTCGGCGAAGTCGGCCGCCTGACAAAAGCACATGAGACCCAAACCCTCATGAAAACAACAAACATCGAAGTCCAGCACAACTTACTTGCTTCAGCTGCTGCGACAGCTGCTGCGATGCCTCCCTCAGCCGCTGGGACATGGAGCCCGCCACGTCCTTGGCAGCAGCGGCTGACAGAATCTCGCCGCTCGCGCAGAAAGCGGCCCACGGGTCTTGTGCGGCACCCTTCGCCCCAACCACCGCCGTTGGCGACGTGGTTGCCGCCGAAGGCGGGACAACAACCAATTGCCCCTCACCCGACCCTACAACATATCACCGGTCAAAGAACTAGAAAAAAACTTACCAGCAAAATAATCCTCGACACTGATGTTCATGCCGAAGTCGGCAACACGTCTCCCCGGCGAAGGCAGCTCCCGTCCTTTCGCGGGTCCGCCCGGGGGAGGCTTGGTTCCGCCAGAGACGGCAGTCTTCGCGCTCGCCGACGCCTTGCTGGGTCCGGGGACAACCGGTTTCGCAGCTGGCACCGGCTTGCTACTGCTGGAGGCAGCAGCAGTCTTCGCGCTCCCCCGCGCCCTCTTCGCCTCGCGCATAGGATCTGCGAGCCTGACAACCGCCTGGCGCTTCTGCGCAGCGTCTTGACGGTCCTTGTTCATCACTGCCGACACAACACCAGCAATATTCCGTCCATAAGAAAACACCTTTAAGTCACGAGCCATGCGAGACGTATAGAAGTCTTTGCCAGCCGCGCGGGGGATCAGAACATTCTTGGGCCATCGACCCCCGGTAACCTCCAACATCCGCGCCGAAGACTCCCGGAGCTCGGGCGAAGACATCCTTCCCCCGAGGGCTGCGCACGTCCCCATCAACTCCATAGCAAAACTATCGGAGACCCCCAGTCCCCCCACTGCAGTACCTAATTTTCTCCTCTTAGTGGTCGGGACAGCCACTTGCGAAGGCTCTTCCTCGGTCACACCCATCGGTTTTTTCCCACGGCGGTCGGCGGCGTCTTCCTCGGGATAACCACCGTATGGCAAGCAGTTCAATTCAAAGACCCGATTCAATCTATCGTTGGCCCCACGGATTTCCCAGCTCCGCAGACCCTCTGTCTTTGGCACATAGCGCCCCACGATCCTCGCCGCACCGTCTTCCGCTTCGCGCACGAATGTGGCGGGATCCCGACCATGCAAATCTAACGCGAAGGCTGGACTTCGCACCCGCTGTCCGCCCCGGGAAGGCATCTCACGAGGGCATACTTTGCCCAGCGCCCAGCCATGTGCCAAGGGCCATACCCCATACCCGATAAATTCCTCAACTAAATCACGCCCGCTACTCATGCGGGCAGCGCACCGAAGGGCTCCTTCGTCTTCATCATCCTCCGCCACCTCAAACTGCGGGTACGCCACATAATAATGGGAGCACATGACGGCCACGGGGAGTCCTGGGTGGTCTTCAACTGCGCCTTCGGAAACGTAAAACCAGAAATCCCACCAGTTGCCCCACTTATTGCGGGCGCAGGGAACCAACTCCACGACTTCCATCGAAGTCTTGCCGGTCCTCGGCATAAACGTGCACGATCCAAACTATGCAATCTCATGTCCAATTTTCCTCTTTTGCCAATGCAGACAGTAATGTTTTGCGAAGACCTCCACAGAGGACTGACCACCATACGAAGTTGCCGCCCAAACATACTTCGCCAGGGCCACCACGACATTCGACGTCAGCTAGTGGACCTGGACCTCGAATCTCCGCAGGACCTCTGCCACGAATCGATGTGCAGGCAGACGAAGGCCAGCGGTGAAAAACGCCTCAAACACGACCAACTCGCCTTCTGGCTCGGGGACCTCCTCCGCCCCTGGGACACACCCCACTCCGCTGCCAAAATATCCAAGCTGCTGCATATCCTGAACGCGGACCGAGGAAATCCACGACACGCCAAACTCCACTGTATCACCAGGATGTAGCTCCTCCGCCGCCATGTTGCTCAAAGTGTCCTCGTACGATGCGCCGGCCGGCGATGTATTTGTAGCAGACGAGGAAGAGGACGACATGGCTACGTACCGTTGGCGGCGGCGGGCGGTCTGCTTGACGCGGGCCAGGTCTCCGACGAGCAGGAGCAAGGAGGGCAGGCGAGCGGACGAACGGTTTCAAAAGGAGGCTAGGGTTTTGCGGCACGCAGAAAGAGAACCTGACCCGCGCCGCCCCGCCCCCCCCCCCCTTTTTATACACAGGACGCGACGCTTCGGGAAACCCGCAGTCCAACAGTACCACGTCCGTCAATGGTCACATAAAAAACCCCCGCGGAACCATTTCGAGCGAGGGCAGCGTCTCCACCATCTAGCGACGTCTTCAGCACCAGATGACTTAGTCGAACTGGTCCCTCGGAGGGCAAATGTTGGGGCGAAGGCGAAGACGCTACCCTTCACTCCAGCCTTCGTCTATCTCGCTGCGCCAACAGGAAGCAGAACGACCGGCGAGGTCCACTCTTCGTCTTCTACACTACAAGACAAAGGCCTACAACGACGTCGCCCCGTCCCACGTCCTCACTCGACCTGGAGGCCCACATGGGATTCGGCCCATTGTAACAGGCCCAGCACGGAGAAGTGTGTTACGGGCCCGATTTGTAATAGCTTTTCTGTAATGACAGTCTGTAACCCTCCTTTATAGGAATATTCCGGGGATAAACCAGGTGCCTGAGGGTACATGTGTCCTTACATTGAGACGTTGGGCACTCAGGCACCTATAAATACCCCCGTACAGTGCCCTTGAGAGGCTGGATTAACAAAGCTATTGCCATCTCGAGTTAAAACCTTGTCTGCGTTGCTTTCATTCCCCCGTTGGATCAACTTGCCCAGGAGAGCAAGTTCCAACAAGGGGTTTTATGCAGTGAGCTTTGGACTTAGATTAATGTAGTGGCATGAATACTACATATTTGTCCTTCAACATGAAGGGTTAGTCTCAACATCCAGCGAGACACGCAACAACAAGTTGCTTCATGGTTACAATTCTGCTAACTTATTGTTATTACTACCAAATGCATAGTCAATCATTAAGATTTAGACTGATATGCGCAACACTATTTTATCCATAAGGGTCCTTCAGGGGCTCATGCATACCATTCGTCGTTTGGAGCCATTAGTTGACTTCAGATCAACAAGTAAAATGACCATCAGGGTCTAACGCTCACAAAGATATTCACTGGTTGCATTGTGCTTTTAAGCACATAGGAAAAATGTGTGTGTTTATATTGGTAGTGAAGTGCACGGCATCAGGCCAATGCTGCCAAGCAAAGATTTTTATATGTAGAGATGTATAGTCCAGCTCATTTTTATCACTGCCCATGGTTTGCCCAATTACTCATACTGCTCTGAAATTGGGTATCGATTTATGCAACATTTCTAGGTATAATAATTTTGAGAGAGAACTTATAACAATAGTTAATTATTTGTGGTGTTGCCAGCAGGGCAAACATTTCTCCTCATATTATATACCAAATTGTTCTATATAGCATTATTTCGATCTCTTCATTGTTCAACAAAAAGAGAAGCTTTGGAATAGAACAGACAAGGCCAAGAATTTATTTTATCTAGGAAAAATCAACATATAACTAGCTTTTGATGAAGCAAATGATGATAACTGCTTGGTAAGAACGAAACAATACTGGTATCCGCCAAGGATCCATCTTCAACAACAGATATTACTGCTCTCATACGAAGAAATCATGAGGAGTAGAGAGGATACAACAGGACTCTACAAGATCTTCATATTTCTATCACAAATTATCATCACTAGTAGTCTAGTGGTCAAGACATATGACTCTTCTGGCTTCGAGGACCAAGGACATGTTAATGTCTAATTTGGCTTCAAGCTCTGTGGTGATGTGGGATTTCATAGTTATTTGTCTACTCTTCTCACTTCTGGTAGATCGGAGGTAGATAATGGTAAGCATGCCAAAGGGTGGAATTCAGTGTAGTTCGGCTACATAAACCCCAGGTATGTGTCCATTCAGGACCGACCTTTACCATTTAGCTTACAATGTATACCAAACTTGTTAAAGGACTATCCCGAGTCAATTCAGTGACTATAAGTATTTACAATTCTGAGAGATGTATGCGACACAAGCATAGAGGTCCTAGATAGAACGAGTAAAGTGGTTCGACGGAAACACACTATAGTTTTCACACCAACAAAGTGAAAATTTTCTCAGAATAACCTCTCGGTATACTCGCAACTTCGCGTTGCTGGCGATTACATGTCCTTTTATCTCATGTTTGCTTCATGTCATTCAGCGACAAAGAGAGCAATGTGCTAACATTTGGTTGAGCAATGTATGACTGAGATTTCTGGTCTTAAATTATTTGGTAAGGTCTTTTTGCTTACTAACAGAATCCCAATTTGTGATGCCTTATATGCCAAAAAGGCTTTCATGCATTATATATCTTCAGGTTACTTCAGGTAAAACTTTATGCATGAAGTGAGAGTAGAGAATTAACTTATCTATGTTTCATTGTATTTTAATTTAATTTCCCAGATTTTCAAGCATTATAGAGCTTGATATAGTTGTTATGGCCACTTGGCGATATATAAATATGATGCCACACAACACAGTCAAATAAAATATAAAGCCAAATAAAATTGTTTACGAAGGTTGCGCGTAATGTGACTTCATGGGCTTGAACAACCCACCACAATCCACGCGAATACAAGCTCAAGCGTATCCGACGTCAATGCGCGTGCAGCCATCAGGGCTACGACAACACAACAAACCTTCATAACAAACGCAACAGTCGCAATTGTGACTCGATAGTCGGGGTACAAGACAAGTCCACGCAACATGCGCAATAGGCGCAATTGTGGCTCGATGATCACGACAGATGAACAGTGCCTACAGGGCATACAAAAAATACACGATTCGGCGATGATGGTCCGACTCAACGGGAGCGGTTCGATTAAACGAGAGTGCGACATAGCAATCACATGACGCAGCCAAGTTCGTACGACACAAATAATGCGTCGTGTTGCCAGGGCGCAGCCAATGCACAACCAATGTCATAACTCAGCCGATTAACAATGTAGCCTGATCGGCGTGTTCGAGTACCATTACACAATCTAATTGCACGAGGTGAGTCCGAAAGCTTAAAGCGACACAAATATTTAGAGCGATTTTATTATGCATAGTATAACCTTCACATATATTTCAAATAATTTTCTGCTATTTACTACAGAAAATAAAGCAGAAAAATAATACTAAAATTAATACACTAACATAAACACATCGAGTGTAAAAGGTATTTCCTCATTCTGAAGCATGTATTTTTTTCTACTAATTATTTACTGCAGAAAATAATTAATTAATATATAAACTGCAACTTTAAACATGCTTTATTCTAATTGCTATTTGCAACAGGAAATAAATAGTATAAATAACATAGAGCATGCAAAAAAAACTATACTAAAGTTGATTAATTCAACAGGAATTTACGGGGAAAAATATCCCATTAGTTACAACTATATTTTTTTTGTTAATGGACGAGATGATGCATGCAGGTCATGCATGGATATTAGCCATAACGTCCATGTGCCATTATTGACGTGCAACAATTGTAACGGAAATAAAGGAATTCGGATCACATGCATGCTATGGTGTTGGGGCGAAGGCAAAGACGCTACCCTTCGCTGCAGGCCTTCGTCAATCTCGCTGCACCAACGAAGGCAAAACAATCGGCGCGAGCCACCCTTCGTCCTCTATGCTACAAGACGAAGGCCTACGACGAGGTCGCCCCGTCCCACGTCCTCACCCAACCTGGAGGCCCACATGGGATTCGGCCCATTGTAATAGGCCCCGCACCTAACGAGTGTGTTACGGGCCCGATTTGTAGTGGCTTTTCTGTAATGACAGTCTGTAACCCTCCCTTATGGGAAAATTCCGGGGATAGTCCAAGTGTCCGAGGGCACAAGCGTCCTTACATCGAGACGTTGGGCAATCAGGCACCTATAAATACCCTCGTACAGTGCCCTTGAGAGGCCAGATTAAGAGAGCAATCGCCATCTCGAGTTAAACCTTGTTTGCATTCCTTTCACTCCCCCGTTGGATCATCTTGCCCAGGAGAGCAAGTACTAACATTTGGCGCTGACCGTTCGTGCTACGAACAAACCACCCGCGATGGCACCCAAGAGAGCTAGCTCAAAGGCAGCCCCATCCGTTGACGAAGCAGCAAAGGCAGCGCTGCTAGCCGAGAAAAAGGGCAAGGCCCTTGCAGACACCACCCACCAAGAAGCCTGCGAAGACGACGCCGTCAGCAAGAGACAGCGCAATGATCAACCAACTCCCGAGGGCAGCCTCCGCACCTGCAGCTCCGGAGGGCAACCACAAGAACCACCCCAATGTTTCGCTCTGCAAGAGGGCGAAGACGCCACAGAGCACGGCGAAGTCATTGGTGTTTTAGCAGAAGAACAGCTACAGCTGCGGGCCCTGCGCATCAAGAACCGCAACCTCCAGAAGCAGAAAGAAATCCTCGAGGCCAAGCGCCAACGCGTTTCCGTGCAGGCCAAGGTGCGCCAGATGATACGAGACGAGGAGCAGAGGGCTCAGGAATCGAGCAAGAGATTGCGCTCATGCAGCGCGAAGGCCAACATGATCTGCAGCACGGCCCGCCCCTCCAACAGCGCGCGCCAGTCAGAGACCTATTCATTCCTCAACGCGGACCCTTCGCCCCGCACGCCGTAGCATTCCAAGGCCTCAACTACCTTGATGAGCGGAGCCCCCTGGCGCCGCAACTGCAAGTGTCACCATGGCCCGCCAACTTCAGGGCAGGGACCTACCCCAAGTACAACGGCAGCACCGACCCAGCATAGTACATCATGAGCTACCAAGTCGTTGTCGCATCATCTGGAGGGGATGACGCCACGATGGCCAAGTCCTTCATCATCGCCCTCGAAGGTCCGGCCCTGATCTGGTACACCAGGTTGCCCCCATTGTCCATCGACTCCTGGAGAAGTCTCTGGGACAAATTTCTGCTCAACTTCCAAGGGTACCGTCCAGACACCGATGCCTTGGTCGAACTGTCACTCTGCAAGCAGCTGGAGAAAGAAACCCTACGGGAGTACTACCGCAAGTTCCTGACTCTCAAGTCACAACTGGCCTCGGTCGACGACCAAATTGCCATTCACTACGCCATCAGTGGCCTTCGGGCTGGCGTCCTTTACCGTCACTACATCAGGGACCCACCCAAGAACCTCCAAGAGCTCTATCAGCTTTTTGAAAAGTATGCCAGATCCGAAGAGCTCCACCAGCGCAAGGTCGAGTCCTAGAGGAAACCCAAGGACCCTCCGCAGTCCAGCCGAACATGGACAAGACCTTCACAGTCAGACTCCGGTCGGGACAGCCGCAGTCAGCAGCAGGTGCATAACATTGCCAACCAGCACCCTGCCGACGAGGCCCCTTGCCGTCAAGATTACCCCCCCCCAGGGTCACGGCAATGGCACTCGTGGTCGGGGCTAAGGATGGGCGCAGCAGCCATGCAGATTTTACTACCTGTTTCACGGCGAAGACTGCGCGCACCCAACAGGGACTGCCCGAAAACGAAGGCCACCAGGGACAGGATGTCCCGAGCACAACCAGCCGACAACCCAAGAGTTGTCGCGCACACATATCAACACCACCTCCCACAACTATACAACCACGGCCCCGCTCAGCATCCACCTAACCACACATACCAACACCACCAGGAGGTACAAGTCGTACCACCCCCACTCCCGCCTCCGCACCCGCATCAGCCAAACGTCCACCACCCAAATCACCCCAAGCACCAAAACAGGAAGACTTCGCTGATCAAGCGTATCGCGGAGTCATTCACATGATCACAGGGGGGTCCAGCGTCGACTTTGACACGAAGCAAAAGAAGAGGGACCACTACCGAAGCATCAACCACGTCGCCGTCACCGGCCCAGTCATGCAAACGAAGTGGTCCCACGTGCCGCTGACCTTCGATGCCAGAGATGTCGACCTGCGCAGCGCACCCCACATTGACGCCATGGTAATCAACTGCAGTGTGGCAGGCTGGGACCTGCACAAAGTCTTAGTTGACAAGGGCAGCCAGGCAGACATTATCTTCCTCCACGCCTTCGACCGCATGGGCATCAGCCACAGTTTACTTAAGCCTTCGGACAATCCCCTATATGGCTTCGGCGGTAAGGGCACCTTTCCTGTGGGCAAGATAGAACTGCCCTTATCCTTCGGTGTAGCACCCAATGCACGAAGTGAGCAGGTCACCTTCGACATCATCGACATGGTATACCCGTACAACGCCATAATGGGCCGGGGCTCCATCAACCAGTTTGAAGCGGCCATTCACGGACTTTACCTGTGCATGAAAATCCCGGGTCCGCAAGGCGTGATCACAGTCTATGGCAACCAGCAGACTGCGCGCAACATTGAAAGAGACTTCGTTTCAGGGCAACGGAACGTACACTGCCTTACGACGCAGCGCGAAGTCCCTGAGGCTACCCGCCCAGCCGCCAACGAGCATGAAAAGGCACAGCTGCAGAGCAACGATGGAACGAAGACAGTTCCCCTTGACCACGCAACGCCCAAGCAAACGGTCATCATAAGCGAAGACCTGACTCTGCAAGACAAGGAGAAACTCATCTCCTGTCTCTCCAGAAATAAGGACGTCTTCGCCTGGTCTGCCCTTGACCTGGTCGGAGTCAGTCGCACCGTCATCGAGCACAGTCTGGGCATCGACCCTTCGGTGCGCCCAAAGAAGCAGCGGCTGCGCAAAATGTCTGATGAGAAAACAGAAGCCACCAAAGAAGAGTGGCAAGTGGCGGATGTGCATCGATTTCACCAGCCTCAACAAGGCCTGCCCCAAGGATAATTTCCCGCTGCCTCGGATCGACAAGATCGTCGATAGTGCGGCCGGATGCGAACTCATGTCACTCCTCGACTGCTTCTCTGGCTACCACCAAATATATATGAAGGAGGAAGACAAGGCCAATACCAGTTTCATTACACCCTTTGGCACGTACTGCTTCATCAGGATGCCGGAGGGACTCAAGAACGCTGGGTCTACCTTCTCTCGCCTCACCAAGACGGTGCTCGAGAGCCAAGTAGGGCGGAACATCTTCACGTATGTGGACGACATAGTCGTCGCCAGCAAGAATAAGGCGGATCACCTAGCCGACCTCGCAGAGACATTCGCAAACATGAGGGACGCTCGACTTTGACTCAACCCCGAGAAGTGCGTCTTCGGGGTCCGCCAGGGGAAAATACTGGGCTACCTGGTGTCACACCGCGGGATTGAGGCCAACACGACCAAGATTCAGGCAATAGTCAACATGACACCCCCACAATCAACCAGGGATGTCCAGTGTCTGACAGGCAGGTTAGCTGCTCTGAACAGATTCATCTCCGAGTCCGCCGAGCGGAGTCTACCTTTCCTCAAGACACTGCGTGGTGCGAAGGACTTCGCGTGGGGACCAGAACAGGCGGCAGCCTTCGCATCACTCAAGCAGCACCTGTCAGACTTGGCCATTCTCACTAGTCCAGACCCTTCGCTGCCGCTGCTGCTATACATTGCCGCCTCGCCACATGCAGTCAGCGTAGCCCTAGTCCAAGAGCAGAACAGGGAGGGCACGACCCGGCAATATCCAGTCTATTATGTCTCCGAGGTCCTCACGGCCTCCAAGTGTAACATGACCGAGTTAGAGAAAATCTCCTACGCAGTCGTCATGGCATCACGCAAGCTGCGCCATTACTTCGAAGCATTCAAAGTGCAGGTCACATCGGACAGGGGACTGGGAGAGCTGTTCCGCAACCTAGAGGCGTCTGTCCGGATCGCCAAATGGGCAGCCGAGCTCTCCGGCTACCATATCACCTTCGAGCCCAGAACAGCAATGAAGTCGCAGGTCCTGGCAGACTTCATCGTTGATTGGACAGGGCTAATAACGCAGCAGGACGAGCCAGCAGAGAAAGTGTGGACCATTCACTGCCACGGCGCATGGTGCCATAAGGGGGCAGGCGCAGCTGCAGTCATCACATCACCCACGGGGGTTAAACACAGATATGCAGCATGCCTCAGCTTTGCTTTGGAGTCCGACAGATGCACCAACAATGTAGCAGAGTACGAAGCTGTCATCCTGGGTCTTCGCAAGCTACGAGCGCTTGGTGTCACTACCTACATAATCAAAACAGATTCCAAAGTGGTCGCTGGCCAGGTCGAAAAAGAATATTCAGCAAAAGACCCCGCACTCATGCCGTATCTCACGGCTGTTCGCAGTCTTGAGAGACAATTTAAGGGCTTTACCTTGCAACATGTGAACCGAGCCAAGAACGAGGAGGCCGACGCATTGGCCAAAGCAGCCGCCAGAGGCGAGGCCTTGCCCTCCGACGTGTTCTACCATGTCATTGGCACGCCAGCCGTCCGCAGTCCAGAGGGTCTACAAATAACCAACGACGCCGAGGGCCATCGCATAGTCAACCTCATCATGACCAAAGATTGGCGGGCCCCAATCACCATGTTCCTGTATGGATATTACCATCCAAGCGATGTCAACGAGGCCAAGCGCCTCAAGCACCAAAGCCGGGACTTCGCAATCATTGAGGGCCAGCTTTACAAGAAGGGGGTCAGTCAACCCATGCTTAAATGCGTCACCGAAACCGAAGGCGTCCAGATCCTACGTGAAGTCCACAGCGGAACTTGTGGCTCTCATTCAGGGCCTAGGGCCCTCGCTGCCAAGGTGATTCATAAAGGGTTCTACTGGCCCGCTATAATCTGCGCCGCAAATCGAGTCACGCGGTCGTGCGAAGCCTGCCAGAAGTTTTCTCCCCGTTCAGGCAACCCTTTGCAATACACAAAGTTGATTGCCCACACATGGCCACTTCAATGCTGGGGGCTGGATATTGTCGGGCCTCTTCCCACGGCCTAAGGAAACCTCAAGTTCACCTTCGTCGTCGTCGAGTATTTTACCAAGTGGATCGAGGCAAGGGTAGTATCCACAATAACGTCGAAGACTGCCCAGAAGTTCTTCTGGCAAAACATTGTTTGCCGATTCGAAGTCCCGTCCGAGCTCATAGTCGACAATGGCAAACAATTTGACAGCCAGGATTTCAGAGACTTCTGCTTCTCCATCGGCACCAAGCTTGCCTTTGCTTTAGTATATCACCCACAATCTAATGGCGTCATCGAGCGCACCAACGGCAAGATTTTTACTGCCATCAAGAAGAGGCTTCTCGACGACAGGAAGGGCAAATGGGCCGACCAACTGCCTGAAGTAGTCTGGGCACTTAACACAACCGAATGTCGGGCAACTGGATTCACTCCATTTCGACTGCTATATGGATCAGAGGCCATGACCCCGCAGGAAATAAAGCACGGGTCCCCTCGAACAAGCGCATCTGCCGTCCCCGACGTCGACGAACCCACGTCCAAAGACCTCATCGACGGACACCGCGTCTTCGCCCTACAGGCCCTCAACAAATACCAAGCTCAAACGAAGGCCTGGCGCGACCACGCAGTCGTCCCAAGAGAATTTAACGAAGGAGACCTCGTACTCGTCTGAACCACCCGGACAGAGTCACGGGGCAAGTTGGAGCCAAAGTGGGAAGGTCCATTCATCGTCAAGTCGAAGACGTCCCCCAGCGCATACAGGCTAACAACGCCATCAGGCGAAGACCTAGACCATTCCTGGAATATTGACAATCTACACAAATTTTTTGTCTAAGTCCTCAGGGCCTACGCGCCCTTGTAATTCACCAAACAACGTTATTCAGGCCCGCACTCTTTTCCTCCCGGGGGTGAGGTTTTTAACGAGGCGGAGCCATGTAATATATCTGCAAAAATCCCCCGCAAAAACTAAGACACAATATGTCGAAAAAGACCGCATCGACGGTCTTCGGCATTCGACCACACCAAAGTCACCGCGAGGGGTAGCGCTGACGACCCTCGCGTGCGACACTCCACGCAAAAGTCGCCCAAGGGTGCAGCTGGAACAGCACAACAAGTGCGATAATCGAAGTCTGTTTCAAAAAGACTCTTCGTGCAAAAGTCGCCCAAGGGTGCAGCCGGAACAGCACAACAAGTGCGATAATCGAAGTCTTTTTCCAAAAGACTATCCGTGCAAAAGTCGCCCAAGGGTGCAGCCGGAACAGCACAACAAGTGCGATAATCGAAGTCTTTTTCCAAAAGACTCTCCGTGCAAAAGTCGCCTAAGGGTGCAGCCGGAATAATAAGTGCGCAAAATCAAAGTCTTTTTCAAAAAGACTCTCCAAGCAAAAGTCGCCTAAGGGTGCAGCCGGAATAATAAGTGCGCAAAATCGAAGTCTTTTCCAAACAAAGCTCTCCGTGCAAAAGTTGCCTAAGGGTGCAGCCGAAACAGCACAATAACTACGTAAAGATCGAAGTCTTTCACAAAAGACTCATATCAACGAAGGCGTGGAGCCTTATCATACAAATTACGGTTACATACACATAACGTGGGCATCATATATTACATTGGCTCAACCTTCGGGATGATACCCATCTCCCTGTAGTTGAACAACATTATCCTCAATTCCTCACCCTCAAAAAGATTTCGTAGCTCCCCTTCACCTACACTCGCCCCAATCGGCGAGGACAACAATTCCCGTTTACTAGTCCCGTCCTCGCGAAGACGACCACTCTCCATCTCACTATGATCACGCCTACCACTTTGTGACAATTCACTCACTCTCCATTTCGCAACCGCCCTTCGCCGCCTATACCCAGTACTCACACCCGGGAACCCCTCGGAACCCCCCACGCGGGGCGAAGGCTCCGCTGCAGCCACATCTAACGCAACAAAATAATCTAAGCCTTCGTCCGAGGACTCCTCCGTCTAAGGAAACAAACTCCCAGACTCACCATCGGACTCAAAACATTCAGACAAAGAGCCAGGCACATTATCATTGGCGGGCACTGCAATTGAAGTCTCCACCGCAAAATCGGTATTGTCAGTACTGGTTGCTTGCGCAGGCCCAAACGTCGGAACCTGCGCAGCAACCGAGGTTCAGTATCACACAGGCAAAAATTTCACATACAATCCCTAACCCCTATCCCGCCACCTGCGAAGGCCCGGTCGCCGTCACGGGGTCTTCGGTACCTGGCTCGACCACCGCCCTTGAGGCGTCCTCACACGTCGACGCAGGGGCTGGTGCGGGGTCACCGCCGGCTGCAGTCGGCGCGGGGGTCGCTGAGGGGCCCTCGCCGGCATCAGATGGCGGCACCGGATCGACCTCCGCGGCCTCAGGCAGCGCGCCGTCCAGACCACCAAGGTCCTCGACGTCTTCGGCGTGCGCCATCTGCAGCAGCAGCACACTCCTTCAGCAAAACCACACATACCCACACATACAACCACACCAAAAATAGCCTTTACCTGATCTATTGCCTGGTCGGACCGCTCCCTGACCGCCTCTCGGCCGTGCGGGCCCCACATCCTATCAAAGAGCGCCCCCGCCGACTGCTTCAGCATAGGGTCTTCGACCTTGAAGATTTCACGTTCAAAATTTTCGTCCGCTTGGTCGAAGACCTCGTAATGCCTGCACCCCTCGCGGGACGAAGCATTGACGGCCCCCTCGCAGGTGACGAGGGATGCGAAGGACATGAAACCCGTCACAATGGTCAGGACCACCCCCATCTCCTCCTGCAACCATTCAAGGAAGTGAAGGCCAGCCTCTTGGCCGGGCACTTTGAAGGCGGTGGTCCGCGCACCTAGCTCCCGGTACGCGTCCACGAACTGTGCATGCGTCCGCTCGACCTCCGCGCGCGTCGAGGCCTCGGCCTTGTCCACGCGGTTGCGCAGGGCGTTGAGCCTCGCCTCCAGCTCCTCGGCCCATTGGCGGGCAAGACTGCCCTCCGCCCGCGCCACTTTGGCCTCAGTTTGCGCAGCCTGCGCATCGGCGATGGCCTTGTTCGCCTCCCTTCTCTCCTCCGCCAGCCGGCGCCGGAGATCCGTCCTCTCGGCCTCCATGGCGGCCACCTTCTCCGACAGCCTGTGGTTCTTGCTTTAAGCAGCCGACTTCTCCCGCACAGCATCTGCATGCTGCGCCCGGAGACTCTCGACCTCGGCAGCAAAGTCCGCAGTCAAGGCACCCGACGCCACGTGGTCGGCGAAGTCGGCCGCCTGACACATAAACCCATGAGACCCGAACCATCATAAGAACAACAAACATCGAAGTCCAACACAACTTAATTGCTTCAGCTGCTGTGACAGCTGCTGCGACGCTTGCCTCAGCTGCTGAGACATGGAGCTCGCCACGTCCTTAGCGGCAGCGGCCGACAGAATCTTGCCGCTCGCGCAGAAGGTGGCCCACGAGTCCCGCATGGCACCATTCGCCCCAACCACCGCCAATGGCAAAGTGGCTGCCACCGGAGGCGGGACAACAGCCAGTTGCCCCCCATCCGACCCTGCACCATGATACTGGTTAAAGACCTAGCCTTAAAAAAAACTTACCAACAAAATAATCAGCGACACTGATGTCCGTGTCGAAGTCGGCAACACGTGCCGCCGCCCCGCCCGTTTGCGCCGGCGAAGGTAGCCTTCGCCCTTTCACGGGCCCGCCCGGGGGTGGCTTGCTCACGCCAGAAGTGGCAGCCTGCGCACTCGCCGACGCCTTGCTGTGCCCGGGGGCAGACAGTTTTGCAGCCAGCACTGGTTTGCTGCTGCCAGGGGCAGCAGCCTTCGAGCTCCCCCGTGCCTTCTTCGCCTCGCGCAAAGGATCCCCGATCCTAACGACCGCCTGGCGTTTCTGCGCAGCGTCTTGACGGTCCTTTTCCATCACTGTCGATACAACAGCAGCAATATTCCGTCCGTAAGGAAAAACCTTCAAGTCACGAGCCATGCGAGACATAAAAAAGTCTTCGCCAGCCGCGCGGGGGATCGGAACATTCTTGGGCCATCGACCCCCGGTAACCTCCAGCATTCGCGCCGAAGACTCCCGGAGCTCGGGTGAAGACATCCTTCCCGCGAGGGTTGCGCACGTCCCCATCAACTCCACAACAAAACTATCAGAGACCCCCAGTCCCCCCACTGCAATACCTATTTTTCCTCTTCTTAGTGGCTGGGGCGACCTCCTGCGAAGGGCCTTCCTCAGTCACGGCCACTGGCCTCTTCCCACGGCGGTCGACAGCATCATCCCCGAGATAGCCGCCGTATGGCAAGCGGTTCAGCTCGAAGACCCTATTTAGGCGAACGTTGGATCCATGGATATCCCAACTCCGCAGGGCCTCCGTCCTCGGCACATAACGCCCCACAATCCGCACAGCCCCGTCTTCCGCTTCACGCACGAATGCGGCTGGATCCCGGCCACGCAGATCCAGCGCGAAGGCCGGACTTCGCACAAGTTGATTTCCCAGGGAGGGCATCTGGCGAGGGCATACTTCGCCTAACGCCCAGCCGTGCGCCAAGGGCCACACTCCATAACCAATGAATTCCTCAACTAAATCGCGTCCGCTACTCATGCGGGCAGCACCACGAAGGGCCTCTTCGTCACTATCACCCTCTGCCACCTCAAACGGCGGAAACGCCACATAGCAATGGGAGCACATCACGGCCGCTGGGAGTCCTGGGAGGTCTTTGACTTCGCCTCCCGCCACATAGAACCAGTAGTCATGCCAGTTTCCCCACTTATTGTGAGTGCAAGGAACTAGCTCCACAACCTCCGCCGAAGTCTTCCCATTCCTCGGCGTAAAGGTGCATGACCCAAACTGTGCAATCTTGTTTCCAACCTTCCTCTTCTGCCAGTGTAAACAATAATTCTTGGCGAAGACCTCTATGGAGGGCTGATCACCATATGAAGTTACTGCACACACATACTTCGCCAAAGCCACAACGGCATTAGGTGTCAACTGATGGATCTACACTTCATACCTCTGCAACACCTCCGCCACAAAACGATGCGGAGGTAACCAGAGGCCGGCAGTAAAAAATGCCTCGAACATAACCATCTCACCCTCCGGCTCCGGAATCTCTTCTGCCCCCGGAACTCGTCCAACTCCACTCCCAAAGTACCCCAACTGCTGCATGTCTTGCACGCGGGCCGAGGAGATCCTTGAAACACCAAATTCCATCGTGTGGCTCGGGTGCAGCTCCACCGCCACCAAATCGCTGAAAGTATCTTCGGACGATGGTTCGACCAACGGCGTACTCACAGCGGATGAAGAAGAAGATGGCATGGCTACGTACCGTCGGCGGTGGCGCGCGGTCTGCTTGACGCGGGCCAGATCTCTGATGAATGAGAGCAAGAAGGCAGGCGAGCGGGCGAACGGTTTCAAAATGTTAGGGTTTCGCGACACGCAGAAAGGTAAGAAAGCCTGAGCCGCGCCGCCTCCCTCCTTTTTATACACAGGACGCGACGCTTCGGGAAGCTCGCAGTCCAAAAGTACACGTCTGTCAATGGTCACATCAAAAACCCCCGCGGAACCACTTCGAGCGAGGGCAGCGTCTCCACCATCTAGCGATGTCTTCGGCACCAGATGACTTAGTCGAACTGGTCCCTCAGAGGGCAAATGTTGGGGCGAAGTCAAAGACGCTACCCTTCGCTCCAGGCCTTCGTTAATCTCGCTGCACCAACGAAGGCAAAACAATCGGCGCGAGCCACCCTTCGTCCTCTACGCTACAAGACGAAGGCCTACGATGAGGTCGCCCCGTCCCACGTCCTCACCCAACCTGGAGGCCCACGTGGGATTCGACCCATTGTAACAGGCCCCGCACCTAAGGAGTGTGTTACGGGCCCGATTTGTAGTGGCTTTTCTGTAATGACAGTCTGTAACCCTCCCTTATGGGAATATTCCGGGGATAGTCCAGGTGCCCGAGGGCACATGCGTCCTTACATCGAGACGTTCGGCAGTCAGGCACCTATAAATACCCCCGTACAGTGCCCTTGAGAGGCCAGATTAATAGAGCAATCACCATCTCGAGTTAAACCTTGTTTGCATTCCTTTCGCCCCCCGTTGGATCATCTTGCCCAGGAGAGCAAGTACCAACATATGGTCAGTTATCTTTATCATTCAACGAAATTATAGAGATCGTATTAAAAACGTGACCATTTAAACACTCGCGCCATGCAAGCAAAATATCATAAAGTAAAATAAATTAAATTAAAAGCTATGCCATGCAGGGAAATCAGTGCATGTAGCATGCATCGGCACGTCGGCAGGCCCATAGGAGAAACTATCTGGCCCGCATGGATCGCCTGCTTTTTTCCTTTTCTCTCTCTCAAGTCTCTAACCGACTAGCCGCATGCGGTGCTTTTTCTTTTTTCTCTCTCACGTCTCCACACGAACTCCAGCGAACCATCAACTGCCATGCGAGGTGGGACCTGGTGGGCACCTCCACGTAGAACCGGCCATGCGAAACAACAGGTGCATGCAGAGGTGGTTGTGGTGGGCGCGGGCACAGTGGGGCAGGTGGCCGCGCGCGAGCAGCAATCGGCGGAGCCACGGAGATTCTGCCTATCTTTCCTCTCTTTTTTTCTCTCCAAGAAAACGTCAACCGCCATACATGCAGGAAAAAAATCCGCGGGACCCCATGTGCTACAACAGCGTTGCCGCAGACTGGCATGCACGCGGTGGATTTGTGCGGCGCGTACATGTGGATTTGTGCAGCGCGGCATGCGCATGCACGCCGGTGACTGCGCACTCAACGATGATGAGAACAGGTTTGCGACAAGACGGTGGTGTAGTGATACTACTCTTTTTCCACGGTAAAGAGTAAAATTACAGATCTACTCCATATCGTGTTTCTTGTGTCGATGAACCGAAGCGAAGCCTGTCACGTAGGACAGTTCGGCAAGGCCGGAGACCTGCCGGCTTGACGGAGAGTTGATGCAGATCTGATATCGCAGCAACGTCGAGGTAGAGCGTGTTGAGAACTACATCACCACAGATCACTAGATCCGCTTACTTCCCTCCCGTCAGCAGTAGAGGCGTGAGAAGCTGTAGAGAACTCGTCTCCCTTCCCAAAAGCACGACAGAGTAACACACGAGACACATGATATAGGGTTGGGCCTCTGGCCTCTTTCTCTTCTCTATATTATGAGGGGGTGTATATGTTCCTTATATAGAGATGTGAGACCCCTCAGGGGCAAAGCAGGTATTTGCCCACATAACCCTAACTAGGGTTACTTAACAAGTATTACATATGTACTCTATATAAGTTACGTATTTTAGTGCGTTCCATTTATCGTCTTCTTCGATTTGTGCATATTTCGAGGGAAAATGCGTTCAAGTTATAGCTTTCAAAATTGTGTTGAAATTAATTCTTCCTTCATCCATAGCTAGTTGTAGTGCTGGGAATTGGGCCAGAGTCGGGCCGGCTCAGCCCAAACCAATCTTACTTGGTGTCAAATAGGTTTGGGCTTAGAAAGCCAAAAAAAATTGGTCTATGCCGTGCTAATATAAAGAATAGAAACAGAGGTACAGTCCGACATTAAAACACATCGTGTCTTCGTTGGGTCGTGCTTGCTCAAACCCGACCTATATATTTGAACCATATAAAATTCAAATATTACAACCACATAAAGTACATAGCTTACTAAACTAAAGATATTAAACAATGTGAGCACCATTTGACAACGTAAACTTCAAATATTATAACTATATAAAGTCACTAAATTAAATAAAATAAGCAATATGAGTTTAATTGGGCCGTGTCAGCCCAAACCCAACCCACGCATGCGTGCTGTGATGGGTCCAATAGGCCGGAATTTGATATCCACCTTCGGACCGTGCTAGTTTAGCCCATATTAATTTGTGTGAGACCATGCTTTAGACTCTTATTTTTGAGTCGTGTTGATATTGACCAAAAAACTAGAAGCGGATTTCCGACCGGGGCTGGCTGGGCTGCAGCCCCGGTCGTGGCCCAGTAACGCGAGGAATAGGCCCATCGCGATTCTGTGTCAGCTCTGCCTCATGCTGTGATTCCCAGCCCCGCGTCTACCCTAAATCAGCCGCTGTCGAGGAGCCACAGCCACCCAGACCCAGCACCGGCAGCACATCGACAACACCCACCGCCCACCGCGCCACTGCCCAAGCGCCCACCGCCCCACGGCCCCACGCCCCGACGGCCGGCGCCGACGGCCCGACGCTCGGAGCCCCGGAGCCCCGCCGCCGCAGCACGCAGCGGCGCAGCGCAGCTCGCCTGGAGTGGCTGGAGCAGTCACTTTTTCTTTCGGTTTCCTTGAAAAATATATTGATACAAGTTTTTTTCAGATTTGCTTGCTTTGCAGGGAGCGGGGTCATAGTCTGAAGAACTGTCCTGACAAAAGCGAGAGAAATTTGAAGAAATTTTGCTATAATTGTGGTGAATCTGGACACTATCTTTCCAAGTGCCCCAAGCCCATTGAGAATGGTAATCCTCACGCACTCATTGTAGACATTTCGGGTGCTCTATGCCTGCTAGCCGTGTAATCATCGCATCTATCCAAAGGTACTTCATGATACTCATGCCTTCTCAATTCTCATGATACTGCGAATGGGTATGGCTTCGATTATGCAGCAATAATTTATGCTAAACAACTATGACATGTGTTCATGCCTAACATGAAGTGTTTTTGGTTAATTATCATTCTTTTTAGTTGCTAAGCCGTTGTGGTTATCCGCAGCTTGAACACAGTTTTTTCTTGTTTTGCATAACTATGCATCATGCAAACAAATGGATTGGGAAATATTCAAATATATGGGGAAATTTGATGAGATGCCAAGTAGAGGAATTTTATATTTTTTCTATGAATTTTAACCGATCCGCCTTTAAATTCAGCTTGAACTCATCTATACATTTCCCTCTTATGGTTACCCTTGCTCAGAATTCAGATCTGAACAGCTCATATAAACTTCTCGATTAATTTTGTAGTCCCATTAGAAAAAAATGGAGAAAAAAGAAGCTTGTATTGTCTCTGCCACTCGTCACTAGGAAGTCAGCCCCCTTTAACTCATTTCTGGATCCGCCACCGCAAAAAAACCGACCTATATTTTCACCACTAGCCAGTTGTACCTTTCTTCCAGGTAGGGATGAAAACGGGACGGATACAGCCGGATACAGGGTCGTCCCGTATCCTACCCTAATGTATTTCTCTCGGATACGGGACCGGATACGAGACCGGATACGGGTAGTTAAGATTCGGGACGGATACAGGACGAGACCGGATAATAATCCGGACGGGTAAGAAAAGGATAACAGATACTACTCGGGTAGGTACCGGATAATTGTCGGGTAGTTCATCCGATGATATTAATTGTCCAACCATCCATAAGTTAAGCAATACATAATCATATATATGATAGATCAGATGTAAGAAAGGAAACCGGTAAAATTGACATCATGCAGTTCAAAGTTGTTTATCACAAGGACATTGTAGAACCAACACCGCAATATTTAAAATTCATAAAATATTCTAGTTTCACTCAAAAATTGCAAATAAGTTACAAAAAACTAATAAACATTTTATATGAAGATAACTCAAGTCCTCGTATGAAAATGATAAAGTGAAATACTGATTATGTTGAAACTTGGATACTTACACTGATTTCACATGTAACTCATACAAATAAGTGAAAGTGAAAGGAAAGAAATGTGAGCATATTATAGATCTTATGATCCAAATATTTTTTATGGTTACATATGGACATATGTTGTATCTCCGTAAAATTTCACGATTTTTTGAGGCTATTTATGTATTATTAATTCCTTGTCATAGAAAATCATCAAAATACAATTAAATCATTAAAATATTGTAGTATCGACCGAAAAATACAAATAAGTTACCAATACTAATAAATAGTCTATAAAAAGATAACCTTAAGTTCCCACGTGGAGATAACCTTAAGCACCCACATAAAAATGATAAAGTCTATTAATTTAATATAAATTTGGACATTATTTCAATGATTTTGGTCTAAAAGATATGTTTAAACAAAACATTGATGTATTACAAAGTCATAGATCTCTTCAAGCTCTATAATTTTCATATAAACTTTATCTTCATCCGATTTCATATGTAAAAGTTATGATTTTATAACTATATTATGCAGAAAAAAAAACGGGTACCCGTATCCGACCCGGGATTTTCGGGTACTGACCGAGTAATAGTGATTCCGTATCGTATCCTACCCGTATCCGAGGTTCATTATCCGGATAATACCCGTATCTGTCCCGACAAACAAAATACATGTATCTGTATCCGAAATTAAGTCACGTTTTGGTACCTGTATCCGATACCCGTTCCGGGTACCCGTACCGTTTTCATCCCTACTCCTTCCCGGTCAGCTCTTAGAGTCTTACTAGATGAGTGCCCGTGCGTTGCAACGGGAACGTATAATAATACGATAACTTATATACAAATGTGTGTTATATTGTTATGAGAAAATGTTTCGGAATCCATTGTAATCCTACCCATATATAAATTGTTATTTTAATCTAGCTATTTCACCATTACATTGCAACGATTAGTAACATATTGATTTATATATATGATTTTAATAATGTCATTGAGTTATAATGACAGCACAATTGGGGAAGTGTTATTTAGAACTCAAATATCAGAAAAAGGGTACTAAGAAAGCACCGAAATAAGGTAATTAACTCTATCACAAGAACCAAGTGAACAATAAAATATCTTCATTCCAGCAAACAACATGATAGCCTAAAACTCAGAAAAAGATCAATACAATGTTGACTGTACATCACGGCCATCACCATTGTCATCATTTATCAAGCATGGATAATATTGATCACGCCGTGCACCTTCAGCATGCATTGAAAGCTCTGTTTCCACCCCTAATGATGAAGAGGTCAAAGTAGAGGCCCTTGACGGAGCAGACGTAGTGCGCGGCGACGGCGCGGGCATACCGGATGAGCTTGCCGCACCAGGCGAGGCGGAGCTGCAGGAGCACATGCACGAGGTGCGTGACATCGGTGCAGGTCCAGGTCCAGTACGTGGTGACAGCGAAGCGAGGCTGAAGTCCATGTAGAGACAGGGCTTAAAAGACCACATGAACCGATGAGAACATTATTTGTAAACACACAGGGCTTAAAATTTTTGTTTTATATGTTATAAAGGAGCTGGGACGTAATTCTACAGAGCAAATAATAGGGATTAAACAGAGAGTGTTTTCGGTTACCTTATTGAAAGGGTCTAAAGTACCATAAATACACGTTTACCTATTTTGTGTTCCACGTGAAAAGAGGTGACATGTTGGACAAACTGTGTCATGCTAACCTAAAGAACAAAAGACATCAATTAATGGTTACAAATTCGAGACACATATATTACACAAGTAGCCTTATGTTAGCTCTGATTAATTTGCACACAAAAAGGGTAAATGTGAAAGCTCTAAAACCAAAACCAAACCGAGCCTTTTCTTCCCTCCCTACATACAAATTGTGTACTGGTTCTTGGTGAGACATTTTCACATCTTTGATCACAGCTGATGAGCCTCCAAAAAACTGCAGAAAACTGGATCTGGGTTGTGCTGGCAAAAATAACCTGGGGATGCACAAAACCACATCTCGCCAAGGTCGGTGTAACTCCAGAAAGTAAGAAGCTAACACGTTAATCTTCAACCGGAGCTAAGATGGCTTTCACCTGGACATCACAAGATTGGGAACCTGCACACGCACACCCAGAAAAGTCTGCTCTCCACTTCTCTTGCATGTCTCCTCGTCAGGCACTAAATTATGCTGACCAAAGCTTCCACTGGGGCTGGGGCTGAACAGGTCCATGTCCCCGCTGCTGCTTCCACTGCTTGTGTCCGACTGCTTTCTTGAGCCAGATCTTCTGCTCCTCTTTCTTGGCCTCCACCTCAAGTTATCTAACTTCAAATCATTAGTCAGGTCGGCAAGGACACGTTTCTGATCTCATGAAATTGTGCTGACTGAAGATTTCTCAATACCCCCCTTGTCATATTGATGTCTCTCTAGTTGAGGTTCCGAATTTTTAGGCACATAAAAATTCAGTGGATCTTGTTTCCCAATCAAACATTCACTTCCACAATCTGCAGTGGAGGTCAACTTGCTTGTGACATCTTTTCTTCCCTTCAAAGGATTCCATTTGTTACCAACCCACTCAAGGGAACACCTCAGCTCATCTTCACCAAATTCAGCTGTTCGGTTTTCTCCTGTGATGAATAGCCAAAAAAAAGGTAAGGTACACTGTTTTAATACACTAATTGCTCACAAAATGCATAGTATAAAAGAATTGCCCATAATCATAGGAATAGGAAGTTACCTGGAAAATAAACTTGTAGACGCCCGCTGCCCACCTGGCACAGCACGATTCCCTCCCACCAGCCACCATGCCACCACGCATCAACAATGGCTCCAACATCAAAGCATGAGGCCTTGCTTTGTTCCACGCGCTGTGGACGAACCATTGGCCTTCCAAGGAAACGTACACCCAGTTGATCAGGTTTGGCAAATCGTGTTAGCATAACCCACTCCTGCAAGCATCACATTAGGTCAAACTCCAGCTCTAAACTCCAATGACATTAAACAAAATTATAGAGAACTGAACAGAACGCACCTCCAAGTTTCCAGTCTCATCAGCATCCTGAAGTTCTAGGTAGCGCACCTTGATTTTATCTTTATGCCTCTTCAGAATCAAACATCTAAACCAACATCCCCTTATACCACTATCTTGAGAGAGTACTTCCACATGGCAACCAGGACACAATTGTTGGATGTTCTCACCATAAAACCTAGAAGTAGAAGCACTAGAAGGAATGAACTTCTGTGGATTAGCATCATCGTTGAATGCATCACGCTTCCTCTTTAGCCCTCCATCTGAATTGGGTCTAGATTTAGGGACCTTGAAACGCACCTTCAGAGAGGAAGTTGCATTGAACATGGTCATAAGTACTTCCTGGCTCCAGTAGCCTTGCAGCTGTGTGACATCAAAAGGTTTGATGTCACCATTATCAATCTGCCGACAGCAAAAATAAGGTTGCCACAAGTTGTATCTGGTATCACCCTTGAACTTCTCGTAGTGCTGGACACTCAGGACTGCAGCCAATCCATCAATGCATTCTACATTGAGATCTTGACGGTCCAGAGAGAAGAAGATCTCCCTGTCATCGAAATCCATGGGCAAGGGAACACCAACCTCATCAACTTTGTCGAACCATTGTACCTTGACCATGTTGCATGAGTTTGTATCCTCGTAGAGATCTTTCACATAAGCAATAAGTCTCTTCATCTCTTCACTCATGATGAATACAAAATTATGCACCTACAAGTATAGCAGGAATGCATCAGCTAAAGTTCAACCTTCAAAACTTTACTACACGAAACTAAGAATATTGGCACATCTACTTTTAATTTTGTATTTCTATGAAGCCAAAAGGTTCCTTAATATCATCTCAAAGTAAGAATATGAAAAAATGTCGGAGTAAAAGAAGCCTATCTTAAAAAAATCCAGTTCTATCTTATGAAATTGTCTAAGTAATATTCAGGACTGTGTGACATTTTTTATGACAGCTCAGTTTCATGTTTGCCTAGGTATGGTGTTTGAAATGTAAGTGTTATATTTGATTGACAAAGAGCAACGAGTAGAGATGCACATTGCACATAGCTAAAAAGACAACAAAAAAGTAGCCAGAGACAGCGAGTGGGCATACTGAGATAGTAATTCCTCTACGACAGAAAGATTTGTAGTGCTTCAAACGTTGAGGGCAATAACATGGAGCTCCTAACCATGTGAAGACATTTGAAGCTTCCCTAGAAGAAACATCCTGAACAGGCGTAATAGAAAATGCATTAGAGAAGGTGTGAGCAAATTATCACATCAGACATAAGCACATAGATAGCCAATAGCACAATTTGATAGCCTCTTAGAACATAAAAAATAGAACAGGGTTGTATTTTAACATATTTACATGGAAAAAGATTTAATGTCTTAAAAATGACTCCAAGGAAAAACTCAAGTTGGTGTAGAATTCATCTATCTGTCACTGGCAAATAAAAATTGTCCATATAAACTAAAACAAACCTTCTCGAGCGAGGCGAGGCCAAATTAAATAAAGGAAATTCATATGCTCCCAATCTTATGATTTTACCTTCTCAGCAGTTATGACCTGATCTTGCATCACAAAACGATTTAGATATTTGATGTAGCGATATGCCTCCTTGACACAAGGCATGGTAACAAAACCAAACCCCTGTGATTCCCTTGTCCAAGGATCATACACAAATAGTATATAAACAAACACGTAAAAAGAGAACCTTATGTGCAGACATATACCTGTATATAGATCAGCTCAATCGTTCCACCGTTACCCGTAGGGATAACATGGAGGACATCAACATGCCGACAATCGCGAAACCACGATGCACGATCCTTATGGATCTCAGCAACCTAAATGGAAACTAATTAGATGTCTCACAGCTGCAGAAGCTAAAAGAAACGCAAGACCAATAAGAATCAACATGCCTTTGTGGGCTCAAGGCTCACAAGGCCGCAAGCTCGTGCTGCTACGCCGCTGCAGTTGTGCGAAACAGCGACGATTCCAACGGAATCCGGACCAGGCTGCAATCAGTATCACATTTGAAACGGTCAGAGATATCAACATCAGGTGCATCACCATATTAGGGTAGCACACTATCTAGAAAAACAAGTACATTACCTCCATCCCAACCATTTGCACCCAGTTGACAGCAGTTCCAGTCGCCTTGGACATGAACTCTGCCAATGTCTCCTCAACAATAGCGAGTAGACTGGACAAAAGGAAAATTAGCATTACAGCAAGGATAAGGTTTGAAATGTAACCAAGTTTCAGGCTTACCCTGCTGGGTTGTTCGCATCCCTTTGTGGAGGATGCAGAACTGCTGGGTTGTTGGTTGTGCTGACCACTTGTCACCACGGACTCACAGCTTGTGTCGGTGGTGGCTACAGAAGGCCGCAAATTTACAAGCAAATGTTATAGCAAGTAGAATAAGATAATGCATAAGCATGGGGAAAAAAATTACAGTAGGCATGTAAACAATACTGTAACAGACTTTGTTAAAATGCAGCAAGCCATGCATCATGAAACCAACCCATTTTTAGTTCAAGCCCATGTATATTTGAAAAGAGAAAAGTAGCTCACACTGTGGAGTCGATTCTTCATATACCCGTTGTCCAAGACGAGACGGGAAACCTGCTTCTGTAGCCGGTCATTCTCCTCCATCAACAACTTGTTCATCGCACTCAGCTTTCGGTTCACGATTTGTAGACGAGAGGACTCCTTGCGCTGCTTCTCCCGGATTCTACCAACGACGATGGAAACACGATTTAGTGGCAGGCACGCCTAAAAAAGCAAACAGCTAGCAAACAGTATGTGTGATCCAATACACGGGATTCCCTTGTAGTTCTTGGTTGGCATAAACCAAGAATGGACAGGAAGAAGGCATTTCAGTAAATTTCTTATGGCATGAGCGGGTCATTATACAGGAATGTGTGGAAAAGCTGAAGCAAAAGAGACCAAATGGATGCTAACTAAGAACCAATATGTGTGAATCATTGCTTAATTGGAAGTGATGCGTGTGTGTGTGTCTTCATGTACCAAGTCTGGTCAAAATTAGACCTTCCTAAGCCCGCATGGTGCATGAAAGATTCTTGACTCCTTTTACCCTCCTCTCTCCTTCCCTCGGCCCTCTCCATCCTGGTTGGGCCCACCCGGCATTCCTGCATCAAATCCCCCACCCGCGCGTGTCGTCGCTGCGCCCGCCCCGCGTGCCCGAATTTCGCCGTAATCCGGCTGGTTTTTCCCCGTGCGCAGCGAGCCGTAATGGCGCTGTCCGCGTCGGCAACGTCAACCGGCCGCGGGTCACGGGCGGAGAAGGTGAGGAGGATCTTCGAGCGCTTCGACACCAATGGGGACGGCGGGCTGGACCGCAACGAGATGGCCGCCATCGTCGTCGCCGTCAATCCTCGGGTCAAGTTCAGCGAGGACCAGATCTCCGCCATCCTCGACGAGGTGTTCCGCACCTGCGCCTAGTTCATCCTCCTCGACGACAGCGGCCTCTCCCTGTCGGGGCTGCTCCGCACCTACAACGACGGCGCTGGGGACGTCGACCGTGACTTTGTCGCGCTCTCCCTTCCCACCGTCCGTTCAGACGCCTCATCCCCGGATATCGCCGCGGGGGACGCCGCCGCCCACTCCTCCCCACCCTCCGCCTCCGCCGCTGCTTGGACGACAGCTGTTGGGGGCGTGGCGGTTGCAGCTTTCGCGGTCGTGCGGGTGTTGGTGGCGTTTGCGGCGTGGGGTTCGCGGCATGGCTGGCGAGTGTTTCACGATGGCGTTTCGCGGATGGCGGCTGGCAAGCAGGGTGCGTGGTGGCGGGCGTGCGGGTGGTGGCGGTCGTTTCGCGAGGGCGATTCGCGTGTGGAGGCGGGTTCCGCGACGAGGGAGGCGCGGGCGGGCGGGATTCGCCGCGGGGGAGGTGGAGCGGCGGGTGGAGGCGGGAGCAGTCTACACTGTCCCCTTAATAGTCAGTACATATTAGAGATCGAAGAAAGAGCCTCCTGCCGTCCCTGCGTGACGGGGATGCAATCAGAGCTGAGTAACCATCGCCTCGTGATGGGCATGTGATGGCCCATTGCCGGCGAAAGCAAAGTGCACATACGTCAGCCATGACGAGGGCCTTTTTGTAACCACGTATTCCATAGGGCCGCAACCCAACCGGGCCGCCGGCGTCGATTCATGCGATGACGCACGTCACGCATGCACAATCAAACGTCGCCGTCGCGTCGTCACGGTCTCACGGATCGGATCCAATAAATGCTATGCATGGCGACAACACAGCCTATCTTCGTTCTCTTGCTAGTTATTCCTCGTTTTCCACAAGAAAAGGAATTTGTGGTTGTAGATTTAGTGTAGAACAGGTTGAACTTTTTTAATCTTAATAAATTCTATGAGAAAAAAAGATCAGTATTGTGATTTCTAATTGGATTCACTTTAAAATAGTTTTTTATATGGAATTAGTTAGATTTTAGATATATTTGGCTCGTCGGCAGTTCTTTTTGTGATGGAGGGAGACTAACATAATACACGGTAGCCAATAGTCCTATTCTGCTTTCATGAATGCATAAACAAATAAAAATCGTTCACGACGCGCGTAAAGAAATAGAGGTGTCTGCTTTTTTTGTCTAATCTGGATTCAGCAGCGAGAATTTATCTTCAACCTTAGAACCGAATGTTTTCTCTTGTAGTGTGAGTTTATCATGCATGCTCACTTCGAGGCACCTGTTGAATAGAAAAAAACACGTATATATATTCCATGAACAAATAATTGAAAGATTCTTGTATATAATTGTATATATATATATATATATATATATATCCAATGTAAACTGAAAAATACTTGGTTTTTTTTTTGTTGTTCGTGGAAAATACTTCGTTCGATCGACAATAGCTGCACACATGCATAATCTGCTCACATGATCCGTATGCCTCTCGTCCACCACACGCCTCTGCCTCCATCGATCAGTTGGCCGCCGCCGCCGCTGAGTCCGACGGCGCCGCGGAGGTGGCGAAGACGTGCGCCTTGAAGTCCTCCATGCGCGCGGGGTCCAGCGACACGGACAGCTGCACCTCGCCGTCGCCCCTGCCGCCGACGAGCACCATCTCGCCGTCGTTGTTCATGGACACGAGCTCCACGCGCGCGGGGCGGCCGAACCCGAAGTCGGACGCCTCGTACACGCGGAACCGCGGGCTGGCCGCCACGTTGGCGAGGCGCGCGAACGGCAGCCCCATCATCTTCTGGATCCACCGCTCCGAGCCGGCCAGCGGCGCCGCCTCCATCTCCGCCACCGCCGCCTGGATCGCGCGGCACGCCACCAGCAGGCCGCGCTCGCCCAGCAGGTCCCCGGCGTCCGCCGTCGCCAGGCACCCCTTGATGCAGTTGCCCAGGTAGCCGTCCGCCACGGGCGGGTCCATGCGCGCGCGCAGGTCCGCCAGGAACACCAGGTACGTGTCGTCGCCGGCGCCCAGGCCCTTGCACCGCACGAACGACGTCCATCCCAGCGCCGACAGCGCCACGAACGTCGACACCGGCTTCTTCTTGCTTCTGCCGTCGGCGACGACGTCGTCCTCGGCCTCGGCCTCGGCCTCGGCGAGCGCGGAGATGCGGAGCTTCAGTGCCCTGATGTCGTCGCCGCCGAGGTAGAACGTCCGGCGCGCCAGGCGGAAGCGCTGGCTGAAGTCGTAGTCCGCAACGGTGCCCGCCTGCATGCACACATGCAAGAGGTTCCGTGACCGAGGCACAGAAAAATGGTGCAGCAGGTGTTCCGTGCATGGCTATAGTGCGAGCGCACCGCGGGCAGGTTGGGCGCGACCATCTTGAGCATCTGGCGCGCGAACTCGTCGCCGTTGGGGACGTGGACGGCCTCCCGGCTATAGTGCGGCGCGGGGAGGGACTTGGTGACGGGGGATCCGTCGCGGGCGGCGGAGGCCCAGGCGCCCATGAACCTCCACACGGCCTGGCCGTCGGCGACGGCGTGGTGCACGGAGAGGCCGAGCGCGAGGCCGCCGCCGGGGATCCGCGTGGCCTGCACGGACAGAACCGGCGCCGGGAGCACCTTGGTGGGGAGCTCCGGTACCAGCGCTAGGAACGCCGGGATGTCGTGCGCCTCGTCGCTCGCCAGCCGGCGGACGTCCATGGTGTCGATACCGGCGTCCGCCTCCGCCTCGACGAAGGCCACCCCGGGGTCGTCGACGCAGTCCACGACCACGTCCCCGGTGCCGGCGACGTACGCCAGCTTCCCGGCCAGCGGCAGGTACACCGCCAGCGTGGCGGCGAGGGAGCTCTTGAGGCGCGTCACTGCCGCCGTGAACTCACCGTCGCCACCAGGCAGCTCGTACAGGAACACCCGCTGGATGGGCGGCAGCACGACCCAGGGCGTGTCGAAGAAGGACAGCTTGACGACGACGGGGTCCGCCGCTGCCGGCGCCGGCGCCGGCGCGACGCGCGACACGGCCAGCACGCGCACCGTCGCGGTGGCTGGCGTGCCTGTGGCGTTGGCCTCGCCCATCGGTGTTGCCGTCGATCTGTTGTCGCTAGCTAGCAGCCGTCGGGGAGAGGGAGAGCGTGCTGTTGGTTCTTGGAGCACACTACGACGAATTGAAGTAGTCGAGTCGAGTCGGCCGCCGGCTGGTGTTTTCGAGGAGGACAAGGAGGACAAGTTCAAGTGCGCTGTTTGTTGACCAAGAAAGCTCCAGACTAAAATAGGTCTCATCTATCTCTGCTATATGCAATCCATTATTAAAAAATAACTTAAATAATCTAAAATAAGTTAAAAATAATATAGAATGATTTAAATAATATGAAATCACTTAAAATGACTGAATACCATAGGCAAAGGAATAACGCAAATGCAACCTATAATAATTTAAATATTGTGAGTTAAGAAATAACTTAGATTTAATTCTGAGTTGAATATAATGACTTACTTAGATTCAACTCTATAATAGTAGGCACTACCGGAATCAATCGCTTTGCCGAGTGTGACACTCGGCAAAAAAGGCTCGACAAACAGTGCATCGGCAAAGCCTTCTTTGCCGAGTGCTTTTTCTCGGGCACTCGGCAAACCTCTTTGCCGAGTGCCAGAGAGCACTCGGCAAAGAAAAGCGGCCGTTACAGCGCCGGGTGACGGAGACGGCGGCTTTGCCGAGTGTCCCTGGTGACACTCGGCAAAGAAGTTATCTTTGTCGAGTGTCTTCCAGGCAGCACTCGGCAAAGAATCCATCTTTGCCGAGTGCCACTTGGGACACTCGGCAAAGAGCCCGCCAGAGAGGGTCCCCATGTCAGGCTCTTTGCCGAGTGTTCTGTGCGGCACTCGGCAAAGCTCGGTCATACGTCCATACCCCTTCCTCCCATGCACGTACCTCGGTCATACGTCCATACCCCTTCCTCCCAGGCACGTACCAATTCATCGATCAAAGGCTCCATGTACACGCCCATTTTGTTCCCCGGGTGTCCGGGAATTATCAACGACACAAATATATTCTGCCTTTGAAAGCACACACCAGAGGGGAGATTGATTGGGATAACAAACACGGGCCAACATGTGTACGGGGCAGCGCTCATTCCATAGGGATTGAACCCATCTGTGGCCAACACAACACGTACATTACGAGCCTCTTCGGCTTTCTCACGGTGAATGTCATCAAAGTGTTTCCATGCTTCACCATCTGATGCGTGCACCATCTTGTCAGGATTGTATCGTTTTCCATTTTTGTGCCATGTCATCTGTTTCGCGGATTCCTCTGTCATGTAAAGACGCTGGATCCTCGGTATGAACGGAAGGTGTCGTAGGATTGTCAAGGGGATGTCGAGCTGCCTCTTCTGTCCATCACCAGAGTCTACCTCCATAAACCTAGACGAATTACACTTGGGACAGTACTTTGCCTCCGCGTATTCTTTCCTAAATAGCACGCAGCCCTTCGGACAAGCATGAATCTGCTCATACGTCATCTTGAGTGCACGAAGTAGTTTCTGTGCCTCGTACATGCTCTTTGGCAGAACGTGATCATCCGGAAGCAGACTCCCAATAACCGTCAATAAGCCATCGAATGCGTCTCTACTCATGCTGTACTGCGACTTGAACGCCATTACACGCCCAATGGCATTCAGTTGAGAAACCTTTGTCTGGCCGTGAAGGGGCTTCTGTGCCGCGTCGAACATGTCGTAGAACGCCTTTGCAGTCGGCTCTAGCTCGTCATCCATACATCCTCCCGTGTACTGTGCCTCCTGATAGTCGTTCAACATATCCGCTACCCCCGCATTCGCGTCATAATCCTCGACACGTTGTCTCAGCACCTCCTCTCTCGTACGATGCGCTTCACCATGAAATATCCACCGAGTATAGCCCGGCGTAAATCCATTCTTCCAAATATGTTCTACCATGGTCTTCTTTGGTTTTTTTTTCCGGTTGTCACATTTGCTGCACGGGCATGGGACTAGACTCGCTCCTTTAGCAGCTTCGCCATATGCCCGTTCCACGAAATCATCGGTCTTTCTAATCCATTCAGTGGTGACATCGTTCCTTCCTCTACGGCCCGTGTACATCCGCTCACGGTCCTCCATCCTATAACATATATAACCGACTATAGTTTAATATAACATGTAAAAAATTCGGCAGCACCTCCCCTGTACGGGGATGTTTACAAAACCTGCAAATAAAACTAGCAGCACGATGGCCGACATCCACAAAATATATCTAATTGACACACATAGTATAAACTCTCTAAATTCAATAAACATGTACTATAAATTTAATAAACACACATACTAAATTCAATAAACACACGAAATTCATTATAAACACATAATATAAACACGTAGTATCAACTCACTAAATTCAATAAACATGTAGTATAAATTTAATAAAACATATAATATAACAATAGTCATACATAAATTTAATAAATTAAATAACATATGACAATATATAATATGAACACAAACAAACAAAAATTTAATAAATTCAATAAACCTTTACGGCTTGGCGATGGTCGGTCGGTGGCGGCGTGCCGGGCGCGTGGGCGGGCGACCGGTGACGACTTGCCGATCGCGTCGGGGGCGGGCGGCGGTCGGCTCGCCGGCGGCGGCGTGTCGGGTGCGTGGGGCGGGCGGGCGGCCGGGCGAGGGCGGCGTGCCGGCGTGGGCGCGGGCGCGGGGAGGCGCCGGCGGCTTGCCGGAGCTTGGGGCAGGCGGCGGGCGTGGCGGCGGTGAGGCAGAGGGAGAAGAGAAAGGAGAAGGAAAGGAGAAGGAAGAAGAAAGCCGGCCGCGCGGCCGGTTAAGTCATTTTCTTTGCCGAGTCCCCGCGATCCGGCACTCGGCAAAGATTTTTTTAAAATTTAAAAATAAACTTTGCCGACTGCCGGATCACGGGCACTCGACAAAGGCTGCTTTGTCGAGTGCTAGATGTACAACACTCGGCAAAGTTCTGTTCTTTATACTTTGCCGAGTGTCAAAGGGCAGGCACTCGGCAAAGCCGCCTTTGCCGAGTGCTAGCTGTGCAACACTCGGCAAAGTATAATTTATTTTTTTTATATTTGGTAACCAAACTTTTTTTGGTGTGTTTCTACACTATTTAGACCTACTAGTACCATTTTGGTACAATTATAAAAGTGTTTTTTATAACTATTAGATTTAGTTCGTTTATTTGAATTTCTTCGGAAAATTCAGATTTGAACTGCAGGTCACTCGAAACTTGGGAAATCGTGCATGCAAAAATGATACCCGTCCTATTTAGCACAAGTTACTACCGATTTCAGGAGCGGGCCAGAAACTTCGAGCACCATACTCACTCAACATGGTCGTGAACTTGCTATCCAGCTGTTTAAAAATTGTATAAAACACAAACAAAGTCAGAAAATCATGAAACTTGTCCACGTGTCATGATATCATATGTAGAGGCTGTGATAAAAAAATTGAGAATGTTTGGAGAAAGTTGTGAGACACTATGTGTAGAAACCTAAGAGAACCACACATGAAATCATAAAGTTTCAATGTGGTTCTCTTAGGTTTCTACACATAGTGCGTCACAATTTTCTCGAAACTTTTTCAAATTTTTATCACAGCCTCTACATATGATATCATGACACGTGGACAAGTTTCATGATTTTCTGACTTTGTTGGTGTTTCATACAATTTTTAAACAGCTCGATAGCAAGTTCACGGCCATGTTGAGTGAGCATGGTGCTCGAAGTTTCCGGTCCGCTCCTGAAATCGGTCGTAACTTGTGCTAAATAGGACGGGTATCATTTTTGCATGCACGGTTTCCCAAGTTTCGAGTGACCTGCAGTTCAAATCTGAATTTTCCGAAGAAATTCAAATAAACGAACTAAATCTACTAACGATTCAAAACTCTGTTATAATTGTCCACAAATGATACATGTAGGTATACATAGTGTAGGAACATACCACAAAAAGTTTGGGAGACAAAATCTAAAAAATAAAAGTATACTTTGCCGAGTGTCTTTATAAGACACTCGGCAAAGGGTTCTTTGCCGAGTGCCATATATATAGCACTCGGCAACGAAGACTCTTTGCCGAGTGCCAACCCCCGGCACTCGGCAAAGACTGACGACCGTCAGCTTTGGGACGGACGCTGACGGCCCTTTGCCGAGCGCCTCCTTTGCCGAGTGTTTAACACTCGGCAAACGGGTCTTTGCCGAGTGGCGCCCTGTGCCGAGTGTCCAGCACTCGGTAAAGAGGCTCGTTGCCGAGAGCCTAACTTTACCGAGTGCGGCACTCGGCAAAGCCTTCTTTGCCGAGTGCCCGACAAAAGGCACTCGGCAAAGAGGCCGACACTCGGCAAAGCCTCGGATTCCGGTAGTGAGGGATGACTTAAATACAAATAAAATGTCTTCAATATTGGAGTAACTTTGATGGAACATATATTGTCTTAAAACTATAAGTTAGAAGAAATGACTTAAATTCAATCCTATAATGCATGAATGAATTAGATGGAATATAAAATTGTCCTATGAGTTGGAAAAAATGAGCTAGCTTTAACTGTTTAATAGCAAGAACGGCTTAGATGTAAATAAAATTTCTTAAATACTAGAATGGTTTAGATGGAACATATACTGTTTTAAATACTATAAGTTGAAAGAAGTGTCTTAGATTCAATCATGCAATACATAAATGACTTCGATGCAACATAAGGCCTTGTTCGTTTCTGTCGGATTGGTGGGTCAGAACGATTCCTAACCGGATTGCTTCTCTAATTTATATAAACTTTGATTAGGTGGAACGATTCCGGGTGCAATCCGACACAAATGAACAAGGCCTAAAGATGTCTCAGAAACTATGAGTTGGAAAGGATGGCTTAGATTCAACTATGTAATAGCATGAACGACTTAGATGTAAATAAAACGTCTTAAATACTAGAATAATTTAGATACAACATATATTGTCTCAAATACTATGAGTTAAAAGAAATGGCTTCAACCCTACAATGCATAAATGACATCGATGCAATATAAAAATGTCTTATAAATTGTGGTTTAGAAAAAATGACTTCGATTCAACTTTACAATAGTAGGAATGACTTAGATATGAATAAAATATATTAAATATTACGAGTTGGAAATAATGGTTTGGATGCAACTATGAGCTTATTAGTTCAACTAGTTAGACCATTGAGTACATATTTAGGTCCAATATTTGAGGTGCCAAATAGCATTTACGACCACCAGGGCCGGCTCTAAGGGGTTGCAGGGTGGGCAACCACCCTTCCCCCCCAATCTACGGGGCCCTAATTATTCATGCTATGGATTTGTAGTAGTTTATCTTTGTTCAGTCATCATACAACAGTCCGTTTGCAAGCTATAGTTTATTGGGAACCTAATAAACTAATTGATGAGCATATCATCCGTAGAGAAAACAAATTGTCGCGGACTCGTAACACGATGTGGCGACACTCACTGGGCCGCCGACGCACCGACGCCCCTCATGGCCTCGCTACCCCAATCTCGTCGACACTGCCCCCATAACTGTTGATCACTCGCATATTCTGTATAGGGTTGTAAGGTCTGAATTTCCATCCTAAACTTTTATCTTATGTATGTACCAAGTGGTAATTAAAAAGGTCAAAGTAAGACACAATGGCACACACTCTCATATCTAATTAGGTATATACCCGTGCGTTGCAACAGGGGACACGTGTGCACGCATAAGTCACTGTTTAGTGATGCTATCAATAATCAACTCAGCAATCATAACAAACATCGAAATCTGCCATCTCGAACAACCAAAATTGGCTCAATGGCACTATTAATTGAAATACGCAAATCCTAAGTTGATAATACATGATACGATGATATACCATGGCCTCCATATAAAATTTTGCATTGTAGGGTGAAAAATATAAAAAGAAGCTCCTAAGCCTATTGAAAGGGGATGGTGAGTTGTGATTATCAAAATTATTTTAGCACACAAATTTGGCCCTCTTATCTTTTATGTTGTGGGAAAATGTGTTGTGGCATGATTTCTACATTACTACATAAAGACAAGTAATATAACAATATTCAACCTATATAAAGACGAATCCTCTAAAAGCAAGCAGAGCAACTGAAGTTGTACGCATTCAAATTCAAGGTTTCCTTACATAGACCATGAGGCAACCATGTAATTTTTATTGGAGAGCATCTCGCAACATTTAGATCAAACAATCAGTGCCATCTTTTGCATAGATCAAACAACCATGTTAGTTTGTTCAAGCAAACTGTTAACTAATATGAATCTACATGTGAGGTTCTCAACTACATAGTTTTGTGGACTGGGGACATGCTCAGTTGGGCGAACCATCGTGCTAACGTTGATGTCGATAGAATTCACCATAGCTCAGTTGACAAAAGAGACAAAGTACAATCCCAGTCGAGCACGCGAGTCAACTCGTTAGAGAACATTTTGTTGCTAGTGAGTCCATTTTGAGGAGCGACTGATACACTAAGGCTACTGGCACCTCCGGTACGACGCTACTGGTAAAACTTATTTCACCCTCCTATAGGAAAGGGATGAGACAACATTCTTTCGTATAAAGTTCTGAACCAATAGCTATGAACTATAAAAATTGACTTGCTAATTTGCATACGGATATATATTATATTAAGATGTGAAAACAATTTGCAAGTATGTGTGATATGTTGCTTTACTAAACGGCTTGACCAATCTATATTTTTCTGTCCAAAACGACTAAAAATTAGTTGTCATAGTTATAACTGATATTAAATGCAAAGAAAATTGTTGGGATCATGCTTCGTCGCCGAAGGTCCTGCAGAAAGAAACAACCTAGGCTGAAGCTGCTCGTACGTGATGCCGAAGGTGCCATTTCGTGAAGCTTCGGAATTACAAACCGACTTAAAGATAGAATGACCTTTTAGTCCATGAGAGTCCGAGTCATTGTTGTAAACTTTTATGAAGGGTATGATTGTAATTCCTCATGGGTTGTGTCCTGTGCCTATAAATAGTGAACAATATTCCTTTACTGTTCACACATTCCTGCAATTGCAGTTGCATCACTCGGAAATTATCCTTTGTCAAGGCAGAGGTATAAATGTATCTAAATGTTACATTTGAACATCTTAAATTTATATATAGTAAATAAATGATGTTATTCATTTCCAATTCACTTGTTTTTCATGCTTGATGTCTTACGTTATTTCACATTATCTTTGTGAATTCGACTACGAAGGTATAACCTTCGTAGTTCTGCCATTATAACCTTCGTCCGAAGTATATCCTTGGGGAAATGATGCTTCAAAGGACGAAGGGTATTGATATTTAACATTTTATGTTGCCTTGTTCTTGATTCATAGCATTTGAGAACAAGTCCCCAACATTGGCGCCCACCTCCGGTGAACTCACTTCCACTTTTTTGAGCTGATGGCTTCGTTCAACGATCAAGCCGGAGCTGTTTCGGCTCCGAAGCTGGTACTCCCGATAACAGGCGGTTCATGCTCAGAGCCAGCCAACAAGAAGCAGAAGAAAGAAGCACAGAGAAGGGTACAGCACGTTGGGGTGCAAGGACCCTTCATCAAGTCAAGATGGTCTCACATTCCAATTACCTTCTCTCAAGAGGATCTCCAACTCAAGGATTACCCACACAATGATGCTATGGTTATCTCTTGCGTGATCAAAGGATTCCTGGTCCATAATGTTTTGGTTGATACAGGCAGCGCAGCTGATATCATATTTGCTAAGGCCTTCAGACAAATGCAAGAGCCCGAGGATAAAATTCATGATGCCACACATCCCCTTTGTGGCTTCGGAGGAAGGCAGATCGTAGCACTTGGAAAAATCACAATGTCAATAACCTTCGGATTCATTAACAATACAAGGACTGAACAAGTTGTATTTGATATTGTTGATATGGAATACCCTTACAATGCAATCATTGGTCGTGGTACTCTCAATGCCTTTGAAGCAATCCTTCATCCAGCTTATCTTTGCATGAAGATACCTTCGGACCAAGGGCCCATTGCTATTCATGGAAGTCAGGAAGCTGCCAGAAGGGCCGAAGGAAATTGGACAGACTCCAAAGCAATCCATAACATAGATGGAGCTGAAGCTTGTGAGCAATACAAGTTCAGAAGGGAAAAAGCTGCTTCGGCTGATCAGCCGAAGCCCATGCTCTTATGTGAGGACATAGCAGAGCAGAAGGTGCTATTGGGATCTCAACTGTCCGAAGAGCAGGAGAAAACCTTGATAAGGTTTTTGTTCAACAACAAAGATGTTTTTGCTTGGTCAGCTAATGATCTTTACGGGGTAAACAGGGATGTTATTGAGCACTCGCTCAATGTTGATTCATCCTTCAGACCAAGAAAGCAAAGGCTTCAGAAGATGTCTGATGACAAAGCCGAAGGTGCTCGCAACGAAGTGAAAAGACTCCTCAGTGCTGGAGTTATCAGAGAGGTAAAATATCCAGAATGGTTGGCTAACACTGTTATGGTAAAGAAGGCCAATGGTAAATGGAGAATGTGCATCGATTTTACTGATCTCAATAAGGCCTGTCCGAAGGACGAATTTCCATTGCCAAGGATAGATTCCTTAGTCGATGCAGCAGCTTCATCAGAGCTTATGAGTCTGCTGGATTGTTATTCAGGCTATCACCAAATCTGGATGAAGAAGGAGGATGAACCGAAAACCAGCTTCATAACCCCCAGTGGAACATATTGTTACCTTCGGATACCTGAGGGGCTCAAGAATGCCGGAGGAAGTTTCAGCAGAATGACAATGAAGGTCCTCCATTCTCAGATAGGCAGGAATGTGCTAACTTATGTTGATGATATCATTGTAAAAAGCACGAAGCAAGATAACCACATTGCTGATCTGCAGGAGACCTTCGCTAATTTTAGACAGGCTGGCTTAAAGCTGAATCCAGAAAAATGTGTCTTCGGAGTAAAGAAAGGGAAATTTCTTGGTTGCTTAGTTTCAACAAAGGGAATTGAGGCTAATCCAAGCAAAATCGAAGCTATACTTCGAATGGAACCACCAAGTACAAAGAAGGGGGCTCAAAGATTGACAGGAAGGCTGGCATCTCTGAACAGATTCATATCTAGATCAGCAGAGAGAAATTTACCATTTTTCGAAGTGCTGAAGTCAGCCAAAGTTTTTCAATGGGGACCAGTCCAGCAGAGAGCCTTCGAAGAACTGAAGCAATATTTGATAGATCTAACAACATTAACTCCACCAACGCCAGGGGCTCCTTTGTTATTATATGTGGCAGCTTCGCACTCAGTGGTAAGTGTGACACTTGTCCAGGAGAAGCTTGAAGGCCAAGTTAAGAGGCAGGCTCCAATATATTTCGTATCCGAAGTTCTTAGTTTATCAAAGAAAAATTATACAGAATTGGAGAAGGTACTGTATGCTGTTTTGATGGCCTCCAGGAAGCTTCGGCATTATTTTCAAGCTTACAACATAATTGTTCCTTCTTCACAACCTCTGAAGAATATTATGAGAAACTGAGAAGCTACTGGAAGGATTGGAAAATGGGCTGCAGAGCTCAATGAATTTTGTATTGATTATGTCCATAGATCTTCGATTCAGTCCCAAGCGTTGGCAGACTTCATTGCTGACTGGACGCCAGGGGCTCAGGAGGAAGAAACGAATAAAGATACCGAAGCATGGACAATATTTTGTGATGGGTCTTGGGGAACCTTCGGAGCAGGAGCGGCTGCTGTGTTGATTTCACCTTCCAAAGTTAAAACTTGTTATGTGGCAAGACTCGATTTTAGTTGCACAAATAATATCGCTGAGTACGAAGCTCTGCTCTTGGGTCTTCGGAAGTTAAAGGCAATGGGAATCAGAAGGGCCATTCTTAAAACTGACTCCCAAGTTATTTCTGGTCATATTGACAAGAGCTATAAAGCAAGAGACCCGAAGCTTGAAAAATATTTAGATACAGTCCGAAGGATTGAGGCTTCCTTCGAGGGATTCTCTGTCAAAAATATTCCTCGTGGAGAAAATGAATACGCTGATCTATTGGCCAAGTCAGCAGCACAGGGACTGCCTTTACCTTCGGAAGTATTTTTTGAAACAATAAAAGCACCTTCGGTCGAGCTTCTTGAAAGAGCAGTTCTTAACATATCCCCTGTCTATAGTGAGGATTGGAGAACTGAAATCATCTCTTTTCTTCAGGGTAATTTTCTTTCAAATGACGAAGCTTATAACAGGAGGATAGAAGCAAGAGCTCGGCCATATGTCATAATAGAAGGGGAGCTATACAAGCGAGGGATCTGTTCCCCGTTGCTCAAGTGTTTATCCAGATCCGAAGGCATAGAATTGATGAAGGAAATACACGCAGGCCTGTGTGGATCTCACATTGGATCTAGGCCTTTGCTTGGGAAAGTTTTTCGTCAAGGATTTTATTGGCCAAAGGCAACTTCGGATGCAGCGGATTTAGTCCAAAAGTGCGAAGGTTGTCAGAAATGTGCAAGAGATCAAAAACAACCTTCGTCTTTAACTCAATTAATACAACCCACTTGGCCGTTGCAAAGGTGGGGTCTTGATTTGCTAGGCCCATTACCACCAGCACAGGGGAACTTAAGATATGTGGTAGTGGCAGTGGAATATTTTTCCAAGTGGATTGAGGCAAAGCCCTTAGCCACAATAACTTCATTTACTATTCAAAAGTTTTTCTGGCAGAACATTGTTTGTCGCTTCGGAGTGCCAAAGGCCATTACTGTGGACAATGGGACACAGTTTGATTTTGAAGCCTTCAGAGAATTTTGTGATCAAATTGGCACGAAAATCCATTTTGCATCAGTCCGACATCTAGAGTCAAATGGACTTGTCGAAAGAGCTAATGGGGTCATAATGACAGGAATAATGAAGTCAATCTTCAATCAGCCCAGGGGAAAGTGGCCAGACGAGTTAATCAAAGTGGTGTGTAGCCATAACACAACCATGTCAAGATCAACAGGTTTTACACCCTTCAAATTATTGTTTGGTGACGAAACAATAACCCCGGAGGAGGCCAAAGCAGGATCAATAAGAACAGTAGCTTCGGCAGAAGGCGAAGACGAAGCTGATTGCTCTGTAGAAAAAGATGCTATAGAAGGGTTCAGACTTCAGGCTGTGGAAAACATCAATAAATATCAAGCTGAAACAATAAAATGGCGTGACAGAAAGGTCAAGCTGAAGAACATTGAACCAGGACACTTGGTACTTCGAAGAGTAGCCAACCCTGAAACAGTAGGCAAATTACAGCTGAAATGGGAAGGCCCCTTTTTGGTAGTATCTTCGTCAAGACCCGGTTCCTACAGATTGAAGGATATGGACGGCAACGACATTCCTAGATCATGGAATGCAGATGAGCTTCGGCGATATTATGTTTAGCTTGATGTAATTTTTTCTATTCTTTTTTGTGGCACCCTTTTCCTTTCCAAAGGGGGAGAAAGGTTTTTAATGGGGCCACAACATGTAATTTTCCTTATTTCAATTCTATAAGAGTGATATCCCCAAAAAATGTAAATGCAAAGGAAAAAAGAAAAAGGAAATAGGGAGAAGCTCAAAAGTCGTTCCTAAGGGAATGCAGAGCTTACAGCGAAAAATAAACGCTGATTCCGCCGAAAGTAAAAGGCGAAGAAGCTCCTAAGGGAGGCTTACAGCGAAAAATAAACGCTGATTCCGCTGAAAGTAAAAGGCGAAGAAGCTCCCAAGGGAGGCTTACAGCGAAAAGTCAACGCTGATACACCGAAAAATAAACGGTGAGGCCGAAAAGTAAACGGCAAAAAGATTTGAATCATTCCTAAGGGGATGATGGGCTGTGATTATGGTTTTTGAACATGTGTCCCAATAATCATTTGCACAATACATTTCATTATGTCATTTGCATTCATAAACATTCATTTAGACATATATAGAATCATCATCATACCACACAAAAAAGACAGGTGCTTCAGCAATGAGGAAAAACTTCGAAGGAAAAATTTTTTATGCTTCGTTGTGTACGAAAAGAAGGGAAGGTGTTTTTCGCCTTCGGCTCAAAAGAGAAGTTTCGTCCACAGCAAAGCAGATTGTACACAGATAGCAGAAACAAAATATATTACAAGGTATGTACAAATTTACATGAGTTGTTCCATAACTATATTACAAAAGTTTCTCTAGAATTTTTACAGGAAAATATATTGTAAGCAACTATCAAGCTTCAGGCTAGGCTTCGTCAAAATTCAGCTTCGTCAATCTTCAGCTTCGTCATTCTTCAGCTTCGTCATCCTGCGTATACCAAATAGCAGAATAAGAAAGGTACAAATTTCAAGGAGAAGGTAAAAGTAACAAATATCAGTTTCTTACCGGCTTAAGATGACTACGAGCTTCGTCACCCGCCATTTTTCGCCCGCCACTTACCCAGATCTGGGTCATGAATCTATTTCCAATGCTTCGGGCCAGGCTTGGGATATCTATCAGATCTGATGCTGATAAGCTGAAGTTTGGTCTATTCACAATATTTCCATGCGTACAGCCAGCCTTCAGAAAAGCGGTAGCTGTGCCCCGAGAAGCTACCAGGGCGCAAAAGTCGGCATGCCCACCAATAACTTCGTCAAGGGCATCAACATCGCCTTCAATATATTCTAATGTGCTGGGCAGATTTTCAGCTGAAGGTGTAAATTTTGCAGAGCTGGCTCCGTCAGAATGAAACACATCCTTCAGCCGCTGCACGCATCGGCTGCCGAAGCTTAGGCATTTCCCTTGAAGTTCCTTTAAGGATTTTTGCAAATTTGAATTTTTATCCATCTCAGTTTTAAGGCTTGCTTCAAGGTGTTTCTTTTCTTGCTCAAATTTTTCTGATTGTTTCAGCAATTCATTCTTTAAGCTGTCGTTCTCTGCTTGCACTTCAGTCAAGGAGCCTTCTATAGACTGGATAACAAAGTCTTTCTTTTCTAATGCACCTTCATGCTCTTTAACCATGATTTCAAGGTCTTGGATGGTGAAGTCCTTCTTTTTCAGATCAGCTTCGTAATTTTTGACTTTTTCAGCCAAATCTTGGATGGTGGCTTTGTTTTTCTCGTCTTCGAGATCTTGTTGCATTTTTAGAACCTTACTTAGCAATATGCTCTGTCAAAACAGTCTTCGTTAAAAACGACCTAAATAATAATAATAATAATAATAATAATAATAATAATAATAATAATAATAAAATAGCATTAATATTTGTTACCTTAAAATTAGCATAAAGTAAGCTTCCGGCGATATGGTGTCGTTGGTAGCGGCAGAGGTCCGCTTCCAGCTTCGACAGGCCAATGTTTTTGGAGAGGGTTCTAACAATTTTAGCTTCGCTGCGGTTTCGAAGGCATCTCAGCTTTCCTTCGTTAACCCCACCAAACAGTATAGCCCCTGGCTTATATCCGCAGGATATGGCATATTTTTTAAGCTCTTCTTTTTCAGCATCTGTCAATTCTTGCCCAAGTAAATCTTGAAAGTTAAAATCTTTTTCTTCCAAAGTCTCTTCAACTTGTTTTTCCCCTTTTCGGTAGCTGTGCTCGCTGTAACCACAGCAGCTTCTTCCTCAGCCATTTTTAGGAGTATATTATCAATAACCTCAAGTGTGTCTTCCAGGTTCAGATCTTCTGTGGCCCCGGTTTCGGCCCCGGTAGCTTCGGCTGCGCCGGTTTTAGCTTCGGGGGTTTCCACTCTGGTAGCTTCGGCTGCGGCGCCTTTTGCTTCGGCGGTCTCGACAAAAGCAACTTTTGACACTGTCGCCGGTGGCGGCGTCTGATGAATCACATCTGCTATCTGAATAATTCTTCATTTTTTCCGCAGTGCAGGACCTTCTTCTGCCGAAGCTGCTTTGTCCTTCTGAAAAAACTTCGTCAGTTCCGGCGCCAGCGGACTTAGCTTGACAGACAAGGGTTCAGTCATTACCTTCATAATCTCTTCTACATCGGCAGCAGAAGGCGTTGTAGGAGTATCTTCTTCCCGAACCAACGTTTTTGGTTCTGGAGATGCAGTTTTTCTCTTTCTTGCAGCAGCCACCTTCGGCTCAGGGCTCAGCTTTCCAGGACTCAGTTTTTCAGAAATCTCCTTTTTCTTTTTGGCCACTTTGGTGCTCTCTTCGTCAACAGCACTGGCAATTCTTTTTCTCTTCGGGCCGCCAGCATCTCCGCTCAATCGCCCATAGTCAGGATATTCGAAGCCTATAGCATCAAGTACTCTGTTTAGCCTTCGTTTCGGCCGGGTGCCGAAGGCTGCTGTCATCAATTGGTCCTCCTTTTTAGAGTAATTTCCAAGAATTTCAGTACTCATTATTTCGATTGTATCGAGCCATTCTTGGCAAGGAGCCTTAAAATATTTCTTGAACTTATAATGGTAGGGTAGCCGGACAAGCTCCCCTTCTTTTTTCTCCCCTGTAGGCTTCGGCATAGTCCACTCCTTCATAGTTGGAAATACTCTGAAGGCAAGAAATTCCTGCACTAAATCCCTAGTGCCAATGTGCTCTGCAATAATTCTGAATTCAGCCAACGCTTTTTGGGTTGGACCTTCTGGTGTCATATTGCACTGAGGTCGGGTTTCTCCGAAGATTAGTTCAAGCGGACTCTGCACAAGCTTCTCCTTGTCGTCATCAACCTTAACGTAGAACCATTCCGATTTCCAGCCTGCCGGCCACTTGCTTCGATAGCTGATGACAGGAAATTTTGTGGTTTTTCGATATGCAAAGTTGTAACAACCAAAATTTTCATGTAGTCCATCCTTTCTGGCCTTTGTTTGGTAGTGTAGCTCGTGTACTCGGCAGAAACCTTCAGCAAATGGCTCCACTGCTTGGCTTCGAAGAGCCCAAATATAAACACTAAGCCTAACAATGGCGTTAGGAGTCAGTTGGTGAAAATAAATTCCAAACTTTTGAAGCACATCAGCAATCATCCTATTCAAAGGAAATCTCAAGCCAGCTTTAAGAAAACTCTTGAAAATCACTATCTCATCCTTCTCTGGCTTCGGGGTAGTTTCTTCTCCGCCAAAGCGAATCAGCTTTTTCTCATCTTCGCTGAAGTAGCCCGATTTCACCATCTTGGGAAGATCAGCCTTGGAGATAGTCGACTTTCCAAAGTAGGCTTGCTCGGTACTGAGATATTGTAATCATTGTCAGAGTCAGCCTCCTCAATATCTCCTTGTTCTGCTTCGGCAGCGACTTGTTCTGCTTCGGCAGCGACTTGTTCTGCTTCGGCAGCGGGAACTTCTTCCGATGTCACCAATCTAGATCGTTGCATTGCTTCCGAGATAGGAACAGTCTCCACACCTTCGGCTTCATCTCCCTCACGCTCAACTCTAGCGGTAGAGCGCACTCTGGCCATTTAATTTTGAATTTCTTGAAAAATTTCTTGGAAATAATAGTCTTCTCTTCCGAAGCTATTCTTCTGACGAAGCAAATTCTAAACTGGAGCTTCGTTTGAATGCGAAAGTCAAGCTTCGGCTATGGTCGAAAATTTTGGCAGCAAAACAGTACAATAGCAATGAATGCTGTGGTAACTTCACACCTACCCGTCTGTTTATATAGTGTTACAGGTAAGAAGGTGAATCGTCAGGATCTTTACACCAGGCAAACAGTTGCTCGCACCCGCTGAACGGTGGGCCGCAAGAACCAGAACAGTGAATCTACATGGTGGGACCGCTGCACGCTTCAAAGCTGTATCGTTTCTCGACAACGAGCTTAGGGAAGGTGTTTTTCGGACCTTTGGCTTCCTGAAGCCTAAGAGACTTTTTTCACGGATCAAGCTCGTTACGAAAAACGATCTAGCACTGCGAAGGGGCTACTGTTGGGACCATGCTTCGTCGCCGAAGGTCCTGCAGAAAGAAACAGCCTTAGCTGAAGCTGCTCGTACGTGATGCCGAAGGTGCCATTTCGTGAAGCTTCGGAATTACAAACCGACTTAAAGATAGAATGACCTTTTAGTCCATGAGAGTCCGAGTCATTGTTGTAAACTTTTATGAAGGGTATGATTGTAATTCCTCACGGGCTGTGTCCTGTGCCTATAAATAGTGAACAGTATTCCTTTACTGTTCACACATTCCTGCAATTGCAATTGCATCACTCGGAAATTATCCTTTGTCAAGGCAGAGGTATAAATGTATCTAAATGTTACATTTGAACATCTTAAATTTATATATAGTAAATAAATGATGTTATTCATTTCCAATTCACTTGTTTTTAATGCTTGATGTCTTACGTTATTTCACATTATCTTTGTGAATTCGACTACGAAGGTATAACCTTCGTAGTTCTGCCATTATAACCTTCGTCCGAAGTATATCCTTGGGGAAATGATGCTTCAAAGGACGAAGGGTATTGATATTTAACATTTTATGTTGCCTTGTTCTTGATTTATATCATTTGAGAACAAGTCCCCAACAAAAATTATACAGATCATCGAGGTAGCAAACTCACGTAAAAAGTATCATGATTAGCTTGAGCATGACCCGATTTTATTTTTCCCCTATTTTTCATAAAAGTCTCTATATTATATTTGAGTATAGAGTCTAAAATAAAAAAATATGTGTGTTCTGGTGGCTAGGTGGATGTGAATCTGAGTTTAAAGCAAATAATCATGGTTCAAATCCTATTTACATATATTTTATCTTATTTTTACCGTTTAGTTCCTTAAAACTGTCCAAACACATGTGCTGATGAGCGCATTTATTTTTAACATATAATTCCTACCGGGTATTAAACACATGCTCTGTCACTCGCATGCGCAGCAGGCTTTGCATTCACGCGTGCGCACATGCAGGCTTTGCATGTAGTGGTGGTATTTGCATGCACAGTTGCATGCGCAGCTTTAGTTGCATTCATAGTTAGGGCGTTCCTACTAAGTTGCATGTGCCGGTTTAGGGGTTGCACGCGTGCGGCGTGATGCGTATGAGATTTGACCGGTTGCATGCGCGGCGGGCGGGGCTTGCATGTACGCATAGGACGGGGCTTGCAAGCACTACAGCAATCCAAAGCATCCCCGTCGGCTACCTTAATTCCCGTCGGCCAGTCAACGTAGCCGACGGGGATTAATTAACTCTCATCGACCCGCGTACAGCCGACAGCGATTAAATAACTCCCGTCGGCCGCGCCGCCAGGCCGACGGGAGTTATTCGAAATAACCACCGCCGTGGACCTTCCTTCTTCCTTTCTATTTCTTTTACCACTCTAGCTCTACGCCGTGCCCGCGCCCCACGCCGCCGTGCTGCCCGCGCCCGCCTGCACGCCGTCGGTTCGACGTCGCCGCCCCGCCACCGTTCCGACGCCGCCGCCCCGCCGCCGTCCCGCCGCCCACGGCCGCGCCCCGCTCCCACGGCCGCCGATCCCACGCCGCGCTCCGCACCCACGGCAGCCGCCCCCGCCCGGGCGCCCGACGACCACCGCCGAACGTCGTCGCCCAACGTCATCGCCCGCCCAACGCCGTCACCCGCCGCCGTCCACGGTAGCCGCGGCTTCCCCACATCGACGTCGTCCACCGACGTCGTCCACCACCGTCGTCCGCGCAAAGCGAGCGAGGTATATTATATATATTGTAATGTTTTATTTTCATCGGTATTTTATGGCCGACGGGAGTTAACTGTTATGTGATTAATTTTTGTTTAAATTTGTTAATTAACAGTGTTAGTAGTCTTCATATTTTTAATTTTATGTTGCAAATATAAAATGTGTTGTTTAATGTTATTAGTTAATGAATTGGATGGTATGTTATGTATATATATAGATATATGTGTGACGTTTATGTTATGTATATATATAGTTATGTTATGTATATATATAGTTTAACTACTTATCTATAGATGTATGTGTGACGTTTATAAACATGAATGTCTCACACACGCAATTCTTACTCGTACACATAGCCGCAATAATGGGTGATAGACGTAATTGGATGTATGAAGGTTTCAAGAAGGGTGGGTGTCACACAAGTGAATGGTTTGCCAAGACGCAGATGTTTCTGGACCATGCAGCTGCTTTGTCACAAATAGATAATATTAGGTGTCCATGCAATAAATGTCGAAATATGACGAGCCACACCAAGAGGCAGGTCACACTACACCTGTGCTCGCATGGTTTTGTGCCAAGCTATAAGGTCTGGTATCTCCACGGGGAGTCACGCCTTGAACGAGCAGCAGAAGTAGAAGTTGATGACGGTGAAGATGATGTTGATAGGATGGACCAGATGCTTGAGGATCTGCAGCCTGAACTGGCACCAGATCATCATGATTCACCTACATTGGAGGTTCAGAAGTTCTTCGACCTACTTAAAGCGTCAGAAGAGCTTCTTCACGGGCACACTGACGTGACCGTACTCGAATTTGTGACCCGGCTGATGTCAATCAAGTCCAAGTTTGCATTCTCAATTAATTGTTACAAGGAGCTTGTGGATTTGATAAGCGAGGTTCTTCCTACGGGTCACAAGATGCCCAAAGACATGTACCAGTCCAAGAAATTGCTTGAAGGTCTTGGTATGGAGTATGAGAAGATTGATGTTTGCCAAGACAATTGTATGCTTTTTTGGAAGGAACATGGCAGAGAACAGAAATGCTTAAAATGTGGGAAGTCGAGGTACGTGGAGCTTGTAAATGAAGATGGGGAGAAGGTGGTGACAAAGGTTGCACATAAACAGCTTCGGTACATGCCTCTCACTCCTAGAGTGAAACGTTTGTTTCTCTCGAGTAAGACCGCTATGCACATGAGGTGGCATAAAGATTGTACGGACAAACAAGATGGGTTTATGGTGCACCCGTCAGATGGTGATGTATGGAAGGCTCTTGACAAATTTGATCCAGATTTTGCCAGCGATGCAAGAAACGTTCGTATCGGCTTGGCAACTGATGGTTTCACGTCGTTCAATATGACCGCTGCGTCGTATTCATGTTGGCCTGTCATTGCCATACCGTACAACCTTCCACCTGCTCTTTGCATGAAATATGAGTTTATGTTCCTATGTCTTGTTTTACCTGGGCCTGAGCATCCTGGCGTACGCCTCAATGTGATGCTTCAACCACTAATTGAAGAGTTAAAGAAGCTATGGCAAGGTGTGGAAGCCTATGACTGCTTCAAGAAGCAGAAATTCAATCTTCGTGTTGCATATCTGTTCTCGGTTCATGATTTTATGGCGTATGGTATTTTCTCTGGATGGAGCGTGCATGGTAGATTGACGTGTCCTTATTGTGCTAAAGATACAGATTGTTTTCGTCTTAGTGCTGGTGGCAAGATATGTTACTTTGATTGCCATAGATGTTTTCTACCCTTCAATCACCCCTTCAGAAGGCAGAGAAAGGAATTTAGGAAGGGCACCATCGTCACGAAGGGACCGCCCAAGCGACGTAGTGGGATAGAAATTACAGAAGAGCATATGAAACTTGTCCTAGACGAGAGTGGGAAAAGGTATCAAGGTTTTGGTGAGGAGCATAACTGGACTCACATATGTGGCTTGTGGGAGCTTCCTTATGCTAAGTCATTGATTTTGATGCACAACATCGACGTCATGCATCAAGAGAGTAACTTTTGCCAAGCCCTCATAAATACATGCATGGATTTCCCTGATAAAACGAAAGACAATGACAAGGCACGCATGGACTTAGCAGTGATATGTGATCGTCCAACCCAAGTGCTTAGAGAAAACGGAGGCAAACCAAAAGCTAACTATTGTCTGAAATCTAAGCAACAGAAAGAAGTGATGAAGTGGATGAAGGATATTAAATTCCCCGATGGTTATGCCGCTGGTTTTTGAAGATCTGTGAACTTGAAGACAATGAAGATGAATGGACTGAAGAGCCATGACTTCCACATAATTATGGAGAGGCTCATGCCTGTAATGTTTCATGGGTACATTTCCGAAGCTGTGTGGAAAACGTTAGCTGAAGTTAGCTATTTCTACAGACAGTTGTGTGCTAAAGAAATCAGAAGAGATGTGATGGAACAAATGGAGAAAGAGGCACCAGTGCTTTTGTGCAAATTGGAAAAAATATTTCCACCGGGTTTCTTCAATCCTATGCAGCATCTCTTTATACATCTTCCATATGAGGCTAAGGTCGGTGGTCCTGTTCAGTATAGGTGGATGTTTCATATAGAAAGAGCTTTAAAGAAGCTTAGAGCAATGGTGGGCAATAAGGCAAGAGTTGAAGGATGTATTGCGGAACAATTTAAACTTAAGGAGGTAGCACACTTCACAAGTTGTTACTTTGCAGAAGAACATAATGTATTTGCTCGAAAGAAAAGGTACCATGATGATGAATGAGAGATGCCTCCTTGTAGTGATCTTTCAATTTTTCAGACAAACGGCAAAGCCGTTGGTCCACCCAAGGCATATCACCTCAGTATGGAAGAACGGAAGTCTGCTTTACTGTACATGTTCACGAATATGCCTGAGGTGGAGAAATACTTTGTGTAATACTTATTTTCTTAAACTGTTCATATGTGAATTAGTTTATGTTATCAAATATCTCATGTCATACAATAATATTTGACAGCGAGTTTGTTGAACAAAACATGAGGTGTCTCGGTAGGCCAACACGATGGTATGCATGGGCTGAGAGCACCTAAAGGGGGGGTGAATAGGTGATCCTGTAACACTTCAAAACTTAAGCCACAAAACTTGGTTAATTGTTAGCACAATGATTGCCAAGTGGCTAAAGAGGAATCCTCAACAAGACGCAATAACCAACAAAGATCAATCACAGAGATGGCACGGTGGTTATCCCGTGGTTCGGCCAAGACCAACGCTTGCCTACTCCACGTTGTGGCGTCCCAACGGACGAGGGTTGCAATCAACCCCTCTCAAGCGGTCCAAAGACACACTTGAATACCACGGTGTTTTGTTTGCTTTACTCAATCCCGTTTGCGAGGAATCTCCACAAATTTGGAGCCTCTCGCCCTTACACTTGAAATTCACAAAGAACACGGAGCAAGGGAGGGATTAGCAACGCACTCAAGACAAGAAATCACAGTGACACCACGCACACAAGTCGCAACGAGAGCTCACAACACAACTCAATGAGTTCACCACTCAACTAGAGCTCTAATTGCTATCGCAAAGAATCAAAGGCGCGGAATCGATGTCTTGGTGCTTAGGAATGCTTAGGAGATGCTTGGTATACTCCTCCATGCGCCTAGGGGTCCCTTTTATAGCCCCAAGGCAGCTAGGAGCCGTTGATAGCAATCTTGGAAGGCTGATCTTGCCTTCTGTCGACTGGCGCACCGGACAGTCTGGTGCACACCGGACATTGTCCGGTGCCCGATTTCTTTCCATAAACGAAGCAGTCGACCATTGGCAGGGTGAGAGCCGTTGGCGCACCGGACATGTCCGGTGCACACCGGACAGTCCGGTGCCCCCTTCTAACCGTTGGCTTGGCCACGTGTCCCGCGCAGATCGCGCGGCCGACCGTTGGCCCGGTCGACCGTTGGCTCACCGGACAGTCCGGTGCACACCGGACAGTCCGGTGAATTATAGTCGTACGTCGCCGGTGAATTCCCGAGAGCGGCCACTTCGCTCGAGCCAGCCTGGCGCACCGGACACTGTCCGGTGCACCACCGGACAGTCCGGTGCTCCCAGACTGAGCAGATTGTTGGCTGCTCGAGCCAAGACATTTCCAATTGGATTTTCCTGTTTCCAGCACTTAGACACAATACATTAGTCCATAAAACAATGTACTAAGTCTGAGAAACATACCTTTATCCTTGGTTTGTACTTTGTCCACCATTTTACATTTTAGCACTTGTGTTAGACACTAAATCACCAAAATACTTAGAAATGGCCCAAGGGCACATTTCCCTTTCAATCTCCCCCTTTTTGGTGATTTATGCCAACACAATATAAAGCAAGTAGAACAAATACAAACTCACTTCAAATAAGAACTCAAATCGTTTTGATTCAGATTTGACATATATGGATCACTCTTTGCCACCACTTGGTTTGTTTTTGCAAATCAAACTCAAATTTCTATCTCTAAGACAAACACACAATCAACACTTCTTCCCACAAGAAGCCAACTTTTGACAAGAGAGACAATAAAAGAGTTTTGACAAACCAAAAGCTCTATTCTACTATTTTCAAAATCTCTCAAGTGGTAGCTGATCCATTTGTTGCTTTGGCCTTTATTTTCTCCCCCTTTGGCATCAAGCACCAAAACGGGATCAATCTTGGCCTTGGAACCCCATTGCCTCACCAAAATCTTCAGTAAGAATACAAAGGCAATTCGGAGTACATGAGATGAACTTGGAATAAGTTACCCTCTCATCGGAGTGCAGTGGAAGTCTTTCATGGTCCAAGTCCACCTTTTTCCCTTTCAAACCTCCTTCGAGACTAAATCATCAAACTCAAGCACATGGTTAGTCTCAAAGGGTCAAGTTGTAACACATCTCCCCCTAAACATGTGCATCACTTTGCAACGGACTTGTGAGGTCCAGGGAGTGTTTGTACAACTTGAGCACCATTATTAAGCGACAATATGCATAAGGAACATGATCAAAGGCATAAACACAAGTATGCTATAAGTCAATCCAAGTTCCGCGAATCTAAGACATTTAGCTCACTACGCAACCTGCAAAAGGTCTTCTCATCTAGAGTCTTGGTAAAGATATCGGCTAGCTGGTTCTCGGTGCTAACATGAAACACTTCGATATCTCCCTTTTGCTGGTGGTCTCTCAAAAAGTGATGCCGGATGTCTATGTGCTTTGTGCGGCTGTGCTCGACAGGATTTTCCGCCATGCGGATAGCACTCTCATTATCACATAGGAGTGGGACTTTGCTCAGATTGTAGCCAAAGTCCCTGAGGGTTTGCCTCATCCAAAGTAGTTGCGCGCAACACTGTCCTGCGGCAACATACTCGGCCTCAGCGGTGGATAGGGCAACGGAGGTTTGTTTCTTAGAATTCCATGACACCAGGGACCTTCCTAAGAATTGGCACGTCCCCGATGTACTCTTCCTATCGACCTTACATCCAGCATAGTCGGAATCTGAATATCCAATCAAGTCAAAGGTAGACCCCTTTGGATACCAGATCTCGAAGCAAGGCGTAGCAACTAAATATCTAAGGATTCGCTTCACTGCCACTAAGTGACATTCCTTAGGATCGGATTGAAATCTAGCACACATGCATACACTAAGCATAATATCCGGTCTACTTGCACATAAATAAAGTAAAGACCCAATCATAGACCGGTATGCCTTTTGATCAACGGACTTACCTCCTTTGTTGAGGTCGGTGTGTCCGTCGGTCCCCATCGGAGTCTTTGCGGGCTTGGCGTCCTTCATCCCAAACCGCTTCAGCAAGTCTTGCGTGTACTTCGTTTGAGAGATGAAGGTGCCATCCTTGAGTTGCTTCACTTGGAACCCAAGGAAGTAGTTCAACTCGCCCATCATCGACATCTCGAATTTCTGCGTCATCACCCTGCTAAACTCTTCACAAGACTTTTTATTAGTAGAACCAAATATTATGTCATCGACATAAATTTGGCACACAAAAAGATCACCGTCACAAGTCTTAGTGAAAAGAGTTGGATCGGCTTTCCCAACCTTGAAAGCATTAGCAATTAAAAAGTCTCTAAGACATTCATACCATGCTCTTGGGGCTTGCTTAAGTCCATAGAGCGCCTTAGAGAGCTTACACACGTGGTCGGGGTACCGTTCATCCTCGAAGCCAGGGAGTTGCTCCACGTACACTTCCTCCTTGATCGGCCCGTTGAGGAAAGCGCTCTTCACATCCATTTGGAACAACCTGAAAGAATGGTGAGCGGCATATGCTAGCAAAATACGAATGGACTCTAGCCTAGCCACAGGAGCAAAAGTCTCCTCAAAGTGCAAACCTGCGACTTGGGCATAACCTTTTGCCACAAGTCGAGCCTTGTTCCTCGTCACCACTCCGTGCTCGTCTTGTTTGTTGCGGAACACCCACTTGGTTCCCACAACATTTTGCTTAGGACGAGGCACCAGTGTCCAAACTTTATTCCTCTTGAAGTTGTTGAGCTCCTCTTGCATGGCCAACACCCAGTCTGGATCTAGCAAGGCCTCCTCTACCCTGAAAGGCTCAATAGAAGAGACAAAGGAGTAATGCTCACAAAAATTAACCAGTCGAGACCGAGTAGTTACTCCCTTGCTTATGTCACCCAAAATCTGGTCGACGGGATGATCCCTTTGAATCATCGCTCGGACTTGAGTTGGAGGTGCTGGTTGTGCTTCTTCCTCCATTACTTGATCATCTTGTGCTCCCCCTTGATCATACGCCTCCTTTTGATGAACCTGTTCATCTTCTTGAGTTGGGGGATGCACCATTGTTGAGGAAGAAGGTTGATCTTGTTCCTGTGGTCGTACATCACCAATCGCCATGGTTCGTATAGCGGCCGTTGGAACATCTTCTTCATCTACATCATCAAGATCAACAACTTGCTCTCTTGGAGAGCCATTAGTCTCATCAAATACAACTTTGCTAGAGACTTCAACCAAACCCGATGATTTGTTGAAGACCCTATACGCCTTTGTATTTGAGTCATAACCTAACAAAAACCCTTCTACCGCTTTGGGAGCAAACTTAGAATTTCTACCCTTCTTCACTAGAATGTAGCATTTGCTCCCAAATACACGAAAGTAAGATACATTGGGTTTGTTATCGGTTAGAAGCTCATATGAAGTCTTCTTGAGGAGGCGGTGAAGGTAGACCCTGTTGATGGCATGGCAAGCCGTGTTCACGGCTTCCGACCAAAAACACTCGGGGGTCTTGAACTCTCCAAGCATAGTCCTCGCCATGTCTATGAGCGTCCTGCTCTTCCTCTCTACCACACCATTTTGCTGAGGTGTGTAGGGAGCGGAGAACTCGTGCTTGATCCCCTCCTCCTCAAGGAACTCCTCCACTTGAAGATTCTTGAATTCGGACCCGTTGTCGCTCCTTATCTTCTTCACCTTGAGCTCAAACTCATTTTGAGCTCTCCTTAGGAAGCGCTTGAGGGTCCCTTGGGTTTCAGACTTATCCTGCAAAAAGAACACCCAAGTGAAGCGGGAAAAGTCATCAACAATAACTAGACCATACTTACTTCCTCCTATGCTCAGATAGGCGACGGGTCCGAAGAGGTCCATATGCAGCAGCTCCAGAGGTCTTGAAGTAGTCATCACATTCTTGCTGTGATGTGTTCCTCCCACTTGTTTACCTGCTTGACAAGCTGCACAAGGTCTATCTTTTTCGAATTGCACGTTAGTCAAACCTATCACGTGTTCTCCCTTTAGAAGCTTGTGAAGGTTCTTCATCCCCACATGTGCTAAGCGGCGATGCCACAACCAACCCATGCTAGTCTTAGCCATTAAGCATGCATCTAGACCGGCCTCTTCTTTTGCAAAATCAACCAAATAAAGTTTGCCGTCTAGTACACCCTTAAAAGCTAATGAACCATCACATCTTCTAAAGACAGACACATCTACATTTGTAAATAAACAATTATATCCCATATTACATAATTGACTAACAGATAGTAAATTATATCCAAGACTCTCAACTAAAAATACATTAGAGATAGAGTGCTCATTAGATATTGCAATCTTGCCTAAACCTTTCACCTTGCCTTGGTTCCCATCACCGAATATGATTGAATCTTGGGAATCCTTATTCTTGACGTAGGAGGTGAACATCTTCTTCACTACACCAAAATCATACACTTCCTACGGTTTTGTAACTTCCTACAGCTTTTATAACAAACCGTAGGAAATAAATAACTTCCGAGAGGCAACTGGTACCTCTAGGAAATAAACATAACTTCCTACGGTGTTTTTATAAAAACTGTCGAAAGTTAAAAAACCGTAGGAAGTTATCTAACTTCCTATGGCCGCCTCTAGGAAGTAAAGTTTTATCTGTTGACCAGCCAAACGAATAGCTAACTTCCTACGGCTGACTCTAGGAAGTTAGCTGCCTAGTTAACTTCCTACGACCTCCTCTAGGAAGTTAGGTTTCAGCTGTTGACCAGTCAAACAAAAATCTAACTTCCTACGGCCTCCTCTAGGAAGTTAGGTTTCAGCTGTTGACCAGTCAAACGAAAATCTAACTTCCTACGGCTGACTCTAGGAAGTTAGCTGGGCAGCTAACTTCCTACAGCCTCCTTTAGGAAGTTAGGTTTCAGCTGTTGACCAGTCAAACGAAAATCTAACTTCCTACGGCCGGCTGTAGGAAGTTACTTAACTTCCTAGAGTCAAAGTACAAACTCTAGGAAGTTACGTAACTTCCTACGGCTTTACTCTAGGAAGTTATGTTTTTTTATTTTTAACCTCCCTCAACCTTATCTCTTCTCTCTCTTCTCTCACCTTTCTCAATGTCTCTCTGACTCCACGTGCACCAGCCGCCTCTCCCACGACCGCCTCTCCCACGCCCGGTCGGCCCCGCCGAGCCCTCGGCCACGGCCGCCGCTCCCGCGCCCGGCCGACCCCGCCCCCGGCCGCGACCACCCCCGCCGCGCCCGCCACCGACGTGCCCGCCCCCGCCGCGGGGCCCGCCGCGCTCGCTTCCGCTCTGCTCCAACGCGAGAACCATCGGCGCCACGCACTCGCCTGCGGGGCCGTCCTCGCCTCCGCGCTGCTCCTTATGGCCACGCTGCGGTTCCGCCACACCCCTGCGCTCCACCTATTCGCCGACATGCGCAATCTCCTCGGCGTGCCCAACACGCTCAACGTGCTCACCGCCTACTCGCTTCTACTCGCTGGGGTCCCGGGCCTCGTCCTCTGCCTCTACGGCAGCAGGTGCTTCGGTGTCAGGTGCCCCCCTTAGCACTTACCCTACCTTTGTTTGATGAAATGTCTAAAGAAGTTTGTCTTATGTCCTAGTCCTAGTTTAGTAATTTGCTTACACCTGAGTCAAGTGAACAGATCGATGATCCTTAAATTGAATAAATTTTTTGGCTAACCAATGTTTTTTGGCATAGTAGTTGTAAAATAGTCTGATCTTTTGAGTCATGCTTGAAAGCTTCGGAACTCAGAAGAGGTCAAGAGGAGGCAATAGGTGATTAATTTTTTTGATATTATGTCCGAATGAGGTTCCACCAATCCTGTGGATTTTTAAGTTAAACGAGATGGCACTCATGAATCATGTTGAGAACCTTTGCTTATATGTCTTCTAGCCATCTGCTTGCTTGCTTGAGGAAATACTTTGCTTCAGAATGTGCAATTTAATCTTGCCATAGTATAGAATGGCTGGGTAATTGGGATTTGAATCATGGGTGTTCAATTAAAAGTAGGTTGATATGCTTCAATGTAAGCCAATAAATGAAATGTGTGCGATCCTCCTACTTTTCAGATAAGCCTCTTCATGTGAAACTAATGTGGTTTTCTGTGAGGTGTGTTGCTTCAAGAATTTTTTCTATCACTCATGACAACACTCATTGCCTTGGATTAAATTTCACAAATTGATAACATGCCACTTTGTGGAATCAAGTAGCTTTAAACTATATCTGATTTTCTGTGAGGTGTGCTGCTTCAAGAAATTTTATATCAGAAATGACAGCATACTCGTTTCCTTGAAATGAATTTAAAAATTTGATAACATGCCATTTTGTGGAATCATGTAGCTTGAGGTGGGAGGCCTCGGGATGGTTCCTCTTTTATGATGGGAATGTAGTAGCAGCATTTGGCTCAGCTTACTATCACCTCAAGCCAGATGATGACCGCTTAATATGGGACAGGTTGCCGGTACCTGAACACTACTTTCTTGCTGTCATCTTTTCCTCTATTGTTTACTCATTCCTTTTTGTTTTGGCATGGTTTGGATTCCTTTTTGAGAAATTAGTGTTCAAAAAATGTGTTTTATAATCCAAATCGTTGGCCATAACTAAAACTGTGCACACCTAGGTTTTCAGGGTTTTAAGTCCAGAATGCTAATAACAACAACAACAAAGCCTTTTAATCCCAAGAAAGTTGAGTTAGGCTAGAATTGAAACCCAACTGAAACCGCAAGTCATGGTTTAGGCACATGAATAGCTATTTTCCATGCACTCATATTCAAGACTAAATCTTTAGTTATATTCTATCCCTTTAAGTCTCATTTACTTATCTTATATTGTTTCATTGGTTGAGTGCAATACATGTATTCTTAATCTGTCGTGATGTTACTTGTTTTGTAGATACACAATGTTTGCTAACGTCATCGACTCGAGCCTGGTGAGGGTTCAACGTGGAGGTTCATCGAGGTCTGCTGCTCGTAGCTCCTGTCGCTCTACTCAAGATCCAGCAGAAGTGGAGCAACTGCGAGAAGAACTTAGGCGACATCAGGATTACTTGAAGCAACAAGCTGCGCAACATGAATATTATGCTACACAGATTCAGCAACAACAAACACTCATACAAGTAAGTTCAAAAGATAATAGCTTTCACTTTAAGATATGTATTGATTTAAAACGCTGATGTGAATGAGTTCGACAAATTTGTAGCCACTACCATAGGCCTAAGGGATACACGTCCCGGTGCCCCCCCCATCTCCCGTTCATTATCCTTGGTCTTCACCTCCACCTATACCTACATCTCCATCTACCGAACATCAGATATGCATATTCATCATCATTTACTTGTTGTTAGTTATATTATGATGTAACTCAGCAAATGTCATTTGTACATGTATATTAGCCCCCTCCAGCTACCTTGCCGACGCATGAACAAGAGGACGGGTTAGACTTTGTTGAAACCCTCTTCAATAGTGGAGGTATCGACCATCACTCTTCACTGTAACCCGATGGTGATCGGCGACCGTGAGCTTCCATGTTATTGCGTTCTGATACTTGAGACTTTTATTATGACTATGTATGAGATATTGTCTCTTATTAGTACTAGATGATGAGATGTGTCTTATTATGACTATGGATGAGACTTTTGTGATGTAATTGATGAGACTATGGATTTAAATATTGTTATGTGATTGTGTGTGAGATGTTTTATGTGAAAATATGTTGTGCTATATAGATGTTGATATATTTGTTATGTTGTGGAATGTGGTGTAAAATATAAATAGCATTTGTAATATTGGTCAAATTAACTTTCTAGAGGCTTATTAACTTCCTAGGGGCTACAGTCAGCCGTAGGAAGTTAGTCAGCTAACTTCCTAGGGGCTACAGTCAGCCGTAGGAAGTTAGTCAGCTAACTTCCTAGGGGCTACAGTAAGCCGTAGGAAGTTACTCGTAGGAAGTTAGTCAGCTGACGGCGCTGACGGCGTGAAACTACTAACTTTCGAGAATCTACTAACTTCCGAGAGGCTTATTAAGCCGTAGGAAGTTAGCTAACTTTCTAGAGCCCTCTAGGAAGTTAAGCTAACTTCCGACAAAAAATTTTCGAGAGCCAAACTTCCGACGGGATGGCTTAACTTCCGAGAGTTTCGCTAACTTTCTAGAGTTTAGGCCTAACTTCCTAGGGTTTAGGCTCTAGGAAGTTTACTATTTTGGTGTAGTGCTTCTCCCCCGTCATATGGTTTGTGCATCCGCTGTCGATAATCCAGCTTGAACCCCCGGATGCATAAACCTGCAAGGCAAATTTAGGCTTGGGTCTTAGGTACCCAACTCTTGTTGGGTCCTACAAGGTTAGTCACAATTTCCTTAGGGACCCAAATGCAAGTTTTATCACCCTTGCATTTTGCCCCTAATTTCCTAGCAACTATCTTCCTATCCTTTCTACAAATAGCAAAGGAAGCATTCAAAGCATGATAAATTGTAGAGGGACCATTCATAACTTTCCTAGGAGCATGAACGAAATTCTTTCTAGGCACATGATGAATATTTTTCCTAGGCATATCTCTACAATGCGTATAGGAAGAACTAGAAGCATACATAGCATAAGAATCATAGGCATGTGAATCAAAAGCATTACAACTCCTATGAGACTGTCTTCTATTATTGTACATAAAAGCATGGTTCTTTTTAGTACTACTTGCCATAGGGGCCTTCCCTTTCTCCTTGGCGGAGATGGGAGCCTTATGGCTTGTCAAGTTCTTGGCTTCCCTCTTGAAGCCAAGCCCATCCTTAATTGAGGGGTGTCTACCAATCGTGTAGGCATCCCTAGCAAATTTTAGTTTATCAAAATCGCTTTTGCTAGCCTTAAGTTGGGCATTAAGACTAGCCATTTCATCATTTAACTTTGCAATAGAAGCTATGTGTTCACTACAAGCATCAATATCAAAATCTTTACATCTATTGCAAATACCGACATTTTCTACACAAGTTGTTGATTTCCTAGCTATTTCTAACTTAGCATTCAAATCATCATTAATGCTCCTTAAGCTAGAAATTGTCTCATGGCAAGAAGATAATTCACAGGAAAGCATTTCATTTCTTTTAACTTCTAAAGCATGAGATTTTTGTGCTTCTACAAATTTGTCATGTTCTTCATACAACAAATCTTCTTGTTTTTCTAGAAGCCTATTCTTATCATTCAAGGCATCAATTAATTCATTAATTTTATCTACCTTGGTTCTATCTAGGCCTTTAAATAGACATGAATAATCTATTTCATCCTCATCACTAGATTCATCCTCACTTGAAGAAGCATAAGTAGAGTCTCGAGTACATACCTTCTTCTCCCTTGCCATAAGGCATGTGTGACGCTCGTTGTGGAAGAGGGATGACTTGTTGAAGGCGGTGGCGGCGAGTCCTTCATTGTCGGAGTCGGAGAAGGAGCAATCCGAATCCCACTCCTTTCCTAGATGTGCCTCGCCCTTTGCCTTCTTATAGTTCTTCTTCTTCTCCCTCTTGTTCCCTTGGTCCTGATCACTATCATTGTCGGGACAGTTAGCAATAAAATGACCAAGCTTACCACATTTGAAGCATGAGCGCTTCCCCTTTGTCTTGGTCTTGCTTGGCTGCCCCTTGCGACCCTTTAGCGCCGTCTTGAATCTCTTGATGATGAGGGCCATCTCTTCATCATTAAGTCCGGCCGCCTCAATTTGTGCCACCTTGATAGGTAGCGTCTCCTTGCTTCTTGTTGCCTTGAGAGCAAGGGGTTGCAGCTCGTTGATCGGACCATTCAAGGCGTCGTCCACGTACCTCGCTTCCTTGATCATCATTCGCCCGCTTATGAATTTTCCAAGGACTTCTTCGGGCGACATTTTGGTGTACCTGGGATTCTCACGAATGTTATTCACCAAATGAGGATCAAGAACGGTAAAGGACCTTAGCATCAATCGAACGATGTCGTGGTCCGTCCATCGCGTGCTTCCGTAGCTCCTTATTTTGTTGATAAGGGTCTTGAGCCAGTTGTATGTTTGTGTCGGCTCCTCGCCCCTTATCATTGCGAACCGTCCAAGCTCGCCCTCCACCAACTCCATCTTGGTGAGCAAGGTGACGTCGTTCCCCTCATGAGAAATCTTGAGGGTGTCCCAGATCTGCTTGGCGTTATCCAAGCCGCTCACTTTGTGGTATTCATCCCTGCACAATGAAGCTAGAAGAACAGTAGTAGCTTGTGCATTCTTATGGATTTGCTCATTAATGAACATGGGACTATCCGAACTATCAAAGTGCATTCACTCTCTACAATCTCCCATATACTAGGATGGAGATAGAACAGGTGACTATGCATTTTGTGGCTCCAAAATCCGTAGTCCTCCCCATCAAAGTGTGGGGGCTTGCCGAGTGGAATGGAGAGCAAATGTGAATTTGAACTTTGCGGAATACGAGAGTAGTCAAAAGAAAAGTTCGAATTAACCGGTTTCCTTCTCTCGTAGTCGTTGTGGTCGTCGTCCTTTTGGGAAGAAGTAGACTCATCGCTGTCGTCGTAATAGACGATCTCCTTGATGCGCCTCGTCTTCTTGTTCTTCCCTTCCTTCCGTCTATGGCCCGAGCCGGAGTCGGTAGGCTTGTCGTCCTTCGGCTCGTTGACGAAGGATTCCTTTTCTTTGTCATTGATCACGATTCCCTTCCCCTTAGGATCCATCTCTTCGGGCGGTTAGTCCCTTTGTGAAGAGAACGGCTCCGATACCAATTGAGAGCACCTAGAGGGGGGTGAATAGGTGATCCTGTAACACTTCAAAACTTAAGCCACAAAACTTGGTTAATTGTTAGCACAATGATTGCCAAGTGGCTAAAGAGGAATCCTCAACAAGACGCAATAACCAACAAAGATCAATCACAGAGATGGCACGGTGGTTATCTCGTGGTTCGGCCAAGACCAACGCTTGCCAACTCCACGTTGTGGCGTCCCAACGGACGAGGGTTGCAATCAACCCCTCTCAAGCGGTCCAAAGACACACTTGAATACCACGGTGTTTTGTTTGCTTTACTCAATCCCGTTTGCGAGGAATCTCCACAAATTTGGAGCCTCTCGCCCTTACACTTGAAATTCACAAAGAACACGGAGCAAGGGAGGGATTAGCAACGCACTCAAGACAAGAAATCACAGTGACACCACGCACACAAGTCGCAACGAGAGCTCACAACACAACTCAATGAGTTCACCACTCAACTAGAGCTCTAATTGCTATCGCAAAGAATCAAAGGCGCGGAATCGATGTCTTGATGCTTAGGAATGCTTAGGAGATGCTTGGTATACTCCTCCATGCGCCTAGGGGTCCCTTTTATAGCCCCAAGGCAGCTAGGAGCCGTTGATAGCAATCTTGGAAGGCTGATCTTGCCTTCTGTCGACTGGCGCACCGGACAGTCCGGTGCACACCGGACATTGTCTGGTGCCCGATTTCTTTCCATAAACGAAGCAGTCGACCGTTGGCAGGCTGAGAGCCGTTGGCGCACCGGACATGTCCGGTGCCCCCTTCTAACCGTTGGCTTGGCCACGTGTCCCGCGCAGATCGCGCGGCCGACCGTTGGCTCACCGGACAGTCCGGTGCACACCGGACAGTCCGGTGAATTATAGCCGTACGTCGCCGGTGAATTCCCGAGAGCGGCCACTTCGCTCGAGCCAGCCTGGCGCACCGGACACTGTCCGGTGCACAACCGGACAGTCCGGTGCACCACCGGACAGTCCGGTGCACCACCGGACAGTCCGGTGCTCCCAGACTGAGCAGATTGTTGGCTGCTCGAGTCAAGACATTTCCAATTGGATTTTCCTGTTTCCAGCACTTAGACACAATACATTAGTCCATAAAACAATGTACTAAGTCTGAGAAACATACCTTTATCCTTGGTTTGTACTTTGTCCACCATTTTACATTTTAGCACTTGTGTTAGACACTAAATCACCAAAATACTTAGAAATGGCCCAAGGGCACATTTCCCTTTCATGGGCGACCTAATTTCATTATGTGGCTTCGGGACCGTGTAAGTCTTAATTATGTGGCTCCGAGAGCTAATTTCAGTTAACTAATATTACAGAATTTGCTAATGCTTTGTGGCATAATTGACAGTTTGGGGAGGAAATGAATTTGAATGATGACTTACGTCAGTTATCTATTGGAAGCGTAACTGCCAAAAGCTATGGACGTTACGACGACAATGGATATCGCTTTCGTTCAAGCATTTTCGAATCAAGTCATCCTATGGCCGCCACTCAAAATAGTGGAGTCGTTACTAGGGCAACCGACATGGAAGGACAGGAAGACTGCTATTACGGGAAAATCAAAAATATAATCGAGATTACATTTGCTGGAAATAAGCCTTTAGCGCTAGTTTTCTTTGAGTGTAAATGGTATGACCCGAAGTATTATAGGACCGAATTTTGGATGACACAGATCCAACCGGAAAAATTGCTTCAAGGACACGACACGTATATCCTTGCCCATCAAGCAGACCAAGTTTATTTCTCGACATATCCATGCAAAAAGTTGTCTAAATGGAGGGTTGTGTACAATGTAAATCCCCGCGAACGCCTATACACTCCTGGTGAGGACGAATATCAAATTGGTCACCTTGAGCAGGTTGATGAGGTGTTTCAAGAAGAAGAGTTGCCAACTAGTTTTCATATTGATCCTGCACCGGCATTAGATTCACTAGTTGCAGACGTTAACGACTTAACTTTTCCCGAGAGACGGAGAAGACAACCTGTTAGGAGAAAAGTTACATGGCGACCTCTGCATAGAAGAGAACAAATAGATCCTGATTTTGATGATATTTAACAAGTAAAGTTGTTTTGTTATTTCATTTGTTTCTATTTTTAAGTATTATGTCATTTTTGATGCACTAATGAATAATTTCTTATTTTTTATGCAGGATGCCGCCAAAATCAAAGAAGTCAGTGAAGGCGTTGTTCAAGGGCCTGGGCCTTTTTCAGGGCAGTTCTTCTAGCAGCAGCAGACGTCGAGAGCTATTGAGCGTGGTACATGGAGATGAGGTAACATATCTTGTACAAATAAATTTGTCTACATATTTACAAATAAATCTTGAGTTGTATGTACCAGGATGAGCAGCACACTGAGGAGCAGCACATTGAGGAGGAGCAGCACAATGAGGAGGTGGAGCACAATGAGGAGGTGGAGCACGTGACATGGGACCAGGCCGCACAGCATCACCAGCCATGGGACCAGTGGGACCACCAGAGAGAGCAGCAACAGGCGTGGGACCAGTGGGGCCAACAGGGCGAACCGGCTGACAACCCGATGGATGATGGCTCGGGAGGCTCTTCAGCGACACGCACACGTCGCTCAAGAAAAAGCCACTCAGTAAAGCCTCGTCACGCGATAGAGCGAGAGGCTGATAGGACTTTAATCATGCCACATGGAGATCGGTGAGTGTAATATATTAACTTATCTCATATAACTATTATGTGTATTATTAATGTTTTTGTGTAATGCAGGAATTGGGAGGACCTGTCCTTTGACGGCAAGGGACACCACACTCAGGTTAACCTTACGTTGGGTTCTCTTTGCCGTCTTCACTACCCTGGTATAGTGAAGGTGTCAAATGGTGATACCGAGGATGAGGTGCTCGTCAGTACCTGGGACGAGTACAAGTTTAAAAAGGAACGAAACCACACCGACAGACAGGGACTTGTGCGTAATGACTTTTGGGTATGAATTCTTTATTATTTTTGTTATGTTTCTTAATATTGTAAATCTATGACTTATACCATTGTATTTGTATTCTTTATGTTGTAGCTTCGATATCGGTTGCCTGACGGAGAGGATTACATGGGCACGCTGAACGTGTCTTCCAAACAATGCAAAGAAGCTGGTGAAGGATGCCATATACTATGCGAGAATTCAGGCTACAAACCTCTATTTTCAAAAGCATCCGGAAGAAGCAGGCCCCTTGAATAAAAAGGAAGGGTCCTCAAAGATATATTTGACTGAGGATCAATATCGTGAGGTTAGTATTCAATTTGTTTTACCCTTTATATTGATTGTTGTGATTGATATAATATGTAACATTGTGTGTGCAGGTGATGGTTCCATGGATGGCGCCCGTGCCTGATGCGTACTATGCTTGGTGTCGATATTGGGCTTCCGAAGGCTTCCAGAAAGCGTCAGCGCATCACAGACAATGTCGAGGAACCAATCCTAACCACAAGTTTGGCGGTGACGACATGATACGAAAAGCTAAAAGAATGGTAAGTTTGATCTAGCTATGTCGATCAGCAAATAGTACGATTTCTTATGAATGTTTTTTGTTTATACAGGAAGCTACGAGTGGCCAAAAGCCTAGTGACATTGAGGTCTACCAGGAGGGCCACAAAGGACCAAACCCGAACAACCCTGACCAGCTCTGCAGCCAGACAGCCACAGATCGCTTGGTGAGTTTTGGCCCAAAAGGACAAACGTTCAAAGTTTAGAAATTCCTGCATTTGTAAGGTTGTGAATGATGTATAGGCGACATATGGGGAGGAGATGGTTCGTCGCCATGGCCCTGACTTCGACTGGCGCCATGAACCGGTGGATCCCTTGGTGGTGTACGCAAGTGGTGGTGGCAAAGCGCATGGACGGTAAGCTCTAACTTATGAAATTATATGGTTGACACTAAATTGATTATGCAGTAATCACATTTTTTGAATCACTTATAGATACGCACTCTTCGACGGATTCATTGACTCGTCGTCGGTGAGATCTCAGAGGACGGGTTCGTCTTCCCGTAGCTCATGCTCTCGTCGACCGAACGAGCAGGAGTTGGAGATTATGAGGATGCGTGAAGAGATGAGACAACAACGCGAATTTATGGAGGCTTGCAATGCACATAACCAAGCGATGTATCAAGTGAGTACACATAATCCGAACTCTAAATTATTATATTTCAATACAACATCTTCAGTAGTAACACATATGTTTAACAGTTAATGCAGCAACAGGGCATGTCAACAAATTTTCCACCGCCACCACAATGGAGCCAATTTGCAAACACACCAGTTCCACCACCACAGTTCAACACCCCTCCGACACATATACCTGCACCTGAAGATAGGGTACGTTTGATAACTCTCGATTAATTTATACACTTGTATACTTTTTGATATTTGCATTTAACGTGTTGATATTTGCTAACTTGCATAGGTTACGCCCGAAGCGGGTGGTAGTGGGTCTGATCCCGCAGCAGGGACTGGATTTGTTGACTCGCTCTTCGCGTTCCCTCCTCCTGGTGGTGGTGGCGGCAGCGGTCAAAGCTCTAACCACCCAAATGGTGGTTATCTCTAAACACTTGAACATGTTTCTTAACTCGTTGACTCTTGGTTGTACTTGAACATATGTCGTACTTATATTTGAATACTATGTCGTACTCGTTGACTCGGTGTGGTGGTTGAACTTATATTTGAAATGTTGGTGGATGTTATATTTGTAATGCGTGATTTTATTATGAATGCATGTGTTTGTAATGTGGCTGTTATCTGTGATTTATGTTATGTGTGATATATGTTATGTGTGCAGAAATAGTGACCTAATTTAGTGCTGTTTTTGTAGCAGTATAGGGTAATTCTCGTCCTAGTTAATTCCCGTAGGCTATGGTCGAACCGACGGGAATTAACTAATAACTCTCGTCGGCCTGGGGAACCGACGGGAATTAATTAATAACTCCCGTCGGCCTGGGAAATCGACGGGAGTTAGCCTTAATTCCCGTCGGCTAGTTAGTGGCCGACGGGGATAAACTTATCCCCGACAAGGGACGCCTGGCGGCTGACAACCGACGGGAATAAGCCCTAAACCGACGGGAATTACTTATTCCTGTCGGTTTAGTGTTTATTCCCGTCGGTTCCTGGCCGACAGGAATTAAGTGCTTTCCTGTAGTGATGTATGCATAGGCTTGCATGTATGCAGAGGATGGGGCGGGGGTACGAATTTGGTCTACATTAGTCTCTTAATAAATAGTAGAGATTTCCATTAGTCGTTTAGTAACTATATGAATCATGTGTGATTCGATTCGAGATATCATGCTTGTCGTCAAGGAAGTAAGCATCTACTAGCGAAAAAAACTATTAGATGAGATTGATATCAATAGTATTACCGATGACGTTGTATCATAAAATGTTAGAAGAAACTTTTCAGCTTGATATCAAGTGCGAGTAAGTGGTTATAACTATAATTTATACTTGTCATTTTATAAGTATTTTTTTTAAAATTGTGTTCAATAGAAGTTGTTTTATGATCGAACGAGTTCTTCAATTATGTGCTCATAAGATTTTATGTGTGTACACATATTACATATATATAGAGAGAGACAGATGATGGTAGAGACCCCATATATTATTAATTTTGGCTCAAAAGCCTCTGAAATGCATGCAGGCGGGACCTAAAGGTTTTTAGCTGTACAGGCGGGCGTGATGGCCGGGCGTGCTGATGCCCGGCTCTTCGAGCAGAGAACGACCTCCTCGATCGCATGCAGTCACCTAGCGCACCAGGCGTCGTGATCCTGCCGCCCTGTTGCCACGCCACGTCCCCGCCCACAGGGTGCCAGACCCGTACTACTTTTTTTTACGTGCCCGGGCGCCGGCGGCACATACAATACGGATGCCGGCACATACAATACGTAAGCAGATTACTGCACTGCACATCCGGCCGGAGGCGGATACGGACACGCACACGCACACGACACACGTCGACAGTGTGAACTCCAAGTTCTGCGCGGCACGTCTCTGGATCGCTCGCTACAGCGGCTGCAGGCATGAGAGGCTGGTGCAAACGCGGTCGAGAGCGTGGGCGAGAGCCCTCCCACTAGGCGGCGCGCCGGCACGAGGCGTGGCGGCGGGCCGGAGCTGGGGCGACGGCTCGGCCAGACGGCGGCAAACGACGCGGTGAGATGAGAGAAAGAGAGCAGAGAAGAACGACGAAGAAGCTCGGTCGACCGATTTAAAACGGTTTATTTTTAACAGCCAGGTGCAGCCATAAAAAATAAGGATTTATTTTTGGCGGCCGTGTTAGCGACTGCCGAAAATAATGTTATTTTTGGTGGCCGTATCAGTAACCGTCGAAAATAACTGTGGCCGTCAAAAATGATGTATAGCGCTGTTGTGTCCTGTCGCCCGGTCCGGCCTAGAGCGAGAAAAAGGAGGCACGAGCGAGCCTACAAGGACGACATTGTTATAGTCTGATGAGAGAGGACGATATCGTCTCACTCTCGGTCTGCGTTGGAGCGTTCCTGGGTGAGAGACAGGTGATGCGTTGGCGGTTGCGAGACGCGGACAAGAGTGAGGGTCGATAGTGAGGTGGATGTTTCTAATTGGTTTAGATGGTCACATCAGTGTGCTACATGTATCTGTCGTCCGTTTTTTACCGTTTAGCGTCAAAACAAAATAAGGAAAGATTTATTTTAAAAAAACTTAAATTATCATGTACTTGTGTTTTAATTATCATGCACTTTGTAATTTTTAATTTAATAAAAAAATAGAATGTAGTGTGATTATTAAGGATGCAATAAATCTGTGTGAATTACTTAATTCTAAAATAGAAAGCTGATGTGGTTTTAGGCTGAAGCTATAGCCTGCTGTAGGTAACACACTCGAGCAGCAGGGGCGAGAGTGAAGTCGATAGCGGTGAGAGGGTGATGGTGCACTAGCACCAACCTGAGGCCTCCACTCCCTTTTCTATGTGGCACAAACAAACATGATGCCCCAGCACCCGTTATTGTCCAACTGTAACTATTGATACTACTCACTCCGTCTGCATGATCCTCGGTTCCATTCTAGAGAGATGTAAGCACCGTTCTGGGCTGTGTTAGTCAGAGCACCTAGAGGGGGTGAATATGTGATCCTGTAAAAATCAAACACTAATAGCCACAAAACTTAGTTATAAGTGTTAGTACGACTAAGTAGCTTGAAGCGAGTTCTTGTGAACACAACAATCACAGAGAAAACAACACAAGACACACGATTTTTATCTCATGGTTTGGCCAAGTAGCACTTGCCTACTTCCACGTTGTGGCGTCTCAATGAACGAGGGTTGCACTCAACCCCTTTCAAGTGAACCGATGATCAACTTGAATACCACAGTTTTTCCTTTAGAGTATTGTTCCCGTTTGTGAGGAATCTCCACAAATTGGAGTCTCTCGCCCTTACAATAGAGACCACAAAGAAAGCACGGAGTAAGGTTGGGAAGAGCAACACACACAAGACACAAATCCGCAGCACACACACGCACACAAGCCAAGACTTGAGCTCGAAACGTAGCACAGTGAGTTCACGACTCAAACGGAACTCAAATCACTAACACAGTCGATCAATTGCGCGGAGGCGGAGTGCGGGAGTCTTAGAATGCTTAGTGAATGCTTAGGTGACTCCTCCATGCGCCTAGGGGTCCCTTTTATAGCCCCAAGGCAGCTAGGAGCCGTTGAAGACAAACTTGGAAGGCCATCCTTGCCTTTTGTCGAGTGGCGCACCGGACAGTCCGGTGTGCCACCGGACAGGTCCTGTAGATGGTCCGGTGCTCGATCTCCTTCCAAATTTGGCATATCCGACCGTTGCTCCTCTGGGCTGATTGGCGCACCGGACAGTCCGGTGCACCAACTGACCGTTGGAGCAGTCCACGTGTCGCGCGAAGATTGCGCGGCCGACCGTTGGCGCAGGCGACCGTTGGCTCACCGTACTGTCCGGTGAATTATAGCCACATCGCCCCTTTGCTTTTCCCGAGGACGACGAGTTCGCCGCGGATGACGCACCGGACAGTCCGGTGCACCACCGGACGGTCCGGTGATTTTTAGCCATACACCGCTGTCGAGTCCCGAGAGCGGCGAGTTCACGCGGACCAGCCTGGCGCACCGGACATTATCCGGTGCACCACCGAACACTGTTCGGTGCACCATCGAACAGTCTGGTGTGCTAAGCCGAGCTAGAGTTTGCTGCACATAGCCAACTCTTTTTCCAATTCTTTTCTCAATCTTTCTAGCACTTAGACAAAAACACATTAGTACTAAAAACAATGTACTAAGTCTAGAAACGTACCTTTTTCTTTGATTTGCACTTCTCACTTTACTTGGCACATAAGAACTTAATTAACCGTGTTGGACACTTAATCACCAAAACATTATTGAAATTGCCCAAGGGCACATTTCCATTTCAATCTCCCCCTTTTTGGTGATTTATGCCAACACATCTAAAAGCAACCAAAAGAAGTGCAACATTAATGCAATTGAGGACCAAATTGTTTTTGCACAAGATTTGACATATTTGGATCATTCTTTGCCACCACTTGGTTTGTTTTTGTAAATCAAATCCTTTTTCCTATCTCTAAGTCAAACACACTTGTTTGGGCAAATCAAGAGATATTCTAATGGAAAAATTGATCAAGTACCAAAAAATCCCCCTTTTCCCATAATCAAAATTCTCCCCCACAAGAGACCAAATTTTGCAATAAGAGCATTTTGGACAAATCAAAATTCTAACTCTATTATTTTTGAAATTCACAGGTGGTAGCTGATCCAGTTGCTTTGGCCTTAATTTCTCCCCCTTTGGCATTAAGCACCAAAACGGGATCATTTTTGGCCCTTTAACCCCATTGCCTCACCAAAAATGTCAACTAAGAATAAAAAGGCAATGAGAGCATAAGTATGAACTTGGAATGTAATACACTAATACCGGAGTGCAGTGGAAGTCTTTTTATCGTCCAAGTTCACTTTTCCCTTTCAATGCACCTTTGAGACTACATCAAGTGTACTCAACAAAAAGGTTAGTCTCAAAGGTTCAAGTTGTAGCACATCTCCCCCTAAATATGCGCACTAGTTGCAAATGGACTTGTGAGGTCCGGGGAGGTCTTGTACAACTTGAGCACCACAAATATACAATGAATAATGTAAATGTTTAAAGTAACATGATCAAAGGCATAGAACACATGTATGCTATAGACCAATCCAAGTTACACGAATCTAAGACATTTAGCTCACTACGCAACCTGCAAAAAGTTTTTTCATCCAACGGCTTGGTAAAGATATCGGCTAGCTAGTTCTCGGTGCTAATATGGTACACCTCGATATCTCCCTTTTGCTGGTGGTCTCTCAGGAAGTGATGCCGGATGTCTATGTGCTTAGTGCGGCTGTGTTCAACAGGATTATCCGCCATGTGGATAGCACTCTTATTGTCACATAGGAGTGGGACTTTGCTCAGATTGTAGCCAAAGTCCCGGAGGGTTTGCCTCATCCAAAGTAGTTGCGCGCAACACTGTCCTGCGGCAACATACTCGGCCTCAGCGGTGGATAGGGCAACGAATGTTTGTTTCTTTGAACTCCAGGACACCAAGGACCTTCCTAGAAATTGGCACGTCCCTGATGTGCTCTTCCTATCAACCTTGCACCCGGCATAATCGGAGTCTGAGTATCCAATCAAGTCAAAAGTAGACCCCTTTGGATACCAAATCCCGAAGCAAGGCGTAGAAACTAAATATCTAAGAATTCGCTTAACGGCCATCAGGTGACATTCTTTGGGGTCAGATTGATATCTAGCACACATGCATACACTTAGCATAATGTCCGGTCTAATAGCACACAGATAAAGCAATGAACCTATCGGAGAGGAAATTCTCCGGCCGGGTGGCGGAATGCACCCGCCCTAAATCCTAAGATGAGGAGAGGCCTAAGCGTTTTGCTTGCCTGCTAAGTGATGAACGAACACAAGAACACACAAGGGTTTAGAGTGGTTCGGGCCGCCGGAGCGTAATACCCTACTCCACTGTGTGATGTATTGAGCTTGAGAGCTTGTATGAACTTGTGAGCCAGAGCTGGGTCTAAGTGAGCTTGTCTTGTAACGATGCAGGCCTCCCCTTTTATAGCTAAGGGGGGCATGTACAAGGGTACTGAGCCCCGACATGTGGGCCCAGGAACATAACGGATGTAACACTTGGAGCAACTAATGTTCGTTGCTGGAGCAATCTTCTTGCGCCCTGACATCCGTGATCTGCGTAGCATTGGCGTGCAGGGGAAGCTCCCCTGGCAACGTATATGTGATGATGGACACATTGCACCTCGCAGCACAGGCGTACTGTTTGTCAATGGACTGGACAGGCACGCCGCCTGCAGGATGGCCTGGACGCCGCCTGCCAGCGGAGTGAACAGGACACATTAAATGCTGAGGGGGCACATCGCCTGTCAGCGGGATAGACAAGCGGCGCGTCTTCTCCGCAATAAATGCAGAGGCAGCGCGGCCCAGAGGCCTTACGTCAGGCTCCGCCCGTTGGCTTATGTCACGGGCGACAGTCCACGTGGCAGCATCGGGTCTCCGCCTGAGCGGGGAGTGGGAGCGCCCGCGGTATGGTCCGGACACGTGTCAGCACCGGACCCCCGCCCAACCTTGATTAAGGCCTAGGCATTCTTTGCCTTGGGATCCCGGGACCCCACTACGAGTAGCCCAGACCCCTCCTGAAGGGTCCGGGACCCATCCTAGGGGTCTGGTTTGTACTTGTGGAGGTCTTGAACCTCGCCCGGAGGCCTGGGCTGTGCGTCCAGGGGTCCGGCACTTTCCCATGGGGGTCCGGACCCACTGTCGCCATCTTGGAGTATATTGTCCTTCCTGGCTACGTGGAGGCCCTTGAGCCGTCCACGTGGTGGGGTCATGTGTTGTTCACCACGTGACTAAGGATAGTCGCATGGACACAGCGCCTTTGAAAGTCGCCTAGAGGGGGGTGAATAGGGCGAATCTGAAATTTATAAATTTAAGCACAACTACAAGCCGGGTTAGCGTTAGAAATATGAACGAGTCCGATAGACAGGGTGAAAAACAAATCGCGGGCAAATAAAGAGTGAGACACGATGATTTGTTTTACCGAGGTTCGGTTCTTCCAAACCTACTCCCCGTTGAGGTGGTCACAAAGACCGAGTCTCTTTCAACCCTTTCCCTCTCTCAAACGATCACTTAGACCGAGTGAGCTTCTCTTCTCAATCAAACGGAACACAAAGTTCCCGCAAGGACCACCACACAATTGGTGTCTCTTGCCTTGGTTACAATTGAGTTTGATCACAAGAAAGAATGAGAAAGAAAAGAAGCGATCCAAGCGCAAGAGCTCAAATGAACACGAATGTCGGTCTCTCTAGTCACTATTTGATTTGGAGTGATTCCGAACTTGGGAGAGGATTGGATCTCTTTGGAGTGTCTAGAATTGAATGCTATAGCTCTTATAATGTGTTGAAGGTGGAAAAACTTGGATGCCATTGAATGTGGGGTGGTTGGGGTATTTATAGCCCCAACCACCAAAATGTGGTAGTTGGAAGTCTGCTGTCGCATTGCGCATCGGACAGTCCGGTGCGCCAGCCACGTCAGCAGGCCGTTGGGGTTCGACCATTGGAGCTCTGACAGGTGGGGCCTCTAGGCTGTCCGGTGGTGCACCGGACAGGTCCTGTAGACTGTCCGGTGCGCCAACTGCGCGTGCTCTGACCTCTGCGCGCGTAGGCGCGCATTAAATGCATTGCAGTCGACCGTTGCGCGCGAAGTAGTCGTTGCTCCACTGGCACACCAGACAGTCTGATGTGACACCGGACACTGTCCGGTGCTTCACCGGACAGTCCGGTGAATTATAGCAGAGCGGCCTCCCGATTTTCCGAAGGTGGCGAATTCAGCATCGAGTGCCCTAGTGCCCCGGACACTGTCCGGTGGCACACCGGACACTCCGGTGCGCCAGACCAGGGTGCCTTTGGGTTGTCTTTTGCTCTCTTTGTTTGAACCCTTTCTTGGTCTTTTTATTGGCTTATTGTGAACCTTTGTCACCTGTAGAACTTATAGACTAGAGCAAACTAGTTAGTCCAATTATTTGTGTTGGGCAATTCAACCACCAAAATTAATTAGGAAAAAGGTGTAAGCCTAATTCCCTTTCAATCTCCCCCTTTTTGGTGATTGATGCCAATACAAACCAAAGCAAGTATAGAAGTGCATAATTGGACTAGTTTGCAAAATGTAAGTGCAAAGGTTACTTAGAATTGAACCAATAAATATTTTCATAAGATATGCATGGATTGTTTCTTTATTTTTAACATTTTGGACCACGATTGCACCACATGTTTTGTTTTTGTAAATTCTTTTCAAAGTTCTTTTGCAAATAGTCAAAGGTAAATGAATAAGATTTTGAGAAGCATTTTCAAGATTTGAAATTTTCTCCCCCTGTTTCAAATGCTTTTCCTTTGACTAAACAAAACTCCCCCTCAATAAAATCCTCCTCTTAGTGTTCAAGAGGGTTTTAAGATACCAATTTTGAAAAATACTACTTTACTTTCTCCCCCTGTGAATACAATAAGATATCAATTGAAAAATTCATCATTTCAAGACTTTTTCTTAACTCAAATTTTGAAAATTGGTGGTGGTGCGGTCCTTTTGCATTGGGCTAATACTTTCTCCCCCTTTGGCATGAATCGCCAAAAATGGATACTTGAGTGAAATATAAGCCTTTTTATAACAATTTTCTCCCCCTTTGGCAAACAAAAATATGAGTGAAGATTATACCAAAGTTGGAGAGCGGCGCGGAGCGACGACGAAGGATGAGTAACTTGATGGAGTGGAGTGGAAGCCTTTGTCTTCGCCGAAGACTCTATTTCCCTTTCAATCTATGACTTGGTTTGAAATGTACTTGAAAACACATAAGTCATAGCATATAAAAGAGATATGATCAAAGGTATATTGATGAGCTAGGTGTGCAAAACATCAAAAGAAGTTTCGAGAATCAAGAATATTTAGCTCATGCCTAAGTTTGTTAAAAGTTTGTTCATCTAGTGGCTTGGTAAAGATATCGACTAATTGTTCCTTGGTGTTAATATATGCAATCTCGATATCTCCCTTTTGTTGGTGATCCCTTAGAAAATGATACCGAATGGCTATGTGTTTAGTGCGGTTATGCTCAACGGGATTATCCGCCATGCGGATTGCACTCTCATTATCACATAGAAGAGGAACTTTGGTTAATTTGTAACCGTAGTCCCTAAGGGGTTTGCCTCATCGAAAGCAATTGCGCGCAACAATGACCTGCGACAATATACTCGGCTTCGGCGGTAGAAAGAGCTACGGAATTTTGCTTCTTTGAAGCCCAAGACACCAGAGATCTTCCCAAGAACTGGCAAGTCCCCGATGTGCTCTTTCTATTAATTTTACACCCTGCCCAATTGGCATCCGAATAACCAATTAAATCAAATGTGGATCCCCGAGGGTACCAAAGCCCAAACTTAGGAGTATAAACTAAATATCTCAAGATTCGTTTTACGGCCGTAAGGTGAACTTCCTTAGAGTCGGCTTGGAATCTTGCACACATGCATACGGAAAGAATTATGTCTGGTCGAGATGCACATAAATAGAGTAAAGAACCTATCATCGACCGGTATACCTTTTGATCTATGGATTTACCTCCCGTGTCGAGGTCGAGATGCCCATTGGTTCCCATGGGTGTCTTGATGGGCTTGGCATCCTTCATCCCAAACTTGTTGAGAATGTCTTGAATATACTTCGTTTGGCTAATGAAGGTGCCCTCTTGGAGTTGCCTCACTTGAAATCCTAAGAAGTACTTCAACTCCCCCATCATCGACATCTTGAATTTCTGTGTCATGATCCTACTAAATTCCTCACATGTAGATTCGTTAGTATACCCAAATATAATATCATCAACATAAATTTGGCATACAAACAAATCATTGTCAAGAGTTTTAGTAAATAAAGTAGGATCCGCCTTTCCGACTTTGAAGCCATTAGTGATAAGAAAGTTTCTTAGGCATTCATACCATGCTCTTGGGGCTTGCTTGAGCCCGTAAAGCGCCTTAGAGAGTCTATACACATAATTAGGATACTCACTATCTTCAAAGTCGGGAGGTTGCTCAACATAGACCTCTTCCTTGATTGGTCCGTTGAGGAAGGCACTTTTCACGTCCATTTGATAAAGCTTGAAGCCATGGTAAGTAGCATAGGCAAGTAAAATGCAAATTGATTCTAGCCTAGCTACGGGTGCATAGGTTTCACCGAAATCCAAACCTTCGACTTGTGAATATCCCTTGGCCACAAGTCGGGCTTTGTTCCTTGTCACCACACCATGCTCGTCTTGCTTGTTGCGGAAGACCCACTTGGTTCCTACAACATTTTGATTAGGACGTGGGACCAAATGCCATACCTCGTTCCTAGTGAAGTTGTTGAGCTCCTCTTGCATCGCCACCACCCAATCCGAATCTTGAAGTGCTTCTTCTATCCTGTGTGGCTCAATGGATGAAACAAAAGAGTAATGTTCACAGAAATGAGCAACACGAGATCGAGTAGTTACCCCCTTTTGAATATCGCCGAGGATGGTGTTCATGGGGTGATCTCGTTGGATTGCTTGGTGGACTGTTGGGTGTGGCGGTCTTGGAGCTTGTTCTTCTTCCTCATCTTGGTCATGGGCATCTCCCCCTTGATCATTGCTCTCCTCTTGAGGTGGCTCAATTTCTTGATCTACTTCTTCATCATTTTGAGCCTCATCCTCATCTTGAGTTGGTGGAGATGCTTGCATTGAGGAAGATGGTTGATCTTGTGCATGTGGTGGCTCTTCGAATTCCTTAGGACACACATCCCCAATGGACATGTTCCTTAGTGCGACGCACGGAGCCTCTTCATCACCTATCTCATCAAGATCAATTTTCTCTACTTGAGAGCCGTTAGTCTCATCAAACACAATGTCATAAGAAACTTCAAATTGTCCAGAGGACTTGTTAAAGATTCTATATGCCCTTGTGTTTGAATCATATCCTAGTAAAAAGCCTTCTACAGTCTTAGGAGCAAATTTGGATTTTCTACCTCTTTTAACAAGAATAAAGCATTTGCTACCAAAGACTCTAAAATATGAAACATTGGGCTTTTTACCGGTTAGGAGCTCATAAGATGTCTTCTTGAGGATTCGGTGTAGATACAACCGGTTGATGGCGTAGCAAGCGGTGTTGACCGCCTCGGCCCAAAACCGATCTGAAGTCTTGTATTCATCAAGCATGGTCCTTGCCATGTCCAATAGAGTTCTATTCTTCCTCTCCACTACACCATTTTGTTGTGGCGTGTAGGGAGAAGAGAACTCATGCTTGATGCCCTCCTCCTCAAGGAAGCCTTCAATTTGTGAGTTCTTGAACTCCGTCCCGTTATCGCTTCTAATCTTCTTGATCCTTAAGCCAAACTCGTTTTGAGCCCGTCTCAAGAATCCCTTTAAGGTCTCTTGGGTATGAGATTTTTCCTGCAAAAAGAACACCCAAGTGAAGCGAGAATAGTCATCCACAATAACTAGATAGTACTTACTCCCGCCGATGCTTATGTAAGCTATCGGGCCAAATAGGTCCATGTGTAGGAGCTCGAGTGGCCTGTCAGTCGTCATGATGTTCTTGTGTGGATGATGAACACCAACTTGCTTCCCTGCCTGACATGCGCTACAAATCCTATCTTTCTCAAAATAAACATTTGTTAGTCCCAAAATGTGTTCTCCCTTTAGAAGTTTGTGAAGATTCTTCATCCCAACATGTGCTAGTCGGCGATGTCAGAGCCAACCCATGTTAGTCTTAGCAATTAAGCAGGTGTCGAGTTCAGCTCTATCAAAATCTACTAAGTATAGCTAACCCTCTAACACTCCCTTAAATGCTATTGAATCATCACTTCTTCTAAAGACAGTGACACCTACATCCGTAAAAAGACAGTTGTAGCCCATTTTACATAATTGTGAAACTGAAAGCAAGTTATAATCTAAAGAATCTACAAGAAAAACATTGGAAATGGAATGGTCAGGTGATATAGTGATTTTACCCAATCCTTTGACCAAACCTTGATTCCCATCCCCGAATGTGGTAGCTCGTTGGGGATCTTGGTTTTTCTCGTATGAGGAGAACATCTTCTTCTCCCCTGTCATGTGGTTTGTGCACCCGCTGTCGATGATCCAACTTGAGCCCCTGGATGCATAAACCTACAAAACAAATTTAGTTCTTGATTTTAGGTACCCAAACGGTTTTGGGTCCTTTGACATTAGATACAAGAACTTTGGGTACCCAAACACAAGTCCTTGACCCCTTGTGCTTGCCCCCAACATACTTGGCAACTACCTTGCCGAATTTGTTAGTTAAAACATAGGATGCATCAAAAGTCTTAAATGCAATGTTGGAATCATTTGATGCAATAGGAGTTTTCTTCTTAGGCAATTTAGCACGGGTTGATTGCCTAGAACTAGATGTCTCACCCTTATACATAAAAGCATGATTAGGGCCAGAGTGAGACTTCCTAGAGTGAATTCTCCTAATTTTGCTCTCGGGATAACCGACAGGGTACAAAATGTAACCCTCGTTATCCTGAGGCATGGGAGCCTTGCCCTTTACAAAGTTAGATAATCTCTTAGGAGGGGCATTAAGTTTGACATTGTTCCCCTTTTGGAAGCCAATGCCATCCTTGATGCCAGGGCGTCTCCCACTATAGAGCATGCTTCTAGCAAATTTAATTTTTTCATTTCCTAAGTCATGCTCATTAATTTTAGCATTAAGTTGAGCTATGTGATCATTTTGTTTCTTAATTAAATCTAGGTGATCATGAATAGCATCAACATTAATGTCTCTACATCTAGTGCAAATGGAAACATGCTCAATGGTAGATGTAGAGGGTTTGCAAGAATTGAGTTCAACAATCTTAGCACGTAAAATATCATTCTTATCTCTAAGATTGGAAATGGAAGCATTGCAAACATCTAAATCTTTAGCCTTAGCAATTAATTTTTCATTATCATTTCTAAGGCTAGCAAGAGAAACATTTAATTCTTCAATCTTAGCAAGTAATTTAACATTGTCATCTCTAAGATTGGGAATTGAATCATTACAAACATTTGAATCAATCTTAGCAATTAAACTAGCATTCTCATTTCTAAGGTTGGTAATAACATCATGGCAAGTGCTTAGCTCACTAGATAGTTTTTCACATTTTTCTACTTCTAGAGCATAAGCGTTCTTAACCTTAACATGCTTCTTATTTTCCTTAATTAGGAAGTCCTCTTGGGAATCCAAGAGTTCATCCTTCTCATGAATAGCACTAATTAATTCATTTAATTTTTCCTTTTGTTGCATGTTGAGGTTGGCAAAAAGGGTGCGCAAATTATCCTCCTCATCACTAGCATTATCTTCATCACTAGAGGTTTCATACTTAGTGGAGGATTTTGATTTTACCTTCTTCTTTTTGCCATCCTTTGCCATGAGGCACTTGTGGTCGACGTTGGGGGAAGAGGAGGCCCTTGGTGACGGCGATGTTGGCGGCGTCCTCGTCGGAGGAGTCAGTGGAGCTCTCGTCGGAGTCCCACTCGCGCACACATGGGCATCGCCGCCCCTCTTCTTGTGGTACCTCTTCTTTTCTCTCCTCTTGTCCTTCTTGTCGTCGCCCCTGTCACTGTCACTAGATAGTGGACATTTTGCAATAAAATGACTGGGCTTACCACACTTGTAGCAAACTTTCTTGGAGCGGGGCTTGTAATCCTTCCCCCTCCTTTGCTTGAGGATTTGGCGGAAGCTCTTGATGATGAGCGCCATCTCCTCATTGTCGAGCTTAGAGGCGTCGATGGGTTGTCTACTTGATGAAGGCTCCTCCTTCTTTTCCTCCGTCGTCTTGAATGCGACCGGTTGTGCTTTGGGCGTGGAGGGACCATCTAGCTCGCTGATTTTCTTTGAGCCTTTGATCATCAACTAAAAGCTCACAAAATTTCCTATCACTTCCTCGGGAGTCATTAGTGTATATCTAGGATTACCACGAATTAATTGAACTTGCGTAGGGTTAAGAAAAACAAGTGACCTAAGAATAACCTTAACCATTTCATGGTCATCCCATTTTGTGCTCCCGAGGTTGCGCACTTGGTTCACCAAGGTATTCAAGCGGTTGTACATGGCTTGAGGGTCCTCGCCTTGGTTGAGTCGGAACCGACCGAGCTCCCCCTCGATCGTCTCCCGCTTGGTGATTTTGGTCACCTCATCTCCTTCGTGTGCGGTCTTGAGTACGTCCCAAATCTCCTTAGCACTCTTTAACCCTTGCACCTTGTTATACTCCTCTCGACTTAGAGAGGCGAGGAGTATAGCGGTGGCTTGAGAGTTGAAGTGTCGGATTTGGGCGACCTCGTCCGAATCATAGTCTTCATCCCCCGGTGATGGTACCTGTACTCCAATCTCAACAACATCCCAAATGCTAGTGTGGAGTGAGGTTAGATGATGCCTCATTTTATCACTCCACATATTATAATCTTCACCATCAAACATAGGTGGTTTGCCTAATGGGACGGAAAGTAAAGGAGTACGTTTGGAAATGCGAGGGGTAACGTAGGGGAATCTTACTAAACTTCTTGCGCTCATGGCGCTTAGAAGTTACGGACGGCGTGTCGGAGCCGGAGGTGGATGGCGACGAAGAGTCGGTCTCATAGTAGACCACCTTCCTCATCTTCTTCTTCTTGTCACCGCTCCGCCTCGACTTGTTGTGTGAAGGGGATCCCTTCACCTTGTTGGCGGACTCCCCGGATGGAGCCTTCCCATGGCTTGTAGCGGGCTTCTCGCCGGTCCCGAACTCCCTCTTGGCGGATGCTCCCGACATCACTTCGAGTGGTTAGGCTCTAATGAAGCACCGAGCTCTGATACCAATTGAAAGTAGCCTAGAGGGGGGTGAATAGGGTGACTCTGAAATTTATAAACTTAAGCACAACTACAAGCCGGGTTAGCGTTAGAAATATGAACGAGTCCGATAGAGAGGGTGAAAAACAAATCGCGGGCAAATAAAGAGTGAGACACGATGATTTGTTTTACTGAGGTTCAGTTCTTCCAAACATACTCCCCGTTGAGGTGGTCACAAAGACTGGGTCTCTTTCAACCCTTTCCCTCTCTCAAACGATCACTTAGACCGAGTGAGCTTCTCTTCTCAATCAAACAGGACACAAAGTTCCCGCAAGGACCACCACACAGTTGGTGTCTCTTGTCTTGGTTACAATTGAGTTTGATCACAAGAAAGAATGAGAAAGAAAAGAAGTGATCCAAGCGCAAGAGCTCAAATGAACACGAATGTCGGTCTCTCTAGTCACTATTTGATTTGGAGTGATTCCGGACTTGGGAGAGGATTTGATCTCTTTGGAGTGTCTAGAATTGAATGCTATAGCTCTTGTAATGTGTTGAAGGTGGAAAAACTTGGTTGCCATTGAATGTGGGGTGGTTGGGGTATTTATAGCCCCAACCACCAAAATGTGGTTGTTGGAAGTCTGCTGTCGCATGGCGCACCAGACAGTCCGGTGCGCCACCGGACACTATCCGGTGCGCCAGCCACGTCAGCAGGTCGTTGGGGTTCGACCGTTGGAGCTCTGACAGGTGGGGCCTCTGGGCTGTCCGGTGGTGCATCGGACAGGTCCTGTAGATTGTCTGGTGCGCCAACTGCGCGTGCTCTGACCTCTGCACGCGCAGGCGCGCATTAAATGTATTGCAGTCGACCGTTGCGCGCGAAGTAGTCGTTGCTCCGCTGGCACACCGGACAGTCCGGTGTGACACCAGACACTGTCTGGTGCTTTACCGGACAGTCCGGTGAATTATAGCGGAGCGGCCTCCCGATTTTCCGAAGGTGGCGAGTTCAGCATCGAGTGCCCTGGTGCACCGGACACTGTCCGGTGCGCCAGACCAGGGTGCCTTTGGATTGTCTTTTGCTCTCTTTGTTTGAACCCTTTCTTGGTCTTTTTATTGAATTATTGTGAACCTTTGGCACCTGTAGAACTTATAGACTAGAGCAAACTAGTTAGTCCAATTATTTGTGTTGGGCAATTCAACCACCAAAATTAATTAGGAAAAAGGTGTAAGCCTAATTCCCTTTCAGCCTTCATACTGTAGTAACGGGTACCCCATTTCTAGGGTACTGACGGAACCTATCATGGACCGGTATGCCTTTTGATCAATGGACTTACCTCCTTTGTTGAGGTCAACATGCCCGTCGGTTCCCATCGGTGTCTTCGCGGGCTTGGCATCCTTCATCCCAAACCGCTTGAGAAGATCTTGTGTGTACTTCATTTGGGAGATGAAGGTGCCATCCTTGAGTTGCTTCACTTGGAACCCAAGGAAGTAGGTCAACTCGCCCATCATCGACACCTCGAACTTTTGTGTCTTCACCCTGCTAAACTCCTCATAAGACTTTTGGTTAGTAGAACCAAATATTATGTCATCGACATAAATTTGGCACACAAAAAGATCACCATCACAAGTCTTTATAAAAAGAGTGGGATCGGCTTTCCCAACCTTGAAAGCATTAGCAATTAAGAAATCTCTAAGGCATTCATACCATGCTCTTAGGGCTTGCTTAAGTCCATAGAGCGCCTTAGAGAGCTTGAACACATGGTCGGGGTACCTGTCATCCTCAAAGCCAAGGGGTTGTTCCACGTATACCTCCTCCTTTATTGGCCCATTGAGGAAAGCGCTCTTCACATCCATTTGAAATAGCCTGAAAGAGTGGTGAGCGGCATAGGCTAATAGAATTCGAATAGACTCTAGCCTAGCCACAGGAGCAAAAGTCTCCTCGAAATCCAAACCTGCGACTTGGGCATAACCTTTTGCCACAAGTCGAGCCTTGTTTCTTGTCACCACCACGTGCTCGTCTTGCTTGTTACGGAACACCCACTTGGTTCCCACAACATTTTGCTTTAGACGTGGCACCAGGCTCCAAACTTCATTTCTCTTGAAGTTGTTGAGCTCTTCCTGCATGGCCAACACCCAATCCGGATCCTGCAAGGCCTCTTCTACCCTGAAAGGCTCAATAGAAGAGACAAACGAGTAATGCTCACAAAAATTAGCTAATCTTGAGCGAGTAGTTACTCCCTTGCTTATGTCACCTAGAATCTGGTCAACGGGGTGATGTCATTGGATCGTTGCTCGGACTTGAGTTGGAGGGGCACGTGGTGCTTCTTCTTCCATCACTTGTTCTTCCTGTGCTCCCCCTTGATCCTGTCCCTCTTCTTGAGGTACATGTTCACCGTCTTGAGTTAGAGGATGCACCATTGTGGAGGAAGATGGCTGATCTTGCTCTTGTTGTTCCTATGGTCGCACATCACCTACCGCCATCGTGCGCATTGCGGCCGTCAGAACATCATCTTCATCTATGTCATCAAGATCAACTTGCTCTCTTGGAGAGCCATTAGTCTCATCAAATACAACGTCGCTAGAGACTTCAACCAAACCCGATGATTTGTTCAAGACTCTATACGCCTTTGTATTTGAATCATACCCTAGTAAAAACCCTTCTACTGCCTTGGGAGCAAATTTAGAATGTCTACCCTTCTTCACCAGAATGTAACATTTGCTCCCAAATACACGAAAGTAAGAAACGTTGGGTTTGTTACCGGTAAGGAGTTCATATGAGGTCTTCTTGAGAAGGCAATGTAGGTAGAGCCGGTTTATGGCGTGACAAGCTGTGTTCACAGCTTCCGACCAAAACCACTTGGGCGTCTTGAATTCTCCAAGCATCGTTCTCGCCATGTCGATAAGCGTCCTGTTCTTCCTCTCTACCACACCGTTTTGTTGTGGTGTGTAGGGAGCGGAGAACTCGTGCTTGACACCTTCTTCCTCAAGATACTCCTCCACTTGTAGATTCTTGAACTCGGACCCGTTGTCGCTTCTTATCTTTTTCACCTTGAGCTCAAATTCGTTTTGAGCGCTCCTTAGAAAGCGCTTTAGGGTCCCTTGGGTTTCTGATTTATCCTGCAAAAAGAACACCCAAGTGAAGCGGGAAAAATCATCAACAATTACAAGACCATACTTACTTCCCCCGATGCTAAGGTAGGCAACGGGTCCGAAGAGGTCCATGTGAAGAAGCTCCAGTGGTCTTGATATTGTCATCACATTCTTGATGTGATGAGTGCTTCCCACCTGTTTCCCTGCCTGACAAACTGCACAAGGTCTATCTTTCTCGAAACAAACATTGGTTAGTCCTAACACATGTTCTCCCTTTAGAAGTTTATGAAGGTTCTTCATCCCAACATGTGCTAGACGGCGATGCCACAGCCAGCCCATACTAGTCTTAGCTATTAAGCATGCATCTAGATCGGCCTCCTCTTTCGAAAAATCAACTAAGTAGAGTTTACCATCTAATACACCCTTAAAAGCTAATGAACCATCACTCCTTCTAAAGACAGATACATCAACATTTGTAAAAAAACAATTGTAACCCATGTGACACAATTGACTTACAGACAGAAGGTTGTAACCAAGCGACTCTACTAGAAATACATTTGATATGGAGTGCTCGTCTGTGATGGCTATCTTTCCCAAACCCTTGACCTTGCCTTGATTCCCATCTCCAAAGATAATCGTATCCTGGGAATCCTTGTTCTTGACATAGGAGGTGAACATCTTCTTCTCCCCCGTCATGTGGTTTGTGCATCCGCTGTCGATAATCCAGCTTGAGCCCCCGGATGCATAAACCTGCAAGGAATTTAAGCTTGGGTTTTAGGTACCCAACTCTTGTTGGGTCCTACAAGGTTAGTCACAATAGTTTTTGGAACCCATATGCAGGTTTTGTCTCCCTTGCATTTGGATCCCAATTTCCTAGCCACTACTTTTGCATTCTTACATGAAAGAACAAAAGAAGTGTTGCAAGCATGGAAAACCGTAGTAGATTCATTGCACATTTTCCTAGGCACATGATACACAACATGATTTCTCCTAGGTCTACTTCTACCATGAACAAAAGTAAAACTAGAGGCAAACATAGCATGTGAATTAAAAGCATCATGATCATAACTCCTATTATAATGAGCACGATTAGCAATTTTCCTATCATAAATAAAAGCATGGTTCCTTTGAGGATTACTAACCATAGGAGCCTTCCCTTTCTCCTTGTTGGGAATGGGAGCCCTTTGGCTTGTTAAGTTCTTGGCTTCCTTTCGAAAACCAAGCCCATCCTTAATTGAGGGGTGTCTACCAACGGTGTAGGCATCCCTAGCAAATTATAATTTATCAAAATTAATTTTGAAAGTCTTAAGTTGAGGATTGAGACTTGCCACCTCATCATTTAATTTGGTAATAGAAATAAGGTGATCATCACAAGCATCAACATCAAAATCCTTACATCTATTACAAATAACAACATGCTCTACACATGAATTAGTTTTGTTGACTTCCTCTAGCTTAGCATTTAGTTCATCATTTAAACTCTTTAAACTAGAGACCGATTCATGGGCAAATAGACAATTCAGAGGATAACATTTCATTTCTCTTAATTTCTAAGGCAAGGGATTTTTGCACACTAATAAATTTGTCATGTTCCTCATATAAAATATCCTCTTGTTTTTCTAACAATCTATCTTTTTCATTTAGAGCATCAATTGATTCATTATTTTTTCTACTTTAGCTCTATCTAAACCTTTAAATAAACTAGTATAATCTACTTCATCATTAGATGACTCTTCATCACTAGAAGAAGTATACTTGGGAGTGTCCCGAACACGTACCTTTTTCTCCTTGGCCATAAGACATGTATGGCGTTCGTTGGGGAAGAGTGAGGATTTGTTGAAGGCCGAAGCAGCGAGTTCCTCGTCGTCGGAGTCGGAAGAAGAGCAGTCCGAGTCCCATTCCTTTCCAAGGTGCGCCTCGCCCTTTGCCTTCATGTAGTTCTTCTTTTTCTCCTTCTTCCCGTTCTTTTCTTGTCCCTAGTCACTATCATTATCGGGACACTTTGCAATAAAGTGGCCAGTCTTACCGCATTTGAAGCAAGAGCGTTTTCCCTTTGTTTTATTTCTGTTGGGGTACTCCTTACGTCCTTTGAGTGCGGTCTTGAAACGCTTGATGATAAGCGCCATTTCATCTTCATTGAGTCCGGCAGCCTCCACTTGAGCTACCTTGATTGGTAGCGCCTCCTTGCTGCTTGTTGCTTTGAGAGCAATGGGCTGCGGCTCGTAGATAGGTAGTGGACCGTTTAGAGCATTGTCCATGTATCGAGCTTCCTTCACCATCATACGCTCGCTCTCACAAATTTTCCAAGTATCTCCTCAGGCGTCATCTTTGTGTACCTGGGGTTTTCACGGATAAGATTCACAAGATGGGGGTCAATAACTATAAATGACCTGAGCATGAGTCGGACGACGTCATGATCCGTCCATCTTGTGCTTCCATAGCTTCTAATCTTGTTGATCAGGGTCTTGAGCCTGTTGTAGGTTTGTGTTGGCTCTTCTCCCCTGATCATGGCGAATCTCCCTAGCTCGCCTTCCACCAGTTCCATTTTGGTGATCATTGTAGCATCATTTCACTCATGTGAGATCTTGAGGGTGTCCCAGATTTGCTTGGCGTTGTCCAAGCCACTTACTTTATTATACTCGTCCCTGCAAAGAGATATGCTAACAACACAGTAGTAGCTTAGGCATTCTTATGGATTTGCTTATTAATAATCACAGGGTTATCCGTACTATCGAAATGCATTCCATTTTCCATTATTTCCCAAATGCTAGGATGGAGAGAAAATAGATGACTATGCATTTTATGACTCCAAAATGAGTAGTCCTCTCCATCAAAGTGTGGAGGTTTTCCTAGAGGAATAAAAAGTAAATGTGCATTCGAATTGTATGGCATGCGAGAATAGTCAAAAGAGTAGTTTTGATTAACCGTTCTCTTTTTCGACGAAGAGTCGTCGTCGTCGTCTCTTAGTGAAGAAGAAGATGCATCGCTGTCGTAGTAGATGAACTTCTTGATGCGCCTCTTCTTCCCGTCCTTCTTCTTGTGACTCGAGCCTGAGTCAGTGGGCTTGTCATCTCTTGGCTCGTTGAAGATGAACTCCTTCTCCTTGTCATTGACCACCATCCCCTTTCCCTTAAGATCCATCTCTTCGGGCGGTTAGTCCCTTAGATAAAGAGTACGGCTCCAATACCAATTGAGAGCACCTAGAAGGAGGGGGGTGAATAGGTGATCCTGTAAAAATCAAACACTAATAGCCACAAAACTTAGTTATAAGTGTTAGTACGGCTAAGTAGCTTGAAGCGAGTTCTTGTGAACACAACAATCACAGAGAAAGCCACACAAGACACGTGATTTTTATCCCGTGGTTCGGCCAACTAGCACTTGCCTACTTCCACGTTGTGGCGTCCCAATGGACGAGGGTTGCACTCAACCCCTTTCAAGTGATCCGATGATCAACTTGAATACCACGGTTTTTCCTTTAGAGTATTGTTCTCGTTTGCGAGGAATCTCCACAAATTGGAGTCTCTCGCCCTTACAATAGAGATCACAAAGAAAGCACGGAGTAAGGTTGGGAAGAGCAACACACACAAGACACAAATCCGCAGCACACACACGCACACAAGCCAAGACTTGAGCTCGAAACGTAGCACAGTGAGTTCATGACTCAAACGGAGCTCAAATCACTAACACAGTCGATCAATTGCGCGGAGGCGGAGTGCGGGAGTCTTAGAATGCTTAGTGAATGCTTAGGTGACTCCTCCATGCGCCTAGGAGTCTCTTTTATAGCCCCAAGGCAGCTAGGAGCCGTTGAAGACAAACATGGAAGGCCATCCCTGCCTTCTGTCGAGTGGTGCAGCGGACAGTCCGGTGTGCCACCGGGCAGGTCCTGTAGATGGTCCAGTGCGCGATCTCCTTCCAAATTTGGCATATCCGACCGTTTCTCCTCTGGGCTGATTGGCGCACCGGACACTGTTCAGTGCACACCGGACAGTCCGTGCACCAACTGAATGTTGGAGCAGTCCATGTGTCGCGCGAAGATTGCGCGACCGACCGTTGGCGCAGGCGACCGTTGGCTCACCGGACAGTCCGGTGCACCACCGGACAGTCCGGTGAATTATAGCCACGTCACCCCTTTGCTTTTCTCGAGGGCGACAAGTTCGCCGCGGATGACGCACCGGACAGTCCGGTGCACCACCGGACGGTCCGGTGATTTTTAGCCGTATGCCGCCGTCGAGTCCCGAGAGCGGCGAGTTCACACGGACCAGCCTGGTGCACCGGACAGTCCGGTGTGCCAAGCCGAGCTGAAGTTTGCTGCACATAACCAACTCTTTTTCCAATTCTTTTCTCACTGTTTCTAGCACTTAGACAAAACACATTAGTACTCAAAACAATGTACTAAGTCTAGAAACATACCTTTTTCTTTGATTTGCACTTCTCACTTTACTTGGCACATAAGAACTTAATTAACCGTGTTGGGCACTTAATCACCAAAACATTATTGAAATTGCCCAAGGGCACATTTCCCTTTCAGTTAGTCATTCTAGTGTGCGTGTGCTTGTGAGATCTGCTCTCTTGTGTTGTGTTGCTGCGTTTTGCTCTTGTGTGTGCATTCTACTTCTCCCTCTCGTTGTTCTTTAGAGTTGTAACTCCCATCAACTTGTGTATGGCTGCAAGAGACTTCAATCTGTAGAGCTCCTTGCGAGGAGATATTAATAAAGAAGAATTGTAGCCTCAAGTTGATCATTGGATCACTTGAGAAGGGTTGGTTGCAACCCTCATCCTTTGGAACACCACAACGTGGATGTAAGCAAGCATTTGGGGCTTGGTAGAACCACGGAAAAAATCGTTGTCTTATGTGCTCTACTTTGTTTGCAATTTATTCTTCCTCTCTTATTATAAGTTCTTGATTTCACTTGTGAGATTGCTATAAGTTAATTCCGCATCTAAAAGTGAAAAACTTCTCTTCTCTCTCATTCTAATTTGATCTGCATTTTGTGCTAACATCTAATTTAGATTAAGGGCCCGTTTGGTACAACTCCAATTCCTGATTCTTTAGCTCTAGATCCTGATCCTTCTAAGGAGCTGATCTTTCTGATTCTCCTGTAGAATCAGAATCATTTTTAAAATCGTTTGACAAGTAAACTGATTCTTGTTTAATGGCAATTGCGGGTAGGAGGTAGGAGGTCGCGGGAGGGTCGGGCGCTGTGTAGGTTGGGCGCCGTGGGGTGTCGTTGTTTCTTTAATGGCAATTGCGGGTAATTTTGGGCAAATATTGAGGGAAGGTTCATATTTGGTTGGTTGAGGAGCTATTTTGAGGGAGGGTGGAGCAGGTTTTTTCAGCTCCCACGTTTCTATTAAAAACGACTCCCAATCCTTCCTGCTCCACGTGAGAATCAGTTCACAAAACACTTGTTTGGCATGACTCCTTCAGATCCTCGCCTAGAATCAGGAGCTAGAGCTGTGCCAAACAGGCCCTAAGTTTGTTTTTAAGTTTTGAATTTCAGGAGTCACCTATTCATTCTCCTATAGATTACTATCACTTATACCTTACAACTTGAAGTTAGTGCCTATTTGTGTCGTTCCCTATACCTTTTCCTATTAAATATCCCATCTCATTTGCTCTCTACACCGACAATTGTTCAGCTTCTACCGAATACTCCTTATGATCATGATGAAACGTGGTATTACTAATGTGCTAGACTAAATGAGGAAGCCAACGGGTACTCTTTATAATCACGATGGAACATGGTATTACATATGTGCTAGACTCAATGAGGAAGCTAGTCTCAGATTACCAAGAGGATGTGAATATTCTTAACAAGTAATTATTGTTATTCCAACTTAACTCATGGACGAAGCATCACTCCCCTCCATATATGCATGGCCCATAGAATCTTCAACAAAAACAATCATGACCTAAAATAACAACTTACGCTCATGCCAAACTTTCTGGTATGTATCAACATGCACATCTTGTATGCTGTTTACCAATAGTACTTGGTAAACTTTTCCCCTTTTAGTGTTACCAACAAGGGCAAGGTAATACATGTTGTTTGTACTGATGAGAAAATTGCATAGTACTGATGAGAAAATTGGTAATACATGTTGTTTGTAAATGGTAAGGGGTGTTTGGGACTGTTTCAGCTCTAGAAAATTTGGTAAGGTTAATAGAGAGATACTCTAGAAAATTTAGTGGAGTTATTTGCAATGTGGCAGAGCATCATAGGAGAAAGAGAGAAAACGACACGAACGTCGCGAGCAAACAAGCAAGCTAAGGCCAGGATGATACATATAGCTATGGTACATATAGCCATGCAAGATATTATTTTGTATTATAAATAGTAGTTTACATTGTTATTTATAAGGTGAGGTTTAAAATAGGGGAGGACGGATCCCCGCCGGTTGAAATGGTGTATAAAGAAACAACGACACCTCCCCGTTGGACACGCGATCGATGCATGAGCAAGCAACACTATCACTTGGCAACCCACGTCACGCTAGACTGCTTCGGTAAGAGAGATGGCGTCACGTCACAATCACAATGCAAACCGCACCGTACTAGCTAGGGACACAAAAACGCAATATGCATGTTTTACATTCTTTCAGAAAAAAAAACCCCACACGCATCATATCCTACCTTTCATTCTGAAATACAGAAAATAATATCCTACCTTTTCATTCTGAAATATTGTAAAAGCGTGATTTACCTTCCTCGTGGTTAATTTGCCATGTCGGCCAGGCCCAGAAATAGGAGGTCCGGACGACCTTTTTTTTTTTCTAAAAATGCTACTGCCGTCTTTGTGCATACAGTACGCTCGAGCGGGCTGAAAGCCGAGGTAGAGATAACCTTTTAGAAAGGCCAGGCCCAGCAATAGCCCAGTCCCGAGAGTAGGCTGCCAGGTACAAAAAGGGCCCGCCCGTGTGTTTTTCCTGCCCAAAGGAGGGGATGCTTGCACTTTGCGGACCTTTTCAAGCTTTGCTTTGCTCTTATCAAAAAGGTTAAAAAAAATTTGCTTTGCTCCGCAGTCAGCCGCATGCATGTGATGCGATCGTGTTGCGGAAGCTTCGAAAGCAATCCGCGTGCAGCAAAAGAAGTGCAGGAGATGAGGGGAATATCACACACGCAATACTCTTTTGCTGCACAGCAAAAGAAGTGCCGGAGATGAGGGGAATATCACACACGCAATACTCTTTTGCTGCACGCGTCATGTTGCTTATGGTGTCTGTAATAATGTAGCAAGTTCGTACAAGTTACGTTTTGAATAGTCGTTTTGCACATGCTTCGATCGTACCGGCTAGCTGAGTTGAAGGGATCGATATCTCAAGTGGAAAAAAATACTCCAAATTAAAAGTACTCTCTCCCGTTCTAAATTAGAAGCCGTTTTAAATAAGATTTAAGTCAAACTTATAACACTTTAACTACAAATAACTACCTTATTATTTCGTTTCGAAATCTAATAGTCATATGTACAGATTTATTTTAGAAATTATATTTACAAAAAATATAAATGTATTAAAAGTTTATATGCATTTTTTTAAAAAAAAATATGAAAGTTATATTTTAGTGACCGTGTCGATGTCGACTTATAATTTGGAAGAGCATATCCAATATTACTTTAATAATAACTAGAGCCATGCACTAGTTTAACTAGACCTTGATTACCTCGCTTTCACCTTGGGATTTAGACTACTGATCAGTATGTCCAATAATAACTAGAGCCTATATCTTCAACTTGACCAGCTCTTCTTTCTTAGTGGAACACGTGCAAAGCCACCGTTCGTGGAAAAAAATATATATACACAACTCGAGCCAACTTGGCTCGTAGCTTGAGTTCGAGCTTATACTAGAGGAATTAGCTAACCGAGGTCTCTTGTATTGCAGTCGACCATGAGGGGGGCTGCTTTGTGGGGCGCCATGAGATTTGGATAACATAAATCTCTACTACTTATTAAGTAAGTAATAGTAGTCTGCCGTTCTGCCCTCCCCCGTTCCGCGCGCAAAAAAAAAATTAAACCATGGCTGCTCAGGAATCAAACCTTGGATCATCTATTGAGCAGAATACCTAGCCTTCCACCCTCTAGCCAACATGACTCATGTTGAATTGTGTACAACTTCAACTAAAACGTCTTTTGTGTTTAACCCGCCGTCCACTATGTATGCTCACTGAGTCTAGAAAAACATTTATAGTTTAGCCCCTGATCTTTCTGGAGTTTGGGACGCAGTCCAGGAAATAAAGAAAATAGGGAAAATGAGTTTAGAAATTGATTTATAGTTTAAAAATAATTGCAAAAACCCATTTAATTCATGGAAATTTCATATTAAATCCAAATGAGTTCATTCCAATTTCTATAATTCTATAATATTATTTTTATCACATAATACCTCTGTTTTGTCATGAAAACAACAATAAAATTGATTTCCTAATTAATCATATATCAAATACATAGAAACTTTAGAAATTCGTAACTTCCCCATTTTAATTCCAAATTGAACCGTTTCAGTTGTGTTAGTCTCGTATGAATATTTACTACGCAGTAACAACATTGATTATATCATGTTTCATACTTTTATAATTAGATATTTATTTATCCTATGTTAATTGGGTTAATCTATGTCTATTGGATTAATTTATTTAATATATTAATATAGTATTCTAACTTTATGGTTATACGATGTTTGACCATTAGTCTTGCAAACACACACTTACCTTTTTGTTTAAGCAAAAGCGTATGGTGGTACGTGTCCGATGACTAACGATGTATGAGGGAATTTCTTCCGGTATGTGTGAAACGTGCTCTCTAATAATGAAACCATGCAAATCGTGACATATATCGAAGTCTGTATGATACTGATGGTTGCAATGTAGTGGTGAAACAAATAGATTATAAATAACAAAATTTATGTATGGCCAGAATCACAAATTGATTATGAAACATTTTCTCATAACGGTATAACACATACTTTGTATATAAGTTATCGTAGTATACTGGTATTATATATTTCCGTTGCAACGCACGGGCATTCAGCTATCATGTATAGAAGTCTGCACGGTACTGTTGGTTGCAATGTAGTGATAAAATAGTTAGATTGAAATAACAAAATTTATGTATGGCTAAGATCACAAATTAATTACGAAACATTTTCACATAACAGTATAACACACATTTGTTCATAAGTTATCATGATATTAAATGTTTCTGTTGCAACGCACGGGCACCCACCTATATGTGTTTATGTCTACATCTATGACAGGAAACACATCTACTACATCTCTCTCCAAGCTCACTTGCTACCATTGCACAATGCGTAGTAGTAGATAAGTATCACCGAGATTTTTGAATTATATTTTTGGATGGAGGTAATATTATTTAAAGAAGAGCTTTGCATGTTATTTCTTTTGTTTGAATAATGCATTATACTTAAATTCCCTTTTTTGCATGTGTGACATTTTTTCTTCGTAATATTTTTTTCCATGGATCAGACTTGTGAGTCATTTTCATAAACCAACGCCAAGCATGAATCCATGTTTCCTACTTCAAACCCCTAACAAACTCCATGAGCAGGAGGCACTCACGTTGTCGTCGCTTATCGATGACGAGAAGAAGCTTGGCGACTGTCAGTTCGACCTCTAAAAGCAGTCTTACGTGGTCGCATGCGCTGCTGTGTACGACAAGCTCCCGCGAAGCCGCCGCTTGGACGCGGTCCAGAGCAGCTTCACCGCGTTGTCCATCGTTAAGCAGGGGGGCTCATGGTTGTCGCCAACGTCGATGACTCTCGGGTTGTTCTGGACACCGCATCCGACGACGACGCCATCACGCCGTCCAGCTCATCGTCCACCTGAAGCCCAACCTGCCACATAAGTCGCTACTGACCGGACATGAATTCTTGTGCGCTGGGATGATGGACGTTGCTGACGTTGTGTGAGTGTCCTCGAACATGATGTATGTAGTGGAATAGCGCATCCGGTGGTGCAACGGCCAAGGGTACTACCTCGCTGATGAGCCCGGGGTGCACTTCGTTTGGTAGCTCAACCAAGAGTCATCGGTACTCGTCATGTCGCGTGCGTTCGATGACTACTATATCGAGGATTGTGGCATCATCTTGGCGCCGGAGGTGACATAGAGGAGGATCGACAACAGTGACCAGTTCGTCATCCTCGTCACCGTCAGGGTAGCTTTTGTATCGGCCTGCCTTTAATTCTCTTCGCAAACGCATACACACTTACCTTTTTGTTTAAGCAAGATCATATGGTGGTGCGTGTCTGATGACTAATGATGTACGAGGGAATTTTTCCGGCATGTGTGGAACGTGCTCTCCAATGATGAGACCATACAAATCATGGCATATATCGAAGTCTGCATGATACTGATGGTTGCAATGTAGTGGTGAAATAATTAGATTAAAATAACAAAATTTATGTATGGCTAGGATCACAAATTGATTATGAAATATTTTCTCATAACAATATAACACACATTTTGTATATAAGTTATCGTAGTATACTGGTATTATATATTCCCGTTGCAACGCACGGGCATTCAGCTAGTTAAAACTGAATACATGTGATATACTCACGATTAACGTCACGACTAATTAATAATCGAGTTTGCCTATATTATCTCTCTACGACGTAATGATATGATTTACCGTGTAAAACACACACGAGTGGATCTCAACACTACCGGAATCAATCGCTTTGCCGAGTGCCTGAAGCACTTGGCGAAGCCTTAAAAACACTCAGCAAAGGCTTTGCCAAGTGTGACACTCGGCAAAGAAGACTCGGCAAAGAGTGCATCGGCAAAGGCTTCTTTGCCGAGTGCTTTTTCTCGGGCACTTGGCAAACCTCTTTGCCGAGTGCCAGAGAGCACTCGGCAAAGAAAAGCGGCCGTTACAGCGCCAGGTGACGGAGACGGCGACTTTGCCGAGTGCTGCCTGGTAGACACTCGGCAAAGAAGTTATCTTTGCCGAGTGTCTTCCAGACAGCACTCGGCAAAGAATCCATCTTTGCCGAGTGCCACTTGGGACACTCGGCAAAGAGCCCGCTAGAGAGGGTCCCCATGTCAGGCTCTTTGTCGAGTGTTCTGTGCGGCACTCGGCAAAGCCGACCCCTTTGCCGAGTGCCAGCGTCATAACACCCGGCAAAGAACCTAAGTCGGTGCCCAGGTCTGTGCTCTTTGCCGAGTGTTATGACCCTGACACTCGGCAAAGCGCCTCTTTGCCGAGTGTTACACTCGGCAAAGTGACCAGTATATATCTTTTTTATTTGTTTTTTGTATTCCATCCACACAAACAGAAGATATCACATATATATCACATATATACATCACAGATATCATCACAGACATAAATAGCCAACACAAACATAAAACCGTCACCACAAACATAAATATCCATCACAAACATAAGTGTTCAACACAAGTATCAAACACAAACATAAGTCTCAAACGTCGCAAGGTCTCACATAAGTATCAAACACAGACATAAGTATTATACATAAGTTCTGAAGTCTAAAACAATGAAAACACAACACTCATGGAGGTGGGCGGTTTGACCGAGGCTGCGTTGGGCTGAACCCTTCCGGAGGGTTGTTGGATGCCGCTCCAGATTGGCCCTGCACAGAGAAGAGATTGCATGTGTTATACTAGATGCATTACAAACATCTAACTACAATTTTGATACTCACAGGAGTGTGGAAGAGAGCAGGGTCAACTGGAGGGAACAGTGGAGGTGGTGGAGCGATGCCCTGTGCGGCGCCAAGGCTCTGCATGTACTGGAACATCTCTGCCATCCTCTGATGATCTGCCCGGCGCTCCGCCTCCCGCTCCGCCATCATCCTCGCCTCCATCTCGTGACGTTCCCTCCTCTCTTCTTCTAGTTGGGTCTGTAATATTACAAGCCAACGTTATAGTAACTCAAAGAGTAGGTATATAACTCAAGGAAGGACGAGTTACAGAAGCACTAACCTCGAGTTGCTGTATGCGATGCTGTGAGCTATCGTGCCGAGGTCAAATGGCTGGACTCGAGCCTGTGCTCCTTGCTCTCACCTGAGACAGAATGGGAGTGGAGGACGAGTCGATTGCCCCGTCGGGGTCGATCGGCTCGGTGCTCGGATCATAGTCTGGGCCATGGACCTCCTGCGCCATGGCGGTGTAGTCATGGAGGCGGCTGTAGACGGCGGGGTTGGTGTAGGCCTCGGGCCCGTCATCCGGGTTGTAGGTGACGTCGGACGTCGCCTTACCCTTATGGGCCATAGCATAGGCCGAGAAGGTGGAGCAAGGCCTGCCACCATGTGACGCCGACTGCAACGAAAACCAACGAGATAGTTAGAAATAATATCTAACTTAGTGCTATATATCTAAATAAAAAAGGTGGCGTACCCATGCTTCGGCTGTCTTGGTGGTGGGAGGGGCCTTGCATCATCAAACGCCGATCCCGGCTAGCTGTGTGCGCCTCGTCCCACTCAGTCGAACACCACCTATCCACCATCTGCTCCCAGCACAGAGGATGTGCGGCGCACCAATGTGGAATCATCTGCAAAGTAAACACGTAAAGTGCATATCAGAAGGTAAAATAAAATTCATGCATGGAGTACTGGTACCAAACATGCATGACTTTACCTGCAGGTACTGCTCCCTGGTCAACGACATGGTTCGGGCTTGAGGTTTGGTCACCTTCTCCCCAAGGACGGAGCCATGGTAGGTGATGATGGCCTGGATGCGGGCCTCATAGTGCATATCCAGGACGAGCTTCTTACAGCTCGTGGTGGCCACCACATCCGCCCTAGCCTCGTATCCAGCATCGCATCTGAAGAAATCCTGCATACAAAAACGATGTATCCATACATTATTTCAAGAATTTGCAACGAATGCGACATATTTTACATTATACTAAGACTTACCCACAGCTCTTGCTTCACCCGCTCCGCCTTGTTATTGAATTCTCTGCCGTCCCGGTCTACTGCATCGGGGGCGACGGCGTAGTGGTCGAAGGTGAAGGTTGGGCCCGTCACTCCGGCGTACTCCACAAGTCCAGGGAAGTGTTCCCTGCACAGCAGGCCGAGGATGTTATTGGGGGGGCGACGATGACCCCCAGCATAATCCAAAACCGTCCAAGACCTGTCCAAGTGATAAATAAAAAGTATTAGTTTATATTATGATTTTGAACACATAATATGAACACGAATGAAGAACATAAAGTTACATACCTCTCCCCTTCCGGCCGAATCAGCGGCCGTCTGTCCCAAAGTATGGGACGCGGCGGGAGACTCGCGGGGCCTCGCAGGTAGATGCTCCTCGAACTAGAGCCGCCTGAACCTGAGGCGTCCTGCTGCTGGTCGTCGTCCTGCTGCTGGTCGTCGTCGTCCTGAGGCGCCGCCTGCTGCTGCGCTGCCTGCTCTGCCTCGTCCTGCTGCGCTGCCTGCTCTACATCGTCCGCCGTCCTACTCCTCCTCCCCCTCCTCCTCCTCAGGAAACCGCCCACCATATTTGTCCAACAACCTGCAATTAAGAATAAACAAATAAGCACATATAAAAAGATGTATTTAAAAACAGGTGCGAAATAAAAAGTCATATAACATTACATCGATTAAAAATAATCTTCATATGTGTCGGGGTTAGCCGGATCATAACTCTCATCATCACTATCAAGCATTTCAATCTCAACACCATCGGAAGACGCAACCTCGTCATTGCCTTCAAGGATTACTAAGTCATTATCATTTTGCACCTCATCATCCTCCTCATCAACAACCATTTCAATATCTACGTCCATTCCGATAGCTTCAGTTAAGTCTATCTCAAATCGCCCTTCTAGCCCATCTTCTTGGAAGAACTCTCCATCATATGTGTCCGGGTCTAAGTTGTAATCTTCATCGTTAGGAACAGGTAACCTCCCGTGCGGCGATACCTTATACACAACATCCCAACCCGGGTCTAAGTTGCAACCTTGTACAGATCCTTATTAGAGCATCTCCAACAAATTAACCTATAAAAATACCCTATAATTTAAAAATGGGTATATTTTATAGAATTTAGGGCACCAATAAAACATTCCACTCCAACATTAAATCCTCAAATCTATATTATAGGGCAGCCCACCACAGTGTAGTATATTTGAGGCACTTTAGAGAGTGTCTTATAATTTTTTTGACCAAATCTTATAAAATGAGCACTGTTGGAGTATATTTTTTCTTGCGTAGAGCCCCATATTTTAATTTGAGGCACCAGTTTGAGGCATTGTTGGAGATGCTCTTACCTCTTTATTTTTTATATACATTGAAGTCCCTGAATTTACATTGTGGTGTTTCAGGTTTTCGCTCGTGAATTTTTAATTAAAATTGTATCCGGTTCACACGGACTATGAGTAATCGGGTTTAGATGATTGCTTCCCAAACATATACCAGCTTACCCAATGGATAAGGATTTTGTCCTATATTATTACTCATGAGGATATTTTTGTCCTATACCATGTTAGAGGAATTCCCCATGTAGCGAGTATCGGGTCCCTATTAACATCTCTATGTATGTCCTTATTACCTCTTGTTTTTTGACATTCAAGTCCCTATATTTATATTGTGGTGTTTCAGGTTCGCACTCATGAATTTTTTTTATTAGGAATGCATCTAATGCATATATGATGTTGGTGTACATATTAGATCATCAACATATATTTCAGATCTAGCGTTTTTGGTTGCTCTTTATATTTTAGCATTTAAAAAAGGCATAGGAGGGAGGCATGTTCCAAAATAAAACATAACCTAATTTCAAAAAACACTCGCCAAAGAAAAACATTCAGCAAATTAAAATTCATAAAAAACCCAAAAACAGCAAAACATAACCACCGTTACATGTTTTGAAAAAACTCGCAACCTCTATATCAATTGTATTTATATTACGTTTTTATTCCTCATGTATTATAACAAATCGAGAGTAATTTTATTATTTCAGGCACTAAATGAATTCACTTGAAAATGTTTTCAACGATAAAGTTCATAACTTTTCAAGATCTCCAACTTCTATTTTGATAGTTTCTACGTCTGGGGCCGTTTACAAATTTTGAATTTCAAATTTGAAAAATCACATGGATTTTTATATGATAAGATGATTTCAAAGTAAAAAATTGTCAATATTAAAGTTTCATTACATTTCAAGACATACAACTTTATTTTGGTGTTTTTTCCATCCGAGGTAATTTGAAAAATTCAAACATAGTTTTATATGACAAGATAATTTCAAACCAAAACATTATCAATTACAAAGTTTCATAACTCTTCAAGACCTACAACTTTCATATTGGTGGTTTTTCCATTCGAGATTGTTTTCAAAATTTCAAAATTTTTAAATTCAGACATAGTTTTCGTTGACAATATGACTTCAAATGAAAAGGTTGCCAACTACAAAATTCTATAACTTTTCAAGATCTATAAAGTTTATTTCGGTTGTTTGGTCATTTGTTCATCCCACGTTATGGTTTTAACATTATTCACAAATCTTATACATCTATCTTATAGTTTCATAAACTACGAGAGATATATATTTTATTAACAAATTTACTTTTATTTTGTCATATGAAGAAATCATCAAAATATAAATTGTACATCTTGATGAGTTATACAAATTTGTAGTTGATTTTTTTTCATTTAAATAAATTTACTGTTTCAATTTTTTTTAAATTGTCTAGTGTTGAAAAAACACCGGGCAAAAAACTCTTTGACTAGTGTCAAAAAACACTCGCAAAGAAGCTCTTTGCCAAGTGCTAAATAACACTCGTTAAAGAGTTTATTTGCCGATTTTTTTATCAATAATTTTTTGATTGGCACTCGGCAAAAAAGTTCTTTGCCGAGTGCCTAAAAAAAACACTCTGCAAATTATTTGGCATTCGGTAGAGAGCTGAATTCCGTTAGTAGACCATCCCAACATTTCTTTATTTTGCTACTGTACTTGAAGAGTGATGATGCTGGCTGAAAGTTCGATAGGAAGGAGAAGCCACTGGATTAGCGTAGCAACCTCGTTCCTCTTCCATCGTTTTCCTCAGGTAGCTTTGCGTTACTGTCGTCATGATCTATCGGACTTAACTACATGCCCATGCACCTCGCTGCTAACCTCCACCCATTGTTGACTTCATCAACATACAAATGAAACACCTGCTAGCTTTTGTACGTTGATGGTTCAACGGTCCACAAAAATATCCACGTGTGTCCCCACTCGTACCACAATGCTGGTATTCGGCTCTTTGCTCATTGGTTGGCACTTTGCCAAGTGTATTATATATGGCATTTAGCAAATCATTCTTTGCCGATTGCCACTCTCAACGAATTAAGACTTTCGGTATAGACTTCATTTACTTGGTGCCGTGACAGTGATTTTTCTTTACAGAATACCCGATAAAAAGTATTCAACAAAGAAGTCATTGCTGATGTACAGTTCAACGATATTTTTTTTACCGAGAGTCATACTCAGAAAAAAGTTTATCTAATATTTTCTAGATTTTGTCGAGTGACTAAAACACTCGACAAAGCAGCTGTGTCAAACCTTCGGGTTCTCTTCTCCCGCCCTTGGAAAACCTTGACCGTTTTCTTGATAAGACCAAGGACGAACCATGCTGTATTCTTTCTTTCCTCAACAGTCATGGAGAAAAAAGAAATTCCTTCAGCTTCAGATAAAAAGAGAGAGCGAGAGAGAGGCATGGATAACAAAAGAAACGAGATGCTATGGCGATATATGAGAATCCTGTTCCTCACCGGTCACCAGCGACGCAAAAGATGATCATCTTTTCTAGCCCCGTCTTTCGTGCGTCAGACGACAGTTTCAATTTTCTGACCATCTGTTTTGTTAGTTGTTACCATTACCAAAACCTTGTAGAAAACACGTCATTTGCAAATGTTTCCATGGAAACAAAAGTAAAAGTCCGATCCTAAAGAGAGAGAGAAAAAAGAACTAGCTCAAGGGTTCGTTTTGGTTTGGATGTAGATTGCTAGCTATTATTAGTTGCTAGAAGAACCATTCGATACTTTTTTTTGTTAATTACGAAGAATATTACGCGTTGGCAGGGGTATGGTGGTATAGATCACGATCCAGATACTTATTCATAATTTATAGATAAAATGAATAGAAATAGGCCTTGATCCTAATGTGACATAATACTTAAATTTTATAGTGTAATTTTTTTTTACAATGAAACATTTTATTTTGTCACAAATGAAACATCATCCGAGCCTCTACAAAGTTTATATATGGCAAACAAAAAACCATAACCATCCTCCGTCAAATCCTCATGTAGTACGTAAAACACACTAAAGTTGGACAATAGAAAAAAAAACAATAATTGACTAAATTTCTAATCTATTTTACTAAACTGCCATCCGTTCTGAGCGAAGATGTCCATCACAATTATCTTTTGTTGCAGCGAAGCATCCTTTAGCAACAACAATTGGTCCTTGTGCTTGTGTAGTAGGCTCTAGTATCAGATCCAATAAGTGCTCTTGTATATGACCTGCAGACGTAACAATTGTACCGTTAAAAACAACATGATTTCGACTAGTCCATATTGTCCACAATATGGCTGCAACTCCTACCATAAATTGTTTCTTAGTATCTAGTTTCTGTAAGTGCAATCACCCCCAAATTAAGGGTTTTGGTGATTTAATGACAAAACAAATAAGGTTTCTAATAAAGTTTTCTCCTAATATATGTTAAGTTCTTGTAAAAATAGGAGCATCAACTTTAGGCGAGAAAAAAAAGGAAGCATCAAGAACATCGGATATACATCACATGGCACCTTGAAGCGATTCCATGCGATGATCGCGCAAAACTTTCTATATTTGTTGAGTCGTAGGATTCAATTTCCTTAAAGTAGTTTTCGTCAAGGTAATGATGTTTGCTAAAGCTCAAGCCTCTCATATTCATAAGCTATTTTGAAAACCAAATCTTTTGGACAATCTGTGAGTTCAAATGGTGTGAGGTTTTGGTAGTCTGAGATCCTCCCTGTTCAAAACCGGGGTCTAGGTCGGACGACCGTTCTGACCTCTGCCAGAAAGTCTGACTGACTGACTGCCAGGAGCCAATTTTGGCACTTCGACTTCCGGTCAAACTAATCCTTTTGAACCTGTTTTTGGCACTTCGACTTCCAGTCAAACCAATCCTTTTGAACCTGTTTTGGCTCTAGTCAAAACCAATTCAAATGGTTTTGGGGCGGGTTCAATCGGCCTCCGCGTAGAAAGTTTCAAATCTCAGCACCCTTTTGAGGAGACTCTATAAATACCCCTCATCTCTCTATCTCTCCTCACTCTAGCCACTCCCCTGCATTCAAAGCCAACCTAACTTGAGACAAAGCTCACACACTCTCTCACACACACCCCAAATCGCTCCTAAATCACTTGATTGAAGAGCCCTTGGTGTGAGGTTTGTGCTCGTGACCTTCGGATTTGGTTTTCCTCTCCCCTCTTCTTCTCATCTCTTGAGCTTTTTTTGGCAAACACCTCTTGTGCGAACTTGTTGTTCTTGGAACGTTCGAGTTCCTCGACAAATTGAGGTTGCTTTAGAGTCTCCAAGGTTGTGAATAACCCTAAGAAGTTTGTATCACTCGCTCTCTTGAGCCAATTTGATAAAAGAGTTTGCCTTGATTTTTGTGGTCGGCTTGTGGAGGATTAGAGTTGAAAAAGACTCGACCCTTTTTGGGCTCCTCAACAGGGAGTAGGACACCTTTGTGGTGTGGCCGAATCTCGGGATAAATCTCATGTCTTGTGTTCTTGCGTGGATCCATTGTTGTGTTCAATCTTTGGCAAGGAAGGCATCGAGTGTTCCTCTCGGTGTGGATCTTATGGAGGATATCCACTTTTATTTCTCACCATCTACACTTAGTTTATTTCCCGTGTGCTTGTCTTGGAAGAATCACTCATTGTATTCGTACATTGTTCTTAGCCTAGATCTATTCTCGCATTTGGACTGGTTTAGAGTGGTTCAACTGGCCTCCATAGCGGTTGAACCAGCCTGCACCAGTTGAACTGTTAATTTGACATTATTTCAAAGTTTGTGGTGAAAATTTTAAGTTTAGCCTATTCAACCCCCTCTAGGCTACTTTCAAATCGTATCAGAGCTTCATGCCTCGTTTTAGCACTTAACCGCGTGAGGAAACGATCATATCGACTTCGAGGAACAACGAAGATTCTCTTCTCGAGGAGCTCCTAACCACATCTAGTGGTGAGGAGGTACATACCAAGATCCTTGATCTTGTTACGAAGCTAGCCGAAAGGATGTTCCTCAAAATGAAAGAGGAAGCCATGAAGAAGAAGGCCAAAGAAGAAGAATCAAGAAGAAAACCCAAAGAAGATAAAGGAAAAGGCAAGTTGGAGTACAATGATGACTTGGTTGAGCTTTTGGTGTCTAAGGTGATGACAAGGTAAGTCTCAACACCGAAGAATCATCCACCAAAAGCAAAGGTAACGAATTCCATCAAGTTCAATTTGATTAATCCCGTAATTTTGTTCTCAACTTCACTTCGACGCCCCTTAGAAAACTTCCAACTCTTAACGAGTTGAATTATGACGTGTGGGCCCACCAGATGAAGTTGTGTCTAATCGTTGTACATCCAAGTCTTTGGAAAAGTATCAATATAGGTGTGAAGAAGCCCGCCCAAGGAGATGAGATGACACCAGAATTGATGCAAGAGGTTCATCAAAATGCTCGCCATGAGAATAATCAAAGGAAGCTTGAGTCCAGAAGAGTACCGAAAAGTACAAGGTAGAGAGGATGCTAGGGACATTTGGAACATTTTCAAAATGTCGCATGAAGGAGAATTGAAAGCAAAGAGTAATAGGATCGAGGCATTGGAAAGTGAGTTGACAAGATATGATTGGATCAAGGGTGAGTCACTTCAATCACTCTTTGCTTGGTTGATGGTTTTGGTCAACATGATAAGAGTTCTTGGTAGTGAAGATTGGAATGATTCTAAGTCACTAGGCTATTCATGAGAGCATATAAAAAAGTACAACAGCCTAGAAATGATGATAAGGGACCATGATGACTATGAGGAGATGACTCCTCATCAATTGTTTGCTAAGATCCAACAACATGAAGTAGAGGAGGCACCAACCAAGGCAAGGGACACACATGCTTTGGTTGTCAACGATCAAAACTCAAGCGAGAAGAGTCAAGTGAGCAAGGACCACAAGTGCTAGAAGGTTGTGGAAAGCTCAAGCGAGGATGAAAGTTCAAGTGATGAAGATACGACAATGTTCATCAAGACTTTCAAGAAGTTTGTGAAAAGAATGATAAGCACCAAAGAAAAGAAAGGAAGAGGGCATGCTATGAGTGTGGACAAACCGACCATTTCATTGAGGATTGCCCAAAAAAGAAGGAAAGAAGGACTTCAAGAAGGACAAGTTCAATAAGGGAGAGAAGTGCAAAGGATGCTTCAAGAAGAAGAAGAAGTATGGTAAAGATCACATTGGTGAAGAATGGAACTCTGATGAGGAGAGTTCTAGCTCGGACAAAGAAGGAGTGGCGAACATTGCTATTGAATCCACCTCAACGTCGTGGCTCTTCACCAACCTCTTCAACGATGACTCCTTCACTCCCACTTGCCTCATGGCAAAAGGGGACAAGGTAAAATTATTTAATGCAAATTCAATTGATGATGAATGTAGTATGAAGGATAAAATGATTAGCAAATTTAGCTTCAATGGGTACAATATAATCACTAAACTAACTGAGAAACTAGAGAAAAGAAAAACAACTCTTGATGCTAAAGAAGACTTGCTCATCCTTGAAAAGAAGAGAAACCTAGAGCTTCAAGAGTTAGTCATAAATAAGGATGAAAATGTTGGAAGCTTTGACTAAAGAACTAAGTCAAAGCTACTATAGAGGAAAAGGAAAGCGAGTTTGATTGTGCTAAGACCTCTATAGTTGGTCTTGCAAAGGACAAGGATGCACTTGAATCAAACATATCAAGTTTGAAAGTTCTAAATCAAGATCTAAATCAAGAACTCCATCACTTCATCCTTAGAAGTGAATTCTATTGCTAGCTCCTCCAAGTCTAACACATGCAAATGCTTTTTAAAATATCATGCTAGTTGTTGTTTGGCTTACCATGCAAGGAAAGATAGCTCTAAGGTTGAGGCCAAACAAATCTTGAAGAAGTGCTCTAATAATGATGGGTTGAGAAAGGTTGAGCCCAAGTACAAACCCTCTAGGAACAACAATGGGGAAATGGGACTTGGGTACAACACCCCAAGGTAAACCCTAGTATAGAGCATAAGGGGTCGAGATCCCCTAAGTTCATAGAAGGTACAACCTTATATGATGCATTAGGGAGGACCCACTCCACAAAAGGTGAGGTCTCCCATGAGAAGGTAAAAGTGAGCAACGCCAAGGGTAAGATGAAAAGTGTTGCATCTACAAGTGGAGAAAAGGCTCCAATTCCTATCCCTCACTCTTATCTTTGTGATTATACGTTGACATGGCATCAATGGAAATTAGTTTTGAAATATGTTGGTGCTTACACCAAAATAAAAGTCATGAAGAGGAGTGTGTGGGTACCCAAGGCTATTACTAACACTAAAGGACCCAATTCAATTCGGGTACCTAAAAGCATAGCATAAACTTGTTTTGGGGGTCTACTCCTCCGGTGGGTCAAGTTGGGTGATTGGCAGTAGATGTACAAATCACATAACCGGGGAGAGGGACATGTTTCAATCCTTGCATCTAACCCAAGAATCACAAGAGGTTATGTTTGGGGATAGCGACAAGGGTGAGGTGATTGGTATTGGTAACATTCATATCTCTAACCATCAATCACTTTCAAATGTTTTGTTAGTTGATTCACTGAGTTACAACTTGTTATCTCCTCACAACTTTGTGGAATGGGTTTCGATTATTTATTTTACAAATGTATGTGTGAAGATCCCTAGAAGGGAGGATTCCTTTGTTGATTTTACGGGTTGGTTGACATGCAAGCTCTACCTTGTTGATTTTCGAACAAGTAGAGTGTCACCTGATACCTGTTTAGTGGCAAAATCTGATAAAGGTTGGCTTTGGCATCATCGACTAGCCCATGTTGGCATGAGGAATTTGACCAAACTTCAAAAGGATGGACACATTGTTGGACTAACCAATGTTGTATTTGAGAAAGACATGATTTGTGGGGCATGTTAGACAGGAATGCAACATGGAGCTCCACATCACCCAAAGAATGTATTCACCACCAAGAGGCCATTGGAGCTTCTACACATGGACCTCTTCGAACCGGTGGCTTATATAAGCATTGGTGGTAACAAATATGGATTAGTCATTGTTGATGATTTTCTCGCTTCACCTGGGTTTTCTTTTTGAGTGATAAAAGTGAAACACAAGAGATCCTTAAGTGTTGTGGAGAGAAGAATCGAACTCTCATTGAGGCCGCAAGAACCATGCTAGATGAGTACAAGACACCGAACAACTATTGGGTGGAGGCCATCAACACCGCATGCCATGCAATCAATCGTCTATATCTTCAGAAGGTCTACAAGAAGACCGGTTATGAACTTCTCACCAGTAACAAACCAAAGTTGATTACTTTAGAGTTTTTGGTTGTAGATGTTTTATTCTTAACAAGAAAGCTAAGAGCTCAAAGTTTGCTCCTAAAGTGGACGAGGGTTTCTTGCTTGATTATGCATTAAATGCACATGCATACCGTGTTTTCAACAACTCCACCGGTCTTGTTGAAATAGCAGTAGATGTGACATTTGGTGAATCTAATGGATCGCAAGGGCATGTCTCTAGTGATGTTGCATGAAATGAGGAACCACCTTGTGAGGTCATCAAGAAGCTTGCAATTGATGAAGTAAAGCCTTAAGAGAAGGAAGATGATGAGGGAAAGATTTGGATGACAAATTGAAAGGGAAATAGGGTTTAACCTTTTCCTATAAATAATTTTGGTGGTTGAATACCCAACACAAATAATTGGACTAACTAGTTTGCTCTAGATAATACTCCACAGGTGCATAAAGGTTCAACACAAATCAATAAAAAGATTAAAGAAATGGTTCAAAAAGAAAGGAGCAAAGAAACCCAAGTGTGCCCTGGTCTGGCGCACCGGACTGTCCGGTGCACCAGGACCGTACAACTCCGAACTAGCCACCTTCGGGTTTCTCTAGCGCCACTCCACTATAATTCACCGAACTATTCAGTGTGCCACCGGACTGTCCAGTGCACCAGCGGAGCAACGGCTACCAGCGCAATGGTCGACTGCAACGGACACCTGCAAATGCTACAGTGCGCGGACAGTTCGCGCAGAAGTCAGAGCAGCCGCCAGAGGCGCACTGGACAGTGAACAGTACCTGTCCGGTGCCACTAGAAGACAAATCTCCAACGGTCGAAACCGCCCGAACCCTAACGGTTGGGTGACGTGGCTGGCGCACCGGACTGTCCGGTGCGCCCATCGACAGCAGCCACCCCCAACGGTTGTTTTGGTGGTTGAGGGCTATAAATGCCCCCAACCACCTCCACTCCAACCATCCAAGCATTCATCACTCTCCATTCAATACAAGAGCAAAGTACAACACTCCAGGACACAAATCAAAGCCACCGATCCGATCAAAGTCCCCAATTCAATTCTAGTGCATTAGGACTTATGAGAGGATCACTTGTGTTTCTTGTTGCTCTTGTTTGCTTGGCTTGGCTTTCTTTTCTTTCTCACTTCTTACTCTCAAGCTTTGTAAGCGAGGCAAGAGACACCAATTGTGTGGTGGTCCTTGCAGGGTCTAAGTGACCCGTGAGATTAAGGAAGAAGCCTCACTCGATCTAGGTGACCGTTTGAGAGAGGGAAAGGGTTGAAAGAGACCCAGTCTTTGTGACCACCTCAATAGGGACTAGGTTCTTTAGAACCGAACCTCGGTAAAACAAATCACCGTGTCATCCGCTTTATTTTCTTGGTTGATTTGTTTTCCCCTCTCTCCCGGACTTAACATTTGTTCTAACACTAACCCCGACTTGTAGTGTGTTTAAAGTTGTAAATTTCAGTTTCCGCCTATTCACCTCCCCTCTAGGCGACTTTCAATTGGTATCAAAGCCCGGTACTTCATTAGAGTCTAACCACTCGAAGTGGTGTCGGGAGGATCCGCCAAGAGGGAGATGGAAACGACCACAAGCCACGAGAAGGCTCCATCAAAGGTGTCCGGTGCCAAAGGAAGGGAGGAATCACCTCCCCGTGTCAAGTCACACCGGAGTGGTGACAAGAAGAAAAAGATGAAGAAGGTAGTCTACTACGAGACCAATTCTTCGTCGCCCTCCACATCTAGATCCGGCGCCGCATCCGTCACTTCTAAGCGCCATGAGCGCAACAAGTTTAGTAAGATCCCCCTATGCTATCCTCGTATTTCTAAACGCGCTCCTTTACTTTACGTCCCATTAGGCAAACCACCGGTTTTTGATGGTGAGGACTATTGTATGTGGAGTGATAAAATGAGGCATCATCTAACCTCACTGCATGCAAGTATATGGGATATTGTTGAGTTTGGAGCGCAAGTACCATCTGTAGGGGACGAGGGCTACAACTCGGACGAGGTCGCCCAAATCCAGCACTTCAACTCCCAAGCCACTACTATACTCCTCGCCTCTCTATGTCGAGAGGAGTATAATGAAGTGCAAGGGTTGAAGAGCGCCAAGGAGATTTGGGACGTGCTCAAGACCGCGCACGAGGGAGATGAGGTGACCAAGATCACCAAACGGGAGACGATCGAGGGGGAGCTCGGTCGTTTCGTCCTCAACCAAGGAGAGGAGCTACAAGCTATGTACAACCGGCTGAAGACCTTGGTGAATCAAGTGCGCAACCTCGGGAACACCAAATGGGATGACCATGAAATGGTCAAGGTTATTTTAAGGTCACTCGTTTTTTGGAATCCGACACAAGTTCAATTAATACGTGGTGATCCTAGATATAAGCTAATCCCGAGGAGGTTATAGGAAAGTTTGTGAGCTTTGAATTGATGATCAAAGGCTCCAAACAAATCATCAACTTGGAGCAAGGCGGCACCTCCACACCCGAGGTGCAACCCGTCGCATTTAAAGCGACGGAGGAGAAGAAGAGTCTACATCAAGTAGGCTCCCCATCGACGCCTCCAAGCTCGACAACAAGAAGATGGCGCTCATCATCAAGAGCTTTTGCCAAATCCTCAAGCAAAGGAAGGGGAAAGATTATAAACCCCGTTCCAAAAGGGTGTGCTACAAATGTGGTAAGCCCGGTCATTTTATCGCTAAATGCCCTATGTCTAGTGATAGTGACAGGGACAACAACAAGAAGGGGAGGAAGAAGGAAAAGAACAAGTACTACAAGAAGAAGAGCGACGATGCCCACATATGTCGGGAATGAGACTCCGACATAAGCTCCACCGACTCCTCTGACGAGGATGCCGCAAACATCACTGTCAACAAGGGACTTCTCTTCCCCAACATCGGCCACAAGTGCCTCATGGCAAAGGACGACAAAAGGAAGAAGGTAAAATCTAGAGCCTCCACCAAATATAGAACATCTAGTGATGAGGGTAGCTCTAGTGAAGATGAGGATAATTTGATTACCCTTTTTGCCAACCTTAACATGCAACAAAAAGAAAAATTAAATGAATTGATAGGTGCTATTCATGAGAAGGATGAACTCTTGGATAGCCAAGAGGAATTCCTTATTAAGGAAAACAAAAAGCATGTTAAAGTTAAAAACGCTTATGCTCAGAAGATACAAAAATGTGAAAACTTGACTAAAGGGCTTAGCATTTGCCATGACACTATTTCCAATCTTAGAGCTGAGAACGCTAGTTTAATTACTAAGGTTGAAAAGTTAAATGCTTGTGATGATTCTATTGTCAGTCTTAGAAATGAAAATGCTAGTTTAATTGCTAAGATTGATAAATTAAATGAATCAATTTCTAGCCTTAAAACTGAGAATGCTAGTTTAATTTCCAAGGCTAGAGATTTAAATGTTTGCAATGATTCTATTTCCTGTCTTAGAAATGAGAATGCCATATAACATGCTAAGATAGAAGAATTAAATCCTTGCAAACCCTCTACATCTAGTGTTGATCATGTTACTATTTGTACTAGATGTAGAGATGTTAATATTGATGCTATTCATGATCACCTTGATTTAATCAAACAACAAAATGATCATATAGCTCAATTAACTACTAAAATCAATGAACATGAAATTGAAAATGAAAAATTTAAATTTGCTAGAAGCATGCTCTATAATGGGAGACACCCTGACATCAAGGATGGCATTGGTTTCCAACAAGGAAGCAATGTCAAACTTAATGCCCCTAAAAGATTGTCTAATTTTGTTAAGGGCAAGGCTCTCATGGTTCAGGATAACGAGGGCTATATTTTATATCCTGCTGGTTATCCCGAACATAAAATTAGGAGAATTAATGCTAAGAAGTCTCATTCTGTTTCTCACTATGCATTTATGTATAAGAATGAGGCATCTAGCTCTAGGCATTCTACACATGTTAAAATGCCTAAAAAGAAAAATCCTACTGCATCAAATGAACCTAATATTTCATTTAATACCTTTGATGCTTCTTATGTGCTCACTAAAAAATCAGGCAAAATAGTTGCCAAATATGTTTGGGGCAAACACAAGGGCTCCAAGACTTTTGTTTGGATACACAAGGTGCTTGTTTCTAATGTGAAAGGACCCAAGACAATTTGGGTACCTAAGAACAAGGCCTAAATTGTTTTGCAGGTTTATGCATCCGGGAGCTCTAGTTGTATTATTGATAGCGGATGCACAAACCACATGACAGGGGAGAAAAGGATGTTCTCCTCCTACGAGAAAAACGAAGATTCCCAACGAGCTATCACATTCGGGGATGGAAATGAAGGTTTGGTCAAAGAACTTGGAAAAATTGCTATATCACCTGACCATTCCATTTCCAATGTTTTTCTTGTAGATTCTTTAGATTATAATTTGCTTTCTGTATCTTAATTTTGCAAAATGGGTTACAACTGTCTTTTTACAGATGTAGGTGTTACTGTATTTAGAAGAAGTGATGATTCAGTAGCATTTAAGGGAGTATTAGAGGGTCAGCTATACTTAGTTGATTTTAATAGAGCTGAACTTGATACCTGCTTAATTGCTAAGACTAATATGGGTTGGCTCTGACATCGCCGACTAGCCCATGTTGGGATGAAGAATCTTCACAAACTTCTAATGGGAGAACACATTTTGGGACTAACTAATGTTCATTTGAGAAAGACAGAGTTTGTAGCGCATGTCAAGCAGGAAAGCAAGTTGGTACCCACCATCCACACAGGAACACCATGACGACCGACAGGCCGCTTGAGCTACTCCACATGGATTTATTTGGCCCGATCGCTTACATAAGCATCGACGAGAGTAAGTATTGTCTTGTAATTGTGGATGATTATTCTCGCTTCACTTGGGTGTTATTTTTGCAGGAAAAATCACAAACCCAAGAGACTTTAAAGGGATTCTTGAGACGGACTCAAAATGAGTTCGGATTGAGATTCAAGAAGATAAGAAGCGACAACGGGACGGAGTTCAAGAACTCTCAAATTGAAGGCTTTCTTGAGGAGGAGGGTATCAAGCATGAGTTCTCTTCTCCCTACACACCTTAAAAAATGGTGTAGTAGAGAGGAAGAATAGAACTCTACTGGACATGGCAAGGACCATGCTTGATGAGTAAAAGACTCCGGACCGGTTTTGGGCTGAGGCGATTAACACCGCCTGCTACTCCATCAACCTGCTCTACCTTCACTGAATCCTCAAGAAGACATCATATGAACTCCTCACCGGTAAAAAGCCTAATGTTTCATATTTTAGAGTCTTTGGTAGCAAATGTTTTATACTTGTTATAAGAGGTAGAAAATCTAAATTTGCTCCTAATACTATAGAAGGCTTTTTACTTGGTTATGACTCAGACACAAGGGCATATAGAGTCTTCAACAAATCCACTGGATTAGTTGAGGTTTCTTGTGACATTGTGTTGATGAGACTAATGGCTCCCAAGTAGAGCAAGTTGATCTTGATGAATTAGATGATGAAGAGGCTCCGTGCATCACGCTAAGGAACATGTCCATTGGGGATGTGTGTCCTAAGGAATCCAAAGAGCCCACTCACACATAAGATCAACCATCATCTTCCATGCAAGCATCTCCACCAACTCAAGATGAGGAACATGCTCAAGACAATGAAGATGAAGATCAAGAGGATGAGCCACCTCAAGAGGAGGACAATGATCAAGGGGGAGATCAAGTCAATAAGGACAAGGAAGATGAGCAAGAGATTCAGGGTCAAAGACCGCCACACCCAAGAGTCCACCAAGCGATTCAAAGAGATCACCCCGTGAACTCCATCCTCGGCGATATTCATAAGGGGGTAACTACTCGATCTCGAGTCGCTCATTTTTGTGAACATTACTCTTTTGTCTCCTCTATTGAGCCATATAGGGTAGAGGATGCACTAAGAGATTCGGATTGGGTGCTGGCAATGCAAGAGGAGCACAACAACTTCACGAGGAATGAGGTATGGCATTTAGTTCCACGTCCTAACCAAAATGTTGTAAGAACCAAGTGGGTATTCCGCAAAAAGCAAGATGAGCATGGTGTGGTGACAAGGAACAATGCCCGACTTGTGGCCAAGGGATATTCACAAGTCGAAGGTTTGGATTTCGGTGAAACCTATGCACCTGTAGCTAGGCTTGAGTCAATTCGCATATTACTTGCCTATGCTACTTACCATGGCTTTAAGCTTTATAAAATGGACGTGAAAAGTGCCTTCCTCAATGGACCAATCAAGGAAGAGGTCTATGTTGAGCAACCTCCCGACTTTGAAGATAGTGAGTACCCTAACCATGTGTATAAACTCTCAAAGGCGCTTTATGGGCTCAAACAAGCCCAAGAGCATGGTATGAATGCCTACTGTGGTGGAACCACCCGAATTATTCCAACTTAAGTGCCTAAGTCTTGCCTTAGAGGCTAGACCACACTTAAATAGGAATAAAACGTCAGTCCCTCGGATCTAGTCCGACAAGGCCACTAACAGGATCAAGTACCACGTACTCACTCGAAGGTGAGGCATAGAGCAAATACAATAAAGCATAAAACCATGATTTAAAGAAGTACTTAAGGTTATTACAACATCATCGGAATTTTGCAAAAGTAGTAATCATTGTTCGGAATGCAGCGGAATTTAACTAACGGTAAATAAAAGGAAGGATGGGGAAGCCTGGCCTATCACTCCTCATGCTCCTCTCCTGCTGAGGTAGGGTCCCACTCGACTGTCCAACCCGGTGGCAAGGTAGACGGCCAAGTCACTCCAGCTACCATATCCTCCAGAGAACCTGTGAAAAATTATGCCACAAGCAAGGCTGAGTATACTAATACTCAGCTAGACTTACCCGGTGTGAGGAGTCTACTCCTCTACCTCTAGACATGCAGCTGTTTGGCTGAGGGGTTTGGTTTGCCAAAAGCACTAGCTGAGTCTAAAATCAAGTTTTAGCTTTTCAAATTTTAGTGTGATTCTCTTAAGGCTAGATGTGTACCTAGCTAATCATACATGGTATCAAGCATTTTAACCATCAACATATTTTGCCAATCAACTCATTTCCATTTATTACTCAATGCAGTACAATGGATCAAGCAGTCTCATTAGCTGCGAGAAGCAGATGATTCGAATCGAGTTTTTAAACCTTACAAGGTAAACCTAAACACACGACGTGGCGAGGCACTCCGTCCCCACACATATCAACCGTCCCCATCGATTCCCCGTCAATAGAACAGGGCTCACCGCCTTGGCGTACAATGCCTCACTGACCCCGATTGCCGTCGTGCAGTGACCGCACTTGTACCCACCATAACCGGAATGGGAGACCACGTCTCAGGTCGCGTGAGGGGTAAAGTCTGCTGCCAGGTTCACTCAGGTACTAGGCTTACTGATTTACCATATTTCTCGGCATGTGCTTAGTACGTTCAAACGCTTGACACAGGTATCCGCACGTTAATCATTATTCCAACTTCAACTTGTAGACCACACATCCCCATGGATCCGTGTCCACTGACTACCATCATTCTGTTATCAAAATGGATACAACCAAGTCCTGACCTCGCGCGAGTGATAGAAAAATCACTTGACTTCTACCGAGATCCCTAATTAGCAAAGCAGCTACTCAACCTAGCATACTAGTATCCATCTCAAAGGAATCCTGAGTTCATGCAACTAGGGTTTCAGACAACTCCTACACTTAAGTGCACAGTACAAGCCTACAAACATTAAGTACAGTAAAATAGCATATATAATGGTTATGCATAAAACCGGGGCTTGCCTTCCAAAGCTGGGGCAGGTAGATCCTCGATGGCAGGCTCTGGTGCTGGCTCCTGGACTACCTCCTGAGCAGCTCCTTGCTCCGTAATGAGGATGTACTCTCCGTCAGCGAGATTACAATCTATCGAATGCAATGAATAAGATATATGCATATTAATGATATGGAAATTTGTAAGTGCTATGTATGGTGAAACAATTATGAAAAACAGTGGGTACACTAGGGTTTTCTTTGTCGGAGGGTGTGTTAAGGGTTCCATACACTCATCTTAGGGTCTTGAGTGAACTTAAAACTTTTAGTCACCTCCTTTATGTTTTATTTGGACTCTTAGGAGGATTTAATTGTACACCATTAATTTCTCCCACAATTTCCCTTTTACTTTCTATTATGCTTATTATTGAGTGCTTTTGAACTACCATGGCAATTTAGAATTTTCCAAAAATGTTACAAAAATTACAGTGGGTAAACATTGATCTCTGTGGTTTATTCTAAAAATTTGAGGTTAGAATTAATTCAGATAAACCTTGTGCAAAAATAACAAAAGGGAGGTGTAGATAGTCACTTTGTACTATAGCTCTGATTTAGGTGAGTTTCTGGACTAAAATTTATTTTTGCCAAGATTCATGGGTGATAATAGGTCTCTATGCCAAAAATCACAGAAAGTGACCTGATGGTTATTTAGTTGTGATTTTCCAAAGTTTAATGTCAAAAATGTACTTATAACTAACATGTCATTTGAAAAATATCAAACAACAAAACTTATATTTTTCCTAGATTTATCTTAACATACTATGTTTTATCCCAAGGATTGGGGTGGTTTATCTTTAGGATTATTTTTCTAGGAGTTTTCTAAGTTCTCATTGTCTTTAAGAATTAAAATGTGGTGCATTTCTTTTGTACTATTAGAGGGTTCAACAAAATTTTCTTGTGAACTATGCTACTTAAGTAAGCTAGGAAAAATGTGGTTACCCTTTGGTTCTTATTTTTAATCCCCTTTTCCATTTTTTAATGTTTGGACTAAAACAAGTTTTTGTGGTTAATCTCTTCTTAATCTAGTATACTAGGGAGTTCAACATTTTTAAACCGGGTAGTTAGTAGTTGGGCATGCCTTTGATTTTTCTTACCCTCGGACCAAAAGTATTTCTATTTATCTTCTATTTAATTAGTTTTGGGAATTATACTTATTTAAATTAAAACTTTAACAATCTTGCAGTACTTAGGGTGTTTGTTATTTTCCTAAGTAGTTCATATTATTTAGAACCTAGAAAAATTAATTTGACTCAATTTGGCTGGATAAAATTGGAGTTATGAATTTTGCAAGCTCTGTATGCATTTAAAAGAATAATGTTTAAAAGGGTTTAAGGAAAATCAGTTTGCGCCGAGGCCCCTGGGGTTTCCTTTAATTAATCCTTTAAACCGTACCCCTGCGGAACTATTCCACTGAGTCGCTGACTGCGCAAAACCGCCTTTCCTTCTTTCAACCCGGGCTCCTTCCCCCTTGTAACAGTAATCGCGGAGAGGAAAAGGGTGGCGCGACTTACCGGCGGCGAGGGAGGTCCGGTGAAGGGCTGGGTGAGATCCGGGAGGTCCTCGCAGTCACGTCGAGGTGCGGGTCGTCGACGGTGATGGCCAAAATAGGTCTGACCGCGCGCGCAGGCGGTCGGGCTCGTCGGCGGTGTGTGCTCCGGCCTGCTCACGGCGGTAGGGCTCAATCAAATGGCACAGGGAGCTTCATGGGATGCTAGGGATGCTACAGGTGCAAGGAATCGACGAATGGCTTACCGTGGAGCTCGGTCTACGTGCGACGGCGACCGGTTGAAGTCCGGCGACGTCGATCCGGCATCTCTGGCGAGTTATTGTTCAATCCGCGGTTCGGGGAGCTTCACTGAGGTCCGTAGAAGCTAACCTGAGGGTCGGATGGGACGGGGAGTGGCTGGTTTGGCCGGTCTACGGTGGTCGTGGCTTGCGCGGCCGCTGGCACGCCGCTCTCTGGGCAAACGCCGGCGAACTTGTGCTTGGGCTGGGTCAGGGACGCGGGGGGGTGTACGGTCGAGGCCGGGGTGGCTTTTATAGCCGTGGGCGCGGGCGTGGATGCGGGGTTGGCACGGCGCGGGGCTGCCGCGTGGGCGGAGCGCCGAGGGCGTGCTCTGGCGTCGCCAGGGCGCGTCGAACACGTGGCCGTGTTCATCTGCCCGAGTTCTTGCGCCTGCAGAGCTCTAAAACGTGCGAATCTCGCCAAATGTCTTGTGCAAGATCTCTTCCTGGCACCTAGGGCTAGCTAGTTTGTGTAAGTTCCAATGGAAGATCTGCCCTAGCTTGTGAGATATGTGGGCGCCAAGTCTTGTTTGTCTGCACTGTTCACCAGCGACAAAACTGATGCCAAACCATGTCAAACGACCATGGTTTGATTTCAAATTTTTCAGGGGTGTGCCTTGGGTAATTTGGCCACTTTTTGTTATATGGTCCAAGTGGTTTTGGCGCAAGCACAAGGGTGAACACATTTGATCTTTGGGCTAGGGTTGGTTTTGGGGACTTAGAGAATTTTGAATGGCTCTAGTGTGCTCCCCACTTGATGAATTGTTTTGGGGTTTTTGTTGGGCCTTTTTGTAATACCTCCCTTCATACATTTTATAGATTTACTAATATACTTCATCATTGGTAAAGGTTCCCTTTTATGATTTGGCCATTTGCCCACTCTTTCCCCTGTAATCCCATGTTTAGGGCTTAATGGCTTAAGAGGGGAATTAGGGTTTTTGAACCTTGTTCATGGGTGAAAATTGTATGAAGGCTAGGGTTACTTTCTTTTGATGATCAATACTTAGCTTAGCCATGATTCTAAGGCTTTTAATACCTTCACTTCCTATTTTACACATTGGATTATAGGCCATAGGTGTGCTCCTTTGGCCAGGGCCTTGGGTAACACCTGTGGTGTTACACCTACGAGATTTCCTTATCACTAATGGCTTCAAAGTCGATAAAGCCAATCCTACACTCTTTACTAAAACTATTGCAAAAGATTTGTTTGTATGCCAAATTTATGTTGATGATATCATATTTGGGTCTACTAACAAATCTACTTGTGAAGAGTTTAGTAGGATCATGATTCAAAAATTCAAGATGTCTATGATGGGGGAGTTGAAGTATTTTCTAGGATTTCAAGTCAAGCAACTCCAATACAGCACCTTCATCAGCCAAACCAAGTACATTCAAGATATACTTAACAAGTTTGGAATGAAGGATGCCAAGCCCATCAAGACACCCATGGGAACAAATGGGCATCTCGACTTTGACACATGAGATAAATCTGTAGATCAAAAGGTATACCGGTCGATGATAGGATCTTTACTCTATTTTTGTGCATCTCGACCGGATATTATTCTTTCCGTATGCATGTGTGCAAGGTTCCAAGCCGATCCTAAGGAAGTTCACCTTAGGGCCGTGAAAAGAATCATGAGATATTTAGTTTATACTCCTAAGTTTGGTCTTTGGTACACCAAGGGATCCACTTTTGATTTAATAGTATATTACGATGCCGATTGGGCAGGGTGTAAAATTGATAGGAAGAGCACATCAGGGACTTGTCAGTTTCTGGGGAGATCCCTGGTGTCTTGGGCTTCAAAGAAGCAAAACTACGTAGCTCTTTCTACCGCCGAAGCCGAGTACATTCCCGCAGGCCATTGCTGTGCGCAATTACTTTGGATGAGGCAAACCCTCAGGGACTATGGCTACGAATTGAGCAAAGTCCCTCTCCTATGTGACAATGACAGTGCGATCCACATGGTGGATAATCCCGTTGAACACAGCCGCACTAAGCACATAGACATTCGGTATCACTTTTTTAGAGATCACCAACAAAGGGGGGATATCGAGATAGCTTATGTTAGCACCAAAGAACAATTAGCCGATATCTTTACCAAACTATTAGATGAGAAAACCTTTAGCAAACTTAGGAATGAGCTAAATATACTTGATTCTCGGAATTTTGATTGAAACATTGCACACATAGCTCATTTATATACCTTTGATCATATCTCTTTTATGTCTACGACTAATGTGTTTTCAAGTGTATTTATATGCTAAGTCGTAGACTAAAAGGGAAATGGAGTCTTCGGCACCTTTGGCACCTTTGGCATTAACTCTGCGGCAGGACAGGCGGCACCTTTGGCAGGCGAAGCAGGCGACGCTTCACCTCCGCCATAATGACCGTGTCAAAAAGGTGCGCCACGTCGTTCGATTTCATGTCCTTTTCCTCTTCCTCTTTCTCTCTCTTACAACAGGGACCGGGAAAGGGGATACTCCGAAAGGGATCCTTCTACGCGAAGGAAACGGGCCCCGAGCCCCCCTACTGATCAGAGGTTCGAAGGCTGGCCCCTCGGAAGGGTTCAATAGCCGCCTCAGAGCACTCGGGCTCCGCGCCCACTACTGGTCAGAGGTTCGAAGGCTGGCCCCTCAGAAGGGTTCAACGGCCGCCTCAGACCACTCGGGCTCCGCGCCCACTACTGATCAGGGGTTCGTACGCTGGCCCCCGAAGTGTTCGACAACCGCCTCAGACGCAGAGCGAGGGATGACCCTGGGTACGTTTGATACATAACCAAGGCTCGGGCTACACTCCCGAGGTACCCTAGGACATTTCCGAGACCGACGGGAACGATTTTGTAATGGAATCCCACCAGAGGGAGGCATCGAGCCCTCGGACCCCGTCAAAAGGGGACCGGGTCCGGCAAATCACCCGCAGGTACTTTTGGAGCGCGCCTCCGGGCACTAGCCGACCCCTAATGAATGGGGCACGGGCGTCCACTCGGATTACCCGTTAGCAACTCACTGGAAACACCATGTTCGGCGCCCTCCGAGGGCAACATGGCGCTTTCCCCCTCCTTGTGGAAAGGCGACGCAGGGGCGTATGTAAAAAAGCCGAGTCTGTCCTTGACCATCCTCTCGCTCTGTGCGAAGGCTCGGGGGCTGCTCTCGCAAACCCGGCTCCGGCCAAACCGTTGACAGCGTCAACATACTAGCCCGAGAACTTGGGACTCGACTGTGCACCCGGGCTACGGCCAGTTCGCATGAGGGAACAACTAGACTGGCTGAAGCATCTCGAAACGCACTAAGAACTCGAAGGAGTCAAACCACTCCTCCGAGGCCTCGGGGGCTACACCCGGCGGGTGCGCTCGCGCGCACCCACTGGAACGAAACACAACCGAGAAAGGTCGGTCCCCTTGCAAAAAAGTGCGACAAAAGCCTCCAAGCGAGTATCAACACTCCCTTCGAGGCTCGGGGGCTACTGTCGGGGACCATAATTAGGGGTACCCCAAGACTCCTAATCTCAGCTGGTAACCTCCATCAGGACAAAGCTGCAAAGGCCTGATGGGTGCGATTAAGGTCAAGGCTCAGTCCACTCAAGGGACATGATCTCGCCTCGCCCGAGCCCAGCCTCGGGCAAAGGCAGCCGACCCCGGAGGATTCACGTCTCGCCCAAGGGCCCACTCAAGCAACGGACACACCTTCGGCTCGCCCGAGGCCCAGTCTTCGCCGAGAAGCAACCTTGGCCAGATCGCCGCGCCAACCGACCATATCGCAGGAGCATTTAATGCAAGGGTGGCCTGACACCTTATCCTGACGAGCGCTCTTCAGTCGACAGAGCCGAAGTGACCGCAGTCACTTCGCCGCTCCACTGACCGACCTGACAAGAAGACAGCGCCGCCTGCGTTGCTCCGACTGCTGTGCCACTCGACAGAGTGAGGCTGATAGCGGCCAAGTCCGGCCTCAGGTGCCATAGGAAGCTCCACCTCGCCCGACCCCAGGGCTCGGCCCCCATCTCGGCCTCGAACGATGGACTACGTCTCGCCCGACCCTAGGGCTCGGACTCAGCCCTGGCTCCGGAAGACGACGAACTCTGCCTCGCCCGACCCCAGGGCTCGGACTCGGCCTTGGCCCCGGAAGACGACGAACTCCGCCTTGCCCGACCCCAGGGCTCGGACTTGGCCTTGGCCCCAGAAGACGACGAACTCCGCCTCGCTCGACCCCAGGGCTCGGACTTAGCCTTGGCTCCGGAAGACGACGAACTCCGCCTCGCCCGAGCCCAGGGCTCGGACTCAGCCTTGGCCTCGGACGACGGTCTCCGCCTCGCCCGACCCGGGGCTCGGACTCGACCTCGACCTTGGAAGACAGACTCGACCTCGACCTCGGAGGAGCCTCCGCCTCGCCCGACCCAGGGCTCGGACCAACCACGTCGCAGGGGGGCCATCATTACCCTACCCCTAGCTAGCTCAGGCTACGGGGAACAAGACCGGCGTCCCATCTGGGTCGCCCCGGTAAACAAATAATGATGGCGCCCCGCGTGCTCCATGACGACGGCGGCTCTCAGCCCCTTACGGAAGCAAGGAGACGTCAGCAAGGACTCGACAGCTCCGACATCTGTCCTTCCACAGGGCCCAAGCGCTCCTCCGACGGCCACGACATCACATGAACAGGGTGCCAAAACTTCTCCAACTGCCACGACGGCATGTACTTATGGCTCTAGCTCCTCTCTGCTAGACACGTTAGCACACTGCTACACCCCCCATTGTACACCTGGACTCTCTCCTTACGCCTATAAAAGGAAGGTCTAGGGATCTCTTACGAGAAGGTTGGCCGCGCGGGACAACGGGCTGGCGCATAAAGGCTCTCCCATGCGGACGCTTGTAACCCCCCTACTGCAAGCGCACCTGACCTGAGCGCAGGGCAACACGAAGGCCGCGGGTTTCCCCTTTATGCCTATCTCTTCCCCCCTTCGTGCTCCATCTCGCGCCGACCCATCTGGGCTGGGACACGCGGCGACAGTTTACTCGTCGGTCCAGGGACCCCCAGGGTCGAAACACCAACAGGGAGTTCTGTTTAAGTCAAAGGAAAAGCATTTGAAACAGGGGGAGAAAATTTCAAATCTTGAAAATGCTTCTCAAAATCTTATTCATATACCTTTGACTATTTGCAAAAGACTTTGAAAAGATTTTCCAAAAGAATTTGCAAAAACAAAACAAGTGGTGCAATCGTGGTCCAAAATGTTAAATAAAAGAAAGCAAACCATGCATATCTAGTGAAACTATAATTTGGTTTAATTCTAAGCAACCTATGCACTTACATTATGAAACTAGTTCAATTCTGCTCTTATATACTTGCTTTGGTTTGTGTTGGCATCAATCATGAAAAAGGGGGAGATTGAAAGGGAAATATGGTTTAACCTTTTCCTATAAATAATTTTGGTGGTTGAATGCCCAACACAAATAATTGGACTAACTAGTTTGCTCTAGATAATACTCCACAGGTGCATAAAGGTTCAAGACAAATCAATAAAAAGATTAAAGAAAGGGTTCAAAAAGAAAGGAGCAAAGAAACCCAAGTGTGCCCTGGTTTGGCGCACCGGACTGTTCGGTGTGCCACCGCACAGTGTCCGATGCACGAGGAGCGTACAACTCCGAACTAGCCACCTTCGGGTTTCTCCAGCGCCACTTCGCTATAATTCACCGGACTGTCCGGTGCACCAGCGGAGCAACAACTACCAGCGCAATGGTCGACTGCAACAGACACCTGCAAATGCTACAGTGCGCGGACAGTTCGCGCAGAAGTCAGAGCATCCGTCAGAGGCACACCAAACAGTGAACAGTACTTGTTCGGTGCCACTAGAAGACAAAGCTCCAACTGTCAAAACCGCCCGAACCCTAACGATTGGGTGACGTGGCTGGAGCATCGGACTATCTGGTGCGCCCATCGACAGCATCCACCCCAACGGTTGTTTTGGTGGTTGAGGGATATAAATGTCCCCAACCACCTCCACTCCAACCATCCAAGCATTCATCACTCTCCATTCAATAGAAGAGCAAAGTACAACACTCCAAGACACAAATCAAATTCACTGATCCGATCAAAGTCCCCAATTCAATTCTAGTGCATTATGACTTGTGAGAGGATCACTTGTGTTTCTTGTTGCTCTTGTTTGCTTGGCTTGGCTTTCTTTTCTTTCTCACTTCTTACTCTCAAGCTTTGTAAGCGAGGCAAGAGACACCAATTGTGTGGTGATCCTTGCGGGGTCTAAGTGACCAGTGAGATTAAGGAAGAAGCCTCACTCGGTCTAGGTGACCATTTGAAAGAGACCCGGTCTTTGTGACCACCTCAACGGGGACTAGGTTCTTTATAACCGAACCTCAGTAAAACAAATCACCGTGTCATCCGCTTTATTTTCTTGGTTGATTTGTTTTCCCCTCTCTCCCGGACTTAACATTTGTTCTAACGCTAACTCCGGCTTGTAGTGTGTTTAAAGTTGTAAATTTCAGTTTCCACCTATCCACCCCCCTCTAGGCGACTTTCACAAATGAGATAGTTGATGGAAGTACAAAGGTGGTGGGTGATGAATCCTCCATCCAAGTAAAGTCATCAACCTCAAGCCATCCAAATCTTGATGAAACCATCCAACCACAACAAATGCCAAGTATGGTAGAAAATGAAGAAGTGATGAACGGTGGAGTTTCTTTTGAACAAGAGGACGATGAGCCAATTCAATGTCAACCTTTGGTGCCCCATCCTTGAGTTCATCAAAGTGTTCAAAGGGACCCTCCAGTGGATAACATTCTTGGCAGCAACAGGAGAGGGGTAACAACTTGATCTCGTTTAGCAAATTTTTGTGAATTTACTCGTTCTTTTCCTCTCTTGAGCCACTTAAGGTAGAAGAAGAACTAGGTGATTAGGATTGGATAATGGCAATGCAAGAAGAATTCAACAACTTCACACGCAATGAAGTCTGGTCCTTGGTGGAAAGAACCAAGTAGAATGTCATTGGAACCAAATGGGTTTTCCACAACAAGCAAGATAAATTTGGTGTGGTCACAAGGAACAAGGCACAGTTGGTTGCTCAAGGCTTCACTTAAATAGAAGGTCTTGATTTTGGAAAAAACATATGCACCGGTAGCAATGTTAGAGTTAATAAGAATATTAATTGCCTATGCTACTAACCATGATTTCAAGTTATATTAAATGGATGTCAAGAGTGCATTTCTAAATGGACGTCTACAAGAATTGGTTTATGTGGAGCAATTGTCGGGTTTTGAAGATCCAAATAAGCCAAATCATGTTTATCTTCTCCATAAGGGGCTCTATGGGTTCAAACAAGCCCCTGGAGCATGCTATGAATGCCTTAAGGACTTTTTACTTAAAAATGGTTTTGTTATAGGGAAAGCAGATTCTACATTATTTACTCACAAATTTGATGATAAATTATTTGTGTGCCAAATATATGTCGATGGCATTATATTTGGTAGTATTAATGATGAATTTTGTGTAGAATTCAATAGGGTAATGACTAATAGGTTTGAGATGTCTATGATTGGTGAGCTCAAGTACATTGTGGGATTTAAAGCGAAGCATTTGAAGGAATGAACTGTTCTATGTCAAACCAAGTACATTTAAGATATGTTGAAAATGTTTGATATGAAGAAGGCAAACCCCATCAAAGAATCTATGGCATCAAATGGACATCTCGATCTTAATGAGGAAGGTAAATCTATTGACTAAAAGCTTTATAGGTCTATGATAGGTTCACTACTCTATTTATGTGCATCTAGACCTAATATTATGCTTAGCGTGTGCATGTGTGCTCATTTTCAAGCTAACTCAAAAGACTGCCACTTAGTGGTTGTTAAGAGAATCTTGAGATACTTAGTTCACACATAGAACCTAGGTCTTTGGTATCTGAAGGGCTCCACTTTCAATCTACTTGGTTATTCTATCATATTATGTCGGTTGCAAGGTACATCGAAAGAGTACTACCGGGACTTGTCAATTCCTTGGGCGGTCTCTGATGTCTTGGAGTTCTAAGAAACAAAATTGTGTTGCTCTTTCCACTGCCGAAGCTGAGTACATAGCAGCTGGTGCATGTTGTGCCCAGTTGCAATGGATAAAGCAAACCCCGAGGGACTTCGGTGTGGATCTTGTGGAGGATATTCACTTGTATATCTCACCATCTACACTTAGTTTATTTCCCGTGTTCTTGTCTTGGAAGAATCTCTCATTATATCCATATGTTGTTCTTAGCCTAGATCTATTCTCGCAGTTGGACTGGTTCAAAGTGGTTCAACTGGCCTCCATAGCGGTTGAACTAGATTGCACTAGTTGAAATGTTAATTTGACATTATTTTAAAGTTTGTGGTGGAAATTTCAGGTTTATCCTATTCACCCCCCCATCTAGGCTACTTTCAGTTTCACTTCATCTAACCAATGCCAAAAAAATGTGATACATTTTAGGGAGCCTTGAGCCCATTCCCACCGACCCCTACGTGTAGGAGGTGAGAGCACCTAGAAGGGGGGTGAATAGGTGATCCTGCAAAACTTGCTCTAAACAACACAAACTTGGTCTATAATATGAGTTAGAGCAAATAAAACCAAGTTTGAGAGTACAGAGAAAGAGAGAAGTTCCTTTAACTTGATTGGTCTATCAAGATTTTATTTATACTTAGAGCAATATCACAAGTGAGAATTTGGAACTTGGAAGAGATAAAAATTATAGTAAAGTAAATGGCACAAGAGACATGACAATTTTTATCCTGTGGTTCGATCAAGCGTAATATGCTTGCCTACTCCATGTTGTGGTGTCCCAATGGACGAGGGTTGCACTCAACCCCTCTCAAGTTATTATAAAGATTGAACTTGAGTACCACGGTTCTTCCTTATATCAAAACACCTCGTTTGTGAGGAATCTCCACAAGTTGGAGTCTCTCACGCCTCACACAAGATGATCACAATCAAAACCAGAGTAAGGGAGGGTAAGAACACATAACAAGAGCACAATGCAAAAACAACACACACACAAAAGCAAAAGAAGAGAGCGCGAGAACACAAAAATAGAGTGGCAGCTCAGAAATGTGCGGAAATCTCTCTCAAATACTAGAAGGCGTGATCACAGAGTGGTTCCTGCCGAGCAAGTCTGCAAGGTGGGGCGAACAACCAAAGTCCTCGCTAAGCAAGTATGCGATGTGGGGCGACCGACCAAGTGCCAATCGAGTAAGTCTACAAGGTGGGGTGGCCAGCCAAGTCCCTGCCGAGCAAGTCTGCGAGGTGGGGCGACCGACCAAAGTCCCCGCTAAGCGGACCCGAGAGGAAGGAACCCGTGCCGATGATGTCAGCCCACGACGGATGCGACAAGACACAACGTCACAAAACCACGTCCAGACCGTGCATATAGTACCAACAGATTTTTGGCAAACACGATGGAACACCCCTGCGTGCGCCCACAGACATATCCTCACTAACTCATGGGGCTGATCAACTCCGGTCATGGAGATCTGATCACCGGAGTCTCTATAGTGGCCCATACATAGAAAAGGACGAGACAATACCCCATACCAGGCGTATACCTACGCACGCTTGATAACGACGCAAGGGGCATGACGGAAGACGAAGCAGTACAGAACACAACCCTCAACCTCGCTACAAGTCCACCTCTTGGGGCCCGCCAGGTACCGCAACATCGACATCGAGCAAGCTACAGGGACTCATATACCAGATGGACAAGATGGAATGCCATACTAGGGGCACAACAGCGCATGACCCTATGGGCGACGTCAGGTGAACTACGCCATCCAGAGGCAGCAAGCCAAGCTCCCTCCCAGTAGAATACAAGTCTCCACTGTAAAGTTCACCCTTGATCTACAAAAGGGGTAGGGCAACCTTCTTTCTAGAACACAAGCACACCACCTGTAACACACCTTCAACAATATTACGATCAGCACTACACTAGACTAGGGCGCAAGCCTGAACCAGTATAAACCCCATGTCTCAGTTTCTTACTCGGATCTCCGTGATCCACCATTCGGAGTAAGTCCGCGCTTGCATCCCCACCAAACACAAATCTTATTCTCCCCCAGTTCCCAAAACCACGACAAAATGTGTCATCAACATGTGACAATTATGAGACTTACGTGCATAAATTCTTCTCCTTTATATTTATCAGCCATTTTACATTAGAGGAGTAGTCAGCTAGAACTTTGATATTGTTTAAGCATTCAAACATGATGTCCTTTGGCTTTCTTGTTGAGGCTACCGATTGCTACCTTCTGTTGAACATAGAAAATGTCCTCGCGAACGGTCCGGCCCTGAGGCCGGACGATCCGCAGTGGTGGCGTGGACGATCCACACGTGTGCAGAATTAGTTAGGATTCCGAGTTTTATTGCGGGATTTGTTAGTTAAATCTGCGGGATTAACTCAAGAAACAACTTGTAACGGGTCCAGACCCCCCCTTATATAGATGAAGGGCTACGACCGATTGAATTCCCCACAATCGATCAAATCAAATCTACTTATCGTTTTTACCTTATGCGTTAGGAGTAGTTCTAGTTTATCCTTAGTTTAGTCTTCCTCTAGCTCAAATCTTCACCTCTCTTCGGCTCTACGTCGACTAGAGGCGTCTTGGGTGGCCTGACGACGCCAAGACACACCCTAGGATCTCTCCTCCCCGATGGGGTCCCTCCCGAGCGACGAGATCTAGGCCTGCTGCAAAGAAGAAGACCCTCTGCGCCATCGCGGACCGTCCGAGCCCCAGGCGCGGACTGTCCGGACGTACGCAGAGGAGGAGCCGCTCCTGCACCAGGTCGCGGACCGTTCGGCCCTGGTCGTGGACTATCCGTGCCTGTGCCTCCACAGAGAGCACTGCCAGGCGGGTCGTTCCAGTGTTTGGTGCCTAGATCAGCGCCAACACACTTTTTGGCGACTGCGCTGGGGACAGATGTCTAGATCTACTAAAAATCAGGCACTCAAATGGTCGGTTCTAAAGATCACACCAATATTTCCCCGGACAATATCCTAAAGCCGACTATTGAAAGTCTAACAACCTAGGGGCAACAACATTATGAAGACTACATGCGTCAAGTGAAAAAATTCTTGTCACAATACACGGTGGATCGCCACCAAAAGGTTGTCAAACATGGAGAGATCGACATTGCATCTCTTCTATCTTCGCTTCAAGTCCCCAACGTAAGTAAACCCGACAACATCCAGTCTATTAAACATTATGTAGATCAGCAACAAGATCAAATGAAACAACAGATCAGAGGGTTAGAAGAATCAATTAGAAAATTAACACGTGTGCTGGAGAAGTCTATTGCTTCTAGTTTTCCATCATATGAAACTAGTAACATGATATCTATGTCTAATACATCGGCAACAAATGAAGATTCACAACCCTAGCCATTATATGGTATGCCGATGAACTCATATCCAAGGCAAATACCACCGCCGCCGTCCTTGCTTGGCAGATCGGTGCCCCTGGACACGGTCAGACCGTCCGAGCTTGTGCCCTCCTGCCCTTACACGGATCGTCCGGCTTTCCCTGCCGGACAGTCCGGGGCCGCACCAGGACCACCGTGTGGCACCCTAATAATAGCTAACACAACCGGGCAGTTTGGATTTACCACCAGACAGACCAGATACCCGTACGCAGAACCTACTGTTGCACACTATGCACCAAATTATTACACACCACATCAACAATATGTTCCGTCCCCTACATATTTAAACCACAACACACCATATGATCGCAGGCCGATCAACATTATTGATCGGTCGTGACAAGAAGGTCGGCATAGCAATGCTCGACCGAATGAGCCCCACAACCCAGGGTCCGGTGGCCTACCACCGGGCGCAATGGAAAAAAATTAGGTAAGAGATGACTGAACTATTTTGAGATAGGCTCGGAGTTAGTGTAGCCAGAGTGGGGCAGTCATATCAAAAGCTATATGATCACCGGTTTGATATTGTCCCATATCCACAAGGGGCAAGGATACCGGAGTTTTTTTTAAGTTTTTTGGTGAAAATAGTAGAAGCACACACGAACGTATAGGCCAGTTCCTAGCACACCTAGGCGAATTGGCCGATGGGGAAGCTTTTCGTATTTGTTTATTTTCTTTATCCCTTATCGGTACCGCTTTTGCATGGTACGCCGCCCTGCCTCCTAATTCCATTAATTCCTGAAATAATTTTGAGAGTAAATTTCATGAACATTTCTATTCCGAGGAATATGAATTAGGGTTAGCTGACTTAGCTTCAGTCCGATAGGGACGCGAAGAATTGGTTAATGATTATATCCGGAGGTTTCGAGACACTAGAAACGGATGCTTCCAGATCCATGTCGCAGACAAAGAGCTAGCAGGGCTGGCTTTTAATGGGTCACTATCCTACTTAAGAGACAAATTAGATGGCGCTCAGTTCTTTTCGATAGCTCAGCTACATCATCGGGCTTTGGCTTGTGAAAGTCGATTTAAAGACATCAAAATCGGTCGCCCATACTGTACATCTAGTAGAGCGTGATAGTTCTGATGATGAATCTGCAGATGTATATCCCGTTGAGTTTGTTTGGCCAACAAAGGCCAAGTCTTCTGCATGTTCTTCTTTACAGCCGGTTCAAAAGAATCGGCAAGAAGAGATTAAATTAACTCATACTATTCCTCTTATGGGTGAATTAAAGAGACATGCTTATTGTAAGTGGCATAATTCTTTTTCCCATGCCACCAACGATTGTAATGTTTTTCGTCGACAGATACAATCGGCCTTAAATGAGGACCGGTTGGCTTTTTAGGAGATGCAAGTGGACACACAACCATTTCTTATCAATACAATAGAATCCACAAGCAAAAAGGTCTTGGTTCAGCCCGAAGTGGCCGATAAAGGCAAAGGCAAACACATCGTCATTGGTGATCCTAGCACGTCTAATATATCATAAGAAGAGATTGCTCGGAAAGCTCTGGACAGAAAGACTAACAAGTTCGGAGGCACTGGGGGCAGCCTCAATCGAGCATCCAAGCAAAACTCCCTGACTCGAGAATCACAGACTGTCCGGCACCTGCGTGCAAGACGGTTCGGTGCTCATGCGGACGGTCTGGCTGATTCACCCGGACAGTCCGCCCATGTCCAGGCGCGTGAGCCTTCACACAAAGAAAAAAAGAGGACACAGGGGCAAAGCAAACATAATGCACATGGCCAGCTGGTCAAAGTCGTCCCTACTTTCGATCAATTGCTCGCCAAATATGCTAGCAAGAAGGTCGTTCTATGCGATTGGTCAACAAAGAAACCCTGGTCACCCGCTAAAACAAAACAGCCGAATAAAACGATCCGAAAAGCGACACAACAAGCATAACCTATTCACCCTGTAATGCCAGGATACTTTCCACCCGCCTACTCATCGTCGATATATTGTCCTGTTCAAATATGGAATGGTACGACTGAAAGGGAAATAGGGTTTAACCTTTTCCTAAATATAATTTTGGTGGTTGATTGCCCAACACAAATAATTGGACTAACTAGTTTGCTCTAGATTATATATTCTAAATGTGCTAAAGGTTCAACACAAACCAATAAAAAGATCAAGTTAGGGTTCAAAAAGAAAGGAGCAAAAGAAACCGAAGAGCACTCTGGTTTGGCGCACCGGACTGTCCGGTGCCCAGGGCCGTACAAGTCTAAACTTGCCACCTTCGGGTTTCAGAAGAGCCGCTCCGCTATAATTCACCGGACTGTCCGGTGCACCAGCGAAGCAACGGCTCCAGCGCAACAGTCGACTTCAACGGACACCTGCAAAAGTGCTATAATGCGCGGATAGTTCGTGCAGAGTTAGAACAGCCGCTAGAAGGCGCAAGGGACAGTGAACAGGGACTGTCCAGTGCGGCACTGGACTGTCCGGTGCCACATGAAGACAAAGCTCCAACGGTCGAAACCGTCAGAACCCTAACGGTTGGGTGGCGTGGCTGGCGCACCGGACACTGTTTGGTGGCGCACCGGATTGTCCGGTGCGCCCATCGACAGCAGCCTACCCCAGCGGTTGAATTGGTGGTTGAGGGCTATAAATACCCCCCAACCACCTCCACTCCAACGATCCAAGCATTCACAACAGTGCATTTAATACAAGAGCAATACACTACACTCCAAGACACAAATCAAAGCCTTCGATCAAATCCAAGTCCACAATTCAACTCTAGTATTTTAGGACTTGTGAGAAGATCGTCTCGTGTTTCTTTGTTGTTCTTGTTGCTTGGTTGGCTTTCTTCTTCCTCATTCTTGTTCTCTAAGTGACTTGTAATCAAAGCAAGAGACACCAAGTGTGTGGTGGTTCTTGTGGGGTCTAAGTGACCCGTTTGATTAAGGAGAAAGCTCACTCGGTCTAGGTGACCGTTTGAGAGAGAGAAAGGGTTGAAAGAGACCCGGTCTTTGTGACCACCTCAACGGGGACTAGGTTCTTTGGAACTGAACCTCGGTAAAACAAATCACTCTGTCATCCGCCTTATTTTCTTAGTTGATTTGATTTCCCCACTCTCCCGAACATAACTTTTATTCTAACGCTAACCCCGGCTTGAAGTGTGCTTAAATTTTGTAAATTTCAGTTTCCACCTATCCACCCCCCTCTAGGCGCCTTTCAATTGGTATCAGAGCCCGATACTTCATTAGAGTCTAACCACTCGAAGTGATATTGGGAGGATCCGCCAAGAGGGAGATGGAAATGGGCACAAGCTACAGGAAGGCTCCATCAAGGGAGTCCGGCGCCATAGGAAGGGAGGAATCACCTCCGCGCGTCAAGTCGCACCGGAGTGGCGACAAGAAGAAGAAAATGAAGAAAGTGGCCTACTATGAGACCGATTCTTTGTCACCCTCCACATCCGGCTCCGACGTCTCGTCTATCACTTCTAAGCACCATGAGCGCAAGAAGTTTAGTATGATCCCCTTACGTTATCCCCGCATTTCCAAACGCACTCATTTACTTTCCGTCCCATTAGGCAAGCCACCGGTTTTTGATGGTGAAGATTATTGTATGTGGAGTGATAAAATGAGGCAACACCTAACCTCACTCCACGCTATCATATGGGACATTGTTGAGTTTCGAGCGCAGGTACCATACGTTGGGGACGAGGGCTACGACTCGAACAAGGTCGCTCAAATCTGGTACTTCAACTCCCAAGCCACTACTATACTCCTCGCCTCTCTATGTAGAGAGGAGTATAATAAGGTGCAAGGATTGAAGAGTCCTAAGGAGATTTGGGATGTACTAAAGACCACGCACGAAGGGGATGAGGTGACCAAGATCACCAAGCGTGAGACGATCGAGGGGAGCTCGGTCGATTCGTCCTCAACCAAGGAGAGGAGCCACAAGCGATGTACAACCGGCTCAAGACCTTGGTCAACCAAGTGCACAACCTCGGGAGCACCAAATGGGATGACCATGAAATGGTCAAGGTTATTCTAAGATCACTCGTTTTTCGTAATCCTACACAAGTTCAATTAATTTGTGGTGATCCTAGATATAAGCTAATGTCTCCCGAGGAGGTTATAGGAAAGTTTGTGAGCTTTGAGTTGATGATCAAAGGCTCCAAACAAATCGTCGAGCAAGGCGGCACATCCACACCCGAGGTGCAACCCATTTCAATCAAAGTGACGGAGGAAAAGAAAGAAGAATCTACCTCAAGTAGGCTCCCCATCGACGCCTCCAAGCTCGACAACAAGGAAATGGCGCTCATCATAAAGAGCTTCCGCCAAATCCTCAAGCAAAGGAGGGGGAAGGATTACAAACCCCGCTCCAAGAAGGTGTGCTACAAATGTGGTAAACCCGGTCATTTTATTGCAAAATGTCCTATGTCTAGTGATAGTGACAGGGGCGACGACAAGAGGGTAAAGAAGAAGGAGAAGAAGAGGTACGACAAGAAGAAGGGCGGCGATGCCCACGTTTGTCGGGAATGGGACTCCGATGAGAGCTCCACCGACTCCTCCTCCGACGAGGATGCCGCCAACATCGCCGTCAACAAGGGTCTTCTCTTCCCCAACGTCGGCCACAAGTGCCTCATGGCAAAGGACGGCAAAAGGAAGAAGGTAAAAATCTAGAGCCTCCACTAAATATACAACATCTAGTGATGAGGGTAGCTCTAGTGAAGATGAGGATAATTTACTTACCCTTTTTGCCAACCTTAACGTGCATCAAAAAGAAAATTGAATGAATTAATAAGTGTTATTCATGAGAAGGATGAACTCTTGAATAGCCAAGAGGAATTTCTTATTAAGGAAAACAAAAGGCATGTTAAGGTGAAGAATGCTTATGCTCAGAAAATGGAGAAAAATGAAAATCTGACTAGAGAGCTTAGCATTTGCCATGACACTATCTCCAACCTTAGAACTAAGAATGTTAGTTTAAGTGCTAAGGTTGAAAAATCAAATGGTTGTCATGATTCAATTGCCAATCTTAGAAATGAAAATGCTAGTTTAATTGCTAAGATTGATAAATTGAATGAATCAATTTCTAGCCTTAAAATTGAAAATGCTAGTTTAATTCAAAGGCTAAAGAGTTGAATGTTTGCAATGTTTCTATTTCCAATCTTAGAAATGAGAATGCTATTTTACATGCTAAGATTGATGAATTAAATGCTTGCAAACCCTCTACATCTACTGTTGAACATGTTGTTATTTGTACTAGATATAGAGACATTAATGTTGATGCTATTCATGATCACCTTGCTTTAATTAAACAACAAAATGATCATATAGCTCAACTTACTGCTAAAATTAATGAGCATGAGATAGAGAATGAAAAATTTAAATTTGCTAGAAGCATGCGCTATAGTGGGAGACACCCTCGTGAAAGGGAAATAGGGTCATACCTTTTTCTAAATGATTTTGGTGGTTGAAATGCCCAACACAAATAATTGGACTAACCGGTTTGCTCTAGATTATATATTCTACAGGTGCTAAAGGTTCAACACAAACCAATAAAAAGATCCAAGTTAGGGTTCAAAAGAAAGGAGCAAAAGAAACCGAAGGGAACCCGGGTCTGGCGCATCGGACTGTCCGGTGTGCCACCGGACAATGTCCGGTGCACCACCGGATAGTGTTCGGTGCCCCAGGGACCGTACAAGCTGAACTCTTCACCTTCGGGTTTCTGGAGAGCCGCTCCGCTATAATTCACCGGACTGTCCGGTGTGCCAGCGGAGCAACGGCTCCAGCGCAACGGTCGACTCCAACGGACACCTGCAAAAGCGCTACAGTGCGCGGACAGTTCACGCAGAGTCAGAGCAGCGCCAGAAGGCGCACCGGATAGTGAACAGTGCCTGTCTGGTGCGACACCGGATTGTCCGGTGCAGCACCAGACTGTCCGGTGCCCCAAGCTGTCAGAGCTCCAACGGTAAAAACCATCAGAACCCTAACAGTTGGGTGACATGGCTGGCGCACTGGACTGTCCGGTGCACCCATCGATAGACAGTCTCCCCAACGGTTGGTTTGGTGGTTGGGGCTATAAATACCCCCCAACCACCACCACTCCAAGCATCCAAGTTTTTCAGACATCTCATTCAATACAAGAGCTAGTGCATTCAATACAAGACACAATTCAATAGAATCAAAGCCTCTCCAAGTCCCAAATCCACTCCAAACAAATAGTGACTAGAGAGAGTGTTTTGCTCGTGTTCTTTGAGCTCTTGTTCTTGGATCGCTTTCTTCTTCCTCATTCTTGTTCTCAAGACACTTGTAATCAAAGCAAGAGACACCAAGTTGTGGTGGTCCTTGTGAGGGGTCTAAGTGACCCGTTTGATTAAGGAGAAAGCTCACTCGATCTAAATGACCGTTTGAGAGAGGGAAAGGGTTGAAAGAGACCCGACCTTTGTGACCACCTCAACGGGGAGTAGGTTCTCAAGAACCGAACCTCGGTAAAACAAATCACCGTGTCATCCGCTCTATTTTCTTTGGTTGATTTGTTTTCTCCTCTCTTTCGGACTCAGTTTTATTTCTAACGCTAACCCCGGCTTGTAGTTGTGCTTTAAGTTTATAAATTTCAGTTTCCGCCTATCCACCCCCCCTCTAAGCGAATTTCAATTGGTATCGGAGCTCGGTACTTCATTAAGAGTCTAACCACTCGAAGTGATGTCGGGAGGATCCGCCAAGAGGGAGATGGAAAATGGCCACAAGCCACGAGAAGGCTCCATCAAAGGAGTCTAGTGCCAAAGGAAGGGAGGAATCACCTTCCCGCGTCAAGTCACATCGGAGTGGCGACAAGAAGAAGATGAAGAAAGTGGTCTACTACGAGACCGATTCTTCGTCGCCCTCCACCTCCGGCTCTGACGCTCAGTCCGTCACTTCTAAGCGCCATGAGCGCAAGAAGTTTAGTAAGATTCCCCTACGCTATCCCCACATTTCCAAACGCACTCCTTTACTTTCCATCCCATTAGGCAAACCACCGATTTTTTACAGTGAAGATTATTGTATGTGGAGTGATAAAATGAAACATCATCTAACCTCACTCCACGCTAGCATTTGGGACATTGTTGATTTTGGAGCGCATGTACCATCCATGGGGGATGAAGGCTACAACTCGGACGAGGTCGCCCAAATCCGGCACTTTGACTCCCAAGCTACCACTATACTCCTCGCCTCTCTATGTCGAGAGGAGTACAACAAGGTGCAAGGGCTAAAAAGTGCCATGGAGATTTGGGATGTGCTAAAGACCGCGCATGAAGGGAATGAGGTGACCAAAATCACCAAGCGGGAGACGATCGAGGGGGAGCTCGATCGATTCATCCTCAATCAAGGAGAGGAGCCACAAGCCATGTACAACCGGCTCAAGACCTTGGTCAACCAAGTGCGCAACCTCGGGAGCAAAAAATGGGATGACCATGAAATGGTCAAGGTTATTCTTAGATCACTCGTATTTCGTAATCCTACTCAAGTTCAATTAATACGTGGTGATCTTAGATATAAGCTAATGTCTCCTGAGGAAGTGATAGGAAAGTTTGTGAGCTTTGAGTTGATGATCAAAGGCTCCAAACAAATTGTCGAGCAAGGCGATATCTCCACACCCGTGGTGCAACCCATCGCATTTAAAGCGACGAAGGAGAAGAAAGAAGAGTCTACATCAAGTAGGCTCCCCATCGACGCCTCCAAGCTCGACAACGAGGAAATGACGCTCATCATCAAGAGCTTCCGCCAAATCCTCAAGCAAAGGAGGGGGAAGGATTACAAACCCCGCTCCAAGAAAGTATGCTACAAATGTGGTAAGCCTAGTCATTTTATTACTAAATGTCCATTATCTAGTGATAGTGACAGGGACAACGACAAGAAGGGAAAAAGGAAGGAAAAGAAAAGATATTACAAGAAGAAGGGCGGTGATGCCCACGTGTGTCGAGAATGGGACTCCGATGGGAGCTCCACTGACTCCTCCTCCGACGAGGACGCCGCCAACATCGCCGTCAACAAGGGCCTCCTCTTCCCCAACGTCGGCCACAAGTGCCTCATGGCAAAGGATGGCAAAAAGAAGAAGGTAAAATCTAGAGCCTCCACTAAATATACAACATCTAGTGATGAGGGTAGCTCTAGTGAAGATGATGATGATTTGCTTGCTCTTTTTGCCAACTTAAACATGCAACAAAAAGAAAAATTGAATGAATTGATAGGTGTTATTCATGAGAAGGATGAACTCTTGGATAGCCAAGAGGAATTCCTTATTAAGGAAAATAAAAATTATGTTAAAGTAAAAAATGCTTATGATCAGGAAATAGAGAAATGTGAAAAATTGACTAGTGAGCTTAGCATTTGCCATGACACTATTTCCAACCTTAGAAATGAGAATGCTAATTTACTTGCTAAGATTGAAAAATCAAATGTTTGTCATGATTCAATTGTCAATCTTAAAAATGATAATGCTAGTTTGATTACTAAGATTGATAGATTGAATGAATCAATCTCTAGCCTTAAAATTGAAAATGCTAGTTTAATTTCAAAGGCTAAAGATTTAAATGTTTGCAATACTTCTATTGCAATCTTAGAGATGAGAATGCTATTTTACATGCTAAGATTGATGATTTAAAATCTTGCAAACCCTCTACATCCATTGTTGATCATGTTTCTATTTGCATGAGATGTAGAGATATTAATGTTGATGCTATCCATGATCATCTAGCTTTAATTAAAGAACAAAATGATCACATAGCACAACTAACTAGTAAAATTAATGAGCATGAGATAGAAAATGAAAAATTTAAATTTGCTAGAAGCATGCTCTATAATGGGAGACGCCCTGGCATTAAGGATGGCATTGGCTTCCAACAGGGAGACAATGTCAAGCTTAATGCCCCTAAGAGATTGTCCAATTTTGTTAAGGGCAAGGCTCCCATGGCACAGGATAACGAGGGTTACATTTTATATCCTGCTGGTTATCCTGAGCATAAAATTAGGAGAATTCATTCTAGGAAGTCTTATTCTGGTTCTCATCATGCTTTTATGTATAAGAATTAGACATCTAGCTCTAGGCATTCTACCCATGTTAAAATGCCTAAAAAGAAATCTCCTGTTGCATCAAATGAGCCTAATGTTTTATTTAAGACCTTTGATGCTTCTTATGTTTTAACTAACAAATCAGGCAAAGTAGTTGCCAAATATGTTGGGGGCAAACACAAGGGCTCCAAGACTTGTGTTTGGGTAGCCAAGGTGCTTGTTTCTAATGTTAAAGGACCCAAGTCTGTTTGGGTACCTAAGAACAAGGCCTAAACTTATTTTGTAGGTTTATGCATCCAACGGCTCAAGTTGGATAATTGATAGCGGGTGCACAAACCACATGATAGGGGAGAAAAGAATGTTCTCCTCCTACGAGAAAAACAAAGATCCCCAAAGAGTTATCACATTCGGGGATGGAAATCAAGGTTTAGTCAAAAGACTTGGTAAAATTGCAATATCTCCTGACCATTCTATTTCTAATGTTTTTCTTGTAGATTCTTTAGATTATAACTTGCTTTCAGTTTCTCAATTATGCAAAATGGGCTACAGCTGTCTTCTTACAGATTTATGTGTTACTGTCTTTAGAAGAAGTGATGATTCAGTAGCATTTAAGGGACTACTCGAGGGTCAGCTATACTTAGTTGATTTTAAAAGAGCTGAACTCGATACTTGCTTAATTGCTAAGACTAATATGGGTTGGATCTGGCATCGCCGACTAGCCCATGTTGGGATGAAGAATCTTCACAAGCTTCTAAAGGGAGAACACATTTTGGGACTAACAAATGTTCATTTTGAGAAAGACAGGATTTGTAGTGCATGTCAAGCAGGAAAGCAGGTTGGCGCCCATCATCCACACAAGAATATCATGACGACCGACAGGCCGCTTGAGCTACTCCACATAGATTTATTCGGCCCGATTGCTTACATAAGCATCGACGGGAGTAAGTATTTTTCTTGTAATTGTGGATGATTATTCTCGCTTCACTTGGGTATTCTTTTTGCAGGAAAAATCACAAACCCAAGAGACCTTAAAGGGATTCTTGAGACAGGCTCAAAACGAGTTCGAATTAAGGATCAAGAAAATAAGAAGCGACAACGGGACGGAGTTCAAGAACTCTCAAATTGAAGGCTTTCGTGAGGAGGAGGGCATCAAGCATGAGTTCTCTTCTCCCTACACACCTCAGCAAAATGGTGTAGTGGAGAGGAAAAATAGAACTCTATTGGACATGGTGAGGACCATGTGAAAGGGAACTAGGGTCAAACCTTTTCCTAAATGATTTTGGTGGTTGAATTGCCTAACACAAATAATTGGACTAACTAGTTTGCTCTAGATTATAAGTTCTACAGGTGCCAAAGGTTCAACACAAACCAATAAAAAGTCCAAGAAAGGGTTCAAATAGAAAAGGAGCAAAACCAACTGAAGGCTGCCCTGGTCTGGCGCACCGGACAGTGTCCGGTGCACCAGGGTGGACCAACTCCAACTCGCTAGCTTCGAGAATTTGGGGAGCCACTCCGCTATAATTCACCGGACTGTCCGGTGTAGCACCGGACTGTCCAGTATGCCAAGCGGAGCAACGACTACTGCACCAACGGTCGAGTTCAACGGTCGGCTGACAACGCTACAGTGCGGACTACGCGCGCAGAAGTCAGAGCAGGCGCCAGAAGGCGCACCGGACAGTGAACATTAACTGTCCGGTGCACCACTGGACTGTCCAGTGGCCCCACATGTCAGAGCTCCAACGGTCGAACCCTAATGGTTGGGTGACGTGGCTGGCGCACCGGATAGTGTCCGGTGCGCCCATCGACAGCAGCCTTCCCCAACGGCCACTTTGGTGGTTGGGGCTATAAATACCCCCAACCACCACACTACAAGGCATCCAAGTTTTCCAGCCAACACATTCAATACAAGAGCTAGTGCATTCAATACAAGACACAATTAGATTGAATCAAAGCCTCTCCAAGTCCCAATTCCACTCAAAGCAATTAGTGACTAGAAGAGAGAGTTTTGCTCGTGTTCTTTGAGCTCTTGTGCTTGGATCGCTTTTCTTCTTCCCCATTTCTTGTTCCCAAGACATTTGTAATCAAAGCAAGAGACACCAATTGTGTGGTGGTCCTTGTGGGGACTAAGTGTCCCAATTGATTGAGGAGAAAAGCTCACTCGGTCTAGGTGAACTTTTGAGAGAGGGAAAGGGTTGAAAGAGACCCGGTCTTTGTGACCACCTCAACGGGGAGTAGGTTTGCAAGAACCGAACCTCGGTAAAACAAATCATCTTGTCACACTCTTCATTTGCTTGTGATTTGTTTTTAGCCCTCTCTTTCGGACTCGCTTTTATTTCTAACGCTAACCCCGGCTTGTAGTGGTACTTAAAGTTTATAAATTTCAGATTTGCCTATTCACCCCCCCTCTAGGTGACTTTCAATTGGTATCAGAGCTCGGTACTTCATTAGAGCCTAACCGCTCGAAGTGATGTCGGGAGATCACGCCAAGAAGGAGATGGTGACCGGCGAGAAGCCCGCCACATGCCACGGGAAGGCTCCATCGGGAGAGTCCGGTAACAAGATGAAGGGATCCCCTTCACACAACAAGTCGCATCGGAGCGTCAAGAAGAAAAAGAAAATGAAGAAGGTGGTCTACTACGAGACCGATTCTTCATCACCTTCTACATCCGGCTCTGATGCACCATCCATCACTTCTAAGCGCCATGAGCGCAAGAAGTTTAGTAAGATCCCCCTACGCTATCCTCGCATTCCTAAACACACTCCTTTACTTTCCGTTCCATTAGGGAAACCACCAGTTTTTGAGGGTGAAGATTATTCTATGTGGAGTGCTAGAATGAAAGGTCATCTAACCTCACTCCACAAAAGCATATGGGATGTTGTTGAGTATGGAGCGCAGGTACCACAGGTGGGGGATAAAAACTATGACTCGAATGAGGCCGACCAAATACGACAATTTAACTCCCAAGCAACAACTATACTCCTCGCCTCTTTAAGTCAAGAGGAGTATAACAAAGTGCATGGGTTAGAAACCACCAAAGATATTTGGGACGTGCTCAAGACCACGCACGAAGGAGATGAGGTGACAAGGATCACCAAGCGAGAGACGATCGAGGGGGAGCTCGGTCGATTCATGCTCAACCAAGGGGAGGAGCCACAAGCCATGTACAACTGGCTCAAGACCTTGGTGAACCAAGTGCACAACCTTGGGAGCACAAAATGGGATGACCATGAAATGGTCAAGGTTATTCTTAGATCACTCGTTTTTCTTAATCCTACTCAAGTTCAATTAATTCGTGGTGATCCTAGATATAAGCTAATGTCTCCCGAGGAAGTTATAGGAAAGTTTGTGAGCTTTGAATTGATGATCAAAGGCTCCAAACAAATCATCGAGCGAGGCGCCACCTTCACACCCGAGGTGCAACCCGTTGCCTTCAAAGCAACGGAGGAAAAGAAAGAAGAGTCTACATCAAGTAGGCTCCCCATCGATGCCTCCAAGCTCGACAATGAGGAGATGGCGCTCATCAGCAAAATTTTCCACCAAATCCTCAAGCAAAGGAGGGGGAAGGACTACAAGCCCCGCTCCAAGAAAGTTTGCTACAAGTGTGGTAAGCCCGGTCATTTTATTGCTAAATGTCCATTATCTAGTGATAGTGACAGGGGCGATGACAAGAAGGGAAAGAGGAAGGAAAAGAAGAGATACTACAAGAAGAAGGGCGGCGATGCCCATGTTTGCCGGGAGTGGGACTCCGACGAGAGCTCCATCGACTCCTCCTCCGACGAGGACGCTGCAAACATCACCGTCAACAAGGGTCTCCTCTTCCCCAACGTCGGCCACAAGTGCCTCATGGCAAAGGACGACAAAAAGAAGGTAAAATCTAGAGCCTCCACTAAATATGCAACATCTAGTGATGAGGATAACTCTAGTGATGATGAAGATAATTTGCTTGCCCTTTTTGCCAACCTCAACATGCAACAAAATGAAAAACTAAATGAATTGATAGGAGCTATTCATGAGAAGGATGAACTCTTGGATAGCCAAGAGGACTTCCTTATTAAGGAGAACAAGAAGCATGTTAAGGTTAAAAATGCTTATGCTCAAGAAGTAGAGAAGTGTGAAAAATTGACTAGTGAGCTAATCACTTGCCATGATATTATCTCAAACCTTAGAAATGAAAATGCAAAATTAATTGCTAAGGTTGAGAAGTTAGATGTTTGTGATGATTCAATTGTTAGTCTTAGAAATGATAATGCTAGTTTAATTACTAAGATTGACAAGTTGAATGCTTCACTCTCTAGCCTTAAAATTGAGAATGAAAAATTAATTGCTAAGGCTAAAGACTTAAATGTTTGCAATATTTCTATTTCCAATCTTAGAGATAAGAATGTTATTTTACATGCTAAGATTGATGAATTAAATGCTTGCAAACCCTCTACATCTACTGTTAGTCATGTCTCTATTTGCACTAGATGTAGAGATGTTAATGTTGATGCTATCCATGATCACATTGCTATGATTAAACAACAAAATGATCATATAGCAAAATTAGATGCTAAAATTGCCGAGCATGAATTAGAGAATGAAAAATTTAAATTTGGTCGTAGTATGCTCTATAGTGGGAGACTCCCTGGCATTAAAGATGACATTAGCTTCCAACAGGGAGGCAATGTCAAGCTCAATGCCCCTAAAAGATTGTCTAATTTTGTTAAGGGCAAGGCTCCCATGCCTCGGGATAACGAGGGCTATATTTTATATCCTGCTGGTTATCCTGAGGACAAGATTAGGAGAATTCATGCTAAGAAGACGCATTATGTTTCTCACCATGCTTTTATTTATAAGAATGAGGCTTCTAGCTCTAGGCGTTCTACACATGTTAAAATGCCTAAAAAGAAATCTCCTATTACATCAAATGATCATAACATTTCATTTAAGACTTTTGATGCTTCATATGTTTTAACTAACAAATCAGGCAAAGTAGTTGCCAAATATGTTGGGGCCAAACACAAGGGCTCAAAGACTTGTGTTTGGGTACCCAAGGTGCTTGTTTCTAATGTCAAAGGACCCAAGACCGTTTGGGTACCTAAGAACAAGGCCTAAACTTGTTTTGTAGGTTTATGCATCCAGGGGCTCAAGTTGGATCATTGATAGCGGGTGCACAAACCACATGACTGGGGAGAAAAGGATGTTCTCCTCTTATGAGAAAAACCATGATCCCCAAAGAGCTATCACATTCGGGGATGGAAATCAAGGTTTGGTCAAAGGACTTGGTAAAATTGCTATATCACCTGACCACTCTATTCCCAATGTTTTTCTTGTAGATTCTTTAGATTACAACTCGCTTTCAGTTTCTCAATTATGCAAAATGGGCTACAATTGTCTTTTCACGGATATAGGTGTTACTGTCTTTAGAAGAAGTGATGATTCGGTAACATTTAAGGGAGTGTTAGAGGGTCAGCTATACTTAGTTGATTTTAATAGAGCTGAACTCGACACTTGCTTAATTGCTAAGACTAACATGGGTTGGCTCTGGCATCGCCGACTAGCCCACGTTGGGATGAAGAATCTTCATAAGCTTCTAAAGGGAGAGCACATTTTGGGACTAACAAATGTTCATTTTGAGAAAGACAAGATTTGTAGTGCATGTCAAGCAGGAAAGCAAGTTGGTGTTCATCATCCACACAAGAACATCATGACGACTGACAGGCCACTTGAGCTACTCCACATGGATCTATTCGGCCCGATTGCTTACATAAGCATCGGCGGGAGTAAGTACTGTCTAGTTATTGTGGATGATTATTCTCGCTTCACTTGGGTGTTCTTTTTGCAGGAAAAATCTCAAATCCAAGAGACCTTAAAGGGATTCTTGAGACGGGCTCAAAATGAGTTCGGCTTAAGGATCAAAAAGATTAGAAGCGACAATGGGACGGAGTTCAAGAACTCTCAAATTGAAGGCTTTCTTGAGGAGGAGGGCATCAAGCATGAGTTCTCTTCTCCCTACACACCACAACAAAATGGTGTAGTGGAGAGAAAGAATAGAACTCTACTTGACATGGCGAGGACCATGCTTGATGAGTATAAGACTTCAGACCGGTTTTGGGCGGAAGCAATTAACACCGCTTGCTACGCCATCAATCGTCTCTACCTTCACCGAATCCTCAAGAAGGCATCGTATGAACTCCTCACCGGTAAAAAGCCCAATGTTTCATATTTTAGAGTCTTTGGTAGCAAATGTTTTATTCTCGTTAAAAGAGGTAGAAAATCTAAATTTGCTCCTAAGGCTGTAGAAGGCTTTTTACTTGGTTATGACTCAAACACAAGGGTATATAGAGTCTTTAACAAGTCCACTGGACTAGTTGAAGTTTCTTGTGATATTGTGTTTGATGAGACTAACGGCTCTCAAGTAGAGCAAGTTGATCTTGATGAGTTAAATGATGAAGAGGCTCCATGCGTCGCGCTAAGGAACATGTCCATTGGGGATGTGTGTCCTAAGGAATCCGAAGAGCCTCCACAAGCACAAGATCAACCTTCATCTTCCATACAAGCATCTCCACCAACCCAAGATGAGGATCAAGCTCAAGATGATGAGAATGAAGATCAAGAAGAGCCACCTCAAGAGGAGGACAATGATCATGGGGAGATGCCAATGATCAAGACAAGGAAGATGATGAGGGTCCAAGGCCACCACACCCAAGAGTCCACCAAGCGATACAACGAGATCACCCCGTGAACTCCATCCTCGGTGATATTCATATGGGGGTAACCACTCGATCTCGTGTTGCTCATTTTTGTGAACATTACTCCATTGTGTCTTCTATTGAGCCATACAGGGTAGAAGACGCATTAAGGGATTCGGATTGGGTGTTGGCAATGCAAGAGGAACTCAACAGCTTCATAAGGAATGAGGTATGGCATCTTGTTCCATGTCCTAATCAAAATGTTGTAGGAACCAAGTGGGTCTTCCGCAACAAGCAAGATGAGCATGGTGTGGTGACAAGGAACAAAGCCCGACTTGTGGCCAAGGGCTATTCACAAGTCGAAGGTTTGGATTTCGGTGAAACCTATGCACCCATAGCTAGGCTTGAGTCAATTCGTATATTACTTGCCTATGCTACTTACCATGGCTTTAAGCTCTATCAAATGGACGTGAAAAGTGCCTTCCTCAATGGACCAATCAAGGAGGAGGTCTATGTTGAGCAACCTCCCGGCTTTGAAGATAGTGAGTACCCTAACCATGTCTATAAACTCTCTAAGGCGCTTTATGGGCTCAAGCAAGCCCCAAGAGCAGGTATGAATGCCTAAGAGATTTTCTTATCGCTAATGGCTTCAAAGTCGACAAAGCCGATCCTACTCTCTTTACTAAAACTATTGCAAATGATTTGTTTGTATGCCAAATTTATGTTGATGATATCATATTTGGGTCTACTAACAAATCTACTTGTGAAGAGTTTAGTAGGATCATGATTAAAAAATTCGAGATGTCTATGATGGGGGAGTTGAAGTATTTTCTAGGATTTCAAGTCAAGCAACTCCAAAAAGGCACCTTCATCAGCCAAACCAAGTATATTCAAGACATACTCACCAAGTTTGGAATGAAGGATGCCAAGCCCATCAAGACACCCATGGGAACCAATGGGCATCTCGACCTCGACACGGGAGGTAAATCCGTAGATCAAAAGGTATACCGGTCGATGATAGGATCTTTACTCTATTTATGTGCATCTCGACCGGATATTATGCTTTCCGTATGCATGTGTGCAAGATTCCAAGCCGATCCTAAGAAAGTTCACCTTAGGGCCGTGAAACGAATCTTGAGATATTTAGTTCGTACACCTAAGTTTGGTCTTTGGTACCCCAAGGGATCCACTTTTGATTTAATAGGTTATTCAGATGCTGATTGGGCAGGGTGTAAAATTGATAGAAAGAGCACATCAGGGACTTGTCAGTTCTTGGGAAGATCCCTGGTGTCTTGGGCTTCAAAGAAACAAAATTCAGTAGCTCTTTCTACCGCCGAAGCCGAGTACATTGCCGCAGGCCATTGTTGCGCGCAATTGCTTTGGATGAGGCAAACCCTTAGGGACTATGGCTACAAATTAACCAAAGTCCCTCTCCTATGTGATAATGAGAGTGGAATCCGCATGGCGGATAATCCCATTGAGCACAGCTGCACTAAGCACATAGCCATTCGGTATCACTTTTTGAGGGATCACCAACAAAGGGGGGATATCGAGATTGCTTATGTTAGCACCAAAGAACAATTAGCCGATATCTTTACCAAACCACTAGATGAGAAAACTTTTACCAAACTTAGGCATGAGCTCAACATTCTTGATTCTAGGAATTTTGATTGATACTTTGCACACATAGCTAATTTATATACCTTTGATCATATCTCTTTCATGTGCTATGACTAATGTGGTTTTCAAGTGTATTCTTATGCTAAGTCATAGATTGAAAGGGAAAATGAAGTCCTCGGCGAAGACAAGGCTTCCACTCCACTCCATCGTATTATTTACCCTTTGCCGACACTCCGCCTCGCTCTCATCTTTGGTATAATCCTTCACTCACATATAGTTTGCCAAAGGGGGAGAGAAAGTAAAAGGGCTCATATTTCACTCACAAAGTATCCATTTTTGGCGATTCATGCCAAAGGGGAGAAAGTATTAGCCCAAAGCAAAAGGACCGCACCACCACCAATTTCAAAAAATGCTTAAATAAAGTCTTTCAATTTGTATTAAAGAAGTTTTTCAATTGGTATCTTATCCTTGATATAATTTCAAATTGGTATGACCTCTTTCAAAATTAATATCTAAAACCCTCTTGAACACTAAGAGGAGAATTTCATTGAGGGGGAGTTTTGTTTAGTCAAAGGAAAAGCATTTGAAACAAGGGGAGAAAATTTCAAATCTTGAAAATGCTTCTTTCAATCTTATTCATATACCTTTGACTATTTGCAAAATATTTTTGAAAATAATTTTACAAAGAATTTGCAAAAACAAAACCAGTGGTGCAAGCGTGGTCCAAAATGTTAAAAATGAAGAAAGCAATCCACACATATCTTATGAAGATGTAAATTGGTTTAATTCCAAGCAACCTTTGCACTTACCTTATGCAAACTAGTTCAATTCTGTACTTATATATTTGCTTTGGTTTGTGTTGGCATCAATCACCAAAAAGGGGGAGATTGAAAGGGAAATAGGGTCAAACCTTTTCCTAAATGATTTTGGTGGTTGAATTGCCCAATACAAATAATTGAACTAACTAGTTTGCTCTAGATTATAAGTTCTACAGGTGCCAAAGGTTCAACACAAACCAATAAAAAGTCCAAGAAAGGGTTCAAATAGAAAGGAGCAAAACCAACCGAAGGCTGCCCTGGTCTGGCGCACCACCGGACAGTGTCCGGTGCACCAGGGTGGATCAACTCCAACTCGCTAGCTTCGGGAATTTGGGGAGCCACTCCACTATAATTCACCGGACTTCCGGTGTAGCACCGGACTGTCCGGTGTGCCAAGCGGAGAATGGCTACTGCGCCAACGGTCGAGTTCAACGGTCGGCTGACAACGCTACAATGCGGACTGCGCGCGCAGAAGTTAGAGCAGGCGCCAGAAGGCACACCGGACAGTGAACATTAACTGTCCGGTGCACCACCGGACTATCCAGTGGCCCCACATGTCAGAGCTCCAACGATCGAACCCTAACGGTTGGGTGATGTGGCTGGCGCACCGGACTGTCCGGTGCGCCCATCGACAACAGCCTTCCCCAATGGCCACTTTGGTGGTTGGGGCTATAAATACCCCCCAACCACCACACTACAAGGCATCCAAGTTTTTCAGCCAACACATTCAATACAAGAGCTAGTGCATTCAATACAAGACACAATTAGATTGAATCAAAGCCTCTCCAAGTCCCAATTCCACTCAAAGCAATTAGTGACTAGAAGAGAGAGGTTTGCCCGTGTTTTTTGAGCTCTTGCGCTTGGATCGCTTTTCTTCTTCCCCATTTCTTGTTCCCAAGACATTTGTAATCAAAGCAAGAGACACCAATTGTGTGGTGGTCCTTGTGGGGACTAAGTGTCCCAATTGATTGAGGAGAAAAACTCACTCGGCCTAGGTGACCGTTTGAGAGAGGGAAAGGGTTGAAAGAGACCCGGTCTTTGTGACCACCTCAACGGGGAGTAGGTTTGCAAGAACCGAACCTCGGTAAAACAAATCATCTTGTCACACTCTTCATTTGCTTGTGATTTGTTTTTCGCCCTCTCTTTCGGACTCACTTTTATTTCTAACGCTAACCCCGGCTTGTAGTGGTACTTAAAGTTTATAAATTTCAGATTTGCCTATTCACCCCCCCCCCCTCTAGGCGACTTTCACCATGCTTGATGAGTACAATACTTCGGACCGGTTTTGGGCGGAAGCAATCAACACTGCTTGCTACTCCATCAACCGGCTCTATCTTCACCGAATCCTCAAGAAAACATCATATGAACTCCTTACCGGTAAAAAGCCCAATGTTTCATATTTTAGAGTCTTTGGTAGCAAATGCTTTATTCTTGTTAAAAGAGGTAGAAAATCTAAATTTGCTCCTAAGGCTGTAGAAGGCTTTTTACTTGGTTATGACTCAAACACAAGGGCATATAGAGTCTTCAACAAATCTACTGGATTAGTTGAGGTTTCTTGTGATATTGTGTTTGATGAGACTAATGGCTCTCAAGTAGAGCAAGTTGATCTTGATGAATTAGATGATGAAGAGGCTCTGTGCATCGCTCTAAGGAACATGTCCATTGGGGATGTGTGTCCTAAGGAATCCGAAGAGCCTCCACAAGCACAAGATCAACCGTCATCTTCCTTGCAAGCATCTCCACCAACCCAAGATGAGGATCAAGCTCAAGACAATGAATAAGAAGATCAAGACAATGAGCCACCTCAAGAGGAGGACAATGATCAAGGGGGAGATGACAATATTCAAGACAAGGAGGATGATCAAGAAGAACAGGGTCAACAACTGCCACACCCAAGAGTCCATCAAGCGATTCAAAGAGATCACCCCATGAACTCCATCCTCGGTGATATACATAAGGGGGTAACAACTCGATCTCATGTCGCTCATTTTTGTGAACATTACTCTTTTGTATCTTCTATTGAGCCATACAGGGTGGAAGATGCATTAAAAGATTTAGATTGGGTGTTGGCAATGCAAGAGGAGCTCAACAACATCACGAGAAATGAGGTATGACATCTTGTTCCACGTCCTAACCAAAATGTTGTAGGAACCAAGTGGGTATTCCGCAACAAGCAAGATGAGCATGGTGTGGTGACAAGAAACAAAGCCCGACTTGTAGCCAAGGGATATTCACAAGTCGAAGGTTTGGATTTCGATGAAACCTATGCACCCGTAGCTAGGCTTGAGTCAATTCGCATATTACTTGCCTATGCTACTTACCATGGCTTTAAGCTTTACCAAATGGACGTGAAAAGTGCCTTCCTCAATGGACCAATCAAGGAAGAGGTCTATGTTGAGCAACCACCCGACTTTGAAGATAGTAAGTACCCTAATCATGTTTACAAACTCTCTAAGGCGCTTTATGGGCTCAAGCAAGCCCCAAGAGCATGGTATGAATGCCTAAGAGATTTCCTTATCACTAATGGTTTCAAAGTCGGAAAAGCCGATCCTACTATCTTTACTAAAACTGTTGCAAATGATTTGTTTGTATGCCAAATTTATGTTGATGATATCATATTTGGGTCTACTAACAAATCTACTTGTGAAGAGTTTAGTAGGATTATGATTCAAAAATTCGAGATGTCTATGATGAGGGAGTTGAAGTATTTTCTAGGATTTCAAGTTAAGCAACTCCAAGAAGGTACCTTCATCAGCCAAACCAAGTACATTCAAGATATACTCAACAAGTTTGGAATGAAGGATGCCAAGCCCATCAAGACACCCATGGAAACTAATGGGCATCTCGACCTCGACACGGGAGGTAAATCCGTAGATCAAAAGGTATACCGGTCGATGATAGGATCTTTACTCTATTTATGTGCATCTCGACCGGATATTATGCTTTCCGTATGCATGTGTGCAAGGTTCCAAGCCGATCCTAAGGAAGTTCACCTTAGGGCCGTGAAAATAATCATGAGATACTTAGTTCATTGTTGGGGCGAAGGCGAAGACGCTACCCTTCGCTCCAGCCTTCGTCAATCTCGCTGCACCAACGGAGGAAAAACGACCGGCGGGGCCCACCCTTCGCCCTCTACACTACAAGACGAAGGCCTACGACGACGTCACCCCGTCTCACGTCCTCACCCGACCAGGAGGCCCATGTGGGATTCGGCCCATTGTAACAGGCCCGCACGGAGAAGTGTATTACGGGCCCGATTTGTAATGACTTTTCTGTAATGACCATCTGTAACCCTCCTTTATGGGAATATTTTGGGGATAGTCCAGGTGCTTGAGGGTACATGCATCCTTACATCGAGACGTTGGGCACTCAGGCACCTATAAATACCCCCGTACAGTGCCCTTGAGAGGCTGGATTGACAGAGCAATCGCCATCCTGAGTTTAAACCTTGTTTGCATTACTTTCATTCCCCCGTTGGATCATCTTGCCCAGGAGAGCAAGTTCCAACATTTGGCGTCCACCGTTCGTGCTACGAACAAAACACCCGCGATGGCACCCAAGAGAGCTAGCTCGAAGGCAGCCCCATCCATTGACAAAGCAGCAAAGGCGGCACTCCTAGCCGAGAAAAAGGTTAAGGTCCTTGCAGACACTACCCATCATGAAGCCTGCGAAGACGACACTGTCAGCAAGAGACAGCGCAACGACCAACCTACTCCCGAGGGCAGCCTCCGCACCTGCAGCTCCGGAGAACAGCCACAGCAACCACCCCCAGGCTTCGCTCCGCTAGAGGGCGAGGATGCCACAGAGGACGGCGAAGTCATCGGCGTTTCAGCAGAAGAACAGCTACAGTTGTGGGCCCTCCGCATCAAGAACCGCAACCTCCAGAAGCAGAAAGAAATCCTCGAGGCTAAGCACCAACCTGTTTTCGCGCAGGCCAAAGTGCACCAGATGATACGAGACGAGGAGCAGAGGGCTCAAGAACTTGGGCAAGAGATTGTGCTCATGCAGCGCTAAGGCCAACATGATCTGCAGCACGGCCCGCCCCTCCAACAGCGTGTGCCAATCGAAGACCTATTCATTCCTCAGCGCAGACCCGTCGTCCCGCACGTCGCAGCATTCCAAGGCGTCAACTACCTTGATGAGCGGAGTCCCCTGGCGCCGCAACTGCAAGTGTCACCATGGCCCGCCAACTTCAGGGCAGGGACCTACCCTAAGTACAACGGCAGCACCGACCCAGCATAGTACATCATGAGCTATCAAGTCGCTGTCGCATCATCCGGAGGGGACGACGCCACGATGGCCAAGTCCTTCATCATCGCCATCGAAGGCCCGGCCCTAACCTGGTACACCAAGTTGCCCCCGTTGTCCATCGACTCCTGGAGAAGTCTCCGGGACAAATTTCTGCTCAACTTCCAAGGGTACCGCCTGGACACCGATGCCTTGGCCGAACTGCCACTCTGCAAGCAACTGGAGAAAGAAACCCTGCGGGAGTACTACCGCAAGTTCCTGACTCTCAAGTCACAACTGCTTTTGGTCGATGACCAAATTGCCATTCACTACGCCATTAGTGGCCTTCGGGCTGGCGTCCTTTACAGTCACTGCATCAGGGACCCACCCAAGAACCTCCAAGAGCTCTATCGGCTGTTTGAAAAATATGCCAGATCCAAAGAACTCCACCAACGCAAGGTCGAGTCCCAGAGGAAACCCAAGGACCCTCCGCAGTCCAGCCGAACATGGACAAGACCTTCGCAGTCAGACTCCGGTCGGGACAGCCGCAGTCAGCAGCAGGTGCATAACATTGCCAACCAGCACCCCGCTGGTGAGGCCCCTCGCCGTCAAGATTATCCCCCCAGGGCCGCGGCAATGGCACGCGTGGTCGGGGTCGAGGACGGGCACAGCAACCACGTAGGTTTTACTGCCTATTTCACGGCGAAGACTGCGCGCACCTGACGAGGGACTGCCCGGAAACGAAGGCCACCAGGGACAGGATGTCCCGGGCATAACCCGCCGACAACCCAAGAGTTGTCGCCCACACATATCAACACCATCTCCCATAACCATACAACCACGGCCCCGCCCAGCATCCACCTAACCACGCATACCAGCACCACCAGGAGGTACAAGTCGTACCACCCCCTCTTCCGCCTCCGCACCCGCATCAGCCAAACATCCACCACCCAAATCACCCCCAAGCACCAAAACAAGAAGACTTCGTTGATCAGCCGTATCGCGGAGTCATTCACATGATCACTGGGGGGTCCAGCGTCGACTTCGACACGAAGCAACAGAAGAGGGACCACTACCGAAGTATCAACCACGTCGTCGTCACCGGCCCAATCGTGCAAATGAAGTGGTCCCATGTGCCGCTGACCTTCGACGCCAGAGATGTCGACCTGCGCAGCCCACCCCACGTTGATGCCATGGTCATCAACTACAGTGTGGTAGGCTGGGACCTGCACAAAGGCTTAGTTGACAACGGTAGCCAGGCGGACATCATCTTCCTCCATGCCTTTGACCGCATGGGCATCAGCCACAGCTTACTTAAGCCTTCGAACAATCCCGTATATGGCTTCGGCGGCAAGGGCACCTTTCCTGTGGGCAAGATAAAGCTACCCCTGTCCTTCGGTGTAGCACCCAATGCACAAAGTGAGCAGGTCACCTTCGACATCGTCGATATGTTATACCCGTACAACGCCATAATGGGTCGGGGCTCCATCAACAAGTTTGAAGCAGCCATTCACAGACTTTACCTGTGCATGAAAATCCTGGGTCCGCAAGGCATGATCACAGTCTATGGCAACCAGCAGACCGCGCGCAACATTGAAAGAGACTTCGTTCCAGGGCAAAGGAATGTACACTGCCTTACGACGCAGCACGAAGTCCCCGAGGCTGCCCGCCCAACCGCCAACGAGCATGAAAAGGCACAGCTGTAGAGCAACGATGGAACGAAGACAGTTCCCCTTGACCAGGCAACGCCCAAGCAAGAGTAAACCCTATCTAATTGGAGTGAATCTGTCACCATCATAAGCGAAGACCTTACTTCGCATGACAAGGAGAGACTCATCTCCTGTCTTTCCAGAAATAAGGACATCTTTGCCTGGTCCACCCTTGACCTGGTCGGAGTCAGTCGCACTATCATCGAACACAGCCTGGGCATCGACCCTTCGGTGCGGCCGAAGAAGCAGAGGTTGCGCAAAATGTCTGATGAAAAAACAGAAGCCGCCAAAGCCGAGGTACACCGCCTGCTTGAGGCCAATTTCATCGAACCAGTTGCCTACCCTACGTGGCTCGCTAACGTAGTCATGGTGCAAAAGAAGAGTGGCAAGTGGCGGATGTGCATTGATTTCACCAGTCTCAACAAGGCATGCCCCAAGGATAATTTCCCGCTGCCTCGGATCGACAAGATCATCGATAGTGCGGCCGGATGCGAAGTCATGTCACTCCTTGACTGCTTCTCTGGCTATCACCAAATATATATGAAGGAGGAAGACAAGGCCAATACCGGTTTCATCACACCCTTCGGCATGTATTGCTTCGTCAGAATGCCGGAGGGACTAAAAACGCTGAGTCCACCTTCTCTCGCCTCACCAAGACAGTGCTCGAGAGCCAAGTCGGCCGGAACATATTCACGTATGTGGACGACATCATCGTCGCCAGCAAAAACAGAGGATCATCTGGCCGACCTCGCAGAAACATTCACGAACATGCGGGACGCACGACTTCGCCTAAACCCCGAGAAGTGTGTCTTCGTCGTTCGCTAGGGGAAGATACTGGGCTACCTGGTGTCGCACCGCGGGATCGAAGCCAACCCGACCAAGATCCAGGCTATCATCAACATGACGCCTCCGCAGTCAGCCAGAGACGTCCAACGTCTGACAGGCAGATTGGCCGCCCTCAACAGATTCATTTCCAAGTCCGCAGAGCGAAGCCTACCTTTCCTCAAAACGCTACGCGGCGCAAAAGACTTTGCATGGGGACTAGAGCAAGCGGCGGCCTTCGCATCACTAAAGCAGCACCTGTCAGAGTTGGCAACCCTTACCAGCCCCAACCCCTCGCTACCTCTGTTGCTCTACGTCGCAGCTTCGCCACACGCAGTCAGCGCAGCGCTGGTCCAAGAGCAGGCCAGAGAGGGCACAACTCAGCAGTGTCCCGTTTATTACGTCTCCGAAGTCCTCACGACTTCCAAATGCAACATGACGGAGTTGGAAAAAATTGCCTACGCAGTCGTCATGGCATCGCGCAAGTTGAGCCATTACTTCGAAGCGTTCAAGGTGCGGGTCACCTCGGACAGGGGACTCGACGAATTATTCAGAAATCCAGAGGCGTCTGTCCGGATCGCCAAATGGGCAGCCGAGCTCTCTGGTTACCATATCACCTTCGAGCCCAGGACAGCAATCAAGCCACAAGTCCTGGCAGACTTCATCGTTGACTGGACAGGGCCAATAACGCAACCGGACACGCCTGCAGAGAAGGTGTGGACCATCCACTGCGATGGCGCATGGTGCCATGCGGGGGCAGGCGCAGGTGCAGTCATCACATCACCCACAAGGGTCAAACACAGATATGCAGCACGTCTCAGCTTTGCTTTGGAGTCCGGCAGATGCACCAATAATGTAGCAGAGTACGAAGCTGTCATCCTCGGCATTCGCAAGCTACGGGCACTTGGTGTCACTACCTGCATAATCAAGATAGACTCCAAAGTGGTTGCCGGCCAGGTCGAAAAAGATTATGCAGCAAAAGACCCCGCACTCATGCAGTACCTCACGACTGTCCGCAGTCTTGAGAGACAATTTAAGGGCTTTACCTTGCAGCACGTGGACCGAGCCAAGAACGAGGAGGCCGACGCATTGGCCAAAGCAGCCGCCAAAGGCGAGGCCTTGCCCTCCGACGTGTTCTACCATGTCATCAGCACGCCAGTCGTCCGTTGTCCAGAGGGCCTACAAATAACCAACGACACCGAAGGCCACCTCATAGTCAACCTCATCATGACTGAAGATTGGCGGGCACTAATCACCCTGTTCCTGCAGGGATATTACCATCCAAGCAACATCAACGAGGCCAAGCGCCTCAAGCACCGAAGCCAGGACTTCGCACTCATTGAGGGCCAGCTTTACAAGAAGGGGGTCAGCCAACCCATGCTTAAATGCGTCACCGAGACCGAAGGCATCCAGATCCTGCGCGAAGTCCACATCAGAACTTGCGGCTCTCACGCAGGGCCTAGGGCTCTCGCTGCCAAGGTGATCCGTCAAGGCTTCTACTGGCCCGCTATAATCTGCGCCACGAATCGGGTCACGAGGTCGTGCAAAGCCTGCCAGAAGTTTTCCCCCCGTTCGGGCAACCCTTCGCAATTCACAAAGCTGATCGCCACACGTGGCCCCTTCAGCGCTAGGGCCTAGACATTGTCGGGCCACTACCCACGGCTCAAGGGAACCTCAAGTTCACCTTCGTTGCCGTCGAGTATTTTACCAAGTGGATCGAGGCAAGGGCAGTATCCACAACAACGTCGAAGACTACCCAGAAATTTTTCTGGCAAAACATTATCTGCCGATTCGGAGTCCCGTCTGAGCTCACAGTCGATAATGGCAAACAATTTGACAACCAGGACTTCAGGGATTTTTGCTTCTCCATTGGCACCAAGCTAGCCTTCGCCTCAGTATATCACCCACAATCCAACGGTGTCGTGGAGCGCGCCAACGGCAAGATTTTCACTGCCATCAAGAAAATGCTTCTCAACGACAAGAAGGGTAAATGAGCTGACCTGCTACCTGAAGCAGTCTGGGCGCTGAACACAACCGAATGCCGGGCGACTGGATTCACTCCCTTTTGCCTGCTATACGGATCGGAGGCCATGACCCCACAGGAAATCAAACATGGGTCACCACGGACAAGCGCTTCAGCCATCCCCGACGTAGACGAACCAACCTCCAAAGACCTCATGGACGGAGACCGTGTCTTTGCACTGCAGGCTCTCAACAAATACCAAGCTAAAACGAAGGCCTGACGCGACCACGCCGTCGTCCCAAGAGAATTCGATGAAGGGGACCTCGTACTCGTCCAGACAACTCGGACAGAGTCACGGGGCAAACTGGAGCCAAAGTGGGAGGGTCCTTTCATCGTCAAGACGAAGGCATCCCCCAGCGCATACAGGCTAACCACGCCATCCGGTGAGGACCTAGAGCATTCTTGGAATATCGATAATCTCTGCAAATTTTTGTTTAAATCCTCAGGGCTAACACGCCCTTGTAATTCACCAAACAGTATCATTTCGGCCCGTACTCTTTTCCTCCCGGGGGTGTGGTTTTTAATGAGGCGGAGCCATGTAATATATACCCGCAAAAATTCCCCGCAAAAACTAAGACACAATATGTCGAAAAAGACCGCATCGACGGTCTTCGGCATTCGACCACACCGAAGTCACCGCGAGGGGCAGCGCTGGCCAACCTCGCGTGCGACACTCCGCGCAAAAGTCGCCTAAGGGTGCAGCCGGACTAGCACAATAAGTGTGTAAAATCGAAGTCTTCTCCAAAAGACTCTCCATGCAAAAGTCGCCTAGGGGTGCAGGACTAGCACAATAAGTGCGCAAAATCGAAGTCTTCTCTAAAACACTCTCCGTGCAAAAGTCGCCTAAGGGTGCAGCCGGACTAGCACAATAAGTGCGCAAAATCGAAGCCTTCTCCAAATGACTCTCCGTGCAAAAGTCGCCTAAGGGTGCAGCCGGACTAGCACAATAAGTGCGCAAAATCGAAGTCTTTTCCAAAAGACTCTCCGTGCAAAAGTCGCCTAAGGGTACAGCCGGACTAGCACAATAAGTGCGCAAAATCGAAGTCTTTTCCAAAAGACTCTCCATGCAAAAGTCACGTAAGGGTGCAGCCGGACTAGCATAATAAGTGCGCAAAATCGAAGTCTTTTCCAAAAGACTCTCCGTGCAAAAGTCGCCTAAGGGTGCAGCCGGACTAGCACAATAAGTGCGCAAAATCACTCTTCGTGCAAAAGTCGCCTAAGGGTGCAGCCGGAATAATAGGTGCGCAAAATCGAAGTCTTTTCCAAAAGACTCAGTGCAAAAGTCGCCTAAGGGTGCAGCCGGAATAATAGGTGCGCAAAATCGAAGTCTTTTCCAAAAGACTCCGTACAGAAGTCGCCTACGGGCGCGGCCTGATCAACGAAGGCGCGCAGCCTTATCATACAAATTATGGTTACATATACACAGCGAGGGCATCACATATTACATTGGCTCAACCTTCAAGATGATACCCATCTCCCAGTAGTTGAACAATATTATCCTCAGTTCCTCACCCTCAAAAAGATTTTGCAGCTCCCCTCACCTACACTCACCCCAATCGGTGAGGACAACAATTCTCGCTTACCAGTCCCGTCCACGCGAAGACGCCCACTCTCAATCTCACCACGATGACGCCCACCGCTTCGCGACAATCCACTCACTCTCTGTTTCGCCACCGCCCTTCGCCACCTACACCCAGTACTCGCACCCGAAAGATCCTCAGCACCCACCACACGCGGCGAAGTCTCCGCTGCAGCCACATCCAACGCCGCAAAATAATCCAAGTCCTCATCCGAAGACTCCTCCGTCCATGCAATCGAACTCCCAGAATCATCAGACTCAAAACACTTAGACACAGAGACAAATGAATCGTCATCAGCAGCCACGGTCGAAGCCGCCACAAAAATAACATTGTCAGTAGTGGTTGCGTGCGCAGGCCCAAACCCCAGAACCTGCGCAGCAACCAAGGTTCAGCATCACACAGACAAAATTTACAAACTCATCAACACCTATTCAGCCACCTGCGAAGGCCCGGCCGCGACTGTGGGGTCTTCGACCGCCGGCTCGGCTGCCGGCTCGGCCACCACCCTCAATGCGTCTTCGCCCGTCGGCGCAGGGGCTGGTGCGGGGCCTTCATCGGCCGCAGTAGGCGCGGGGGTCGCCAAGGTGCCTTCACCGGCATCCGAGGGCGGCACCGGATTGACCTCCGCGGCCTCGGGCAGCGCGCCGTCCAGACCACCAAGGTCCTCGACATCTTCGGCATGCGCCATCTGCAGCAACAGCACACTCATTCAGCAAAACTAGACATACCCACACATATAACCACACAAAAAACAGCCTTCACCTGCTCTATTGCCCGGTCGGACCGCTCCCTGACCGCCTCTCGGCCGTGCGGACCCCACATCCTATCAAAGAGTGCCCCCGTCGACTGCTTCACCACGGGGTCTTCGACCTTGAAGATTTCACGTTTAAAATTTTCGTCCGCTTGGTCGAAGACCTCGTAATGCCTGCACCCCTCGCGAGACAAAGCATTCACGGCCCCCTCACAGGTGAGGAGGGAGGCGAAGGACATGAAACCTGTCACAATGGTCGGGAGCACCACCAGCTCCTCCTGCAACCATTCAAGGAAGCGAAGGCCCGCTTCTTGGCCAGGCACTTCGAAGTCAGCAGTCCGCGCACCCAGCTCGCGGTACGCGTCCACGAACTGCGTGTGCGTCCGCTCGACCTCCGCACGCGTCAAGGCCTCGACCTTGTCCACGCGGCCGCGCAGGGCATTGAACCTCGCCTCCAGCTCCTCGACGCATTGGCGGGCGAGACTGCCCTCCGCCCGCGCCACTTTGGCTTCGGCCTGCGCAGCCTGCGCATCGGCGATGGCCTTGTTCGCCTCCCTCATCTCCTCCGCCAGCTGGCGCCGAAGATCCGTCTTCTCTGCCTCCATGGCGGCCACCTTCTCCGACCGCCTGTGGTTTTTGCTTTCCGCAGCCGACTTCTCCCGCACAGCATCCGCATGTTGTGCCCGGAGACGCTCGACCTTGGCAGCAACGTCCGCAGTCAAGGCACCCAACGCGACGAGGTCGGCGAAGTCAGCCGCCTAACACATAAACCCATGAGACCCGAATCCTCACAAAAACAACAAACATCGAAGTCCAACCCAACTTACTTACTTCAGCTGCTGTGATAGCTGTTGCGACGCCTCCCTCAGTCGTTGAGACATGGAGCCCTCCACGTCCTTAGCAGCAGCGGCCGACAGAATCTCGCCGCTCGCGCAGAAAGTGGCCCACGGGTCCCGCGTGGCACCCTTCGCCCCACCACCGCCATTGGCGAAGTGGTCACCACCGGAGGCGGGACAACAGCCAGTTGCCCCTCACTCGAACCTGCACCATGATACTGGTTAAAGACTTCGTTGAGCAAAAAAAAGTTTTAACTTACCAACAAGATAATCGTCGACACTGATGTCCGTAAAGAAGTAAAGAAGTCTTCGCCAGCCACGCGGGGGATCGGAACATTCTTGGGCCATCGACCCCCGGTAACCTCCAGCATTCGCGCCGAAGACTCCCGGAGCTCGGGCGAAGACATTCTTCCCCCGAGGGCTGCGCACGTCCCCATCAAATCCAAAGCAAAACTATCAGAGACGCCCACTCCCCCCACTTCAGTACCTAATTTTCTCTTCTTAGTGGCCGAGGCAGCCTCCTGCGAAGGCCCTTCCTCGGTCACGTCCACCGGTTTCTTCCCGCGGCTGTCGGCAGTGTCATCCCCGGGATAGCCACCGTATGGCAAGCAATTTAATTCGAAGACCCGATTCAATCTAACGGTGGACCCACGGATATCCCAGCTTCACAGACCCTCTGTCCTCGGCACATAGCGCCCCACAATCCTCGTCGCACCGTCTTCCGCTTCACGCACGAATGCGGCAGGATCCCGGCCGTGCAAATCCAACGCGAAGGGTGGACTTCGCACCCGCTGCCCGCCCAGGGATGGTATCTCGCGAGGGCATACTTCGCCCAACGCCCAGCCATGTGCCAAGGGCCATACCCCATACCCGATGAATTCCTCAACTAAATCGTGCCCGCTACTCATGCGGGTAGCGCACCGAAGGGCTCCTTCGTCTTCATCATCCTCTGCCACCTCAAATTGCGGGTATGCCACATAATAATGAGAGCACATCACGGCCACAGGGAGCCCTGGGTGGTCTTCGACTTTGCCTTCGGAAACATAAAACCAGAAATCCCACCAGTTGCCCCACTTATTGCGGGCACAGGGAACTAACTCCACGACTTCCATCGAAGTCTTTCCGGTCCTTGGCGTAAACGTGCACGACCCAAACTGTGCAATCTTGTGTCCAATTTTCCTTTTCTGCTAATGCAGGCAGTAATGTTTGGCGAAGAACTCCACAGAAGGCTGCCCACCATACGAAGTCGCCGCCCAGACATACTTCGCCAGGGCCACCACGACATTCGGCGTCAGCTGGTGGACCTGGACCTCAAATCTCTGCAGGACCTCCGCCACAAAGTGATGTGCAGGCATACGAAGGCCAGTGGTGAAAAACGCCTCAAAAACGACCAACTCGCCCTCGGGCTCAGGAACCTCCTCAACCCCCGGGACACGCCCCACTCTGCTGCCAAAATACCCAAGTTGCTGCATATCCTGAACGCGGACCGAGGAAATCCACGAAACGCCGAACTCCACCGTATCACCCGGATGTAGCTCATCTGCCGCCACGTTGCTCAAGGTATCCTCGGACGATGCGTCGGCCGGCGGCGTGTTTGCAGCAGACGAGGAAGAAGACGACATGGCTACGTACCGTCGGCGGCGGCGAGCGGTCTGCTTGACGTGGGCCAGATCTCCGACGAGCAGGAGCAAGGAGGGCAGGCGAGCGGGCGAACGGTTTCAAAAGGAGGCTAGGGTTTTGCAGCGCACAGAAAGAGTGCCCGACCCGCGCCGCCCCACCCCCCTTTTATACACAGGACGCGACGCTTCGGGAAACCTGCAGTCCAACAGTACCGCGTCCGTCAACGGTCACATCAAAAACCCCCGCGAAACCACTTCGAGCGAGGGCAGCGTCTCCACCATCTAGCGACGTCTTCGGCACCAGATGACTTAGTCGAACTGGTCCCTTGGAGGGAAAATGTTGGGGCGAAGGCGAAGACGCTACCCTTCGCTTCAGCCTTTGTCAATCTCGCTGCACCAACGGAGGAAAAACGACCGGCGGGGCCCACCCTTCGCCCTCTACACTACAATACGAAGGCCTACAACAACGTCGCCCCGTCTCACGTCCTCACCCGACCGGGAGCCCCACGTGGGATTCGTCCCATTGTAACAAGCCCCACACAGAGAAGTGTATTATGGGCCCGATTTGTAATGGCTTTTCTGTAATGATCGTCTGTAACACTCCTTAATGGGAATATTCCGGGGATAGTCCAGGTGCCTGAGGGTACATGTGTCCTTACGTCGAGACGTTGGGCACTCAGGCACCTATAAATACCCTCGTACATTGCCCCTGAGAGGCTGGATTAACAGAGCAATTGCCATCCTGAGTTTAAACCTTGTTTGCATTACTTTCGTTCCCTCGTTGGATCATCTTGCCCAGGAGAGCAAGTTCCAACATTCATACACCTAAGTTTGGTCTTTGGTACCCCAAGGGATCCACCTTTGATTTAATAGGTTATTCAGATGCTGATTCGGCAGGGTGTAAAATTGATAGAAAGAGCACATCAGGGACTTGTCAGTTTCTGGGGAGATCCCTGGTGTCTTGGGCTTCAAAGAAACAAAATTCAGTAGCTCTTTCTACCGCCGAAGCCGAGTATATTGCCGCAGGCCATTGTTGTGCGCAATTGCTTTGGATGAGGCAAACCCTTAGGGACTATGGCTACAAATTGAGCAAAGTCCCTCTCCTATGTGATAATGTGAGTGTAATCCGCATGGCGGATAATCCCGTTGAACACAGCCGCACTAAGCACATAGCCATTCGATATCACTTCTTGAGGGATCACCAACAAAGGGGGGATATCGAGATTGCTTATGTTAGCACCAAAGAACAATTAGTCGATATCTTTACCAAACCATTAGATGAGAAAACCTTTACCAAACTTAGGAATGAGCTAAACATTCTTAATTCTCAGAACTTTGATTAATACTTTGCACACATAGCTCATTTATATACCTTTGATCATATCTCTTTTATATCTACGACTAATGTATTTTCAAGTGTATTCCTATGCTAAGTCGTAGATTGAAAGGGAAATGGAGTCTTCGGCGAAGAAAAGGCTTCCACTCCACTCTATCGGTATTATTTACCCTTCGCCGTCACTCTGCACCGCTCTCCACTTTGGTATAATCTTCACTCTTATTACTCATACCATTGAGGAGAAAGTAAAAGGGCTCTCAAAAGACTCCGTTTTTGGCGATTAACGCCAAAGGGGAGAGAATATTAGCCCAAAGCAAAAGGATCGCACCACCACCAATTTTAAAGTTTTAAAAGAAGTTTTCAATTGGTTAGTATTTTTCAAATTGGTATCTAAAAAATAATTAATCTTCTTTCAATTGGTAAAACCCTCTTGAACACTAAGAGGAGAATTTCATTTAGGGGAGTTTTTGTTTAAGTCAAAGGAAAAGCATTTGAACCAGGGGGAAAAAATTTCAAATCTCGAAAATGCTTCTCACAATCTTATTCATATATCTTTGACTATTTGCAAAAGGACTTTGAAAAGATTTTCAAAAAGGATTTGCAAAAACAAAACAAGTGGTGCAAATGTGGTCCAAAATGGTAAAAGAAAGAAAGCAATCCATGCATATCAAATGAAAGTATAAATTGGTTTAATTCCAAGCAACCTTTGCACTTACCTTACGCAAACTAGTTCAATTCTGCACTTATATATTTGCTTTGGTTTGTGTTGGCATCAATCACCAAAAAGGGGGAGATTGAAAGGGAAATAGGGTCAAACCTTTTCCTAAATGATTTTGGTGGTTGAAATGCCCAACACAAATAATTGGACTAACCAGTTTGCTCTAGATTATATATTCTATAGGTGCTAAAGGTTCAACACAAACCAATAAAAAGATCCAAGTTAGGGTTCAAAAGAAAGGAGCAAAAGAAACCGAAGAGAACCCTGGTCTGGCGCACCGGACTGTCCGGTGTGCCACCGGACAGTGTACGGTGCCCCAGGGACCGTACAAGCTAAACTCTTCACCTTCGAGTTTCTGGAGAGTCGCTCCGCTATAATTCACCGGACTGTCCGGTGGGTCACCGAACTGTCCGGTGTGCCAGCGGAGCAATGGCTCCAGTGAAACAGTCGATTCCAACGGACACCTGCAAAAGCGCTACAGTGCGCGAACAGTTCACGCAGAGTTAGAGCAGCGCAAGAAGGCGCACCGGACAGTGAACTGTGCCTGTCCGGTGTGGCACCGGACTGTCCGGTGCCCCAAGCTGTCAGAGCTCCAACGGTCAAAACCGTCAGAACCCTAATGGTTGGGTGACGTGACTGGCGCACCGGACTGTCCGGTGCGCCCATCGACAGACAGCCTCCACAACGGTTGGTTTGGTGGTTGGGGCTATAAATACCCCCCAACCACCACCACTCCAAGCATCCAAGTTTTTCAGACATCTCATTCAATACAAGAGCTAGTGCATGGAATACAAGACACAATTCAATAGAATCAAAGCCTCTCCAAGTCCCAAATCCACTCCAAACAAATAGTGACTAGAGAGAGTGTTTTGCTCGTGTTCTTTGAGCTCTTGTTCTTGGATCGCTTTCTTCTTCCTCATTCTTGTTCTCAAGACACTTGTAATCAAAGCAAGAGACACCAAGTTGTGGTGGTCCTTGTGAGGGGTCTAAGTGACCCATTTGATTAAGGAGAAAGCTCACTCGGTCTAAGTGAACGTTTGAGAGAGGGAAAGGGTTGAAAGAGACCCGGTCTTTGTGACCACCTCAATAGGGAGTAGGTTCTCAAGAACCGAACCTCGGTAAAACAAATCACCGTGTCATTCGCTCTATTTTCTTTGGTTGATTTGTTTTCTCCTCTCTTTCGGACTCGGTTTTATTTCTAACGCTAACCCTGGCTTGTAGTTGTGCTTTAAATTTATAAATTTCAGTTTCCTCCTATCCACCCCCTCTAGGCGACTTTCACTTGGCATTAAGGATGCCATTGGTTTCCAATAGGGAAGCAATGTCAAGCTTAATGTCCCCAAAAGATTGTCTAATTTTGTTAAGGGCAAGGCTCCCATGGCTCAGGATAACGAGGGTTACATTTTATATCCTGCTGGTTATCCTGAGCACAAGATTAGGAAAATTCATGCTAGGAAGTCTCATTCTATTTCCCATCATGCTTTTATGTACAATAATGAGGCATCTAGCTCTAGGCGTTCTACCCATGTTAAAATGCCTAAAAAGAAAACTCCTACTGCATCAAATGAACCTAATGTTTCATTTAAGACTATTGATGCTTCTTATGTGTTTACTAACAAATCAGGCAAAGTAGTTGCCAAATATGTTGAGGGCAAACACAAGGGATCCAAGACTTGTGTTTTGGTACCCAAGGTGCTTGTTTCTAATGTGAAAGTACCCAAGACCGTTTGGGTACCTAAGAACAAGGCCTAAATTGTTTTGCAGGTTTATGCATCCAGGGGCTCAAGCTGGATAATTGATAGCGAATGCACAAACCACATGACAGGGGAGAAAAGGATGTTCTCCTCCTACGAGAAAAATGAAGATCCCCAAAAAGCTATCACATTCGAGGATGGAAATCAAGGTTTGGTCAAAGGACTAGGTAAAATTGTTATATCGCCTGACCATTCTATTTCCAATGTTTTTCATGTAGATTCTTTAGATTATAACTTGCTTTCAGTTTCTCAATTATGCAAAATGGGTTACAACTGTCTTTTTACGGATACAGGTGTTACTGTCTTTAGAAGAAGTGATGATTCAGTAGCATTTAAGGGAGTATTAGAGGGTAAGCTATACTTTGTTGATTTCAATAGAGCTGAACTCGATAATTGCTTAATTGCTAAGACTAATATGGGTTGTCTCTTGCATCACCGACTAGCCCATGTTGGATGAAGAATCTTCATAAGCTTCTAAAGGGAGAACACATTTTGGGACTAACCAATGTTCATTTTGAGAAAGACAGGGTTTGTAGCGCATGTCAAGCAGGAAAGCAAGTTGGTACCCACCATCCACATAAAAACATCATGACGACCGACGGACCGCTTGAGCTACTCCACATGGATTTATTTGGCCCGATTGCTTACATAAGCATCGGCGGGAGTAAGTATTGTCTTGTAATTGTGGATGATTATTCTCGCTTCACTTGGGTATTATTTTTGCAGGAAAAATCTCAAACCCAAGAGACCCTAAAGGGATTCTTGAGACAAGCTCAAAACGAGTTTGGATTGAGAATCAAAAAGATAAGAAGTGACAATGGGACGGAGTTCAAGAACACTCAAATTGAAGGCATTCTTGAGGAGGAGGGCATCAAGCATGAGTTCTCTTCTCCCTACACACCTCAACAAAATGGTGTAGTAGAGAGGAAGAATAGAACTTTATTGGACATGGCGAGGACCATGCTTTATGAGTACAAGACTCCGGACCGGTTTTGGGCTGAGGCGATTAACACCGCCTGCTACTCCATCAACCGGCTCTACCTTCACCGAATCCTCAAGAAAACATCATACAAACTTCTCACTGGTAAAAAGCCCAATGTTTCATATTTTAGAGTCTTTGGTAGCACATGTTTTATTCTTGTTAAAAGAGGTAGAAAATCAAAATTTGCTCCTAAGGCTGTAGAAGGCTTTTTACTTGGTTATGACTCAAACACAAGGGCATATAGACTCTTCAACAAATCCACTAGATTAGTTGAGGTTTCTTGTGACATTGTGTTTGATGAGACTAATGGCTCCCAAGTGGAGCAAGTTGATCTTGATGAGCTAGATGATGAAGAGGCTCTGTGTGTCGCGCTAAGGAACATGTCCATTGGGGATGTGTGTCCTAAGGAATCCGATGAGCCCACTCAAGCACAAGATCAACCATCATCTTCAAATCAAGCATCCCCACCAACCCAAGATGAGGATCAAGCTCAAGACAATGAAGAAGAAGATCAAGAAGATGAGCTACCTCAAGAGGAGTACAATGATCAAGGGGGAAATGAAGTTGATAAGGACAAAGAAGATGATCAAGAAGTACAGGGTCAAAGACCGCCACACCCAAGAGTCCACCAGGCGATTCAAAGAGATCATCCTGTGAACTCAATTCTCGGTGACATTCATAAGGGGGTAACCACTCGATCTCGAGTCACTCATTTTTGTGAACATTACTCTTTTGTGTCCTCCATTGAGCCATACAGGGTGGAGGATGCACTAAGAGACTCGGATTGGGTGCTGGCAATGCAAGAGGAGCTCAACAACTTCACAAGGAATGAGGTATGACACTTAGTTCCACGTCCTAACCAAAATGTTGTAGGAACCAAGTGGGTTTTCCGCAACAAACAAGATGAGCATGGTGTGGTGACAAGGAACAAAGCCCGACTTATGGCCAAGGGATATTCACAAGTCGAAGGTTTGGATTTCGGTGAAACCTATGCACCCGTAGCTTGGCTTTAAGCTCTATCAAATGGACGTGAAGAGTGCCTTCCTCAATGGACCTATCAAAGAAGAGGTCTATGTTGAGCAACCTCCCAGCTTTGAAGATAGTGAGTACCCTAACCATGTGTATAAACTCTCAAAGGTGCTTTATGGGCTCAAGCAAGCCCCAAGAGCATGGTATGAATGCCTGCGAGATTTCCTTATCATTAATGGCTTCAAAGTCGGTAAAGCCGATCCTACACTCTTTACTAAAACCATTGCAAAAGATTTGTTTGTATGCCAAATTTATGTTGATAATATCATATTTGGGTCTACTAACAAATCAACTTGTGAAGAGTTTAGTAGGATCATGATTCAAAAATTCGAGATGTCTATGATGGGGGAGTTGAAGTATTTTCTAGGATTTCAAGTCAAGCAACTCCAAGAGGGCACCTTCATCAGCCAAACAAAGTACATTCAAGACATACTTAACAAGTTTGGAATGAAGGATGCCAAGCCCATCAAGACACCCATGGGAACAAATGGGCATCTCGACCTCGACACGGGAGGTAAGTCCGTAGATCAAAAGGTATAACGGTCGATGATAGGATCTTTACGCTATTTATGTGCATCTCGACCGGATATTATGCTTTCTGTATGCATGTGTGCAAGGTTCCAAGCCGATCCTAAGGAAGTTCACCTTAGGGCCGTGAAAAGAATCATGAGATACTTAGTTTATACACCTAAGTTTGTACTTTGGTACCCCAAGGGATCCACTTTTGATTTAATAGGATATTCAGATGCCGATTGGGAAGGGTGTAAAATTGATAGGAAGAGCACATCAGGGACTTGTCAGTTTCTAGGGAGATCCCTGGTGTCTTGGGCTTCAAAGAAACAAAACTCAATAACTCTTTCTACCGCCAAAGCCGAGTATATTGCCACAGGTCATTGTTGTGTGCAATTACTTTGGATGAGGCAAACCCTTAGGGACTATGGCTACAAATTGAGCAAAGTCCCTCTCCTATGTGACAATGAGAGTGCAATCCGCATGGCGGATAATCCCGTTGAACACAGCCGCACTAAGCACATAGACATTCGGTATCACTTTTTGAGGGATCACCAACAAAGGGGGGATATCGAGATAGCTTATGTTAGCACCAAAGAACAATTATTCGATATCTTCACCAAACCATTAGATGAGAAAACCTTTACCAAACTTAGGAATGAGCTAAACATTCTTGATTCTCGGAACTTTGATTGACACTTTGCACACATAGCTCATTTATATACCTTTGATCATATCTCTTTTATGTCTACGACTAATATGCTTTCAAGTGTATTTCCATGATAAGTCGTATATTGAAAGGGAAATGGAGTTTTCGGCGAAGACAAGGCTTCCACTCCACTCTAATTGGTATCATTTACCCTTCGCCATCACTCCACACCACTCTTCGATTGGTATAATCTTCACTCATATTTACTTATACCAATAGGAGAGAACGTAAAAAGGGCTCTCAAAGTCTCCGTTTTTGGCGATTAATGCCAAAGGGGGAGAAATATTAAGCCCAAAGCAAAAGGACCGCACCACCACCAATTTCAAAATTTTCAATTGGCATATTTTGGTATGTTTACTCTCAAGAATCTTTCAAAATTGGTATCTAAATGTATTTGATTTTACTCAATTTGGTATTTGCAAAACTGGTAAAACCCTCTTGAAAGCTAAGAGGAGAATTTATTCAGGGGGAGGTTTGTCTAGTCAAAGAAAAAGCATTTGAAACATGGAGAGAAAATTTCAAATCTTGAAAATGCTTCTTGAAATCTTATTCATATACCTTTGACTATTTGCAAAAAGACTTTGAAAAGATTTTTCCAAAATAATTTGCAAAAACAAAACAAGTGGTGCAAGCGTGGTCCAAAATGTTAAATAAAAGAAAACCAACCATGCATATCTAATAGAAGTATAAATTGGTTTAACTCCAAGCAACCTTTACACTTACCTTATGCAAACTAGTTCAATTCTACACTTGTATATTTGCTTTGGTTTGTGTTGGCATCAATCACCAAAAAGGGGGAGATTGAAAGGGAAATAGGGTTTAACCTTTTCCTAAATATAATTTTGGTGGTTGAATGCCCAACACAATTAATTAGACTAACTAGTTTGCTCTAGATTATATATTCTACAGGTGCTAAAGGTTCAACATGAACCAATAAAAAGATCAAGTTAGGGTTCAAAAAGAAAGGAGCAAAAGAAATCGAAGAGCACCCTGGTTTGGCGCACCGGACAGTGTCCGGTGCCCAAGGCCATACGAGTCTAAACTTGCCACCTTCGGGTTTCAGAAGAGCCGCTCCGCTATAATTCACCAGACTGTCCGGTGTGCCATCGGACTGTCCAGTGCACCAGCGGAGCAACGACTCCAGCGCAACGGTCGACTGCAACAGACACATGCAAAAGTGCTACAGTGCGCAGACAGTTCGCGCAGAGTCAGAGCAGCTGCCAGAAGGCACATCGAACGGTGAACATGGACTGTCCGGTGTGGCACCGGACTGTCCGGTGCCACATGAAGACAAAGATCCTACGATCGAAACCGTCAAAACCCTAACGGTTGGGTGACGTGGCTGGCGCACCAGACACTGTCCGGTGCACCCATCGACAGCAGTCTGCCCCAACGGTTGAATTGGTGGTTGAGGGCTATAAATACCCCCCCAACCACCTCCACTCCAACGATCCAAGCATTCACAACAGTGCATTCAATACAAGAGCAATACACTACACTCCAAGACACAAATCAAAGCCTCCGATCAAATCCAAGTCCACAATTTAACTCTAGTATTTTAGGACTTGTGAGAAGATTGTCTTGTGTTTCTTTGTTGCTCTTGTTGCTTGGTTGGCTTTCTTCTTCCTCATTCTTGTTCTCTAAGTGACTTATAATTAAAGCAAGAGACACCAAGTGTGTGGTGGTCCTTGTGGGGTCTAAGTGACCCGTTTGATTAAGGAGAAAGCTCACTCGGTCTAGGTGACCGTTTGAGAGAGGGAAAGGGTTGAAAGAGACCCGGTCTTTGTGACCACCTCAACGGGGACTAGGTTCTTTGGAACCGAACCTCGGTAAAACAAATCACCGTGTCATCCGCCTTATTTTCTTGGTTGATTTGATTTCCCCTCTCTCCCGGACTTAACTTTTATTCTAACGCTAACCCCGGCTTGAAGTGTGCTTAAAGTTTATAAATTTCAGTTTTCGCCTATCCACCCCCTCTAGGCGACTTTGAACGACGATGAACCCATGGTATATGCATAGTCCCTTTGTCTATTCAGGCTGGGGGACACCTCCATTCTATACCTTTTGATCCGTTGATTAGATGGTTATGGCCAAGAAAGATGCAATCCTAAACGACCTATATGCATTAGAGCTCTATTAAATGATCGCTCTATTGGTTTGAAAAGCCGATGACTTGCACCACGCTTAGTGCATATGCTTTTGGTCCGTCAACCTCCACCAAAAGACATGGGGGCATATGTTGAACACAGAAAATGTCCTTGCAGACGGTCCGGCCCTGAGGCTGGACGGTCCGTGGTGGTGGCCTGGACGGTCCGCGCGTGCGCATAATCAGTTAGGATTTCGAGTTTATTGTGTGATTTGTTAGCTAAATCTGAGGGATTAACTCGGAAAACGACTTGTAATGGGTCTAGACCTCTCCTTTATATAGATGAAGGGTTACGGCCGATTGAATCCCTTATAATCGATCAAATCAAATCTACTTATCGTTTTTACCTTATGTATTAGGAGTAGTTTTAGTTTAGCCTTGGTTTAGTCTCCCTCTACATCAAATCTTTACCTCTCTTCGACTCTACGTCGACTAGAGACGTCATGGGTGGCCTGCTGCCTAGGATCTATCCTCCCCGACAGGCTCCCTCCCGAGAGGCGAGATCTAGGCCTACTGCGAAGAAGAAGACCCTTTTGCGCCATCGTGGACCGTCCGAGCCCCAGGCGTGGACCGTCCGAGCCCTAGGCGCGGACCATCCGGACGTAAGCAAGCAGAGGAGAAGTCGTTCCTACGCCAGGTCGTGGACCGTCCGGCCCCCGGCCGCGGACCATCCACACCTCCGTAGAAAGCACCGCCAGGCAACCGTTCCAGTGTTTTGCGCCCAGATCGGCGTCAACACCTTCAACCGGTACGGATGCCTTAACAAAATATAACAATGAGTAGAGTGAATGGGGTTTTTTTAGCTTCCAACTCCTAATATAAATGAAGAAGTGATTATCTACTGCTCGCCACCTGAATTAGTTATCATTTTAAATGTTTAGCTGCTTAGAAATAGCTTTGTTGGGAGAAGTTAAAAGCTGAAGACATCCCCCTTGACCAACAGTTGAGAGTGGAAACCCGACGGACAACCAGTGAGTTGGTGGTGATCATATAAAACTTTCTGCTGCCTGTTCGACCATCCGCACGGGATCTATCCTCCCGCCGTCCCACCCACAGTAGCCCCGTTTCGTTGACTCCGTTCCGGCACCGCAGCGGCGTCGTCCATGCCCATCGGGGCTGGCTCGCTCGCTCGCAGCCCCAGTCGCATCGCAAACCCACACTATCCCGTGCCTGCGTCTTTGGCGCCGCTAATCCAAGCTCTGGCTCCTAAACCCACGCCCGCCTAAACAAAAGCCAAAACACGAGCGAGAAGCTACCCACGCCCACGCTCCCCTTTCCCCCCCTAAAAAAACAATATCCCGTTTAGAGATGGCAATGGGTACCCGAAACCCGATGGGTTTTTACCCCATTAGGGTACGGGTTTGGGTCAATTTTCATACCCATTGGTTTGTTAATGGGCATAAATCTATACCCGACGGGTTTATGGGTACGGGTTTGTTCCTATAGTACCCAAACCCGTGAACCCGTGAGTTTTTTAAACCCGACCAAACCTAGTGCATATTGTCATTTTATTTTATAAATGAACAACACACTTGTTATTCCTTATTTACTTCCTAACTTTATCAACTGGTGAATGTATTAGTAGTCGGTGAGAGTGTTGCTTGCTTGCTATTATAGTTTTTACTAGTGTTATATATGTGATGGATGGATAACTTAGTGCAAGGTCACTTAATTATACAACTTATTATTTGTATTTCATTCTCTCTACTAATAATTTTTATACCAAATCATGAACTCATTGTTCATTACATAAAATTTGGATCATGATCTCATTAATCATTACGATACTTATTGATTATGAGAAGAACAAGTATATTGGAGATGAAACCCGCGGGTAACCCATGGGTACCCGCTAACCCGATGGGTACGGGTTTGGGCAAAATCTCAAACCCGTCATGGGTACGGGTTTTTTAATGGGCATATATATTTTTCACGGGTACAGATTTGGGATGGCAAAACCCAACGAGTTTGTACCCATTGCAATCTCTAATCCCGTTCGATTCCACCCCCACCCCTATCCCACCACCCGTGCCTCGTCGTATCGCCGTTCTACGCAACCGCAGCGAAAAGGAGCCCAGGCGATAAAAAAGAAAAAGGGCGAGGCCGTCGAAAAGGGAAGCGCAGCCGCAGAGTGGGTGAAAGGTGGGGGGACGATTCGGAGAGATCGAGAAAGAGGAGAGAGAGAGGGACGGGGGCGGGGCCGGCGGAAGCGGAGCCTGCGCCCGCCGGACCGAATCCTCGCCGGATCGCCCGGCCTGCCGGGGCGGCGCTGCGGACTGCCTGATCCGGCTGGAATGGCGGCGGGCCGACGAGGGATCTAGCGGAGGTGGGTGTCGCGCGGCAATGGCTGCGGCGGAGGCGCGGCGCCGGTCAGCGGTCTGGGCCCTGCTGCCGCTGCTGCTGCGGCTGCTCCACCCGGCCGCGCTCGTGCTGGCCAACACCGAAGGTGCGGTGCGGCGGTGCGCCCGTCTTGCTCTCCCCGCTTTGCTTGCCTTGCTCTTGCTCACCCCTCCCGCCGCCGAGTTGGCCCGTCTGCCGCTGGGTTGTTTCCGGGAGCTCTGTCTGCTCCCACGGGACCTACTTCAAATCGGTGGGTTGGTCTAGCACACCACGATGCACGCGGCAAGTGCCGTTCCCGAGGGGTTTGGCTGGGCGCCATTCCTGGCCCTCGCGGAGCCGTTTCTGCGTTTGGCCAAACAAATTCGAATTTACTTCTGCTCTGCCGCGGATTCGGGTGTCTGGCAACTGGCCGTGCCGTCCTTCTCCTCGCTGCAAATTTCGTGCTCTCCGAGACCAAAACTTAGAGAGTTTAGTGTCTTGGCATGATTTATTGGATTCCTCCTATCCTCTCTGAATTCATCTGACTTTGGGGCGTTCATGCCGCCCCCGTTTCAGCCGTCGGTCCTGCTGCGGCCCTGTGCGTCCTGACGTGATGCCCTACCGCCCGTGGCTTCGTACTACTGTTCCATTAAATTGCTTCGCTAGATTCTGCTTGATGTTTGCTGCGCGCTGGTTTGTTCGGGCAACGCTAGCACAGTCGCCTTACCGGTCGTTAGGCTTGATTTGGACGTCTCCTGACGTGGTTTTGTTGTCTCTGGATATACTTCTGTTTCTAGTTGGTGGCCGGGCAATTCTCAGGGAGGGCCTCGGTGTCTGTGTTTGGTTATGCTACTCAGAGTGATTTTTTTCATACTCCTAGTCATATGATTTGCTTGTTGGGGGGTAGTGGAGGGGAGGGGATGAGCAGCGGTTTATGGTTGGTTGTCTGTTTCTGGTTCTTGGGATGGGATTGGCTAGGAGTTAGGACTTTGCATGACTTGCTTGTGTTGCTTGCTTGTTTTGGGTGCCGTTAGGCTCACGCTGATGACTCGCTTGTGTTGCTTGCTTGTTTTGGGGGTGCCGTTGTGCTGTATTTTGTTTGTTCGGAGCAAAGTGTTTTGTCGTAGGATAGACAGTTGTCCTGTTGCGTTTTTGCTTTGATGCTTCTACTAATTTGAGGGAAACTGTTTAAATTCTGAGTTGTAGAGCTGAAGCTCTTTCTTCCTTGATGCCATTAGCCCATTCGCTACAAGTACTAGTGGAGTGGATTTCGATATTATCATTTTCATTTGTATTTGATGATGCTTTTTTTTAAGTTATGACTACCTAACAAACAAAGTACTAGGGAAACTTTGTATTTAAGGATATTATCTAGGGATACAGTTTTTTTTTTGATTGACGCACTCCTTTGTTTGCGAGTGACATTTCTGACTAAAGAAGTATGTATTTTCCATTCTGCTATTGACAGGTGATGCCTTGCATAGCTTGAGGACTAACTTAAATGATCCTAATAATGTTCTACAAAGTTGGGATCCCACTCTGGTCAACCCCTGCACTTGGTTTCATGTTACCTGCAATAATGACAACAGTGTTATCAGAGTGTAGGTTCACCTTTTCCTCCACTATATTTCATCAGTGAGTTGCACATATTCTGTGTTTCGTACTGAAAGTTTTTCCTCATTTGCAGTGATCTTGGAAATGCTGCACTATCAGGAACTTTGGTTCCGCAACTTGGCCAGCTCAAAAACTTGCAGTACCTGTAAGTTCTCTTCCTTTGCTGTGTTTTGTAATCCCATACTGATTTTGCATGTGGAGGAAGAGTATATTAGCTTTCTAGGTGAAAACATTTCAGGCATGATTGCTCATATAAGAAATATCCTGTTCAGAATACTTATTACATAGATGAAAATAAGGTTATGCAGCTACAATGTCTAAATATCACATGTTGCTCTGGCGAGGTATAATACACAGCACATCTTCCTCTCAAAATAAGTGACTGGCATATTCTGTCTTAAATGTCGAGCCTGTTCTATATAAAATGACAATGCTGTTGCCACTATTAACTGGGTGACATCAAAGTAACATTCACTGCCTTTGTTAATCACTAATGACCTCAACCATTTACTGTGGCATGCCATAGCTTGGTTACTTTCTTTTGTTTTTAAAATTAGTCACTGCCTTCATATCGTGTTTTTATACAGGGAGCTCTACAGTAATAATATCAGTGGCACTATACCTAGTGAACTTGGGAATCTTACAAACTTGGTCAGTTTGGATTTGTACTTGAACAACTTCACTGGTCCCATACCAGATTCATTGGGGAAGCTATTGAAGCTGCGGTTCTTGTAAGATATTCACATTGATTTTCCCTACTAGTTACTGTAGAGTAAAACCTGTTAAGAGTAGGAATCTTTTGGCTTACGCACACTGAATCTATCTCAGTTATTGTTGGTTGCTTCATCCCATCTATATGTGTTGACCAAGGGAGATCTTCTATTACGTTGAGATTTCACTAGGCCACATACATGATAGCTGGTTTGTTAAAATTGTGTTTTTTTACTCATGAATGCAGCTACTTTGTGAAATAAAAGGTTAAGAATGTAGCTGCATAGCCTCATTGGGTCCCATACTCCCATTGGAAGTTAGATTTTCCAGGATAGGGTTGCTATTCATGGCAGCATTGAGTGATGCCTTGTTTTCGAAAGCGACTCTTGCCATATGTATATATTGTGTAGTTAGATTATTTATATCCAGAAATCTGTTTTTGATGTTTTAAGGTGTCTATCTCTATCATGTTGTTAGGTTTTCCACTTATTATAATGTCTAAGTCTTATTTTTTTATGAAATTACCTGTCGGTGTTTCTAATTTGATACATCTTTTAACTTTTGTGCGGGGCATAGGCGTCTTAACAACAACAGCCTTTCTGGTTCAATTCCAAAATCGTTAACTGCTATCACTGCACTCCAAGTCCTGTAAGTATTTGTTTCTCAGGTTGCATAGTTAGTTCGGTTTTAATTATTAAATGTAACATGGAAATTAAATGTTTCTATGGAATCACAGGGATCTGTCAAATAACAATTTGTCTGGAGAAGTTCCATCAACTGGTTCCTTTTCGTTATTCACCCCTATCAGGTAAAGCTAGAATTTTAGCTGAAAATTTCATTTTTAAGCGATAATGCTTCTGTTATTCACACCTGTCTTCTTTTGCAGTTTTGGGAACAACCCTAATTTATGTGGTCCTGGCACCACAAAACCTTGTCCTGGTGCTCCTCCCTTTTCTCCACCTCCTCCATACAACCCTACAACCCCTGTGCAATCACCAGGTGATTTACTCAGATTGTCCAGTGAAATCCTTGAGTTCAATAGGACCTTTTTTACTTTGCTCTTTCATCCAAATGGCATCCTATTTGGGATTTGTGTACCTCCAAAACAAGCATAATGCTGTCTAGCTGGAGAGATTGGGAAGGATACTGGTATACAACAGGAAGCTACAAGGCCTGTATGCGGGCATGCAGCACAAGTCAATAACTACCTTCTTTTTTTTGTCCCTACCCTGCATTAGTATGGCAGTAATTAAGGCTATGGAACATATGGCTTTGTTACTGACATCTTATTTTTTGCAGGAAGTAGCTCTTCCAGTACTGGAGCAATTGCTGGTGGAGTGGCTGCTGGTGCAGCCTTGCTATTTGCTATTCCTGCAATTAGTTTTGCCTATTGGCGGCGCAGGAAACCACAAGAACATTTCTTTGATGTACCTGGTAAGTATTCAACAGGAGAATAACTTAGGGAACAACATTGAATTTGAATTAACTTAATGTGAGACTTCGAATGTGGCAGCCGAGGAAGATCCAGAGGTGCATCTTGGCCAGCTTAAAAGATTTTCACTACGAGAATTACAAGTTGCAACAGATGGCTTCAGCAATAAGAACATTCTTGGAAGAGGTGGATTTGGCAAAGTCTACAAAGGACGGCTGGCAGATGGATCTTTAGTTGCTGTTAAGAGACTAAAGGAGGAGCGCACGCCTGGTGGAGAATTACAGTTTCAAACAGAAGTTGAGATGATTAGTATGGCTGTACACAGAAATCTATTGCGTCTTCGTGGATTCTGTATGACACCAACAGAAAGGTTGCTTGTGTATCCATACATGGCTAATGGAAGTGTTGCGTCACGTTTAAGAGGTATTTTTTTAGTATAGTGCTGTTCACGTATTTTAATTTGTATCTTTCATGTTACACCTCTCTAACAACAGCATCAAACTCTGAACTTTTTATTACTTTGGTTTTATTCTGTAGACCGACCACCAGCTGAACCTCCGCTAGATTGGCAAACAAGACAAAGGATTGCATTGGGTTCTGCTAGGGGCCTGTCTTATTTACATGATCATTGTGATCCAAAGATTATTCATCGTGATGTCAAAGCTGCAAATATTTTGTTAGATGAAGACTTCGAAGCTGTGGTGGGGGATTTCGGTTTGGCCAAACTAATGGATTACAAGGATACCCATGTAACTACTGCTGTTCGAGGAACAATTGGGCACATTGCACCTGAATACCTTTCAACAGGAAAATCCTCTGAGAAAACTGATGTATTTGGCTATGGAATTACTCTTTTAGAGCTTATTACAGGACAACGTGCCTTCGATCTAGCTCGTCTTGCTAATGATGATGATGTCATGCTTCTTGACTGGGTAGTTAACTGTGCCATTTCCTCTGTTCAAATTGTACCCCAAGTGTTCATGCCTTTTTTGTGGCTTCCGTACTGTGCAGGGGCTGGTGCTCACCTTTTCCTATGCAATTGTTAGAAATTTGCTGATCATTTCATCCAATGACAAATAGAGCTTTGATATTAATGTCTAAAAGATAAATATTTTAACTGAATTGATATTGTGACAGGCTGATAACTAAACAAGTAGAGTGACATGCTCGTGTCTCTGAAAGTCCTCATATATTTGTTAGAATATTGCTTTAGCCTGTTAGGATTTATTTCATTGCATTCTTTTGATATGACATGATTTGGCTAGCAAATTAATACCATGTTCAATTGCTTTACTTAGGTCAAGGGGTTGCTCAAGGAGAAGAAACTGGAGAGTCTGGTCGACGAAGATCTAGACCACAACTACATCGATGTCGAGGTGGAATCTCTGATCCAGGTGGCGCTCCTCTGCACTCAGAGCAACCCCATGGAACGTCCTAAGATGTCGGAGGTTGTGAGGATGCTTGAAGGCGATGGTCTCGCCGAGAGGTGGGAGGAGTGGCAGAAGGTAGAAGTGGTACGGCAAGAGGTTGAGCTAGGCCCTCATCGAACCTCGGAATGGATTCTCGACTCCACCGACAACCTCCACGCTGAACAGCTGTCAGGGCCGAGGTGAAGGCAAGCTTGAGATCAGACTCCCACTAATTCTGGTACGGAGGAGTATTTTGCAAGGGCACAATAGAGATGTGTATCAATCATCCTAGTAAAAAAAAAATCCACCAATTTGTTAATATACCAGTCAGTGGGTGAAGCGAAGATTGGCAGCCATGGCTTTGGATGTATATTGCTTGATGTGGTCAGCCATGCCTTTTGAGTTCTTCTATGCCAGGGCAGCAGAGCTGGAGGAGCTTATGTCATGTGCAGTTGCCGCATGCGCCAATGCTCCTGTGTTTGTAAAGGTCGGAGCTGAGGTGCTGCGGCTATCATCTGGGTCCGCGATAAGTTAATTGTACTGATAGTTGATATCTAACTACTATTTTGTGTATCAAATGAAAATGTTGGAACTAAAGGATCGGATAGTATAGGTGTCTTATGAACCTGTTCTGGCTGGCAAAATTAACCAGAAATATGGATTTGCCACTTCAACTATGTCAGCAGATTTGCGCATTTGCCACTCCATCGTCTTCAACTGAATCTCTGACTGCGTACTTGCAACTGAATCTCTGACTGCGTACTTGAATTATGAATTTATGATAACTCGCTAATTTTTTATAACTAGTCCAATGCACGTGCATTCCAAATATTTCTTTATAATAGGTTAGGGTCTTTAATTAATTTAGTTTGAAATTGAGTAGAAATAGAGTTTGATCGTAATCCGGTAATCCGATTTGATTCTTAAATTTTAGGAGCAATTGTGTTTCTATCCTTGATGGAAGTGCAACGACTTTGTGATTTCATGTCTTTTTTAAAACAAAAAACAAGTCTATCTCCGCTTATGTTAGATGGAAGTAATGGTGTGAAATAGGACATATAAAGACATTTATTCTTTCGTCGTAAATATGATTTTGCGCCCTTCTTTAGAATCTGTCTGTTCTATAATTGTGATTTTACCCCTGTTTTTTCAAAGAAGGGGCAAAATCATAATTACGATCTAAGGGTAAAATTTGTCTATGTATGTCCTATTTCACATCTTTATTATCATCTAATAGAAGCAGGGACAAACTTATTTTTCATTTTAAAAAAAGTGACCCAAAATCACAAAGTCGAATTTTGAGGGGCAAAATCACATTTGTACTTCGGCTCTAAAATTTATATAGTGTAAAATTTAGAGTCTATTACCATCCCTACTTCTACGTGCGTTGTGCCGACACACAATCATATTTGATATCCATAAAAAAATTAATATCAAAGCGAACATATTGTCCATATATTAAATAATAAACTAATAAAAATAAATATTACACTTTATCTTAGCCACCAGCTAGAGAAAGATGAGTTAAAAAATGAGCCCGACTCCTTTTTTATAGTTTACTCGGTCGCTCGTACTTCTTCAGCTAGCGAGGTGATATTACTTGGAGCGCTACGTGGGTCTTCTTGTCGTATTGGGCTTCGAATGATTTCTCATAGCCCATCTTTAGTGTAACGACTCAAATCGTGAGTATGATTGTTGGTCATACATAACACTATTTGTACTTTAGAGTTTACTGTTTATAAAGTAGAATTTTAAAATAGAGATGGAATAAGAGTTAAGATAAGCTCTGGAGACGGCTAACCGCCTAACCCACCCGAATCTCACAGCATCAAGGCGGGCCTCTTGCCTGAGATCACAGTGACAATCGAATCGGGCCGTTCGTTTGTTTGGGCAGCCTTCCGTTGCACGGACGCGATTTGTCCCCAAACCACTACCAGGAGAAGGCTCTGTTCTGTAACCCAATCAGTCATCACCGCCGCCCGACGGACTGTGTCCCCACTCCCCAGTGAGCCGCCGTGACCTCCCAGCCGCCCCATGCTCACCCTCCCCGGTACCCTCCGCCGCGCGCGCGCTCCTCCTGGCCTCCCTCCCCGCCGCCACCTCTCCCGCCTCCTGGACCGTTACGGCTTCGTGGCCCCGGACTCCCTCACCCCGGCCCCGCGAGAACCTCACAGCGACACCGCCGACTCCGCCGCCGCTGCGAAGAAGCGCCGCGCGAAGAAGCCGCCCTACCGCCCTCCGTCCTCGCTGGACCGTGGCGGTCGCCCGCCCGCGCACTCCGACCTCCCCTTCGACTTCCGCTTCAGCTACACCGAGAGCACCCCGGCCTCCAAGCCCATCGGGCTGCGCGAGCCCAGGTACTCCCCGTTCGGGCCCGGGCGGCTCGACCGGCCCTGGACGGGGCTCTGCGCGCCCGCCGTCGACGCTACCCTGCGGGACGTCGAGGCAGAGGACCCCCTTCCCGACGCCGAGAGGGGGCTTGAGGAGGCGCGCCGGCGAGAGCGGGAGCGGGTACTGGGAGAGCCTCTCACCCCCGCGGAGCGTGCGTTCTTGGTCGACAGGTGCCAGAAGAACCGCACCAAGCGTCAGATCAACCTTGGTAGGATTTTGCTCGGCTTCGGCGCGAAGCAAAGGATGCATTTCAAACTGTCGTGATGAATGATGTTTGTCAATTTCTCTAGGGAGAGATGGGTTTACTCACAACATGCTAAGCGACGTTCACAACAACTGGAAGACCTGCGAGGCCGTCAGGATAAAATGCCTCGGCGTGCCAACGGTCGATATGCAAAACGTGTGCCATCAGCTTGAGGTATAGCACTGGTTGTAACATTTTAAGTAGTTATGGTTGTCGATATGCAAACCATTTTTGGAGTTATGGTTTGATGTCACTGGTTGCAACATTTGGTTTTTGAGGACAAGCATAACTATGTCTACTTCTTGTCCAGGATAAAACTGGTGGCCTGATCATCCACCGGCATGGTAGCCTGTTGATACTGTACAGGGGTAGGCACTATAATCCAAAGAAAAGACCTGTTGTTCCGTTGATGCTGTGGAAGCCTGCTGAACCTGTTTACCCGAGGCTAATCAAAACGACAATAGAAGGGCTCACAGTTGAGGAGACAAAGCAAATGAGGAAGAAGGGCCTACATGTTCCTGTTTTGACAAAACTTGGTATTTTTTTCCTCCCCTTCTCCACCTATATGTATTGTAAGGAATAAGTGTGTGAAACAACCATTCTATCTCGCAGCCAAGAATGGATATTATGCTAGTCTCGTGCCAATGGTCCGGGATGCCTTTTTGACGGATGAGCTGGTTCGAATAGACTGCAAAGGATTGCCAAAAAGTGACTATAAGAAGATTGGAGTTAAGCTCAGGGTGAGTGTATGGCTACCTGTTCAAACTACATATGTGATTTAAAAATCATTTATAACTGAGTATACTCCACACTCTTATTTTGGTTTAGGACCTTGTTCCTTGCATTCTTGTCTCATTTGACAAGGAGCAAATCATTGTTTGGAGGGGAAATGAAGATGGGAGCCTACAAGATCGAACACAGAAGTCATTCCTTTCATTTATCGACTCAGATGTTGCATCAGTGAAGGATGAGACTGGTGATCAGGAACAAATACCAAGTGATTTGTCATATGATGGGTGTTCTGAGATGAAGTGCCAAATTACAAAAGTAATTTAGGACCTAGACTCTTTTAGGTTGATCTGACATATCCAGAATACACAGTTCACATAGTTGCAAGCTCTACACATCAACAATGGAATTGACAAGTCCTCAATGTAAAAGTTTGTGTATTCTCTAACCATGATAGTTGCATTGTATCACATGTAAGCCATGGTAATTTCTAGAGAAAATTCCACTGCAATTTTGTCCAAGACCTTACTTGCCATGCCATTGTAAATGTTCTAATTCCTTATATTACCACTCGGATGCAATTTCTTACCTTTTCATGCCATTGCTAGTGGCATAGAAGGGTAAAAAAGCTGCATGTTCTAATCTCTTATATATCACTGATGATGACATAGAAGGGTAAAAAAAAATGCTTGGCATGGAAGGGATTAAGATATTTGCGATGGTAATTAAGGTAGTGAGCAAAATTGCAGAAATTGCCTCTAATTTCTAAGCCTTATCTATCCACCACTTTTTTGTGCAATTTAATTCTTTCCCTATCCGTAGATTAACCAAAGTTGCTTTGGACTGATTGAGCAGACACTTGACCTGACATGATTGTAATTTGAGGCTCGGGACATATTTTAACAATAGCATCTAGGCCTCTAATTGAGTTTCATTGATTTACGACAACAGAAGAATATTGTGACTAACATGTGTTCTATAGAAATGATGTAAGTTTGGTCACGATAATAGAAAATATGTGGGCTCATATGGTATATGTGTTCTTATTGACAGAATCAAATGATGGTTTTCGAAGGATGAGTAAGAAGGTTAAGGAGCTAGTTCGAAGTATCCATATAGTCGTTGGATACTTATACTAGTGATAGGATTTTGTTGCAATATGCGGAGAAAGGCACCCCTCGGCTCTCGCTATATTCCAAACGTAGGGCCCGCGTATTTTTTTAATACACATGAGAGCTTCATATTAATTAAGAGATATTAAGGGGGCGTTTGGATTCCTTCATTTCAGAGGAATTGGAATTCACTCAATAAAGTAACTTATTTAGTTTGGAATTTAACATTCCACTACTTTCCAAAGTTCAGATATAAGCATATCTCAAATTCATGGGGTGGAGGATGAGAAACAATTTTATGCATTAGTAGAATTTGTTTCTACTCTGTAACTTACATGACACCCTTCGTCTCACTCCTCTATAGTAAAAATGTAACACATAAATATCTCTGACATCTTGCTAATAATAGTATACAAATATATTTTGCATAAAACTGAATTAGCTTAATTGATAAATGTCTAAATTACTATTATTAGAATAGAATTCAATTTCAATGGTCCAAACGGGGCGGGGTGTTTAGAATGACTCCATGTTCCAGTTTTAGTGTAGAGCTATAGTTTATAATATCAATTCAAATAGTTCTTAAAATATTTGTAATCTAAATAATAAACAAAACGACTTATCTAAATGTATTTTAAAGGTTAATAGCTTTAGCTCTACGATTTTGTGGAGCACCTAATGACTTGCTCTACCAACTTCACTAAATTTACTGGAGCTGAAGCTGTCCCAAATGTACAAGTACAAAGATACTTGAAAAACAAAATGCAACCCACCACACAACACAACTCTCAACACCAGCCTAAAAAACAATACACAATCCTAAGCCTAGACCCGTGTCTTGTAGGACCTTTCCTAGTCTGTTCGCTTCGGATTAAATACGACTGTTTGGACTGCTACGACTGTAATTTGTAGAGATAAAAATATTGTAAAAGCAGTAGAAGCCAATATAAATTAACGTCAAACGAACAAAGTAGCTGGAGAAACTTTCATTGTGGAGAAACTTCCAGCTCTTCGTGACAGAGCTCTAAAGGTGTTTGGTTTGATAAATCACTCCATCAAATATAAGGTTGATGTATCATAAGTTTATTTCTCAAATTTGGTGGGATAACTCTATTCCTCGTGTTACTACTAACTAACGATAAGAAATAAGGTGGTGATGGATCAACTTATTCCATTTCACAAACCAAATAAGAAAAAGAGAAATAAGAAGATGTGGACTAGCTTATTCCTCAAACAAACACTCTATAAGTTTTCACTTCAAACCCGCACTTCAAATGTAGCGCATATCTGCTCAGCAACAATAACTAAGGCATCAATTGTATTTAAGATCTTGGAGGAAATCAGGAAACCATATGAGTTACCTTTTTTAAGTAAATTGGCGATTACCTTCTATAGACTCTTATTGCCAGCCAAGACATGTTTGATTCTATGCGACTAAACTTTAGTTTTTTAGTCCATAAATTACCAAAAATAGGACTAAAGGGAGGGGAGGAAATCTGATTTACCCTTTTTAGTCCTCATATTTAATAATTTAGGAACTAAAATAGACTAAAAGGGAGAGACTAAAGTTTAGTTCTATGGAATCCAACAAACCCTCAGTTTATTTTTCCTCCACCCACTCACTAAAAGGGAGAGACTAAAGTTTAGTTCTATGGAATCCAACAACCCCTCAGTTTATTTTTCCTCCACCCACTCACTTTCAGCACCAGTTGAGGTAATAAGTAGCAAAAACAGTTGAACTCCAAAGTGGAAACATAGGGAAATCGTCCTTGATCATCGAAGTGTTTGCATGTTTGAGAGCAAGGAGAGATTAGAGGGCATTGATGGCTGATTTGGTGAACAAGGTTTTGAAGGAGATGTATGGAGGAGAAATTTCCTTACTATTTAGAAATGAATAGGGAGTAGATTCCTCTCCATGGACTCCTTTTCGATTCTCTGGTTACCAAACCAGTCCTGAAGGGACTAAAATCTCCTTACTTGCTCCTAGGCAAGCTCCGAAACTAAGTTTAAGGGCTAGTTTGGTGGCTCAATTTTCCCAAGGGTTTTTATTTTTTCAAAACAAATTAGTTCATTTTCTCTTGGGAAAATAAGAACCCTTTAGAAAAAATAGAATTACCAAACTAGCCCTAACTTTATTATTTGTCAGTGAAAAGAAAAGTTTGCATTTCATCAGAAAAGGCCAGGCTAAGTTTTGAGCAAAAGGCAACAACATCGGTACTGAATAAATGGTTCTCGCAAAACTAGTTTTTTGTCAGGGTTCAGGGGTGAGGAGTATAGATGTTTCATTTGACACTGAAGCTTGATGTCCTTATTTTGGGCCCTAACTTTATTATTTGTCAGTGAAAAGAAAAGTTTTGCATTTCATCAGAAAAGGCCAGGCCAAGTTTTGAGCAAAAGGCAACAACATCGATACTGAATAAATGGTTCTCGCAAAACTAGTTTTTTTTGTCAGGGTTCAGGGGTGAGGAGTATAGATGTTTCATTTGACACTGAAGCTTGATGTCCTTATTTTGGGCCCTAACTTTATTATTTGTCAGTGAAAAGAAAAGTTTTGCATTTCATCAGAAAAGGCCAAGCCAAGTTTTGAGCAAAAGGCAACAACATCTGTACTGAATAAATGGTTCTCACAAAACTAGTTTTTTTGTCAGGGTTCAGGGGTGAGGAGTATAGATGTTTCATTTGACACTGAAGCTTGATGTCCTTATTTTGGGCCTGGTTAGTACTAACAACGGTCAATAACTCAGTCTTACTCAATTCAACCGAGCTCAGATATGGGAGAGAACAAACAGGATAAGACCAACATGGATTGTATCTATCCGACAGAATGATTCCTCCAGTACTCATTGCCATCTCTAATTAGAGGGCATTGAGGGCTGATTTGGTGAATATGGTTTTGAAGGGGATCCATGAAGAAGGAATTTTCTTGTTATTTAAAAATGAATAGGAATGAGATTCCTTCCCCATGGACCCTTTCAATCCCCTGGTTACCAAACCAGTCCTGAAGGGGATAAAATCTCCTTGCTCCCAGACAAGCTCCAAAACTAAGTTTAAGGGCTAGTTTGACAGCCTCATTTTTTCAAGAGAAATTAGTTCATTTTTCTTGGTAAAATAGAATCCTTTAAAAAATAGAGTTGGCAAACGAACCCTAATTTTATTTGTCAATGAAAAGAAAATTTTTGCATTTCATTAGAATGGGCAGGCCAAGTTTTGAGCAAGGCAGCAACATCGGTACTGAATAAATGGTTCTCGCAAATCTAGATTTTTCATCTGACACCGATGTTTGATGTCCTTGTTTTGGGCATGGTTACTGGTTAGTACTAACAGCAGTCAACAACTCAGTATCACTCAATTCAACCGAGCTCAGATATGGGAGGAACAAATAAGATGGGACCAACATGGATTGTATCTCTTACAGAATGATTCCTCCAGTACTCACTTTGGGTGACTGCATTTCAGGTATATGCAGACAAACATCTCAGGAGATGATGGGCCATTTAAGATGAGATATTAGAGGAAACTGAACCCCTTTTACTCCCAATGAGAGTTTGTTTGGTCACATCTGGATAGGAGGTTAAAGGGATTCAATCTCTTTCTATTTAATTTTAACTAGAAAGGACCTTCCAACCCTCTTCGATCCAGACATAACCGAACAAGCTATGAATGGTTCAAGTCCCTCTAATCCTCACTTCAAATGACACATATCAACATCTCTCTTCGTCATGGTGTCGGTAACCACCAAGCTATCGACCGAAGGTCAATCACGCCGTTGCAGAATCTGATGGTCGATCGGTTTACTTTCCTCCGACTCTCACTTTCAGTGCGTGACACTAGCAGCTCAGGATGGAACGGGAAGAACACTGACTAATCGTTGGGAGAGGTGAGAAGCGCATCCTGTGTTGGCTGTGAAGGCGTTGGCTTGCCATGCTGCGCAGCTCGACCCAAATTTATAGGCCTCCTTGAGAACGAACGAGAAGGCACCCTTGGGCAGTTCAGGAGAGGAGAGGAGAGGAGAGGAGCAGCATCTGTTTTCTGTTACACCTGCCCTTCATACAGATTATGCCCTGCTCCCTTGTTAAAAATCTGCAAAAGAATTGGGCCCTGTACTGTGTAGTAGCGTGCTTGTCACATGCAGCTAGCTGCTCTGGCTGGCTTCAGTTAAGTTCACCATGATCTAAAATTTGAGAAATATTTTACTATGTTTTAAAGCTTTTCCCCCCTAAGTGCAACTGTGCAAGGTGATATAGAGATAGGGTTTACACCCACACGAGACGAGAGCCTGATATCTCTCTCATTTGCCATGTCAACTAACACGCTATCTACACGAATTCATTTGCAAGAGGCCGGTCCTAGCATTTAGGATCTTGACAGAAAACTAATGTGGCGGCCTCTCCTGTCCTCTCTCACACGCGCACGCGCAAAGATATTATATAATATACTTATATATATAAAGTCTTATGAATACAAAATTTAAAAGATATCATTCGATGCATAAAGATGATATTTATTGGACGCAATGAAGTCCTTTAATGTTTATAATATGACAAATAAAAATTGTAGTCATAAACACTTACTTGCACCTGACATCAACCTAAGAAGTTTCTTTTTGACATTTTGCGATACAAAGTCATCCATAACACCATTGATATCAATTCCATCTAGTAACTTCTTGTTGATGCATAAAGTCACCACATGATTTAATCTTTCTTGAGAGTCATTGTTGATCTCAAATAGTTTTTCAATAGTTTTAGTTTTAAAAAGCTTCTTTCGGCGGACCAACAAGTCACATGCATAATAAATAAGATTCGATATGCAATGGAGACATTAGGGTAACAATCCACCTACGACATGCTCGAAAATCTCTATAGTCGACGATACTCCAACTAAAAATATCTTACCTTGGCTTTTCAACCACTTGGTGACGGGGACTTTAAAACCCTATATAGAATATATCAGTGATCAATCATTAGTCCTTGAGATTAAAAAATATATACACATATATAATACAAGAACTAGTATACTATGCACTACGGCACAGGCATCTGACGAACGATGGGAGGCCACAGGGATTACGTGAATCCCCTGATGTGTGATGTCGTGATCACATCGTTCGTAAAGATCGAGGAACTCAATTACAATTTAGTGTCAGACGATCAAGAGTTTTGGAGGCATTTTCGACGTCGACGAGATTAGGGTAGCGAGGCCACTATGATGTCGCTGCGTCGGCGACTCAGTGTGTCACCACGTCGTGTTGGAAGTATGTGAGGATGTGTTTCCTTTGTGGTTGCAGTAGGCTCATCGATTCGTTTCTTAGTTTCCTAGCAAACTGTAGCTAACGAACAAACCGACGGACGAGTAGACCAAGACTAATGACTAAAACTCTATAGTATACATCATATGTTTAGTACATACTTGGACCCCCATCGTTTTGGGATCTAGAGCAACTGCCCACCTTCCTCGGTTAGGGATGGCCCTGGCCGAGTGCCTGCATTATCTAGTCTCTACTACTCCTTAAGAGCAGAGTGTAGGCGTCCACAGTACTACTCCCTGCGCCCCAAGATCTACTGCATTATCTAGTCTCTACTACTCCCTGCGCCCCAAAATCTTGCACCGCGCGTCCGCGCCCCTATGCCACCTCCTCCTCCCCCTCCTCTCCCCCTCACTGCGCCGCCACCTCCTCTGTTCCGCGCGTCCGCGCCCCTACCTGCCTGACTCCTCACAACAACCGCCCTTCCTCTGGTCCTCTCTCTCGCTCCCATCCCCCACGAATCCCACCTCCGTGATGCCTGATATGCGACGAGCACGGCATCGACCACACCGGAAAGTACGCTGGCGACTCCGACCTTCAGCTCGAGCGCATCAACATCTACTACAACGAGGCCAGCGGCAGCCGCTTCATCCCGCGCGCCGTCCTCATGGACCTCAAGCCCAGCACCATGGACTCCGTGCGCTCGGGCCCCTTCGGCTAGATCTTCTGCCTCGACAATTTTGTCTTCGGCTAGTCCGGCGCCGGCAACAACTGGGCCAAGGGCCACTACACCGAGGGCGCTGAGCTCATCGACTCCGTGCTCGACGTCGTGCGCAAGGAGGCCAAGAACTGCGACTGCCTCCAAGGTATGTATTGTCTATCTGATCTATCCCACCGGATCCGATGTTTTCCCCCTTTCCCCTCCGGGGTTATGGAGACACGAGCCCTTCTTGAAAGGGAATTAGGCTTACACCTAGTTTCTAAATAATTTTGGTGGTTGAATTGCCCAACACAAATATTGGACTAACTAGTTTGCTCTAGTGTATAAGTTATACAGGTGCAAAAGGTTCACACTTAGCCAATAAAAAGACCATGTTTTGGGTTCAAATAAAGGAGCAAGGGTTAACCGAAGGCACCTCTGGTCTGGCGCACCGGACTGTCCGGTGTGCCACCGGACAGTGTCCGGTGCACCAGAGGAACTCAACTCAAACTCGTCGCCCTCGGGAATTTCCAGAGCCAGCGCGCTAAAATTCACCGGACTGTCCGGTGTACACCGGACAGTGTCCGGTGCTCATTTGAGACGCGGCTCAGGAACTCGCCAGTCTCGGGAATTCACGAAGGCTGCTCCGCTATAATTCACCGGACATGTCCGGTGTGCACCGAACTGTCCGGTGCAACCTCGAGGCAACGGCTACTTCACGCCAACGGTCACCTGCAGCGCATTTAATGCGCGCCAGAAGCGCGCAGTCGTCAGGCACGCGGGAGCAGGCGCACCGGACACTCTACAGTGCATGTCCGGTGCGCCACCGGACATCAAGGCGAGCCCAGAGACAGAGCTCCAACGGTCGACCCAACGGCTATTTGGTGACGTGGCTGTCGCACCGGACATGTCCGGTGTGCACCGGACTGTCCGGTGCGCCATCGAACAGACAGCCTCCACCAACGGTCAAGTTTGGTGGTTGGGGCTATAAATACCCCAACCACCCCACCATTCATTGCATCCAAGTTTTCCAGCTTCCAACCACTATACAAGAGCTAGCATTCATTGCAAAGCACACCAAAAGGAGATCAAATCCTCTCCCAACTCCACACAAAGCCCTAGTGACTAGAGAGAGTGATTTGTAGTGTTCATTTGAGCTCTTGCGCTTGGATCGCGTCTTTTCTTTGGCTTTCTTTCTTGTGATCAAACACTCACTTGTAATTGAGGCAAGAGACACCAATTGTGTGGTGGTCCTTGCGGGAACTTTGTGTTCCAAGTGATTGAGAAGAGAAAGCTCACTCGGTCCGAGGGACCGTTTGAGAGAGGGAAGGGTTGAAAGAGACCCGGCCTTTGTGGCCTCCTCAACGGGGAGTAGGTTTGAGAGAACCGAACCTCGGTAAAACAAATCCACGTGTCTCACTTCACTATTCGCTTTCGATTTGTTTTTACGCCCTCTCTCGTGAACTTGATTATAGTTCTAACGCTAACCCGGCTTGTAGTTGTGATTATTTTTGAGAATTTCAGTTCCGCCCTATTCACCCCCCCTCTAGGCGACTTTCAATTGGTATCAGATCCCGATGCTTCATTAGAGCCTAACCGCTCGAAGTGATGTCGGGAGATCACACCAAGAGGGAGATGGAGACCGGCGACAAGCCCACTACGAGCCAAGGGAGCACTTCATCGGAAGAGTCCCGCACCAAGAGGAAGGAGAAAAAGAAGGACTCCTCCAAACGGAAGGAGAAAAGATCTTCCTCACACCACAAGGAGAAGAAGGAAAAATCTTCTTCCCACAAGTCGCATCGGAAAGGCGACAAGCACAAGATGATGAGGAAGGTGGTCTACTACGAGACCGACACTTCATCAACATCCACCTCCGACTCCGATGCACCGTCCGTAACTTCTAAGCGCCAAGAGCGCAAGAAGTTTAGTAAGATCCCCTTACACTATCCCCGTACATCTAGACATACTCCATTACTTTCCGTTCCATTAGGCAAACCGCCAACCTTTGATGGCGAAGATTATGCTAGGTGGAGTGATTTAATGAAATTTCATCTAACCTCACTCCACAAAAGTATATGGAATGTTGTTGAGTTTGGAGCACAGGTACCATCAATAGGTGATGAAGATTATGATACGGACGAAGTGGCCCAAATCGAGCACTTCAACTCCCAAGCCACAACCTCTAGGCGACTTTCAATTGGTATCAGAGCCCGGTGCTTCATTAGAGCCTAACCGCTCGAAGTGATGTCGGGAGATCACACCAAGAGGGAGATGGAGACCGGCGACAAGCCCACTACGAGCCAAGGGAGCACTTCATCGGAAGAGTCCCGCACCAAGAGGAAGGAGAAAAAGAAGGACTCCTCCAAACGGAAGGAGAAAAGATCTTCTTCCTCACACCACAAGGAGAAGAAGGAAAAATCTTCTTCCCACAAGTCGCATCGGAAAGGCGACAAGCACAAGAGGATGAGGAAGGTGGTCTACTACGAGACCGACACTTCATCAACATCCACCTCCGACTCCGATGCACCGTCCGTAACTTCTAAGCGCCAAGAGCGCAAGAAGTTTAGTAAGATCCCCTTACACTATCCCCGTACATCTAGACATACTCCATTACTTTCCGTTCCATTAGGCAAACCGCCAACCTTTGATGGCAAAGATTATGCTAGGTGGAGTGATTTAATGAAATTTCATCTAACCTCACTCCACAAAAGTATATGGAATGTTGTTGAGTTTGGAGCACAGGTACCATCAATAGGTGATGAAGATTATGATACGGACGAAGTGGCCCAAATCGAGCACTTCAACTCCCAAGCCACAACTATTCTCCTCGCCTCTCTAAGCAAGGAGGAATACAACAAAGTGCAAGGGTTAAAGAATGCAAAGGAGATTTGGGACCTACTCAAGACCGCGCACGAGGGTGATGAACTCACCAAGATCACCAAGCGGGAAACGATCGAGGGGGAGCTCGGTCGCTTCCGTCTTCGCCAAGGGGAGGAGCCACAAGATATGTACAACCGGCTCAAAACCTTGGTGAACCAAGTGCGCAACCTCGGGAGCAAAAAGTGGGACGACCACGAGGTGGTTAAGGTTATTCTAAGAGCTCTCATTTTCCTTAACCCCACTCAAGTTCAATTAATTCGTGGCAATCCTAGATACCCACTAATGACACCCGAGGAAGTTATCGGGAATTTTGTGAGCTTTGAATGTATGATTAAAGGATCAAAGAAGATCAACGAGCTTGACGAACCCTCCACGTCCGAGGCGCAACCGGTGGCCTTCAAGGCGACAGAGGAGAAGAAGGAGGAGTCTACACCAAGTAGGCAACCAATTGACGCCTCCAAGCTCGACAATGAGGAGATGGCTTTAATCATCAAAAGCTTTCGCCAAATCCTCAAGCAACGGAAGGGGAAAGACTACAAATCCCGTTCCAAGAAGGTTTGCTACAAGTGTGGTAAGCCCGGTCACTTTATCGCTAAATGTCCATTATCAAGTGACAGTGACAGGGACAACGACAAGAAGGGCAAGAGAAGAGAAAAGAAGAGGTACCACAAGAAGAGGGGCGGCGATGCCCACGTATGCCGCGTGTGGGACTCCGACGAGAGCTCCACCGAGTCCTCCTCCGACGAGGACGCCGCCAACATCGCCGTCACCAAGGGGCTTCTCTTCCCCAACGTCGGCCACAAGTGCCTCATGGCAAAGGACGGCAAAAGGAAGAAGGTTAAATCCAAATCCTCCACAAAATATGAATCCTCTAGTGATGATAATGCTAGTGATGAGGAGGATAACTTGCTTACCCTTTTTGCCAATCTTAACATGGAACAAAAGGAAAAATTAAATGAATTGATTAGTGCTATTCATGAAAAGGATGACCTTTTGGATTCCCAAGAGGATTTTCTAATTAAAGAAAACAAGAAACATGTTAAGGTTAAAAATGCTTATGCTCTGGAAGTAGAAAAATGTCAAAAACTATCTAGTGAGCTAAGCACTTGCCATGACACTATTGCCAACCTTAGAAACGAAAATGCTAATTTAATTGCTAAGGTTGATTCTCATGTTTGTGATGTTTCAATTCCCAATCCTAGAAATAATGATGATGATTTGCTTGCTAGGATTGAAGAATTAAACATTTCTGTTACTAGCCTTAAGATTGAGAATGAGAAATTGCTTGCTAAGGCTAAGGATTTTGATGTTTGCAAAGCTACTATTTCCGACCTTAGAACTAAAAATGATTTGTTACATGCTAAGGTTGTAGAATTGAAATCTTGCAAACCCTCTACATCTATTGTTGAGCACACTTCTATTTGCACTAGATGTAGAGATATTGATGTTAATGCTATTCATGATCACATGTCTTTAATTAAACAACAAAATGATCATATAGCAAAACTAGATGCTAAAATTGCCGAGCATAACTTGGAAAATGAAAAGTTTAAATTTGCTAGAAGTATGCTCTATGATGGGAGACGCCCGGGCATCAAGGATGGCGTTGGCTTCCAAAGGGGAGACAATGTCAAACTTAATGCCCCTCCTAAAAATTTGTCTAACTTTGTTAAGGGCAAGGCTCCCATGCCTCAGGATAACGAGGGTTACATTTTGTACCCTGCCGGTTATCCCGAGAGCAAAATTAGGAAAATTCACTCTAGGAAGTCTCACTCTGGCCCTAATCATGCTTTTATGTATAAGGGTGAGACATCTAGCTCTAGGCAACCAACCCGTGCCAAGTTGCCTAGAAAGAAAACTCCTAATGCATCAAATGATCATGCTATTTCATTCAAAACTTTTGATGCATCATATGTGCTTACTAACAAATCCGGCAAGGTAGTTGCCAAGTTTGTTGGGGGCAAACACAAGGGCTCCAAGACTTGTGTTTGGGTACCCAAAGTTCTTGTTTCTAATGCCAAAGGACCCAAAACCATTTGGGTACCTAAAGTCAAGAACTAAAATTGTTTTGTAGGTTTATGCATCCGGGGGCTCAAGCTGGATACTCGACAGCGGGTGCACAAACCATATGACAGGGGAGAAAAAGATGTTCTCCTCATATGAGAAAAACCAAGATCCCCAACGAGCTATCACATTTGGGGATGGAAATCAAGGTTTGGTCAAAGGATTGGGTAAAATTGCTATATCACCTGACCATACTATTTCCAATGTTTTTCTTGTAGATTCTTTAGATTACAATTTGCTTTCCGTATCCCAACTATGTCAAATGGGCTACAACTGTCTATTTACTGATGTAGGTGTTACTGTCTTTAGAAGAAGTGATGATTCAATAGCATTTAAGGGAGTGTTAGAGGGTCAGCTATACTTGGTAGATTTTGATAGAGCTGAACTCGACACTTGCTTGGTTGCTAAGACTAACTTGGGTTGGCTCTGGCACCGCCGACTAGCCCATGTTGGAATGAAGAATCTTCATAAGCTTCTAAAAGGGGAACACATTTTAGGACTAACCAATGTTCATTTTGAGAAAGACAGGATTTGTAGCGCATGCCAAGCCGGGAAGCAAGTTGGCACTCATCATCCACACAAGAACATCATGACTAGTGACAGGCCACTGGAGCTCCTACACATGGATTTATTCGGCCCGATTGCCTACATAAGCATCGGCGGGAGTAAGTACTGTCTAGTTATTGTGGATGATTATTCTCGCTTCACTTGGGTGTTCTTTTTGCAGGAAAAATCTCATACCCAAGAGACCTTAAAGGGATTCTTGAGACGGGCTCAAAATGAGTTCGGCTTAAGGATCAAGAAAATTAGAAGCGACAACGGGACGGAGTTCAAGAACTCTCAAATTGAAGGCTTCCTTGAGGAGGAGGGCATCAAGCATGAGTTCTCTTCTCCCTACACTCCACAACAAAATGGTGTAGTGGAGAGGAAGAATCGAACTCTATTGGACATGGCAAGAACCATGCTTGATGAGTACAAGACACCGGATCGGTTTTGGGCCGAAGCGGTCAACACCGCTTGCTACGCCATCAACCGGTTATATCTTCACCGAATCCTCAAGAAGACATCCTATGAACTCCTAACTGGTAAAAAGCCAAATATTTCATATTTTAGAGTTTTTGGTAGCAAATGTTTTATACTTGTTAAAAGAGGTAGAAAATCTAAATTTGCTCCTAAAACTGTAGAAGGCTTTTTACTAGGATATGACTCAAACACAAGGGCATATAGAGTCTTTAACAAGTCCTCAGGACTTGTTGAAGTTTCTTGTGACGTTGTGTTTGATGAGACTAACGGCTCTCAAGTAGAGCAAGTTGATCTTGATGAGATAGATGAAGAACAGGCTCCATGCATAACGCAAAGGAACATGTCCATTGGGGATGTGTGTCCTAAGGAATCCGAAGAGCCTCCACATGCACAAGATCAACCATCCTCCTCCACGCAAGCATCTCCACCAACCCAAAATGAGGACGAGGCTCAAGTTGATAAAGATGAAGAAGACAATGATGAGCCACCTCAAGATGACGGCAACGATCAAGGGGGAGATGAAAATGATGAAGACAAGGAGGATGAACAACCAAGGCCACCACACCCAAGAGTCCACCAAGCAATCCAACGGGATCACCCCGTCGACACCATCCTCAGCGACATTCATAAGGGGGTAACTACTCGATCTCGGGTTGCACATTTTTGTGAGCATTACTCTTTTGTTTCCTCTATTGAGCCACACAGGGTAGAGGAAGCACTCCAAGATGCGGATTGGGTGATGGCGATGCAAGAGGAGCTCAACAATTTCACAAGGAACGAGGTATGGCACTTAGTTCCACGTCCTAACCAAAATGTTGTAGGAACCAAGTGGGTTTTCCGCAACAAACAAGACGAGCATGGTGTGGTGACAAGGAACAACGCTCGACTCGTGGCCAAGGGGTATTCACAAGTCGAAGGTTTGGATTTTGGTGAAACCTATGCACCCGTAGCTAGGCTCGAGTCAATTCGCATATTATTAGCCTATGCTACTTACCATGGCTTCAAGCTTTATCAAATGGACGTGAAGAGTGCCTTCATCAATGGACCGATCAAGGAGGAGGTCTACGTTGAGCAACCTCCCAGCTTTGAAGACAGTGAGTATCCTAACCATGTCTATAGGCTCTCTAAGGCGCTTTATGGGCTCAAGCAAGCCCCAAGAGCATGGTATGAATGCCTTAGAGATTTCCTTATTGCCAATGGCTTCAAAGTCGGCAAAGCCGATCCTACTTTATTCACTAAAACTCTTGACAATGATTTGTTTGTATGCCAAATTTATGTTGATGATATTATATTTGGGTCTACTAACGAATCTACATGTGAAGAATTTAGTAGGATCATGACAAAGAAATTCGAGATGTCCATGATGGGGGAGTTGAAGTATTTTCTAGGATTTCAAGTCAAGCAACTCCAAGAGGGCACTTTCATTAGCCAAACGAAGTATACTCAAGACATTCTAAGCAAGTTTGGAATGAAGGATGCCAAGCCCATCAAGACACCCATGGGAACCAATGGGCATCTCGACCTCGACACGGGAGGTAAGTCCGTAGATCAAAAGGTATACCGGTCGATGATTGGTTCATTGCTTTATTTATGTGCATCTCGACCGGACATTATGCTTTCCGTTTGCATGTGTGCAAGATTCCAAGCCGACCCTAAGGAATCACACCTTACGGCCGTAAAACGAATCTTGAGATATTTGGCTTATACTCCTAAGTTTGGGCTTTGGTACCCTCGGGGATCCACTTTTGATTTGATTGGTTATTCGGATGCCGATTGGGCGGGGTGCAAGATTAATAGGAAGAGCACATCGGGGACTTGCCAGTTCTTGGGAAGATCCTTGGTGTCATGGGCTTCAAAGAAGCAAAATTCGGTCGCTCTTTCTACCGCCGAAGCCGAGTATATTGCCGCAGGCCATTGTTGCGCGCAATTGCTTTGGATGAGGCAAACCCTGCGGGACTACGGTTACAAACTAACCAAAGTTCCTCTTCTATGTGATAATGAGAGTGCAATCCGCATGGCGGATAATCCCGTTGAGCATAGCCGCACTAAACACATAGCCATTCGGTATCATTTTCTTAGGGATCACCAACAAAAGGGGGATATCGAGATTTCATACATTAACACTAAAGATCAATTAGCCGATATCTTTACCAAGCCACTTGATGAACAATCTTTTACCAGACTTAGGCATGAGCTTAATATTCTTGATTCTAGAAATTTCTTTTGCTAAACTTGCACACATAGCTCATAAGTATACCTTTGATCATGTCTCTTTTATATGCTATGACTAATGTGTTTTCAAGTGTATTTCAAACCAAGTCATAGGTATACTGAAAGGGAATTGGAGTCTTCGGCGAAGACAAAGGCTTCCACTCCACTCTACTACTCATCCTTCGCCGTCGCTCCGCATCACTCTCCAACTTTGGTATAATCTTCACTCATTTATTTTATGACCAAAGGAGGAGAAAGTACTTCATAGGGCTCTAATGATTTCGTTTTTGGCGATTCCTGCCAAAGGGGGAGAAAATATGAGCCCAAAGCAAAAGGACCGCACCACCACCTAATTTTAAAAATTTGAAGTTTTTCAATTGGATCGAAAATTTCAAAATTGGTATCTCTTTATGTTCTAAAGGGGGAGCAAGTAGTATTTTCAAAACTTGATATCTTAAAACCCTCTTGAACACTAAGAGGAGGATCTCATTTAGGGGGAGTTTTGTTTAGTCAAAGGAAAAGCATTTGAAACAAGGGGAGAAAATTTCAAACTTGAAAATGCTTTGCAAAAATCTTATTCATTTACCTTTGTCTATCTTGCAAAAGGATTTTTAGAAGAATTTACAAAAAGATTTGCAAAAACAAAACATGTGGTGCAAATGTGGTCCAATATATTAAAAACAAAGAAGCAATCCATGCACATCGTGTAAGTATTTATATTGGCTCAATTCCAAGCAACCTTTGCACTTACATTATGCAAACTAGTTCAATTATGAATTTTTATTTGCTTTGGTTTGTGTTGGCATCAATCACCAAAAAGGGGGAGATTGAAAGGGAATTAGGCTTACACCTAGTTTCTAAATAATTTTGGTGGTTGAATTGCCCAACACAAATATTGGACTAACTAGTTTGCTCTAGTGTATAAGTTATACAGGTGCAAAAGGTTCACACTTAGCCAATAAAAAGACCATGTTTTGGGTTCAAATAAAGGAGCAAGGGTTAACCGAAGGCACCTCTGGTCTGGCGCACCGGACTGTCCGGTGTGCCACCGGACAGTGTCCGGTGCACCAGAGGAACTCAACTCAAACTCGTCGCCCTCGGGAATTTCCAGAGCCAGCGCGCTAAAATTCACCGGACTGTCCGGTGTACACCGGACAGTGTCCGGTGCTCATTTGAGACGCGGCTCAGGAACTCGCCAGTCTCGGGAATTCACGAAGGCTGCTCCGCTATAATTCACCGGACATGTCCGGTGTGCACCGAACTGTCCGGTGCAACCTCGAGGCAACGGCTACTTCACGCCAACGGTCACCTGCAGCGCATTTAATGCGCGCCAGAAGCGCGCAGTCGTCAGGCACGCGGGAGCAGGCGCACCGGACACTCTACAGTGCATGTCCGGTGCGCCACCGGACATCAAGGCGAGCCCAGAGACAGAGCTCCAACGGTCGACCCAACGGCTATTTGGTGACGTGGCTGTCGCACCGGACATGTCCGGTGTGCACCGGACTGTCCGGTGCGCCATCGAACAGACAGCCTCCACCAACGGTCAAGTTTGGTGGTTGGGGCTATAAATACCCCAACCACCCCACCATTCATTGCATCCAAGTTTTCCAGCTTCCAACCACTATACAAGAGCTAGCATTCATTGCAAAGCACACCAAAAGGAGATCAAATCCTCTCCCAACTCCACACAAAGCCCTAGTGACTAGAGAGAGTGATTTGTAGTGTTCATTTGAGCTCTTGCGCTTGGATCGCGTCTTTTCTTTGGCTTTCTTTCTTGTGATCAAACACTCACTTGTAATTGAGGCAAGAGACACCAATTGTGTGGTGGTCCTTGCGGGAACTTTGTGTTCCAAGTGATTGAGAAGAGAAAGCTCACTCGGTCCGAGGGACCGTTTGAGAGAGGGAAGGGTTGAAAGAGACCCGGCCTTTGTGGCCTCCTCAACGGGGAGTAGGTTTGAGAGAACCGAACCTCGGTAAAACAAATCCACGTGTCTCACTTCACTATTCGCTTGTGATTTGTTTTTACGCCCTCTCTCGCGAACTTGATTATAGTTCTAACGCTAACCCGGCTTGTAGTTGTGATTATTTTTGAGAATTTCAGTTCCGCCTTATTCACCCCCCCTCTAGGCGACTTTCACTTCTAGATCTAGGGTTTATGCGCCATTGCGCTTGCGCTGAGCCTGCAGATCTGAACAATTTCGCCTAGATCTGAGCCATTGCGCTTGTGCTGAGCTTGCAGATCTAAACAAAGTGATTAGTGATGTTTTCAAGCGAAGCTGAACGTGTCCAGTCGGCTCGAGTAACAACAGCAATAAACTGGGCGACAGCGGCGACGGGAGCAGCAGCAGCGAGGATGACAGAGACGCCATGTGGAAGGCAGCCATTGACTCCATCGCCTTCGTTGGGTTCAGCTTCGCTTTATCCAATGGCGTGGCGAAGGCAGCCTCTAGCGGCAGCCGCGAGGTGAACAACCGCGCTGATTTGGAAGAGCCGCGTGAGGGGAAGCCAAAGGGTCCTGGGCTTAAGATGTACCAGGTCAAGGTAACTTTGTTTGCTCCTTCTCCTTCCTTCGTTGTTAGTCAGATACATCATGTGCGGATTTTGGCTCGTGAATTTTACATACCTTTTGCTCGATGGAGGAATTGATGCCACCATTTTCTAAATCGGGACTTCTGGAGTAAATATTTGGGCTCATGAGAACACTTTATCTCTGTATTTAAGGTAGTCATGAGCTTGAATACCACCACAGTAAATAATATGGTTCTTTCTTAGATTAACTGAATTCATGTCAATGGAGTGTTGTATTGCCCTTCCAAGATGTAGTTTTGGGCTTGTTGTCTGTCTCAAAGACATAATAGCAGAGAGAACGAACTTTTTCGTTCTTCAGAGTGATCAAAATAAACAAATTCAAGATAGAGGAATCCTGAGACCTGATAGTGTAAAGGTGAAATGCAAAGTTCATTTCCTTTGGGAAGAACGATGATACTCTGCATGTTTTCCTCATCATGAATTGAATGGTTGTTAGAATTTGGACCTGCAAATTATTAGATTCTTGTGGCAGTGTCCACAATGGGGCTTGCGATTTCTGCAGTGTGAACTGATTCCACAATTCTACTAGCTTTTCAGTTGCAGAAATTACAAGTCAACTAATACAACAAGATTTATATGAAGCTTAAATAGCCTCATAAAAAATCCATTGTAGGCTTGTACAATTTGCATGTGACAACTATTTTTTGTGATGGCCAGAAAGCACCAAAGACACATCAACTCAATCTAGACACAACAATTTATCTTAGGCAACTGGTCTTGTAAGTGGAAGTTTCTGTCCTTTTTTTTCTAGAGATGGCGCCTGTGGAGCCCTTCCGGAGGCTCCAACGACGACAGGCCCATCGTGTGCCCCATGTCAGACTTTTGCCCTGTCACAGTGAGCGATTCAATCCCCATCCACCTAGATTCGATTCAAATCCGACACCGCGATCTTCTTCCTCTCTCGGCTATGACTGAAGATGAAACGTTGTTTCGCTTTTCTGATAATCAGATCGATGGGGTGCTGAAGGAGTCGTTCCTAGAGACACTACAAAAGAAGCGAAGATGGAGTGGCTTGCGAGGTGTGCACATAGCACGGTGAACTGATTCCATAATTCTATTAGCTTTTCAGATGATCAGAAACACATACGCACGCATGGTTCTAGGCTTTATGGATTCATGGCCAGTCCAAAATCCAAAGGCGACACGGCGGATGGCCGGTGAGCGACGAGTCTTTCTCACGACGCACGATGGAGGTTAGTTGTAGCCCACCAAAAGAAAATTGAAATTTTATCTGCTTGTTGTGAGGTTTTTGTACGCATGTGCTTCTGTATTTGTGGTTCAGTTTGTGAAAGGATCGCTAAATTCTGTGTTCGCATTTTCAGTTACATACTAGAAATCTTCCAAACACAAATTTGAAAAGGAAAACCCATACAGAGTTTGGTTGTGATATGTGGTCCTATGGGCTGTGGGGGTCTAGAGGCTCGTCGGCAACCGGACAGGAAAACAACAAGGCAGAAGGGCATTGCTCGGTCGCTGGTCCGATGAGTGGCACTATCAGGGAGCGTGACAGGGGCGACAAAACTAGACCTCCATGCCTGTATTTTTTCTTGTGTTTATGTGATGCTAATTACTAGGATTGAGCTTAGATTGTGTGCACTTCAGTTTGCACATTCATATTATCATATAGAATGAGCAGAGCAATTGAAAGAAATTTAACCAATTTCTCCCTTGGAACATATTAATGCATCTTTGGATTTCCTGGAGTCAACAACATACTATGTTTTGTTGTTGTATATTTATGTTAAGTCACCACTCACCACTTCCTCTTATGATAAATACATTCTTTTAAGATTATTGTTTCCACATTTACTGTGATCTTTTTTGGACCCTGAAGCACGATCTACGTGTAGTTTCTTGAATCCTAGAATAACAAACTGCATTATACTTGAACAGATGCAATTATAAGTGAGAATGATGATGCATTGCTCCAGCAGATGAATGGGATGGTTGGCTATGCTTCTATGAGATTCTTGCTAATCATTTCGTTAGAGTGCCTGAAAGTGGCAGGCGTATACTTGAGTTGATAGTGCAACTCTGGAGCAAGTCCTTCGTGACCAACATATTTGCACTTCTTTTTCACAAATGGGTATGCTATGTTAGTAAGTTAACAAATGATCTGAGGATGTCCATTATCAAGATATCATGGTTTCTGTTTCAAGTTCACATCTTTTAAAAGTATTCATTTAAGTTATCAAAAAAGAAATCATGTAGTTTAGGTTGACATGTAACATAAATATGTTTGTTGTAATGTTATGTCCTATAGGCTCTTGGATTTGCAATGCCTTCAGTTGCTCATGTTTCTCTTATTCTGGCTTCTTATAGAAATAAAGGGAAGGTAACTTACTACTTGCCTGTAAAAAGGCTGCTACAATTTTATCTATCCTTCTCTGTCCAGAGTTGATAAAGTACTCACAATGGTATGTTATTCCTTACTTAGTTGCTCTTAGTAAGGTTCGCAGGTTGCTTGTGGATTTGCCATGCCCAATTCACCCAAATCAAACTTGACATCAACCAAAAAATGACTTTCGGTATGTTCAATTACACAAGATCTGTTTAGTATGTTCAAATAGTTTCACAAGTTCTCAGTTGTCATGCTTTTAAAATGATCTCCTTTTATAGTTTAAAATGTGATAGAGCCAAACATTTTTCGCTCAATTGCACTATGATATATCATTTGGTCAGCTATTTCCTGTTTTTTAAGTCTATCCTTTTCGTGGTTTAAGCAAGCCAACCAAACACTAATCAAAAGATTCAAAAATATATGGAGTAGGTACTTGGTGGGTCGGTGCCAAGCGCCAGGCAACGGCAACAACACGACCTCTAATGAAGTGTCCCTCGGGGAACCACGCCACTATTAGGAAGTATCAGGAGAAGAAGGCCGACACTGTGTCGCTGAAGGAGGATGTGGTACATCTCAGGACGCTCCATAGCCACACAACGCTTGAGGCAGAGGTGGCCAGGCTCCGCTGCCTGCCGTCAACATTAGGGGCAGATCGAGGGGGAGATTGGCATGTTTCTATACTAGAGCCCAAAGGCCACCACCTTACGCAATCAAGCTTGACAAGAAGAGGATAAGAAATCCCCACATCAATGTTATTGAGTCCTTTACCAATTCATCTATTATCTGGATATAGTTACGTGCCCATGCATATATCTCTACTACTATGAAGAATCTAAGGGGCAATCTTCCTCCCCTGGTTCTGCCTCCTGTTTGAATTGTAAGATCTTGGGATATTTTCTAAAAATTTGTATAAGTTTGTAATTTATTGTGACAGTCTTAGCATTGAAATGATGCAATTGACATGACATTATTAAAATCATATATAGAAGTCCGTATGATAATAAGGGTTGCAATGTAGTGGTGAAATAGCTAGATTAAAATGACAAAATTTATGTATGGCTAGGATCATAAATAGATTACGAAATATTTTCTCACAATAATATAACACACATTTGTACATAAGTCATCATGGCATTATATGTTCCCGTTGCAACGTACGGGCACTCACCTAGTTGTATATATATGTGTCACCGTTTCAACCCCGGGGGGTCCCTGGACCGACGAGTAAAATTGTCGCTGCGTGTCCCAGCCCAGATGGGTTGGCGCGAGATGGAACACAAGGGGGGAAAACCGCGGCTCGTGTTATCCTGCGCCAGGGGGGATGCGCTTGCAGTAGGGGTTACAAGCGTTCGCGAGGGAGAGAGAGAGAGAGAGAGTGAGCCGGTTCATCAGCCCATCCTCCCGCGCGACCCTCTCGCATGAGGGCCCTAGACCTTCCTTTTATAGATGCAAGGAGAAGGTCCAGGTGTACAATGGGGGTGTAGCTATGTGCTAACGTGTCCGGCAGAGAGGTGCCAGAACCCTGTGTACATGCCAACGTGGCTGCCGAAGAGGTGCTAGAGCCCTGTGCACACGGTGTTGTGGCCGTCGGAGGAGCGCTTGAGCCCTGTAGAAGCACAGCTGTCTGGGCTGCTGGGACCTTGCTGACGTCTCCTTGATTCTGTAGGGGGCTGAGAACCGCCGTCGTCATGGACACACGCGGGGAGCCATCATTACTTGTTACCGGGGCGAGCCTGGATGGGACGCCGGTCTTGTTCCCCCGTAGCCTGAGCTAGTTAGGGGTAGGGTAATGATGTATCCCCTGTGGTGCGGTCGGTCCGAGCCCAAGGTTGGGCGAGGCGGAGACTCCTCCTGAGGCCGAGGCCGGGGTCGGGCGAGGACGCGATTCCTCCCGAGGTTGAGGTTGAGGCCGAGCCCTGGGGTCGGGCGAGGTGGAGACCACCTTCCGTGGTCGAGGTTGAGGCCGAGCCCTGGGGTCGGGCGAGGCGGAGACCACCTTCCTAGGCCGAGGTTGAGGCCGAGCCCTGGGGTCGGGCGAGGCGGAGTCCTCCTTCCGAGGCCGAGGTTGAGGCTGGGCCCTGGGGTCGGGCCAGGCAGAGACCTCCTCCTGAGTCCGAGGCCCAAGGTCGGGCGAGGCGGAGCTTCCTATTGCGCCTGAGGCTGATCTTAGCTGTTGTTAGCCTCACCCTGGCGGGTGGCACAGCAGTCGGAGAGGGGTGAGCGGCGCTGTCTTCCTGTCAGGTCGGTCAGTGGAAGGGCGAAGTGACTGCGGTCACTTCGACCTTGCCGACTGAGGCACGCGTGTTAGGATAAGGTGTCAGGTGATCCTCGCATTGAATGCGCCTGCGATACGGTCGGTTGGTGAGGCGATTTGGCCAAGGTTGCTTCACTACGAAGCCTGCTCGAGCTAGGCTCTGGGCGATTTTAAGGGTGGTAGGATTTGTAATACCCAAATTTATAAACCAGGGTAATGGAGATAATTCTCCTATTGCTTTGTTTCAATTTAACTAAGCATGAGAACAACCACATTTAAAGGGATTAAATGACTAATGTCAACTTGTGCATCATATTGGAGTTTTGTTTGTTGTGCATTTTAATACAATAGTAATAAAATGAATAAAAATATAATAATGATAATGAGGTGAAGAATTAAAGGAAATGGGGGGAAAAGAAAAAGGAGAGTATATAATATAAAGAGAAATTATATTTTCAGAATTGATACTTTTAAATTTTATAAAATAATTGAGAATAAAATTTGACACAAGTTTGAATTCAAATTCGAAATTCAAAGTGAACTTGGAAATAGAGAAAGGAGAATAGATTATAAAATAGAGAAGAATAAAGGACTTCATGGGCTGACCGACCACCATTCCAGCCCAATTCACGTCTTCACGCGCGCTGGCCCAATTAACACTGCAGCCACACTCCACCTGCTGACAGCTGGGCCCCACCTGTTGCCGTGGTTCTTCCTCTGTATTGTGGACCCGGCCTGTCATCTTCTTCTTCTCTCCAGCGAAACAAACGACAACTCCGTGGCAATTCCAAACGGAAATCGCGAGCACCTCGGCCGATTCGCGGAACTCCTCCCTGGATTCGGGTCGATCCGATCCCGTGTCCGCGCCGCAGCCTGGCAGGGTCGCGCCATTATCCTCTTTCCCCAAACAAATCCCACATGCGGACCGACATTGCCGTCCGTCCACCGCTGCGCCACCTGCGCGTCGACCCGCGCGCGATTTCCGCGGGCGCCTCAACCAACCTCCACCGGGGACTATAAAACTAGGTTCCGTTGCTTCGCTGCTACCGTGCGGTGGTCCTCGACCTCCAAACAGGGTCGTAGCCATGGTGAAACCGAGCGAACCGAGGAGGGAGAGAGAGAAGATCCGCCGCCGCCGTTCTTAGCATTCCATGGTCGCTCGGTGTCCACAGAGCATTGGGGGTCTTAGGGTGACGGCGTGGAACTCGCGCGAGTAGGGAATCGGGATCGCGCGTTGGCTTCCGTGAGGAATCGCTCACCGAAGCAATTGGGCCACCGCGGACTCGTCTGCCGCCGTGGGCAGAGCTTCACCACGGGCGAATCTTGGTAAGAACTCCTTACCCAGCTTCGCGTATGTCTCCACTTTGTATAGCTACCTCGGGGGAAGCCTTGGGGCCGGCCGCTGGCCATGGCCTCCGCCACGGTCATGCTCACGCGCCGCCGTGGCCGGCCGTAGTCGCTGGGAGAGGGGAAAAAGAAGAACGATCGTGGGCCGTTCGATCCTTGTCGGACGGCTGCGATTAAAAGACAGGATAACGTTTCGCTTTGTTGAATCATAACCGTAGGATGCAAATCGTTCGGTAGAGCTTGGATCTAGGCTCAGAGCGATATTAGCCGTTGATCTCATATCCATTGGCCAGAGGAGTGTGCAGGTTTGGGGGGCGCTCGATTTTAATCTGGAGCGTCGCTCATTGATCCAACGGCCGAGATCTGAGAATACCCCTTCGTCGTGGCAATCTTTGTAAAGAGACCCCCTGCTTTCGCAGAATAAACCCGCCGTCCAATTGCACTATTCTCTGGGTCTTAGAAAACTTACGCTAGAGCCCCTGCGTTCCTCTGTTTTTGACGCCCAGTCCAGAGAACAGTAAAAATAGGAAATTAATTATAGAAAATGATTTTTAATACAAAAATAATTCTAGAAACTTGTAAAATTCATAGAAAATTCATATTAAACCCTTTTGGGTCCATTCCAGTGGCATTAATTTTGTATTAGTATTTTCTACCAACCATAACATTGTTTAGCCATGAAACTTGAACTAAAATTATCCACATGAGTTATGCTATTCCAAGTACCTAATAATTCCAGAAATTCATAACTTGGTACCCGTAACTCCGAATTTAGTAATTCTTGTACTCACGATCTCGTTATACAGCGTAGAATATTAATACACAGTTTATTCTTATGTTTGGTGTGATGTTAATTTTGTCTATACCATGCTTGTTTGTGTTGCTACGACTAGCGCGAGGTTACGAGTCACCTGAAGATCATCCTGGTACCTGGAATCTCAAGTCCCAGGCAAGTTGTGCCCTTGATCACTCTTTTTACCTACTAATGTTCTGATTAATCATAATGATCTGCATAGGTTAATTTTGATGGGACCCAATAGGTTACCCTAGTTTGATTATCTTTATACCTTGTTTACCACTGAACTTTTGGTAGTACTTGCTAGTGCTTTATGTGGTTTTGGGTATGAAGATACATTGTTCACGGTTACACTTTTATTATCTGTTTATTATCACTGTTCATGATAAGATCATTATGTTAATTGGAACATGGAGAACCACCCGGGAAAACAGTGCTACCACAAGGGTTTAATGGGACGCCCTTGGCCGATTAATTAGGAAAGCTAGTGGAAGACTACCTTACCCGAAAGGGGCAAGGGCAGTAGGGGAGTGGTCAGTGTAGGGAGGCCCTCGGGAGGATTTTGCTGCGATGGCGGTCCTGCAAGGGATTCCTGCATTGGAGCTTCCTATAAACTGTAGCGGGTTTTCTGAAGCTAGTGGAACTTTGTAAAGGCCTCGTAGTGTTACCCTGCCTCGCCTCCTCGGTAGAGGTGTATGGGAAGTCGCGATCCCTTGGCAGATGGGTAACATGACTTGTGGGTAAAGATGCGCCACCTCTGCAGAGTGTAAAACTGGTATACTAGCCATGCTCACGGTCATGAGCAGCTCGGACACTCACATGATTAACTTATGGAATTAAATTCAATTTGTCATATGCATTGCATCGCAGGTGATGTTGTTACTTTTGTTCTACTATTTAGTTGGGTTGGTATTTACTTATACTTAGTAACTGCTAATAAAATTTTGACCAACTTTAAAAGCAATGCTCAGCTCTAACCATCTTCTTTGGTAAGCCTTACACTTCACGTGAGCTCTCACCTTTGGAGAGTTCATGCACATTATTCCCCACAACTTGTTGAGCGATGAACGTATGTGAGCTCACTCTTGCTGTCTCACACCCCCCCACAGGTCAAGAACAGGTGCCACAGGATGAGGCGCATGGAGGATGCTGCGATGAGTTCGTGAGAGAGATCTAGGCCGTCGTCTCCCAGTCAACTTTGGGTTGCTGGACCGTTGTCTCCTTATAATGTAATTACCTATTTATTTTGTGTAGAACTCCTGTTATGTAGTAAAGATGTGACATTCGATCCTGTGCCATGATTCATCATATGTGTGAGACTTGGTCCCAGCACACCTGGTGATTATGTTCGCGCCCGGGTCTTGGTGCCCCCGAAACCCGGGTGTGACAGGTGAGCGGCGCTGTCTTCCTGTCAGGTCGGTCAGTGGAAGGGCGAAGTGACTGCGGTCACTTCGACCTTGCCGACTGAGGCACGCGTGTTAGGATAAGGTGTCAGGTGATCCTCGCATTGAATGCGCCTGCGATACGGTCGGTTGGTGAGGCGATTTGGCCAAGGTTGCTTCACTACGAAGCCTGCTCGAGCTAGGCTCTGGGCGAGTCGAGGGTGCGCCCATTGCTTGAGGAGGCCCTCGGGCGAGGCGTGAATTCGCCTGGGACTACTATTCTCGCCCGAGGCTGGGCTCGGGCGAGGCGAGATTGCGTCCCTTGAGTAGACGAAGCCTTGACCTAAATTGCGCCCATCAGTCTCTGTAGCTTGTGCTGATGGTGGTTACCAACCGTGTTTAGGAGTGTTGGGGGTACCCCTAATTACGGTACCCGACAGTAGCCCCCGAGCCTCAAAGGGAGTGTTGGTACTCGCTTGGAGGCTTTGTCGCACTTTTTTGCAAGGGGACCGATCTTTCTCGGTTACATTTTGTTCCGGTGGGTGCACGCGAGCGCACCCGCCGGGTGTAGCCCCTGAGGCCTCGGAGGAGTGGTTTGACTCCTCTAAGGTCTTAATGCCTTTCGTGATGCCTCGACCGGTCTGATTGTTCCCTCATGCGATCTGATTGTAGCTCGGGTGCGTGGTCAGGTTCCGAGTTTTCAGGCTGGTGTGTTGACGCTGTCAACGGTTTGGCCGTAGCCGGGTTTGCGAGAGCAGCCCCCGAGCCTCTGCACGGAGCGAGAGGACGATCAAGGACTGTCTCGACTTTTATCATACGCCCCTTCGTCGCCTTTCCGCAAGGAGGAAGGGGGGGAAAGCGCCATGTTGCCCTCGGAGGGCGCCGAACATGGTGTCTCCAGTGAGTTGCTAACGGGTGATCCAAGTGGACGCCCGTGCCCCATTCGATAGGGGTCGGCTAGTGGCCCAGAGGCGCGCTCCAAAAGTACCTGCAGGTGATTTGCCGGATCCGATCCTGTTCGACAGGGTCCGAGGGCTCGATGCCTCCCTCTGGTGGGATTCCGTTACAAAATCGCTCCTGCTGGTCTCAGAAATGTCCTAGGGTACCTCGGGAGTGTAGCCCGAGCCTCGGCCATGTAACGGATGTACCCAGAGTCATCCCTCACTCTGCGTGCTCTGGGGCGACTGTCGAACCCTTCCGAGGGGCCAGCCTTCAAACCCCTGATCAGTAGTGGGCGCGGAGCCCGAATACTCTGAGGCGGCTGTCGAACCCTTCCGAGGGGCCAGCCTTCAAACCTCTGATCAGTAATGAGCCTGAAGCCCGAGTGCTCTGAGGCGGCTGTCGAACCCTTCCGAGGGGCCAGCCTTCGAACCCCTGATAAGTAGGAGGGCTCGGGGCCCGCTTCCTTCGCGGAGAAGGATCCCTTTCGAAATATCCCCTTTCCCGGTCCCTGTAGCAAGAGAGAGAAAGGGGAAGAGGAAAAGGATATGAATTTAACCGGTGTGGCGCACCTTTTTTGACGCGGTCATCATGGCGGAGGTCAAACGACGCTCGCTTCGCCTGCCAAAGGTGGCGCTTGCCCTGCCGAGGAGTTAATGCGACGGGACGGGTGATTCGCGGGGCGGCCGCGTGCGTGAGCCGTTCGAGGAACGGAACACGGGCGCATCGTCTTCACACCGTGGGAGAGGGCTCCCCTGCTGCTCCAGGAGGGGACTTGAGCCTGCAGGTGATTTACCGCTGCTCCTGCTCGTCTGTTGCCGCCATTACTGCCGGTCCACTTTTGGCCATATCGACCGTCGCGCCTCCTCCAGCGGCTGACTGACCCGTGATCGATCTGCTCGATTGGCACTGTTGGGCCATGCGCAGGGTTGCCTTAAGTCGTGGCACCGGTTCCGCAGTCGAGGCGGCGCGGCATTGGCGCAAGTGGCGGTGCAGTTGCTTGCACGTAGTAATCGGCGCGCCGGTTACATGACGTGTGGGCCTGGGCATCCATGCTAGATGCGACGAAGCCGAGGGGGTGCGCCCTCGCGGTGCGGTTGCACGCCACCTGCATGGCGGTCCGCCCTTTCGACCGCTGGTTTCGGCGAGGATGGAGGAGTGCCTGTAACCGCGGGGCGGTTACACGCTCCGCGTGTGGTGGTTTGGCTTCTTCCGTTCCGGGCCAGCTTGCATGACGTGTGGGACCCAGCCCCCGTGTCGTAGGGGGAGGGCCCTGGAGCATGTTGGTGAAGACTTTGTCCGCGACGCCTGAGGACGCGAGTGGGGAGAGCCGCCTTTAAAAGGGGGTTGATCCCCTGGGCGGTAGCCATGTCTTCGCACTCCCCTCATGCATCGCGCCCTTCCACCTTCCAAGCCCTCGGATGGGGAGCATCCGCATTGCCTTCGTCTTGCTGCTGTTGGAGGAGCACGACCTCGCAGGGGTTGGCACCCTTCTGCCATCGCTCGTCTTCAAGGATTTTCATCAGGCAACCCGGCTGCATTCCCTCACCAATGGTCACCCAGGATGGTGACCACCAATTTGATGGTGGGGAGAAGCAAGTCGGGCTGCGGCCTCTGCCCCGCCCTCAGCTTCAAGGATCTTCATCATCCTTGCTGGGGAGGAGGGCGAGGCGAGCCGGGGCCTGCCTCCGCATGGGCTGGCGACCTGCTTCTTCCTCCGGCTTCCGGGGGAGGAAACCATCCTCCAGCTCTGCGGAGGAGGCGTCCTCCAGCCATGCGGGGGAAGGCGAACTGCTGCTGCCTGGCCAGGGCACAGCATTCTGTCCTCCGTCCGGGCGACTGTGGCCGGCTACACCGGGGGGTCGCACAACATGTCGTACGCCACGAGGGCGGTACTCGTGTTCTGGGACGGTCCCGTTCTCGTTCTTGTGGCGAGAACGGGAGTGAGGACCTGTCGGTGCACTTTGGGGCAGCCGGTGCTCGCTGGTGCGGTGTTGGTGGGCAGGTGGCCGCTGTCGTCGGTGCTGAGGTGGTGGCAGCCGGAGAAGGTTTCTCCGCCGACACCACCGTTAGTGCCACCTGCGCTCTGGGCCTCCTGGAGTTTGTCGTCCCGCAGGCCCTCCGATGTGGAGGTTGTTCATACCCACGGTAGTGGAACCAGAGTTCCGTTTGTAATGGCGCCTTGAGTGCCGGTGTATGTTCATTGTGGCTGTCGAGGCCTGAACATCTGGGCATTCAGGTGTGAAGCCGTGCTTCTTCCTCATTTCGAGCGCCAAGACTCGCTTGTCGGCTAGCTGAACCGCTTAACCGAGTGTGAGTTGCCCTGGGAGGAAGGTGACGAGTGAGGTATCCGTATCCCGGAGGCGTAGGAGTCCCTCGGCTCGGTCGGCCTTGCGGAACCCTTGCGGAGAACCCTTGCGGAGATCCTTCTGCCCGTGTCGCCGTCCGAGGCCGGGCCAAATTCCGCCGAAGGTGGAAACAACGCCGAGGGTGCTGCTGCTCCCTCTATCGATGTCTGAACCTGCAGGAATAGTTTGTCTATAGTATGCGTATGTTTTTTTGTGGCCGCCGAGGCCCAAACATCTTATTGTCGTATTACAAAGCTGTGTTTTCTTTCCTCTTGTTTCGAGTATCAGGACTTGTTCGTCGGTAGCAGAATTGCGTGTCCGAGCAAGAGTTACTTTTCGCGGAAGGTGATGAGTGAGGTATCCGTATCCCGGAGGCGTAGGAGTCCCTCGGCTTGGTCGGCCTTGCCGCTTACGTGTACTCTTACTCGTCCGCATGATTCTGTTATCGATATAGTCGAGAAGGCACGAAAATCGTTCTGGCAGAAAAGTTTTCGAGCGTTAGCACTTGTTCGGTTAGCAGAATCGCTTATCCGAGCATGAGTTACTTATCGCGGAAGGTGATGAGTGAGGTATCCGTATCCCGGAGGCGTAGGAGTCCCTCGGCTCGGTCGGCCTTGCCGCTTATGTGTACTCTCGTCATTTTCAGGATCCCGCTATCGAAGCAGTCGAAAAAGCGCGAAAGACGTTCTGGCAGAAAGACTTTTTCCGAGGAAAATTTTGACGCAGAGGGGGTTCCCCCCTTCTAGCCCTGAGGGAGGGTCGGGCTTTGCCGAGGCAAGGCTGACCCTTCCTTGATAGCTAGACTCTATTTGTGTATGTAAAGAGAACGGGGTATATGAACGACTTGAAACATCTTAAGGGTAGAAGCGACGTAGCTGTCGGATGTTCCAAGCATTGCCGTAGACCTCGCCTTGATCGTTGGCCAGCTTGTATGTTCCGGGCTTCAAAATCTTGGCGATGATGAACGACCCTTCCCTGGGAGGAGTAAGCTTGTGGCGCCCTCGGGCGTCTTGCCGCAGCCGAAGTACCAAGTATCCCACCTAGAAGTCTCGAGGCCGAACCCCTCGGGCGTGGTAGCGTCGCAGAGACTGCTGATACCGCGCCGAGTGTAGCAAGGCCACGTCCCGAGCCTCTTCCAGCTGGTCCAGTGAGTCTTCTTGGCTGGTTTGGTTTCTTCGGTCGTCGTACGCCTTTGTCCTCGGGGAACCGTATTCTAAGTCTATGGGCAATATAGCCTTGGCCCCATAGACTAGAAAGAACGGCGAGAAACCCGTGGCTCGGCTTGGCATCATCCTCAGACTCCAGACCACCGAGGGTAGTTCCTTCATCCACCGCTTGCCGAACTTGTTGAGGTCGTTGTAGATCCTCGGTTTAAGTCCCTGCAGAATCATGCCGTTGATATGCTCCACCTGCCCATTCGTCATGGGGTGAGTCACGGCGTCCCAGTCCACACGGATGTGGTGGTCCTCGCAGAAGTCGAGGAACTTCTTCCCAGTGAACTGGGTGCCATTGTCGGTGATGATGGAGTTCGGGACCCCAAAGCGATGAATGATGTTGGTGAAGAACGCCACCGCCTGCTCGGACCTGATGCTGGTTAGGGGTCGGACCTCGATCCACTTGGAGAATTTGTCGATGGCGACTAGCAGGTGCGAGAAGCCCCCGGGTGCCTTCTGCAAGGGACCGACAAGGTCCAGACCCCACACAGCAAACGACCAAGTGATGGGTATTGTTTGCAGGGCCTAAGTGGGCAGGTGCGTCTGTCTCGCGTAGAATTGACACCCTTGGCAGGAGCGTATAATCCTAGTGGCGTCGGCCACCGCGGTCGGCCAGTAGAAGCCTTGTCGGAAGGCGTTCCCAACGAGGGCTCGAGGTGCTGCGTGGTGACCGCAAGCCCCCGAGTGTATCTCTTGCAATAGCTCCTGTCCTTCGGTGACGGATATGCATCATTGGAGAATGCCCGAGGGGCTGCGGTGGTAGAGCTCCTTTTCATCACCTAGTAAGACGAACGACTTGGCGCGCCGCGCCAGTCAACGAGCTTCGGCTTTGTCGAGGGGGAGCTCTCCTCGGTGGAGATATTGCAGGTACGGGGTCTGCCAGTTTCGATTAGGCATGACCCCATTCCGCTCTCCCTCGACGCGCGGTGCCTCACCCTCGGCGGCTGAGGATGCCTAGGGCTGGGTCGAGGCCTCCTCGGGCTCGGGCGTGTCGTCGGTCTTGATGGAGGGTTGATGTATGTCTCTGGAGAAGACGTCCGGGAGAACCATTGTCCGCCCTAAGGCTATCTTAGCCAGCTCATCCGCAGTCTCGTTGTACCGTCGAGCGATGTGGTTGAGCTCGAGCCCGTAGTGGGAGTTCTTCATGACTTGGTCGATGACAAGCTGCGAGTCGCCACGAGCGTCGAGGTGCCGAACCCCTAGCTCGATGGCGATGCACAACCCGTTAACCAGAGCCTTGTACTCGGCCATGTTGTTTGACGCCGGGAAATGGAGGCGCAGCATGTAGCGGAGGTGCTTCTCGAGGGGTGAGATGAAGAGCAGGCCCGCGCCGGCTCTTGTTTTCATCAGCGACCCATCGAAGTACATGGTCCAGAGTTCCGGTTGGATCAGAGCTGTTGGTAGCTGGGTGTCGACCCATTCAGCCACGAAGTCCGCCAAGACTTGGGATTTGATGGCCTTCCGAGGAGCGAACGAGATTGTCTCGCCCATGATCTCCACCGCCCACTTTGCTATCCTACCCAAGGCCTCTCGGCACTGGATGATCTCCACTAGGGGGAAGGATGACACCACAGTCATCGGATGAGACTCGAAGTAGTGTCGCAACTTTCGTCGTGTCAGGATTACTGCGTATAGCAGCTAATGAATTTGCGGGTAGCGGATCTTGGTCTCGGATAGCACTTCACTGATGAAGTAGACCGGCCTCTGGATAAGCAGTGCATGCCCTTCTTCTCGTCTCTCGACTACGATTGCGGCGCTGACCACCTGAGTGGTTGCGGCTACGTAGATCAAGAGGGCTTCTCCTGCAGCGGGGGGCACCAGGATGGGCACGTTTGTAAGGAGCGCCTTTAAGTTTCCGAGGGCTTCCTCGGCCTCGGGGGTCCAAGTGAAGTGCTCGGTCTTCCTTAAGAGGCGGTACAAGGGTAGGCCTTTTTTGCCGAGGCGCGAGATGAAGCGGCTCAGAGCCGCAAGGCATCCCATAACCCTTTGTACTCCTTTCAAATCTTTGATAGGCCCCATGTTGGTGATGGCCGTGATTTTCTTCGGGTTGGCCTCGATGCCCCGCTCGGAGACGATGAACCCCAGGAGCATGCCTCGGGGGACTCCAAAGACACACTTCTCGGGGTTGAGCTTCACGCCCTTCGCTCTTAGACACTTGAATATCGTTTCAAGGTCAGAGAGAAGGTCAGGGGCTTTCCTCGTCTTGACTACGATGTCATCGACGTAAGCCTCGACCGTTCGGCCGATGTGCTCTCCGAACACGTGGTTCATGCACCTTTGGTATGTCGCACCTGCATTCCTCAAACCAAATGGCATAGTAGTATAGCAGTACATGCCAAAAGGTGTGATGAAAGAAGTCGCGAGTTGGTCGGACTCTTTCATCTTGATTTGGTGATACCCTGAGTAGGTGTCGAGGAATGACAGGGTTTCGCACCCAGCAGTGGAGTCCACAATTTGATCGATGCGAGGCAGAGGGTAGGGAACCTTCGGACATGCTTTGTTTAGACTAGTGTAGTCTACACACATCCTCCACTTCCCACCTTTCTTTTTCACAGGCACAGGGTTGGCTAACCATTCAGGATGGAATACCTCTTTGATGAACCCTGCAGCCATCAGCTTGTGGATCTCCTCACCTATGGCTCTGCGCTTTTCTTCGTCGAAACGGCGCAGAGGCTGCTTCACGGGTCGGGCACCGGCTCGGATGTCCAGTGAGTGCTCGGCGACATCCCTCGGTATGCCGGGCATGTCCGAGGGACTCCACGCAAACACTTCGGCGTTTGCGCGGAGAAAGTCGACGAGCACTGCTTCCTATTTGGGGTCGAGCTCGGAGCCAATCCGGACTTGCTTGCAGGCGTTGTTGCTGGGGTCAAGAGGGACGGACTTAACCGCCTCTGCTGGTTCGAAGTTGCCGGCGTGGCGCTTCGCATCAGGCACCTCCTTGGAGAGGCACTCCAGGTCGGCGATGAGGGCCTCGGACTCGGCAAGGGCCTCAGCGTACTCCACGCACTCCATGTCGCATTCGTACGCGTGTCGGTACGTGGATCCGATGGTGATGACCCCGTTGGGGCCCGGCATCTTAAGCTTGAGGTAGGTGTAGTTGGGGACAGCCATGAACTTGGCATAGCACGGTCTCCCCAGCACCGCGTGGTAGGTTCCTCAGAACCCGACCACCTCGAACGTGAGGGTTTCTCTACGGAAGTTGGAGGGAGTTTCGAAGCAGACGGGCAGATCGAGTTGTCTGAGGGGCAGGACACGCTTCCCGGGGATGATCCCGTGAAAGGGCGTTGCACCGGCCCGGATCGTGGACAGATCGATCTCCAAGAGCCCGAGGGTCTCGGCGTAGATGATGTTGAGGCTGCTACCTCCGTCCATGAGGACCTTGGTGAGCCTGGTGTTGCCGATGACGGGGTCGACAACGAGCGGGTACTTTCCTGGGCTCGGCACGCAGTCGGGGTGGTCGCCCTGGTCGAAGGTGATGGGCTTGTCGGACCAGTCTAGGTAGACTGGTGCCGCCACCTTTACCGAGCAGTCCTCCCGGCGCTCCTGCTTGCGGTACCGAGCCGAGGCGTTCGCCACTCGCCCACCGTAGATCATGAAACAACCGTGGACCTCGGGGAACTCCTCTGCCTTGTCGCCCTCCTTCTTGTCGTTGTCTTGGCCTTTGCCACCTTCTGCCGGGGGCCCGGCCTTATGGAAGTAGCGCCGAAGCATGACGCATTCCTCAAGGGTGTGCTTGACGGGGCCCTGGCGATAGGGGCACGACTCCTTGAGCATCTTGTCGAACAGGTTGGCCCCTCCGGGAGGCTTCCGAGGGTTCCTGTGCTCGACATCGGCGACAAGATCTGTGTCGACGGCGTCGCGCTTTTCTTGCGACTTCTTCTTGGCCTTCTTCTTCGTGCCGCGCTGGGCGGACGCCTCGGGGACGTCTTCCTGCTGGCGTCCCTGAGGCTGCTTGTCCTTCCGGAAGATGGCTTCGACCGCCTCCTGACCAGAGGCGAACTTGGTGGCGATGTCCATCAACTCGCTCGCCTTGGTGGGAGTCTTGCGGCCCAGTTTGCTCACCAGGTCGCGACAAGTGGTGCCGGCGAGGAATGCCTCGATGACATCCGAGTCGGTGATGTTGGGCAGCTCGGTGCGCTGCTTCGAAAACCATCGGATGTAGTCTCGTAGGGATTCCCCTGGCTACTGGCGGCAGCTTTGGAGATCCCAAGAGTTCCCAGGGCGCAGGTATGTGCCCTGGAAATTTCCAGCGAAGGCTTTGACCAGGTCGTCTCAGTTGGAGATTTGCGCAGGAGGCAGATGCTCCAGCCAGGCTCGGGTGGCGTCGGAGAGGAACAGGGGGAGGTTGCGGATGATGAGGTTGTCATCGTCCATTCCACCCAGCTGACAAGCCAGCCGGTAGTCCGCAAGCCACAATTTCGGCCTCGTTTCCCCCGAGTACTTAGTGATGGTAGTCGGGGCTCGGAACCGGGTCGGGAACGGCGCCTGTCGTATGGCCTGGCTGAAGGCTTGCGGACCAGGTGGATCGGGCGAGGGGCTCCGATCCTCCTCGCTGTCGTAGCGTCCCCCACGCCTGGGGTGGTAGCCTCGGTGCACCTTCTCGTCGAGGCAGGTTCGACGGTCGCGGCGGTGGTGCTCGTGGCCGAGGCGACCTGGGGCTGCAGGCGTCGTGTCCCGCGTGCGCCCAGTGTGGACCGAGGCTTCCCGCATGAATCGGGAAGTTGTTGCGCGATGCTCTGGGGGGCACCCTTGCCTTCGGGAGGCAGAGTTCTCGGCCCGCCGGACCGCGGCATCCTCCAGAAGATTCTTGAGTTCTCCCTGGATATGCCGCCCCTCGGTTGTGGATGGCTCCGGCATCGCTCGGAGTAGAATTGCCGCTGCAGCCAGATTCTGGCCGACCCCACTGGAGGCCGGGGGCAGCCTTGCCCTGGCATCGTCAGCGATACGGCGCTGGACGTCCCAGGCCTGATGACGCGCTTCTCCGGCCAGTGCTCGGCCTGCCCACTCCTGCTCGATGTTTTGCCGGAGCCGCACAAGTTGTCCTGCTTCCTCGTCGAGCTTGGCCTGCATCTCGTGGATTTGCTCGAGCTGTGTGTCCTGACCCCCCGCAGGGACTGCGACCACAGCTAGCTCCCGCAGGATGTCAACGCGAGGCGCAGGCCCAGGGGGATCGTCATCCTCCGGCATACCAAGGTGGTTGCCTTCGTCGTGACCCCCTAGATCGACGTGGAAACATTCGCGACTTGGGCCACAACCCTCGTCGTCAAGGCTGTGGCCATCATCGGAGCAATCGGAGAGGCAGTAGTCACATGTGGTCATGAAGTCTCGCATGGCACTGGGATTACCGAGCCCGGAGAAATCCCAACCAGAGTCGGGCTCGTCTTCTTCCTCGGAACCCGGGGGCTCGTAGGTCGAGACGGCAGTCAGTCGGTCTCAGGTTGACCACATATGGTATCCCGGAAGGTTAGGATATGCCTTTATGAAAGCGCTCACCGAAGCGGGGTCGCTTGGTGGATCAAAGCTGAATCTAAAAGGCACAGGGTGGAAAACGGACGGTACCTCTCGATCAATGGACGGTGACGAAGTCGCGTCGGGGACGGACTGCACCGTTATCTCAGGTATGAGGCTAACACCCAGCAAGCCCTCCGCGAGTGTGCTAGCGTCATCTGTCCGCTTGGGGTTGGCGTGTTGCGGGGAAACGGCGCTCGTCGTCGTCTCAGGCGCGAGGGCAACACCCGACATGTCCCCCGCTGGGGTGCCAGCGTCGTCGACTCGCTCGACAGCCGACGAGATGCCGCCTCCTGCCTGGCCACGGTTGCCCCGTCTCCTCCTCCTGCGGCGAGGAAGGCGATGGGACAAACCCAGATGCTGTTCTTCCGCCACGGGGGGAAGACGTCGTCGAGTTTGCCGCCGCCGGGCGAGCTGATGGCCGTTGTTGTCGCTGTCGCGCCGCAGAGGAAGGAGTACCATGTCGTAGTTGCCGTCGAGGGACATGAACTCGAGACTCCCAAAACAGAGCAGTGTCCCGGGATGAAGAGGTTGCTGGAGACTACCCATCTGGATTTCAACGGGAAGTTGTTCGTCAACACGCAGGAGGCCCCTACCTGGCGCGCCAACTGTAGGCGTTTCGACCCCGAGGGTCCCTGGACCGACGAGTAAAATTGTCGCTGCGTGTCCCAGCCCAGATGGGTTGGCGTGAGATGGAACACAAGGGGGGAAAACCGTGGCTCGTGTTATCCTACGCTAGGGGGGATGCGCTTGCAGTAGGGGTTACAAGCGTTCGCGAGGGAGAGAGAGAGAGAGTGAGCCGGTTCGTCAGCCCGTCCTCCCGCGCGACTCTCTCGCATGAGGGCCCTGGACCTTCCTTTTATAGATGCAAGGAGAAGGTCCAGGTGTACAATGGGGGTGTAGCTATGTGCTAACGTGTCCGGCAGAGAGGTGCCAGAACCCTGTGTACATGCCAACGTGGCTGTCGGAGAGGTGCTAGAGCCCTGTGCACGCGGTGTCGTGGCCGTTGGAGGAGCGCTTGAGCCCTGTAGAAGCACAGCTGTCGGGGCTGCTGGGACCTTACTGACGTCTCCTGCTTCCGTAGGGGGCTGAGAACCGCCGTCGTCATGGACACACGCGGGGAGCCATCATTACTTGTTACCGGGGCGAGCCTAGATGGGACGCCGGTCTTGTTCCCCCGTAGCCTGAGCTAGCTAGGGGTAGGGTAATGATGTATCCCCTGTGGTGCGGTCGGTCCGAGCCCAAGGTTGGGCGAGGCGGAGACTCCTCCTGAGGCCGAGGTCGGGGTCGGGCGAGGACGCGATTCCTCCCGAGGTCGAGGTTGAGGCCGAGCCCTGGGGTCGGGCGAGGCGGAGACCACCTTCCGAGGCCGAGATTGAGGCCGAGCCCTGGGGTCGGGCGAGGCGGAGTCCTCCTTCCGAGGCCGAGGTTGAGGCCGAGCCCTGGGGTCGGGCCAGGCGGAGACCTCCTCCTGAGGATGAGGCCCAAGGTCGGGCGAGGCGGAGCTTCCTGTTGCGCCTGAGGCCGATCTTAGCTGTTGTCAGCCTCACCATGGCGGGTGGCACATCAGTCGGAGAGGGGCGAGCGGCGCTGTCTTCCTGTCAGGTCGGTCAGTGGAAGGGCGAAGTGACTGCGGTCACTTCGACCTTGCCGACTGAGGCACGCGTGTCAGGATAAGGTGTTAGGTGATCCTCGCATTGAATGCGCCTGCGATACGGTCGGTTGGTGAGGCGATTTGGCGAAGGTTGCTTCACTACGAAGCCTGCCCGAGCTGGGCTCTGGGCGAGTCGAGGGTGCGCCTATTGCTTGAGGAGGCCCTCGGGCGAGGCGTGAATTCGCCTGGGACTACTGTTCTCGCTCGAGACTGGGCTCGGGCGAGGCAAGATTGCGTCCCTTGAGTAGACGAAGCCTTGACCTGAATTGCGCCCATCAGTCTCTGCAGCTTGTGCTGATGGTGGTTACCAGCCGTGTTTAGAAGTATTCGGGTACCCCTAATTACGGTACCCGACAATATGTGTTTTATGTGATTTCTTTGAACGAGTTATGTGTGAAACTATTATTATTTATTGTGTAGCGGGAATCATACACATTACATCTAAATTCTGTCAAAATTATTAATTTTTCTAAAATTTCTCAGCTCTTTGTGGTCCACAAACAACAAATTTCGTCGAAAAACAAGATTTTTTCGATTGAGAAAAACAAAAAATATTTTTTTAAAAATTTGAAATTCCATCTCGGACGGCAACAGCAAGAACACGAACAGGAACACTGAACTCAGTTTCAGAAAACAATGGTAATTAATATGCGTTGGAAGAAACTAAACTTTTATTTTCATCTCTCTTCCTATTACAGAAACTAATAAACGAAGGTATTTATACCCAGGATTCACTTAACATACAATCCTGAAACTCGACTAAATCCTAACCGGACTCAATACCCAACGATCCAATCTAACAGAAACTGCAAACTGAAACTACAATCTTAACATTTTGTTGCGAAAACTGCGGACCCGACAGATCTCAAGTTCTCAACAAGCCAAGCCGCAGGGCCACCACAACACCACCAACTCGCTTTTGCTATCGAATTCTTCTGTCTTGGCCTCTCCTCGTCGACGCCCGTCCATCTGATCTGAGGCAATAATGGAGCCGGAGGAGCCGCCGCGCTGCAGTGGCGGGACCAGGAGCGTGAGCTTGCCGGAGGACCAACGCTTCGTCACCTCCTGGTTGTCCCAGGTGATCGACCCGGCCAGTGCCGTCGCCGCCCAGCCGCCCTTGGTCGGCGACAGCGAGTTCGTCTTCCGCCACGATTCCGCGTCGTCCACTGTCCGCTTGTACGGCTACTACCTTGACTCGGCGAATCCAGAAGACGAGGGAGAGCCCGACGAGGAGGACGACGACATCTACGCGGAAGAAGTGCTCCCGGAGGAGGAGAGGCAGCGGGTGGAGTACGAGCCCCTTACCGAGGAGGAGATGGCGGAGCGAAACGACAGCGACGACGACGACGAAGACGACGACGACGACGACGACGAAGACCGTCAGCCGAGCAAGGTCGGTGACGCCGGGGAGAGCAGCATCAAGAGCAACAGCATCGCGCTCGTCGACGCGCCGGACGGGGGGTTTCTTTTGGGCCAGCGCAGTTCGCCACTGTCAATAACACCGCAGGCTTCATGCGGATCGCCGCCGGTACCGGGAGCCAACAAGGAGGAGGCAGTGACAAGGAGATCCTCGTGCTGTACCGCTACACCCGGTTCTCGAGGACGTGGAGCGGGCGGCGCGGCGTGGAGGCGTGCCGGAGGACGAAGCTGCACTGGCTCCGGTTCGCCGTCCCACCCGCCGGGAACATGCGGGGCGCTCTGGCGTGGGCCGGCTCGTCTCTTTGCCCACTCATCTACCCCGGCCTCTTCCGCCAGGAGCTCGGGGACCTGTGGTCGATCCTGGCGGCGCTAGTGATCAACGCCATCCCGCCGCAAGCTACGCGCCTTCAGGTGGTCGTCGACGCGGGCATCCTCCGGCGAGAGGACTACACGATGGAGCGCATGGAGCACGTGCGCGGCGCGCTGGAGGCCACCGCGGGCGAGGCGTGGCCCGAGTACTACCACGTCGGCATGGAGCTGCAGCTTCCGGAGACGGTGCGGCGCGAGGAGGGCGGAGACGCGGACGAGGACGACGGCGTGCGGACGGCGAAGCGGAGGATGGTCGTCGCCGAGGGGGATTGCTCCCTGTGCTTGGATCCGCTGGAGAGCGGACTGGCGGCGTGGCCGGGGTGTGGGCACGTTTTCCACGGCCACTGCGTGGAGCAGACGCTGGCTGGCAGGGCGACGTGCCCGCAGTGCAGGCACGGTCTGTGCAGGCATGCGGCATAAAATGAAGTTAATGTCATCATGCATGGGCACATTAATTATACACACGTAACCAAAACACTAGTATTTGTTTCACATTGTAAAAGCTTAGACAGTCAATCACGATGCGGTACACACCTCCGTGTAGTGCATTTCACGTTAAAAACACCGCGCATGTGTTGAACCTGGGCATGGTTACATACCAGCAAGTGGTGAGTGCATAATCTCTACTACTACATAAGTCAGTAGTGTAGACGTCCACATTTTCTTTGGTGCACGGTTCTGCCTTTGCATCGCATTCTGCCTTTCTGCGCGACGCGAGCCCACAAACCAGTCCCCCGCTCCGGCAGCCCGCGTGCCCCGCTCCCCCAACCGCGGGAGCAGCGCCAGCTTCCATCCATGGCTGCCCGCGCGCCCGGCTCCTTTTTCCTTGCGCGACGCGAGATCGGCGAGATTGCCCACAAATCGCGGGACGGCGTGGCAGCCTTGCCCCGCTCCCCCAACAGTGTCGGCTTCCCCCGCGCCCCGCTCCCCCTTTCCTTGTGCGACGCGAGCCCACAAATTGCGCCAATCCATGGCAGCCCGCGTGCCCCGCTCCCCCAGCCGCGTCCCGCTCCCCCCGCATCCGCATAGGTCCATTCCCCCACCCCGCCGTCGCTTCGTCTTGTCCACAACCACCCCCTTCTTCGCCCACACTCTGCGACCGCCCCGCATAGGTCCATTCCCCCACCCCGCCGTCGCGATGCTCGGAATACTGTCGGGGCCGATGCCCGTGCTCCACGCCTCCCTGGGCGCCCTCGCCCTTCCGCTCCTGCCCACATGCCCCTTCCGCTGCTCCACCTCCGTCGGGCCCTCTCTGCCCGCGTCTCGACCGCCACCGACGGTGTCGAGGGCAGTCCCGGCCCTGTCCGCGTCCACAGGGACTGGAATGGCAAGACGATGTTGGGCCCCGGGATGGGCACGCAGCCGGGCAGGCGCACCGGCTCGGCAAGGTCCCGAAACTCGCCGGGCATGAAGGAGGCCTGCTCGGGGAGGTGGAGGACAAGTGAGAGCGCATGAAGGTTCATGGGCATGAAGAGGCACCGTGCGGTCACGCTGGCGTCATGTGCAGCGGTGAAGAAGGTTATCCCGAACTGGTCGGTCACGAACGCGACGAGGCGGGTGGTGTCGCGGAGCTCCACGAGCAGGCCCGCGAGCATCGAGAGTGAGCGCGTGCACTCCTAGGTCATGAGCGTCTCGAAGGCGGCGGCGCGGGGCAGGTCGGAGTCTCGGAGAGGTCGACGGGCGGCATCACCCACGAGGTGACGGACGGCGGCAACAACGCGAGAACTGTTTATTCTGATGTCAGTGATACTAGCACCGCATTTACCAATCCATTCCCTTCCCTGGGAAACAACAAGTATCTATTACAAATAATTCTTAACATGTGTAGTCTATCATTTCATTGTTTTCTATTTTCTTGCAGTGAAATTTGGTTCGCATGTCTAAAGATGTTACAGTTTCATTTATATTTTGTTTTAATTTCACTTATGTAGGAGTTGCTGGGGACTATTGGATTAAGTGGCACAGCCTGATCTATTGAGCTTGGCCCTTACCTGCAGCACTCTATTAAATTTCTTTTGAGCATGGTGGTCTTTGAAGCATGACAATGGCTGCTGTTAGGTTTGGTAAGTTTGATGCCTTTGGATAGACCTGCACTCTTTCAATTCGTCAAGTTACAAATACTTGCAGGAATCGACCCTTGTAAATTCTTTCAAGAAAAGTTCCTACACAAATACCAACCTATCACAGTTCTATTCAATTCAACACCAACTCGCGCTGCGTGGCCGACGCCACGGACGCAAAGTTGATGAGCATGGTCGGGATGTCGCGCCGCACCGCCAGGAGCTTGGCCAGCTCCGCCAGCGGGATCAGGTGGCCCAACCCTGGCGTGGCCAGCATGGTCACGTGCAAAGGCCCGGGCTTCTTGCTCGATCTAGGATTCCCGGTGTTGATCTAGAGGGGCCTTTTCTGAGTGGTTCTTCTCACGGCGGCGGGTTGTCTTCTGCTCACAGTCACCATGCCATAGAGTTTTGCTTGCAAGTGTGGTGCGTTTTGTACGCGTGCAGAGGATTGCTGTTTGTGTAGTCACACTTTGATTTTATTGTTTGTCTATATAGCATGGCCGGAAATCCAATGATTTGTGGTAATAATTCTAGAGATAACTACTCTCACTTGACCAACTCTCTTATCCATCGATGATCTGAAAAGTCAGATCTCTTTCCATTGTTCAAATTTGGGATATTAATTCTCGAGTGTCGATTCACTTTGTTTCCTTTTGTGAACAGGTTCTGGACCTCGTCGGGAATGCTATCATGAACAATAATAAGACAGGCATCATATTGCTATGTCTATGGTTATTGTTTTTTCAGTTTTGCTCTTTTGGGTTCTTTCGGGTGGGGTAAAAGTGTGGATTCATGTGCACATTTTTTGTTTTGGGGGAATTTATATTTTTTAACCATGAAAGGTGACAAGGTTGATTATGACAACGGTAGGGACTGTCTGAGCAACCATATTGATAATAATTCTGATTAGTTTTTTCTAAGAATCGTTAAAATCAGCAAGTTCTTTTAGGATCTTTGAATACTTTTGGTTCACGAACTAACAATTTATCTTCAGGTTCCTGTTCTGGAGACTCCTAAGAGCACCTCCAAGAGGCGACCAAAATGCATCCCAAAACCTAATTGTCGGCTTTGAATCGAAACTAACTGGACCTTTCCGTGTTCTCTTCTGTAGCAATGGAGCACACAGCCAACAGTATGCAGTTCTTTATCTCAACCTTCAACTAAGTTGTGCCCTGAGAATTGTTTTGTTACGTTAATGGGAAGAACAGTTCTTTTTTCCCTTACAACACAAAGGGGAAGATAGATAAAATGCATATAAGTTCTATAGAAGGATGAGCTAGAGCTAACTCAACGTCAGCTAGAACTGTTGATAAGGTGTTCCCTGGAAACTTGTGTGTTCCTGGCAACCTTTAAGCATCTGTAGAATCACTTATCATTTGTTTTCCTAGCAACATGTGTGTTCATTTGTACCTGTATCCCTATTGTCTGATACTGAATCAACAGAAGGGGAGGGGCTGGGGAAATGAGTCAGCCGAACAGCCTTCGGTGGCCCAATACAGCTTGTTGTAGCCCAGTTTTTAGTTTTAAAAATTTTCAGGGAAGTTATTAACATTCTGGTGTAGGTTTACATCTTTTTAGGAATTTTTTTTCTAACAGCCCCCAATCATAAGTTTTGGCGAACAATTTTTAAGGGAACTTTTGGAGTTGCTCTAATGGCCATGTTTTTTAGAGTAATGCTATTGCACGCTATGGTATATATATCCATGCTTTCCAATTTAATTATTTCTTGTTTTTTCGTTGCTGACGACATGTCTCTGTTTCTTTTCAGTTGCTCGCTTGAAGGATGACAACCCTCTTTTGGGGTCTTCTCGTATTGAACAAGTGGCTGATTTATCGAGTGTGTGTAGACTGAGGAAACAACTATCTCTCTCTACACCTTTAAAGCGTGATTTTTGTTGAAAAAATGGAGGATGCTAGGATCAAATCGTGATCGTTTGGATCAGAGTGCCCATCCTCTACCTCTGTAGCTCATGTTTCTTTGTGTTATACAAAAGATAGATCGGTCAAATATTTCATTTAAGTAAGGTGTACTTGTATGATATATAAATACTGTTGCAACGCACGGGCAACTAACTAGTAATACCCTATGCCCTCTATGGTTAATGGATTAACGCAATGGTAAATAAAACTCATGACCACCTAGCTCTCCCTTCCCACATGGTTCTAGAGAGCATTATAGTCTATTGGTCCCTTATGCCTATGCCTGTCCTTAGGTATTGCACTTGCACTCCTTTAGGATAAGTGATCTAACATTTGTATTTGTGTGAGTCTATGTTTCTTCAACCTATATCCCTTTCCAACTGTTACTATTATTCCCTTTGATGGACCAAGAGAGGAAAGAGATTTACATATTAACTAAGCCATGGGTTCGGTCAGCTAAGATATAATAACTCGATCTTATGTGGGTCGTGGAGCCATATGTAGGGCCATGCCTTTGATCATGTACAGCACAAAATATAGAATGTGCTTCTTTAATTGTAACTGTACCTGCCGTAAGGGGCATGCTTCCATGTCATTGGGTATGTGAAAGTTTCCTGGGGGGGGGGGGGGGGGTAAATAGACAACACCTGAAAATTCTTACGCAAATACAAAAATATAGTCCGAATGTTCTTACTTTGCAGGTTAGTGTGATATAGCCAAGATGTATTCAAAGATAATTTGCTTGCTATGCTGCTAGCAAAACTTTAGGTGTGGAATGAAAGCTAGCAATAAGATATAACAAGAGATAAAGCTCAACTGATGTGACTAACAAGCATTACCTAATAGAGCAAATAAAAATGCAAATGGGAAGGAGAAGGCATAAGAGACTCGAGATTTATTTACCAAAGTTCCGATTCACAAAGAATCCAACATCTCCATTGAGGAGTTCATAAAAATTGGACATGTTTCAACCCTTTCATCAATAAAGAGATCACCAAGATCAAGAGTTCTTCTCTTATAAAATGGTGAGAGAAATTTCTCTAATAAGGCACTCCACACAAAGTCAGAGGCTCTTGCTTGATCGCTTTTTACAACTTGGAACAACAACTCCACAAGAGTTTGATCACTTTTTCTCTTTTATTTTCACTAATTTTAACTCAACATAAGTGCTCACACAACTCTATCACAATCGCAAGCTATTGCAAGATGTCTATACTAAGCACACTATGATTTTGGAGCACTTGGATGGCTTGGATGCTAAAGAGATGATCCTCTAACTTGCATGTGATGTTTCTTAGCTCGTTCATTGATTTGTGCCTGGTTGGAGGGGTATATATAGATTGTCCAATTTTAACTAGCCGTTGGAACCCCACTGCAGTTTCTACGAAGCCACCAGAATTTGTTAGCCTTCATTAGATGCTAGAACTCACATGACATGTTCGGTGGGCACCAAACAATCCACGACATCTAGACATTAGTGTTTGTCATTGCCGACAGTTGAGTCACTGTGTACCTGAAAGTCACCTAGAGGGAGAGATTAGGCAAAACCTGAAATTTTAACTTAATCAACAAAACTTGATTCGAGATTTATATCTTTAAGTGCTAGAACAAGAAAGATTAGTCCGAGATAAAGTTTAAGTTCAATACTTGCTATTGTTACTTCTATACGAAAGTGCAGAATTGATCTCAACAACATAGAACATAAATGAAAATTAAAGAAAGCAGAACTTAGAAAGGGGCAAATCAAGTGGCAAAGCAAAAGCACAAAGAGACACGTGATTTGTTTACTTGAGTTCAATTTCACAAAAAACCTGTGTTTTCGTTGAGGAGTCCACTAAGGACTGATTCTCTTTCAACCCTTTCCTAACTCAAGTGATCATGAAGATCAAACTTGAGTCTTGCCTTTATCAAATTGGTGAGACCTTAGTCTCGCAAGGCTCTCCACACAATTGGACACCCTTGCCCTCTTTACATCTCAATGGGAACTTCAACTCCAATCACTTAAGATCACAACAACTCCTCTTTCAGCTCAAACACAAGTGCTCTATCACACAATTGTCTCGCTATCTATAAGCACACTACACAATTTGAGGCACTTGGATCACATGAGGGACTTGGAGATGTTGTTATAGATTGTATGCTTTGATTCTCAAGAATCTTAGCTCATAGACATTGTATCACTAGTTGGACTCATATTTATAGGCTCGCAAAGCCATATAGCTATTTGAAGTCCAATACCAAAATAGCATAGATTTTGGTCACATTGGACACGTCCGGTGGCACACCGAATACGCCATTGTTCATCTGCTCGGTTAGTATCCGTTGGGTAAGTTGTCAGATTATCAGCCTATCAGTGTGTACCAAACATGTCCAGTGGCACATCGGAACCCGCCACGTCAGTCGACCATTGGTCCTTTCTGTTGCCAACTGTTGGGTTTATTGTACATCCGATGTGCCCTCGGTGGCACACTTGATACGTCTGTTGTGCCCACTGCCTTGGTTCAAATTACATGCTCTCGACGTGCCCATCTAGTGAGACGTCCGGTGGCACACTAGACAACACCAGTGTGCCAAACTCCAAGGTGCAAAGAAAGTGAGCTCTCTGAGTGCATTGTCTAGTGACACATTCGGTGTCACACCAGATAGGTCCAGTGCACTCAGTGTAGATTGATTTTTTCTAACTTTGGCTCTATTTGCTTGGATTTATTTAGCTGGTGTCTTGGGCGCTTCTCTGACCTAGATAAATATATCCTGAGTCTATCCAAACACTCTAAGTCATATCCCTTTGCTCATTTGATCTTCTAAATCGCATTTCTACCAAGATTTTGCTTCAACTGACCCTCAAAACTCCATATTCTAAATATAAGCTCTCCAGTTAGTCTAAATAGTTTTGATACATTGTTAAGGTAAATTATAACTTATCCAAGTGTTGAAATGACCCGAAGTCCATTTCCTTCTACATATACCCTTTTTCACAACGTCTGTGATGTATCTAAGTATTTCGCTTGATCATGTGACCAAACACTTAGCAAACTAGCTAGTACAATATGTTGTGATGGTCATAAAACATCAAAACCAAAATAGAAATGACCCAAAGCCCATTCCCCTTTCATTATTCGATGTGTCATCTGGTGATGCACCAGATAGGTTTGGTGCCTGGTGTTGGTCGTGTTCGGTGCTCTGACTGGTGTTGTATCGACTTCCTTTTACATAGTAGCCCTTTCATATGAACAAGTTGGTATACAACTTCATATGAAATTACAATTATATCCTTTCTATTACATAGTGACCCTTTCATTATAGAAGTAATACAATTTGGTCATTTTGCAACCCTAACGTGTCGTGCACGATGTTTCCTCTTCGGGGTGCCATTTGGCTCTTTTCACCAAGAACACCCTTTGGAGTTTAGGATTTGTTTCTCTCCTTCAGTTCGTCATTACCTTAGGCCTGATAGTTTCTTCAAACCTTCTGCAACACCCTTGAGGTTTGAAGCTTTGTTGTTCCTCAACCTTGATTTTGATCAATTGCTTTGAGAAAACAAATAAATGATGATAATTGTTAGTTGGGGCCTTCATCTAGGGACCTTCTCTCCAACAAATGTTATTGGCAATAAATGGGATTTAGAGAAGAGAATGAAAGTTGTAGATCTCAAAAAGTTATGCAACTTTGTAGGTGATAACCTTTTCATTTGAATTCATTTCGCGCCTCAAATAATCAATTTACTCGGTTTGTTATAATATATGAGAAAGGAAAATGTAATATAGATACAAGTGAGATAGGGGCACGGGAGGGAGGCAACGGGTTTGAATCCCACCAGTTGTGTTTGCGTGGAAAAATACTATGACCTTGACTAAAAAGAAAAAGTTGCATGGTGGGTGCCTCCCCTAATTAAAAAAATTGTGGTTTTTTATTTTTGTTTTGGCAAGTGCCTTTTTTGCCGTGTATCCCTTTACTTCCTTTATTGATTGTGGCATTCAACAAATGGTTCGCCGAGCGTATTTCTAACTTTACATTTTTTTAAATGATTGCACTAGTGTATATACTACTCTTTTTAACTAGGTATGTGCTCTTATGTTGCCATTGAAAGGGAAATGTGCCCTTGGGCCATTTCTATAAATGTTTTGGTGATTAGATGCTCAACACATATTGTTTTGTGCTAAGTGTCAAAGAGATGCAAATGGAAAATCAAGGTATGATTCTAGCCTTAGTAAATTGTTTTGGTACTAACATTATTTTACTAAGTGCTAGAAACCTTGTCAAAATGAGAGAAATCGGATTGGAGAAGTTTGGCTGAGTCCAGCCAGACTTACACCAGCCTGAGGTGCATCGGACTGTCCGGTGCTCAGGCTGGCTCCCCCGGCGAACAGGCCACTCTCAGAAAAACTCAGCGTGTCGTGGCTATAATTTATCGGATTGTCCGGTGTGCAGCGCAATCAGCGGGCGACGCGTGGACTTGGCCAACGGTTACCAGGCCGCACCGGACTGTCCGGTTGGCCACGAGCGTCGTGGCTGCAACGGTCGGCTTCGCCAGAAAAGGAAGGAAATCACGCGTTGTACACTGTCTGATGGTACACCAGACTGTCCGTTGTGTCTACGGACATAAGGCAACTGTAGCCTTCAAAATGGAGCTCCAACGACTCCTAGCTGCCTTGGGGCTATAAAAGGAACCCCCTAGGTGCCATTACAAAAGTAATTAGCATTTTTGGCATTAACATAAATTTAGGACTAGTAATTAGTCCAAAAAATACTACTAATTCTGCAACAAAACCGCTCATTCTCGGCAAGGCAAGAGAAGCCATTGAAAAGCTACTAAACATGGTAAAATTTTTTGGCATTGGGATAGATATTCCCCCCAGTTCTTCGAGATAAACAAGACGCATTCTATCACAAGTCGTTCCCGCTAAGAAAAAGTGTAGCATCGATAAATCCATGAGATAATATTTGTAAAATAGCTCCATGGAACAGTACACCAAACACCTCTTGAATATTCTAAGACGTCGAAACCTCGCATTCGCGCATTTGATTCACTGTTATAGAGATTCGAGCACTTTTATGAGTTGTAACTCCGTTGTGTTGCTTTCGTGTGCTCGTTCTCGTCTTGTGTGTGTGTTTGTAACACCTCGGGATCCACAAACACCCCGAAATACTACTAAACTACACATCTAACATTCATATATAAAATTTCGACAGCATCTCCTTTAAAAAATTGCATAAACAAGGAAGCAACAGAGTATAAACAGATATCATGATAAGAAAACATATTAGACATTAATAATCTGCTAGCAATGGGAAGATAACCATAATGACATGAACTAAATTAACCAGTGCGCACGACTAGTTAAAAACAAACATCCTTTGACAAGAAGTTTCTAATTAAATCATGGTAGCGCATGGGCAACGTTATTATGAGAGTGAAGGTGCACGTGCTGCTACTTCCCTCATTCCCAACATGAATCAAGTACCTGCATTGAGTAATGCAAGAGTGATATGACACATCTCAGCAAGTAAAATAATATCAAACTACTTAACCACATAAGAACATTGTTTTACCATCACTTGATTTCACAACCTTCTTATTATGAAGGTGCAGCACGAATACAACGTACAACACACCTAGTTACCACACCTCGCAGGTAGAAACCACAATAGTAACATAGCAATGTCACACTTCATATATACCTCATTAGTGCAAATGACTGCAAATGCAAGGATGACTTTTGCCTTCATACCTCTAAGGATATGAAGCTACATCGTACCCCTCCTCGAGCAACATACGATGCTAAATGTACTGGTACGGTCGGACCATAAGATCACGACATAACTTCAAAACGCAAGTTGAATGATGCAATGTGCATGACATGCCAACAACACTTCACTACATATAACATGCTTCATAATAGAAACTTCAACTTCCTCAAAGACGTGAGTCAACCACATATACCATTCTCAAATCATGTTCATCAACATTATTAACATATACCATCAATACTTTCGATCAAATAAAACCTCATCGTAGAATTCCATGTTTAACACATGCAATACTTATGGATACTCAATGACAGGGAATAAGATACGAATCAAGCGATAGCAAACCACCACTGCATTTTACTTGCCTTCGCCGAGAATTCGGAATGGCACTAGGTATGATCCGGAGCCCCACCACCAATTCTTGGAGAGGAACGACGATGATGGGCGACGGTATGCCCTCATGTCCCCTCTCTTCTCTCCCTTGTTCTTCCTCTCTTCTCTTGGGGCAAGGCACAAAAGGGTGATGGCTGCTAGGGGTGGGAGGATGTGGCTTCTAGGGTTACGGAGGTATAAATAGAAGAAAACTTCCACAATCCTAATATCCAATGGCTCAGATCAACCGGCACTCGAAAAGACTCATCCGAACTCCAAACAAGGCAAACTAGTAATTGGTCGGAATCATCTCGATGAGATCTATACATCTACGGCCTCCGATCATCCATAGGACACACCATATTTGGATTATAAACATGGTTTAATTTTTAGGGCATTACAGTGTTAGTGTTGCGACTCTCGCTTTTGTATCTGTTGTTATTCCCACCTTACTCATGTGCTCATTCGAGATCATTTTGTGTAAGGCGTGAGAGACTCCAAAGTGTGGACATTCCTCACAAAAGGATATACTTGAGATAAAGAGAACCGTGGTATTCAAGTTGATCTTTGGATCACTTGAAGGGGGTTGAGTGCAACCCTCATCCGTTGGGACGCCACAACGTGAACTAGGCAAGTGTTCTACTTGGCCGAACCACAGGATAAAAATCGTTGTGTCACTTTTTTTTTGTTCTTGTGTGATTCTCTCTACTTCTATTCACTTCATAATTGCTCTAAGTTTAATACTCATCTTGTGAAGAGCAATTAAGTGAATAAGTTTTCTCCACTCATTCTCCTCTCTCAAACTTGGCCTTAGCTTTCACTAATCTATTATTAGTCCAAGTTTGTTTTGTTAAGCTGTTTTTACAGGATCATCTATTCACCCCCCTCTAGGAGCTCTCAATTGGTATCGGAGCCATACTCTTCATTCAGTGACTAACCGCCCGAAGAGATGGATCCTAAAGGTAAGGGGATGGCAATCAACGACAAGGAGAAGGAGACCCTCTACATTGACGAGCCAAAAGGCGACAAGCCCACTGACTCAGGCTCGAGTCACAAGAAAAGGGATGTGAAGAAGAAGAGGCGCATTAAGAAGTTCATCTACTACGACAGCGATGCCTCTTCTTCACCAAGGGATGACGACGACGAAGACTCTTCGTCGAAAAAAGAAAACGGATAATCAGAACTACTCTTTTGATTATTCTCGCATCCCTTATAATTCAAATGCTTACTTATTGTCTATCCCACTTGGAAAACCCCCTCACTTTGACGAAGAAGATTATTCTTTCTGGAGTCATAAAATGCGTAGTCATTTATTCTCTCTCCATCCTAGTATTTGGGAAATAGTGGAAAATGGAATGCATTTTCGATAGTACTGATAATCCTGTATTGATTAATGAGCAAATACATAAAAATGCCAAAGCTACTACTGTTTTGTTAGCATCTCTATTCATGGATGAATACAACAAAGTGTGCGGCTTGGACAATTTTAAGCAAATATGGGATACCCTCAAAATCTCCCATGAGGGTAACGACGCCGCCATGATTACCAAGATGGAACTAGTGGAAGGAGAGCTTGAGAGATTCGCCATGAGAAGGGGAGAGGAGCCAACCTAAACATACAACAGGCTCAAGACCCTGGTGAACAAGATTCGAAGATATGGAAGTACAAGATAGACGGATCATGATGTCGTCCAACTAATGCTAAGGTCATTTACTGTTATTGATCCTCATCTTGTATATCTTATCCATGAGAATCCGAGGTACACAAAGATGACACCCGAAGAAATTCTCAGAAAATTTGTGAGCGGGTGCATGATGGTGAAGGAAGCGAGGTATGTGGACGATGTTGCAAACGGACCGCTTTCTCTCTACGAGCCGCAGCCCGTTGCTCTCAGAGCAACAAATAGCAAGGAGGTGCTACCTAACAAGGTGGTACAAGTGGAGGCTACCGGGCTCAACAAGGATGAAATGGCGCTTGTAATCAAGCACTTCAAGACCGCTTTGAAGGGACACAAGGAATACCCAAACAAGAATAAATCAAAGGGAAAGTGTTCCTGCTTCAAATGCGGTAAGTCTGGTCATTTTATAGCACAATGTCCCGATAATGACAATGACCAGGCACAAGAAAAAGGGAAGAAGGAGAAGAAGAAAAACTAGAGGAAGGCAAAGGGCAAGGCGCGCATTGGCAAGGAATGGGACTTCGACTGTTCTTCATCCGACTCCGATGATGAAGGACTAGCTGCCTCCGCCTTCGACAAAACCTCCCTCTTCCCCAACGAGCATCACACATGCCTCATGGCTAAGGAGAAGAAGGTACATACTCGAGATCCACCTAAGTACACTTCTTCTAGTGATGATGAGGTAGATTATAGTGATCTATTTAAGGGATTAGATAGATCTAAAGTAGATAAAATAAATGAATTAATCGATGCTCTCAATGAGAATGATAGACTGCTAGAGAAACAAGAAGATATTCTCTATGAAGAACATGACAAGCTTGTTAATGCTGAAAAATCTCTTGCTTTAGAATTTAAGAGAAATGAAATTCTTTCTTCTAAATTATCTTCTTGCACTGAATCTGTGTCTAGCCTTAAGAGTTTAAATGCTAAGCTAGAAAAAGTGAATGTCACAAGTCCATCTATGGAGCATGTGTCTATTTGTAATAGATGTAAGGACTTCGATATTGATGCTTGCAATACTCATGCTTCCACCATTCTTAAGTTGAATAATGATGTTGCAAATCTTAATGCTCAACTTAAGACTTGCAAGAATGATTATGAGAAATTAAAATTTGTCAGGGATGCCTACACTATTGGTAGACACCCCTCTATTAAGGATGGACTTGGTTTCCAAAAGGGAATCAAGAACTTAACAAGCCAAAGGACCTCCAATCTCAACAAAGAGAAAGGGAAGGCTCCTATGGCTAGTAGCTCTTCACAAGACCAAAAGAACCATGCCTATCTTTATGATCATGTTAAGAATGTTTCTGGTGTTGCTCATCATGATAGGTGCTATAATCATGTTGTTTTACCTGTACGTTATGATGCAATATTTAATTCTCATGCCATGTTTGCATCTAGTTCTTCATATGCTCATGGTAGGAATAGACCTAGGCGCCATCATGTTTCTTCTCATGCGCCTAGAAAGGCATCAAATGGACCAACAATGCTTTATCAAACATGTGATGCTTCATTTGTTCTTTTATGCAAAAATGATAAAGTAGTTGCTAGAAGTTTGGGACCTAAGTGCAAGAGAGACAAAACTTGCATCTAGGTTCCAAAGTCTTTTGTAACTAACCTTGTAGGACCCAACAAGAGTTGGGTACCTAAAACCAATCTTAAATTACCTTGCAGGTTTATGCATCCGGGGGCACAAGCTAGATCATTGATAGCGGATGCACAAACCACATGACGGGGGAGAAGAAAATGTTCACCTCCTACATCAAGAACAAGGATTCCCAAGACACTATCATCTTTGGAGATGGGAACCAAAGAAAGGTCAAGGGTTTGGGTAAAATAGTCATCACTACCGAGCATTCAATCTCAAATGTAATTCTAGTAGAATCGCTCGGTTAAAAGTTATTATCTGTAAGTCAATTATGTCATATGGGTTATAATTGTTTATTTACAAATATTGATGTATATGTCTTTAGAAGAAATGATGGTTCATTAGCTTTTAAAGGTGTATTAGACGACAATCTCTATTTAGTTGATTTCTCAAAAGACAATGTCGATCTAGATGCATGTTTAATCGCTAAGACTAACATGGGCTGGCTCTAGCACCGTCGTCTAGCACATGTTGGAATGAAGAATATTCATAAGCTTCTAAAGGAAGAACATGTGTTAGGACTAACCGATGTCTATTTTGAGAAAGAAAGACCTTGTGCAGCGTGCCAGGCAGGAAAACAGGTGGAAATTACTCATCAAAGCAAGAACGTGATGACAACATCAAGACCACTAGAACTCCCACATATGGATCTCTTCGGGCCCATTACTTATCTTAACATCGGGGGAAGTAAGTATGTGAAAGTCGCCTAGAGGGGGGGTGAATAGGGCGAAACTGAAATTCTCAAAATAATCACAACTACAAGCCGAGTTAGCGTTAGAAATAAAATTGAGTCTGCGAGAGAGGGTGGAAAACAAATCGCAAGCAAATAAGAAGTGTGACACGCAGATTTGTTTTACCGAGGTTTGGTTCTCGCAAACCTACTCCCCGTTGAGGAGGCCACAAAGGCCGGGTCTTTTTCAACCCCTTCCCTCTCTCAAACGGTCCCTCGGACCGAGTGAGCTTTCTCTTCTCAAATCAACCGGGAACAAAACTTCCCCGCAAGGACCACCACACAATTGGTGTCTCTTGCCTTGGTTACAAGTGAGTATTGATCTCAAGAAAGAATGAGAAAGAAGAAAGCAATCCAAGCACAAGAGCTCAAAAGAACACAACAAATCACTCTCACTAGTCACTAAAGCTTTTGTGGAATTTGGAGAGGATTTGATCACTTGGGTGTGTCGTGTATTGAATGCCTAGCTCTTGTAAGTGGTTGGAAGTGTGAAAACTTGGATGACTTGAATGTGGGGTGGTTGGGGGTATTTATAGCCCCAACCACCAAACTAGCCGTTTGGTGGTGGCTGACTGTCGTATGGTGCACCGGACAGTCTGGTGCACACCGGACATGTCCGGTGCGCCAGCCACGTCACCAGGCCGTTGGGATTCGACCGTTGGAGCTTCTGACTTCTGGGCCCGCCTGGCTGTCCGGTGTACACCGGACAAGTACTGTAGATTGTCCGGTGCACCGTCACGCGTGTGCCTGACTTCTGCGCGCTTCTGGCGCGCATTGAATGCGTCTGTAGGTGACCGTTGGCGCGAAGTAGCCGTTGCTCTGCTGGTTCACCGGACAGTCCGGTGAATTATAGCGGAGCAACTTCCCGAGGCTGGCGAGTTCCAGAGCCGCTCTTCCCTGGGGCACCGGACAGTCCAGTGAATTATAGCGGAACGCCTCTGGATTTTCCCGAAGGTGAAGAGTTCAGCGTGAAGTCCCCTGGTGCACCGGACACTGTCCGGTGGCACACCGGACAGTCCGGTGCGCCAGACCAGGGCACACTTCAGTTATCCCTTTGCTCTTTTGTTGAACCCCAAAACTTGGTCTTTTTATTGGCTGAGTGTGAACCTTTGGCATCTGTATAACTTGTACACTAGAGCAAACTAGTTAGTCCAATTATTTGTGTTGGGCAATTCAACCACCAAAATCATTTAGGAACTAGGTGTAAGCCTAATTCCCTTTCAATCTCCCCCTTTTTGGTGATTGATGCCAACACAAACCAAAGCAAATATAGAAGTGTATAATTGAACTAGTTTGCATAATGTAAGTGCAAAGGTTGCTCGGAATTGAGCCAATATAAATACTTATAAGATATGCATGGATTGTTTCTTCAATTTTTTTGACATTTTGGACCACACTTGCACCACATGTTTTGTTTTTGCAAATTCTTTTGTAAATCTTTTCAAAGTTCTTTTGCAAATAGTCAAAGGCAATTGAATAAGATTTTGCGAAGCATTTTCAAGATTTGAAATTTTCTCCCCCTGTTTCAAATGCTTTTCCTTTGACTAAACAAAACTCCCCCTAAATAAAATTCTCCTCTTAGTGTTCAAGAGGGTTTTGATATATCAATTTTGAAATACTACTTTTCTCCCCCTTTTGAACACAATAAGATACCAATTTTAAATTTATCAATTGAAAATCATACCTATTGAGAAACTCTTTTTAAAATTAGGTGGTGGTGCGGTCCTTTTGCTTTGGGCTAATATTCTCTCCCCCTTTGGCATGAATCGCCAAAAACGGAGTCATTAGAGCCCTTAGAAATACTCTCTCCCCCTTTGGTCATAAATAAATGAGTGAAGATTATACCAAAGAACGGAGTCCTTATCTCCCCAAAGATGGAGAGTTGCTCGGAGTGATGGCGAAGGATGAGTTACGGAGTGGAAGCCTTTGTCTTCGCCGAAGACTCCAATTTCCTTTCAATACACCTATGACTTGGTTTGAAATAGACTTGAGAACACATTAGTCATAGCATATGAAAGAGACATGATCAAAGGTATATGAATGAGCTATGTGTGCAAATCAACAAAAGAAGTTCCTAGAATCAAGAATATTTAGCTCATGCCTAAGTTTGTTAAAAGTTTGTTCATCAAGAGGCTTGGTAAAGATATCGGCTAATTGATCTTTAGTGTTAATATATGAAATCTCGATATCTCCCTTTTGTTGGTGATCCCTTAAAAAGTGATACCAAATGGCTATGTGTTTAGTGCGGCTATGCTCAACGGGATTATCCGCCATGCGGATTGCACTCTCATTATCACATAGAAGAGGGACTTTGGTTAGTTTGTAACCGTAGTCCCTAAGGGTTTGCCTCATCTAAAGTAGTTGCGCGCAACAATGGCCTGCGGCAATGTACTCGGCTTCGGCGGTAGAAAGAGCTACGGAATTTTGCTTCTTTGAAGCCCAAGACACCAAGGATCTTCCCAAGAACTGGCAAGTCCCCGATGTGCTCTTTCTATTGATTTTACAACCCGCCCAATCGGCATCCAAATAACCAATCAAATCAAAAGTGGATCCCCTAGGATACCAAAGCCCAAACTTAGGAGTATAAACTAAATATCTCAAGATTCGTTTCACGGCCGTAAGGTGAGCTTCCTTAGGGTCGGCTTGGAATCTTGCACACATGCATACGGAAAGCATAATATCCGGTCGAGATGCACATAAATAGAGTAAAGAACCTATCATCGACCGGTATACCTTTTGATCGACGGATTTACCTCCCTCGTCGAGGTCGAGATGCCCGTTGGTTCCCATGGGTGTCTTGATGGGTTTGGCATCCTTCATTCCAAACTTGCTTAGGATGTCTTGAGTATACTTCGTTTGGCTTAGGAAGGTGCCCTCTTGGAGTTGCTTCACTTGAAATCCTAAGAAGTACTTCAACTCCCCCATCATAGACATCTCTAATTTTTGTGTCATGATCCTACTAAATGCTTCACATGTAGACTCGTTAGTAGACCCAAATATAATATCATCAACATAGATTTGGCATACAAACAAGTCATTTTTAAGAGTTTTAGTGAATAAAGTAGGATCGGCCTTTCCGACTTTGAATCCATTAGTGATAAGGAAATCCCTAAGGCATTCATACCATGCTCTTGGGGCTTGCTTGAGCCCATAAAGCGCCTTAGAGAGCTTATAAACATGGTTAGGGTACTCACTATCTTCAAAGCCGGGAGGTTGCTCAACATAGACCTCTTCCTTGATTGGTCCATTGAGGAAGGCACTCTTCACGTCCATTTGGTAAAGCTTGAAGCCATGGTAAGTAGCATAGGCCAATAATATACGAATTGACTCAAGCCTAGCTACGGGTGCATAGGTTTCACCGATATCCAAACCTTCGACTTGAGAGTATCCTTTGGCCACAAGTCGAGCTTTGTTCCTTGTCACCACACCATGCTCATCTTGCTTGTTGCGGAAGACCCATTTGGTTCCTACAACATTTTGATTAGGACGTGGAACTAAATGCCATACCTCATTCCTAGTGAAGTTGTTGAGCTCCTCTTGCATTGCCACCACCCAATCCGAATCTTTAAGTGCTTCCTCTATCCTGTGTGGCTCAATAGAGGAAACAAAAGAGTAATGCTCACAAAAATGTGCAACACGAGATCTAGTGGTTACCCCCTTATGAATGTCGCCGAGGATGGTGTCGACGGGGTGATCTCGTTGGATTGCTTGGTGGACTCTTGGGTGTGGCGGCCTTTGTTCTTCATCCTCCTTGTCTTGATCATTTGCATCTCCCCCTTGATCATTGTTGTCATCTTGAGGTGGCTCATTTGCTTGATCCTCTACTTCATCAACTTGAGCTTCATCCTTATTTTGAGTCGGTGGAGATGCTTGCGTGGAGGAGGATGGTTGATCTTGTGCATTTGGAGGCTCTTCGGATTCCTTAGGACACACATCCCCAATGGACATGTTCCTTAGCGCGATGCACGGAGCCTCTTCAATACCTATCTCATCAAGATCAACTTGCTCTACTTGAGAGTCGTTAGTCTCATCAAACACAACGTCACAAGAAACTTCAACTTGTCCAGAGGACTTGTTAAAGACTCTATATGCCCTTGTGTTTGAATCATATCCTAGTAAAAAGCCTTCTACTGTCTTAGGAGCAAATTTAGATTTTCTACCTCTTTTAATAAGAATAAAGCATTTGCTACCAAAGACTCTAAAATATGAAATATTGGGCTTTTTACCGGTTAGGAGTTCATAAGATGTCTTCTTGAGGATTCAGTGTAGATATAACCGGTTGATGGCGTAGCAGGCGGTGTTGACCGCCTCGGCCCAAAACCGATCCGAAGTCTTGTACTCATCAAGCATGGTTCTTGCCATGTCCAATAGAGTTCTATTCTTCCTCTCCACTACACCATTTTGTTGAGGGGTGTAGGGAGAAGAGAACTCATGCTTGATGCCCTCCTCCTCAAGGAAGCCTTCAATTTGAGAGTTCTTGAACTCTGTCCCGTTGTCGCTTCTAATTTTCTTGATCCTCAAGCTGAACTCATTTTGAGCCCGTCTCAAGAATCCCTTTAAGGTCTCTTGGGTATGAGATTTTTCCTGCAAAAAGAATACCCAAGTGAAGCGAGAATAATCATCCACAATAACTAGACAGTACCTACTCCCGCCGATGCTTATGTAAGCGATCGGGCCGAATAGGTCCATGTGTAGGAGCTCTAGTGGCCCGTCGGTCGTCATGATGTTTTTGTGTGGATGATGGGCACTAACTTGCTTTCCTGCTTGGCATGCGCTACATATCCTGTCTTTCTCAAAATGAACATTGGTTAATCCTAAAATGTGCTCTCCCTTTAGAAGCTTATGAAGGTTCTTCATCCCAACATGTGCTAGTCGGCGATGCCAGAGCCAGCCCATGTTAGTCTTAGCAATTAAGCAAGTGTCGAGTTCAGCTCTATCAAAATTCACTAAGTATAGCTGACCCTCTAACACTCCCTTAAATGCTATTGAATCATCACTTCTTCTAAAGACAGTGACACCTACATCAGTGAATAGGCAGTTGTAGCCCATTTTGCATAATTGAGAAACGGAAATCAAATTGTAATCTAAAGAATCTACAAGAAAAACATTGGAAATAGAATGGTCAGGAGATATAGCAATTTTACCCAAACCCTTGACCAAACCTTGGTTTCCATCCCCAAATGTGATAGCTCGTTGGGGATCCTGGTTTTTCTCGTATGAGGAGAACATCTTTTTCTCCCCTGTCATGTGGTTTGTGCGCCCGCTATCGATTACCCAGCTTGAGCCCCCGGATGCATAAACCTACAAAACATGTTTAGTTCTTGACTTTAGGTACCCAAATGGTTTTGGGTCCTTTGGCATTAGAAACAAGAACTTTGGGTACCCAAACACAAGTCTTTGACCCCTTGTGCTTGCCCCCAACATATTTGGCAACTACCTTGCCGGATTTGTTAGTCAAAACATATGATGCATCAAAAGTTTTAAATGAAAAGCTATGTTCATTTGATGCACTAGGAGTTTTCTTCTTAGGCAACTTAGCACGGGTTGGTTGCCTAGAGCTAGATGTCTCACCCTTATACATGAAAGCATGGTTAGGGCCAGAGTGAGACTTCCTAGAATGAATTCTCCTAATTTTGTCCTCGGGATACCGGCAGGGTATAAAATGTAACCCTCGTTATCCTGAGGCATGGGAACCTTGCCCTTAACAAAGTTAGACAACTTCTTAGGAGGGGCATTAATTTTGACATTGCCTCCCTGTTGGAAGCCAATGCCATCCTTAATGCCAGGGCGTCTCCCATTATAGAGCATACTTCTAGCAAATTTAAATTTTTCGTTTTCTAAGTTATGCTCGGCAATTTTAGCATCTAGTTTTGCTATATGATCATTTTGTTGTTTAATTAAAACCATGTGATCATGTATAGCATTAACATCAACATCTCTACATCTAGTACAAATAGAAGTGTGCTCAACGGTAGATGTAGAGGGTTTGCAAGATTTTAATTCTACAACCTCAGCATGCAATATATCATTCTTAGTTCTAAGGTCGGAAATAGTAGCATTGCAAACATCAATATCTTTAGCCTTAGCAAGCAATTTTTTATTTTCATTTCTAAGGCTAGCAAGAGAAATGTTTAGTTCTTCAATCCTAGCAAGCAAATCATCATTATCATTTCTAGGATTGGGAATTGAAACATTACAAGCATTTGAATCAACCTTAGCTAACAAATTAGCATTTTCATTTCTAAGGTTGTCAATAATTTCATGGCAAGAGCTTAGCTCACTAGAAAGTTTTTCACATTTATCTACTTCTAGAGCGTAAGCATTTTTTACCTTAACATGCTTCTTATTTTCTTTAATAAGGAAGTCCTCTTAGGTGTCCAAGAGATCATCCTTTTCATGAATGGTACTAATCAATTCATTAAGTTTCTCTTTTTGTTGCATGTTGAGGTTGGCAAAAAGAGTGCGTAAGTTATCTTCCTCATCACTAGCATTTTCATCACTAGAAGACTCATATCTAGTGGAGGATTTGGATTTAACCTTCTTTTTGCCGTCCTTTGCCATGAGGCACTTGTGGCCGATGTTGGGGAAGAGAAGGCCCTTGGTGATGGCGATGTTGGCGGCGTCCTCGTCGTCGGAGGAGTCGCTAGAGCTTTCGTCGGAGTCCCACTCCCGACAAACATGGGCATCGCCGCCCTTCTTCTTGTAGTATCTCTTCTTCTCCTTTCTTCTCCCCTTCTTGTCGTCGCCCCTGTCACTGTCACTAGATATAGGACAGTTTGCAATAAAATGACCGGGCTTACCACATTTGTAACACACTTTCTTGGATCGAGGTTTCTAGTCCTTCCCCCTCCTTTGTTTGAGGATTTGGCGGAAGCTCTTGATGACGAGCGCCATTTCCTCATTGTCGAGCTTGGAGGCGTCGATTGGTTGTCTACTTGGTGTAGACTCCTCCTTCTTCTCCTCCGTTGCCTTAAATGCGACCGGTTGTGCTTCGGATGTGGAGGGGTCGTCAAGCTCGTTGATCTTTCGTGAGCCCTTAATCATAAATTCAAAGCTCACAAAATTCCCGATTACTTCCTCGGGAGTCATTAGTGTATATCTAGGATTACCACGAATTAATTGTACTTGAGTAGGGTTAAGGAAAATAAGTGATCTTAAAATAAACTTAACCACCTCGTGGTCATCCCATTTCTTGCTCCCGAGGTTGCGCACTTGGTTCACCAAGGTTTTGAGCCGGTTGTACATATCTTGTGGCTCCTCCCCTTGGCAAAGACGGAAGCGACCGAGCTCCCCCTCGATCGTTTCCCGCTTGGTGATCTTGGTGAGTTCATCACCCTCGTGCGCCGTCTTGAGCACGTCCCAAACTTCCTTGGCGCTTTTTAATCCTTGCACCTTGTTGTACTCCTCCCTACTTAGAGAGGCGAGGAGTATTGATGTGGCTTGGGAGTTGAAGTGCTCGATTTGGGCCACCTCGTCCTCATCATAATCCTCATCCCCTACGGATGGTACCTGTGCTCCAAACTCAACAACATTCCATATACTTTTGTGGAGTGAGGTTAGATGAAATTTCATTAAATCACTCCACCTAGCATAATCTTCACCGTCAAAGGTTGGCGGTTTGCCTAATGGAACGGAAAGTAATGGAGTGTGTCTAGAAGTACGAGGATAATGTAAGGGGATCTTACTAAACTTCTTGCGCTCATGGCGCTTAGAAGTTATGGAGGGCGCGTCGGAGCCGGAGGTAGAAGGTGATGAAGTCTCGGTCTCGTAGTAGACCACCTTCCTCATCTTCTTTATTTTGTCGCCACTCCGATGCGATTTGTGAGAAGAAGTCTTCTTCTCCTTCTTCTTCTCCTTCTTCTTCTCCTTGTTGCGGGACTCTTTCGATGAAGCCTTCTCGTGGCTTGTAGCAGGCTTGTCGCCGGTCTCCATCTCCTTCTTGGCGAGTTCTCCCGATATCACTTCGAGCGGTTAGGCTCTAATGAAGCACCGGGCTCTGATACCAATTGAAAGTCGCCTAGAGGGGGGGTGAATAGGGCGACACTGAAATTCTCAAAATAATCACAACTACAAGCCGAGTTAGCGTTAGAAATAAAATTGAGTCTGCGAGAGAGGGTGGAAAACAAATCGCAAGCAAATAAGAAGTGTGACACGCAGATTTGTTTTACCGAGGTTCGGTTCTCGCAAACCTACTCCCTGTTGAGGAGGCCACAAAGGCCGGGTCTTTTTCAACCCCTTCCCTCTCTCAAACGGTCCCTCGGACCGAGTGAGCTTTCTCTTCTCAAATCAACCGGGAACAAAACTTCCCCGCAAGGACCACCACACAATTGGTGTCTCTTGCCTTGGTTACAAGTAAGTATTGATCTCAAGAAAGAATGAGAAAGAAGAAAGCAATTCAAGCGCAAGAGCTCAAAAGAACACAACAAATCACTCTCACTAGTCACTAAAGCTTTTGTGGAATTTGGAGAGGATTTGATCACTTGGGTGTGTCTTGTATTGAATGCCTAGCTCTTGTAAGTGGTTGGAAGTGTGAAAACTTGGATGACTTGAATGTGGGGTGGTTGGGGGTATTTATAGCCCCAACCACCAAACTAGCCGTTTGGTGGTGGCTGACTGTCGTATGGTGCACCGGACAGTTCGGTGCACACCGGACATGTCCGGTGCGCCAGCCACGTCACCAGGCCGTTGGGATTCGACCGTTGGAGCTTCTGACTTCTGGGCCCGCCTGGCTGTCCGGTGTACACCGGACAAGTACTGTAGATTGTCCGGTGCACCGTCACGCGCGTGCCTGACTTCTGCGCGCTTCTGGCGCGCATTGAATGCGCCTGCAGGTGACCATTGGCGCGAAGTAGCCGTTGCTCTGCTGGTTCACCGGACAGTCCGGTGTACACCGGACAGTCCGGTGAATTATAGCGGAGCAACTTCCCGAGGCTGGCGAGTTCCAGAGCCGCTCTTCCCTGGGGCACCGGACACTGTCCAGTGTACACCGGACAGTCCGGTGAATTATAGCGGAGCGCCTCTGGATTTTCCCGAAGGTGAAGAGTTCAGCGTGAAGTCCCCTGGTGCACCGGACACTATCCGGTGGTGCACCGGACACTGTCCGGTGCGCCAGACCAGGGCACACTTCGGTTATCCCTTTGCTCTTTTGTTGAACCCCAAAACTTGGTCTTTTTATCGGCTGAGTGTGAACCTTTGGCATCTGTATAACTTGTACACTAGAGCAAGCTAGTTAGTCCAATTATTTGTGTTGGGCAATTCAACCACCAAAATCATTTAGGAACTAGGTGTAAGCCTAATTCCCTTTCAGTATGGTCCTATAATTATTAATGATTTTTCCCGCTTCACTTGGGTGTTCTTTTGCAGGATAAATATGAAACCCAAGGAACTCTAAAGCGCTTCCTAAGGAGAGCTCAAAACGAGTTTGAGCTCAAAATGAAGAAAATAAGGAGCGATAATGGATCTGAGTTCAAGAACCTTCAAGTAGAAGAATATCTTGAGGAGGAAGGCATCAAGCATGAGTTCTCTGCTCCCTACACACCACAGCAAAATGGTGTGATAGATAGGAAGAACAGGACACTCATCGACATGGCGAGAACTATGCTTGGATAATACAAGACACCTGAGCGGTTTTGGTCGGAAGTTGTAAATACAGCTTGCCATACCATAAACCGGCTCTAACTTCATCTCCTCCGCAAGAAGACATCATACAAACTCCTAACCGGTAACAAACCCAATGTTTCTTACTTTCGAGTTTTTGGGAGCAAATGCTATATCTTGGTAAAGAAAGGTAGACATTCGAAATTTGCTCCCAAAGCTATAGAAGGGTTTTTACTAGGTTATGATTCAAATATAAAGGTGTATAGGGTCTTCAACAAATCATCGAGTTTAGTTGAAGTCTCTAAAGACATTGTATTTGATGAGACTAATGGCTCTCCAAGAGAGCAAGTTGATTTTGATGATGTATATGAGGATGAGGTTCCAACGGTCGTAATGCGAACAATGGCGATAGGTGATGTGCGACCGCAGGAACAACAAGATCAACCTTCTTCCTCTACATTAGTGCATCCCCCAACTCAAGATGAGGAACAGGTACCTCAAGATGAAGGCTTGGATCAAGGGGGAGCACATGGAGAACAAGATAAGGAGGAAGAAGCACAACAAGCTCCTCCAACTCAAGTCTGGGCGACAATACAAAGGAATCATCCAGTGGACCAAATTATGGGTGATATCAGCAAGGGAGTAACTACTCGCTCATGTTTAGCTAACTTTTGTGAGCATTACTCGTTTGTTTCTTCTATTGAGCCTTTCAGGGTATAAGAAGCCTTGCAGGATCCGGACTGGGTGTTGGCCATGCAGGAAGAGCTCAACAACTTCAAAAGAAATGAAGTATGGAGCCTGGTGCCACGTCCAAAACAAAACATCATGGGAACCAAGTGGGTGTTCCACAACAAGCAAGATGAACACGGTGTGGTGATAAGGAACAAGGCTCGACTTGTGGCAAAAGGTTATGCCCAAGTCGCAGGTTTGGATTTTGAGGAGACTTCTGCTCCTGTAGCTAGGCTTGAATCAATTAGTATATTATTGGCCTATGTTGCTCACCACTTGTTTAAGTTGTTTCAAATGGACGTGAAGAGTGCCTTCCTCAATGGACCAATCAAGGAGGAAGTATATGTGGAACAACCCTCGGGCTTTGAGGATGACAGGTATCCCGACCACGTCTATAGACTCTCTAAGGCGCTCTATGGACTTAAGCAAGCCCCAAGAGCATGGTATGAATGCCTTAGAGATTTTCTTATTGCTAACGCTTTCAAGGTTGGAAAAGCTGGTCCTACTCTCTTTAATAAGACTTGTAATTGTGATCTATTTGTATGCCAAATATATGTCGATGACATAATATTTGGTTCTACTAATCAAAAGTCTTGTGAGGAGTTTAGCAGGGTGATGATGCAGAAATTCGAGATGTCTATGATGGGCGAGTTGAACTACTTCCTTGGATTCCAAGTGAAGCAACTCAAGGAAGGGACCTTCATCTCCCAAACGAAGTACACTCAGGACTTACTCAAGAGGTTTGGGATGAAGGATGCAAAGCTCGCAAAGACACCGATGGGAACAGACGGACACTTGGATCTCAATAAAGGAGGTAAGTCTGTTGATCAAAAGGCATACCAGTCTATGATCACTACACGACGGTTCACTTACAGCGACCTACGGTTGGTTGCTAAAACGGCCTTCAGCGACCTACGGTTGGTCGCTAAAAACTTTTAGCGACCCATAAGGATGGTCGCTGTAAGTGCCGTCGCTAAAGGCTTTAGCGACCGACATCTTTTTAGCGGCCGACCGTCCATTGCTAATATTGTATATTTAGCGACCAACCGTGGGTTGCTGTACTATAGATTTAGCAACCAACCGTAAGTCATCATACTATACATTTAGCAACCAACAAAAAGTCGCTCTTTTTACGGTTGCTATTAATAATAATATATATTTAATTAAGCACCACACATCACAGATTTTTATACACAAATCATAAAGACATACACAGTTAATCAGTATACCACAGTCATAGATCCATCACATAAACACAAAAGCACCACAATTATATATTCACAAAAGCATCACAATTATAATATCATTCACAACTAGATCATTTACAGTTTGTTGAAATGGGAGTACAACGCCACTAGACTGAAGACGAGTTTGACTGATGCATTCTAATAATAGGTTCAAAAGCACCACAACGACATCACTCCCGCACTGATTGATAATCACAAAGAACTGAATCGGTTCTTTCCCCTCATAAAAGCGCGCCTGATTAGAAAGCAAGCATAAATTAGAGAAGACAAAAGGGTCTATATCTAGTTTAACAATTCTAATTAAATAAAATCAGTAAGTTACCTGGATAGCCTGAAACTTAGCAGATTCAACCATCTTGCTTGCAAGTGAAACTGTTATTAGCCTATCCTCCTGGATAATAATTTGAAAAAAAGCCTTTATTGTTCAAGTTGATTTAACAAGATAATTGAAGACTACATAATCAACAAGCATAAGGTTATCCAGAATCTCATTAATATGCACAACCAGCATAGGTAACCTTTTGGTTTTAGTTCACACACCAAGAACATGAAATCGGTGTTATCTGGTACTTCAAATCTTTCAGATCTTATTTACAAACTTCAAAGATGACAACTAAAATAAGGCAACTATGGTCTAGAAAGTCAGAGATTTACAAACTTCAAAGATGACCAGCTTAAGGATCGAGATGAACGCCCTTTACTCCTAAACTAGTAAACCTATGGTCATCAAATTTTTACACAAGTAAGATAAAGAAGTTATCTACAACTTTCTTATATAACATGTCTACAGAAAACATGGTTTACTTTACTCAATTATTACCACAACGGAGAGGATGTGTGCAGCAAAATTTAGCTCAGGGACAATCAGATTCCCTATGCAAGATTATGACAAAACCTAACCAGTACTCAGTTCTGCACCCTCATACTTAATCCTAAAGCTTCTAATTGACATCACGACACAAATCAAGCTTTCCAAGAAAAATGCATGAACTCAATCTCTTCTAATCATTCACAAGTTCTTCTTTTAATTAGATAATAGATATTATTTTAACACTTTATGGAAACATTCAGTTTTGGACTAGTATTTTTATGAGTGATAGGTGATAACCAATCATGGTTAAGGCACAAATTTCACATGATCATGTTCTATATATTACTTACCCCGGAAGAGATAATTTGATAAAGAAATCAAGCATGTGAGAGCGAGTTAATTCCAGACTCCATACCTTTTTAAACGCATGACCATTCTAAGTGTCATTAGGCTACTACAACATCATGCAAAACTATAAGAACACCATTTACTATTTTTAAACATATACACTATTTATAAATCATTTCAATTACTTAATAGGTATCGATCCAGTTAAACCATTAACCTCTCACCACAAATCATGAAATCTGAACCAAACATTAAGACTCACACAAAACTAACTATTTAACAAAGCATATGCCAATTCAAGACAAACATTGGTTGAGAGTTTTTTTAAGCATAATTAGTATTGTGTTTAACTCGACCTAACAAATGGGAGAACAACGATGATTATATGCTTAGAATAGAACAAGTATACGGTCCATGCATTTTATCAAACACCTAGAACGCATGTGCCGGATTACTGAGCAAAGCACACTATACTACCCCATAGGAAAATAATATACCAGCAACTACACACAAGAAAACATAGCTCATCGTCATAGAGCATCACATCAAAATCCTATGAAATGTTGCGAAAACAACGACGATTAACGGCTCACCTATTAAACCTAACATCTGACGGGCGCTGCACAAATTTCACTTCTCTTTTCTTCATCCAACAGACTTCTGAAATCTCTCACCTACGGCCACAGGTTTGTTGGGGAATGACAGCAAGCTCTGGCTGATGCTGGGAGTAACCGACCGCTAAGGAAACTCGACCGGCGGCTAGGGAAGAAGACCAGGCGCCATAGAAGGGGATCCTGCAGGGGGAGCTCGACCATGGAGATCCAGGACGGCCATGGCTGGTGAAGGCTCTGCGCGGTTGACAGCGTTGGGGGAAACTCGCGAGCAACCACCAGGGAGCGACTCGACGAGCATCAGAGGGCAGCGCTGGCATGAAGAGGGACGAGGGAGGGACTGGCGCAGGAAGGGAGAACCGAAGACAAGGGAGGGCGAGCTCAGCTGGCGCTACTGGCGGCCATGGGAGAGGGAGCGCGCACAGGGTGGGATTCAGGGGGAGCCGCCATGGGGAGAGGAGGAGATGGGGGCGAGCTGCAGGTGGAGGAGAGCGCGGCTGTGAGGGAGAGCGCTGGGAGACGGAGCTTGGGCGAGCTCCATGCCTGGGAGCTGAGGGTGAGTGCAAGCAGGCAGGGAGAGAGAGCGACGTGAGCGAGTTTGGCTTCTTCACGTAGGAACAGAGAGGAGATTTCCAATGTTCCATGGTTACTGCTGCTGCCCGCAAGGGTGAGGGCACTCACACCGGAAGGACACCAGAGGAGAAGCAGCAGAGGTCGTCGAGCACCAACGACGAAGGGAGCGACTGTGGACGGACCTAGGTGTTCCACCACCATGTGACCATGGCTGAACAAGGACGGCCGACGTGAAGGGGATAAGGAACTTTGGCCCAAACGCCATGGACGAGCTAGGGCTGCAGCTACCAGAGGAAGAAACGCTGAGCACCACAGGGATGGGTGTTGGGGACTTGTTCTCAAATGCTAAGAATTAAGAACAAGGCAACACAAAAAATGTTAAGTGTTAAGGTCCTTCGTCCTCCATAACGATATATCCCTTCGGGATATAAAGCATCTCGGACGAAGGTTACGAAGGACATACCTTCGTAAGCATAACAACGAAGAATGATGCATTCACATAAATCATAGAATATGAAATAAACATTTAAATATTGTCATAGAATTATCTCTACTTGTATTAATGAATATAAATGACTTTGAATTACAAATGTACCTTCGGTCCTGCGGAAGGCAAAAGTACCAGCGTGATGTGAAAGCAAATGACAGATTCACGTGAACAGTACAGAGGTACTGTTCATCTATTTATAGGCACAGGTCGCAGCCTGTGACAAATTACAATTATGCCCCTTGCAAAAGTTTACAGCATTGACTCAGACCTATATGTATAAAAAGGTCATTCTATCTCTATGTCGGTTTAAAACGCCGAAGCTCCATGAAAAGGGACCTTCGGCCATCTCTTGGAGACGACTTCAGCCGAAGCTGCTTCTTCGTGTGAGACCTTCGGCGCACCGAAGCACGACCCCAACAGTAGCCCCTTTCGCGGTGCTAGATCGTTCTTCGTAACGAGCTTGACCCGTGAAAAAAGCCTCTTCAGCTTCGGGAAGCCGAAGGTCCAAAAAACACCTTCCCTGAGCTCGTTGCGGAGAAACGATCCGACTTCCGAGCGCGTGTCGGTCCCACCTTGCAGAGTTACTGTTTGATCCTTGCGGTCCACTGCGCAGCGGGTACAAGTTACTGCGCGCCTGGTGTAACAATTCCGCCGCTTCGCCTTCTTACCTGCAGCACTATATAAACTGACAAGTAGTTGTGAAGTTACCACAGCATTCATTGCTATTTGCACTGTTTTGCTGCCGAAATTTTCCATCATAGCCGAAGCTTAAGTCCCAAAATCGAACGAAGGTGCTTCTCAACGTCCGCTTCGTCAGAAAGAAGAGCTTCGGAGAAAAGAAAAAAGGAAAAAGTTTTTGACTTCCCAAACTTAGAATCAAATGGCGAGAATACGCTCTACTGCCAAAGTTGTACGTGAGGGAGACGAAGCCGAATGTTCAGACACTGTGCCCATCTCCGAAGCAATGCAGCGTTCCGGTCTGCGGACTACAGAAGAAATGCCTGCTGCTGAAGCAGGCCCAACAACTGCCGAAGGAAAAGAAAACATTGAAGGGACTGACTCCGAAGATGACTATCACTTTGCTATGCCCAGCAAGCCCAGTCACCTGGATTTTGGGAAATCAACTGTTTCCAAAGCTGACCTTTCGAAGATGGTGAAAGCAGGTTATTTCAATAAGGACCAGAAGAAGCTACTCCGCTTCGGGGAAGAAGAAACCACCCCGAAGCCAAGGAAGGATGAGATTGTTATTTTCAAGAGTTTTTTAAAAGCTGGGCTTAGATTCCCTCTCCACGGTATTATTGCAGAGATACTGAAGAAGTTTGGTATCTATTTTCATCAATTGACTCCTAACGCCATCGTTAGGCTCAATGTTTATATCTGGGCTCTCCGAAGCCAAGCTATGGAACCATTTGCCGACAGCTTCTGCCGAGTTCACGAATTACATTACCAAACGAAGGCCAGACAAGATGGGCTACATGATAATTTCGGTTGTTATAATTTTGCCTACCGGAAGACAACAAAATGTCCTGTCATCAGCTACCGGAGCAAATGGCCAGCAGGTTGGAAATCAGAGTGGTTTTATGTAAAAGTTGACGAAGACAAAGAAAAACTGGTACAAAGCCCTTTAGAGTTAATCTTCGGAGAGACAAGGCCACGATGCCACATTGGCGACCTAAAAGGTCCCACCTGGGCTGCTCTGGGTGAATTTGAAATTATCTCAAAACATATTGGCACCAGGGATCTGGTTCAGGAATTCTTGGCATTCAGAGTTTTCCCTACTCTAAAAGAGTGGGAAATGCCGAAGCTGGAGGGAGAGAAGAAGGAGGGGGAGCTTGTCCGGCTTCCCTATTATTTCAAGTTCAAGAAATTCTTCAAAAAACCCTGCAAAGAATGGTTAGAGACTGTTGAAGTGATGTGCAACGAAATCCTGGGGAACTACTCCAAAAAAGAGGATCAACTAATGACAGCAGCCTTCGGTGCCCGACCGAAACGAAGGTTGAACCGAGTGCTTGACGCCCTAGGCTTCGAATACCCAGACTATGAACAATTGAACAAGGGTGCCGAGGGCCTTAAAAGAAAAAGAATAGCCGAAACTCCGATCACGGATGAAGAAAGACCAGCAAAGGAGAAGAAAATTCTCAAAAAAGGAAAAATATCTGCTCCGAAGCGCAAATCACCCGAAGAAGAGGGGACCCCCACACCGCCTTCTACCAGCGACGTGGAGGAAATTTTAAAGGTAATGACTGAACCCATGCCTACGAAGCTAAGTCCATTAGGGCTCCAACTGACGAAGCTTTTTGAAAAGGTGGACGAGCCGGATCAATCGAAGATAAACAAACCCAAACGGCAAAGAATCATTGCGGTAACTGAGGTTATCGACAAGACGCCGCCAAGGGCATCAATCCAAAAAACGGCAGCTGCCGAGGGTACAGCAATCGTCGAAGGCGTAGCTTCGGAGGTCGCGGCTACCGAAGCCGCTACAGCCGAAGATACAAACTTAGAACCCATGATTGAAAATATCAACAAGATTTTGGAAGACATGGCTGCGGAAGAAGCTAGTGCTATTACTGAAAAAACCATGGCTACAGTGCCTGAGAAAGGAAAAGAAATAGCCGAAGACCCTTCGGACGACGAGGCCTACTCTTTCCAGAACTTAGTTGGGCAAAAACTGACGAAGGACGAAATAGAAGAGCTTAAAGACTACGCCAAGTCTTGCGGCTACAAGTCAGGTGCCCTCCTATTTGGGGGTGTAGATGATGAAAAACTAGGCTGTATTCGAGACCAGACTGGGGCTAAGGTAATCGGTACTCTATCGAAGAGTATCGGTTTTCCGAAGCTAGAGACAGACATCAGCCGCTACCGACGACAACATATCGTCGGCAGCTTGTTTTATTCTAACTTCAAGGTAAACAACCTTTTTCTCTGGTTTTTATTGCCGTTAACAATGAAAATATTACTTAACATAAGTTGTTTCTGTTCAGAGCATGCTACTGAGCAAAGCTCTGAAGATGCAACAAGACTTGGAGGACAAAAAGCACGAAGCTATAATTGAAAACTTGGAAAGCAAAATAAAAGAGCAAACTGCCATCATTGAAAAGAAAGACTTCGAGCTCCAATCGACCGAAGGCTTGCTGGCTGAAACTGAGGCTAAAATATTAGAGTTAAATTCGAAGCTTATCAATCAATCAAAACAATTTGATCAGGAGAAGCTAGAACTGAATTCGAAGCTTAAAGCCGAAGTCCAGACCAGCTCAGAATTGAAGAAAGCATTAACAAGCCTTCAAGACAAATGCTTGAACTTTGGCAATAATTGTATTGGTCGATTAAAGAAGATATTTTACTCTGTTGGAGCCAGCAGTGGGAAATTTAACCCTTCGGCGGAAAATTTACCCCAGGCCTTCGATCATATTGAAGCTGAAATCGAAGAGCTTGACGAAGTTATAGCCGGGCATGGCGACTTCTGTGCCTGGGTAGCTTCTCGGGGTACGGCTGCTGCATTTCTGAAGGCCGGCTGCGAACATGGAAAAGTTGTCAACAGGCCCAACTTCACCTTATCTCCATCAATCCTGGATGATATGCCTGACCTCGCCCGAAGTATCTCCAATAGATTTATAAAAATGATATGGACAAAAGGCGGGCGGGAGAAGGCTGGAGATGAAGCACGAAGTCATCTTGAACCAGTAAGAAATAATACTTTGTACTTACCTTTTTCTTTGCACTTGATTTTTACTCACGATTCCTTGATTTATGTAGGATGACGAAGGTGAAGATGATGCCTAAGTTATGTCGCCGAAACTGTCGCCGAAGCTGAAGCTTAATGAAGATCAGTAGAAATGTACTATAGGAAAAAACTCAGGATACTTTTGTAACAAGTTTTGTAAATACAATTGAACTGTCCTCAAGGAACTTTGTACATACCTTGTAATATATTCTTACCCTTCGATTGAGTCGCTTTGATGTGGACGAAATCAGTATTTTGAGCCGAAGGCGAAAAAACACCTTCCCTTCTTTTCGTACACAACGAAGCCTAAATTGCCGCTTCCTCTTTTTGCCAAAGCTTTTCTTCACATAGCAAAACACAAAAAACTACTTCTTTCTGCCGAAGCTTTTACATAGCAAAACATAAAAAACTACTTCTTCCTTCTGCCGAAGCTTTTAGATAGCAAAACATAAAAGACTACTTCTTCCTTCTGCCGAAGCTTTTACATAGCAAAACATAAAAGACTACTTCTTCCTTCTGCCGAAGCTTTTACATAGCAAAACATGAAAGACTACTTCTTCCTTCTGCCGAAGCTTTTACATAGCAAAACATGAAAGACTACTTCTTCTTTCTGCCAAAGCTTTTACTTTTACACAACGATTCACAAAAAACCAATTCTCTTTTTTGCCGAAGCAACCACTTTGGTACATAAATGCTATGAATGAATGCTTATGTATGCAAATGCCATGATGTAATGTAATGTGCAAATGAATGTCCGAAGCCACACTCATCCATCATTTTCTTAGGAGCAAAACACACGTCAGCTCTGCATTCCCTTAGGAACGACTTTGGAGCATCTTTGCCTTTTACTTAGGCAGTGTCAGCGTTGACTTTTCGCTGTAAGCTCTGCATCCCCCTAGGGACGACTTTGGAGCTTCTTCGCCTTTTACTTAGACGGTATAAGCTCTGCATTCCCTTGGGAACGACTTTGGAGCTTCTTCGCCTTTTACTTTCGGCGGAATCAGCGTTGACTTTTCGCTGTGAGCTCTGCATCCCCTTAGGGACGTCTTCGGAGCTTTTTTCTCTTTTTCAGTTTCGGCACTCGATGGTGCGCTCTCAGCTTTTACATTTACATTCTTTGGGGGATTTTGCTCTTATAAAACTAAAAAGGGAAATTACATATGATAGCCCCATTAAAAACCTTTCTCCCCCTTTAGAAAGGAAAAGGGTGCCATGAAAAGAAAAGAAAAGATAAAATTACATCGAGTTATACATAAAACCGCCGAAGCTCATCTGCATTCCGAGATCTTGGAATTCCGTTGCCATCCATGTCCTTTAATCTGGACTTTTTGTTGCTTCGACGGTTTTTTAATAATTCGAAGGTTCACCTTGTTGCCACGAGTTCTTAAGCTTCAGCAACTTAAGCCTGTGGAGAAGATAGGTTTTGCTCTTAATCAACCATGAAACTATTATATGAAAACTGAAATATTCTTTATTTCACAGAAAATAGAATTTAAACGGAAAAAACTGTTATCGAGGTAGGATATTTGTCAATAAATGTGCTTCGACTCTGGCACAGTACTGTTGACTGTGCGAGCTTCAGATTGCTCTCTGAGATCCCTTTGGTGCGAAACATATTGGCTCCCTTCTGGCTGTTGAACTTGTTGCAGCGGAGGTGGAGGCGAAGGCCGTTGCCATGAGGCTTGAGGTTGACTTGCCGAAGCTACAGAAACTGCAGGATGGTTGCCCACATATTTCGGGATGTAAGGCTGATGGTATGAAGCAGTATGCATGACCTGCTTCGGCTGTCCCTGTTGCGCTGCAGCTTCTGCTAGCTCCTTTTGTTTTTGGATGGTGACGTGGCACATCCTGGTGGTATGGCCCTTGTTCTCACCACAGAATAAGCAAAATGTCCTTCTTGGTTGATCTTCAACCCTTCCGCCGAAGCCCCTAGCGCCTCTGCCTCTTGGAGCTGGTGGCCGAAAGAAAGTTTGCTGTTGCCCCGAAGTCTGTGAGAAGCACTGCGGCCTGTTCTGCTGACTCCCCTTATCATCATTTTTAAGTGTTGTGGAAGGACCTGACATGCCTCGGATAGAATCTTCCCCCGAAGCCCCTGGTCATCTCAGAGAATCTGAAGGCTTCCTCCCTTCTTTGGCGAAAGTCATTATCAGCACGAATGTACTCGTCCATTTTTTGGAGCAGCTTCTCCAGAGCCTGAGGAGGCTTCCTAGCAAAGTATTGGGTTGCAGGTCCAGGACGAAGCCCCTTGATCATGGCTTCGGTGCCATAGCGATGGTCTATAGCTTTTTTGGGCGGCATGACGAAGGTGTTGTTTGCCGAAGCTCAAGAAATGGAAGTGAGTTCACCGGAGGTGGGCGCCAATGTTGGAGACTTGTTCTCAAATGCTAAGAATTAAGAACAAGGCAACACAAAAAATGTTAAGTGTTAAGGTCCTTCGTCCTCCATAACGATATATCCCTTCGGGATATAAAGCATCTCGGACGAAGGTTACGAAGGACATACCTTCGTAAGCATAACAACGAAGAATGATGCATTCACATAAATCATAGAATATGAAATAAACATTTAAATATTGTCATAGAATTATCTCTACTTGTATTAATGAATATAAATGACTTTGAATTACAAATGTACCTTCGGTCCTGCGGAAGGCAAAAGTACCAGCGTGATGTGAAAGCAAATGACAGATTCACGTGAACAGTACAGAGGTACTGTTCATCTATTTATAGGCACAGGTCGCAGCCTGTGACAAATTACAATTATGCCCCTTGCAAAAGTTTACAGCATTGACTCAGACCTATATGTATAAAAAGGTCATTCTATCTCTATGTCGGTTTAAAACGCCGAAGCTCCATGAAAAGGGACCTTCGGCCATCTCTTGGAGACGACTTCAGCCGAAGCTGCTTCTTCGTGTGAGACCTTCGGCGCACCGAAGCACGACCCCAACAATGGGCACCGAGCGCAGGAGCAGAGAGGGAGGCGCTAGGAAGTTCCTGACTGGACTTGGGCGGCGCAGGAAGATGGAGCAGAGCTGAGCATGACTGGCGAGCTGGAGGGCAGCGAGCAGGGAGGGCGCGGAGGGGGCGAGCTCGAACCTCCCTGGTGGCTGGCGCTAGAGGAAGATGGGGAGGGGATGGAGAAGATGAGGTGCGTGCAAGAGATAGGGCTGGGCGGACGGCTGAGTTATGGCGGCGGCACCCGCCATGGCTGAGGGAGGGGGTGGCCATGGGAGTAGTGACGGCGGCTGCGCGCGTGGAATAGGGTTTCGTTTGTTTGTTTAGCAGGCTTTTAGATGGGCTTTGGTGAGTAAATAAGAAACACAAAAATCACATACCTCTATAGCGACCCACCATCAGTCACACACTTATCTCTATAGCGACCGACCATAAGTCGTTAAATTTCTAGACTTTTAGCGACCCAGAGACCGTCGCTATAAACGCATTTAGCGACCAACCATCGGTCCATAACTTTTAGCGACCAACCGTCGGTCCCAAATAAGGGTCACTAAAGATCAACCGTCGTGTAGTGGATAGGTTCTTTACTTTATCTTTGTGCTAGTAGATTGGATATTATGCTAAGTGTATGCATGTGTGCTAGATTTCAATCCGACCCCAAGGAATGTCACCTTGTGGCCGTGAAGCGAATTCTTAGATATTTAGTTTCTACGCCTTGCTTCGGGATCTGGTATCCAAAGGGGTCTACCTTTGACTTAATCGGATATTCGGATTCCCACTATGTCGGGTGCAAGGTTGATAGGAAGAGCTCATCAGGGACTTGTCAGTTTCTGGGAAGGTCCCCAGTGTCTTGGAGCTCTATGAAACAAACATCCATTGCCCTATCCATCGCTGAGGCCGAGTATGTTGTCGTAGGATAGTGTTGCGCGCAACTACTTTAGATGAGGCAAACCCTCCTGGACTTTGGCTACAATCTGAGCAAAGTCCCACTCCTATGTGATAATGAGAGTGCAATCCTCTTGGTGGATAATCCTGTTGAGCACAGCCGCACTAAGCATGTAGACATCCGACATCACTTTTTGAGAGACCACCAGCAAAGGGGAGATATCGATATTTACCATATTAGCACCGAGAACCAGCTAGCCGATATCTTCACCAAGCCTTTAGATGAGACAAGGTTTTGCTGGCTGCGTAGTGAGCTAAATGTCTTAGATTTGTGGAACTTGGATTGATCTATGGCCTACATGTGTTTTATACCTTTGATCATGTTACTTTAAGCATTAACGTCTCTACATGCTTATTTTTTGTGCTCAAGTTGTACAAGTCATCCCCGGACCTCACACGTCCCTATGCACATGATGCACATGTTTAGGGGGAGGATGTACTACAACTTGATCCTTTGAGACTAACGTGTTTGCTTGAGTACTTTTGATATAGTCTCAAAGTTGAATTGAAAGGGAAAAGGTGAACTTGGACAAAGAAAGGGCTTCCACTGCATTCCGGTATCAATATATCTTGTCCCAAGTTCTTATTTGTGTCCTCATTGCCTTTTGATCGTATTTGACATTTTGGTGAGGCAATGGGGTTAAAGGGCCAACTAGTTCTTCTAGTTTGGTGCTTAATTCCAAAGGGGGAGAAATTAAGGGCAAACCAACTGGATCTGCTAACCACTTGTGAATTTCAAAAGAATTTCAAAACTTTAGTGTTAGATTCTTGGTGTTTGATCAAAACCCTCTTATTGCAAAAATTGTTCTCTTATGGGGGAGAAATTTGATTATGGGAAAAGGGGGAGTTTTTGGCATTTGATCAAATTTATTCTTGAAAGATCTTTTGATTTGACAAAACAAGTGTTTTTGACATAGAGATAGGAAAAGAATTTATTGTGTGAAAATAAACCAAGTGGTGGCAAAAGTGATCCAAATATGCCAAACCCTATGTGAGGTGAATTTATCTTCAATTTGCACTCTTTAGCTTCTCTTTGAAAATGTTGTTGCATTTTGAGTTGCTTTTAATGTTTTGGCATAAATCACCAAAAAGGGAGAGATTGAAAGGGAAATGTGCCATTGGGCCATTTCTATAAATGTTTTGGTGATTAGATGCCCACCACATAAGGTTTTGGTTGATATGTGCTAAGTATCAAAGAGATGCAAATCAAGAATCAAGGTATGACTCTAGCCTTAGTGAATTGTTTTTGGTACTAACATATTCCTCTAAGTGCTAGGAACATTGTCAAATAAAATGAGATTGGATTGGAGAAGTTTGGCTAAGTCCAGCCAGACTTGCACCAGCCTGCGGTGCACCGGACAGTGTCCGATGCCCAGGCTAGCGTGCTCGACGAACTCATTGCTCTTGGGAAAAGTTGGGGGAGCCACGGTAAAATTCACCAGACTGTCCGGTGTGTCACCGGACTGTCCGGTGAGCCAGCTGCGCCCGCGCCAACGGTCCGCAGCGCAATCAGCGGGCGACGCGTGGCCCGCGCCAACGGTTACCAGGCCGCACCAGACTGTTCGTTGTGTCACTGGTCTGTCCGATGTGCCAAGGGGGACATGGCTGCAATGGTTGGCTTCGCTAGGAAAGGAAGGAAATCGTGACTGTTCACTGTCCGGTGGTGCACCAGACTGTTCGGTGGTGCATCAGACTGTCTGGTGCGCCCACGAACAGAAGGCAATTCTGGCCTTCCAAATGGAGCTCCAACGGCTCCTAGCTGCCTTGGGGCTATAAAAGGGACCCCTAGGCGCATGGAATAGTACACCAAGCACCTCTTGAACATCCTAAGACGCTGAGACCTCACATTCGCGCATTTGATTCACTGTGATAGAGATTCGAGCACTTTTCTGAGTTGTAACTCTATTATGCTACTTTCGTGTGCTCGTTCTCGTCTTGTGTGCGTGTTAGTGTTGTGACTCTCGCTTTTGTGTGTGTTGCTATTCCCACCTTACTCATGTGCTCATTCGAGATCATTTTGTGTAAGGCGTGAGAGACTCCAAAGTGTGGAGATTCCTCACAAAGGGATATACTTGAGATAAAGAGAACCGTGGTATTCAAGTTGATCTTTAGATCACTTGAAAGGGGTTGAGTGCAACCCTCATCCGTTGGGACGCCACAACGTGGACTAGGCAAGTGTTCTACTTGGTCGAACCACGGGATAAAAATCGCTGTGTCACTTGTCTTTATTCTTGTGCGATTCTCTCTACTTCTATTCACTTCATAACTGCTCTAAATTTAATACTCATCTTGTGAAGAGAAATTAAGTGAAGAAGTTTTCTCCACTCATTCTCCTCTCTCGAACTTGGCCTTAGCTTTCACTAATCTATTATTAGTCCAAGTTTGTTTGGTTAAGCTATTTTTTACAGGATCACCTATTCATCCCCCATCTAGATGCTCTCATTCTATCCATGTCCCCCATTGAGAAACATGAAAATAAACTAAAACCCATTGGCTACTTCTGGTCTAATTCTCTAAATTATTTCTTCTTTGATCATGTACTAATGACACCCACTCTGATGGATGTGACCATGATATTTGGGCTAGATAGGTCCTTAGACGATGTGCCTTATTTTTTCCCACGGCGACAATGGTATTTATCATTTATGTCCTCATGTTATTCCTTTGGTGGCAATGGTATTTACTCACTTACATAAAGTGGTAATATATTTCACGCTTGTCTTTTTCGAAGTTATTGACACAACACGCAAATTCTTCCAACAATTTTCTTTGTTATCGACTTGTCATTATGTATTGATGACATAGGTTTTTCTATTCTACCATCTTGCTTTAGATATAGCAATGAAGGACTTTCTTTTCTATATTCTTGCTTTAGATATGTTAACAAATGTCTCTCTTTTCTGCCTTCTTCCTTTAGACTTAGCAACGAATGTATTCCTTTTTTGCCTTCTTACTTTAGACATAGCAAAGAAGGTCTTTCTTTTTTAACTTCTTCCTTTATACATATCAATGAAGGTCTTTTTTTGCCTTGGTGCTTTAGACATAGCAACAAAGGTCTTTCTTTTCTTGCACTTGAAGCTATGAAACATAATATCTCTCTTGGGGATCGAGAATATGCCTTTATATTCCTTAAAAGGAGTGCAATGATCTAGGGGTGCCCCATTAAAAAACCTTACACTTCATCTTTTTGGACGAAGCTCCCTATGTAAGGAAAAAGGATGCATACGTTTAGGTCGGAGTAACTTTGAAAATGAGAAAAACAAAGAAAAAACATAATGTAATTTTACACATATTATCTCCAATGATCATCTGGATTTCATGAGTGAGGGACTTCGTTTCCCTATAGATCATTGAGTCTAAAAGAGTTAGTGTGGTTTGAAGCTCTTACCAATTACCAGAAAGGGACCTTCCCAATTACTTTGTAATTTTCCTATATTGTCTAAATTGATTACCCTTCAAAGGATGAAACCCTTGTTTTATTTGCTTTACCTTTATGTTTCTCCACTTCTTGGTCTCATTTTGATATTTATTCGAATTATCAGCAGCTTTGATCGAGCCTTATTGCTTTGACCATATCTTTTGTAGTGCATTGGTGTTCATTATGATCACCTTTGTAGATTACCCTGATTGATTTCCTTTTTGCCTCTTCGGGAGTCATAGCTTCATCACCAAAAAGAAGCAAGGGTGTGAATTTGGTGGGCCTGGAGATGATGGTATTATGACTCCAAACAACCTTCATCATTTTTTCTACCCATTTTCCCTTCAGCAATCCAACCAATAACTTGGAGATGCCAATTAGAATAATTTTAGTTGCTCTTTCCACCAAAAAACATTGGACTCGAGGTGTCTCACAGATATGAAGTATGGTTGTTCCCATTTGATCACAAAATATTATATAAGTTTTGAAATCAAACTGGGTGCCATTATCGACTGTTAAAGTTTTGGGGACTCCAAGACGATAAGATGATGCTTACCACAAGAATTTTTGGATCATTGACAAAGTTATTGTAGCTAGAGATCTAGCCTCAATCTATTTGGTGAAGTATTCTACTACCACCATATCATATTTAAGATTCCCCAATGCTGGTGGCATTGGTCATCGTGTCCCATCTTTGCAGCGGTCATGATGGTTGTATTAGCTAGGTGAATGACGAAGGTTGCTTTTGATCTCTGTCACATCTTTGATAATTGTCACACCTTCGAACAAGATCTTTTGCCACATTTGGCCAATAGGACCCTTGTCAAATAACTTAGTCGAGTAGTGCCTTGGCCTAATGTTGGAACCACAGATGCCTAAGTAGATTTGTTTCATGAGTTCGTACCCCTCAGATCAATGTAAAGATTTTGAACAATGGTGCATAGATGTCTTCCTTGCATAGCTCCCCTTCTATGAGCTTGTATGGCCTTGCTCTTAACTTCATTTGGCTTATCCAAGCTTCATCATTCATTGGAGTTGTGTTTGTCAAGAAAGAAATGATTTTGAACCTCCAGTTCTCATTGTGAACTAGCAATATGTTCAAGGCTGTCCTTTTTTGCAAGTCGATGGATGGTGTTTTTAACACCTCAAATAATACTTCGGCTGGAAAAGGGAGCCCCAATGTCATGGACTCATATTTGTTTGCTCATTTCCTTCCCTCAAAATGTTCATATATAACTGAGAAGCCTTCGAATGATGGCTCTATCTAAGGGTGGAAACAGGTCGGGTATACCCATCAGGTATTGGATACGGATAGTGTAAATACCCGTTATTTCATATACGGATTCAGGTATTTTTATACCCGGGACACATACAGGTAGTACCCGGATAGTGCAGGTTCGGATCGGATACAGAGCAAGGACTACCCTGTAAATACCCGGATATTTGGGTCGGGTACGGGTACCTGGATTTTGGGTACCCATTTTTTTCTTTTCCAACATAATATAGTAATAAAATCATAACTTTTACATATGATTTCGGATGAGACTTGAAGAGATCTATAACTTTGTAGTACATCACATTTTTTGAACACTTCTTCAGGTCAAAATCATTGAAATAATGTCCAAAATTATATCAAATTAATAGACTTTATCATTTTTATGTGGGAACTTAAGGTTATCTTCACGTAGGAACTTATGGTTAGCTTCTTATACACTATTTATTAGTCTTGGTAACTTATTTGCAATTTTTGGTTAACAATAAAATATTTTATGAATTAAATTGTATTATCATGATTTTTGCAAAAAAGAAATTAATAATACTCAAATAGCCTAAAAATTCATAAAATTTTATGAAGGTGTAACATATGTCCATATAAAATCTAAAAAAATGTTTGAGTTATAAAATCTACAAGATATCAATGTTTTTTTCATTTCACTTTCACTTATTGCGTGAGTTACTCATGAAATCACTCAAAGTATCCAAATTTCAACATAATCAATACTTAACTTTATCATTTTCATGTGGATACTTGAGGTTATATTTGTACATAATATTTATTAGTTTTGGTGACTTATTTCTACTTTTTATCGAAACTAGAATATTTCATGAATTTAATTGCATTTTGATGAATTTCTGCTAAAAATAAATTACTAATACACAAATAGCCTCAAAAATTTATAAAATTTTAAAGAGACGCAACATATGTCAATATATAATCCTAAAAATATTTGAATCATAAAATACACAAGATTTTACTTTTTTATTTCATTTTCCACTTATGCGTGAGTTACACGTGAAATCACTCTAAGTGGCCAAGTTTCAACATAATCAATACTTCACTTTATCATTTTTATATGGGGACTTGAGTTTATCTTCGTATAAAAAAAATTATTAGTTTTGGTAACTTATTTGCATTTTTTTGTCAAAACTATAATATTTTGTGAATTTAATTGCATTTTGATGATTTCCTATAGAAATAATAATACCAATACACAAATAGCCTCAGAAATTCATAAATTTTTACGGAGGCACAACATATATCAACATATAGTCCTCAAAAACATTTGGACCACAAAATCCATAAGTTGCCAACGTTTCTTCTATTTCACTTTCACTTATTGCATGAGTTACACGTGAAATCACTCTATGTATTGAAGTTTCAACATAATCAATACTTCACTTGTAATTTTCATGTGAGAACTTGAGGTTATCTTTATATAGAATGTTTATTAGTTTTGGTAAGTTATTTTTATATTTTTGGTCGAAACTATAATATTTTATGAATTTAATTACCTTTTGATAATTTTCTATATAAAGAAATTAATAACGCATAAATAGACTAAAAATTTCATGAAATTTTATCGAGTCATAACATATGTCCACATATAGCCAAACAATGGGGCCATAAAATCCACAAGATGCTATCTTTTCTTCTATTCACTTCCACTTGTTGTATGAGTTACACGTGAAATCACTCTAAGTATCTAAGTTTGAACATAATCAATACTTCATTGTATCATTTATGTGAGGATTTGAGGTTATCTTGTTCTGAAATGTTTATTAGTCTTAATAATTTATTTGTAATTTCTTGGTCGAACAAAAATATTTTATAGTAAGCAATTCATGTGTTATTCGACAAAATCTGATATCCGACCAAATCATATCTATATACGTCACTTATCCGCCGAATAAATATCCAGTCTATGTATCTGTCCGGTTTCTATATACGTCACTTATCCGCCGAATAAATATCTAGTCTATATATCTGTCCTGTTTCTAACTATCTGTATCCTCCTAAATTTGATTAAAATACATTAAGATAGTATCCGTCCATATCCGTTCCGTTTTCACCCGAACCAAAAACGCTTGTTCAATCAGCAACGCCCAGAACCTATATATGACCTTCAGAAAACAAATTGATATTCTCCTAGCATCTTGCCCAACTTAAGTCCCCGTTTTCACGTGATACATGGATGACGGCTATATAGAAAAGCAGTAGTGATTCAACAGAAATTGCAAACAGTGACAAATAACCAAAGGTCTTATATCACATCGTTTTCACGGAGCTGGAGCTGTGTACCTCTCCATTGCTCTAGCGAAGTAGCATATCAGCTTGGATATCATATCACAGTAGCCCACAGTAAAGGCGCTCCGAACGACAGGATGACAGTCAAAAACTGAATCACAAGGAAGAGACTAGATGCTGAGATTCAATTTCTGTTATTACCAGTAGACTGCAGAAATGTTTCAGACAACTGATACAAACACCGCACATGTACAATTTACAGAGACAAAACTAGACAGAGGTTTCATAGTCTCCCTTTTGTCCGCTATGTACCAACTCAACATACACAGAATTTTCGGAGGCATCAGAAAAGACCAAACATAAGAGGACCGGACAGAGCTGAAAAAGTGATATCTCATGTTTCAGACTATTCTGAACAACTACTTGCAGACCACTAGTTTCCGCCTTCAGGGCTTTGGCGCTGAGAACAAGTTGGGATACGAGAAATATGGATCGTCCTCCAAAGATGACGACCTCTGCGGCACATGGGATGACACATAGTCCTGTGTATCATTGGTGAAGGAGTCCTGGTGATCAAATACCGGTTCCTGTGTCGCCTCAGTCTGATGATGGCTTTCCTTTTGGACGCTATCACCGTAATTGCTATAAACCTTGGAATTCTTCTTCAGGTCTGAAATGCGCAGTTGTGCAAGGTTTGCAGCAGCACGGGCTGCTGATGCAGCTCGCTCAGCTGATTCAGCAGCTGTCTGCGCAGCAGATAAAACGTCGTCCAAGTCAATATTTGCCCCACTCTCAGAAGGAGAGATTGTCCGCACTTGTTCTGGCTGTTTTGTGAAAATATAATCTGAGGGAAGTACTGGAGGTGTGGTCACTTCATCAATTTTCTTTGTGAGGATTTCTGGTTCTGGCTCTGTCGGCTTCACTGGAGGAGACAGAGAAGGTGAGGGAACTGTCTCGGCTTTTCCCACCGAAGGAGAAAGAACGGGCGGTGGAGATGCAAAAGGAATAAACTGCTTCTTTTCATTTGGCAAATCCGGTATGTTTGACTGATCAGATGGTGCATAAACAAGATGCTCCAAGCTTTTCATCTGAATAACATTAAAAGCACCACCAGCTGTTGGATTCTCCTCCAAGTTACCAGGATCTGAGAACTCATGAGGAAGTGACTGAGAGCCCTGAACATGTGGGCAAATATCTGGGGTCAATGGTGCGTCAGAAGGTGGACGAATTGCAGCTTTTGGGACTTCAGGCAAATCCAGTGAGTCAAGACCGGTATCTGACTCATAGTCTTCATCAGGCTGCTCGGCAGCACTTGCAACTACTGTTTCCTCATGTTTCTCCTTGGGAAGAGGTAGTGTGGATACATTGAAGTAGGTCGGTCCATTCTGAGAAGGGAAACACAGTATCAAGTAAGATTTGAATCATTGAACTAACCATGTTAGTCACAAGTCGATATATATTTACCAATAGATCTTCATGAGGTTTGAGAAATTCTGTCTCTGTCTCTGATGGATCCCAATCAACTTCATGTTCCTCAGCTATCTCCTTCAGCAGTTTCAACTTTGCATCAACAGGAGGAGGACGAATAGAAAGCAATTCAATTATCTGCAGAAGCATTAATTCTAATATGTTATGAATAACCAAACCACCAGATAACATGGCTAAACTAATTTGATTTAGAAGTGTCATATAACCTGACGATTGACCCCACAATCAGGCATCAACTCTGAAGCTGCAGCGACAAATTCCTTCCCATATTTAGTTGCAAACATCATTTGAACTTGCATCAGTTCAGGTAGATCTGCACATCTTGGAGCGGCAAAACAGACACTTGATATTGCTTCTTTGAGATCAATAGGACACTCCCTGAAGCCAACAAAACAAGGAAACACAAATGAGTGAGACTCATCTGCATCTCTTACAGAATTTTTAGTCACAAAACGATTAATCAATTTTATCAACTATAGCCCATTTGTATTCAAGAGCAGGAAGCAATATCCCTGCTTTATACTTCAAGATATTACAACAACAACAACAAAGCCTTTTTAGTCCCAAGCAAGTTGGGATAGGCATACTTCAAGATAGCACGCCCTAATAAAAATTGCAGGAGCAAAGAAAATATTATCAGTAACATCCTAAGATTTGGGATTACAATGGTTTGTGTCTCCAAACAAATAAGCAATATAACAATGCAGAGGGTATAAAAACGAAGATAACTTGTCCCTGTTGACAAATGAACATATAGCAAAGTAATGCTCATCTTTAGGGCCCAAAAGTCTCTGCTGAAAACACATTGGTTGAAACAGGCAGGTTGTCCTATAATGGAATGGAACAAACAGTCATAATCCACTATAGCAGTGAAGTAAAGACTACTAGGTGGCTGCTCGCTGTGGAAAACTAACCCACTGTTAAAAAAAACACTATAGATATCTACCGTTGTAAAGTTCAAAAAAACGGTGGGGGTACCAGTGGCACACCATGTTGAGCCAAAAAATTAGCAACCGACTGACCACTTACGGGAGATTACAATGATCCAGTGCTAAAGTGGTCGTCTCAACACATCAAGCACAGCACAACAACAACAACAAAAAAACATCTCGAGAGTTCTTGTCCAACAGAAGTAAATGCCAACAAGCCACTGGAAATCCCAAGCGAGCTGCGGGTCCAGCACAGTTTGCCATATCAAGACGGGCAGTAAATCTACAGCTAGTTTCGATTGCAACATCCGTAGGCATATTAACAAACAAATAGCGACCGCAATTACGAGTTGTAAAATCGAATTCGGTCAGAGGGGCGAACTTTTGGGCCTCGATGATGGGCAGGCGAACCGCGATGAGCTCGCAGAAGAGCTCGAGGATCTCCTGCGCGGCCATCATGTTCTCCTCCCGGATGATGTGCTCCACCTGCAGCAGCCGCAGCTTCCAATCAGCCAAGGCAGAAGCCCCCCGACCCAACCCTAGTCCGATCTAAGCAAGCCACCTGGCAACGAGAAAGCATACCCTGATCCGGGCAGTGGCCTCCTGGCCGGCCTCTAGGAGCTTGGCGATGTCCCGGCGCATCTGGCGCAGCTGCAGCTCCCGCCGGTTCCGCAGCAGCTTTATCCGCGGGATCGACAGCTTCAGCAGCGTCTTGCTGCGCGCACAACGGCACACGACATCAGAGCCAAAACCGACGCGAATCGAACCATTGTAAACTCCTCGGGACCCGGCTCCTCCAAGAAGATGCCCAGGGGGGGAAAGTGATGCCGCGCGTACCACTTGGCGCCGCGGAAGCCGCCGCCGCCGCCCTTGCTGAAGAAGGTGTCCAGCATCGACATGGCGCACCGTCGCCGATCGGACGCGACGTGGGGGAGGGAAGCGAGGATTTGCTTGATTGGGTGCCAGCGGGGGATTTATGCGGCGTGTGGGGTTCGATCTGGTTGGAGGAGAGTGGAGAGGGGGGGGGGGGGGGGGGGGGGGGGGGGGGGGGGGGGGCCGGGGGGTGACGATGCAGACGATAGCGATGGGATGGAGCCCAGCCGCGGTCGCGGCGACGTCCGTCAGGTCGGTGTGCGCGTAGCAAGCGACGGGGGCCACCTGCTCCACGCCGTTCGGTTCGGACACGTGGACGGCTGATGGGGATACTTCGGGGAGGTGTGTTGGATCGGTTCTTCCTGGCTTCCTGCTGACGACGGGTTTTGCTGTAAGCAAACTTTGGCCGTGCGAGAGACTTCATTGGTTTGCTTCGCTCGAAAGAAAACTCTTGGACAGCTATGATGAGTTTGACTGTGTTCAACGGTTACCCCTAAATTTCTCCTCTTATATCAAACTCACATGTCATGTCAGCGTTCTCTTCCCTCTATATCTCCACCCTGTACAGCGGTTCCCCCTAAATCGTTCTCATATACCTCACTATAATCATAAAATACCATTTTCTATACTTATTCATCATCTATTATTAATTTTTTCCCAACTACTAAATACATGTCTGCGCTAATAACGAGGGAAGGGGCCAGCAGTCGCGCCCTTCATCTAGCGTGTTCTTGTGCCAACCGCTATCACTGTAGCAGTGGTAGGGGGCACCGCTGAACGCGCTAGCAACATACTGTAGCCGTCACAGAGAGGGGAGGGGGGCGCTAGCGACAACCGTTGAGGGGGTGTTTGGTTACACCCCGCTAAAATTTAGCCTCTGTCCCATCGAATGTTTGAACCTCCGTTCCGGGTATTAAATGTAGTCGGATTATAAAACTAATTTGTCAGCCGAAGATTAAAAGACGAGACGAATCTAGTCCAGTTGGTTGGGTCTATATTTCATACTCCTATTTAAAAGTCAAACGCTTGATGTGATCCGGGCTAAACTTTAGCAGGAGCAACCAAACACCCCCTGAAGAGAGTCTTACTTTTTCATAGGACTTGTCCAGCCGTGTTTCTCTAAATTTTATGCACTAAGACTAGCTCCAACAAGGAGCTCTAAAGGGTCCTATACCCTAAATTTAGAGGACGAGGACGTCCTCTATTCCCTCCAGCAGCGTCCTCTAAACGGTCTTCTAAATTTAGAGTACACTACTGAATCCTCTATATATATAGTTTTTCTAAACGGTTCTCTATCTATTTGAATACTTTAAACAACCGGTTTAGTAAAACTAAAATATGTACAATACATTTGAGTGATAGTATGACAAACATGTATGTATAAAAATTAAAAAATAAAAAATGTTTTTAATATATGTATTTACATATAGGGGACGTGATTTAGAGGACATTGTGAAGAAATAGATATAGGGGTTATTAGAATCTTTTAGAGAAGACTGTAAATGACGGATATAGAGGATGTATATAGAGGACATTGCTGGAGACAGTCTAAGGGCTAGTTTAGGAACCTTAATTTCTCAAGGGTTTTCTATTTTTTCATAAAAAATAAACTAATTTCTCTTACGAAAATAGAAATCTCTTAAAAATTGGGGTTCCCAAACTAACCCTAAAGAAATATTTCTGGTACCTTACAGCAAACTCTAAAAGATTTTATACTATATATATCTTCTCCGTCTGCACCAATGTCTCCTAAATTTTGACTTCTATAAAGTACATTTTTTTTACGGTTTCACATAAAATCATAATTTTAATTTCTTATATTTCCAAATTGTACCATTATAAATGTTGTTTCAGTGTAGTAATTATAAATCATAAATGTTTACGAAAAAAAATTATCGAAACTTTGAAACACGTACATTTTTCGGAAATGTATTAATCATCGTTGTAAGCATTTTTTTAGAGAAGTCATTCATGTCTTCCAAAATCCCATCAATAAATATATAAAGGTTTTCTCCATCGTTCTAGAGTCTAGACTCATGACATGACCAGAAAATAGAATTCCCATTTCACCTTTTTGACTTCACATGCATAAACTAAATGAACGCGCACTGTTTTGCAGCTACAGTCAGTAGGGATAGTAGGGATAGATCCGGATATTTATTCAGATGTCAAATTTTTTGTCTTTTTTCTTCGATTATGAACAAATAACATATAGAATTTGCTATGTAAATTTATATTCTTGTTTTTAGCATTGATGCTATTAATCTTCACAAAAAATAAACATTAAATTCATTCTATATATTTTTAAATAATTGATATAAACTTTGGATGTCTATTCGAATACGGATTCGAATGTTTTTTCACCTTTTTTGTTGTAGGGAGAAAATAATATACATAAAAAATTATATACAAATTTATTTAAATACTTAATAATATTCTTAATAACATTGCCAAAAATTAGCTTTAAATTCTATGTATATCTATTCTAAAATATTAAATCTGTGATACAAGTCGGATGTTTTAGGAACATCCCTAACAAGCAGCAGCCATCCCTTGTTGCATCCCTTTCCTCCCTTTTTCACAAGCAAAACATGTCAGATTATTTTTTTTCATGTTTGTTTTTCAGTGACCTTAGGCTATCCACAGCAGATCCTCTAAAATAGAGAATTTGCATCATAGATGATACTACTTGTAGAATGAAGTTTGAAATAAATGACATTATTTATAGGGCATAGGGTAGCTATTGAAGATAGCCTTACGTCGAATACCTTGTGTTGGGGGTCTTCGTCTTCCGAAGGTACTCAAAAACACGACTAACATGTTTTCCAAGTATAATATACTGTTACAGGAACCTTCGGCTTTAAGATGAAGGTGCACACTGTATGAAAGGCGCGGTCTGCAAGAAGGATGAATCAGCTCCGAAGCTATGGATGGATAAACTCCGGCTTAGCGAAAAGACGGTGATGGAGAATGAAACCGACCTAAAGGGAAAAAGACTGCTTAGTCCTCAATAGATTACTCCTTAGTCAATTGTAAATGTCAAGGACATGGATGTAATTTTACCCAGGCTGCGTCCTGTGCCTATAAATAGATGAACAGTGACACCGTATTGTTCACGCTGACTTGTATTCACTCGCACATCACTCTTGGATTCTTACCTTCTGTCAAGCCGAAGGTACAAATGTAATTTAATGTCATTAATGTTTGTTCATGATCATAAAATGAGAACATAGATAATCTAATGATTTGATATGGTTATTCATGTTCTTTAAATGTCTCATATGTCCCTGTTTTTCATTACATATTGAGATAATGAAGGTTTGTCCTTCATAACCTCCTTCTGAGGATCATTATATCCTAAGAGAAATAATGCTTCGAAGGACGAAGGCCTTTAACCATTAACATTTGTGTTGCCTTGTTCTTAAGCCGAAGCATTTAAGAACAAGAGACCAACATTGGCGCTCACCTCCGGTGAACTCATTTGACCACCTTCGGCAAGCTGTGACCTTCGTCATGTCGCCAAAGAAGTCTTCAGGGCTAGGGCTGCACTACAGCCACTGGACGTCAACCAAGAAACATTACGCGAAACTAGCAGCCAAAAAAGGAAGGCTACAAGCCCGACACCTCAGGAGGAGGAGTTGGACCAAGAAATCATGGACCTCGAAGCCATTCATCAACAGGTCTAGAGGAAAAAAGGAAAAGATGCTTCGTCTTGCTGATCTTCAGAAGAAGATTGATGAGGCTGCTGAAGAAATGTGTCATCTCACCCAAGATGACCAAGACCAATGTTGGGGACTTGTTCTCAAATGCTAAGAGTTAAGAACAAGGCAACATAAAAAGTGTTAAGTGTTAAAGTCCTTCGTCCTTCGAAGCATTATGTCCCTTCGGGAAATAATGAGTTTCGGACGAAGGTCATAAGAGACATACCTTCGTAAACATAACAAGTAATGACGAAGGATTCATATAAAGCATGAAATATAATATAGGCATCATCATAGAATCATTTCTATTTTATTAACATGGAAAAATAGAAATGATTTCAAATTACAAATGTACCTTCGGTCCTGAGAGAAGATAAAAAGTACAAGCGTGATGTGAAGGCAAATGACAGGTTCGTGTGTACAGTACGGGGGTACTGTTCATCTATTTATAGACACAGGACGCAGCCTGTGACGAATTACAATTATGCCCTTTACAAAAGTTTACAACATTATCTTAGACCTCTATGGATAAAAAGGTCATTCTATCTTTATGTCGGTTTGCAACGCCGAAGCTCTATAAAAAGGAACCTTCGGCCATTTCCTGGGGACGATTTCAGCCGAAGCTGCTTCTTCACGCAAGACCTTCGGCGCAACGAAGCATGGCCCCAACAGTAGCCCCTTTCGCGGCGCTAGATCGTTTTTCGTAACGAGCTTGAACCGTGAAAAAATCCTCTCAAGCTTCGGGAAGCCGAAGGTCCGAAAAACACCTTCCCTGAGCTCGTTGCCGAGAAACGATTCATTTCCCGAGATCGTGTCGGTCCCACCTTGCAGAGTCACTGTTTGGTCTTTGCGGTCCACTGCGCAGCGAGTACAAGTTACTGCCCGCCTGGTGTAAAAACCCTGCCACTTCGCCTTCTTACCTGCAGCACTATATAAACAGACGAGTAGGTGTGAAGTTACCACAGCATTTACTGCTATTTGCACTGTTTTGCTGCCAAAATTTTTAACCATCACCGAAGCTTGTTTGTCAGGTTTGAACGAAACTCCATCTTGAAGCCTGCTTCGGAGAAAAAAGTATTAAAGTTTCACAAGTTCATAATTAAATGGCCAGAGTTCGCTCTACAGCTAGGGTTGAGCGTGAGGGGGACGAAACTGAAGCTTCGGAGACTGTGCCCATCTCCGAAGCGATGCAGCGCTCCGGACTGGTGACTACGGAAGAAATAGCTGCTGCCGGAGCAAACCCGACAGCTGCCGAAGGAGAAGGGAACATTGAAGAAACCGACTCCGAAGATGACTACCGTATTGCCATGCCCAGCAAACCCAGCCACCTAGACTTCGGAAAATCGACTGTTTCAAAGGTTGATCTCGCCAAGATGGTGAAAGCAGGTTTTTTCAGTGAAGATCAGAAGAAGCTACTTCGCTTCGGGGGAGAAGAGACCACCCCGAAGCCAGAGAAGGACGAGGTTGTCATCTTCAAAAGCTTTTTAAAGGCTGGGCTAAGATTCCCTGTTCACGAGATTGTTGCGGAGATATTGAAGAGGTTTGGCATCTACCTTCACCAGTTAACTCCTAACGCTATCGTTAGGCTTAGCGTTTATATTTGGGCCCTCCGAAGCCAAGCAGTGGAGCCTTTTGCTGACAGTTTCTGTCGAGTTCATGAATTGCATTATCAAACAAAGGCCAGAAAAGATGGGCTTCATGAAAACTTCGGTTGCTACAATTTTGCCTACCGGAAAACCGCAAAGTTTCCTGTAATTAGCTACCGAAGCAAATGGCCGGCAGGCTGGAAATCAGAATGGTTCTATGTCAAGGTTGATGAGGACAAGGAGAAGCTTGTGCAAAGTCCACTCGAGCTAACTTTCGGAGAAACCCGACCCCACTGCAACATGACACCAGAGGGTCAAACTCAACGGGCAATGGATGAATTCAGAATCATTGCAGAGCATATTGGTACCAGGGATCTGGTTCAAGAATTCTTAGCATTCAAAGTCTTCCCTACTCTGAAAAAATGGGAAATGCCAAAGTTAAAGGGGGAGAAGAAGGAAGGGGATCTTGTCCGGCTTCCTTACCACTTCAAATTCAAGAAATATTTTAAGAAGCCCTGCCAAGAGTGGCTGGACACAGTTGAGGTGATGTGTAATGAAATTCTTGGAAATTATTCGAAAAAAGAAGATCAACTGATGACAGCAGCCTTCGGTACCCGTCCGAAGCGAAGGCTGAACCGAGTGCTCGATGCACTGGGCTTCGAATATCCTGACTATGCGCAGCTGAACAAGGATGCTGAGGGCCAGAGAAGAAAAAGAGAGGCCGAAGCTTTAAACAAGGATGAGGAACAACCACCAAAAAAGAAGAAAATTGTCAAGAGAAAAATATCAACTCCAAAGCGAAAACTATCCGAAGGAGAGGGGACCCCCACACCACCTTCTACCAGCGACGTGGAGGAAATTCTAAAGGTAATGACTGAACCCATGCCCACGAAGCTAAGTCCATTAGGGCCTCGACTGACGAAGCTTTTTCAAAAGGTGGCGGAGCCGGAAAAAACGAAGATAACCAAAGCAAAAAGGCAAAGAATTATTGCCGTAACAGAAGTTATTGACAAGACGCCACCGAGAGCATCAATTCAGAAAACAGCAGCTGCTGAAGACACAACAAGCGTCGAAGTCGCACCTTCGGAGGTCGCGGCTACCGAAGCCGCTACAGCCGAAGATGTGAACTTAGAGACTACCATTGAGAATATCGACAAAATTTTAGAAGACATGGCTGCAGAAGAAGCTGCCGCTGCTGCTAAAAAAGTCATGGCCGCAGTGCCTGAGAAGGGGAAAGAAATAGCCGAAGTCGCTTCGGACGACGAAGCCTACACATTTCAAAATTTAATTGGGCAAAAACTTTCGGAGGACGAAATAGAAGAGCTAAAAGACTATGCCAAATCTTGCGGATACAGGCCAGGAGCTCTTCTATTCGGAGGTGTGGACGATGAAAAATTAGGCTGCATTCGAGACCAAACCGGAGCTAAGGTCATCGGTACTCTGTCAAAGAGTATCGGTTTTCCGAAGCTAGAGATAGATATCAGCCGCTACCGACGACAGCATATCGTCGGCAGCTTATTTTATTCCAATTTCAAGGTAAACAATCTTTTCTCTGTTCCTTATTGCTTTGGATAATGAAAATGTTACTAACGAAAACTGTTTTTGTGCAGAGCATGCTACTGAGCAAAGCTCTGAAGATGCAGCAGGATTTAGAGGACAAAAAACACGAAGCTATAATTGGAAATTTAGAGAGCAAAATAAAAGAACAATCAGTCATCATTGAAAAGAAAGACTTCGAACTTCAATCAACCGAAGGCTTGCTGGCAGAGACCGAAGCTAAAATATCAGAATTGAATTCGAAGCTTATCGGTCAATCAAAACAGTTTGAACAAGAAAAGCTAGAGCTTAATTCTAAACTTGAAGCCGAAGTCCAAGCCAACTCAAATTTGAAGAAATCATTAACAAGCCTTCAGGATAAATGTTTGAATTTTAGCAACAATTGTATCCAACAACTAAAGAAGATCTTTTACTCAGTTGGAGCCAGCAGCGGGAAATTTACCCCTTCGGATGAAGATTTACCAAAAGCCTTCGATCATATCGAAGCTGAAATTGAAGAACTTGACGAAGTTATAGCTGGGCACGGTGACTTCTGTGCCTGGGTAGCTTCTCGGGGTACTGCTGCAGCATTCCTGAAGGCTGGCTGCGAGCATGGAAAGATCGTCAACAGGCCCAACTTCACCCTGTCTCCATCAATCCTGGACGATATACCTGACCTCGCCCGAAGTATCTCAAATAGATTTATAAAAATGATATGGACAAAAGGCGGGCGGGAGAAGGCTGGAGACGAAGCTCGAAGTCATCTTGAACCAGTAAGAAATCCTACTTTGTACTTACCTTCTCCTTCATACTTGATTTTTACTCTGGATACCTGGATTCATGTAGGATGACGAAGCTGAAGGTGATTAAAGAATATGCCGCCGAAGCGGGAGCCTGAAGAAGATTAGTAGTAGTAGGCTAGAAAATTTGTAACAACTTGTTGTAAATACAATTAAACCGTTCTCAAGGAACTTTGTACATACCTTGTAATATATCCTTACCCTTTTATTAAGACGCTTTGATGTGGACGAAATCAGTATTTTGAGCCGAAGGCGAAAAACACCTTCCCTTCTTTTCGTACACAACGAAGCATTAAAGACTGCTTCTTCTTTCTGCGGAAGCTTTGCTTTTTTGTACAAAACATAAAAGACTACTTCTTCTTTCTGCCGAAGCTTTTCTTTTTTGTACACTCCAAAACATAAAAGAATACTTCTCCTTTTTGCCGAAGCAACCACTTAGTAACACAGATGCCATGAATGAATGCTTATGAATGCAAATGCTATGATGTAATGTGATGTGCGAATGAATGTCCAAAACATATAACCGAAGCCACACTCAACCATTATTTCCTTGGAATCAACCACACATCAGCTCTGCATTCCCTTAGGAACGACTTTGGAGCTTCCTCGTCTTTTACTTAGACGGTATAAACTCTGCATTCCCTTAGGAACGTCTTTGGAGTTTCTTCGCCTTTTACTTAGGCGGTATAAGCTCTGCATTCCCTTAGGAACGTCTTTGGAGCTTCTTCGTCTTTTACTTAGACGGTATAAACTCTGCATTCCCTTAGGAACGTCTTTGGAGTTTCTTCGCCTTTTACTTAGGCGGTATAAGCTCTGCATTCCCTTAGGAACGTCTTTGGAGCTTCTTCTCTTTTTTCTTTTTCAGTTCCTGCACTCGATGGTGCGTTCTCAGCTGTTACATTTACATTTTTTGGGGGATTTTGCTCTTATAAGACTAAAAAAGGAAATTACACATGATGGCCCCATTAAAAACCTTTCTCCCCCTTCGGAAAGGAAAAGGGTGCCATGAAAAAGAAAAGAAAAAACATAAAAAATTACATCATGTTATACATAGTATCGCCGAAGCTCATCCGCATTCCAAGACCTTGGAATTTCGTTGCCATCCATGTCCTTCAATCTGTACGATCCAGGCCTTGACGAAGATACTACTAAGAATGGTCCTTCCCATTTCAACTGTAGCTTACCCACTGTATCTGGGTTAGCCACTCTCCGAAGCACCAAGTGTCCCGGCTCAATATTTTTTAACCGGACTTTTCTATCTCGCCATTTAACTGTTTCAGCCTGATATTTATTGATATTCTCCACGGCCTGAAGCCTGATCCCTTCTAAAGCATCCTTTTCCACAAGGCAAGCATCTTCGGGACCTGATTCTGCCGAAGCTACTACTCTTATTGATCCAGCTTTGGCTTCTTCCGGGGTTATTGCTTCGTCTCCGAATAATAACTTGAATGGGGTAAAGCCTGTGAAGAAAACGGGTTTTCCTCGTGGGAAACAACGAAATTATTACATGAAAACTAACAATGTTCTTTGTTTCACAGAAAATAAAACTGAATAGAAAAGACTGCTATCAAAGGTAGGATATGTGTCAATAAATGTGCTTCGACTCTGGCACAGTGCTGTTGACTGTGCGAGCTTCGGATTGTTCTCTGAAGTCCCTTTGGTGTGGGGCATATTGACTCCCTTCTGGCTGTTGACCCTGTTGCAGTGGAGGTGGAGGCGGAGGCTGCTGTCAGGAAGCTTGAGGTTGACTTGCCGAAGCTACAGAAGCTGCAGGGTGGTTGTCTATGTATTGTGGGATGTAAGGTGGATGATACGAAGCAGTATGCATGACCTGCTTCGGCTGAGCTTGTTGAGATGCAGCTTCGGCTATTTCCTTTTGCTTCTGGATTGTAATATGGCACGTCCTGGTGGTATGGCCCTTGCTTTCTCCACAGAACAAGCAAAACAGTTTCCTTGGTTGATCTCCGAATCTTCCGCCGAAGCCCCTGGCGCCTCTGCCTCTTGGAGCTGGTGGCCGGAAGAAAGTTTGTTGTTGCCCCGAAGCCTGTGAGGAGCACTGCGGTCTGTTCTGCTGACTCCCCTTATCATCATTCTGAGTAGAGTTGTGGATGGACCTGACATGCCTCGGATAGGATCTTCCTCCGAAGCCCCTGGTCATTTCAAAAAATCTGAAGGCCTCCTCCCTTCTTTGGCGAAAGTCATTGTCAGCACGAATGTACTCGTCCATCTTTTGGAGCAGCTTCTCCAGGGTCTGAGGAGGCTTCCTAGCAAAGTATTGAGCTGGTTGGGGTCCAGCGGTTGCAGTGCTGCAGCCCCAGTCGCTGAAGCTTTCTTCGGCTCGTTACGAAAAACGATCTAGCGCCGCGAAAGGGGCTACTGTTGGGGCCATGCTTCGTTACGCCGAAGGTCTTGCGTGAAGAAGCAGCTTCGGCTGAAATCGTCCCCAGGAAATGGCCGAAGGTTCCTTTTTATAGAGCTTCGGCGTTGCAAACCGACATAAAGATAGAATGACCTTTTTATCCATAGAGGTCTAAGATAATGTTGTAAACTTTTGTAAAGGGCATAATTGTAATTCGTCACAGGCTGCGTCCTGTGTCTATAAATAGATGAACAGTACCCCCGTACTGTACACACGAACCTGTCATTTGCCTTCACATCACGCTTGTACTTTTTATCTTCTCTCAGGACCGAAGGTACATTTGTAATTTGAAATCATTTCTATTTTTCCATGTTAATAAAATAGAAATGATTCTATGATGATGCCTATATTATATTTCATGCTTTATATGAATCCTTCGTCATTACTTGTTATGTTTACGAAGGTATGTCTCTTATGACCTTCGTCCGAAACTCATTATTTCCCGAAGGGACATAATGCTTCGAAGGACGAAGGACTTTAACACTTAACACTTTTTATGTTGCCTTGTTCTTAACTCTTAGCATTTGAGAACAAGTCCCCAACAACCGAAGACCTCAACACAGAGAGCTTCGTCAAGACAACTACAACGATGATGAATGGTATGATGATTTCCATCATGGCAATTTTGCTTTTGATGATGCTTCTCCTCTAGCAGCAGAATTGCAGGCTACCCCATGGCCTCCATCATACAAGCCACCCCAGCTCCTTATGTATGATGGGCACTCAGACCCGAAGCAGTTTCTAATGAGCTACGAGGCAACCATATCTTCATATGGGGGCAACACTGCAGTTATGGCGAAATCCTTCGTCATGGCAGTCAAAAGTGTCACACAAACTTGGTACTCTTCTCTCCAGCCAGGGACAATCACATCATGGCAGAAGCTAAAGGATATGCTAATCACTAGCTTCCAAGGATTTCATACGAAGCCAGTCACTACTCAGGTTTTGTTCCAGTGCACGCAAGACCACGAGGAATACCTTCAGGCTTATGTCCGAAGGTTCCTGCGTCTGAGAGCATAAGCGCCCACAGTGCCCAATGAAATTGTTATTGAGACCATGATCAAGGGGCTTCGGCCAGGACCTACAGCTCAGTATTTTGCCAGGAAACCCCCAAAAACCCTGGAGAAGCTTCTTCAGAAGATGGATGAATATATCCGGGCTGATAATGATTTCCACCAGAGAAGGGAAGAAGCCTACAGGTTTTCTGAGATGACCAGAGGCTTCAGAGGAAGAATCCACCCTAGGCACGTCAGATCGATTCATAATTCCAGCCTAAGTGATGATAGAGGAAGCTAGCCTCAAAGGCCACAACACATCTCTCAATCTTCAGGGCAACAACAAAGCTCTTTCAGGCCATCAGCCCCAAGGGGCAGAGGCGGTAGGGGCCTCGGAGGAAGGTATAGGGATCAACCTAGAAGGCTATATTGCTTATTCTGTGGAGAAGATAAGGGCCACACCACAAGAACATGCCAAGTCACAATACAGAAGCAAAAGGAGATTGTCGAAGCTGAAGCGCGGCAGAATCAGCCGAAGCAGGTTTTACATACTGCTTCATGCTACTCTCCCTATGTACCAGAGTACGTAGGCAACCAACAACCTTCGGCTTCTATCGCTTCGGCAAGTCACTCTCAAGCTTCCTGGGCCCAGTTCCCATTACCACCACCATTACCACTCACTCAGACCTGAAGCTAGCAGCCAGAAGGGCACCAACACGCACAACAGCAGCGTGATTTTCAGGAGGAATCCGAAGCTCGCACAGTCAACAACACTGTGCCAGAATCCAAGCATATCTATTAAAGAGTATCATGTTCTTGATGTATCTTTACCTTTTATGCCATTTTAATTTTTGTATAAGAAACAAGTCGTGAAGGACTAAATTTCGATTTTCTGTAATAATTGTGACTGTATCAACGAGTAAAATACGTCTTAAACAGATTTCTGAAGCTACAAAACTCATTCCTAAGAGAGCGCAGAGTAAGTCCCGAAGCTACAGAGGTCGTTACTAAGGGAGCGTAGAGTAAGTTTTCTAAGCTCAGAAGTCGTTCCTAAGGGGACGCAGAGCTAAAAATTCCACTGAAATAGAAGGTGAAGAAGCTCTAAAGTTGTTCCTAAGGGGATGCAGAGCTTAAATGCCACCGAAATATAAGGTGAAGAAGCTCCAAAGTCGTTCCTAAGGGGATGCAGAGCTTAAAGACTCCAAAGACGTTCCTAAGGGGATGCAGAGTCTTGTGTGTTCCAGTGTGGGCGCGCGTGTGTGTGTTCGACATCACCATCACATTGCATCATATCATAGCATCATTTCGCATAACATTACATCATACATCATATCGCATCAACAACAAAAAGATTGGATACGAAGCAAATCTTTGGCAAAACTTTGTTGAATGAAAATGTGCTGAGGCACGAAGCAAACTTCGGGAAACACAATCTTATCATATTTGCCATAGAAGGAGCATCCTTCTTTATGAAGCATGAAAAGAAGGGAAGGTGTTTTTTCGCTGAATGCTCAAAAACGGTATGTGCGTAAATTTCATGCATCGCAAAGAAATATATTACAACAATTTACATGTCTGATTAATTGTTCCATACACCAAATGTTGCATAGTATCATTACAATAAAGTCTAATTTTCCTTAAGTATTTTCTCAGCTGCTTCGTTTAGCAGCTTGTCGATGACTTCGTCGATGATTGAGTTAGCAATGCTCATTAGTCATTACATCCAATGCTTCTTTCATGACCGGATCGGCTAGGGTTGTATGGCTCAGGCAGCGGTGATAGTTCGGCTGTAATAAGAAAAATGTTAGTTCGAAGCCAGAAAATAAACGTTGAAGCTAAAATTCAAAAAACAATACCTATACACCTTTCGCGCTTAGCAGCTTCTTCGGCTCGCCTAGCTTCTTCTCGGGCTTCATGGGTGTCTTTTTCATTTTTCTTTATAACTTCGTTGGCCAATTCCCGGCCACCGTTCACCCAGACATCGGAATAAAATTTCCCGCCCACCAAAGTAGCTTCGGCCGAAGGGCCTTTCATGTCATCTATGGAGAAGGCGTCTTCAGCCTGGGCTGCAGCTTTAACGTGGTCGCAACCAGCCTTCTCCAGAATTGCCGCAATTCCTCGAGCGTTAGTAAAAGCACAAATATCCCCACGATCGCTTAGGATTTCTTCAAAGGCTTTGGCTTCCTCGCTTATCCAATCAATGACGCCTTTGGGTCGCCTCGAATAAAGTTCTCTTCGGAAGAATAAGCACCTTCTTTTGCAAAGCTGCTTTTCAATTTTTTCACGCAATCCAAGGACTTCTTAAAGAACCTTTCCTTGGATTCGCGAAGCTCCTCGATATTTTTCTCTAGCCTAGTTTTTGACCATTCACTAATCTCTTCACTAGCTTTTGCAAGTGCAAAATTCTCATTAGCTTCGGTGAGCTTTTTCCAAAGGTCTTCAACCTTGGCTTTATGAGCTTCGGCTTGAGCGTTGGATTTCGCTTCATCTTCCTTCACTTTACTCACCAATGAAAGTAGAATTTTGTCCTTCTCCAAGGCTTCGTTTCTCAGCTTAATGACTTCTGATCGAAGGTTGCCGAGAGCTATAGTGCAGCTTTCGTCTTCTGCATTCTTTTGCGCCTTCAGGCATTGCTAAGGATTAAGCCCTGCAAGAAAAAAGAAAGTATTAGCATGAGAATGAAAGACTTCATTTCCATGTACGTCAACTTTAAAGTTCACAGCTTCTATACCTTCATACTGTTGTATGTGAGGCTATCTGCAAGGTCATCCTTCGACATGGCGGAGAGGCCAGCTTCGAGCTTCGGAAATCCCATGCTTTTGGCCATCTCCTGGCAGACAGATATCTCTTTGTTGTCTGGGAGACAGTACAGGAAATCATCTTCGTCCGTGTCGTTGAACACTAAGGCCCCCTTCGGGTATTTTAGTTCCCGGGCATAGTGTTTGGCTTCTAAAATTTCTTCTTCGGATAATCTTTTTCCCGAAGCATGTCGGATAATATAGTCAAGATCTTCGGACGGTGCTTCGGGAGCAGGAGATTCATCTTCTTCTGCCACTTCCTTCTCCATAGCTATGCCAATATCTGGAGATTCTTGCGCAGCTCTTTCCTCAGTTACGACAGGCTTTGTCTCAGCAGGCATTGAAGGCTCAGCTTCGGTTTCAGTATGAGCCGTAGCAGCTTCGACAACCTTTTTTACAAGAGCAGGAGTCAATGCTCTTGTTGTCTCCATGACAACGTCTAGTACGCTAGCCATTCTTCTCCTCTTGGGAGTTGTGGCAGGAGATTTTGCAACCTTTGGCAATTCTGCTTCTACCGGTGGGCTCAGAATTTCTGGCAGCACTATTGTTTTTTCAAACTCTGGCTTTTTGGCTGCCCCATCTTCGGCTTCGACTGGCTCAACTATAGGCACCTTCGGCACTATAGTCGATTCCTCAGCGCTCCGAGCGGCGAGAGCAGCTTGTTCTGCTTCGGCAGTGGAAGATGTCTCTTCACCAAATTTTGGCACTATGGTCGTTTCAATATATCTTGGCCGGTGGGTCAAAACCTTGATTTTCTTGCCCTTCGGCACAGCAGAGATGGCCGAAGTGGCAGTTTTCCTCTTTTTTTCCCTGCTTTCGCGAGGGATAGCAATAATCAGGATATATAAAACCAATTGCATCGAAAACCCTGTTCAACCTTTTCTCGCCCCGACCCCCGAAGGCTGAGGACAAAGCATCATCTTCGGCTCTGGTATATGCCCCAAGTAACTGGTCGCTAGTAGCCTCAATACATTTCAGCTAGTCATCATTTGGTTCATCAAACTAGTCTCTGTATCTCAAGGTATATTTCAAACGAATTAATCCACCTTGACTGGACCCTGTAGCAGTCTCCTTCGGCATCTCCCAGTTATCCACAAGTGGCCATACCCTGTAGGTTATGTGCTCTTGGATCAGGTCTCTTGTACCAATGAAAGCACAGACATTGCTGAAAGCTTTTTGACATGCTTCGGCATCATTTTCAATTGTCACGGTCGGCCTTAGAAGGTCGAAGCGAGACCAGATGGGGCATTAGATAATCCCCTTTATGTCCTTTCTTTCAATCAGATTATTCTTAACATAAAACCATTCCTCCATCCAGGACCCAGGCCACCTTTTCCGAATGTTGGAACCGGGTAGCTTGCATTAGAACGAGCAATGAATCCATAACAACCGAAGTTGTTGTGATACTACTCTTTGTCAGTGGCCTTCGTCTCGTACAATAGTTCGTGCATATTGCAAAAACACTTCGCGCTCGGTTCTAGCCCTTGGCTTCTCACAGCCCAAACAAAACAAACCCATTCTAATTATAGCTTCGGGAGTAATTTGATGAAGAAATATCTGAAATATCTTCAACACTTCAACCAAAAATTTGCTCAATGGGAACCAAAGACCCGCCTTCATAAAGCTTCTGTAGACAACAACCTCATTTTCTTCAGGAGCAGGGGCGGTGCTGTCCCCTCCAACCCTCACAATAGACATGTCACGAAAGTATCTTCCCTTCATGGCGTCAATTTGACTTTGTTTAATGGTCGACTTTCCGAAGATGGTATGGCTTGGCCGCCAGGGCCGGTCTTCAGAATCTTCATCCCCACTTTCCACATCATAGTCATCGCTATCGTCAGAATTTTCAGACAAAACCGCCATTATTTCCTTTGTGATCTTCTCCGTATTCGTTTTTGCCATAGATTCGTAAAACCCAGCAAGAAAAAGGTCCACAACTTTCTTCTCCTCAGACATCTTCTTCTCTTCAGACATGTAACAAGCACTTGTGTATATCACGAAGCTCAAAAATCAAGCGAGAGCTGATAGCAAGAGTTAAAAATTTGAGAAAATAACGCAAGCAACAGAAATGGCGTAGCAAATGCTGCTGATGTGGGTTTCTATTTATATGACTAGTGCATTGCAACTTGGCGGGCCCCATTTGTCATTGACTTTCGCTATTCTAGCGAAGGGAAGGTGTTTTTTCGGACCTTCCGCTAAAGGCCTTCGTTCACATCACAGTCTGAATTTGTTAGATACAAGAACAAATTAATACTGCGAGGGGCTACTTTTAGGGGCCTTCGTCTTCCGAAGGTCCTCAAAAACACGACTAACATGTCTTCCAAGTATAATATACTGTTACAGGAACCTTCGGCTTTAAGATGAAGGTGCACACGATATGAAACGCGCAGTCTGGAAGAAGGATGAATCAGTTCCGAAGCTATGGATGGAGAAGCTTCGGCTTAGCGAAAAGACGGTGATGGAGAATGAAACCGACCTAAAGGGGAAAAGACTGCTTAGTCCTCGACAGATTACTCCTTCGTCAATTGTAAATGTCAAGGACATAGATGTAATTTTACCCAGGCTGCGTCCTGTGCCTATAAATAGATGAACAATAACATTGTACTGTTCACGCTGACTTGTATTCACTCGCACGTCACTCTTAGATTCTTACCTTCTATCAAGCCGAAGGTACAAATGTAATTTAATGTCATTAATGTTTGTTCATGATCATATAATGAGAACATAGATAATCTAATGATTTGATATGGTTATTCATGTTCTTTATATGTCTCATATGTCCCTGTTTTTCATTACATATTGAGATAATGAAGGTTTGTCCTTCATAACCTCCGTCTGAGGATCATTATATCCTAAGGGAAATTGAAAGTCGCCTAAAGGGGGGTGAATAGACGGAAACTTAAATTTACAAACTTTAAGCACACTTCAAGCCAGGGTTAGCTTTAGAATAAAAGTTAAGTCCGGGAGAGAGGGGAAAAACAAATCAACCAAGAAATAAAGCGAATGAACACGGTGATTTTTTTACCGAGGTTAGGTTCCAAAGAACCTAGTCCCCGTTGAGGTGGTCACAAAGACCGGGTCTCTTTCAACCCTTTTCCTCTCTCAAACGGTCACTTAGACCGAGTGAGCTTTCTCCTTAATCAAACGGGACACTTAGACCCCACAAGGACCACCACACACTTGGTGTCTCTTGTTTTGATTACAAGTCACTTGAGAATAAGAATGGGAGAAGAAGAAAGCACGATTGCAAACACCAAGCGACAAATAATACACAAATCACTCTCTCTCTCTCTCTCTCTCAAGTCACTAATCACTAGTGATCACTTGTCTCAATTTTGGAACTTGGAGAGATTGGAAGCTTTGATTGTGTCTTTGAGTGGATTGCTATCTCTTGTATTGAATGTAGAGGATTGGAATGCTTGGATGAAGTGAATGGAGGTGGTTGGGGTTGTATTTATAGCTCCCAACCACTTCATAGTCGTTGCTTCATTTCTGCCAACCGAGGACGGTCTGCGCCCCTGGTCCGGACAGTCCGCCCCTGCACATCAACGGCTGAAATCCCAATGGTCAACAGTAATGGCTATATCAACGGCTATAATGCATTAAATGCGTCGTTAGATGTCAGATAAAGGCAGTCACGAACAGTCCGGTCGTGCACCCTGGACGGTCCGCGAGGACGCTATAATTCATTTTACTGAACCCATCACCTTTGGGTTTTTGGTTCTGCGCCGACCAGACGGTCCGCGCCTAAGGCCGGACGGTCCACGCTTGGTCTCAGACGGTGCTCGCTTCTCCATTGGACGGTCCGTAGTGTAGACTCGTGTTTATGCAGTGTTCCTGTCCGAGGGTCACCTTGGTGTCGCGGACGGTCCACCGCAAGGGGTCGGACGGTCTACGCTTAGTCTATTTTTCCAAAAAGCTTCTCCTGTTCGGAATAATCTATGGTATTTCGGACAGTCAAATTAGAATAGTTGTAGATGAACTTATGCACCTGTGAAATGATCAACTGGGCAAACTGGTTAGTCCACAAGGTTTGTGATGGTCGTCAAACACCAAAATCGATTACAGGAAATGTTGGTACTATTTCCCTTTCAATCTCTCCCTTTTTGGTGATTGATGCCAACACAAACCAAAGCAAACACAAAGTGTAGAAATGTAACTAGTTTGCATTTTGACATATGTGCATAAGTTATTTTGGAATGTAAGCATTTCTAAGTATATAAGTTTGATTTGATATTTTTAACATTTTGGACCACATTTGCACCACTTGTTTTGTTTTTGCAAATTCTTTTGGAAAATCTTTTCAAAGTTCTTTTGCAAATAGTCAAAGGTAAATGAATAAGTTTGCAAGAAGCATTTTTAAGATTTTAAATTTCTCCCCCTGTTTCAAATGCTTTTTCTTTGACTTTAAACAAAACTCCCCCTGGATGAAATTCTCCTCTTAGTGTTCAAGACGGTTTTACCAATTTTTGTAAATACCAATTGAAAGAAGATCAAATATTTTTAGATACCAATTTGAAAATACTAACCAATTGAAAACATACCAATTTTGAAATATGTCAATTAAATTTTTTTGAAAGGTGGTGGTGCGGTCCTTTTTCTTTGGGCTTAATATTTCTCCCCCTTTGGCATTAATTGCCAAAAAAGGAGTCTTTTGAGAGCCCTTTTTACTTTCTCCCTAATGGTACAAATGAATATGAGTGAAGATTATACCAAAGTGGAGAGCGGTGTGAGTGACGGTGAAGGGTAAATAATACCGATAGAGTGGAGTGGAAGCCTTGTCTTCGCCGGATACTCCATTTCCCTTTCAATCTATGACTTAGCATAAAGATATACTTGGAAACACATTAGTCATAGCACATGAAAGAGATATGATCAAAGGTATATAAATGAGCTAAGTGTGCAAAGTGTCAATCAAAGTTCCGAGAATCAAGAATGTTTAACTCATTCCTAAGTTTGGTAAAGGTTTTCTCATCTAATGGTTTGGCAAAGATATCGGCTAATTGTTCTTTGGTGCTAACATAAGCAATCTCGATATCCCCCCCCTTTGTTGGTGATCCCTCAAAAAGTGATACCGAATGGCTATGTGCTTAGTGCGGCTGTGTTCAACGGGATTATCCGCCATGCAGATTGCACTTTTATTGTCACATAGGAGAGGGACTTTGCTCAATTTGTAGCCATAGTCCCTTAGTGTTTGCCTCATCCAAAGTAATTGTGCACAACAATGACCTGCGACAATATACTCGGCTTCGGCGGTAGAAAGAGCTACTGAGTTTTGTTTCTTTGAAGCCCAAGACACCAAGGATCTTCCCAGAAACTGACAAGATCCTAATGTGCTCTTCCTATCAAATTTACACCCTGTCCAATCAGCATCTGAATAACCTATTAAATCAAAGGTGGATCCCTTAGGGTACCAAAGACCAAACTTAAGTGTATGAACTAAATATCTCAAGATTCTTTTCACGGCCCTAAGGTGAACTTCTTTAGGATCGGCTTGGAACCTTGCACACATGCATATGGAAAGCATAATATTCGGTCGAGATGCACATAAATAGAGTAAAGATCCTATCATCGACCGGTATACCTTTTGATCTACGGATTTACCTCCCGTGTCGAGGTCGAGATGCCCATTGGTTCCCATGGGTGTCTTGATGGGCTTGGCATCCTTCATTCCAAACTTGGTAAGTATATCTTGAATGTACTTGGTTTGGCTGATGAAGGTGCCCTCTTGGAGTTGCTTCACTTGAAATCCTAGGAAATACTTCAACTCCCCCATCATAGACATCTCGAATTTTTGAATCATAATTCTACTAAACTCTTCACAGGTAGATTTGTTAGTAGACCCAAATATGATATCATCAACATAAATTTGGCATACAAACAAATCATTTGCAATGGTTTTAGTAAAGAGTGTAGGATCGGCTTTGCCGACTTTGAAACCATTAGTGATAAGAAAATCTCTTAGGCATTCATACCATGCTCTTGGGGTTTGCTTGAGCCCATAAAGCACCTTTGAGAGTTTATAAACATGATTAGGGTACTCACTATCTTCAAAGCCGGGAGGTTGCTCAACATAGACCTCTTCCTTGATTGGTCCATTGAGGAAGGCACTTTTCACGTCCACTTGATAGAGCTTAAAGCCATGGTAAGTAGCATAGGCAAGTAATATACATATTGACTCAAGCCTAGCTACGGGTGCATAGGTTTCACTAAAGTCCAAACCTTCGACTTGTGAATATCCCTTGGCCACAAGTCGGGCTTTGTTCCTTGTCACCACACCATGCTCATCTTGCTTGTTGCGGAACACCCACTTGGTTCCTGCAACAGTTTGGTTAGGACATGGAACAAGATGTCATACCTCATTCCTCGTGAAGTTGTTGAGCTCTTCTTGTATTGCCAGCACCCAATCCGAATCTTTTAGTGCATCCTCCACCCTTGAAAGCATCTAGGCCCCTCGTTGGTTTTAGTGATTAATGACAACATAATGTTATATGTGACTAACGTATGTTTTGCAGAGACAAATGGTAAGTTAGGTCGCATTACAGGTAGAAGTACTACAACGGTGAAAACAATCCCGGAGATAAGAACTCGAAGCGACGGCTAAAACGACAAAACAAAAAGTGAAGGACCACGGAGTCCGAGTGTCAAGGAGTTGTGGACACTCGTGATTTAGTTAGGTCTTTTATTCTCTTTTAGCCGTACTATAAAGAGGGGTTGTCGATGAGTAGTTTGACCAAGAGAGTTCTAGTGTAGTGTTGGTGCATATTCACACTCACATATAGTGCTAGGTGACACTCTAGAACATACACTCAAGTTAGAACGAAAACCGATTTGAAAAACAGCATAAAACAGAAAATAGGGTTTCTGGCCTTGGGGCACCGGACTGTCCGGTGCACCCACTGCCAGGTGGGGCCAAGCTAGCCCAGGGGAAGAGTTTTCCCACGAAGAAACCCGAGAGCGCCAAGTTCCCGAGTGGAATTTTAGTGGCGCACCGGACAGTGCACCGGACTGTCCGGTGTGCCATCTGCCCAACGGCTAGCTGTCAGAACTAGCCGTTGGAGTGGACCGTTGGCGCATAGGTGGCGCACCGTTGGCGCACCGGTGGCGCACCGGACTGTCCGGTGCGCCCATGCACAGAACATTGCTGGTAACGGTTAATTAATGGGTGAGGGCTATTTATACCCCCTCCACCCACCATATTCAATGTCTTGCTGCCCACATTAATTCCAGCACATTGGTAGAGCATTGCAAGCACCAAAAGCCTAGTGAGGATATTAGAGAATCTTAATCCCGCATTTGGTCCTCATTAGCGCTAGCGAGAGCCACCTAGAGCACACACCACTTGCATTAGGCTTCTCTTGGTCAAGTGAAAGTCTATGGCTTGTTACTCTTGGTGATCGGCATCACCTAGACGGCTTGGTGGCGTTGGGAGCTCGGTGATCACCGTGGAGATCTTGTTGGTGACCCGACTCAAGTTTGTAAGCGGTCGTGAGGGATCCACCGCGCCGGAGTGGCAAAGGATCATCTCGTAGTGAGCACTTGGTTCTTGCGAGGACCAAGGGGGAGTGATACCCTTGCGCGGGTGCTCCAACGAGGACTAGTGGAGAGTGCCGACTCTTCGATACCTCGGGAAAAATTGGAGGAGTCTTCTAAACCTTGCTTTACATTCCGCACTTAATTCAAGCATTTTACATTGTGTATTTGTTTAGCAAGTATTTGAAGTATTGTCTTAGCATTGTTGTATTTCTAGTATTATTATCTTAGTGCTAGTTGTTGGGGTGAAGTTGGGCTCTTGCTTAGGTTTTAATTAGTGTTGATTTTTAGAAAAGCCCAATTCATCCCCCTCTTGGGCATCGTGATCCTTTCAATTGGTATCGGAGCCTTGTTGCTCTTAGATTAGCTTAACCGCTAGAGTAACGATGTCCGGTGGGGATGGACCTCCTCCCGTTTTTTATGGTGACGATTTTCCATATTGGAAAATTCGTATGGAAGCATATTTAGAGGCTATAGACATTGGTGTCTACAAAGCCGCCACACAAGGATTCCCCGCACCTAGAGATCCCACAAATCTTGTAGGTGATGAGTTTAATTATGAGAAATGGAATGCTAAGGCCAAAAACACCCTTTTTAGAGGCCTTTGCAAAGATGTGTTCAATAGAGTTAGAAATCATAAAAATGCTCATGATTTGTGGATGGACATTTGTGCTCTACATGAAGGAACTAGAAGTGAGCGTGAGGAGAGATATCACATTGCTATGAGAAAGTTAAATTCTTTTGAAATGCTTGCTAATGAAAATGCCAATGCTATGTACTCACGTCTCAATATTCTTATAGAGGAAGTTAATGGATTGGGGCTTACTCAAATCTCACAACCGGATGTTGTGAGGAAGATTCTCAGTGTCCTCCCAATTGACAAATATGGACACATTGTCACTGTGCTGCATCAAATGGATCTTTCAGTTACCACACCTACACAGATATTGGGAAAGATCAATGCTCATGAGATGTACATGCACATCAATGACAAGGATGAGTCATCTTCCAAAAGAAAGGATTTGGCTCTCAAAGCAAATCAAGAAAGAAAAGGAAAAGCTAAAGTACAAATTGAGGAAGAATCCTCAAGTGATGATGACCTTGATGCTAACATTGCCTTGATGGTGAGGAAGACCACCAAGATGTTAAAGAAGCTCAGCAGAGAAGGCATCAAATTTGATTCAAGAAAGAAGAAATTCTTTTCTAGCAAAAGAAAGCCCATTTATGAGATGGACTGCTACAACTGTGGAGAGCTTGGTCATATTGCTCATCAATGTAACAAGCCCAAGAAGAACAAGTTCAAGGGCAAGAAAGAAGATGACAGCGATGATGAGAAAAAGGAAAAGAGATTCTTCAAGAGGAAGGATGGGAAGCAAAAGAGGTTCCACAAAAAGAAAAATAGAAAGGCATATATTGTTGGTGACTGGCTCACTGACATTGAGTCATCAAGTGGGTTGTTGGGACCATGCTTCGTCGCCAAAGGTCTTGCAGGAAGAAACAGCTTCGGCTGAAGCTGTCTGCATGTGATGACTGAAGGTTGCTGTTCATGAAGCTTCGGAATTACAAACCGACTTAAAAGTAGAATGACCTTTTAGTCCATAAGTGTTTGAGTCATTGTTGTAAACTTTTATGAGGGCATGTTTGTAATTCCTCACAGGCTGTGTCTTGTGCCTATAAATAGTGAACAGTATTCCTTTACTGTTCACACATTCTTGTAATTGCAATCGCATCACTCGGGAATTAATCTTTGCCAAGGCGAAGGTATAAATGTATCTAATATTTGAATACATTAAGTTGATATAATATGAAAGTGATGTCGTTCATTTATAATTTATTTATCTTTAATGCTTCATATTTTGTATTATTTTATATAATCTATTAGAGTTTAATTACGAAGATTCAACCTTCGTAATTGTATCGTCCTCAACCTTCGTCCGAAGTTCATTAAATCCTTAAAGGAATAATGCTTCAGCGGACGAAGGGCATTAACATTTAACATTTTATGTTGCCTTGTTCTTAATTCATAGCATTTGAGAACGAGTCCCCAACATTGGCGCCCACCTCCGGTGAACTCACTTCCACTTTTCTGAGCTGATGGCTTCGTTCAATATTCAAGCTGAAGCTGCTTCGGTTCCAAAGCTGGTATTCCCGATAACAGGCGGATCATGTTCAGAACCAGCCAACAAGAAGCAGAAGAAGGAAGCACAGAGAAGGGTACAACATGTCGGGGTGCAAGGACCCTTCATCAAGTCAAGATGGTCTCACATTCCTATTACCTTCTCCCAAGAGGATCTTCAACTCAAGGATTACCCACACAATGATGCTATGGTTATCTCTTGTGTTATCAAAGGATTTCTGGTCCACAATGTTTTGGTTGATACAGGCAGTGCAACTGATATCATATTTGCTAAGGCCTTCAGACAGATGCAAGAGCCCGAAGATAAAATTCTTGATGCCACACATCCCCTCTGTGGCTTCGGAGGAAGGCAGATTGTAGCACTCGGCAAAATCTCAATGTCAGTGGCCTTCGGATTCATCAACAACACAAGGACTGAACAAGTTATGTTTGATATCGTTGACATGGAGTACCCTTATAATGCAATCATTGGTCGTGGTACTCTTAATGCCTTCGAAGCAATTCTGCATCCAGCTTATCTTTGCATGAAGATACCTTCGGACCAAGGGCCCATTGCTATTCATGGAAGTCAAGAAGCTGCCAGAAGGGCCGAAGGAAATTGGACAGACTCAAAAGCAATCCATAATATAGATGGAACTAAAGCTTGTGAGCAATACAAGTTCAGAAGGGAAAAAGCTGCTTCGGCTGACCAGCCGAAACCCATGCTCCTATGTGAGGATATAGCAGAGCAGAAGGTATTATTGGGATCTCAATTGTCCGAGGAGCAGGAGAAAACCTTGATCAGGTTTCTGTTCAACAATAAAGATGTTTTTGCTTGGTCAGCTAATGATCTTTGTGGAGTTAACAAGGATGTTATTGAGCATTCGCTCAATGTTGATCCATCCTTCAGGCCCAGAAAGCAGAGGCTTCGGAAAATGTCTGACGACAAGGCCGAAGGTGCTCGGAATGAAGTAAAAAGACTCCTCAGTGCCGGAGTTATTAGAGAAGTAAAGTATCCAGAATGGTTGGCTAACACTGTTATGGTGAAGAAGGCCAATGGTAAATGGAGAATGTGTATCGATTTCACTGACCTCAATAAAGCCTGTCCGAAGGACGAGTTTCCATTGCCAAGGATAGATTCCTTAGTTGATGCAACAGCTTCATCAGAACTTATGAGTTTGCTAGATTGTTATTCAGGCTATCATCAAATATGGATGAAGAAGGAAGATGAACCAAAAACTAGCTTCATAACCCCTAGTGGGACATATTGCTACCTTCGGATGCCTGAGGGGCTTAAAAATGCTGGAGGAAGTTTCAACAGAATGACAACGAAGGTCCTTCACTCTCAGATAGGAAGGAATGTGTTAACTTATGTCGATGATATCATTGTAAAAAGCACGAAGCAAGATAACCACATTGCTGATTTGCAGGAGACCTTCGCTAATTTTAGACAGGCTGGTCTAAAATTAAATCCAGAAAAATGTGTCTTCGGAGTAAAGAAGGGGAAATTTCTCGGTTGCCTAGTCTCAACAAAGGGAATCGAGGCTAATCCAAGCAAAATCGAAGCAATTCTTCGAATGGAACCACCAAGTACAAAAAAGGGGGCTCAAAGATTGACAGGAAGGCTGGCGTCTCTCAACAGATTTATATCTAGATCAGCAGAGAGAAACTTACCATTCTTCGAAGTGCTGAAGTCAGCCGAAGTCTTTCAATGGGGACCAATCCAGCAGAAAGCCTTTGAAAAGCTGAAACAGTATTTAATAGATCTAACAACATTAACCCCACCGACGCCAGGGGCTCCTTTGTTATTATATGTGGCAGCTTCGCACTCAGTGGTAAGTGCAGCACTTGTTCAGGAGAAGCTTGAAGGCCAAGTTAAGAGGCAGGCCCCAATATATTTTGTATCCGAGGTTCTTAGTTTATCAAAGAAAAATTATACAGAGTTGGAGAAGGTATTGTATGCTGTCTTGATGGCCTCCAGGAAGCTTCGGCACTATTTTCAAGCTTACAACATAATTGTTCCTTCTTCACAACCTCTGAAGGATATTATGAGGAACCGAGATGCTACTGGAAGGATTGGAAAATGGGCTGCAGAGCTCAATGAATTTTGTATTGAATATGTTCATAGATCTTCGATTCAGTCCCAGGCATTAGCAGACTTCATTGCTAACTGGACGCCAGGGGCTCAGGAGGAAGAAACAAATAAAGACGCCAAAGCATGGACAGTGTTTTGCGATGGGTCTTGGGGAACCTTCGGAGTGGGAGCGGCTGCTGTGTTGGTTTCACCTTTCAAAGTTAAAACTTGTTATGCGACAAAACTTGATTTTAATTGCACAAATAATATCACCGAGTATGAGGCTCTGCTTTTGGGTCTTCGGAAATTAAAGGCAATGGGAATCAGAAGGGCCATTCTTAAAACTGATTCTCAAGTTATTTCTGGTCATATTGACAAACGTTACAAAGCAAGAGACCCAAAGCTTGAAAAGTATCTAGATACAGTCCGAAGGATTGAGGCTTCCTTCGAGGGTTTCTCTGTCAAAAATATTCCACGTGGAGAAAATGAATACGCTGATCTATTGGCTAAGTCAGCAGCCCAGGGGCTGCCTATACCTTTGGAAGTATTTTTTGAAACAATAAAAGCACCTTCGGTCGAGCTTCTTGAAAGAGCAATCCTCAACATATCCCCTGTTTATAGTGAAGATTGGAGAACTAAAATCATCTCTTTCCTTCAGGGTAATTTTCTTTCAGACGACGAAGCTTATAACAGGAGAATAGAAGCAAGAGCTCGACCATATGTCATAATAGAAGGGGAGTTATACAAGCGCGGGGTCTGTTCCCCATTGCTCAAGTGTTTATCCAGATCCGAAGGTATAGAATTAATGAAGGACATACATGCAGGTCTGTGTGGATCTCACATTGGATCTAGGCCCTTGCTTGGGAAAGTTTTTCGCCAAGGATTTTACTGGCCAAAGGCAGCTTCGGATGCAGCGGATTTAGTTCAAAAGTGCGAAGGTTGTCAAAAATGTGCAAGAGATCAAAAACAACCTTCGTCTTTAACTCAACTAATACAACCCACTTGGCCGTTGCAAAGGTGGGGTCTCGATTTGCTAGGTCCATTACCACCAGCACAGGGGAACTTAAGATATGTGGTGGTGGCAGTGGAATATTTTTCCAAATGGATTGAGGCGAAGCCCTTAGCCACAATAACTTCGTTTACTATTCAAAAGTTTTTCTGGCAAAACATTGTTTGTCGCTTCGGAGTGCCGAAGGCTATCACTGTGGATAATGGGACACAGTTTGATTCTGAAGCCTTCAGAGAATTTTGTAATCAAATCGGCACGAAGATCCATTTTGCATCGGTCCGACACCCAGAATCAAATGGACTTGTTGAAAGAGCCAATGGGATCATAATGACAGGAATAATGAAGTCAATCTTCAATCAGCCAAGGGGAAAGTGGCCAGAGGAGTTAATCAAAGTGGTGTGGAGTCATAACACAACCATCTCAAGATCAACAGGCTTTACACCCTTTAAACTATTGTTTGGTGACGAAGCAATAACTCCAGAAGAGGCTAAAACAGGATCAATAAGGACAGTAGCTTCGGCAGAGGGCGAAAACGAAGCTGATTGCTCTGTAGAAAAAGATGCTATTGAAGGGATCAGACTTCAAGCTGTGGAAAACATCAATAAATATCAAGCTGAAACAATAAAACGGCGTGATAGAAAGGTCAAGCTGAAGAACATTGAACCAGGACACTTGGTACTTCGAAGAGTAGCTAACCCTGAAACAGTAGGCAAATTACAGCTGAAGTGGGAAGGCCCCTTTTTGGTAGTATCTTCGTCAAGACCCTGTTCCTACAGATTGAAGGATTTGGACGGCAATGACATTCCTAGATCGTGGAATGCGGATGAGCTTCGGAGATATTATGTTTAGTTCGATGTAATTTTTTATATTCTTTTTTGTGGCACCCTTTTCCTTTCCAAAGGGGGAGAAAGGTTTTTAATGGGGCCACAACATGTAATTTTTCTTATCTTTATTTCAATTCTATAAGAGTGATATCCCCCAAAAATGTAAATGTAAAAGCTGAGAACGCACCTTCGAGTGCAAAGAAAAAGAAAAGAAAACAGGAAGAAGCTCAAAAGTCGTTCCTAGGGGAATGCAGAGCTTACAACGAAAAATAAACGCTGATTCCGCCGAAAGTAAAAGGCGAAGAAGCTCCTAAGGGAGGCTTACAGCGAAAAATAAACGCTGATTCCGCCGAAAGTAAAAGGCGAAGAAGCTCCTAAGGGAGGCTTACAGCGAAAAATAAACGCTGATTCCGCCGAAAGTAAAAGGCGAAGAAGCTCCTAAGGGAGGCTTACAGCGAAAAGTCAACGCTGATACACCGAAAAGTAAGCGGTGAAGCCGAAAAGTAAACGGCAAAAAAGATTTTTTGAGGGGACGAAGGGCCGTGCTTATGGTTTTTTGAATGTGTCCTAATATTCATTTGCACATTACATGTCACCATGTCATTTGCATTCATAAACATCCATTTAGACATATATAGAATCATCATCATGCTGCACAAAAAAGACAGGTGCTTCAGAAAATAAAGAAAAGATCCGAAGGAAAAATTTTCTATGCTTCGTTGTGTACGAAAAGAAGGGAAGGTGTTTTTCGCCTTCGGCTCAAAAGAGAAGTTTCGTCCACAGCAAAGCAGACTGGATGCGGATAAGGGAGACAGAATATATTACAAGGTATGAACAAATTTACATAAGTTATTCCATATCTATATTACAAGAATTTCTCCAAGAATTTTTGCAGGAAAGCATATTATAAACAACTTCAAGCTTCAGCTAAGGCTTCGTCTTCAGTTTTGTCAAACTTCAGCATTGTCAATCTTCAGCTTCGACATCCTGTATATACCAAATAGCAGAGTAAGAAAGGTACAAAATTCAAAGGAGAAGGTAAAAGTAATGAACATAAGTTTCTTACCGGCTTAAGATGGCTTCGAGCTTCGTCGCCTGCCATTTTCCGCCCGCCACTTACCCAGATCTGGGTCATGAATCTATTTCCGATACTTCTGGCTAAGCTTGGGATATCCATCAAATCTGAAGCTGACAAGCTGAAGTTTGGTATGTTCACAATGTTTCCATGCGTGCAGCCAGCCTTCAAAAAAGCCGTAGCTGTGCCCCGAGAAGCTACCAGGGCGCAGAAGTCGGCGTGCCCACCAATAACTTCGTCAAGGGCGTCAACTTCGCCTTCAATATATTCTAATGTTCTTGGCAGATTCTCAGCTGAAGGTGTAAATTTCGAAGAGCTAGCTCCGACAGAGTGAAACACATCCTTCAGCCGCTGCACGCATCGGCTGCCGAAACTTAAGCATTTCTCCTGAAGTTCTTTAAAGGATTTCTGCAAATTTGAGTATTTATCCACTTCAGCTTTTAGGCTTGCTTCAAAATATTTGTTTTCTTGCTCGAATGTTTCTGATTGACGTAGCAATTCATTCTTTAATTTGTCATTTTCAGTTTGGACTTCAGCCAAAGAGCCTTCCATGGTCTGAATAACAAAATCCTTCTTTTCCAATGCACCTTCGTGCTCTTTGACCATAATTTCAAGGTTTTGGATTGCGAAGTCTTTCTTTTGCAAATTGGCTTCGTGATTTTCAACTTTTTCAGCCAAATCTTGAATGAAGGCTTTGTTTTTCTCTTCCTCCAGATCTTGTTGCATTTTCAGAACCTTGCTTAACAATATGCTCTGTCGGAATGATCTTCGTTAGAACACAACCCAAAAGTTAATAATAATAGTAATAAAATAACAAAAATATTTGTTACCTTGAAGTTAGCATAAAGCAAGCTTCCGGCGATATGTTGTCGTTGATAACGGCATAAGTCCGCTTCCAGCTTCGGTAAGCCAATGCTTTTGGAAAGGGTTCTAACAATTTTGGCCTCGGTGCGGTCCCGAAGGCATCTTAGTTTCCCTTCGTTGACCCCACCAAATAGCATAGCCCCTGATTTGTATCCGCAAGATATGGCATATTTTTTCAACTCCTCTTTTTCGGCGTTTGTTAATTCTTGTCCGAGTAGATCTTGAAAGTTAAAATTTCCTTCTTCTGAAATTTCATCAATCTGCTCTTTCCCCTTTTCAGTTGTCGTATTCACTGCAGCCACAATAGCTTCTTCTTCAGCCATTTTCAGGAGTATATTATCAATAACCTCAAGTGTAGTTTCCAGGTTTGACTCTTCGGTGCCCCCGGCTTCGGCCCCGGTAGCTTCGGCTTCGCTGGTTTCAGCTTCAGTAGTTTTCGTTCCAGTAGCTTCGGCTTCGGCGGTTTCAGCAAAGACAATTTTTGACGTCGTTGCCGGTGGTGGCGTCTGATGGATCACATCTGTTACTTGAATAATTCTTCGTTTTTTCGACTTCGCAGGTCTTTCTGCTGCCGAAGCTGTCTTGTCCTTCTGAAAAAATTTCGTCAGTTCTAGTGCCAGCGGACTTAGCCTGATAGGCAAGGGTTCAGTCATTACCTTCATAATCTCTTCTACTTCAACAGCAGAAGGAGAAGCAGGAGTATCTTCTTCTCGGACCGACGTTTCCGTCTCTGGGGATGCACTTTTTCTCTTTCTTGTAGTAGCCACCTTCGGCTCAGGATTTAACTCTTCAGCGCTAAGACTTTCAGAATCTTTCTTTTTCTTTTTGGCCACCTTGACGACCTCTTCGTCAGCAGCGCTGGCAATTCTTTTTCGCTTCGGGCCTCCAACATCTCCGCCCAGTCGACCGTAGTCAGCGTATTCAAATCCTATGGCATCAAGTACTCTGTTCAGCCTTCGTTTCGGCCGAGTGCCGAAGGCCGCTGTCATCAGTTGGTCCTCTTTTTTAGAGTAATTCCCAAGAATTTCATTACTCATCATTTCAATTGTATCAAGCCATTCTTTGCAGGGTACTTTAAAGTATTTCTTGAACTTATAATGGTAGGGCAGTCGGACGAGTTCCCCCTTTTTCTTTTCCCCTTTAAGCTTCGGCATTGTCCACTCTTTCATAGTTGGAAAAACCCTGAAGGCCAGGAATTCCTACACTAAATCTCTAGTGCCAATATGTTCTGCAATAATTTTGAATTCGCCCAATGCAGCCCAAGTTGGACCTTCTACTTCCATTCTGCATCGGGGTCTTGTTTCTCCGAAGGTTAGTTCAAGAGGGCTCTGAACCAGTTTCTCTTTGTCTTCGTCAACTTTGACATAAAACTATTCTGATTTCCAGCCTGCCGGCCATTTGCTTCGGTAGCTGATCACGGGAAACTTCGTGGTTTTCCGATAAGCAAAATTATAGCAACCAAAATTTTCATGCAATCCATCTTTTCTGGCCTTAGTTTGGTAATGCAGCTCATGAACACGACAGAAGCTGTCGGCAAACGGCTCCACCACTTGGCTTCGGAGAGCCCAGATATAGACGCTGAGCCTGACAATCGCATTGGGCGTCAGTTGGTGAAAATAGATACCAAATCTTTGCAGCACATCAGAGATCATCCTATTTAAGGGGAATCTCAACCCAGCTTTTAGAAAGATCTTGAAAATAACTATTTCATCCTTTTTCTGGCTTCGGGGTAGTTTCTTCCCCCCCCCCCCCCCGAAGCGAAGTAGCTTCTTCTCATTCTCACTAAAATAACCCGACTTCACCATCTTGGAGAGATCAGCCTTGGAGACAGTCGACTTTCCGAAGTCCAAGTGGCTGGGCTTGCTTGGCACGACAATATGGTAATCGTCATCAGGATCAGCTTCCTCAATATTTCCTTCTTCCGCTTCGGCAGCAACTTGTTCTGTCTCGGCAACAGTTTGCTCTGTCTCGGCAGTACGGATTCCTTCCGAGGTCACCAGTCCGGATCGTTGCATCGCTTCGGAGATAGGAACAGTCTCCGCTCCTTCGGCTTCGCCTCCCTCACGCTCAACTCTAGCGGTAGAGCGCACTCTGGCCATTTAATTCTGAATTTCTTGGGAACTAAAAAACTTTTTCTTCCGAAACTTTTTCTTCTGACGAAGTAGGCTTTAAACTGGAGCTTCGTCTGATTGCGAGAGTCAAGCTTCGGCAATGGTTAAAAATTTTGGCAGCAAAACAGTGCAATAGAAATGAATGCTGTGGTAACTTCACACCTACCCGTCTGTTTATATAGTGTTGTAGGTAAGAAGGTGAATCGTCAGGATTTCTACACCAGGCAAACAACTGCTTACACCCGCTGCGCGGTGGACCGCAGAGACCAAATAGTAACCCTGTAGGGTGGGACCGCTACGCGCTCGTTTCTCGACAACGAGCTCAGGGAAGGTGTTTTTCGGACCTTCGGCTTCCTGAAGCCTAAGAGACTTTTTTCACGGATCAAGCTCGTTACGAAAAACGATCTAGCACCGCGAAGGGGCTACTGTTGGGACCATGCTTCGTCGCCGAAGGTCTTGCAGGAAGAAACAGCTTCGGCTGAAGCTGTCTGCATGTGATGACCGAAGGTTGCTGTTCATGAAGCTTCGGAATTACAAACCGACTTAAAAGTAGAATGACCTTTTAGTCCATAAGTGTTTGAGTCATTGTTGTAAACTTTTATGAGGGGCATGTTTGTAATTCCTCACAGGCTGTGTCTTGTGCCTATAAATAGTGAACAGTATTCCTTTACTGTTCACACATTCTTGTAATTGCAATCGCATCACTCGGGAATTAATCTTTGCCAAGGCGAAGGTATAAATGTATCTAATATTTGAATACATTAAGTTGATATAATATGAAAGTGATGTCGTTCATTTATAATTTATTTATCTTTAATGCTTCATATTTTGTATTATTTTATATAATCTATTAGAGTTTAATTACGAAGATTCAACCTTCGTAATTGTACCGTCCTCAACCTTCGTCCGAAGTTCATTAAATCCTTAAAGGAATAATGCTTCAGCGGACGAAGGGCATTAACATTTAACATTTTATGTTGCCTTGTTCTTAATTCATAGCATTTGAGAACGAGTCCCCAACATGGGTCTTCTTCAAGTGAAGAAGAGAATGATGAAAAAGTTGCCGCCATCGCCAGGGACTTCTCTTCACCACCACTATCGCCATCATCGACTTCTCACCTATGCCTCATGGCTAGAGGTGAACGGAAGGTACAAAATGATATTGATATTACTGATGATAGTGATAGTGATAGTGATGAGGAATTTGCTTCACCTTCCTATGATGAACTAGCTGACTTGCTTAAAGAATACACTCAAATCATTAGGAAGTCAAAAGCTAAATGTGATAAGTTGAAAAATGAAAATGAATCTTTGAATGCCAAATATGACATAGTTATGAAAGTTAGTGATGAAATGAAAGAAGAGAACAAAACTATATCATCCACTGTAAATGAGCTCACAACCTCCCTGAAAGATGCTAAGGATAAATGTGACAAGTTAAATGAAGCTAATAGGGAGTTGAAAGATAGACTAGTGAAAATCAAGAAAGACTATACTAAGATTAAATTTGATCATGATAATCTTCTTGTTGAAAATGAACTTTTATCTTGCAATACACATGAGGCTATTAACCCTGTTGTTAAGATTGATGTAGCAACCTCATGTGATGATTTGAGTCAAGGAGAGCAAACTAGTCTACATGAGGAATTGACCGAAAAAGTTGAAGTCTTGACTTTAGACAACCAAAAATTGAAGAGATACTTGACTGATGCAACTACTAGAGGAAAGGTTGCTATTGAGAATAATGATTTCAACAATGAGTTGGCAGTGGATAATGAAAGGCTTAAAAATGAGGTCAAGAAACTTAAGAGTGAAAATGAACATCTTGCAACAAGTGTGCAAAAGTTCAGCAAGGGCCAATACCTCCAAAATGAATTGCTCATGAACACTGTCATGAAAAACAACAAGAGTGGTATTGGATACAATGCTTTTGTGCAAAGGAAAGCAACTACTCAATACAAGCCAAAGCAGACTCATAAGCCTATCAAATGCTTTGAGTGTGGAAAAGAAGGTCACTTTGCCCACAACTGCAAAGCCAAACCACCAACTCCCTTGCCTAAGCACTCAAGACCATTTGCTTTCAATGCTCATTATGTTCTAAGAAAAGTTGCAAATGGAAAGGTCAAAGTTACATTCCTAGGTCCACCAAGCAAGAGTAGACCTAGACAAATTTGGGTTGCAAAGTCCTTGATTGAGAGAGTCACTGGTCCTATGCAATATAGGGCCCTCAAAACTCAAGCTTGATTTGTCTGTGGATGTAGGTGAACTACAAGACCGGTGGGAGCCATTGAGTTATTGACAGTGGATGCACACAACATATGACAGGCAACCCACGGATGTTCACCTCACTTGATGAGAATGTTGATGTACAAGACAAAATCACATTTGGGGACAATTCAAAATGGAAAGTTCAAGGACTTGGCAAGGTGGAAATTTCAAATGATTTATCAATTTCAAATGTTCTCTTGTTGCACCTTTAAGCTTCAATCTTTCATCAGTGGGTCAACTCTGTGATCTTGGACTTCACTGCTTATTCACTCCAACAGAGGATATTGTATCAAAAATGGATGATGAATCAATGGTGTTCAAAGGATTTAGATACAACAATCTCTACTTAGTGGATTTCACTTCAGAAGATGCAGACTTAAGAACTTGCCTCTTCACCAAAGCTTCACTTGGATGGCTTTGGCATAGGAGGCTTGCACATGTTGGGATGAGCACACTCAAGAAGGTATTAAAGAAGGACATGGTTAGAGGATTAAAGGATGTTGTATTTGAAAAGGACAAGCCTTGTAGTTCATGTCAAGCTAGGAAGCAAGTTGCTAACACACATCCTACAAAAGCTTTCATGTCAACATCAAGGCCACTGGAACTACTTCATATGGATTTATTTGGACCTACAAATTATGTAAGTGCTGTTGGCAACCTCTACTGTCTGGTGATTGTTGATGATTTCTCAAGATACACTTGGGTGTTCTTTCTCCATGACAAATCTGAAGTTGCATCTATATTCAAGAAGTTTGCCAAGAAAGCTCAAAATGAATTTGATTGCAAGATCAAGAAGATTAGAAGTGATAATGGTAAAGAATTTGATAACACCAACATTCATGAGTACTGTGATGAGATTGGGATCAAGCATGAAGTATCTGCAACATATACACCTCAACAAAATGGAGTTGTTGAAAGGAAAAATAGGACCTTGATCACACTTGCAAGAACAATGATTGATGAGTATAACACACCGGAGAGGTTTTGGGCCGAAGCTGTCAACATTGCATGTTATGCATCAAACAGGCTATTTCCTCACCGGCTACTTGCAAAGACTCCCTATGAACTGCTAAATGGGAAAAAGCCGGACGTCTCCTTCTTCCAGGTGTTTGGATGCAAATGCTACATCTACAAGAAACACCATCACCTAGGGAAGTTTCAAAGACGTTGTGATATTGGTTTTCTTTTGGGTTATTGTCAGCGTTTCGACCCCGGGGGGTCCCTGGACCGACGAGTAAATTGTCGCTGCGTGTCCCAGCCCAGATGGGTCGGCGCGAGATGGAACACAAGGGGGAAAAAGCCACGGCTTGTGTTATCCTGCGCCCAGGGCGGATGCGCATGCAGTAGGGGGTTACAAGCGTTCGTGAGGGAGAGAGAGAGAGAGAGAGAGCATGTCCGTCAGCCCGTCCTCCCGTGTGGGCCACCTTCTCATACGGGGGCCCTGGACCTTCCTTTTATAGATGTAAGGAGAGGGTCCAGGTGTACAATGGGGAGTGTAGCAATGTGCTAACATGTCTAGCAGAGAGGAGCCAGAGCCCTATGTACATGCCATCGTGGCAGTCGGAGAGGTGCTAGAGCCTTGTTCATGTGATGTCGTGGTCGTCGGAGGAGCGCTTGAGCCCTGTAGAAGCACAGCTGTCGGGGCTGTCGGGTCCTTGCTGACGTCTCCTTGCTTCCGTAAGGGGCTGAGAACCGCCGTCGTCATGGGAGCACGCGGGTGCCATCATTACCTGTTTACCGGGGCGAGCCAGATGGGACGCCGGTCTTGTTCCCTGTAGCCTGAGCTAGCTAGGGGTAGGGTAATGATGGGCCCCCCTGTAACGTGGTCGGTCGAAGCCCAAGGTCGGGCGAGGCGGAGACTCCTCCGAGGTCGAGGCTGAGTCCGAGCCCTGGGGTCGGGCGAGGCGGAGTCCGTCATTCGACGTCGAGGCTGAGTCCGAGCCCTGGGGTCAGGCGAGGCGGAGACCGTCTTCCGAGGTCGAGGCTGAGTCCGAGCCCTAGGGTCGGGCGAGGCGGAGACCGTCTTCCGAGGTCGAGGCTGAGTCCGAGCCCTGGGGTCGGGCGAGGCGGAGCTTCCTATGGCGCCTGAGGCTGGACTCGGCTGCTGTCAGCCTCACCCTAGCGGGTGGCACAGCAGTCGGAGCAGGGCAGGCGACGCTGTTTTCCTGTCAGGTCAGTCAGTGGAGGGGCGAAATGACTGTGGTCACTTCGGCCCTGTCGATTGAGGAATGCGCGTCAGGATAAGGTGTCAGGCGATCCTTGCATTGAATGCTCCTGCGATACGGTCGGTTGGCAAGGCGATCTGGCCAAGGTTGCTTCTCCGCGAAGTCTGCCCGAGCTGGGCCTCGGGCGAGTCGAAGGTGCGCCCGTTGCTTGAGGAGGCCCTCGGGCGAGGCGTGAATCCACCTGGGTCTATTGTTCCTGCCTGAGGCTGGGTTCGGGCGAGGCGAGATCGTGTCCCTTGAGTGGACGGAGCCTTGACCTGTATTACGCCCATCATGCCTTTGCAGCTTGTGCTGATGGTGGTTACCAGCCGAGTTTAGGAGTCTTCGGGGTACCCCTAATTATGGTCCCCGACAGTAGCCCCCGAGCCTCAAAGGGAGTGTTGGTACTCGCTTGGAGGCTTTATCGCACTTTTTCGCAAGGGGACCGGCCTTTCTCGGTTACATTCTGTTCCGGTGGGTGCGCGCGAGTGCACCCGCCCGGTGTAGCCCCCGAGGCCTCGAAGGAGTGGTTTGACTCCTTCGAGGTCTTAGTGCCTTTCGTGACGCCTCGGCCGGTCTGGATGTTCCCTCATGCGATCTGATCGTAGTCCGGGTGCATGGTCAGGTTCCGAGTTCTCGGGCTGGTATGTTGACGCTGTCAACGGTTTGGCCGGAGCTGGGTTTGCGAGAGCAGCCCTCAAGCCTCCGCACAGAGCGAGAGGACGGTCAAGGACTGACTCGGCTTTTATCATACGCCCCTTCGTCGCCTTTCCGCAAAGAGGAGGGAGGGAAAGCGCCATGTTGCCCTCGGAGGGCGCCGAACATGGTGTCTCCAGTGAGCTGCTAACGGGTGATCCGAGTGGACGCCCGTGCCCCGTTCGATAAGGGTCGGCTAGTGGCCCAGAGGCGCGCTCCAAAAGTACCTGCAGGTGATTTGCCGGACCCGGTCCCGTTTGATAGGGTCCGAGGGCTCGATGCCTCCCTCTAATGGGATTCTGTTACAGAATCGCTCCTGCTGGTCTTGGAAATGTCCTAGGGTACCTCGGGAGCGTAGCCCGAGCCTCGGCCATGTATCGGACGTACCTAGAGTCATCCCTCGCTCTGCGTGTTCTGAGGCGGCTGTCGAACCCTTCAGGGGGCCAGCCTTCGAACCCCTGATCAGTAGTGGGTGCGGAGCCCGAGTGGCCTGAGGGGGCTGTCGAACCCTTCCGAGGGGCCAGCCTTCGAACCTCTGACCAGTAGTGGGCGCGGAGCCCGAGTGCTCTGAGGCGGCTGTCGAACCCTTTCGAGGGGCCAGCCTTCAAACCTCTGATCAGTAGGAGGGCTCGGGGCCCGCTTCCTTCGCGGGGAAGAATCCCTTTCGGAGTATCTCCTTTCCCGGTCCCTGTAGCAAGAGAGAGAAAGGGGAAGAGGAAAAGGATACGAAATTGAACGATGTGGCGCACCTTTTTTGACGCAGTCGTCATGGCGGAGGTGAAGCGTCGCCCGCTTCGCCTGCCAGAGGTGTCGCCTGCCCTGTCGTGGAGTTAATGCGACGGGACGAGTGGTTCGCGGGGTAGCCGTTGTGCGAGCCGTTCGAGGAACGGGCGTTTCGCCTTCGAGTTTTGAATTTCGCGGCGGGTTCGGGCGAAGTGTTGAACAAGTCTTGCTCGGGCCTTTATATATTCAGAAGAGGGACCGATGGTGGTTCTTTACTCTGTTGCTCGCCTCCTGCTTAGGTTTCCACAACCTGAGGGAATAGCCAGAGAAAGAAAACCGCGCACCTTGTCCGCTCCGCTGCCACCCCCTTCGCTTGGTGATGGCCGACCGGGTAACCGTTGTTCCGCCGCGTGACTCGTGGCCTTTCTCCACCGTCACGGTGGACGATCTGGAGGCCCTTGTTGCCGATGGCTTGCTTTGTCCCCTCTCCGGTGACCCGTAGCCGGAGTGGATGGCTCCTCCGAGCGGAGCCGCCTCGTCCCTGCCGTCGGGGTATGTGCTGAGTTTCGTCTCTTTCCATGAGCGGGGGTTCGGAGTGCCAGCAAGCCGTTTCATGCGGGCGATTCTGCATTTCTACGGGGTGGAGCTGCACAATCTCAACCCCAACTCCATCGCGCAAGCAGCCATCTTCGCGGTGGTTTGCGAAGGATTTTTGGGGATTGACCCCCACTGGGATCTGTGGACCCATCTCTTCTGCGTGGAGCCTTTTGCCTCGACGACAGGGGAAAGAGAGTCCGCATGGCGGTGCGGGCCGGTGGCTGCATCCTCCAATTGAGGCAGGCACGCGCGCAACAGTATATCCCCGCCATCCTTGTGTCTTCGAACAAGGGGTGGCAGCGCCGGTGGTTTTACCTCCCGAACGACGATGGGAGGCTCCCATCGTTTTCTCAACGAGTGGTGACTGCCGCCGGCAGCAACTGGCGCTATGGGGCCCCGCGAGAGAGACAGAAGAATCTCCAGCCCCTTCTGGAGGCCTTGCAGGAGCTGCGAGATGGAGGGCTTACCGCCGCGGGGGTGGTTGCCGCCATCCATCGCCGGAGGGTGCTTCCCTTGACAGAGCAGCGGTTGCTGCTTTCGGAGATGACGCCGGGGGTCGACTTGGAGGGCTCGCAGATGTCCTCTGTCCCCCTCTCCGCCGATGACCTCCACAGGCGGGTAGCTGGCACGGTAGGGAGGCTAGACGCCGGCGCCCTCACCCAGCCCCTGATGCGTCCCGAGCGCGGGTGCATGTCCTTGGTGAGTGTCCACTCCTTCTTCTTTCTTGTGTCAGATTGCCCTTGGTTCTCACAGTCGAGATTTCCGTCCGTCTCCAGGAGTTGGGGTTTCACAAGCCTTCCCTACCACTGGTCCCGGAGGACGCGGTGGACTCAGCCGCGCGGAGGGTCGCTGCGGAGAAGAAGAAGGAGAAGAAGGACGCGAAAAAGGCTCGAGCCCGCGAGCGGATGCGGGCTCGGGACGCCTTGGAGAGGCATCGTCGGAAGCAGGAGAGGGACGGACTCCCGAGGGAGCCGTCGCCGGAGACGCCTGACGACGACGACGACGATGATGACGAAGACGACGACATGGCGGCCTGCCTTGGCCTCAGCCCAGATCTGTGGCTGGGCCAGGGGTCATCGAGCCAGCCCCCGAGTGGGCTGGCGTCGTCGGTATCCGGGGCCGAGACATCAGGGTCCCGGTCCGAAGAACAGGGGCAGGCCGAGGGGGTACTTGACCCCTTGGCCGAGGTAGTTGAGGTGACCCCGGGGAATCAGGCCGACCCGCCTGTCCCCCAAGAGCCGTTGCCCGTGCCGGCCGCACAGGAGGTTGATCCTCATGTCGTCGTGATTGCGCCTGGACGGACCGTCCCTTCGGCGCCTCGGGCGCCCGAGGCGGGGATGGTGCCAAAGCCGGCAGCGGGGCAAACCTTGGTAGTGCCCGCGGGGACCGAGGCTCGAGGGGCCTCCCCGCAGGCACGATTGGCCGTGGTCCAGAGTGGGTAAGTATCTGAGGATACCTCTGTCCTGGCTCCTTCTTCGTGTGTCCTGATCCTGCTTTTCCTTTTCTTCCCAGCAAACGGAGGCACGGTTCGACCGGTCTGGCTCCCCGGAAGGTCCTTAAGACGGCGCCGGCTTCTGCAGCCGGTGCCGCACCGGGCCACGCTGGCCGGCTGGCCTCCACACAAGATGCCCCCAAGCAGGGGGCTCAGGCGGCACGAGTTGTCGTGGGGCGAGCTCCCGAGGCTGACCCCTCCGTCGATGCGGCCGTCGTGCCGAGGGAGACTGCTGGCGCGGGCGTGGCCTTGAGCCCACCTGACGTGTTGCCGACGCCGGCACCGGCTTCTGCCAAGGCTGTTGCCGTTCTGGCCATGGAGCCACCCGTCGCCGCCGATGCTGAGATGGCCGAGGCGCTGCTACTCGAGGCCGGTGATCGGAAACCTGCTCCTTTAGCCGAGGAGGTACCCGATGCGCCGACTGCAGGGGGTGCCGACGCCTTGGAGGAGGGGGGCGCAGAACCACGGCCCGTTCTCGGCAGCGGCGACCTTGTCCTCGCGCGACGCGATCCCAATGAGCGGCGTGGGCAGGCGCTCCGGTTCTGGACCCATGGTGCTTCGAAACCCCTATTCGTTCTTGACGATGAGTGGGAGCAGCAGTCTCGCGACGAGCTTCGTGAGTGTGCCGAGGCAACGATGGGGTCGCTTCGATCGACCATGGAGGTCCTTTCCAGGGACGTTCCTAGGATCCTCCAGGTAAGGATTTCAGGCATACCTTTCACGTGATCAAGGCATTCTTTGTGACGCCCTGCTTCCCTTCCTTAGGATCTGACAAATCTGAGCACCACCAAGTCATCGTTCATCCGCCGCGAGGCCGACGTCTGGGGTTCGCTGCGGTTTCTGAGGGCCGCGCTTGCCGAGGCTACCGAGTGCCTCTCCCAACAGAGCGCCGAGGCAGCGGACCTTCGGATGCTTTGTGACGAGCTGGGGGCGGAGGTAGCGGCGGCACGCGCAGAGGCGCAGCGGTGGAAGTCGAAGCCTGGCCAGGTCATCGGTGAGCGGGACCGATCTCGGAACCAGGCTGCCGAGGCTGAAAGCCGGGCCGAGGCCCTTGGGGGCCAGCTAGCCGAGGTGTCTGCTCGGGCCGGAGCCCTTGCAGAGGACCTGGCCGTGGCCATCAGATCTGCCCAGTCCGCCCACGCCGCAGCCTCGGAGCAGCGTGCCCGGGCTGAAGGTATGTCTTGGCTGCTTTGAGAGTTTGATTCAGCTTCATTCTTCAACTCGTGTTTGAAGAATTCTGTTTTGGTTGTTTGCAGAGTTCGAGTTTGCCCTCAACGAGTCTGCCAAGGCACTTGCCCAGGCGGCTGAGCAGAAGGAAGCCGACCACGCGACCATGTCTGAAGCTATCTCAGCCTTCTGCCAGATCTTTGGTCTTGACGACGTCCCCTCGGGAAGCTCCCCCTAGAGTCGCCTGCAGGCCTTGGGCGGCCATGTGCGCAGCAGACTCCGCGAGGCGCTGCATCACGGCGTTAGGCGGGCCTTCGCCGTGCTCGCTTCCCACTATGATGTGGATCTAGAGCGGGTCAGCGAGGGGTACTGTCTTCCTGACGAAGATGAAGCTACACTGGCCGAAGTTCAGAGGCTTGACGCGGCCGCCGCGGGCCCAAGCGCGGTGCTGGCGTCCTCCTTCGAGGTGGAAATCCTTCTGCTTGCGTCATCGTCCGATGCCGGGGCGGACCTCACCGAGGGTGGAAACGGCGTTGAGGGTGGAGATGAAGCCGAGGGTGCTGCTCCTCCCCTGGGCGATGCCTGATTCTGCCGGAGCAGTTTGTTTTGAACATGTATGTGTCTTTCGCGGCCGCCGAGGCCTGAACACTTTGTCGTCGTGTTACAAAGTTGCGTTTCTTTTCCTCCCGTTTCGAGTATCCGGACTTGTTCGTCAGTAGCAGAATCGCTTATCCGAGTAAGAGTTATTTTTCGCGAAAGGTGACGAGTGAGGTATCCGTATCCCGGAGGCGTAGGAGTCCCTCAGCTCGGTCGGCCTCGCCGCTTACATGCGCTCTTATTCGTTTCTCGGGGTCCTGTTACTGATATAGCCGGGAAACACGAAAGTCGTTTTGGTAGAAGACTTTTTCCGAGGAAAATTTTGACGCAGAGGGGGTTCCCCCCTTCTAGCCCCCGAGGGAGGGTCGGGCTTTGCCGAGGCAAGGCTGACCCTTCCTTGACGGTTAGACTCTTTTTGCGTATGTAAAGAGAACGAGGTATATGAATGACTTGAAAACATCTTAAGGGTAAAAGCGACGTAGGTGTCGGATGTTCCAAGCGTTGCTGTAGACCTCGCCTTGACTGTTGGCCAGCTTGTATGTTCCGGGCTTCAAAATCTTGGCGATGATGAATGGCCCTTCCTAGGGAGGTGTGAGCTTATGACGCCCTCGGGCGTCTTGTCGTAGCCGAAGCAACAAGTCCCCCACCTGGAGGTCTCAGGACCGAACCCCTCAGGCGTGGTAGCGTCGCAGAGACTGCTGATACCTTGCCGAGTGTAGTAAGGCCATGTCCCGAGCATCTTCCAGCTGGTCCAGTGAGTCTTCTCGGCTGGTCTGGTTGCTTTGGTCGTCGTACGTCCTTGTCCTCGGGGAGTCGTATTCTAAGTCTGTGGGCAAGATCGCCTCGGCCCCATAGACTAGAAATGGCGTGAAGCCCATGGCTCGGTTTGGCGTTGTTCTCAGACTCCAGACCACTAAGGGGAGTTCCTTCATCCATCGCCTGCCGAACTTGTTGAGGTCGTTGTAGATCCTCGGCTTGAGTCCCTACAGAATCATGTCATTGGCACGCTCTACCTGCCCATTCGTCATGGGGTGAGCTACGGCGGCCCAGTCCACCCGGATGTGGCGGTCCTCGCAGAAGTCCAGGAACTTTCTGCCAGTGAACTGGGTGCCGTTGTCGGTGATGATGGAGTTCGGGACCCCAAAGCGATGGATGATGTTGGTGAAGAACGCCACCGCCTGTTCGGACCTGATGCTGTTTAGGGGTCGGACCTCAATCCACTTGGAGAATTTGTCGATAGCGACCAACAGGTGCGTGAAGCCCCCGGGTGCCTTCTGTAAGGGACCAACGAGGTCCAGACCCCACACAGCAAACGGCCAGGTGATGGGTATTGTTTGCAGGGCCTGAACGGGCAGGTGTGTCTGCCTTGCGTAGAATTGGCACCCTCGGCAGGTGCGTACAATCCTAGTGGCGTCAGCCACCGCGGTTGGCCAGTAGAAACCTTGTCGGAAGGCGTTTCCAACGAGGGCTCGAGGTGCTGCGTGATGACCGCAAGCCCCCGAGTGTATTTCTTGCAATAGCTCCTGACCTTCGGCGATGGATATGCATCGCTGGAGGATGCCTGAGGGGCCGCGGTGGTAGAGCTCCTTCTCATCACCCAGCAAGACGAACGACCTGGCGCGCCGCGCCATTCGCCGAGCTTTGGCTCTGACGAGGGGTAGCTCTCCTCGGTGGAGATATTGCAGGAAAGGGGTCTGCTAGTTTTGATTAGGCGTGACCTCATTTCGCTCTTCCTCGACGCGCAGTGCCTCACCCTCGGCGGCCGAGGGTGCCTCGGGCTGGGCCGAGGCCTCCTCGGGCTCGGGCATGTCGTCGGTCTTGACGGAGGGTTGATGTAGGTCTCGGGAGAAGACATCTGGGGGAACCGTTGTCCGCCCCGAGGCTATTTTAGCCAGCTCGTCCGCAGTCTCGTTGTATCGTCGAGAGACGTGGTTGAGCTCGAGCCCGTAGAACTTGTCTTCCAGGCGCCGAACCTCGTCGCAGTAGGCTTCCATCTTCGGGTCGTGGCAATGGGAGTTCTTCATGACTTGGTCGATGACGAGCTGCGAGTCGCCACGAGCGTCGAGGCGCCAAACCCCTAGCTTGATGGTGATGCGCAACCCGTTAACCAGAGCCTCGTACTCGGCCACGTTGTTTGACGCCGGGAAATGGAGGCGCAACACGTAGCGGAGGTGCTTTCCGAGGGGTGAGATGAAGAGCAGGCCCGCGCCCGCTCCTGTTTTCATCAGCGACCCGTCGAAAAACATGGTCCAGAGTTCCGGTTGGATCGGAGCTGCTGGAAGCTGGGTGTCGACCCATTCAGCCACAAAGTCCGCCAAGACTTGGGACTTGATGGCCTTCCGAGGAGCGAACGAGATTGTCTCGCCCATGATCTCCACCGCCCACTTTGCAATCGTACCCGAGGCCTCTCGGCACTGGATGATCTCCCCCAAGGGGAAGGATGACACCACAGTCACCAGATGAGACTCGAAGTAGTGTCGCAACTTTCACCGCGTCAGAATTACCGCGTACAGTAGCTTCTAAATTTGCGGGTAGCGGATTTTGGTCTTGGACAGTACCTCACTGATGAAGTAGACCGACCTCTAGACGGGCAATGCATGCCCTTCTTCTCGTCTCTCGACTACGATCGCGGCGCTGACCATCTGAGTGGTTGCGGCTACGTAGATCAAGAGGGCTTCTCCGGCAGCGGGGGGCACCAGGATGGGCGCGCTTGTAAGGAGCGCCTTTAGGTTCCCAAGGGCTTCCTCGGCCTCAAGGGTCCAAGTGAAGCGCTCGGTCTTCCTTAAGAGACGGTACAGGGGTAGGCCTCTTTCGCCGAGGCGCGAGATGAAGCGGCTCAGAGCCGCAAGGCATCCCATGACCCTCTGTACTCCTTTCAAGTCCTTGATGGGCCCCATGCTGGTGATGGCCGCGATTTTCTCTGGGTTGGCCTCGATGCCCCGCTCGGAGACGATGAACCCCAGGAGCATGCCTCGGGGGACTCCGAAGACACACTTCTCGGGATTGAGTTTTACACCTTTCGCCTTGAGACACTTGAATGTCGTTTCAAGGTCAGTGAGGAGGTCGGAAGCTTTCCTCGTCTTGACTACGATGTCATCGACGTAAGCCTCGACCGTTCGGCCAATGTGCTCTCCGAACATGTGGTTCATGCACCTTTGGTATGTCGCACCTGCGTTCCTCAAACCGAATGGCATAGTAATATAGCAGTACATGCCAAAAAGTGTGATGAAAGAAGTCGCGAGCTGGTCGGACTCTTTCATCCTGATTTGGTGATACCCTGAGTAGGCATCGAGGAACGACAGGGTTTCGCACCCAGCAGTGGAATTCACGATTTGATCGACGTGAGGCAGAGGGTAGGGAACTTTCGAACATGCTTTGTTTAGACCAGTGTAGTCTACACACATCCTCCATTTCCCACCTTTCTTTTTCACAAGCACAGGGTTGGCTAGCCATTCGAGATGGAATACCTCTTTGATGAACCCTGCAGCCATCAGCTTGTGGATCTCCTCGCCTATGGCTCTGCACTTTTCTTCGTCGAATCGGCGCAGAGGCTGCTTCACAGGTCGGGCTCCAGCTCGGATATCCAGCGAGTGCTCGGTGACATCCCTCGGTATGCCGAGCATGTCCGAGGGACTCCACACAAAAACCTCGGCGTTCGCGTGGAGAAAGTCGACGAGCACTGCTTCCTATTTGGGGTCGAGCTCGGAGCCGATCCGGACCTGCTTGGAGGCATCGTTGCTGGGGTCGAGAGGGACGGACTTAATTGCCTCAGCTGGCTCGAAGTTGCCGGCGTGGCGCTTCGCATCTGGCACCTCCTTGGAGAGGCTCTCCAGGTCGGCGATGAGGGCCTCGGATTCGGCGAGGGCCTCATCGTACTCCACGCACTCCACATCGCATTCGTACGTGTGTCGGTACGTGGATCTGACGGTGATGACCCCGTTGGGGCCCGACATCTTGAGCTTGAGGTAGGTGTAGTTGGGGACGACCATGAACTTGGCGTAGCATGGTCTCCCCAGCACTGTGTGGTAGGTTCCTCGGAACCCGACCACCTCGAACGTGAGGGTTTCCTTTCGGAAGTTGGAGGGAGTCCCGAAGCAGACGGGCAGATCGTGTTGCCCACGGGGTTGGCGCGCTTCCCGGGGATGACCCCGTGAAAGGGCGCCGCACCGGCCTGGATTGCGGACAGATCGATCTGCAAGAGCCTGAGGGTCTCGGCGTAGATGATGTTGAGGCTACTGCCTCCGTCCATGAGGACCTTGGTAAGCTTGATGTTGCCGATGACGGGATCGACAACGAGCGGGTACTTCCCCGGGCTCGGCACGCGGTCGGGGTGGTCGCCTAGGTCGAAGGTGATGGGCTTGTCGGACCAGTCTAGGTAGACTGGCGCCGCCACCTTCACCGAGCAGACCTCCCGGCGCTCTTGCTTGCGGTGCCGAGCCGAGGCATTCGCCACTTGCCCACCGTAGATCATGAAGCAGTCGTGGACCTCGGGGAACTCCTCTGCTTTGTGGCCCTCCTTCTTGTCATTGTCATGGCCTCTGCCACCTTCCGCTGGGGGCCCGACCTTGTGGAAGTAGCGCCGAAGCATGACGCACTCCTCAAGGGTGTTCTTGACGGGACCCTGATGATAGGGGCACGACTCCTTGAGCATCTTGTCGAACAGGTTGGCGCCTCCGGGAGGCTTCCGAGGATTCCTATTCTCGGTGCGGCGACAAGGTCTGCGTCGGCGGCGTCGTGTTTCGCTTGTGACTTCTTCTTGTCCTTGTTCTTGGTGTCGCGCTGAGCGGATGCCTCGGGGACGTCTTCCTGCTGGCGCCCCTGAGGCTGTTTGTCCTTCTGGAAGATGGCCTCAACCACCTCCTGACCAGAGGCGAACTTGGTGGCGATGTCCATCAGCTCGCTCGCCCTGGTGGGAGTCTTGCGACCCAGCTTGCTCACCAGGTCGCGGCAAGTGGTGCCGGCGAGGAACGCGCCGATGACATCTGAGTCGGTGATGTTGGGCAGCTCAGTGCGCTGCTTCGAAAATCGTCGGATGTAGTCCCGCAGGGATTCTCCCAGCTGCTGGCGGCAGCTTCGGAGATCCCAGGAGTTCCCACAGTTTCGGCCTTGTTTCCCCTGAGTACTTGGTGATGGTAGTCGGGGTTCGGAGCCGGGTCGGGAACGGCGCCCGTCGTATGGCCCGGCTGAAAGCTTGCGGACCAGGTGGTTCGGGCGAGGGGCTCCGATCCTCCCCGCTGTCGTAGCGTCCCCCACGCCTGGGGTGGTAGCCTCGGCGCACCTTCTCGTCGAGGTGGGCTCAACGGTCGCGGCGGTGGTGCTCGTTGCCGAGGCAACCTGGGGCTACAGGCGTTGCATCCCGCGTGCGCCCGGTGTGGACCGAGGCTTCCCTCATGAATCGGGAAGTCGCGGCACGATGCTCCAGGGGGTACCCCTGCCTTCGGGAGGCAGAGCTTTCGGCCCGTCGGACCGCGGCATCCTCCAGGAGATTCTTGAACTCTCCCTGGATACACCGCCCCTCGTTGGTGGATGGCTCCAGCATCGCTCAGAGTAGTATTGCTGCTGCAGCCAGGTTCTGGCCGACCCCACTGGAAGCCGAGGGCAGCCTTGCCCTGGCATCGTCGGCGATGCGGTGCTGGACGTCCTGGGCCAGTTGACGCGCTTCTCCGGCTGGTGCTCGGCCTGCCCACTCCTGCCCGATGTTCTGCCGGAGCTGCACAAGTTGTCATGCTTCCTCGTCGAGTCTGGCCTGCATCTCGTGGATTTGCTCGAGCTGTGCGTCCTGACCCCCCGCAGGGACTGGGACCACAGCTAGCTCCCGAAGGATGTCAACGCGAGGCGCAGGCCTAGGGGGATCGCCGTCCTCTGGCATACCAAGATGGTTGCCTTCGTCGAGACCCCCTAGATCGACGTGGAAACATTCGCGACTTGGGCCACAGTCCTCATCGTCAAGGTTGTGGCCATCATCAGAGTAATCGGAGAGGCAGTAGTCACATGCGGCCATGAAGTCTTGCATGGCACTAGGGTTACCGAGCCCAGAGAAATCCCAACCAGAGTCAGGCTCGTCATCTTCCTCGGAACTCGGGGGCCCGTAGGTCGAGACGGCCGTCAGTCGGTCCTAGGTTGACCACATATGGTACCCCGGAAGGTTAGGATATGCCTTTATGAAAGCGTCCATCGAAACGGGATCGCTTGGTGGGTCGAAGCTAAATCTAAAAGGCACAGGATGGAAAACGGACGGTACCTCTTGATCGACGGAAGGTGACGAAGTCGCGTCGGGACGGACTGCACCGTTATCTCAGGTACGAGGCTAACGCCCAGCAAGTCCTTCGCGAGCGTGCTGGCGTCATCCGTCCGCTTGGGTTTGGCGTGTTGCGGGGAAACGATGCTCGTCTTTGTCTCAGACGCGAGGTCAACGCCCGACGTGTCCCCCACTGGGGCACCGGCATCGTCGACTCGCTCGACAGCCGACGAGGTGCCGCCTCCTGCTTGGTCATGGTTGCGCCGCCTCCTCCTCCGTCGGCGGGGAAGGTGACGGGACAGACCCGGATGCTGCTCTTCTGCCACGCGGGGAAGACGTCGTTGATTCCGCCGCCGGCGGGCGGGCTGACGGCCGCCATTGTCGTTGTCGTGCGGTGGAGGAAGGAGTACCATGTCGTAGCTGCCGTCGAGGGACATGAACTCGAGACTCCCGAAACGGAGCAGCGTCCTGGGCTGGAGAGGTTGCTGGAGACTACCCATCTGGAGCTTGACGGGAAGCTGTTCGTCAACACACAGCAGGCCCCTACCTAGTGCGCCAACTGTCGGCGTTTCGACCTCGGGGGGTCCCTGGACCGACGAGTAAATTGTTGCTGCGTGTCCCAGCCCAGATGGGTCGACGTGAGATGGAACACAAGGGGGGAAAAGCCGCGGCTCGTGTTATCCTGCGCCCAGGGCAGATGCGCTTGCAGTAGGGGGTTACAAGCGTTTGCGAGGGAGAGAGAGAGAGCATGTCCGTCAGCCCGTCCTCCCGCGCGGGCCACCTTCTCGTACGGGGGCCCTGGACCTTCCTTTTATAGATGTAAGGAGAGGGTTCAGGTGTACAATGGGGAGTGTAGCAATGTGCTAACGTGTCTAGCAGAGAGGAGCCAGAGCCCTATGTACATGCCATCGTGGTAGTCGGAGAGGTGCTACAGCCCTGTTCATGTGATGTCGTGGTCGTCGGAGGAGCGCTTGAGCCCTGTAGAAGCACAGCTGTCGGGGCTGTCGGGTCCTTGCTGACGTCTCCTTGCTTCCGTAAGGGGCTGAGAACCGCCGTCGTCATGGGAGCACGCGGGGTGCCATCATTACCTGTTTACCGGGGCGAGCCAGATGGGACGCCGGTCTTGTTCCCCGTAGCCTGAGCTAGCTAGGGGTAGGGTAATGATGGGCCCCCATGTAATATGGTCGGTCCGAGCCCAAGGTCGGGCGAGGCGGAGACTCCTCCGAGGTCAAGGCTGAGTCCGAGCCCTGGGGTCGGGCGAGGCGGAGTCCGTCGTCCGAGGTCGAGGCTGAGTCAGAGCCCTAGGGTCGGGCGAGGCGGAGACCGTCTTCCGAGGTCGAGGCTGAGTCCGAGCCCTGGGGTCGGGCGAGGCGGAGCTTCCTATGGCGCCTGAGGCTGGACTCGGCTGCTGTCAGCCTCACCCTAGCGGGTGGCACAGCAGTCGGAGCAGGGCAGGCGACACTGTTTTCCTGTTAGGTCAGTCAGTGGAGGGGCGAAATGACTACGGTCACTTCGGCCCTGTCGACTGAGGAACGCGCGTCAGGATAAGGTGTCAGGCGATCCTTGCATTGAATGCTCCTGCGATACGGTCGGTTGGCGAGGCGATCTGGCCAAGGTTGCTTCTCCGCGAAGCCTGCCTGAGCTAGGCCTCGGGCGAGTCGAAGGTGCGCCCGTTGCTTGAGGAGGCCCTCGGGCGAGGCGTGAATCCACCTGGGTCTATTGTTCCTGCCCGAGGCTGGGTTCGGGCAAGGCAAGATCGTGTCCCTTGAGTGGACGGAGCCTTGACCTGTATTGCTCCCATCAGGCCTTTGCAGCTTGTGCTGATGGTGGTTACCAGCCGAGTTTAGGAGTCTTGAGGGTACCCCTAATTATGGTCCCTGACAGTTATTCATTAAAGTCCAAAGCATATCGAGTATTCAATCATGCCACTGGCGTGGTAGAAGAAACATATGATGTGGAATTTGATGAGACTAATGGCTCCCAAAGAGCACTTGAAAATCTTGATGATGTAGGTGATGAGCCACTTAGGGAAGCAATGAAGAACATGCCAATTGGAGCTATCAAACCAAAAGAAGATGAAGAAGAGGTGCAAAACATTGACAGGCCTTCTTCATCAAATGTACCACAAGATGATGAAAAAGATGAGAGGCATGCAAATGAAGATACATTTGTCTCTCATGAACAAGCAAGGGTACAAGCCGAAGATGTTGATGCTCCAGGATCTTCTTCCCAAGTGGTGGACAGGAGAAATTCTTCACTACTTCAAGCTCATCCTCAAAACCAAATCATTGGGAGTCCTTCACAAGGGGTTATTACTCGATCACATAGACATGCTTCTTTTATTGAACATCACTCCTTTGTTTCTTGTGTTGAGCCTACATGTATAGATGAGGCGCTATAGGATCCGGACTGGGTGAACGCCATGCATGAAGAACTTAACAACTTCACTCGTAACCAAGTTTGGACCCTGGAGAAGCCCCCACAAGATGCAAGAATCATTGGAACAAAGTGGGTGTTCAGAAACAAACAAGATGATCAAGGCGTGATTGTAAGGAACAAGGCAAGACTTGTTGCAAAGGGATTCTCTCAAGTTGAAGGCTTAGATTTTGGAGAGACCTTTGCACCGGTTGCTCGACTGGAAGCCATTCGTATCCTACTTGCATATGCATCATGCTATGATATAAAACTTTATCAAATGGATGTAAAAAGTGCATTTTTAAATGGCTTCATAAATGAACTTGTATATGTTGAGCAACCACCTGGATTTGAAGATCCTAGATATCCTAACCATGCTTACAGGTTGTCCAAGGCACTATATGGGCTAAAGCAAGCTCCAAGGGCTTGGTATGAGCGTCTTCGTGACTTCCTCATCGAAAAGGGCTTCAAAATCGGGACCATCGACACAACTCTATTCACAAAGAAACATAACGGTGATATTTTCATTTGTCAAGTATATGTTGATGACATAATCTTTGGCTCGACAAATGACTATCATTGCAAGGAATTTGGTGAGTTGATGTCGAAGGAGTTCGAGATGTCAATGATTGGTGAGCTGACGTACTTCCTCGACTTTCAAGTCAAGCAAATGAAAGATGGTAACTTTCTCTCTCAAGAGAAGTATACCAAAGACTTGTTGAAAAGGTTCAACATGGAGAAGTGCAAACCAATCAAGACACCTATGCCAGCAAATGGACATCTCGACCTAGATGAGGGAGGTAACCCAGTTAATCAAACTCTCTACCGTTCTATGATTGGCAGTTTATTGTATCTTACCGCATCTAGGCCCGATATCATGTTTAGTGTCTGCATGTGTGCTAGATTTCAATCTAATCCTAAGAAAGCTCATCTTTGCGCTGTTAAACGAATTCTTAGGTATCTCAAGCACACCCCAAGTGTTGGTCTTTGGTATCCCAAAGGAGCTACTTTTGATCTTATTGGCTATTCCGATTCGGATTATGCCGGTTGCAAAATTGATAGAAAAAGTACTTCTGGGGGGTGCCATTTGCTTAGGAGATCACTAGTATCATGGACATCCAAAAAGCAAAATAGTGTTGCCTTGTCAACCGCCTAAGCGGAATACATTGCCGCGGGTGCTTGTTGCACACAAATTTTATATATGAAACAAACTCTTCTAGACTATGGCGTAGTTCTAGAAAAGGTACCTTTGTTGTGTGACAATGAGAGTGCTGTTAAAATTGCTAATAATCATGTACAACACTCTCGCACCAAGCACATTGATATCTGTCATCACTTCCTTAGAGATCATGTTGCTAAAGGAGACATCCTTTTAGAAGGAGTGAGGTCGGAAGATCAATTAGCGGATATTTTCACTAAGCCACTTGATAAGACCCGCTTTTGCATGTTGAGGAATGAATTAAATATACTTGATCTCAGAAATTTTATTTAAGATGTCAAATGGTGTTGTCAAGCTTGCATTGCATATTTAAATTTCTTGTATTGCATCTAGGGCTTGTCTAACCTAGTTGAGATAACCGCCAACAAAGCGAGTGAAAAAGCTTAACTCGGATCAAACTTGACAAGTCTTAGTTTTAAGCTTTTAGCACTTAAATTCTTACTTACTATGCAATTGTTGGTTCTTGAAATATGCATGAGGTACTGCACTTAGGGGGAGTATTCAAAACTCAAAACACTCATGAAAACCCCTAGTGCAAGGCCAAAATGCAAATTTCACCATTTGCCTATTTTCTCTAAAAATTATCTAGCCTATGGCAAAATATTTTGAAAATTATGAAAAAATATATGAGGGTGCCAATACCTGTCCCAACAAGTGTTATTTTGTGTGATTATAAGTTGGGATTTGGTTTGGTTGAAAACTAGATAGAAAAATTCAAAAATTTCAAAATTTCCCTCTGTCTGGGGTCACCGGACAGTCTGGTGTGCACCGGACACTACGCTGTGCAATGTCCAGTGCACCAGCCGCTCGCGTGCAAGATCTCCTTTTCCTGTGCGCTGTCCGGTGTGCACCGGACAGGCACTGTAGACTGTCCGGTGCGCCCATATCGCGTTTTAAAAAAGCCTCCAGCCCGAGACCGAGCCAGAGGCCCTCTTTTCCCTCTGTGCTCTCTGGCTCTCTGCCCTCTGGCGATCCTACTCCCCTCTCCAGTGATCTCCCTCGCTGGTGGCCGTGCTCCAATGGTGGTGCTCCTGCTCGGCCTCCCTTCCCCTCTGGTGAGCAGCTCGAGATCTTCCCTCTTTTCTCTCTGTTTCACAGCTCAGTCAAGCCTCTCACCACCCCTTGTTTGCTCAAGTTCAAATTCCTTCCAAATCTTGTGAATCCTGTGCATGGTTGTGTCCCTAGTGCTCCATTGAATATCCCTGCAGGTTTCTAGCTCCCTTTAGGAGGGTTTCCCTACCTCAAATAGCCTTTTCACCGAAAACCTAAACCTCTGCATACCATGTGTTCGGTGAAATGTCCAAACCAGCCAAAAATGCTCCGATTGAACCCAAATTTTTCAGGCACCTTCACAATACCTCCAGTAACATATTCGCCAAATTTCACACCAATCCGATATACCAGGCTTCAATTTCACTCAATTCCCCGTTTCGATCGATCCATTCCGAGTCGAGTGCCTAAATTTCATTTTCTTTGCCTAAATTCAAACCAAGCACACACTTCACTCATATTCACCCATATAAACCTATTCATGAAGTATCGGCTCAATTCCACGTCATGTCATGCCTCAATTTGAATTCCAAACCTCATATGGCACTATTTCTCGTTCAAACGTCGTTTTCGTGTCGTTTGACCTCTCGATCGCCATATCTCTCGTTTTCTGTGCCATAATTCTCTATGTACGTATTTATTCACATTTCATATACTTATGACTATGTGACTAATATGTGCTCACCTCTTCTGTCATTTCAGTGACCTTGCCTGCCCGTGAGCCGTCTCCTGTCCTGCCTGGATTTTCACCTCTCGTGTGAGCTTTCCAGGTAGACATCCTCTCTTTTGATATTCTATCGGCAGTTATCGACTTGTGCTTAGCTTCTCTGTCTCATTTGCAGTCGTTAGGTCAAGATGCCGCGCACGGAGAATGTGTCAGCGCCAGGGGGAGGAGATGACGAGGACCCTCCTTGCCTCTTTAGGCAGGTCAAGGGGGAGATTATGCATTTGGAGCAGTAGGAATGCCGCAAGAAGCGGCGTCTGGACAGAGCAGCCCGAGCAGCGGCAGCAGCAGCAGCAGCCGCTGAGCAGGGAGAGCAAGGAGATCAGCTGCAGATTCCTTCCGATTAGATTGCCTATCGAGTTCGTCGCCTCGCCTCTCGTCCTCGCTCCTTCGCTCCTACCACTCCCACCACTGCTACCACTCCACCACCCACTTCGCCCGCTCCCGTCACTCCTGCCCCATCCACCACCTCAGCCATACCTACCACCTCCACTACTCTAGCTTCCACTGCTCCTTCCGCTCCCCTTTCCTCTCCACCTATCCCACCTGCTCGCTTCCGGGAGCATGATGAAACTGAGGTGCGACCACTTGCTGAGGATCCCAGGTTGTTTGATCTTCAGCGTGCTACAGCGGCACGGGTACGTCGATTCAGATACATACCCGTGGAGTCTTGGTTACCTGCACAGAGAGACCCTGTAGCGGTAGATCCATTCAGCACCAGGATTCAGGAGTCTTTCTACAGAGCACAGTTGTCAGCTCAGATTGCTCTACAAGCGCACCGGCTCTTGAATCTCCCTACCTTCCTGCTAGCCGCCGGTGCTGACTCTAAGGTTCACCTCTCCTATCTACCTGGACTTCTCACTCTTTTGACTACCAGCGGCAGATATGTTGAGGAATGGGTCCGAGTTTTCTATGCTACTGTATGGATCGACCATGATCACCACTGGATGAGATTCCGATTTGAGCGCGAGGATGTTACCATTCATGCCAGTCAGATTTGTCAGGTGTTTGGATTCAACGAGTCATTGACTCGTCTTCACAGCATGTGCTATGGCACCTCTGACCCTCCTTGTCGCCCTCATGGCGGAGTCGCTCCTGGTACAGCTCACATCGCGGCTTTGTTCTGTCCACCCTTCTCAGATGGGTCGCGATGTTCTCCGGCAGACTTCACCACAGTGGCCTGGTTTCTATATCAGCTCATGAAACAGACGCTTCTGCCACAGATGGGTTATAGGGAGGCTGCCACTCATATTCAGCTTTGGCTCCTTGGTGCTCTAGTTTCTCACTCAGAGTTTGATGTCGTGGATTTTCTCATTTGTGAGATCGAGGACACCGTACTGGATGGTCTCCGTGCTCGTCGACATCTGCCTTATGCTCACTTCCTGTGTCACATCTTTGCTCAGCTAATTCGGCCCCCACAGTTCCAGGGTACTCTTGAGGCCTCTCACCTCATCTTTGGGTCGTACCGTCCAGCTCCAGAGGCTCCTGTGTCGGCACCTGCTCCAGTGATTGATACTCAGGCCGAGGATACCACCTTTCACTAGTTCGAGACTCCAGGCGCAGCAGTCCCAGATAATGATGATGATGATGATGATGCCTTTGGGGTTCCACCTCCGCCTCCTATGCCTCCACGCACTCATGATCATGAGGCTGGGAGTTCCAGTGGTGCTGCCCCTCCTGCCATTGACCCTGCTCTTGCGGCGATCCTCTAGACTCTCACTCAGCAGCAGGCTCACTTGGCAGCGGTCCAGCAGCAAATGTCCGAGAGAATGCTCTCGATGTTTCAGACGATTCAGGACAGGCAGGATACTTTGCAGCAGCAGCTTCTTCAAGACCAGGCTGAGAACATGGCATTCATGAATCTCATGCTTCAGCATACTGGTGTATCGATTCCCCCAGTTCAGTCAGCACCGCCTCCACCTCTTCAGGCTCCTGTTGTGCCAGCTATTCAAGCAGGACCTCCTCTTCCTACATTTGGTCCTTCTTCCTCTCCGCTCTGGCCAGTCACCCTGGTTTTCACGTTGCCGGTCATCAGCTCCATCAGCCCTCAACCGCCAGTGCCACCAGCTTCTGCTGTTACCACTGCTGTTGTGGTGGTGTCTGAGACTTCTTCAGCTCCGGCAGCTCCAGTAGCGCAGCCTCCGTCTGAGTCAGTGCCAGCTCCAGCTTCTATAGCAGATCCTGGATCCGAGACTGACTCTGACCCCTAGCTGGCGTTTGCTCTGCTGCCACGACCGCGACCGGATGCGCCCCCGCCGCCTCCTCCCTCTTCTGATGTGTAGGTTCGGGTTCCCTTTTGGTGTTTGACGCCAAAGGGGGAGAGATATGAGTTGTGAGATCTAGGGGAGTTAGGGAGTTAGTAGAGAGTCATTTTGATGTAATATATGTGCTTGTTACTCTCTGTACTAGCTTCACTTTTGTATGATGATTTTGGCTCACAAACTCTATGATATACTCTCGATGCTTATGTTGACTGTGTGTGTATTATGTTTTCACCTTATATTTTATGACCAGTCTTCTAGTTCTTGTTCATCGATTTGATTTCACTTTTATATATGAACAAGAAACCTACGTTGTGTATGCGCTCATCCTTATTATTATGATACACACTTTTTCTGTCAAAGATTACTGAGTATAACTAACCATCTTCTCTATTGACAGAAATTTCAAAACAAACTACTCTCACAAATCTTGTAGGGTTGTCATCAATCACCAAAAAGGGGGAGATTGAAAGCATCTAGGCCCCTGGTTGGTTTTAGTGATTAATGACAACGTAATGTTATATGTGACTAACGTATGTTTTGCAGAGACAAATGGTAAATTAGGTCGCATTACAGGTAGAAGTACTACAACGGTGAAAACAATCCCGGAGATAAGAACTCGAAGCGACGGCTAAAGCGACAAAACAAAAAGTGAAGGACTATGAAGTCCGAGTGTCAAGGAGTTGTGGACACTCGTGATTTAGTTAGTCTTTTATTCTCTTTTAGCCGTACTATAAAGAGGGGTTGTCGATGAGTAGTTTGACCAAGAGAGTTCTAGTGTAGTGTTGGTGCATATTCACACTCACATATAGTGCTAGGTGACACTCTAGAACATACACTCAAGTTAGAACGAAAACCGATTTGAAAAATAGCATAAAACAGAAAATAGAGTTTCTGGCCTTGGGGCACCGGACTGTCCGGTGTGCACCTGACTGTCCGGTGCACCCACTGCCAGGTGGGGCCAAGCTGGCCCAGGGGAAGAGTTTTCCCACGAAGAAACCCGAGAGCGCCAAGTTCTCGAGTGGAATTTTAGTGGCGCACCGGACAGTGCACCGGACTGTCCGGTGTGCCATCTACCCAATGGCTAGTTGTCAGAACTAGCCGTTAGAGTCGAGCGTTGGCGCACCGGTGGCGCACCGGACTGTCCAGTGCGCCCATGTGCAGAACATTGCTGGTAACGGCTAGTTGGTGGGTGAGGGCTATTTATACCCCTTCCACCCACCATATTCAATGTCTTGCTGCCCACATTAATTCCAGCACATTGGTAGAGCAATACAAGCACCAAAAGCCTAGTGAGGAGATTAGAGAATCTTAATCCCACATTTGGTCCTCATTAGCGCTAGCGAGAGCCACCTAGAGCACACACCACTTGCATTAGGCTTCTCTTGGTCAAGCGAAAGTCTATGGCTTGTTACTCTTGGTGATCGGCATCACCTAGACGGCTTGGTGGCGTTGGGAGCTCGGTGATCACCGTGGAGATCTTGTTGGTGACCCGACTCAAGTTTGTAAGCGGTCGTGAGGGATCCATCACGCCGGAGTGGCAAAGGATCATCTCGTAGTGAGCACTTGGTTCTTGCGAGGACCAAGGGGGAGTGATACCCTTGCGCGGGTGCTCCAACGAGGACTAGTGGAGAGTGCCGACTCTTCGATACTATTGGGGATTTTTCCTTAATTGCTATGAATTAAGAACAAGGCAACACAGAAATTGTTAGACGTTAAAGTCCTTCGTCCTTCGAAGCATTATTTCCCTTGGGATATAATGAGTTTCGGACGAAGGTTATAAAGGACATACCTTCATCAGCACAACAAATAATGAAGAAAGATTTATATAAAGTATGAGAAATAACATAAACACTTAAATATTATTATTAGCTCATTTCTATTTTATTATTATGGAAAAATAGAAATGATAACAAATTACAAATGTACCTTCGGCTTGAAAGAAAGCAAAAGTACAAGTGTGACGCAAAAGCAAATGCCAAGTCAGCGTGAACAGTACGGGAGTACTGTTCACCTATTTATAGGCACGGGTCGCAGCCCATGTAAAATTACATCCAGGCCCTTTGCGTTTGATAATAACTCTATAGTAATTTATCGGGGTCTACATAGTCTTTTCCTCTTTAAGTCGGTTTCCTCTTTTCTGTCATCATGCCGAAGCTTCCTTGCGCACAGCTTCGGCTCTGTTCCATCCTTCGTTCTCCTTGTGTTTCTTCATACAGCGATTTTGACATGTCCGAAGGGTCCATGTCCGAAGGTACCTGTTCATGTATTACACTCCAGAAACATTGTCAAATCACGTTTTTGAGGACCTTCGGAAGCCGAAGGCCCCCAACAGTAGCCCCTCGCAATATTAATTTGTTAGGATAATAAATTCAGATTGCGATATGGACGAAGGCCCTAAGCCGAAGGTCCGAAAAAACACCTTCCTCTTGCTAGAATAGCAACAGTCAATGGCAAGCGGGACCCTCCCACTTGCAATGCCCTAGGTGTATAAATATGTTACTACCGCGGGCTCATTTGGCACGCCTTCTTGCCATTTGCTTTGCCTGCTCAAACAGCTCCTTGCCCACAAACACTTGACCAGCTTTCTAGATTTTTAGCTTCGGCCCTAAGAGCACATTTCAACCCTTGCACCTTATTATACTCCTCTCGACATAGAGAGGCGAGGAGTATAGTGGTGGCTTGTGAGTCAAAATGCCGGATTTGGGCGACCTCATCCGAGTCGTAGCCTTCATCCCCCACGGATGGTACCTGCGCTCCAAACTCAACAATGTCCCAAATGCTAGCGTGGAGTGAGGTTAGATGATGCCTCATTTTATCACTCCACATACAATAATATTCACCATCAAAAACCGGTGGTTTGCCTAATGGGACGAAAAGTAAAGGAGTGCATTTGGAAATGCGAGGATAGCGTAAGGGGATCTTACTAAACTTCTTGTGCTCATGGAGCTTAGAAGTGACGGACGGAGCGTCGGAGCCAGAGGTGGATGGCGACGAAGAATCGGTCTCATAGTAGACCACTTTCTTCATTTTCTTCTTCTTGTCGCCACTCCGGTGTGACTTGACGCGAGGAGGTGATTCCTCCCTTCGTTTGTCGCTGGACTCCCTTGATGGAGCCTTCCCGTGGCTTGTGGCTATTTCCATCTCCCTCTTGGCGGATCCTCCCGACATCACTTTGAGTTCTTAGACTCTAATGAAGTACCGGGCTCTGATACCAATTAAAAGTCGCCTAGAGGGAGGGTGAATAGGCGAAAACTTAAATTTACAAATTTAAGCACACTTCAAGCTAGGGTTAGCGTTAGAATAAAAGTTAAGTCCAGGAGAGAGGGGAAAAATAAATCAACCAAGAAATAAAGCGGATAAACAGGGTGATTTGTTTTACCGAGGTTCAGTTCCAAAGAACCTAGTCCCCGTTGAGGTGGTCACAAAGACCGAGTCTCTTTCAACCCTTTCCCTCTCTCAAATGGTCACTTAGACCGAGTGAGCTTTCTCCTTAATCAAACGGGTCACTTAGACCCCACAAGGACCACCACACACTCGGTGTCTCTTGTTTTGATTACAAGTCACTTGAGAATAAGAATGGGAGAAGAAGAAAGCACGATTGCAAACACCAAGCGACAAGAGCGACAAATAATACACAAATCACTCTCTCTCAATTCACTAATCACTAGTGATCACTTGTCTCAATTTTGGAACTTGGAGAGATTGGAAGCTTTGATTGTGTCTTTGAGTGGATTGCTAGCTCTTGTATTGAATGTAGAGGATTGGAATGTGTTGGGGACTTGTTCTCAAATGCTAAGAGTTAAGAACAAGGCAACATAAAAAGTGTTAAGTGTTAAAATCCTTCGTCCTTCGAAGCATTATGTTCCTTCGGGAAATAATGAGTCTCGGACGAAGGTCATGAGAGGCATACCTTCGTAAACATAACAAGTAATGACGAAGGACTCACATAAAGTATGAAATATGATATAAGCATCACCATAGAATCATTTCTATTTTATTAACATGGAAAAACAGAAATGATTCCAAATTACAAATGTACCTTCGGTCCTGAGAGAAAGTGAAAAGTACGAGCGTGATGCCAAAAGCAAATGCCAAATCAGCGTGAACAGTACAGAGGTACTGTTCATCTATTTATAGGCACAGGTCGCAGCCTGTGACAAATTACACTTATGCCCCTTGCGAAAGTTTACAGCATTGACTCAGACCTATATGTATAAAAAGGTCATTCTATCTCTATGTCGGTTTAAAACGCCGAAGCTCCATGAAAAGGGACCTTCGGCCATCTCTTGGAGACGACTTCAGCCGAAGCTACTTCTTCGTGTGAGACCTTCGGCGCACCGAAGCACGACCCCAACAGTAGCCCCTTTCGCGGTGCTAGATCGTCCTTCGTAACGAGCTTGACCCGTGAAAAAAGCCTCTTCAGCTTCGGGAAGCCGAAGGTCCAAAAAACACCTTCCCTGAGCTCGTTGCGGAGAAACGATCCGACTTCCGAGCGCGTGTCGGTCCCACCTTGCAGAGTTACTGTTTGATCCTTGCGGTCCACTGCGCAGCGGGTACAAGTTACTGCGCGCCTGGTGTAACAATTCCGCCGCTTCGCCTTCTTACCTGCAGCACTATATAAACTGACAAGTAGTTGTGAAGTTACCACAGCATTCATTGCTATTTGCACTGTTTTGGTGCCGAAATTTTCCATCATAGCCGAAGCTTAAGTCCCAAAATCGAACGAAGGTGCTTCTCAACGTCCGCTTCGTCAGAAAGAAGAGCTTCGGAGAAAAGAAAAAAGGAAAAAGTTTTTGACTTCCCAAACTTAGAATCAAATGGCGAGAATACGATCTACTGCCAAAGTTGTGCGTGAGGGAGACGAAGCCGAAGGTTCAGACACTGTGCCCATCTCCGAAGCAATGCAGCGTTCCGGTCTGCTGACTACAGAAGAAATGCCTGCTGCTGAAGCAGGCCCAACAACTGCCGAAGGAAAAGAAAACATTGAAGGGACTGACTCCGAAGATGACTATCACTTTGCTATGCCCAGCAAGCCCAGTCACCTGGATTTTGGGAAATCAACTGTTTCCAAAGCTGACCTCTCGAAGATGGTGAAAGCAGGTTATTTCAATAAGGACCAGAAGAAGCTACTCCGCTTCGGGGAAGAAGAAACCACCCCGAAGCCAAGGAAGGATGAGATTGTTATTTTCAAGAGTTTTTTAAAAGCTGGGCTTAGATTCCCTCTCCACGGTATTATTGCAGAGATACTGAAGAAGTTTGGTATCTATTTTCATCAATTGACTCCTAACGCCATCGTTAGGCTCAATGTTTATATCTGGGCTCTCCGAAGCCAGGCTATGGAACCATTTGCCGACAGCTTCTGCCGAGTTCACGAATTACATTACCAAACGAAGGCCAGACAAGATGGGCTACATGATAATTTCGGCTGTTATAATTTTGCCTACCGGAAGACAACAAAATGTCCTGTCATCAGCTACCGGAGCAAATGGCCAGCAGGTTGGAAATCAGAGTGGTTTTATGTAAAAGTTGACGAAGACAAAGAAAAACTGGTACAAAGCCCTTTAGAGTTAATCTTCGGAGAGACAAGGCCACGATGCCACATTGGCGACCTAAAAGGTCCCACCTGGGCTGCTCTGGGTGAATTTGAAATTATCTCAAAACATATTGGCACCAGGGATCTGGTTCAGGAATTCTTGGCATTCAGAGTTTTCCCTACTCTAAAAGAGTGGGAAATGCCGAAGCTGGAGGGAGAGAAGAAGGAGGGGGAGCTTGTCCGGCTTCCCTATTATTTCAAGTTCAAGAAATTCTTCAAAAAACCCTGCAAAGAATGGTTAGAGACTGTTGAAGTGATGTGCAACGAAATCCTGGGGAACTACTCCAAAAAAGAGGATCAACTAATGACAGCAGCCTTCGGTGCCCGACCGAAACGAAGGTTGAACCGAGTGCTTGACGCCCTAGGCTTCGAATACCCAGACTATGAACAATTGAACAAGGGTGCCGAGGGCCTTAAAAGAAAAAGAATAGCCGAAACTCCGATCACGGATGAAGAAAGACCAGCAAAGGAGAAGAAAATTCTCAAAAAAGGAAAAATATCTGCTCCGAAGCGCAAATCACCCGAAGAAGAGGGGACCCCCACACCGCCTTCTACCAGCGACGTGGAGGAAATTTTAAAGGTAATGACTGAACCCATGCCTACGAAGCTAAGTCCATTAGGGCTCCAACTGACGAAGCTTTTTGAAAAGGTGGACGAGCCGGATCAATCGAAGATAAACAAACCCAAACGGCAAAGAATCATTGCGGTAACTGAGGTTATCGACAAGACGCCGCCAAGGGCATCAATCCAAAAAACGGCAGCTGCCGAAGGTACAGCAATCGTCGAAGGCGTAGCTTCGGAGGTCGCGGCTACCGAAGCCGCTACAGCCGAAGATACAAACTTAGAACCCATGATTGAAAATATCAACAAGATTTTGGAAGACATGGCTGCGGAAGAAGCTGGTGCTATTACTGAAAAAACCATGGCTACAGTGCCTGAGAAAGGAAAAGAAATAGCCGAAGACCCTTCGGACGACGAGGCCTACTCTTTCCAGAACTTAGTTGGGCAAAAACTGACGAAGGACGAAATAGAAGAGCTTAAAGACTACGCCAAGTCTTGCGGCTACAAGTCAGGTGCCCTCCTATTTGGGGGTGTAGATGATGAAAAACTAGGCTGTATTCGAGACCAGACTGGGGCTAAGGTAATCGGTACTCTATCGAAGAGTATCGGTTTTCCGAAGCTAGAGACAGACATCAGCCGCTACCGACGACAACATATCGTCGGCAGCTTGTTTTATTCTAACTTCAAGGTAAACAACCTTTTTCTCTGGTTTTTATTGCCGTTAACAATGAAAATATTACTTAACATAAGTTGTTTCTGTTCAGAGCATGCTACTGAGCAAAGCTCTGAAGATGCAACAAGACTTGGAGGACAAAAAGCACGAAGCTATAATTGAAAACTTGGAAAGCAAAATAAAAGAGCAAACTGCCATCATTGAAAAGAAAGACTTCGAGCTCCAATCGACCGAAGGCTTGCTGGCTGAAACTGAGGCTAAAATATTAGAGTTAAATTCGAAGCTTATCAATCAATCAAAACAATTTGATCAGGAGAAGCTAGAACTGAATTCGAAGCTTAAAGCCGAAGTCCAGACCAGCTCAGAATTGAAGAAAGCATTAACAAGCCTTCAAGACAAATGCTTGAACTTTGGCAATAATTGTATTGGACGATTAAAGAAGATATTTTACTCTGTTGGAGCCAGCAGTGGGAAATTTAACCCTTCGGCGGAAAATCTACCCCAGGCCTTCGATCATATTGAAGCTGAAATCGAAGAGCTTGACGAAGTTATAGCCGGGCATGGCGACTTCTGTGCCTGGGTAGCTTCTCGGGGTACGGCTGCTGCATTTCTGAAGGCCGGCTGCGAACATGGAAAAGTTGTCAACAGGCCCAACTTCACCTTATCTCCATCAATCCTGGATGATATGCCTGACCTCGCCCGAAGTATCTCCAATAGATTTATAAAAATGATATGGACAAAAGGCGGGCGGGAGAAGGCTGGAGATGAAGCACGAAGTCATCTTGAACCAGTAAGAAATAATACTTTGTACTTACCTTTTTCTTTGCACTTGATTTTTACTCACGATTCCTTGATTTATGTAGGATGACGAAGGTGAAGATGATGCCTAAGTTATGTCGCCGAAACTGTCGCCGAAGCTGAAGCTTAATGAAGATCAGTAGAAATGTACTATAGGAAAAAACTCAGGATACTTTTGTAACAAGTTTTGTAAATACAATTGAACTGTCCTCAAGGAACTTTGTACATACCTTGTAATATATTCTTACCCTTCGATTGAGTCGCTTTGATGTGGACGAAATCAGTATTTTGAGCCGAAGGCGAAAAAACACCTTCCCTTCTTTTCGTACACAACGAAGCCTAAACTGCCGCTTCCTCTTTTTGCCAAAGCTTTTCTTCACATAGCAAAACATAAAAAACTACTTCTTTCTGCCGAAGCTTTTACATAGCAAAACATAAAAAACTACTTCTTCCTTCTGCCGAAGCTTTTAGATAGCAAAACATAAAAGACTACTTCTTCCTTCTGCCGAAGCTTTTACATAGCAAAACATAAAAGACTACTTCTTCCTTCTGCCGAAGCTTTTACATAGCAAAACATGAAAGACTACTTCTTCTTTCTGCCAAAGCTTTTACTTTTACACAACGATTCACAAAAAACCAATTCTCTTTTTTGCCGAAGCAACCACTTTGGTACATAAATGCTATGAATGAATGCTTATGTATGCAAATGCCATGATGTAATGTAATGTGCAAATGAATGTCCGAAGCGTATGTCCGAAGCCACACTCATCCATCATTTTCTTAGGAGCAAAACACACGTCAGCTCTGCATTCCCTTAGGAACGACTTTGGAGCATCTTTGCCTTTTACTTAGGCAGTATCAGCGTTGACTTTTCGCTGTAAGCTCTGCATCCCCCTAGGGACGACTTTGGAGCTTCTTCGCCTTTTACTTAGACGGTATAAGCTCTGCATTCCCTTGGGAACGACTTTGGAGCTTCTTCGCCTTTTACTTTCGGCGGAATCAGCGTTGACTTTTCGCTGTGAGCTCTGCATCCCCTTAGGGACGTCTTCGGAGCTTTTTTCTCTTTTTCAGTTTCGGCACTCGATGGTGCGCTCTCAGCTTTTACATTTACATTCTTTGGGGGATTTTGCTCTTATAAAACTAAAAAGGGAAATTACATATGATAGCCCCATTAAAAACCTTTCTCCCCCTTTAGAAAGGAAAAGGGTGCCATGAAAAGAAAAGAAAAGATAAAATTACATCGAGTTATACATAAAACCGCCGAAGCTCATCTGCATTCCGAGATCTTGGAATTTCGTTGCCATCCATGTCCTTTAATCTGGACTTTTTGTTGCTTCGACGGTTTTTTAATAATTCGAAGGTTCACCTTGTTGCCACGAGTTCTTAAGCTTCAGCAACTTAAGCCTGTGGAGAAGATAGGTTTTGCTCTTAATCAACCATGAAACTATTATATGAAAACTGAAATATTCTTTATTTCACAGAAAATAGAATTTAAACGGAAAAAACTGTTATCAAGGTAGGATATTTGTCAATAAATGTGCTTCGACTCTGGCACAGTACTGTTGACTGTGCGAGCTTCAGATTGCTCTCTGAGATCCCTTTGGTGCGAAACATATTGGCTCCCTTCTGGCTGTTGAACTTGTTGCAGCGGAGGTGGAGGCGAGGGCCGTTGCCATGAGGCTTGAGGTTGACTTGCCGAAGCTACAGAAACTGCAGGATGGTTGCCCACATATTTCGGGATGTAAGGCTGATGGTATGAAGCAGTATGCATGACCTGCTTCGGCTGTCCCTGTTGCGCTGCAGCTTCTGCTAGCTCCTTTTGTTTTTGGATGGTGACGTGGCACATCCTGGTGGTATGGCCCTTGTTCTCACCACAGAATAAGCAAAATGTCCTTCTTGGTTGATCTTCAACCCTTCCGCCGAAGCCCCTAGCGCCTCTGCCTCTTGGAGCTGGTGGCCGAAAGAAAGTTTGCTGTTGCCCCGAAGCCTGTGAGAAGCACTGCGGCCTGTTCTGCTGACTCCCCTTATCATCATTTTTGAGTGTTGTGGAAGGACCTGACATGCCTCGGATAGAATCTTCCCCCGAAGCCCCTGGTCATCTCAGAGAATCTGAAGGCTTCCTCCCTTCTTTGGCGAAAGTCATTATCAGCACGAATGTACTCGTCCATTTTTTGGAGCAGCTTCTCCAGAGCCTGAGGAGGCTTCCTAGCAAAGTATTGGGTTGCAGGTCCAGGACGAAGCCCCTTGATCATGGCTTCGGTGCCATAGCGATGGTCTATAGCTTTTTTGGGCGGCATGACGAAGGTGTTGTTTGCCGAAGCTCAAGAAATGGAAGTGAGTTCACCGGCGGTGGGCGCCAATGTTGGGGACTTGTTCTCAAATGCTAAGAGTTAAGAACAAGGCAACATAAAAAGTGTTAAGTGTTAAAATCCTTCGTCCTTCGAAGCATTATGTTCCTTCGGGAAATAATGAGTCTCGGACGAAGGTCATGAGAGGCATACCTTCGTAAACATAACAAGTAATGACGAAGGACTCACATAAAGTATGAAATATGATATAAGCATCACCATAGAATCATTTCTATTTTATTAACATGGAAAAACAGAAATGATTCCAAATTACAAATGTACCTTCGGTCCTGAGAGAAAGTGAAAAGTACGAGCGTGATGCCAAAAGCAAATGCCAAATCAGCGTGAACAGTACAGAGGTACTGTTCATCTATTTATAGGCACAGGTCGCAGCCTGTGACAAATTACAATTATGCCCCTTGCGAAAGTTTACAGCATTGACTCAGACCTATATGTATAAAAAGGTCATTCTATCTCTATGTCGGTTTAAAACGCCGAAGCTCCATGAAAAGGGACCTTCGGCCATCTCTTGGAGACGACTTCAGCCGAAGCTACTTCTTCGTGTGAGACCTTCGGCGCACCGAAGCACGACCCCAACAGAATGCTTGGATGAAGTGAATGGAGGTGGTTGGGGTTGTATTTATAGCTCCCAACCACTTCCTAGCCGTTGCTTCATTTCTGCCAACCGCGGACGGTCTGCGCCCCTGGTCCGGACGGTCCGCCCCTACACATCAACGGCTGAAATCCCAACGGTCAGTAGTAACGGCTATATCAACGGATATAATGCATTAAATGTATCGTCGGATGTCAGATAAAGGCAGTCGCGGACGGTCCGGTCGTGCACCCCAGACGATCCGCGAGGACGCTATAATTCATTTTATTGAACCCGTCACCTTCGGGTTTTTTGGTTCTACGCTGACCGGACGGTCCGCGCCTGAGGCCGGACGGTCTGCGCTTGGTCTCGGACGGTGCTCGCTTCTCCATCGGACGGTCCGTAGTGTAGACTCGTGTTTATGCAGTGTTCCTGTCCGAGGGTCACCTTGGTGTCGCGGACGGTCCGCCGCAAGGGGCTAGACGGTCCGCGCTTAGTCTGTTTTTCCAAAAAGCTTCTCCTGTCCAAAATAATCTACGGTATTCCGAACAGTCGACTTAGATTAGTTTTAGATGAACTTATGCACCTGTGAAATGATCAACTGGGCAAACTGGTTAGTCCACAAGGTTTGTGATGGTCGTCAAACACCAAAATCGATTATAGGAAATGTTGATACTATTTCCCTTTCAGAAATAATGCTTCGAAGGACGAAGGCCTTTAACCATTAAAGTTTGTGTTGCCTTGTTCTTAAGCCGAAGCATTTGAGAACAAGAGACCAACACCTTGACTGCGTTATCCCAGCCACTGCTTGTTGTGGTCACAAGGCGAGTGTTTAGCCATCCCCATGCAAGTGTCGTTGACAGCCTGTCTAGGTCAACGAAGGAGAGCTAGAGGGTGTGCCACGACAGTAGATCCACACTACCGAGGACGACACGAGCGAACGCGATGACGACATGGACGTAGAGCAGCCGACACCACGAGCAACACGACGGTGACACCACGAGTAACACGACAACGACATGGAGCGACGGCGTCTGGCCTTGCCTCCTCCACACAGCCTCACCATCGTCGAAGCCAAGACCAGAAAGGAGGTGCTACACACAACAGGAAGCTTATGAGCCAGCGTGGGAGCGAACGGGAGGCGGCGGCACGAGAGGGAACAAACGATAGCGAGTGGTCGTGTGTGCACCACATTTAGCGGATGACAAACACACTCTATATTTACAGGAGGTGATATCAGGTCTTGCGGGAGGCGTAGCAAACGTCTTCATTCGCTATATTTAGGGTACAAAGCATTTTAGTTGTCCTTGTTGGAGACAGCCTAAGGTATGATTGGTTGAGTGATATGAGCCCTTCGCCATGACACCACCTCTCTTCCATGGGTGAAGTCAGTGCATGATTGACCCTCGTGCACTACTTTAATAGTATATGTTTTTTAAGAAATATATGCTAAGTATAAGGCTATTTAGAGTGAAGTATTATTTTATTCTCATGCTAAGGTGTGGGGATATATATCCCTTGGGTCTCCACAGGCCAGGTTCAACCTATGGGCCACCAAAGGACCTTAACATGTTGGGTTGATAGACCTGGTGGGTTGATCTGTCGGCCCCAACCAGAAGATAACGACGTGTAGCTATTCTATAACTGATTTCTATGCATGCAGAAAAGATAAATCAACCGAACCACTCACGTAAATGTTAATTAGAGTTGGTTATGTGCATATATGGGTAGCAATAGTAATATGTTAGACCTCATGTAACCCTGATCTTGTCGCGTATATAAGACAGGTTAGGGACCCCTACAAAATGATTGGATCCTCTAATAAGCTAGCAAGAGCATAGTTTCCTCGCACTTTGTAATCCTGAACTCAAGAGCAATTCCATCACAACAACAAATACGATGTATGGTATTATGCATCTCTACGGCCTAAGCCTATATAGATCTTTGTGTCTCGTCGTGCCTTGAACGAACCTAAAAGGGAAATGGTCTTAAGCATTTTCTCTAACTGATTTTGGTGCTTGATGACCACCACAACCTTATGGACTAAGTAGTTTGCTTAGTCTTTGATTCATAGGTGCATAAGTCCATTCAAGACAGTTCTAAGTCAGAACCAACTCAAAACTAACCAAAGGGCTAAAGCTTAGAAAATATGAACTATACCTAGTTCCACACTTTGGATAAGTTGTATACACCCCTAGGAACCTATTTGATACATCTAAGGAGGTTGGTTAGATTAGATTCATCACTAACGAGCGACTCTTACACGATGATGAATGGTACATCATCACTAACGAGCGAGCTTGCGACCCGCCGACTAGCGGAAGGATGCACTAGTGAATAAAGAAGATGCTTAACAACAAGATTGACGTTGGGGCAACAAGAGCCAAGAGAAGAAGTCCACACCATTGGGCATACCACAAGAGTTAGGAGAAGAATGCAAGGTAATCGAGCAACAAACATTCTCATAGAAGAAGATCTGACTCACTGGAGGACACCCATCATCAAGTACATCAAGAACGAAGGAGAGCCAAATAACAAGGCAGCAGCAGAGCGTCTAGCCAGGCAATCAACAAACTACACCTTGTTCGATAATGACTTATATTGGTGTTGTACGGCTGGTGTCTTCATAAGATGCATTGACACTTCCACGAGCACTTGTTGAAGGAGATCCATGCTGGATAATGTGGAGTTTGTGCAACCTCAAGAACACTAGTAGGGAAAGCATTCAAAGTAGGGTTTAGAGATGGCAATGGGTACCCGCTACCCGAAACCCGATGGGTTTTTGCTCTATTAGGGTATGGGTTTGGGTCGATTTCTCTACCCATGGGTTTGTTAATGGGTTCAAATGGAAACCCAGTGGGTACGTGGGCATGAGTTTGTTCTTCCACTACCCATACCCGCAAACCCATGGGTTTTTAAAACCCGCCTTAAAATCAATATTCATTATAAATATGTCTCATAATATTGTTAATTGAATATGTTCTAATTAAAATAAACTTCATGTAACAATTTTTAGGCTAAAATTAGTTATCACTTGTTCCTTTTATGCTAGCTTATTAATGTATTGATTGTCATTTATATGATGAATTATTTTTTATGTTGATGTTAGTGGGTATGGGAAACCCGTTGGGTACCCGAAACCCGCATGGGTATGGGTTTGGGCAAAATTTTATACCCGTCATGGGTATGGGTTTTTTAGCGGGTGTATTTTTTCTTCGCGGGTACGGGTTCGGGCAAGTAATACCCAGCGGGTTTTTACCCATTGCCATCTCTAGTAGGGTTTTACTGGCCAATGGCCAAGCAAGATGCAACCGGCTTAGTCAAGAGGTGTGAAGCATGTCAGTTCCTAGTCAAGCAACAACACCTTCTAGCACAACAATTGTAAACTATCCCAGTATTCTGGCCCTTTGTGTGCTGGGGGCTAGATATGACTGGGCCATTTAAGAGAGCTCAAGAAGGATGCACACATGTACTAGCAGTCGTTGACAAGTTCACCAAGTGGATAGAGTACAAGCCAATTATGTTATTGACAGTGGCCAAGGCGGTGGAGTTCATTCAAAAATATATACAGGTTTGGGGTACCTAACAACATCCTCGCACATTTGGGGTCTAACTTTACAGGGGTAGAATTCTTTGATTTCTACGAGGAGAATAGTTTACTGGTCAAGTACGCTTCAGTAGCCCACCCAAGAGCTAACAGTCAAGTGGAATGAGCTAATGGTATGGTCGTGAATGCATTGAGGAAAAAGTCTTCGATAAGAATGAAAAACATGATGGGAAATGGATCAGAGAGCTTCCATACATTATTTGGAGCCTCATAACCCAACCAAGTTAAGCACTACAAGGCAATACAACATTCTTCACGGTATATGGATCGAAAGCAGTGTTACCTGCAGATTTAACATTCAGGGCACCAAGGTTGATGTTCAAGAACATAACAAAAAGCAGAACATCTCGGCTAGAAGAGACCGAAACACTTGAAGAAGAGTGACTCAACATAGTAAGCAAGTCCGCACGATACCAACAAACTCTGTGGTGTTACCATGATAGTGAGGTGTGTTTTAGATCTTTTTCAGTCGAAGACCTAGTGCTTCGTAAAGTGCTATCAGGGGAAGGACGTCACAAACTATCCCCTCCTTGGGAAGGGCCATATACAGTCGTAGAAGTCACACATCCAGAATTCTATAAGCTATCTCAAATGGATGGAACTCCAGTTGGGAATTCATGGAATATCGAGCACCTTCGTAAGTTCTACCCTTAGTTCTAGAAATGTCATGATCTCAAAATGACAAGCTAGTGTTTGTATTCTGTAAAAAACATGTTCAATGAATAAAGAGTGCATGGTTTCTGCCTAATTACTATTTACGTATCACATATTACATTGTGTGCAACCCTCTTATAGTCAGCATCAGTGCAATTACTATATATATATATATATATCACATTAGCAGTTTTTCTCTGTTACCTTCTGCGATTCACCTCCACGGGGCAATCAGTATAAGAACCAACTTGTGCTGGTGTTACATGCTCATGCATACAGAAAAGGGTGATTTATAAACCCTATAAACGGAGCAATAAGTATAAGTCATAGTCCGACTTAACTGGTGTTACATGCTCACGCATACAGATAAAGGGTGATTTTTAAACCCTATAAATGGAGCAATCAAGATAAGGCATAGTCCCACTTAACTGGTGTTACATGCTCACACATACAAAAAAGGGTGACCTCTAAACCATATAAACGGAGCAATCAATGTACATTGGTGCTACATGCTCACGCATACAAAAGTAAGGCACACAAATTCTATGCCTAACACCCTACTTAGGTCGACATTGAACCGGGTCATCCATTGACAGACTTCGGAAATTATCTTTACAGAAACAACAAGCATACAACAGTTTGCGAAATGTATCAAACAGCTTATATTACAACACAATAAGAGTTTCTTAGTCCAACAACAGCAAGGTACACGACTAAACATTACTACCCTTCATAGCAGAAGAAGGCTTTGGCTTATCTTGCAAGGGGGCCTCTTCATCTTTCACTGTATCAGACCATGGCTCCTGTGATCTTCCGGCAACAACCTCTTTGAAACCATCACAATCAAAGTCCTCGTGTCAGAGGCTTGTACCAAACGATGCCTAGCAGCTTCCACGATACGCCTCGGGCCATGTGGCAGCACCGCACCCCCGCCTGGGCGGAGAGTAGTAACTGGGAGCGTATGCAGACGTGGTAGCCCCGGACCTCTCCAAATTGGGAGTCTGGAAACACCTAGGGAAGTTCGGGTCCTTTTGTGACGGCTTGGGCACGCGGCGACACCAGACCTCCCTCGGCCGGAGGTATGGATGTCACACATGGGGGGGTCCGGGACCGTTCCGTGGGGTCCAATTCCGGGATGTAGCTAAACGAGCAGTCCCACCACCGGGACCTGGGGTGACCAGTCCAGAGGCTTGCAGTCCTACTGGACAGGCCTAGGCCCCAAGCCGGGGTAGACCACTCGTCCTCCCATGGCCACTGATAGCCATATGGATTCTGTCTGACCCGTTATGAGTGGGTACCCCATATTTAAGGTATCGATAGTGGTGTACCATGATATTTTTTTCCTACTGATAGGAAAGATCTAACAGGTCCTTGAAACTCTTTTTTGTTTTGTTAAATAGTTTCATTACCTTAGAAAAAAATCTTTAGCTTACTACTAAAAGCAACATGAAGAGTCTAATCTAATCAAAAGAAATCATTTGAAATATCTAATGTAAACTTAGGGAGTAACATTGTAGTCGTCATTGTCAAAGCATTTGTAAGGTATTGAGATGATGATAATATGTGTGTTATCCATTTCCTTGTAATTATTGTTTGCTAGTAACATTTTTGTATTAGTGTACCATACGCGTAATAATATGGTCACGGCGTCTTTATTGACGTCGTACATGCCCCGCTCGTGGGTCACGGCCCTGCGGGCCCGTCTCCTCCGGCTGGGCTGGAACGGCACTGGCGCACCGCGCACGGCAGCCCAAGTCGGCTGTCACCCGTAGCCTCGATTCCACCAAGAAAAAACAAAAAGCGTCTCGTATCGTATCGCCTCTCCGTTCCGTGACTTTGGGTCTCGCGCCATTTGTCCACCCGCCCCTACCCTATCCAACTTCCCTTCCTTTCCCTTTACTACTTCCTCTGCTTTGGTTGCTTGGCTGCTGCCGTTTGCTTCGCCGCCTCGTGTCCTGTCTTCGGCTGCTCCTTCCGTGCCGTCGAAGCATCTTCCGCTCCCACCTATAGATGTCCAAACGGGCTGCCCGGCCCGGTCCGGCCCGGGTCCGGTGAAGCCTGGCCCGTTTTGGGCCCGGCCCGCTAGGCACGATTAAAAACCGGTCCGGGCCGGCTAAGCACGCGGGCTCAATTCCTTGTCCGAGCCCGGCCCGCAACGGGCCTAAACGGGCCGGGCCGGCCCGTTTAGCACGAAAAAGCGGGCCGAAAAGCGGGCTATGCGGGCCGAAAAGCACGTTTTAGTGTAAAAAAAGCGGGCTTAACGGGCTTAGAGCTAAACGAGCCGTGCCGGGCTAGCCCACCGTGCCTAATTTCCTGTCCGAGCCCGGCCCGCTTATTCGTGCCGGGCCGGCCCGGGCCCGCATATAACCGGGCCATGCCGGGCTCGGACTGGGCCCAAAAAACGGGCTTCGTGCCGGGCTCGCGGGCTTCGTGCTGGGACATCTATACTCCCACCTCTGTTTCTTAGATTCGGCCCGCGGGCGAGCACAGACAAAACCCCGCACTTTTAGCGTTCTCTCGCGCATTTCGTTTCTTGGTGGGGTGGGTGGGAGTGGGACTGGAAGAGGAAGAGCGCGTGCAGCTTCTGGTTCCTGTTTCCCGTTTCCGTTCCCTCCCGCTTAAAATCTTCAAAACTGCCGAGATTGAAGGTTTCCTCTTTGTCCCCAAGAAGCGAGAGGGGAAAGGCGTTTCATTTGGGGGAAGGACGAAGGAGGGCGGCCGCCGGCCAGCGCCAGGCCCCAACCATGGGGAAGCCCCCGGGGGCCAGGAATCCGGCGGAGGCGGAGGCCGATGGCGACGACGCGGTGTTCCTCGAGCTGTCGCGGGAGCTCAAGGAGGAGGGCACGCGGCTGTTCAACAGGCGGGACTTCGAGGGCGCGGCGTTCAAGTACGACAAGGCGGTCCAGCTGCTCCCCGCCGGGCGGCGCGTCGAGGCGGCGCACCTCCGGGCCAGCATCGCGCACTGCTACATGCGCATGAGCCCCGCGGAGTTCCACCACGCCATCCACGAGTGCAACCTCGCGCTGGAGGCGGTGCCCAGGTACAGCAGGGCGTTGCTCCGCCGGGCCGCCTGCTTCGAGGCGCTGGGCAGGCCCGACCTGGCGTGGGGGGACATCCGGACGGTGCTGCGTTGGGAGCCCGGCAACCGCGCCGCGCGCCAGATCTCGGACAGGGTGCGTACGGCATTGGAGGATAAGGGTATCTCGGTTGCCTTGGATGTGCTGCCAGAGGATGAGAATGAGATTGCTAGCGCCAAAGGAGAGGAGAGGAAGAAATCTCGTAATAAGCGTTTTGATTCGGTTGCGGGGGGGCGGGAGGGTGAAAATGGTATTGCGCTACTAGAATCTGCTTCCACGGAGAAGCAGGCTGGCCCGAGACAAACAAATGGAACAGGGAATCATCAGGATCATACTGAAGATAGTGAATCCAATGGTCTCGAGAAGCTAGAACAAAGTACTGAGACGGGAGAGAAGGACATGGGCAAAAAGCGAGGTGCACACGCTGCTGGAAAGAAACCGAGGTGTGGTGAGAGCAAGCAGCAAAAGCATTCTGCAGTGAATCATTGTCAGGACAACATTGGTGCCAAGGAGGAAGTCATGAAGGATGTGAAGCTGGTCTTTGGAGAGGACATCAGGTGTGCTCAGATGCCAGCTAACTGCTCTCTGCCACAATTGAGAGAAATAGTTCAGAACAAATTCCCGTCACTGAAAGCGTTTCTGATCAAGTATAAAGACAAAGAAGAAGACTTGGTGACGATAACCTTGTCTGAGGAGCTAAGCTGGGCAAGCAATCTGGCAGTTTCGCAAGTGCCAATCCGATTCTATGTTGTAGAGGTTAATCATGTTCAAGAGCTTGGTGTGGATGGGGTCAGGAGACGTCCTTCCTTTGCCACGTTAGAGAGAAATCGTGATATCATGTTGGATAATGGGACCATTGGGCATGATGTTGAGCATAAGCATTACGCTGATGACTGGATGGTACAGTTTGCACAGATATTTAAGAATCATGTTGGTTTTAGTTCTGATGCATATCTGGATCTCCATGACCTTGGCCTGAGACTGCACTATGAGGCTATGGAAGACACAATACAAAGAGAAGAGGCACAGGAAATATTTGAGGTTGCAGAGTCCAAATTTAAGGAGATGGCAGCACTGGCATTGTTTAACTGCGGCAATGTCCACATGTCTCGTGCAAGAAGAAGGCCATGCTTGGCTGAAGATCCTTTACAGGAATTTATACTTGAGAAAGTCAATGTTTCATATGATTGGGCATGCACAGAATATGCCAAAGCTGGTGCAATGTTTGAAGAAGCTGTCAAAACTAAATCTGACTTTTTTGAAGGACTTATTGCTCTTGGCCAACAGAAATTCGAGCAGGCCAAACTCTCTTGGTATTACGCTCTTGCATGCAAGATAAATATGGAAACTGAAGTTTTGGAGTTGTTCAACCACGCAGAGGATAATATGGAGAAGGGAATGGATATGTGGGAAAGAATGGAGACATTGCGCTTGAAGGGACTGTCTAAACCAAGTAAAGAGAAGGTTGTACTTGAGAAGATGGTCTTAGAAGGTTTTGTGAAGGATATATCAGCAGATGAAGCATTTGAACAGGCTTCAAGCATACGATCACATATAAATATCTTGTGGGGAACCATCCTCTATGAACGTTCAGTAGTTGAATTCAATCTGGGACTTCCCAGCTGGGAGGAGTCACTGACTGTTGCCATGGAAAAATTTAAGATCGGAGGTGCCTCTCAAGCTGACATCAATGTGATTGTAAAGAACCATTGTGCTAATGAAACCACCCAAGAAGGTAAGAAGGTTTCGTTGTGACATATAATGTGCAATTACTTATTTTTCTGCTTTTGTTCTGAGGGATTCTAACAAAAATATAACACTTCATTAAAAAATGATCATGAATTTATTTTTAGGAACTTCTACAATAATGCCAAAAGAGAAACAATACTTACGCCATGAATTTGAGATCCTTGGAATTGAATTCCATTCTAATAATAGTAATTTAGGTAAAGATCAATTAACCTAATATGGTTTTATGCGAAATATATTTATATACTATGATTAGCAATATACGGGAGATATTTATGTGCTTATTTTTATTATAGAGGAGTGAGCCGAAGAATGTCTTATAAGTTGCAGAGTAGAAACATATTCCGTTGCCCATGAATTTGAGAGACTTATATCTGAGCTTTGGAAAGTGATGGAATGTCAAATTCAAACCAATAGGCTACTTTATTAAGTAAATTTCAATTCCTCAAAAATGAATAGATCCAAACGGCCTGCTAGTGTAAACACGATTAGGATATAATTGCAAACCCCATACACTGAATAGGATGGATGAAATTTGACATAATTTTAAGTATTTTGTGATATCAACTAAGTTCCAAATCTGCATGTCCAAAGAAGGTAGGCATGCCCACAAGAGTTTGCAGCTAAACAAAACTGTTCTTTTACCTGTATTCACTTATGCTGCATTGTAGTTGTGTCTATATATTTTAGATAATTTGTGACAATACCCTTACGGATGTATTGATTACTACTGATTACTGAATTTGTGTTTTGAGAATAAAATGCTAAGATATATTCCTTATGCAGGACTCAGTTTCAAGGTTGAGGAGATAGTTCAGGCATGGAGTGAAATGCATGATGCTAAAAATTGGAGAAGTGGACCCCTGTATTTCCGGCTTCAACCAGTATTCCGACGTAGAGCTCCAAAGTTGCATCATATACTAGAGCATATGCACTATGCATAACTCCTAACTACTATTGTATCAGGTAATTTTCTACATAGGTATTAGTTTCAAGAATGAATTCCATAGAGAAAATGAGTCACAAACATATTTTTCAACGAAAGACCTGAGAATTAACTCTGTCAAACATATTAAGAACATAACTATAAGTTCGGTTTTCAGATCAGAACATAAAAAGTTATGTCCAAATATCCTATAGAATGGTTCGAACTTGTCTTGGTAATTGTTCCACTTCCATAAAAAATGAAATCCATATATATTTTCTTAGTTTGGTGGAAATTCATGGAACTTCTTGTCATTTGCATAGTACACGATTTTGTGATATGTAATTTTAATTCATAGTAATAAACATAAATGTTCTTACTAATACAAATCACTTTTATATCTTAATAAACTTTTGGTGTTTTAGTGTTAGGGCTTTAACACTTTGGCTGTAATCAAGTACTACAAAGATAGGATGTGGGGACTGTAAGGGACAACAAATACACATTTTTCTATAATTTTGGTTAATGGTGATAAGAAATTCTTATCATACATTAACCTTGTGCTATCTGCTATGGTACACGGGGACAACTACAAATAGAAATGGAGTGGGAGTTTTGATCGATAAAATTCTCAAGAATAGGGTGGTGGATATGAGAAGGTGATAAAATTCTCAAGTTTGTCAGGGGTTATTTGGTCTTGAACGTAATTAGCATGTATGTGGTATGCCCCCAAAGCAGGTCACAATGAGAGTGCTAAAAGTCTTTTCTAGGAAGACTTAAATGGCATGGTTAGAGCTATATCTATTAGTGATAAGCTTTTCATAGGAGATCTCAATTTACATGTAGGTACAACAAGTGCAGGTTTAGAGGCGGTTTATGAAGGTTTTGTGTATGGTAGTAGGAAACATGAGGGAGAGGAAGTCTTGGACTTTGCAATAGCTTTTGGCATATTGATAGCCAACACTTTCTCTTTAGAAAGAGAATCCCATTTAGTGACCTATTGTAGTAGCCAACACTCTAGTTAGATTGACTTTGTCCTTACAAGAAGAGAGGATAAATAAGCATGTTTGGATTGCAAGGTGATACCCGAGGAGTGCGTTGTCTCTCAACATAAGCTTGTGGTGGCGGTCTTTCGTTTCCAGGTGCGTGTCCGTAGGGATAAACTAGCCAACATTGCGAGAACAAAGTGGTGGATACTAAAAGGGGATACTATAGAAGTCTTCAAGAAAAGGACCATCAAAGATGGCACTTGGAAGGAAGAAGTTGACACAAACAATATGTGGGAGAAGATAGCAACTTGCATTCGGAAGGTGGTATTAGAGTTAGAGTTGTGTGGAGCAACCAAAGGGAGTGGAGACCAAGCTAAAGATACTTTGTGGTGGAACGAGAAAGTACAAAGAGCAATTAAGGAGAACAAAGAATGCTACGAACATTTATACCATGACAAGAATGTGGACAACATAGAAAAGTACAAGGTAGCAAAGAAGACAACAAAGTGAGTTGTAATTGTGGCAAAGGGTAGGACATACGAGAATCTCTACCAACGTTTGAGTACGAAGGAATGAGATAAAGACATAAATAGGATGGTTGGTCCGTGGGAGGAAGACAAGAGACTTTAACCAAGTTAAGTGCATTAAGACTGTCTCCGGCAGCTATCGTATCTCATCCCCTATTTCAAATTTCACTATGTAAACAGTGTAATCTACAGTGCAAATTCCCTATTTTACACGACCTGTTGCGGACAGCATAAGGATGAAACATAGCATCTCTTGGTGAAGGAGGATCAGATCAAACATAGATGCAATAATATCTTGACAAATTATTCAATGGGCAGAACGAGAACACCACCTTTCGGTTAGATGACTGTTTTCATGACACAATAGACACTTTATGTGTAGGATCCAAGAATCTAAAGTTAGAGATGTTAGAGTGGACGCACTGACCAAATCAATCCAAAAGCTTATACACGCTTAACACTAATGACCAGCCACAAAGAACCGGCACTTCTCGGGCACCCAAGTTTTCTAAATTCTCTCCCAAGGGCTGAAGGCAACTGTACCTTGAAGTAAATTCATGTAAGCAGATTTGGGAATCCTCCACATCAGGTTGGAGAACCACTTCTGACAAGATATCCCACAGATCCAAAAAACCAAAGACTAGTGAGCATAATTACAGTTACCATCAAGCGAAGGGTATTTTAGAACAAGAAAGTCTTCAAAAATAGATTTTGATAATTGAGTTACTTGCATTATATTGTCAGGTGCTGCAAAACTAACAACCATAAAGTATTTTGAATATATAATTAGTTGACACAACTTTTGTACACTGAACATGCATATAACTTGACTAATTACTGACCAACATTCGTAAAGTTTGTCTTAGAACAAAATAATGCCTTTACGTTGATGAGCAAAAGAAGTATTAGGTAAGTGTTTTGAATGAAGATGGATTGAATTTTTTTTCAAAAAAAATCATTACTCCATTTAGAGAAGGTTACAAATTTTGTATTATAGTTTTACATGTCCCGCATATTATTTATTTTAAATATCTGGATGGTTGTACTTCCACGTACTAAATACAGTACAATTTGTTTCAGTTTCTAAAACTATTCTTGATGATATTTTTCCTTTTTGCAGATTTGTTCATCTTAGAAGCTTTGTTGCACTTACTCATGGAAAAAAGGAATAAACGGAAAAGAAAAGCGATAATCTATGCATTATCAAGTTATAGATTTGCTCAATCTAAGAAGAAAAAAAAAAGATTCGCTGACTCTTGTGGTTGGCTGACCATGTAGATTGCATTTTGCTGTAAAGTTTACTGGGTTCCTAATCATCTATGTAGTAGGTGGCGTTATATATCCTCTCTCAAGGGATATTTTGCATAGTGCTACACTTCCTTCTGTTTTACTTGTGGAAGTGCTAAAATAGGGTTTGTACTCTTAGGTCGCTATAGGAATGGTAGGCTCATGTATTTTACTTGGAGGGTTTATTAGTAGGTCTCATCTAAAGTATGTTACACTTTAGCGACACGTGGATACTTGATGTGTTCAAAACAGTTGTTGTAACTTGTAGCACAGATGCTAGAGCATAGTGCTTTTTAAAATTGTTCTTAACATACTGTATGTTTTTATTGTCAAGCTTAGTGCCAGATAAATAGCCCTGTGTTTGTTACTGAATTTGTTGTGGATTCGTGAGAGTTCACTGTTGTGAGGTAGCTAAAGGGAAGTGTGTATTAATTAAATATGGTAAGATTTAGGGCCTATTTGTTTCAGCTTATAAATTATATAATCTGAATTATAATCTAAATTATATAATTCATATTATAATCTAGACATATTATAATCTACATGTAGCTATTTGGTAGTCTAGATTATGTAAATGTAGATTATTCATAAAGACAATATTACCCTTGTTTGTTTATTTGAGATGAGAAAAGAAGGATGACATATATTGTAATTTCTATTCCCATAACTATGGGTAGTGGATCTTTTGCCAAAATAATCTCAAATAAGCTACTCTTGAGAATATTATGAGATTATCATAATCTAAATTTTAGATTATATAATCTGAACATATAATCTATGTGTTTGTTTACCTGCTGGATTTATTTGTGTTGGATTATATAATCTAAAGAGATTATAATTCGAAATAAATAGGGTTCTATGTGTTTGTTTACATGCTGGATTTATTTGTGTTGGATTATATAATCTAAAGAGATTATAATCCGAAATAAATAGGGTCTTAGTATATGTGCATTCTCGTGCCATAATTTTTGGTAATGAGCTAATTGAAAGGATACCTCGTGTGCGAAGACTACTTAGAAAGAGAGCCTTATATTTGGTAATAAGCTAATTGAAAGGATACCTTCTGTGCGAAGACTGCTTAGAAAGAGAGCCTTATATTTGGGGGGCATGGACTCATGAGTCATCAAATCACAGTTTCAATTTTGAGTAGACGAATGTGCCCTCCTTTTTTTTGTTGTAGAATTGAATTTTGAGACGGTTTTGTTATGTAAACTTGATCCAGTCGTTTGAAACTGTTTTTTGTAACAAGTTGGTCTGATTCTCTTTCGAGGATGAAGCTGAATGTTTCTGTTATCTGAAAAATGGTCCCAGTGTAGATGCAGTATGGTACTACATGCAATGCACAATCCAAGATCGATACCAACCGCAGGGACCATAATTGGCCTCACTGCACCAGAACAAATCTGTAAACTAACCTAACGCACCAGCACGCTGAACAAGTGAGATTATGAACAAAACAGCATGCTTTGGCACCGCGCTAGTTCACTCGAGATCCAAGCCATCTCGAATTCTGTCTGGTATGCTTTGGCACCGCGCAACTCCAGGTGCTGGCAGCAGAGTCCTCCGTGTCTTCCGCTGTTCTGCTGCAGCCAAGAAATGGGCGTGTTGTCTTGTCAGGGCCTGGGTTACCACCACAACAAACTCAAGGTCCTGGAACCGCAGTCTGCATGACGACGGGTCCACCATTTTTTATCCGAACAGTGGGGTCTCGATTGCACTGGTGTCATCAACCTTGTGGCAGGTGACAGCGTCTCCTCAGTCTATTTGGCAGCATACCAGCTCTTTGCACACTTGGCGTCGACAGCCAGGTCGACGTTCAAGATGTTGGTTCCGTAGAAAGGTTTGGACATACACTCCACCACTATAGCCTTGGCCACCTCAGCAGACTCTGAAGGCCCTTCCAGTATCACTTCATCATGCACCTGACATGCAAAACATTGCAACCAATTTATCCCGACGATGTTATCGAATAGTTAGTTATCTGTCAGCTTCACTTTTGTTTACATCAAAAGAAAACCCAAATAGTGGCGGCTTCCCAGATGTAATAAAGTTGTCACTTGTCAGACAGAATGCATTGTATTGTAGAAAAAAAAAAGACGAACCTGCAATAAGAGCCTCCAACCAAGCTCCTTAAGGCGGACATTCCTTTCGATCTCAAGCATGGCACACATAGCAACATCTGCTGCACTTCCCTGCCAACCAGAGATACCAAGCTGAAGGTCAAGTTTTAGAAGCAATGAAGCGTACCCATTGAGCCACAGTTAGTGATCCGTACCTGCACTGGTGCATTTATAGCAGCACGCTCAATATGACCTCGTTGGCCAGGACCATACTGAGTCAGGTAAGGAAAATGGCGCGACCGCCCAAGCAAAGTGTAGACTTCACCCTTCTCGCTTGCAAGCTTCTTCTGACTTTTTTGCCAAGCTAACACTTCTTTTCTATCCCTGTACCAGAGCTTCAGTGTATCTCTTGCCTCTTTAACAGAAACCTGTGCCACAACTCTGGAGCTTGTTATGACACTTTTTAAAGATCTTTTATACCATATAGAGCACAAAACTAGAAGAGAAAGACATCTTGGATACACTGCATAATAACTTAAATGACAACGACCAATATCTAACAATGCTAAAAATTCAAATAGAGAACTAACATGCCATGTATCTCACAAATTGGCAAAAAAGGAGCAAACCCAGTGTCGGAGGCTCCCACATGAGTGGGGTCTGAGGAAAGAATAAAACTGAGGCAAGCTTTTCCCGCAAATGTGGAGAGGCTGCTTTTATTTTAACCCATGACCTGGTGACTCAATGAGACAACTCTCACCCCTGCACCAGGTCTGTCCTTTTATGTACCTCACAGATTGTCAAAAAAAGAAAGGGGGCAAAGCATCCTCATTCCTCAGCAGCCGGACTCAGATCAAGTTATGATAATTGCTATAGCACGCATATATTGTTTTCTTGCTGGGACAGTTGTGATAAAAAGAATCAATAGAGTCAAATTGGAAAAAATGATCAATTCCTGCATGCTTTGTTCACATTGCTGACCCAAAAATCCTAGTTTGAAACACATATCTAGGTTGGTACTTTGTTAGCAATAAGCTTCATACCTTCCAGTCCCGGGATAGCCCAACAGCTGTCTTTCCATAAGCAATGGAAAAATTAAGCATTTTAGCTTTCCTCCTCTCAGCGCCAAAAGCATCCTAAAACGGAAACACCGAATTTAATTCAATTCCATAATTACCATTTTATTTCTTTTTCATATATGCTTACGTGATTATGTAAAAAATAATGAAGATTACTCCCTCTGCACTACAATAACTGCACTTCTCACTTTTCAAAAAAAAAATGACTAGATTTATAGAAAATATTATCAACTGGTTCTAACATGTTTATTCTGAAAATATATTTCACATTAATCTAATGGAACTTATTATGCATCATAAATATTAGTATATTTTGTATATATTTGGTCAAATTTAAAAAAGTTTAAATCCTTGAAAAGCGAGATGTGCAGTTATTTTGGGAAGGGAGTATAAATATGAACAGCAGGGCATGAAACATTTAGAGAACTAAAAGTACACCAGTAAAATTCCTGCTCAATAGCAATTCATGAAAAAGATGGGTATATCTTATTTGAAATACAAACTATGCCCTTGTGTATGGAACATACAACAGTACAAGGATACCAGCCATTGCAATTTAGTACAGTTATTTAAGGTAATACCGATGACATGAGAGTTCAAATTATTTAGTGATACAAATGTTATTCAACAACACAAGCATCCAATACAATCATGGGATTCTTAGCTCAAACCTTCGAGGAATGCCTAGTGTTAGGTTGTGTGGATCCATAAGTGGCAGACTGAATTTTTTAAAAAGATGTGCAACGGAATGGTCTATCCTAAATAAATATTATGGAATGACACTGTCGGAGGGGAGAATCCTCCGTCCGGGTGGCGGATTGCACTCGCCCTGATCCTCGGATGACGAGTAGGATTAGGTGATTGTCTGGCCTTCTAGATGAGCACAAGAACTCAGAGATTTAGAGTGGTTCAGGCCGCCGGAACGTAATACCCTACATCCACTGTGAGTTGTATTGCTTGAGAACCGGGGAGTCGAAGGTCTGAGTGTGAATCGACCTCCCCTTGCTATGGAGCAAGTGCTCTCCCTTTTATAGTCCAAGGGGAGCACGTTACAAGGGAGTTCAGGCCCTGACATGTGGGCCTAGGAGAGTTTACAATATGAAACGGGAAACAATTGGATAGCGCTGACAGTGCTAGATCTTCCTGAGCTCGTATCCCTTCTTGGGCACTGCATGATCTTCCGGCGTCCTTATCCTGCCACCTTGTCCCGTCTAATCGGAACACAGGCCTTGATGTAGGTTGCGGCGTAGTCTGGTAAGCTACCATGTGTAGGGTGTAACGGGCGGTGTCGTCTAGTCTTCTCCGTCCGTCTCTTCATGCCTCGGTAACGCACAAAGAACAGTAGAAGTTATAATAAAAGGCGCCCAACCGGCGCCCTGGGTCAATGCCCCTCGCCTCAGTAACATGCGGGTAATAGTAAAAGCCGCACGTTACAGTCCTGGCATGTTGCACACAATTAATGCGGGGGATACGCTACCCGCCACTGGTGTGGGTAAGTATGTGTCCCATCTGTACCCGATGCTGGCGGGCCCTATGTCAGAGGCTTTTCGTCAAGCATCGTCCGGTGGCTTACGTTAGGGGCGCCTGGCCACGTGTTTGCGCCGGACCCCTGCCTGGGTGAGGGGCATACCTAGGGATAAGTGATGACACCATTTTCCTAAGTCTTTCCCAATCGTGGGCTAGACCCGCACCCAAGGGGGTCCAGGCTCCTATCGCCCCCTCCTAGACACATGACGGCTCCGGACCTCACCTGGCCTGAGTTCCGAATGGTATTTCCATGCTCGGAGCCATTCTAAAGGCTTGGTGTTGTAACTAGAGAGTCTTCTCTTCCGGGGCTTTATGCTCCCCCCAGATCCCTTTGTCTGGGGATCCGTTGGGTCACAAGGAGGTCCGGGTCCTATTTGAAGGATCCCAGACCTATAGCTAAAGTTGTTGATTCCTCCCTTTATGGGGCTTGATGGAGACGACAATCCAGCCCAGGAGGCGAGTCTGGCCTGGTCATGACTCCATATGGTGGGCCTTAGCCCCGTGCTGGCCAGCTGTCCATGAAATCCTTAACGGTGGCCCCCAAGGACTCACCTTGACATAGCAGGAGCGGGTACCCGATATTCAGGGTATCGACAGACACCACTCCACAAATTAAATAGCATTCAAAAGTTCATAAATCCCAAAATTACAATAATTTTTTTTGGAAAGCGCAGGAGAACTGCGCATCATTTTAATTAGAGAAGAAAAAGAAGTCCAAAATGGACCAAGGTACAAAGCCCTAAGCAGGCTTACTCAAAACAAAAAACACACACCACTCCCTAGACCCTGTGAAGGTTACGCGCAAGCTCTAAGCCAAAGCTCTGAAGATGCTTGGCACCAGCCGTAATCCAACACCCAATCTCATCAAGAAAGACGCATCTGATAGAGCTTAGCGAAGGGGTCTCCCCATCAAAGACAGCTTTGTTGCGGTGGATCCATAAACAAAATTACAATAATGATATACATATATCTATCTATGTATCATTTAAAATAATAATAGCAGGAGTTTGGTTGAATAAACTACAAACTACTAGGGGATTAGAACTCCATTGCAAGTATAATATATGTATGTGTCGGCGTCCGGGAAAGGCTATATCCTCGGATGCTGCCAAAACCTTTCAAAGATCCCGATGAAGGAAATCACTAGCAGGATCAGCTACTACGGGACCCACAATCTCGGAGTACCATGCCCCAAGGACCGACCTCCGCTCTCGCAAAAGCAGGGCCCACCATTCCGGGTAGTTCGATCTCGGGGACCCCATGAAGGAATAAAGCTATTCTTGTCTTGAAGGAAGAGCCTAAGACCCAAACTCCCGATGCCTCAAGGCACTCTAGGCTTTGGGACACTCCCACACTTGGGTTCTTCTGGTCATCGCCATCACAATAACCTAAAACACGAAACCCATAGAGCCTCAAAGCACTCCTGACAACAGGATACTTGTGCATTCTCTTGGTAACGTGGGGCCCTGGGCATTCCTAACAACAGGACACTTATACATATCCCTAGTCGTCCAGGGGCCCTACCAGCAACCGGATCTCTAGGGTCCTAGGGCTCCAATACTTCAAATGACCAGCCCCCCCTAAGCCCAGGGCCTACTGAGGGGACAAAGTGACTCCTACGACGGCTAAGAGCATGTACAACCCCATTGATTAGGGTGTCTCTAGAGCCGTCTCTGAGGGGTAAAATGCAAAATTTGATGCCACCGGGCTCTTGGCGAAGAGCTCGTCTATGGGTCTTCCGTTGGAGCACAAGGGACGAGAGTGGCTCGAGTTGTAGAACCTCCACCATCTCTTCCCGATCCGGTGCGGAATGGCACCAATCTAAGGTTGGTTTCCCTCCAAATCCTTGCCTTGGCACTCGTCTTTCCTCTATTTCATTTCACTTCCCAACAAATTGTGAGGACTCGCATCTAGTAGCCAGCAGCGATGCATCTGAAGACCAACCCCGCCATAGGCACCTGCCTCCGCCACCCCAATACCGCAACTTATTAAGAGACATCGTTTAGAGATGGTCCATTGCACTGTGTAGTCTCTTAGCTGTATCTTCTGCTTGGAAAACCAATCCAGGGGCTCAGGGTTGTACATGCCCTAAATATGGAGGCACCCACAAGTCAAAGGAATGTATCTGGCCCCCCACTAACAGCATGGCGACCCCCAAAGGCATTATTCCACGTTGGAGATCTAGCTCTAACAGTCTCATGGTGATGGCACTGCGGATAAAGCTTTTGTATATCATATTAAATGTGATGTGTGAAGTTAAGGCCTAATAGGTGCACTGTTGCTACAACCTAGGCAGCAGGTGTACGCGTGGGCGCACCAGGTGTAACAGGAAGTATTATAAAGTACATATTGATACACTTGTTACCAACTACGTCGTACCCAACAGCATGGACTCTGGTGTCCGTTAATATGATGAGACATACCTGCCTCTGCGACGGGTACGTCTACACTACAGCAGAACATCCTCTGCACTATGGCACGACCAAAGGCATGGCGCTACGTATGACTCCACGACTAGGAGAAGGTTGGAGTTGTTGGTCCACAGCAGACTGAAACCCACGATACGGCTGATAAGTAATATTCTCTCCTCCCTTGGTCTATAAAAGGGGAGCAGAGCAATGTAAGAAAGGGTCGAAGGGTCAAAACTAGATCCCAATCTCAGGGTTCGAGACATTCCCAAGGGGTTCAAAGATCCTAGACTTCGGGATTCCCGATCTTCAAAGGGCAAGCATATAGATGAACTAGAGACCATTAGAATAGAACTCTCACCAAAATCAAGCAGAAATAGAGTGCTAGGAGGTCATGGCGCTCAGATGATACTTAAAGCTTGTAAACTTCTTCACATTTGTGTTCATCATTCTATATCACCCAAGAAAACCTAGGATATTACGCATTTCTTGAACCTATCTAAACTGCCCTCATGCTGGTACTTGGTTGCACCCAGGTACAACGCACACCACACCAGCTTACGACCCTGCTCTATCCGTTACAATTCTCATCTTCTGTACCCCGGCGCACCAGCTTACGACCCTGCTCTATCCGTTACAATTCTCATCTTCTATACCCCGGTGTCGTACCACAACAACAATATGATTAAATAGAAAACAGTTAAAACAAATAAAAAATAAGTAAGAAACACCAAATCTGTAAATAAAACTAGTAGCACTTGAAGTACCTTCAATAGCGGCACTGGAGGTTTCTCTTGACCAGGTTGAGGGTGCCACTCAAGAAGAACTTTCTTTTCTTGGACAGCATCACGGATATGCTGATACATATTCATGGCTGTCCTAGAATGGAAATCACCACCCGCCTTGAAAGCATGCAGCATGCTTTTACAATTAGTAAGGTGAGCTAAAATCCTAAGCTCCAGCTACATTAAAACATGTCTTTTATAAGAAACTAAGATGAAAGGCCATTCCAGGACAAAAAAGTTGGCTATTGAGCACTAGTTGGCACACCTGACCATAATCTGCAACGATAAGAGAATTTCCCGGGGCTGCAACAAAAGCTTGGCGAATCCTATACCTATCCTTCTCAAGGGCAGGTTGGTTCTGAAAGACACACATATTGAGTTTGAATAAATAATATTGACCTAAAGAATAAGGTGGTACTTTAGCTTCAAGCACTATTTACCAGATCTGATCATCTGAACTGTATTGCAACTAGAACTAAACCATTTGCCAGTTTTGGAGCTAAATATATTAATTCAGTGCCACTGGTCAGGCTATAATCAGAAGACATTAATCATAACCACATCCATCTTGTACGATGATTTTGTGAAATGGCAGCATTTAAATACTAGTGAGCAAAAGATGATGTCATTGATTATTTTCATGAAAAATACACTTGTAACTACCACATTTTTGTCTATCCCTCCTCTTCTTGTACAGTGGTATATATATCATGCGCTTAATAACAGGCCAGAGATGGTGATTTAAGAAACTCCTTATAAATCCCATATAAACACAAAAGAATGTGCATACCTGTAGATTTGGTGTTCTTGCTGACAAGCGCCCTGTCTCAGTATTGATATTCAATGAACAGTGAATGCGCCCCTCTGCACATGATATGTGATCTCCCTACCATGGAGTAAGGGATTTATCAGATACACGACACATGGAAACGCTTTGTAGACAACTGCAGTTAGCTAAGCATAATCGGTATGCTGACAAAAGCCACCAGAAAAAACCTAGTAGCAATGCCCTCACACCACATGACTGAATGTCAGCACAAAGTTGCTAAGCACCTTTAAAGCCCTCAAATATATCTAAAGGGACACACTACAGATGAATGATCATGGTAGAAAAAAGCACTCAATCACAAGAACAACTGAATGCAACAGCTATTTTGCTAAGAGCAAAATTTTAAAACTATATAATCCAAGTCAACAAAAAATCAACTTGATCATGCAGATTGACACTGAATTCAGCAAAACCCATACTTTCCCTCAACAAAAGGAGAAAGAAAAGGGGAAAATTGTAGCCCCAATCGAATCAGCACATTTTGTGATACATCCTGTAGCTTTTATTTTAACAGCACACAACACAAGAATTTTGCGCTGTGAGCATGCATCACACCAAAACATCCGATTTGCAGCAAATGTCATGCTGTCTCAAGATAAGAAATGATAACTAATAAGATCAGCTAGCTAACCTGCAACGGAAGAATGAAATTGGATATCAAAGAATCAATAGAACATATTTCACATAAAGCTGCAATTGCATGGCATGCTTCTTTTCCATTCTTTCCTCCACCAAATGCTTCATATGCTGTTCCATAAGAGGAATTCCCATCTGGGTTTTCTGAACCACTGGTATATTCATCATCATCTTGAATATCATCTATTGTGTAAATATATTCTGTAGGTATTTTACCAGCCAAACTTCTCAATGCATCCCCGCTGACTGTTGGCCAGCCACTCGGGGTGAACATATCGATTTTCAGATCTTCAACAATACTGCAAAGTTTGATTGTACGATACTTTGACGTCTTCTTACCCTCTGTAGCAACACTTTCTTCATTTAGCACTTTAAAAGTTTTACTATGTGGCCAAGTTTCACCAGATTTGTGTCTGTTACAAAGGTAACGAAGTTAACTCCTTTAGAAATTGTACAGAAACGATTTGAAAGAAAGCTTTAGTTTCCTAGGACATATATGTGCAGCCAAATTACTAGAAGATACAAAAGAAAACCAAGAAGATTCAATTTACTTCTGCCTAAGATATTGAATACATAAAATGGTAAGCAGGCACAAGAGGAAATTTCAGCTTCCAATTCCCATCTTGGCTCTTGCTTATAAAAGGGCACACCCAGTGTCCGAGGCTCCCACATGAATGCAGTCTAGGAAGGGATAAACTGAGGCAAGCTTTCCTCCTGCAAATACGGAGAGTCCGCTTCGAACACGTGACCTGGTAACTCAGTGAGGCACCTCTCACCACAGCACCAGGTCTGCCCTTATCTCTTGCTTATAAAAGATAAAAGTAAATTCTTATCAAGTTTAGGGCTTTGGGCCATTTGTCCCTATAACACCCCGTCCAATCCCTGGACCGGCGGTACTTACTCCTGGCAGCTCTCTAGGATCATATATCGTCCCCACAGACCAACACAAGTCTTTTGTGTGCACTTTGTCCTCATGCGCACCCGAGAAAACTTCCCGGTCGGTCACCCATCCCAAATTGCTCCAAGTCAAGCACGCTTAACTTAGAGGTTCTTTCGAGATAGGCTTCCGAAAAAGAAGATACACCTTGTTGATATGGATACCCTATTAATTCTATTAAGCCTTGGACCAGGATATCACAGTCCCATTGTGCATGACTTGCGATCAAACTAATGTGTTCTACACCAAACCACTACCATAATTACTGGCGTCTTTTCATAAAGATCCAAATATGAAGTGTGCTGAGGAAGATACCACAGCGAAAAGGTATATGGAAACAAAGAAGGCTTTCAAACCTTAATAAAGAAAACAGTGAAAGGCAATACCTATTTTCAATGCCACCAAAGAGAAGTTGGCGAATTTGAATATCGCTATTCACATTCATGTACTTGGCATCAGGACAATATTTAGATGCCCATTTCCGAAACTTATCTGCAGCAAGTTTCCGTTCAGCAATAGCAGCCTTTTCTATCTCTGAAAGGTAACCACGGTCAACAAGCATTCCCTCTGTCTCCATTTTCACAAGTAGGGCACCAAAAGGACGCCAGTACTGTTCATAGAAATCATACATGGTGCCCCTAGGACAACCATCCAAGATCCATCTCCTTGTTGTAAGCTTGCTTTTTAAGCTGTCATAAAGTCTCAATGTGCTCATGGAATCTAGAGAAGAATAACAAATCCATAACTCTCTGTCTTCCCTTTGTAACTTCTTGACTGGCTCAACAGATACAACTTTCCCTTCAGATCCATCTTTTCTAATATTTTTCCTGCCAAAGATGGTTTTCATTGATGTCTTTCCAGGCTTAGGTAAATCCTCTGGAACAGTATCCATGACTCTACGGTCATTTGTAAGTCCTTCAAGTGAATATCCACCATCAATTTTCCTTGATGAATCCCAAAGGCGTGCAAGATGCATTGTATCAGCATGAAACCCAGCAATTTTGATTCCATAATTCTCAATGACATGGCTATCAAAACTATAGTTATGCCAAACCTACATGATGAAGAGAACATGGATGTTGACTTCAGAAAATTCAAAAAAAACAAAGCTAAAAGTAGTTCACATGTGATGCATTTGTTATTAACCAGGTATGGTTTTGCTAACCCAAAGCTTGCAATTTTGTCATGTTGATGATCTCATGAAACCGACAAGGATAAAATAGTGAAGTACATCCAATTTGTTTCAAGTTTGTAACAGTAAATAGAAAAGTGAGGAAAAACAGTGTAGAGTACGACCTCAACTAACATAGAAAGAGAAAAATAGACATTAAATTGTTCGACATAGGTCATAGGAAAATTATTGCACCTTCTTGATCGATGAATCTTCAAAGAAAGGAGCAAACTCCATCAGGACACCCCTTCCACCATCTAGAACATCAACCCAAATGCAAGTTTTGCCATTTCCAAAATCAGCTGCCTGTACATCAGAATTTGCTGAATAGATGCTAAAGCATATTACTTCTCCATGACCAACTGGTGTCTCTTCTTTGGCATTAATATTTGCTACCTGCAGAGACATTATACTCAAATAACTACAGTGGAGTTCACTTTTGAGCATTGCTTGCCATCATAGAAGTAGATAATATGCATGCATATTAGCTCATTAAACTAGTGAAGCTGGTACAGACTACAACCTTCAGCATTGCTCATGATATCAAACTTCAACTCATGCATTGCCTAAGGCAGGTTTTGATACATTAATGAGGAACATATACCAAACACATGGGTGAGCATACAAAGACCCAGGATTTGCAATCTATCACTATCACCATCAGAAGTTTCTTGTGACAACTACGGAATTGAAACAAACACTTAAGTAATTCATGACAGATGACAACTCACGTAAAAAGATCACTGTTTTTAAGGCGTCGCCTAGGCGACGCCTAGGCGTCCGGGCGGTGGTCTGACGCCTAGGCGCCTTGCCCGCCTACCTCGCCTAGGCGTCGCCTAGGCGCCGCCTAGGCGTCTAGGCGGTGGTCCAACGCCTTGGAGCGCCTTACCACTTTAAAAACCATGAAAAAGATATCACTCAGCTAAACCTAATACCTACAAAAAACAGAACATTTTGTGTCTTTGTGAAACAAATGGTTTGCCTACATGAATAAGGATAGACAGCCTAACCACTCTTTAGGAACAAATAAATCAAGCAGGGTTCCCTTTTACCTCTGTGTCACATGCATGAATAAAGCTCTTGTACTTTGTAGTGAGCAGTTTAACAATGTTCCTAGCTGACTCGATATCGTCAACTACCAAAACTTTGTCGTAGATGCTAGCAAGTGCCTCCCGTGCTTTCAAAGATTCCTCAGAGAAGGCCGCTTTAGTTGGGAAAGGTGAAACCACCTTTTTTACAACAGTTTTTTTCTTTTTGTCATCACCATCATGAACTTTATCCTCAAGCTCCAAAATTACCTCTGTATTAGATTTATCAAGCAAAGGATCCTCCGCTGGTGAATAGGCAGGCCAAGGAATCTCCACCTTAGAGGCTCTAGGCATGCTGAAACACTTGACACTATCATTAACAACACGTACTGGAGCTGGCACTGATTTCACATGCTGATTTATCGTACTATGCCCGATCAGTTCTCGGTTATTACCATGTCTATTTACAATTGATTTGGACGATACGCGTTCCCTCAAATTATTCAAATAAGTGTAGTTCAAACCCCTGCAATCTTCAGAGAGTTCATTTTGTACCATTCCAGTCCATAGAGGAGTGTTTCCCTTATAGATGTTATTTGTGACATTGTTGGCAGTTCTTAGATAGAACAGCCTCCGGCTCTCTTTAACCCATTCTTGTGCAATATTTTGTACTTCTAAGTTGGGATAGAAACGTAGCTTGAAAGCACTGCTTCCTCGAACAGCCATATCTGAGCAATGGGAATAGTCCTGCCTGTCAGTTAAAAGGGTTACCAAAGTTAGGAACCACTAAGCAACATGAAATTACTAAGTCACTGGAAAATGTGTAAAGGGAGAAATTTCAGAGAGTGTGAATAGATTGCAAGGTACAATGACAAGCTTAAGTGTATCGCTATTAGCCGGCAGTGCACTAACAGCGCAGAACAGAACAAACTTGGTACAGTAGGATGTGACACTGGCACACTGCGTCCCCTATGCAGCAGCCGGCTCAACCCGTGAATAGTTGGCAGAGACTGTACTTACAGAGGTCAATACATGGAGCTAATTAGTTGGAAATGAAATAGAAGAGCTCCCGAGACGCAAATCCACGTAGTGACTCACTCTGCGCCCAGAACAATACGAACATCACTCCCGACCCAGCACAGGCACACAACTCAGCACCGCCTAGAGAACGTCCGTTCCACGTAGCCCGAAGAGGATTCAACGGCCTCCGAAGGCCACAACGAACATCGGTTGAGTCGACAGGAAATAAGAGTGATTCGGCACCGCGGCGACTACCTCCTGCACCCGGAAATCGCCAGTGGCGGCGAGGCGCGGCGGTGCAGGGAGAAGGGCGACGAGGCGCGGCGGCGAAGGAGGAAGGGCGGCGACGACGACAGCCACGGGGGCGCCGAGCCGTGGCGCCGCAGCAGTGGCGCCGGCGTCACCTGCGCCGCCACCATCGACCGTGCGGACCGCCTCAGGTTGTACCCGGCTCCTCTCCTCCCCGCAGCGCCGCCGGCGGACAAGGACAAGCAGAAACCGAGGGGCGCCGTTTTCTCGCGGAGCAGGCGCGAGCACGGTCGCGCGGGTGTGCAGGTGCAGGGGACGCTCGTCCGCGGCGCGGCCTAGCGAGAGGAGGCCGGCGAGAGCATTAGGGCGTCGGTGTGATGCAAGATGCGGCTTATTGTGGAGGCCGGGGGAGTGCAGGCGATGGCGGGGGCGGACCGGCGGAGGAGAGCGGGGTTTGGGGGAAGAGGAGGAAAGGGGGACGAGGGTTTAAGCGGCTACTGCCTGCTGGCCTGCTGAACAGCGAAGCGGCGAAATCCGTCTCCGTGATTGGACGGAGAATCCGCATCACCCATTGTGGAAGCGTACTTTGGCTGTGGCGCGAATGATCGGTCATCACCGTGTGGTCAGTCAGTTTCAAAGAAAAAAATATCTATGATCATCTTCTACTCAGCTCTCACTCTGTCTCTGTCTATAGAACTTGATTACAAAATAATAAAGTGTTGTTTACGAAATGTTTGAATGTACTACAGCTAATAGTTAGTGACTAAAATTAGTTGAAGACATCCAAAGACCGCTAATAGTTTAGCTATTAGTTATTTTTAGTAAATTAATTAATAGTTGGCTAGCTATTTGTTAGTTAGATAATTCTATTAGTATTTTTTTAGTTAATTAACTATTAGCTCCAGTACATTCAAACACCATATATATCTCTTTGCAAGATCAAGTCTCATTTGACAGGATCTTTGTTAGCACCGACGATCTAATCAAATGCTCAGTTAAACGTGTACATAGGACTCCTGAAGTTAAAACAAAACTAGAAGCGACAAAGCCAAAGTCATTTTTGTCTTAAAAGCTGAAACCACTAAGAAGTACCTTAAACCCATGGCAGAGCGAGTTTAAAAACGTAGCTTATAGACCCTATTTGTTTTGTCAGAATCGACTATTAGTAACCAAACTTTTTGCTTCAGACCAACTCCAACAACACTGGCTATCCCACTCCGCATCCGCATTATACACGGTCTAAGTCACTATTTCGCTCTCCAACAGCCTTCGTACTTGTCTCCGCAAAATACACGCCCGGTCTTTCACTCCTCATTCTCACGTTGTCTCTCTCATCTCCGTGTATGGCCAGCAAATGAAATGTTTAAAAATCTGACGTCGTGGACCCAAGCTGTCATACACACGAATGCAGATGGTGATTGGAAGACTGCTGGGCGACTTGAACATACGGAGGTTGTACAGCATGCAAAATTGGGATACAGATTGGTGTGTTGCTGGAGTTGGTCATAGGACTCCTGAAGTTAAAACAAAACTAGAAGCGACAAAGCCAAAGTCATTTTTGTCTTAAAAGCTAAAACCACTAAGAAGTACCTCAAACCCATGGCAGAGCGAGTTTAAAAACGTAGCTTATAGACCCTGTTTGTTTTGTCTTCAGGCTGGATTCTGATGGTCAGAATCGACTAGTAGTAACCAAACTTTTTGCTTCTTAGTCTGCTTATGTAAATATCGTTTCTGTAAAAATCGTTTAAACCAACGTGAATGCATAATCTGCTGAGTTGTCGCTACGAGAGGAACTCGCTGAGAACACCTAGAGTGGGTGAATAGGTGATCCTGTAAATTCAACACTAAATTCCAACAAGCTTGATTAAAGAGATATTAGTGCGAGTTAATCAAGTCTATGAGGCAAGCTCTTACGAACACAAACAATCACAGAGAGTAGCAACACAAGAGACACGCGATTTTTATCCCGTGGTTCGGCCAAGTGACACTCGCCTACTTCCACGTTGTGGCGTCCCAATGGACGAGGGTTGCACTCAACCCCTTTCAAGTGATCCGATTATCAACTTGAATACCACAGTCTTTTCCTTTCAAGTGTTTTCCCATTTGTGAGGAATCTCCACAATTTAGAGCTGCTCGCCCTTACAATAGATATCACAAAGAAGGCACAGAGTAAGGTTGGGAAGAGCAACACACACAAGACTCAAATACGCAGCACACCCACGCACACAAGTGAAGACTCGAGCTCAAATGACCACACAGGGAGTTCGTGACTCGAATGGAGATCAAATCTCTAACACAACAAAGCGAATGCGCGGGAGCAGAGTCTGGATGCCTTAGAATACTTAGTGAAAGCTTGAGTTTCTCCTCCATGCGCCTAAGAGTCCCTTTTATAACCCCAAGGCAGCTAGGAGCCGTTGAAGACAATCTTGGAAGGCTAATCTTGCCTTCTGTCGTGTGCACCACCGGACAGTCACTGTAGCTGTCCGGTGCGTGATTGCCTTCCAAATAAGGCACAGTCGACCGTTGCAGCTTCGGGCTCGATGGCGCACCAGACACTGTCCGGTGCACACCGGACAGTCCGGTGCCCCCTGCCGACTGTTGGTGCGGGCTACGCGTCGCCCGTGGATTGCGCGGCCGACCGTTGCGCTGGCGACCGTTGGCTCACCGGACAGTCCGGTGAATTATAGTCGTACGCCACTGATCTTTTCCCGAGAGCGGCCTTTTCACCAGAGACCAGCCTGGCGCACCGGACACTGTCCGGTGCACCACCGGACAGTCCGGTGTGCTAGACTGAGCTGAGTTTTGGCTACACCGAGCCAAGTCTTTTTGGTTTCTTTTCTTCTTCTTTTCTCACTGTTTCTAGCACTTAGATAACTTCATTAGTATTCAAAAACAAATGTAATAAGTCTAGAAACATACCTCATGCCTTGTTTTGCACTTTTTCAATCTTTGTCACATTTAGGACTTAAAGAATATGTGTTGGGCACTTAATCACCAAAACATTATAGAAATGGCCCAAAGGCACATTTCCCTTTCAATCTCCCCCTTTTTGGTGATTTATGCCAACACAACCAGAAGCAACAAAAAGAAGTGCAACATTAATGCAATTGAGGACCAAATTGTTTTTGACTATAATTTGGCATATTTGGATCGCTCTTTGCCACCACTTGGTTTGTTTTGCGAATCAAATTCATTTTCCTATCTCTAAGTCAAACTCACTAGTTTGGGCACAAAGAGAAATATTCCAAGAGTGAAATTGATCAAGTGCCAAAAACTCCCCCTTTTCCCATAATAAAAAAATTCTCTCCCACAAGCGACCAAATTTTGCAATAAGAGTATTTTGGACAAATCAAAAGTTCTAACTCTATTGTTTTCAAAAATTCACAAGTGGTGGCTGATCCATTTGCTTTGGCCTTAATTTCTCCCCCTTTGGCATGAAGTACCAAAACGGGATCATTTTTTGCCCTTTAACCTCATTGCCTCACCAAAAATGTCAATTAAGAGCAAAAGGCAAATAGAGCGTGAGTATGAACTTGGAAGTGAGTACACTAATAACGGAGTGCAGTGGAAGTCTTTGCATCGTCCAAGTTCACCTTTCCCTTTCAATGCACCTTTGAGACTACATCAAGTATACTCAAACACATAGGTTAGTCTCAAAGAGTCAAGTTGTAGCACATCTCCCCCTTAATATGTGCATCACTTGCAAATGGACTTGTGAGGTAACATGATCAAAGGCATAAAGTAACATGATCATGTGTACAACTTGAGCACCACAAATAAACAATAATGGATTTAAATGCATAAAGTAACATGATCAAAGGCATATAACACATGTATGCTATAGATCAATCCAAGGTACGCGAATCTAAGACATTTAGCTCACTACGCAACCTGCAAAAGGATTTCTCATCTAACGGCTTGGTAAAGATATCGGCTAGCTGGTTCTCGGTGCTAACATGGTACACTTCGATATCTCCCTTTTGTTGGTGGTCCCTCAGAAAGTGATGCCGGATGTCTATGTGCTTAGTGCGGCTGTGTTCAAAAGGATTATCCGCCATGCGGTTTGCACTCTCATTGTCACATAGGAGTGGGACTTTGCTCAGATTGTAGCCAAAGTCCCTAAGGGTTTGCCTCATCCAAAGTAGTTGTGCGCAACACTGTCCTGCGGCAACATACTCGGCCTCAGCGGTGGATAGGGCAACGGATGTTTGTTTCTTTGAACTCCAAGACACCAGGGACCTTCCTAGGAATTGGCACGTCCCCGATGTGCTCTTTCTATCAACCTTGCACCCGGCATAATCGGAGTCTGAGTATCCAATTAAGTCAAATGTAGACCCCTTTGGATACCAGATCCCGAAGCAAGGCGTAGAAACTAAATATCTAATAATTCGCTTAATGGTCGCAAGGTGACATTCCTTGGGGTCGGATTGATATCTAGCACACATGCATACAATTAGCATAATGTCCGGTCTACTAGCACATAAATAAAGTAGTTACCCTATCATAGACCGGTATGCCTTTTGATCAACGGACTTACCTCCTTTGTTGAGGTCGACATGTCCGTCGGTTCCCATCGGTGTCTTCGCGGGCTTGGCGTCCTTCATCCCAAACCTCTTGAGAAGATCTTGAGTGTACTTCGTTTAGGAGAGGAAGGGGTCGTCCTTGAGTTGCTTCACTTGGAACCCAAGGAAGTAGGTCAACTCGCCCATCATTGACATCTCAAACTTTTGAGTCATCACCCTGCTAAACTCCTCACAAGACTTTTGGTTAGTAGAACCAAATATTATGTCATCGACATAAATTTGGCACACAAAAAGATCACCATCACAAGTCTTAGTGAAAAGAGTGGGATCGGCTTTCCCAACCTTGAAAGCATTAGCAATTAAGAAATCTCTAAAGGCATTCATACCATGCTCTTGGGGCTTGCTTAAGTCCATAGAGCGACTTACAGAGTTTGAACACATGGTCGGGGTACCTGTCATCCACAAAGCCAGGGGGTTGTTCCACGTACACCTCCTCCTTGATTGGCCCGTTGAGGAAAGCGCTCTTCACATCCATTTGAAACAACCTGAAAGAGTGGTGAGCGGCATAGGCTAATAATATTCGAATAGACTCTAGCCTAGCCACAGGAGCAAAAGTCTCCTCGAAATCCAAACCTGCGACTTGAACATAACCTTTTGCCACAAGTCGAGCCTTGTTTCTTGTCACCACTCCGTGCTCGTCTTGCTTGTTGCGGAACACCCACTTGGTTCCCACAACATTTTGCTTTGGACGTGGCACCAGGCTCCAAACTTCATTCCTCTTGAAGTTGTTGAGCTCTTCCTGCATGGCCAACACCCAGTCTGGATCCTGCAAGGCCTCTTCTACCCTGAAAGGCTCAATAGAAGAGACAAACGAGTAATGCTCATAAAAATTAGCTAAACATGAGAGAGTTGTTACTCCCTTGCTTATGTCACCCAGAATCAGATCGATGGGGTGATTTCTTTGAACCGTCGCTCGGACTTGAGTTGGAGGGGCCAGTGGTGCTTCTTCCTCCATAACTTGTTCTTCTTATGCTCCCCCTTGATCATGCGCCTCTTCTTGAGGAACTTGTCCATCATCTTGAGTTGGGGGATGCACCATTGTAGAGGAAGATGGTTGATCTTGCTCCTGTTGTTCCTGTGGTCGCACCTCTCCTATCGCCATCGTGCGCATTGCGGCCGTCGGAACATCATCTTCATCTATGTCATCAAGATCAACTTGCTCTCTTGGAGAGCCATTAGTCTCATCAAATACAACGTCGCTAGAGACTTCAACCAAACCCGATGATTTGTTGAAGACCCTATACGCCTTTGTATTTGAGTCATACCCTAGTAAAACCCTTCTACAGCTTTGGGAGCAAATTTAGAATGTCTACCTTTCTTCACCAAAATGTAGCATTTGCTCCCAAATACACGAAAGTAAGAGACATTGGGTTTGTTACTGTTAGGGGCCTTCATCTTCCGAAGGTCCTCAAAAACATGATTTAACAACGTTTCTGGAGTATAATACATGAACAGGTACCTTTGGACTCGGATCAGAACCACAATATGAAGAAGTGCGAAGAATGCGAAGGTTGGCGCAGAGCCGAAGCTATGCTCAGGGGACCTTCAGCGTGATATCAGAAAAAGGGAACCGACTTAAAAGAGAAAAAGCTATTCAGACCTCGATGGATTACTATAGAGTCATTAGCAAATGTAAAGGGCATTAGTGTAATTTTACATTGGCTACGTCCCGTACCTATAAATAGATGAACAGTGCCCCGTACTGTTCACGCTGACTTGGCATTTGCTTTTGCGTCACGCTTGTACTGTTACCTTCTTTCAAGCCTAAGGTACATTTGTAATTTGATATCATTCTTATTTTTCCATAATAATAAAATAAGAGATGAGTTGTTAATAATACTGTCGGCGTTTCGACCCCGGGGGGTCCCTGGACCGACGAGTAAATTATCGCTGCGTGTCCCAGCCCAGAGGGGTCGGCGCGAGACGGAACACAAAGGGGGGAAAACAGTAAGGGGAAACTGTGGCCTTCGTGTTGTCCTGCGCCCAGGGCGGATGCGCTTGCAGTAGGGGGTTACAAGCGTTCGCGTGGGAGAGAGAGAGAGAGCCTTGTGCGTCGGCCCGTTCTCCCGCGCGGCCAACCTTCTCGTATGGGAGCCCTGGACCTTCCTTTTATAGACGTAAGGAGAGGGGCCAGGTGTACAATGGGGGGTGTAGCAATGTGCTAACGTGTCTAGCAAAGGGGAGCCAGAGCCCTATGTACGTGTCGTCGTGGCTGTCGGAGAGGTTTTGGCGCCCTGTTCATGTGATGTCGTGGTCGTCGGAGGAGCGCTTGAGCCCCGTGGAAGTACAGCTGTCGGGGCTGTCGGATCCTTGCTGACGTCTCCTTGCTTCCGTAAGGGGCTGAGAGCCGCCGTCGTCATGGGGCACGCGGGGTGCCATCATTACTTGTTTACCGGGGCGAGCCGGATGGGACGCCGGTCTTGTTCCCCGTAGCCTGAGCTAGCTAGGGGTAGGGTAATGATGCCCCCCTTGTGACGTGGTCGGTCCGAGCTCGAGGTCGGGCGAGGTGGAGGCTCCTCTGAGGTCGAGGCTGAGTCCGGGCCTGGGGGTCGGGCGAGGCGGAGATCATCGTCCGAGGTCAAGGTTGAGTCCGAGCCCTGGGGTTGGGCGAGGCGGAGATCGTCGTCCGAGGTCGAGGTTGAGTCTGAGCCCTGGGGTCGGGCGAGGCGGAGATCGTCGTCCGAGGTCGAGGTTGAGTCCGAGCCCTAGGGTCGGGCGAGGCGGAGACCGCCTTCCGAGGCCGAGGTGGAGTCCGAGCCCTGGGATCGGGCGAGGCGGAGTCTGTCGTCCGAGGTCGAGGCTGAGTCCGAGCTCTGGGGTCGGGCGAGGCGGAGCTTCCTATGGCGCCCGAGGCTGGACTTAGCTGCTGTCAGCCTCACTCTGTCGAGTGGCATAGCAGTCGGAGCAGGGCAGGCGGCGCTGTTTTCCTGTCAGGTCAGTCAGTGGAGCGGTGAAGTGACTGCGGTCACTTCGGCCCTGTCGACTGAGGAGCGCGCGTCAGGATAAGGTGTCAGTCGATCCTTGCATTAAATGCTCCTGCGATACGGTCGGTTGGCGTGGCGATCTGGCCAAGGTTGCTTCTCCGCAAACCCTGGGCCTCGGGCGAGCCGAAGGTGCGTCCGTTGCTTGAGGGGACCCTCGGGCGAGACGTGAATCCTCCTGTGTCGGCTGCCTTTGCCCGAGGCTGGGCTCGGACGAGGCGAGACCGTGTCCCTTGAGTGGACGGAGCCTTGACCTGAATCGCGCCCATCAGGCCTTTGCAGCTCTGTGCTGATGGGGGTTACTAGCTGAGATTAGGAGTCTTGGGGGTACCCCTAATTATGGTCCCCGACAGTAGCCCCCGAGCCTCGAAGGGAGTGTTGGGACTCGCATGGAGGCTTTTGTCGCACTTTTTTGCAAGGGGACCGGCCTTTCTCGGTTGCGTTTTGTTCCGGTGGGTGCGCGCGAGCGCACCCACCGGGTGTAGCCCCCGAGGCCTCGGAGGAGTGGTTTGACTCCTCCGAGGTCTTAGCGCGTTTCGTGATGCCTCGGTCGGTCTGGTTGTTCCCTCATGCGAACTGGCCGTAGCCCGGGTGCATAGTCAGGTTCCAAGTTCTCGGGCTGGTATGTTGACGCTGTCAATGGTTTGGCCGGAGCCGGGTGTCGGGGACCATAATTAGGGGTACACCCAAGACTCCTAATCTCAGCTGGTAACCCCCATCAGCACAAAGCTGCAAAGGCCTGATGGGTGCGATTAAGTCAAGGCTCGGTCCACTCAAGGACACGATCCCGCCTCGCCCGAGCCCAGCCTCGGGCAAGGGCAGCCGACCCCGGAGGATCTACGTCTCGCCCGAAGGCCCCCTCAAGCAGCGGACACACCTTCGGCTCGCCCGAGGCCCGGTCTTCGCCAAGAAGCAACCATGGCCAAATCGCCACGACGACCGACCGTATCGCAGGAGCATTTAATGCAAAGGTGGCCTGACACCTTATCCTGACGCACGCCCTTCAGTCGACTGAGCCGAAGTGACCGCAGTCACTTCGCCGCTCCACTGACCAGTCTGACAAGAAGACAGCGTCGCCCGCGTCGCTCCGACTGCTGTGCCACTCGACAGAGTGAGGCTGACAGCGGCCAAGTCCGGCCTCGGGCGTCATAGGAAGCTCCGCCTCGCCCGACCCCAGGGCTCGAACTCGGGCTCAGCCCCGGAAGACGACGAACTCCGCCTCGCCCGACCTAGGGCTCGGACTCGGCCTCGGCCCCGGAAGACGACGAACTCCGCCTCGCCCGACCCAGGGCTCAGACTCGACCTCGGCCTCAGCCGAAGGTCTCCGTCTCGCCCAACCCAAGGGCTCGGACTCGACCTCGACCTCGAAAGACAGACTCGACCTCGACCTCGGAGGAGCCTCCGCCTCGCCCTACCCAGGGCTCGGACCGACCACGTCACAGGAGGGGCCATCATTACCCTACCCCTAGCTAGCTCTGGCTACGAGGAACCAGACCGGCGTCCCATCTGGCTCGCCCCGGTAAAACAAATAATGATGGCGCCCCGCGTGCTCCATGACGATGGCGGCTCTCAGCCCTCTTACGGAAGCAAGGAGACGTCAGCAAGGACTCGACAGCCCCGACAGCTGTCCTTCCGCAAGGCTCCAGCGCTCCTCCGACGACCACGACATCACACGAACAGGGTGCCAAAACCTCTCCGGCTGCCACGACGGCATGTACTTAGGGCACTAGCTCTTCTCTGCTAGACACGTTAGCACATTGCTACATCTCCCATTGTACACCTGGACCCTCTCCTTACGTCTATAAAAGGAAGGTCCAGGGCCCTCTTACGGAGGGTTGGCCGCGCGGGGAAGGACGGGACAGCGCGCGCGTAAGCCTCTCGCTCCCTCCCACGCGGACGCTTGTAACCCCCTACTGCAAGCGCACCCGACCTGGGTGCGGGACAAACACGAAGGCCGCGGGTTTTCCCTTTTACGCCTGCCTCCCTCCACCTTTTCCCCCCCTTCGCGCTCTGTCTCGCGCCGACCCATCTAGGCTGGGGCACACGGCGACAATTTACTCGTCGGTCCAGGGACCCCCCGGGGTCGAAACGCCGCCACCGGGTTTGCGAGAGCAGCCCCCGAGCCTCCGCACAGTGCGAGAGGACGGTCAAGGACTGACTCGACTTTTTTCATATGCCCCTGCGTCGCCTTTCCGCAAGGAGGAGGGGGGTAAAGCGCCATGTTGCCCTCGGAGGGCGCCGAACATGGTTTCTCCAGTGAGTTGCTAACGGGTGATCTGAGTGGACGCCCGTGCCTCGTTCGATAAGGGTCGGCTAGTGGCCCAGAGGCGCGCTCCAAAAGTACCTGTAGGTGATTTGCCGGACCCGGTCCCGTTTGATAGGGTCCGAGGGCTCGATGCCTCCCTCTAATGGGATTCCGTTACAGAATCGCTTCTGCTGGTCTCGGAAATGTCCTAGGGTACCTCGGGAGCGTAGCCCGAGCCTCAGCCATGTATCAGACATACCCAGAGTCATCCCTCGCTCTGTGTGCTCTGAGGCGGCTGTCGAACCCTTCGGGGGCCAGCCTACGAACCCCTGATCAGTAGTGGGCGCGGAGCCCGAGTGGCCCGAGGCGGCTGTCGAACCCTTCCGAGGGGCCAACCTTCAAACCTTTGACCAGTAGTGGGCGCGGAGCCCGAGTGCTCTGAGGCGGCTGTCGAACCCTTCCGAGGGGCCAGCCTTCGAACCTCTGATCAGTAGTGGGCGCGGAGCCTGAGTGCTCTGAGGCGGCTATTGAACCCTTGCGAGGGGCCAGCCTTCGAACCTCTGATCAGTAGGAGGGCTCGGGGCCCGCTCCCTTCGCGGAGAAGGATCCCTTTCGGAGTATCCCCTTTCCCGGTCCCTGTAGCAAGAGAGAGAAAGAGGAAGAGGAAAAGGATACGAAATCGAACGACGTGGCGCACCTTTTTTGACGCGGTCATTATGGTGGAGGTGAAGCGTCGCCTGCTTCGCCTGCCAAAGGTGCCACCTGTCCTACCACAGAGTTAATGCGACGGGACGAGTGGTTCGCGGGGCGGCCATTGTGCGTGCGCGAGCCATTCGAGGAACGGAACACGGACGCGTCGTCTTCACGCCGTGGGAGAGGGCTCTCTCGCTGTCCCCGGAGGGGACTTGTGCCTGCAGACGACTTGACCGCTGCTTCCGCCCGCCTGCCGCCGCCATTACTGCCGGCCCACTTTTGGCCATATCGACCATCGCTCCCTCCCACGCGGACGCTTGTAACCCCCTACTGCAAGCGCACCCGACCTGGGCGCGGGACAAACACGAAGGCCGTGGGTTTCCCCTTTTACGCCTACCTCCCTCCGCCTTTTTCCCCCCTTCGCGCTCCGTCTCGCGCCGAACCATCTGGGCTGGGGCACGCGGCGACAATTTACTCGTCGGTCCAGGGACCCCCCGGGGTCGAAACACCGACAGTTGGCGCTCCAGGTAGGGGCCTGCTGCGTGTTGACGAACAGCTTCCCGTCAAGCTCCAGATGGGTAGTCTCCAGCAACCTTTCCAGCCCGGGACGGTGCTCCGTTTCGGGAGTCTTGAGTTCATGTCCCTCGACGGCAGCTACGACATGATACTCCTTCCCCCGCCGCGCAACAGCGACAATGGCGGCCGACAACCCGCCCGCCGGCGGCGGACTCGACAACGTCTTCCCCACGTGGCGGAAGAACAACATTCGGGTTTGTCCCGTCGCCTCCCCCACCGACGGAGGAGGAGGCGGGGAAACCAAGGCCAAGCAGGAGGCGGCACCTCGTCGGCTGTCGAGCGAGTCGACGGCGCCGGCGCCCCAACGGGGGACACGTCGGGCATCGACTTCGCGTCTGAGACGAAGACGAGCGCCGTTTCCCCGCAACACGCCAACTCCAAGCGGACGGACGACGCTAGCACGCTCGCAAAGGACTTGCTGGGCGTCACCCCCGTACCTGAGACGACGGTGCAGTCTACCCCTGACGTGACTTCGTCACCGCCCGTCGACCAAGAGGTACCGACCGATTCCCATCTCATGCTTTTTGGATTCAGCCTCGACCCACCAAGCGACCTCGCTTTGGTGGACGCTTTCATAGAGGCGAGTTCAAACCCTCCGGGGTATCATATGCGGTCACTCTAGGACCGGCTGACGACCGTCTCGACCTACGGGCCCTCGGGTTCCGAGGAAGATGACGAGCCCGACTTTTGTTGGGATTTCTCCGGACTTGGTAACCCCAGTGCCATGCAGGACTTCATGACCGCATGCGACTACTGCCTTTTCGACTGTTCCGACGGTAGCCGCAGCCTCAGCGATGAGGACTGCGGCCCAAGTCGTGAATGTTTCCACGTCGATCTAGGGGGTCTCGGCGAAGGTAACCATCTTGGTATACCGGAGAACGGTGATCCCCCTAGGCCTGCGCCTCGCGTTGGCATCCTACGGGAGCTAACTGTGGTCCCAGTCCCTGCGGGGGGTCAGGACTCACAGCTCGAGCAAATCCGCGAGATGCAGGCCAGGCTCGACGAGGGAGCAGGAACACTTGAGCCGTTCCGCCGGGACATCGGGCAAGAATGGGCAGGCCAACCTCCGGCCTGAGAAGCGCGTCATCTACCCCAGGGCATCCAGCACCGCATCGCCGACGATGTCAGGGCAAGGCCGCCACCGACTTCCAGTGGGGTCGGCCAGAACCTGGCTGCAGCGGCAATACTTCTCCGCGCGATGCCGGAGCCATCAACCACCGAAGGGCGGTGTATCCAGGGAGAGCTCAAGAATCTCCTAGAGGATGTCGCGGTCCGATGGGCCGAAAGCTCTGCCTCCCGAAGGCAGGGGTACCCCTCGGAACATCGCGTCGCGACTTCCCGATTTATGCGGGAAGCCTCGGTCCACACCGGGCGCACGCGCAACACAGCGCCTGCGGCCCCGGGTCACCTCGGTAACGAACACCATCACCTCAACCGTCGAGCTCACCTCGACGAGAGGGTGCACCGAGGCTACCACCCCAGGCGTGAGGGACGCTACGACAGCGGGGAGGATCGGAGTCCCTCGCCCAAACCACCCGGTCCGCAGGCTTTCAGCCGGGCCATACGACGGGCGCCGTTCCCGACCCGGTTCCGAACCCCGACTACTATCACAAAGTACTCGGGGGAGACGAGGCCAGAACTGTGGCTCGCGGACTACCGGCTGGCCTGCCACCTAGGTGGAACGAACGATGACAACCTCATCATCTGCAACCTCCCCCTGTTCCTCTCCGACACCGCTCGAGCCTAGCTGGAGCACCTGCCTCTGGGGCAGATCTCCAACTAGGACGATCTGGTCCAAGCCTTCGCCGGCAACTTCCAGGGCACGTACGTGCGCCCTGGGAACTCCTGGGATCTCCGAAGCTGCCACCAGCAGCCGGGAGAGTCTCTCCGGGACTACATCCAGCGATTCTCGAAGCGGCGCACCAAGCTGCCCAATGTCACCGACTCGGATGTCATCGGCGCGTTCCTCGCCGGCACCACCTGCCGCGACCTGGTGAGCAAGATGGGTCGCAAGACCCCCACCAGGGCGAGCGAGCTGATGGACATCGCCACCAAGTTCGCCTCTGGCCAGGAGGCGGTTGAGGCCATCTTCCGGAAGGATAAGCAGCCCTAGGGCCGCCAGCCGGAAGATGTCCCCGAGGCATCCACTCAGCGCGGCACCAAGAAGAAAGGCAAGAAGAAGTCGCACGCGAAACGCGACACCGCCGACGCGGACCTTGTCGCCGCCGTTGAGTACAAGAACCCTCGGAAACCTCCCAGAGGCGCCAATCTCTTCGACAAGATGCTCAAGGAGCCGTGCCCCTATCATCAGGGGCCCGTCAAGCACACCCTTGAGGAGTGCGCCATGCTTCGACGCCACTTTCACAAGGTCGGGCCACCTGCGGAGGGTGGCAGGGCCCGCGACGACGATAAGAAGGAAGATCACAAGGCAGGGGAGTTCCCTAAGGTCCACGACTGCTTTATGATCTATGGTGGGCAAGTGGCGAATGCCTCGGCTCGGCACCGCAAGCAAGAGCGTCGGGAGGTCTGCTCGGTAAAGGTGGCGACGCCAGTCTACCTAGACTGGTCCGACAAGCCCATCACCTTCGACCAGGGCGACCACCCCGACCGCGTGCCGAGCCCGAGGAAATACCCGCTCGTTGTCGACCCCGTCATCGGCAACGTCAGGCTCACCAAGGTCCTCATGGACGGAGGCAGCAGCCTCAACATCATCTACGCCGAGACCCTCGGGCTCCTGCAGATCGATCTGTCCTCGGTCCGGGCAGGCGCGGCGCCTTTCCACGGGATCATCCCCGGGAAACGCGTCCAGCCCCTCGGACAACTCGATCTACCCGTCTGCTTCGGGACTCCCTCCAACTTCCGAAGGGAAACCCTCACGTTCGAGGTGGTCGGGTTCCGAGGAACCTACCACGCGGTGTTGGGGAGGCCATGCTACGCCAAGTTCATGGCCATCCCCAACTACACCTACCTCAAGCTCAAGATGCCGGGCCCCAACGGGGTCTTCACCGTCAGCCCCACGTACCGACATGCGTACGAATGCGACGTGGAGTGCGTGGAGTACGCCGAGGCCCTCGCCGAATCCGAGGCCCTCATCGCCGACCTGGAGAGCCTCTCCAAGGAGGCGCCAGACGTGAAGCGCCATGCTGGCAACTTCAAGCCAGCGGAGACGGTTAAGTCCGTCCCTCTCGACCCCAGCAACGATGCCTCCAAGCAGATCCGGATCGGCTCCGAGCTTGATCCCAAATAGGAAGTAGTGCTCGTCGACTTTCTCCGCGCAAACGCCGACGTTTTCTCGTGGAGTCCCTCGGACATGCCCGGCATACCGAGGGATGTCGCCGAGCACTCGCTAGATATCCGAGCTGGAGCCCGACCTGTAGCAGCCTCTACGCCGATTCGACGAAGAAAAGCGCAGAGCCATAGGCGAGGAGATCCACAAGCTAATGGCGGCAGGGTTCATCAAAGAGGTATTCCATCCCGAATGGCTTGCCAACCCTGTGCTTGTGAGAAAGAAAGGAGGGAAATGGCGGATGTGTGTAGACTACACTGATCTAAACAAAGCATGTCCAAAAGTTCCCTACCCTCTGCCTCGCATCGATCAAATCGTGGATTCCACTGCTGGGTGCGAAACCCTGTCTTTCCTCGATGCCTACTCAGGGTATCACCAAATCAGGATGAAAGAGTCCGACCAGCTCGCGACTTCTTTCATCACACCTTTCGGCATGTACTGCTATGTTACCATGCCGTTCGGTTTGAGGAATGTGGGTGCGACATACCAAAGGTGCATGAACCACGTGTTCGACGAACACATTGGTCGAACGGTCGAGGCCTACGTCGATAACATCGTAGTCAAGACGAGGAAAGCCTCCGGCCTCCTTTCCAACCTTGAAGCGACATTCCGGTGTCTCAAGGCGAAAGACGTAAAGCTCAATCCCGAGAAGTGCGTCTTCGGGGTCCCCCGAGGCATGCTCTTGGGGTTCATCGTCTCCAAGCGGGGCATCGAGGCCAACCCGGAGAAAATCGCGGCCATCACCGACATGGGGCCCATCAAGGACTTGAAAGGCGTACAGAGGGTCATGGGATGCCTGGCGGCTCTGAGCCGTTTCATCTCGTGCCTCGGCGAAAGAGGCCTGCCTCTGTACCGCCTCTTAAGAAAGACCGAGTGCTTCACTTGGACCCCTGAGGCCGAAGAAGCCATCGGGAACCTGAAGGCGCTCCTCACGAACGCACACATCTTGGTGCCCCCCCGCGGCCGGAGAAGCCCACTTGATCTACATCGCCGCTACCACTCAGGTGGTCAGCGCCGCGATCGTGGTTGAGAGACGAGAAGAGGGACATGCATTGCCCGTCCAGAGGCCAGTCTACTTCATCAGTGAGGTACTGTCCGAGGCCAAGATCCGCTACCCACAAATTCAGAAGCTGCTGTACGCGGTGATCCTGACGCGGCGGAAGTTGCGACACTACTTCGAGTCTCATCCGGTGACTGTGGTGTCATCCTTCCCCCTGGGGGAGATCATCCAGTGCCGAGAGGCCTCGGGTAGGATTGCAAAGTGGGCGGTGGAAATCATGGGTGAGACAATCTCGTTCGCCCCTCGGAAGGCCATCAAGTCCCAAGTCTTGGCGGACTTTGTGGCTGAATGGGTCGATACCCAACTCCCAACAGCTCCGATCCAACCGGAACTCTGGACCATGTTTTTTGACGGGTCGCTGATGAAGACAGGGGCAGGCGCGGGCCTGCTCTTCATCTCGCCCCTCGGGAAGCACCTACGCTACGTGCTACGCCTCCACTTCTCGGCGTCCAACAATGTGGCCGAGTACGAGGCTCTGGTCAACAGGTTGCGCATCGCCATCGAGCTAGGGGTCCGGCGCCTCGACGCTCGCGGTGACTTGCAGCTCGTCATCGACCAAGTCATGAAGAACTCCCACTGCCGCGACCCGAAGATGGAAGCCTACTGCGATGAGGTTCGACGCCTGGAAGACAAGTTCTACGGGCTCGAGCTCAACCACATCTCTCGACGATACAACGAGACTGCGGATGAGCTGGCTAAGATAGCCTCGGGGCGGACAACGGTTCCCCCAGACATCTTCTCTCGAGACCTGCATCAACCCTCCGTCAAAACCGACGACGCGCCCGAGCCGGAGAAGGCCTCGGCCCAGCCCGAGGCACCCTCAGCTTGGCCCGAGGCACCCTCGGCCCCCGAGGGTGAGGCACTGCGCGTCGAGGAGGAGCGGAGCGGGGTCATGCCTAATCGAAACTGGCAGACCCCGTACCTGCAATATCTCCACCGAGGAGAGCTACCCCTCGACTGAGCCGAAGCTCGGTGGTTGGCGCGGCGCGCCAAGTCGTTCGTCTTGCTGGGGGACGGGAAGGAGCTCTACCACCGCAGCCCCTCGGGCATCCTCCAGCGATGCATATCCATCGCTGAAGGCCAGGAGCTCTTACAAGAAATACACTCGGGGGCTTGCGGCCATCACGCAGCGCCTCGAGCCCTTGTTGGAAACGCCTTCCGACAAGGTTTCTACTGGCCAACCGCGGTGGCCGACGCCACTAGAATTGTCCGCACCTGCGAAGGGTGTCAGTTCTATGCGAGGCAGACACACTTGCCCGCTCAGGCCCTACAGACGATACCCATCACCTGGCCGTTTGCTGTGTGGGGGCTGGACCTCGTCGGCCCCTTACAGAAGGCACCCGGGGGCTACACGCACCTGCTGGTCGCCATCGACAAATTCTCCAAGTGGATCGAGGTCCGACCCCTAAACAGCATCAGGTCCGAACAGGCGGTGGCGTTCTTCACCAACATCATCCATCGTTTTGGGGTCCCGAACTCCATCATCACCGACAACGACACCCAGTTCACCGGCAGAAAGTTCCTGGACTTCTGCGAGGATCACCACATCTGGGTGGACTGGGCCGTCGTGGCTCACCCCATGACGAATGGGCAAGTAGAGCGTGCCAACGACATGATTCTGCAAGGGCTCAAGCCGCAGATCTACAACAACCTCAACAAGTTCGGCAACCGATGGATGAAGGAGCTCCCCTCGGTGGTCTGGAGTCTGAGGACAACGCCGAGCCGAGCCACGGGCTTCACACCATTCTTTCTAGTCTATGGGACCGAGGCCATCTTGCCCACAGACATAGAATACGGTTCCCCGAGGACGAGGGCCTACGTCGACCAAAGCAATCGAGCTAACCAAGAAGACTCACTGGACTAGCTGGAAGAGGCTCGGGACATGGCCTTACTACACTCGACGCGGTATCAGCAGTCCCTGCGACGCTACCACGCCCGAGGGGTTCGGTCCCGAGACCTCCAGGTGGGCGACTTGATGCTTCGGCTGCGATAAGACGCCCGAGGGCGGCACAAGCTCACGCCTCCCTGGGAAGGGCCGTTCGTCAACGCCAAGGTTCTGAAGCCCGGGACGTACAAGCTGGCCAACAGTCAAGGCAAGGTCTACAACAACGCTTGGAACATCCGACAGCTACATCGCTTCTACCCTTAAGATGCTTTCAAGTCGTTCGTACACTTCGTTCACACACAAAGTCTAACCATCAAGGAAGGGTCAACCTTGCCTCGGCAAACCCGACCCTCCCTCGGGGGCTAGAAGGGGGGAACCCCCTCTGCGTCAAGATTTTCCTCGGAAAAGATCTTTTCTGCCAGAACGTCTTTCGTGCTTTTCGACTACTTCGAAAGTGGGATCCTGAAAACGACGGAGTACACGTAAGCAGCCAAGGCTGACCGAGCCAAGGGACTCCTACGCCTCCGGGATACGGATACCTCACTCATCACCTTCTGCGATAAGTAACTCACGCTCGGATAGGTGACTCCGCGGATCGAACAAGTCTTCACGCTCGAAAACTCTTCTGTTGAAACGATTTTTCGGGCCTTCTCGACTATATCGATAGCAGAATCCTACGGACGAGTAAGAGTACACGTAAGCGGTAAGGCCGACCGAGCTAAGGGACTCCTACGCCTCCGGGATACGGATACCTCACTCAGCACCTTCCGTGAAAAGTAACTCTCGCTCGGACAAACAATTCTGTTACCGACAAATAAGTCCAGACACTCGAAACAAGAGGAAAAGAAACGCAGCTTTACAACACGACGACAGTATGTTTGGGCCTCGGCGGCAGCATAAAACATACGCACACTACAAGATAACCCGATCCTGCAGGCTCGGACCTTGACAGTTGAAGGGAGCAGCAGCACCCTCAGCGTCAACTACACCTTCGGCGAAGTCCGACCTAGCCTCGGACGACAACATGGTCGGAGGATCTCCACTCCGAAGGACGACATCAGCACCGCGCCCGGGCCATCGCCGCCAGGGTCTCATCCAGGAATCCGGCTCGAACAGACAGCTCAGCCGGCCACCCCGAAGCCTCAGCCAGATGTCCCCCGAGGACATCAGCCCGGCTCGTGGCCTCGGCAACTCGACTCCGGCGTCGGTCCCGCCAGTGGACGGCCCGGCCAGGCTCCGACCGACCAAATCTTCTTTTCGAGCCAACTCTGCCTCTATCCATGCTGACACCGCTGCCTCCGGCTTCGGCTCATCGAAGAGCGGCCGAGGATTTCCTTTAACTAAGCAAGAGAAGCCTCGGGCGGCAAGGCCGACCGAGCCGAGGGACTCCTACGCCTCCGGAATACGGATACCTCACTCGTCACCTTCGCACGAGGCAACTCACACTTGGTTAAGCGATCCAGTTAGCCGACAAGCGAGTCCTAGTGCTCGAAATGAGGAAAAAACACGGCTCCGTGCCGAAAATACATACATGTTCAGGCCCCGACAGCCACAATGAACAAGACACAGGCACTCAAGGTGCCATTACAAACGGAACTCCGGTTCTGTCCCGCGGGTATGAACAACCTCCACACCGGGGAGCCTGCGGGGCGACAAGCTCCGAGCGACTCGCCAGCGACCTCTGCAGCAGCAGCCATGGTCCCAGGATGGACGCAGCCACCGGAAGGCTCTCGTTCGCGTCCCCACTCAAGGGACGCGAACCAGACATTAAAGCCAAAGAGTCGGAGGTCGGTCCATAGGCGGCGCTGACGGCCTCGACGGTGGGGAAGCCTCCTCCAGCTGCCACCACGCCAGCACCGACGGCGGCGTCCGCCTCTCCACCAACGCCGCACCGGCGAGCGCGAGTCGCTCCAAAGCGCACCGGCAGGTCCTCGCTCTCGTCCTCGCCACGAAAGCGAGGAGGAGGACGGAATGTTGCATCCTAGCTAGGCAGCAACAGTTCGCCTTCCCCGGCATGGCTGGAGGACGCCTCCTCCGCAGAGCTGGAGGATGGTTTCCACCACCAGAAGCTGGAAGAAGAGGTGGCCAGCCGACCCGCGCGGGAGGTAGAGCCCCGGTTCACCTCGCTCTCTGCCCCAGCAAGGATGATGAAGATCCTTGAAGCTGAGGGCGGGACCAAGATCGCAGCCCGACTCGCTTCTCCCCACCACCAAACTGGTGGTCACCGTCTTGGGTGACCGCCGGCGAGGGGATGCAGCTGGGCTGCCTAATGAAAATCCTTGAAGCCGAACGATGGCTGAAAGGTACCAACTTCCGCGGAGTTGTGTTCCTCCAACGACAAGGCGGAAGAACCGCGAGCGTCCCCCATCCGGGGGCTCGGAAGGTGGAAAGACGCGATGCATAAGGGGAGCGCGAAGACATGGTTGCCTTTCAAGGGGTCACCCTCCTTTTAAAGGCGACTCTCCTCACTTGCGTCCTCAGCCAACGCGGGCTAAGTCTTCTCCAACACGCTCCAAGGTCCTCCCCCTACGACACGAGGGCTGGGTCCCACGCGTCATGCAAGCTGGCCCAGGGCAGAAGAAGCCAAACCGCCGCGCGCGGTGCGCGCAACTGCCTAGTGGTTACAAGCATTCCTCCACTTTCGCCCAGACCAGCGGGTGAAAGGGCGAACCGCCATGCAGGCGGCATGCAACCGCGCCAAGTGGGCGCACCCTTTCGACTCCAACGCGTCCAGCATGGGGGCCTAGGCCCACACGTCATGTAACCGGCGCGCCAGTCGCTACGTGCGAGAAACTGCACCGCCACTCGCGCCACTACCGTGCCTCCTCGACTGCGGAACCAGTACCGCGACTCGAGGCAAACCTGCGTATGACCCAACAGTGCCCGCCAGGCACATCGGTCACAGGTCAGTCAGCCACGGGAGAAGGCGCGACGGTCGATACGGCCAGAAATGGGCCAGCAGTAATGGCGGTGGCAGGCGGGCGGAAGCAGCGGTCAAGTCGTCAGCCAAGCTCACGTCCCCTCCTGGACAGCGAGAGAACCCTCACCCACGGCGTGAAGACGGCGCGCCCGTGTTCCGTTCCTCGAATGGCTCGCGCACGCGCAACGGCCGCCCCATGAACCACTCATCCCGTCGCATTAACTCTGCAGCAGGACGGGCGGCACCTTTGGCGGGCGAAGCAGGCGACGCTTCGTTTTCGCCATAATGACCGCGTCAAAAAAGGTGCGCCACGTCATTCGATTTCATATCCTTTTCCTCTTCCTCTTTCTCTCTCTTACAACAGGGACCGGGAAAGGGGATACTCCGAAAGGGATCCTTCTACGCGAAGGAAACGGGCCCCGAGCCCCCCTACTGATCAGAGGTTCGAAGGCTGGCCCCTCGGAGGGGTTCAACAGCCGCCTCAGAGCGCTCGGGCTCCGCGCCCACTTCTGGTCAGAGGTTCGAAGGCCGACCCCTCAGAAGGGTTCAACGGCCGCCTCAGGCCACTCGGGCTCCGCGCCCATTACTGATCAGGGGTTCGTAGGCTGGCCCTCGAAAGGGTTCGACAGTCGCCTCAGACACAGAGCGAGGGATGACCCTAGGTACGTTTGATACATAACCAAGGCTCGGGCTACGCTCCCAAGGTACCCTAGGACATTTCCGAGACCAACGGGAACGATTTTTGTAACGGAATCCCATCAGAGGGAGGCATCGAGCCCTCGGACCCCGTCAAAAGGGGACCGGGTCCGGCAAATCACCCGCAGGTACTTTTGGAGCGCGCCTCCAGGCCACTAGCCGACCCCTAACAAATGGGGCACGGGCGTCCACTCGGATTACTCGTTAGCAACTCACTGGAGACACCATGTTCGGCGCCCTCCGAGGGCAACATGGCGCTTTTCCCCCTCCTCCTTGCGGAAAGGCGACACAGGGGCGTATGTAAAAAAGTCAAGTCTGTCCTTGACCATCCTCTCGCTCTGTGCGGAGGCTCGGGGGCTGCTCTCGCAAACCCGGCTCCGGCCAAACTGTTGACAGCGTCAACATACCAGCCCGAGAACTTGGGACCCGACCGTGCACCCGGGCTACGACCAGCTAACATGAGGGAACAACCAGACCGACCGAAGCATCGCGAAACACATTAAGACCTCGAAGGAGTCAAACCACTCCTTCGAGGCCTCGGGGGCTACACCCGGCGGGTGCGCTCGCGCGCACCCACCGGAACAAAACGCAACCGAGAAAGGCCGGTCCCCTTGCAAAAAAGTGCGACAAAAGCCTCCAAGCGAGTATTAACATCCCTTTGAGGCTCGGGGGCTACTGTCGGGGACCATAATTAGGGGTACCCCCCAAGACTCCTAATCTCAGCTGGTAACCCCCATCAGCACAAAGCTGCAAAGGCCTGATGGGTGCGATTAAGTCAAGGCTCGGTCCACTCAAGGACACGATCCCGCCTCGCCCGAGCCCAGCCTCGGGCAAGGGCAGCCGACCCCGGAGGATCTACGTCTCGCCCGAAGGCCCCCTCAAGCAGCGGACACACCTTCGGCTCGCCCGAGGCCCGGTCTTCGCCAAGAAGCAACCTTGGCCAAATTGCCACGACGACCGACCGTATCGCAGGAGCATTTATTGCAAAGGTGGCCTGACACCTTATCCTGACGCACGCCCTTCAGTCGACTGAGCCGAAGTGACCGCAGTCACTTCGCCGCTCCACTGACCAGTCTGACAAGAAGACAGCGTCGCCCGCGTCGCTCCGACTGCTGTGCCACTCGACAGAGTGAGGCTGACAGCGGCCAAGTCCGGCCTCGGGCGTCATAGGAAGCTCCGCCTCGCCCGACCCCAGGGCTCGGACTCGGGCTCAGCCCCGGAAGACGACGAACTCCGCCTCGCCCGACACAGGGCTCGGACTCGGCCTGGGCCCCGGAAGACGACGAACTCCGCCTCGCCCGACCCAGGGCTCAGACTCGACCTCGGCCTCAGCCGAAGGTCTCCGTCTCGCCCAACCCAAGGGCTCGGACTCGACCTCGACCTCGAAAGACAGACTCGACCTCGACCTCGGAGGAGCCTCCGCCTCGCCCTACCCAGGGCTCGGACCGACCACGTCACAGGAGGGGCCATCATTACCCTACCCCTAGCTAGCTCTGGCTACGGGGAACCAGACCGGTGTCCCATCTGGCTCGCCCCGGTAAAACAAATAATGATGGCGCCCCGCGTGCTCCATGACGACGGCGGCTCTCAGCCCTCTTACGGAAGTAAGGAGACGTCAGCAAGGACTCGACAACCCCGACAGCTGTCCTTCCGCAAGGCTCCAGCGCTCCTCCGACGGCCACGACATCACACGAACAGGGTGCCAAAACCTCTCCGGCTGCCACGACGGCATGTACTTAGGGCACTAGCTCTTCTCTACTAGACACGTTAGCACATTGCTACATCTCCCATTGTACACCTGGACCCTCTCCTTACGCCTATAAAAGGAAGGTCTAGGGCCCTCTTACGGAGGGTTGGCCACGCGGGGAAGGACGGGACGGCGCACGCGTAAGCCTCTCGCTCCCTCCCACGCGGACGCTTGTAACCCCCTACTGCAAGCGCACCCGACCTGGGCGCGGGACAAACACAAAGGCCGCGAGTTTTCCCTTTTACGCCTGCCTCCCTCCGCCTTTTCCCCCTTTCGCGCTCCGTCTCGCGCCGACCCATCTGGGCTGGGGCACACGGTGACAATTTACTCGTTGGTCTAGGGACCCCCCGGGGTCGAAACACCGACACCGGGTTTGCGAGAGCAGCCCCCGAGCCTCCGCACAGAGCGAGAGGACGGTCAAGGGCTGACTCGGCTTTTTTCATACGCCCCTGCGTCGCCTTTTCGCAAGGAGGAGGGGGATAAAGCGCCATGTTGCCCTCGGAGGGCGCCGAACATGGTTTCTCCAGTGAGTTGCTAACGGGTGATCCGAGTGGACGCCCGTGCCCCGTTCGATAAGGGTCGGCTAGTGGCCCAGAGGCGCGCTCCAAAAGTACCTGCAGGTGATTTGCCGGACTCGGTCCCGTTTGATAGGGTCCGAGGGCTCGATGCCTCCCTCTGATGGGATTCCGTTACAGAATCGCTCCTGCTGGTCTCGGAAATGTCCTAGGGTACCTCGGGAGCGTAGCCCGAGCCTCGGCCATGTATCAGACATACCCAGAGTCATCCCTCGCTCTGTGTGCTCTGAGGCGGCTGTCGAACCCTTCGGGGGCCAGCCTACGAACCCCTGATCAGTAGTGGGCGCGGAGCCCGAGTGGCCCGAGGCGGCTGTCGAACCCTTCCGAGGGGCCAACCTTCGAACCTTTAACCAGTAGTGGGCGCGGAGCCCAAGTGCTCTGAGGCGACTGTCGAACCCTTCCGAGGGGCCAGCCTTCGAACCTCTGATCAGTAGTGGGCGCGGAGCCCAAGTGCTCTGAGGCGGCTGTTGAACCCTTCCGAGGGGCCAGCCTTCGAACCTCTGATCAGTAGGAGGGCTCGGGGCCCGCTCCCTTCGCGGAGAAGGATCCCTTTCGGAGTATCCCCTTTCCCGGTCCCTGTAGCAAGAGAGAGAAAGAGGAAGACGAAAAGGATACGAAATCGAACAACGTGGCACACCTTTTTTGACGCGGTCATTATGGCGGAGGTGAAGCGTCGCCTGCTTCGCCTGCCAAAGGTGCCACCTGTCCTACCACAGAGTTAATGCGACGGGACGAGTGGTTCGCGGGGCGGCCGTTGTGCGTGCGCGAGCCGTTCGAGGAACGGAACACGGGCACGTCGTCTTCACGCCATGGGAGAGGGCTCTCTCGCTGTCCCCAGAGGGGACGTGTGCCTGCAGACGACTTGACCGCTGCTTCCGCCCGCCTGCCGCCGCCATTACTGCCAGCCCAGTTTTGGCCATATCGACCATCGCGCCTTCTCCCGCGGATGACTGACCCGTGATCGATGTGCTCGGTTGGCACTGTTGGGCCGTGCGCAGGGTTGCCTCGAGTCGCGGCACCGGTTCTGCAGTCGAGAAGGCACGGTACTGGCGCAAGTGGCGGTGCAGTTTCCCGCACGTAGTAACCGGCACGCCGGTTACATGACGTGTGGGCCTGGGCCCCCATGCTGGACGCGTCAGAGTCGAAAGGGTGCGCCCCCTTGGTGCGGTTGCATGCCGCCTGCATGGCGGTCCACCCTTTCACCCGTCGGTCTGGGCAAAAGTGGAGGAGCGCTTGTAATCGCTGGGCAGTTATGCGCTCTGCGCGCGGCGGTTTGGCTTCTTCTGCCCTAGGCAAGCTAGCATGACGCGTGGGACCCAACCCCCGTACTGTAGGGGAAGACCTTGGAGCTTGTTGGTGAAGACTCCGTCCGCGACGGCTGAGGACGCAAGTGGGGAGAGTCGCCTTTAAAAGGAGGGTGACCACCTTGGATGGCAACCATGTCTTCGCACTCTCCCCATGCATCACGCCCTTCCACCTTCCGAGCCCCCGGATGGGGAGCGCCCGCGTTGCTTTCGTTTTGTCGTCGTTGGAGGAACGCAACTTCGCGGAAGTTGGTACCTTTCAGCCATCGCTCGACTTCAAGGATTTTCATCAGGCAGCCCGGCTGCGTCCCCTCGCCGGTGGTCACCCAAGACGGTGACCACCTGTTCGATGGTGGGGAGAAGCAAGCCGGGTTGCGGCCTCTGCCCCACCCTCAGCTTCGAGGATGTTCATCATCCTTGCTGGGGCGGAGGGCGAGCTGAGCCGGAGCTCCACCTCTCGCACGGGTCGGTGGGCCACCTCTTCTTCCAGCTTCTGGGGGTGGAAACCATCCTCCAGTTCTGCGGAGGAGGCGCCCTCCAGCCTGCCGGGGAAGGCGAACTGTTGCTGCCCAGCCAGGGTGCAACATTCCGTCCTCTGTCCTCGTTTTCGTGGCAAGGACGGGAGTGAGGACCTGCCGGTGCGCTTTGGGGCGGCCGGCGCTCGCTGGTGCGGTGTCGGTGGACAGGTGGACGCCGCCGTCGGTGCTGAGGTGGTGGCAGCTGGAGAAAGCTTCTCCGCCGTTGGGACCGTCAGCGCCACCTGCGGGCCGACCTCCGGCTCTTTGGCTTTAATGTCTGGTTCTCGTCCCTTGAGTGGGGACGCGAACGAGAGCCTTCCGGCGGAAGCGTCCGTCCTGGGACCATCGCTGCTGCTACAGAGGTCGCTGGTGAGTCGCCCGGAGTTTGTCGTCCCACAGTCTCTCCGATGTGGAGGTTGTCCATACCCGCGGGTGCGGAACCGAAGTTCCGTTTGTAATGGCACCTTGAGTGCCAGTGTCTGTTCATTGTGGCTGTCGGGGCCTGAACATTTATGTATTTTGGCGTGAAGCTGTGTTTCTTCCTCATTTCGAGCACTAGGACTCGCCTATCGGCTAGCTGAACCGCTTAACCAAGTGTGAGTTGCCTCGTGCGGAAGGTGACGAGTGAGGTATTCATATCCCAGAGGCGTAGGAGTCCCTCGGCTCGGTCGGCCTTGCCGCCCGAGGCTTCTCTTGCTTAGTTAAAGAAACCCTCGGCCGCTCTACGATGAGCCAGAGCCGGAGGCAGCGGTGCCAGCACGGACAGAGGCAGAGTTGGCTCGAAAAGAAGCTTCGTCGGCCGAAGCCTGGCCGGACCGTCCACTGGCGGGATCGACGCCGGAGTCGGGTTGCCGAGGCCACGAGCCGGGCTGATGTCCTCGGGGGACAGCTGGCTGAGGCTACGGAGTGGTCGGTCGAGCCGTCTGCTCGGGCCGGGTTCCTGGAGGAGACCCCGACGACGATGGCCCAGGCGTGGTGCCGACAGGTTCCTTCGAGGTGGAGATCCTCCGACCGTGTTGCCGTCCGAGGCCGGGTCGGATTCCGCCGAAGGTGGAGTCGACGTTGAGGGTGCTGCTGCTCCCCCACTGATGTCTGATCCTGCAGGAACAGTTTATCTGTAGTGTGTGTATGTTTTTTGGCGGCCGCCGAGGCCCAAACGTATTGTCGTCGTGTTGTAGATCTGCGTTTCTTTTTCCCTTGTTTCGAGTATCAGGACTTATTTGTCGGTAACAAAATTGTTTGTCCGAGCGAGAGTTACTTTTCACGGAAGGTGATGAGTGAGGTATCCGTATCCCGGAGGCGTAGGAGTCCCTCAGCTCGGTCGGCCTTGCCGCTTACGTGTACTCTTACTCGTCTATTGGATTCTGTTATCGATATAGTCGAGAAGACACGAAAAATCGTTTCGGCAGAAAAGTTTTCGAGCGTTAAGACTTGTTCGGTTAGCGGAATCGCTTATCCGAGCGTGAGTTACTTATCGCAGAAGGTGATGAGTGAGGTATCCGTATCCCGGAGGCGTAGGAGTCCCTCGGCTCGGTCGGCCTTTCCTGCTTACGTGTACTCCGTCGTTTTCAGGATCCCACTTTCGAAGTAGTCAAAAAGCACGAAAGATGTTCTGGCAGAAATACTTTTTCCGAGGAAAATTTTGACGCAGAGGGGGTGCCCCCTTCTAGCCCCCGAGGGAGGGTCGGGCTTTGCCGAGGCAAGGCTGACCCTTCCTTGATGGTTAGACTTTGTTGGCGTATGTAGACGAGGTATATGAACGACTTGAAAACATCTTAAGGGTAGAAGCGACGTAGTTGTCGGATGTTCCAAGCGTTGCTGTTGACCTCGCCTTGACTGTTGGCTAGCTTGTATGTTCCGGGCTTCAAAATCTTGGCGATGATGAATGGCCCTTCCTAGGGAGGCATGAGCTTGTGGCGCCCTCGGGCGTCTTGTCGTAGCCGAAGCACCAAGTCGCCCACCTGGAGGTCTCGAGACCGAACCCCTCGGGCGTGGTAGCGTCGCAGGGACTACTGATACCGCGCCGAGTGTAGTAAGGCCATGTCCCGAGCCTCTTCCATCTGGTCCAGTGAGTCTTCTCGGTTGGTCCGGTTGCTTCGGTCGTCGTACGCCCTCGTCCTCGGGGATCCGTATTCCAAGTCTGTGGGCAAGATAGCTTCGGCCCCATAGACTAGAAAAAACGGCGTGAAGCCGGTGGCTCGGCTTGGCGTCGTTCTCAGACTCCAGACCACCGAGGAGAGTTCCTTCATCCATCGCATGCCGAATTTGTTGAGGTCGTTGTAGATCCATGGCTTGAGTCCTTGCAGAATCATGTTGTTGGCACACTCTACTTGCCCATTCGTGATGGGGTGAGCTACGGCGGCCCGGTCCACCCGGATGTGGTGATCCTCGCAGAAGTCCAGGAACTTTCTGCCGGTGAACTGGGTGCCGTTGTCGGTGATGATGGAGTTCGGGACCCCAAAGCGATGGATGATGTTGGTGAAGAACGCCACCGCCTGTTCGGACCTGATGCTGTTTAGGGGTCTGACTTCGATCCACTTGGAGAATTTGTCGATGGAGACCAGCAGGTGCGTGTAGCCCCCGGGTGCCTTCTGCAAGGGACCGACGAGGTCCAGACCCCACACAGCGAACGACCAGGTGATGGGTATTGTCTGCAGAGCCTGAGCGGCCAGGTGGCTCTGCTTTGCGTAGAATTGACACCCTTGGCAGGTGCGTACAATCCTAGTGGCATCAGCCACCGCGGTTGGCCAGTAGAAACCTTGTCGGAAGGCGTTTCCAACAAGGGCTCGAGGCGCTGCGTGATGACCGCAAGCCCCCGAGTGTATTTCTTGTAATAGTTCCTGACCTTCGGCGATGGATATGCATCGCTAGAGGATGCCTGAGGGGCTGCGGTGGTAGAGCTCTTTCCCGTCACCTAGCAAGACGAACGACTTGGCGCGCCGCGCCAGTCGCCGAGCTTCGGCTTTGTCGAGGGGTAGCTCTCCTCGGTGGAGATATTGCAGGTACGGGGTCTGCAAGTTTCGATTAGGCGTGACCCCATTCCGCTCTTCCTCGACGCGCAGTGCCTCACCCTCGGGGGCCGAGGGTGCCTCGGGCAGGGCCGAGACCTTCTCGGGCTCGGGCGTGTCGTCGGTCTTGACTGAGGGTTGATGTAGGTCCCAGGAGAAGACGTCCGGGGGAACCGTTGTCCGCCCCGAGGCTATCTCAGCCAGCTCGTCCGCAGTCTCATTGTATCGTCGGGCGATGTGGTTGAGTTCGAGCCCGAAGAACTTGTCCTCCAGGCGCCGAACCTCATCGCAGTAGGCTTCCATCTTCGGGTCGCGACAATGGGAGTTCTTCATGACTTGGTCGATGACAAGCTGCGAGTCGCCACGAGCGTCGAGGCGTCGGACCCGTAGCTCGATGGCGATGCGCAACCCGTTAACCAGAGCCTCGTACTTGGCCACGTTGTTGGACGCCGGGAAATGGAGGCGCAGCACGTATCAGAGGTGCTTCCCAAGGGGTGAGATGAAGAGCAGGCCCGCGCCCGCTCCTGTTTTCATCAACGACCCGTCGAAAAACATGGTCCAGAGTTCCGGTTGGATCGGAGCTGCTGGAAGCTGGGTGTCGACCCATTCAGCCACAAAGTCTGCCAAGACTTGGGACTTGATGGCCTTCCGAGGGGCGAACGAGATTGTCTCGCCCATGATCTCCACCGCCCACTTTGCGATCCTACCCGAGGCCTCTCGGCACTGGATGATCTCTCCCAGGGGGAAGGATGACACCACAGTCACCGGATGAGACTCGAAGTAGTGTCGCAACTTACGCCGCGTCAGAATTACTGCGTAGAGTAGCTTCTGGATTTGCGGGTAGCGGATTTTGGTCTCGGACAGTACTTCACTGATGAAGTAGACCGGCCTCTGGACGGGCAATGCATGCCCCTCTTCTTGTCTCTCGACCACGATCGCGACGCTGACCACCTGAGTGGTAGCGGCGACGTAGATCAAGAGGGCTTCTCCGGCAGCGGGGGGCACCAAGATGGGCGCGCTTGTAAGGAGCTCCTTTAGGTTCCCGAGGGCTTCCTCGGCCTCGAGGGTCCAAGTGAAGCACTCGGTCTTCCTCAGGAGGCGGTATAGAGGTAGGCCTCTTTCGCCGAGGCGCGAGATGAAACGGCTCAGGGCCGCAAGGCATCCCATGACCCTCTGTACTCCTTTCAAGTCCTTGATAGGCCTCATGTTGGTGATGGCCGCGATTTTCTCCGGGTTGGCCTCGATGCCCCGCTCGGAGACGACGAACCTCAGGAGCATGCCTCGGGGGACTCCGAAGACACACTTCTCGGGATTGAGTTTTACGCCTTTCACCTTGAGACACTTGAATGTCGTTTCAAGGTCGGAGAGGAGGTCGGAGGCTTTCCTCGTCTTGACTACGATGTCATCGACGTAAGCCTCGACCGTTCGGCCAATGTGTTCTCCGAACACGTGGTTCATGCACCTTTGGTATGTCGCACCCGCATTCCTCAAACCGAATGGCATAGTAATGTAGCAGTACATGCCAAAGGGTGTGTTGAAAGAAGTCGCGAGCTGGTCGGACTCTTTCATCCTGATTTGGTGATACCCTGAGTAGGCATCGAGGAAAGACAGGGTTTCACACCCAGCAGTGGAATCCACGATTTGATCGATGCGAGGCAGAGGGTAGGGAACTTTCGGACATGCTTTGTTTAGACCATTGTAGTCTACACACATCCGTCATTTCCCTCCTTTCTTTCTCACAAGCACAGGGTTGGCAAGCCATTCGGGATGGAATACCTCTTTGATGAACCCTGCAGCCATCAGCTTGTGGATCTCCTCGCCTATGGCTCTGCGCTTTTCTTCATTGAATCGGCGCAGAGGCTGCTTCACGGGTCGGGCTCCAGCTCGGATATCCAGCGAGTGCTCGGCGACATCCCTCGGTATGCCAGGCATGTCCGAGGGACTCCACGCAAAAACCTCGGCGTTCGCGCGGAGAAAGTCGACAAGCACTGCTTTCTATTTGGGGTCGAGCTTGGAGCCGATCCGGACTTGCTTGGAGGTGTCATTGCTGGGGTCGAGAGGGATAGACTTAAACGTCTCAGCTGGCTCGAGTTGCCTGCGTGGCGCTTCACATCTGGCGCCTCCTTGGAGAGGCTCTCCAGGTCGGCGATGAGGGCCTCGGATTCGGCGAGGGCCTCGGCGTACTCCACGCACTCCACGTCGCATTCGTACGCGTGTCGGTACGTGGAGCCGACGGTGATGACCCCGTTGGGGCCCGACATCTTGAGCTTGAGGTAGGTGTAGTTGGGGACGACCATGAACTTGGCGTAGCATGGTCTCCCCAGTACTGCGTGGTAGGTTCCTCGGAACCCGACCACCTCGAACGTGAGGGTTTCCTTTCGGAAGTTGGAGGGAGTCCCGAAGCAGACGGGCAGATCGAGTTGCCCGAGGGGTTGGACGCATTTCCTGGGGATGATCCCGTGAAAGGGCGCCGCGTCGGCCCGGATCGAGGATAGATCGATCTGCAGGAGCCCGAGGGTCTCGGCGTAGATGATGTTGAGGCTGCTGCCTTCGTCCATGAGGACCTTGGTAAGCCTGATGTTGCCGATGACGGGATCGACAACGAGTGGGTACTTTCCCGGGCTCGGCACGCGGTCGGGGTGGTTGCCCTGGTCGAAGGTGATGGGCTTGTCGGACCAGTCTAGGTAGACTGGCACCGCCACCTTTACCGAGCAGACCTCCCGACGCTCTTGCTTGCGGTGCCGAGCCGAGGCGTTCGCCACTTGCCCACCGTAGATCATGAAGCAGTCGTGGACCTCGGGGAACTCCTCTGCCTTGTGATCCTCCTTCTTGTCGTTGTTGTGGGCTCTGCTACCTTCCGCCGGTGGCACGACCTTGTGGAAGTAGCGCCGAAGCATGACGCACTCCTCAAGGGTGTGCTTGACGGGACCCTGATGATAGGGGCACGACTCCTTGAGCATCTTGTCGAGCAGGTTGGTGCCTCCGGGAGGCTTCCAAGGGTTCCTGTGCTTGGCGGCGGTGACAAGGTCTGCGTCGGCGGCATCGCGTTTCGCTTGCGACTTCTTCTTGCCCTTCTTCTTGGTGCCGCGCTGAGCAGACGCCTCGGGGACGTCTTCTGGCTGGCGCCCCTGAGGCTGCTTGTCCTTCCGGAAGACGGCCTCGACCGCCTCCTGACCAGAAGCGAACTTGGTGGCGATGTCCATCAGCTCGCTCGCCCTGGTGGGAGTCTTGTGACCCAGCTTGCTCACCAGGTCGCGGCAAGTGGTGCCGGCGAGGAACGCGCCGATGACATCCGAGTCGGTGATGTTGGGCAGCTCGGTGCGCTGCATCGAAAAATCGGCGGATGTAGTCCCGGAGGGATTCTCCCGGCTGCTGGCGGCAGTTTCGGAGATCCCAGGAGTTCCCAGGGCACACGTACGTGCCCTGGAAGTTGTCGACGAAGGCTTTGACCAGGTCATCCCATTTGGAGATCTGCGCAGGAGGCAGATGCTCCAGCCAGGCTCGGGCGGCGTCGGAGAGGAACAGGGGAAGGTTGCGGATGATGAGGTTGTCATCGTCCGTCCCACCCAGCTGGCACGCCAGTCGATAGTCCGCGAGCCACAGTTCCGGCTTTGACTCCCCCGAGTACTTGGTGATGGTAGTCGGGGTTCGGAACCGGGTCGGGAACGGCGCCCGTCGTATGGCCCGGCTGAAAGCTTGCGGACTAGGTGGTTCGGGCGAGGGTCTCCGATCCTCCCCGCTGTCGTAGCGTCCCCCACGCCTGGGGTGGTAGCCTCGGTGCACCTTCTCATCGAGGTGGGCTCGACGGTCGCGGCGGTGCTCGTTGCCGAGGCATCACGGGGCCGCAGGCGCTGTATTCCGCGTGCGCCCGGTGTGGACCGAGGCTTCCCGCATGAATCGGGATGTCGCGGCGCGATGCTCCGGGGGGTACCCCTGCCTTCGGGAGGCAGAGCTCTTGGCCCGTCGGACTGCGGCATCTTCCAGGAGATTCTTGAGCTCTCCCTGGATACGCCGCCCCTCGGTGGTGGATGGTTCCGGCATCGCTCGGAGCAGTATCGCTGCTGCAGCCAGGTTCTGGCCGACCCCACTGGAAGCTGGGGGCAGCCTCGCCCTGGCGTCGTCGGCAATGCAGTGCTGGACGTCCTGGGCCAGATGACGCGCTTCTCCGGTCGGTGCCTGGCCTGCCCACTCCTGCCCGATATTTTGCCGAAGCTGCACAAGTTGTCCTGCTTCCTCATCGAGCCTGGCCTGCATCTCGCGGATTTGCTCGAGCTGTGCGTCCTGACCCCCCGTAGGGACTGGGACCACAGCTAGCTCCCGAAGGATGTCAACGCGAGGCGCAGGCCTAGGGGAATCACCGTCCTCCGGCATACCAAGATGGTTGCCTTCGTCGAGACCCCCTAGATCGACGTGGAAGCATTCGCGACTTGGGCCACAGTCCTCATCGCCGAGGCTGTGGCTGCTATCAGAGCAATCGGAGAGGCAGTAGTTACATGCGGTCATGAAGTCCTGCATGGCACTGGGGTTATCGAGCCCGGAGAAATCCCAACCAGAGTCGGGCTCGTCATCTTCCTCGGAACCCAGGGGCCCGTAGGTTGAGACGGCCGTCAGTCGATCCCAGGTCGACCGCATATGATACCCCGGAGGGTTTGGACATGCCTTTATGAAAGCGTCCACCGAAGCGGGGTCGCTTGGTGGGTCGCAGCTGAATCTAAAAGGCATGGGATGGGAAACGGACGGTACCTCTTGATCGACGGATGGTGACGAAGTCGCGTCGGGGACGGACTGCACCGTTGTCTCAGGTACGAGGCTAACGCCTAGTAAGTCCTTTGCGAGCGTGCTGACGTCATCCGTCTGCTTGGGGTTGGCGTGTCGTGGGGAAACGATGCTCGTCTTCGTCTCAGACGCGAGGTCGACGCCCAACTTGTCCTTTGTTGGGGCGCCGGCGTCGTCGACTCGCTCGACAGCCGACGAGGTGTCGCCTCCTGCTTGGCCATGTCTGCCCCGCCTCCTCCTCCGTCGGCGGGGAAGGTGATGGGACAGACCCAGATGTTGCTCTTCCGCCACGTGGGGAAGACGTTGTCGATTCCGCCGCCGGCGGGCGGGCTGACGGCCGCCATTGTCATTGTCGCGCGGCGGAGGAAGGAGTATCATGTCGTAGCTGCCGTCGAGGGACATGAACTCAAGACTCCCAAAACGGAGCACCGTCCCGGGTTAGAGTGGTTGCTAGAGACTACCCATCTGGAGCTTGACAGGAAGCTGTTCGTCAACACGCAGCAGGCCCCTACCTGGCACGCCAACTATCGGTGTTTTGACCCCGGGGGGTCCCTGGACCGATGAGTAAATTGTTGCTGCGTGTCCCAGCCCAGAGGGGTCGGCGCGAGACGGAACACAAAGGGGGGAAACAGTAAGGGGAAACTGTGGCCTTCGTGTTGTCCTGCGCCCAGGGCGGATGCGCTTGCAGTAGGGGGTTACAAGCATTCGCGTGGGAGAGAGAGAGAGCCTTGTGCGTCGGCCCGTTCTCCCGCGCGGCCAACCTTCTCGTATGGGAGCCCTGGACCTTCCTTTTATAGATGTAAGGAGAGGGCCTAGGTGTACAATGGGGGGTGTAGCAATGTGCTAACGTGTCTAGCAAAGGGGAGCCAGAGCCCTATGTACGTGCTGTCGTGGCTGTCGGAGAGGTTTTGGCGCCCTGTTCATGTGATGTCGTGGCCGTCGGAGGAGCGCTTGAGCCCCGTGGAAGTACAGCTGTCGGGGCTGTCGGATCCTTGCTGACGTCTCCTTGCTTCCGTAAGGGGCTGAGAGCCACCGTCGTCATGGGGCACGCGGGGTGCCATCATTACTTGTTTACCGGGGCGAGCCGGATGGGACGCCGGTCTTGTTCCCCGTAGCCTGAGCTAGCTAGGGGTAGGGTAATGATGGCCCCCCTGTGACGTGGTCGGTCCGAGCCCGAGGTCAGGCGAGGTGGAGGCTCCTCCGAGGTTGAGGCTGAGTCCGGGCCCGGGGGTCGGGCGAGGCAGAGATCGTCGTCCGAGGTCGAGGTTGAGTCCGAGCCCTGGGGTCGGGCGAGGCGGAGATCGTCGTCCGAGGTCGAGGTTGAGTCCGAGCCCTGGGGTCGGGCGAGGCGGAGATCATCGTCCGAGGTCGAGGTTGAGTCCAAGCCCTGGGGTCGGGCGAGGCGGAGACCGCCTTCCGAGGCCGAGGTGGAGTCCGAGCCCTGGGATCAGGCGAGGCTGAGTCCGTCGTCCGAGGTCGAGGCTGAGTCCGAGCTCTGGGGTCGGGCGAGGCGGAGCTTCCTATGGCGCCCGAGGCTGGACTTAGCTGCTGTCAGCCTCACTCTGTCGAGTAGCACATCAGTCGGAGCAGGGCAGGCGACGCTGTTTTCCTGTCAGGTCGGTCAGTGGAGCGGCGAAGTGACTGCGGTCACTTCGGCCCTGTCGACTGAGGAGCGCGCGTCAGGATAAGGTGTCAGTCGATCCTTGCATTAAATGCTCCTACGATATGGTCGGTTGGCGTGGCGATCTGGCCAAGGTTGCTTCTCCGCGAAGCCTGGGCCTCGGGCAAGCCGAAGGTGCATCCGTTGCTTGAGGGGACCCTCAGGCGAGACGTGAATCCTCCTGGGTCGGCTGCCTTTGCCCGAGGCTGGGCTCGGACGAGGCGAGACCGTGTCCCTTGAGTGGACGGAGCCTTGACCTGAATCGCGCCCATCAGGCCTTTGCAGCTTTGTGCTGATGGGGGTTACCAGCTGAGATTAGGAGTCTTGGGGGTACCCCTAATTATGGTCCCCGACAAATACATAATTGTTTATGTTAACTTTTATATTTCATATGATTCCTTCTTCATTATTACATGTTATGCTGATGAAGGTATGTCCTTCATAACCTTCGTCCGAAAATTATTATATCCCAAGGGAAATAATGCTTCGAAGGACGAAGGACTTTAACGTTTAACATTTTTTGTGTTGCCTTGTTCTTAACTCATAGCATTTGAGAACAAGTCCCCAACATTGGCGCCCACCTCCGGTGAACTCTTTTCGACCACCTTCGACAAGCATTAACCTTCGTCATGCCACCGAAGAAAGCTTCAGCGACAGGGGTTGCCGCTCTGCAACCGCTGGACCCGAACCAGGAGACCCTTTCTCTTCTAGAAGCCCGAAGCCAAAAGAGGAAGGCCACTAGTCCAACCCCCAGGAGGACAAGTTGGACCAAGAAATCAGAAACATGGAGATGCTTCATCAACAAGTACAAAGGAAGAAGGAGAAGATGGCCCGACTAGCTGATCTTCAAAGACAGATTGACGAAGCCACTGAAGAAGTAAACCATTTTGCTCGAGACGAACAAGAGCGAAGGCCCCAACATAGGGAGCTTCACCAAGAAGGCTTCTTCAACGAGGATGAATGGTATGAGGATTTCCATCATGTAAATTTTGCTTTTAATGATGCTTCTCCTCTGCCAGCAGAACTGCAGGCTACACCTTGGCCCCCATCTTACAAGCCACCCCAGCTCCCCATGTATGACGGGCACTCAGATCCGAAGCAGTTTCTGATGAGCTACGAAGCAACCATATCTTCATATGGAGGCAATACCGCAGTCATGGCGAAATCTTTCGTCATGGCAGTCAAGAATGTTGCGCAAACCTGGTACTCCTCTCTTCGGCCAGAAACAATCACATCATGGCAGAAGCTGAAGGACATGTTGATCACCAGTTTCCAAGGGTTTCAGACGAAGCCGGTTACCGCTCAAGCTTTGTTCCAGTGCATGCAAGATCACGAAGAATACCTCCAGGCGTATGTCCGAAGGTTCTTGCGTCTGAGGGCACAAGCGCCAACAGTGCCTAATGAAATTGTCATTGAGGCCATGATCAAGGGGCTTCGGCCAGGACCTACGGCCCAATACTTCGCCAGGAAACCCCCTCAGACCCTGGAGAAATTGCTTCAAAAGATGGATGAATACATCCGCGCTAATAATGACTTTCGTCAAAGAAGGGAGGAAGCCTACAGGTTCTCTGAGATGACCAGGGGCTTCGGGGGGAGAATCCACCCAAGGCACGTCAGATCAATCCACACCACCCAGAATGACAACAGAGGAAGTCAGCAACAGAGGCCACAATATTCCTCGCAAGCTTCGGGGCAGCAACAAAGCTATCTTCGGCCGCCAGCTCCAAGGGGCAGAGGCACCAGGGGCTTCGGAGGAAGGTTTGGGGATCAGCCCAGGAAAATTTATTGCCTATTCTGCGGTGAGGACAAGGGCCATACTACAAGGATGTGCCATGTCACCATTCAGAAATAGAAGGAAATAGCAGAAGCTGCAGCTCAGTAGAACCAGCCGAAGCAGGTCACGCATACTGCTTCGTATCACTCACCCTACATACCAGAGTATGTAGGTAACCATCCTGCAGCGTCTGTTGCTTCGGCTAGTCAGCCACAGCCCCCACCTCTGCCACCACTACAACCTGCATATTCACGCGGCCAACAGCCAGAAGGGAGTCAACAGACCCATCAGCAGAGAGACTTCAGGGAGGAGTCCGAAGCTCGCACAATCAACAGTACTGTGCCAGAATCGAAGCACATCTATTAATGAGATATCCTACCCCTAAAACAGTTTTTACATTCATTGTCATTTTTTTCTTACTAAGGAACAATTGTTGAAAACTTAGTTTTCTCGATGTTTTTAGTTCCTTGTAATAGTTTCGTTTTGGCCATAGTGAAAATATATTTTTTCCACAGACTTACGAAGTCTAAAAAGTCACCGAAGCACAAAAAGTCGTTCCTAAGAGAACGCGTGGCTAAAAAAGTACATCACAAGAATCTCCGAAGCCACAAAAAGTCGTTCTACGGAACGCAGCGTAAGTTTGCCGAAGCTACAAAAAGCCGTTCCTAAGGGAGCGCAGCGTAAGTTTTCTGCTCAAAAGTCGTTCCAAAGGGAATGCAGAGCCAAATACCGCCGAAATACAAGGCGAAGCGCGAAAAGTCAACGCGAATACCGTCGAAATAGAAGGCGAAGAAGTTCAAAAGATGTTCCTAAGGGAATGCAGAACTTACAGCGAAAAGTCAGCGCTGATACACCAAAAAATAAACGGTGAAGCCGAAAAATAAACGACAAAGAGATTATGTATTCCATTGTGGGGATGTGTGTGTGTCTTCGGCACAAATATCATCTTGCACAGCATAACATCATCACATCATTTGCATAACATAACATCATACATCATGTTGCATCAATGGCACAAGAAGGGGGTACAATGTTAACCTTCGGAGAATGCTTCGAAAAAGTGAAATTATGCTGAGGCACAAAATAAGTTTTGAAGAGATACAGATTTATCAGCTCTGAAGTGGAGGAAAAAGTGTATTGTTGACGAAGCATCATGTTATGGCGACGCTTGAAGCATTTTTTATGAAGTACTCTGATATCGAGGAAGAAAGTCTATTATTGACGAAGCATTAATGTCTCTGCGACGATTGGAGGATTTTCACGAAGCATAAAAACTCTTCTTTACGAAGCATGAAAAAAGGGAAGGCGTTTTTTCGTCGAAGGCTCAAAAACGGTATGTACAATAAAAGTTTCATGCATCGCAAAAAATGAATTACAAATCCATTTATACATTACATTAAAAATTCATGAGCGCCAAATATTACAAGCATAGTCCAGCAAATGTTACATTAATATTCTAACAATGTTTTTACAATATCCATTATTCCTCCTTCAAAACTTTGTCCGCCGCTTCGGTCAGCAGTTGAGTAACGACTTCGTCCAAAATGCTTTCGGCCATGTTAATAATTCCTGCTGGTTCCTTTGCCTCTGGCTCGATCAATGACTCGAAGGGTTCTGGGGGAGGAGATAGTTCGGCTGCGGTAGAAAACGTAGATAAGTTCGAAATCACAAAAATAAAAAATAAAGTTAAAAGCTATTAAGCAATACCTATCCGCCTTTCGAGTTCCACAACTTTTTCAGTTGCCTTCGTTGCTTCCTTTGCATCGTGAGTATCTTTTTCGCTCTTTTTTTATTATTTCATGGGCCATCCCTCGGTCGCCATTTTCCCAGATGTCAGTAAAGAATTTTCCACCAACTAAGCTCGCTTCGGCCGAGGGGTCCTTCGTGTCATCAATAGATAAAGTAGCTTCGGCTTGGGCCAAAGCTTTCACATGATCGCAACTTGACTTCTCCAAAATAGTCGCAATTCCCCTCGCACCTGAGAAGGCGCAGACGTCCCCACGGTCATTTAAAGTCTCCTCAAAGGCTTTGACCTCGCTGCTGATCCACTCAATTGGCCCCTTGGGATCGCCCCGTACGAAGTTGTCTTCACTTGAATATGCGCCAACATTGGCGAAGCTAGTTTTTATTTTTCCCACACATTCTATGGATTTTTCATAACATCTTTCTTTTGAAGAGCGAAGTTCTACAACTGTTTTCTCCCAATAATTTTTCTAGTAATCACTAGCATCTCGGTCAGCTTCGGCAATAGCACATTTTAATTTTGCTTGAGCCAGCTGTTTCCGAAGATCCTCAATTTCGCATTTCTGGGCTTCAACTTGGGCTTTGGAAGTAGCTTCGTCTTCTTTTATTTTGTTCACCAATGAGTTTAATATTTTATCTTTTTCAAGACCTTCGTTCCTTAGATCAATTACTTCGGAACGAAGGTTGTTCAAAGCTATAGTGCATCCTTCGTCTTCGGCACTTTTCTGCGCCCTAAGGGCGTTGCTAAGAATGAGGCCCTGCGAAAGAAGTGCGGTATTAAGTATAAGCAAATAAAAAAACTTTTGTTTTTTAAATAAAAAAATCTCATGCTCGTACCTTTAAACTATTATATGCTAAGCTGTCGGCCAATTCATCTTTTGATAGCACCGAAAGCCCGTCTTCTAGTGTCGGGAATCCGAAGCTTCTGCTCATCTCCCGGCAGACAGAAATCTCCTTGCTGTCTGGGAGACAATACAAGAAATCTTCTTCTCTGCTGCCGTTGAATATCAATGCCCCCTTTGGATATTTCAGTTTCCGGGCATAGTATTGAGCTTCTCGCTTTTCTTCTTCAGATAACCTTTTTTCTGAAGCATGTCGTACAATATAATCAAGTACTTCGGAAGTAGGAGTGGTAGTTTTTTCAGGCAAAATTTGTTTTGCAGCTTCTTTTTCCATTTATTTTTCTCCGATTTCCAAGGATTTCTCCTTGGCAGGCTCTGAAGGCCCAGCTTCGGTCTCGACCTGGCTCTTTGCACCTTCGGCTTCGGTTAGTCCTGTCTCAGACTGCGTCTTTGGAGCTTCAGCAATTTTCCTTGGAGTAGAGCTTGTCTTTATTGTCTCCAGCGCATCTAGTACGTTGACCATTCTTTTCCTCTTAGGGGTCGCTGTAAGACCTTTTTGTGCCTTCGACACTGTCACTTCTGCCAAAGGGCTTGTAACTTCTAATATCTTTGTTCCTTCGACCGCTATCTCTTCAATATTATCGGCCTTCGGCTCAGCTAATTTGACTGAGGATGCCTTCGGCTTTGCAGCCGGCTCTTCAATCCTCTGCGTAAGCGCAGGTTCTTTGGCTTTAGTAGCCGAAGAGGTCTCACCGCCAAATTCAGGCACTGTGGCTGGTTCATATAGCGCGGTCGGTGAGTAAGAACCTTCACCTTTTTTCTCTTCGGCGCGGGTTTGCTTGGAGCAGCTGAAGCATCATCCTTCCCGGAAGTTGCACTCTTTCTTTTCTGACCCCGTGACGGGTAGCGGTAGTCAGGGTACATGAACCCAATAGCATCAAAAACTCTATTTAACCTCTTCTTTTTTCGGCTCCCGAAGGCCGCAGATAGTGCGTTATCTTCAGACTTGGAGTAGGCTCCATGTAGTTCATCACTAGTGTTTTCAACACACTTCAGCCAGTCATCGTCTGGTTCGATAAATTGGTCTCCAAACCTGAAGGTATATTTCAGTCGAACCAAACCACCTTCATTGGGGTTGCTGATGGTTTCTTCTGGCATCTCCCAGTTGACTACCAATGGCCATATCCTATAGGCCACGTGCTCTTGGACTAAGTCCCTTGTCCCGATGAAAGAACAAACTATGCCAAAGGCCCTTCGGCATTCTTCGGCTGCTTCATCAATCTCTACCTTCGGTTTCCGAAGGCCGAAGCGGGACCAGATGGGGCGCATGATGATCTCTTTAATATCTTCTCTTGTCTTTAAATCATTTTTCACATAGAACCATTCTTTCATCCAGTCTCTAGGCCACCTCTTCCGAAAGGTTAGCACTGGGCAGCTTGAGCCTGAACGAGCAACGAAGCTGTAGCAACCAAAATTGTTGTGATACTGCTCCTTACCCCAGCCAGGGCTTCATCTCATATAAAAGTTCGTGCATACTGCAGAAACTTTTTGCACTTGGTTCCAAACCTTGACTCCTCACAGCCCATACAAAAATTCCCATTCTTATGATGGCTTCGGGAGTAATCTGGTGAAGAAAAATCTGGTATATCTTTAAAACTTCAACCACAAAACTGCTTAGGGGGAACCGAAGCCCAGCCTTGAAGAAGCTTCGGTAAATTACGACTTCATTCTCTTCAGGAATAGGAACAGTCATGTCTCCGTTGTCAGCCCTCACGATGGATATGTCTCGAAAATACCTTCCTCTCATGTTATCAAGATGACTTTGCCTGATAGTCGATTTTCTGAAGACTGCGTGACTTGGCCACCAGGGCCGATCTTCAAAGTCTTCACCCCCACTTTCCACGTCATAACTATCGCTGTCATTGGTATCTTCAGATAAGCCTTCTAGAATTTCTTTTGTAATCTTTTCTATGTTCGTCTTTGCAATTGACTCGATGAATCCAGCAATTTTTTCCTTAAGAAGCTTTTCCTCTTCGGTTAGCTTCGCTTCAGCAACTGTCTTCTTGTCTTGAGACATTTTATGTTCGGAATTGACGAAAGTATGTCCTTCAAATCCGAAGCTCTGAAGCTCAGAAAACTTAAGAAACAAAGCAACTATTGGAAAGCAAGAGCTAAGAACTCAAGCAAAGGAAAGTAGGCGTATCAAATGTGCTCGGGGTGAGTTCCTATTTATACGCCCAGCGCGCTCCAAGTTGGAGGGCCCCGGCTGTCATTGACTGTTGCTATTCTAGCAAAGGGAAGGTGTTTTAAAGGGTATTAGTGTAATTTTACATGGGTTGTGTCCTGTGCCTATAAATAGATGAACAGTGCCCCCGTACTGTTCACGCTGACTTGACATTTGCTTTTGCGTCACGCTTGTACTGTTACCTTCTTTCAAGCCGAAGGTACATTTGTAATTTGATATCATTCCTATTTTTCCATAATAATAAAATAAGAGATGAGTTGTTAATAATACATAATTGTTTATGTTATCTTTTATATTTCATATGATTCCTTCTTCATTATTACATGTTATGCTGATGAAGGTGTGTCCTTCATAACCTTCGTCCGAAAATCATTATATCCCAAGGGAAATAATGCTTCGAAGGACGAAGGACTTTAACGTTTAACATTTTTTGTGTTGCCTTATTCTTAACTCATAGCATTTGAGAACAAGTCCCCAACAGTTACCGGTAAGGAGTTCGTAGGAGGTCTTCTTGAGGAGGTGATGCAGATAGAGCCGGTTTATGGCGTGGCAAGCTGTGTTCACAGCTTCCGACCAAAACCGCTCGGGCGTCTTGAACTCTCCAAGCATCGTCCTCGCCATGTCAATAAGCGTCCTGTTCTTCCTCTCTACCACACCGTTTTGATGTGGTGTGTAGGGAGCGGAGAACTCGTGCTTGACACCTTCCTCCTCAAGATACTCCTCAACTTGTAGGTTCTTGAACTCGGACCCGTTGTCGCTCCTTATCTTTTCACCTTTAGCTCAAATTCGTTTTGAGCCCTCCTTAGAAAGCGCTTTAGGGTCCCTTGGGTTTCTGATTTATCCTGCAAAAAGAACACCCAAGTGAAGCGGGAAAAATCACCAACAATAACAAGACCATACTTACTTCCCCCGATGCTGAGGTAGGCAACAGGTCCAAAAAGAACCATGTGAAGAAGCTCTAGTGGTCTTGATGTTGTCATCACATTCTTGCTGTGATGGGTGCTTCCCACCTGTTTCCCTGCCTGACAAGCTGCACAAGGTCTATCTTTGTCGAAACAAACATTGGTTAGTCCTAACACATGTTCTCCCTTTAGAAGTTTATGAAGGTTCTTCATCCCAACATATGCTAGACGGCGATGCCACGGCCAGCCCATACTAGTCTTAGCTATTAAGCATGCATCTAGATCAGCCTCCTCTTTCGAAAAATCAACTAAGTAGAGTTTATCGTCTAATACACCCTTAAATGCTAATGAACCATCACTCCTTCTAAAGACAGATACATCAACATTTGTAAACAAACAATTGTAGCCCATGTGGCACAATTGACTTACAGACAGGAGGTTGTACCCTAATGACTCTACTAAAAATACATTTGAAATAGAGTGCTCGCTTGTGATGGCTATCTTTCCCAAACCTTTGACCTTGCCTTGGTTCCCATCTCCAAAAATAACCGTATCCTGGGAATTCTTGTTCTTGACGTAGGAGGTGAACATCTTCTTCTCCCCCGTCATGTGATTTGTGCATCCGCTATCGATTATCCAGCTAGACCCCCGGATGCATAAACCTGCAAGGCAATTTAAGCTTGGGTTTTAGGTACCCAACTCTTGTTGGGTCCTACAAGGTTAGTCACAATAGCCTTTGGAACCCAAATACAAGTCTTGTCTCCCTTGCATTTGGATCCCAACTTTCTAGCAACTACTTTTTCATTCTTACATAAAAGCGCAAATGAAGTATTGCAAGCATGGTAAATGGTAGAAGGTTCATTACACATTCTCCTAGCCACATGAGGCACAACATACTTCTCCTAGGCCTACTTCTACCATGCACAAAAGTAGAGCTAGAGGCAAACATAGCATGTGAATTAAAGGCATCATGATCATAACTCCTATTATAATGAGCATTCCTAGAAAATTTTCTATCATAAATGTAGGCATGACACTTTTGAGAACTACTAGCCATAGGAGCCTTCCCTTTCTCCTTGTTGAGAACGAGAACCTTTTGGCTTGTTAAGTTCTTAGTTTCCTTTCGAAAACCAAGTCCATCCTTAATAGAGGGGTGTCTACCAATAGTGTAGGCATCCCTAGAAAATTTTAATTTATCAAAATCAATTTTGCAAGTCTTAAGTTGAGCATTAAGACTTGCCACCTCATCATTTAGTTTAGCAATAGAAATAAGGTGTTCATCACAAGAATTAACATCAAAGTCCTTGCATCTATTGCAAATAGCAACATGCTCTACACATGAACTAGATTTATTAGCTTCCTCTAGCTTAGCATTTAAATCATCATTCAAAATCTTTAAGCTAGAGATAGATTCATGGCAAGCAGATAACTCATAAGATAGCATTTCATTTCTCTTAGTTTCTAAAGCAAGAGATTTTTGTACACTAACAAATTTGTCATGTTCTTCATATAAAATGTCCTCTTGCTTCTCTAGCAATCTATCTTTTTTATTTAGAGCATCAATTAGCTCATTGATTTTATCTACTTTAGCTCTATCTAAACCCTTAAATAAATCAGTATAATCTACTTCATCATCACTAGAATCATCATCGCTAGAAGTAGTGTACTTAGAGGTATCTCGAACACTTACCTTCTTCTCCTTGGCCATGAGGCAAGTGTGGCGTTCGTTGGGGAAGAGAGAAGACTTGTTGAAGGCCGAGGCAGCGAGTCCTTCGTCGTCGGAGTCGGAAGAAGAGCAGTCTGAGTCCCATTCCTTTCCGAGGTGTGCCTCGCCCTTTGCCTTCATGTAGCTCTTCTTCTTCTCCTTCTTCCCGCTCTTTTCTTGCCCCTGGTCACTATCATTATCGGAACAATTTGCAATAAAGTGACCAGTCTTGCCGCATTTGAAGCAGGAGCACTTTCCCCTTGTTTTATTCTTGTTGGGGTACTCCTTGCGTCCTTTCAGTGCGGTCTTGAAGCGCAGATTAGGGCCATCTCATCTTCGTTTAGCCCGGCAACCTCAACTTGTGCTACCTTGTTTGGTAGCGCCTCCCTGCTGCTTGTTGCTTTGAGAGCAATGAGTTGTGGCTCGTAGACGGGTAGTGGACCATTAAGCGCATCGTCTATGTATCGTGCTTCTTTCACCATCATGCGCCCGCTCACGAATTTTCCAAGAATCTCCTCGGGCATCATCTTGGTCTACATGGGTTTTTCACGAATAAGATTGACAAGATGGGGGTCAATTACAGTAAATGACCTTAGCATGAGTCAGACGACATCATGATCCGTCCATCTTGTGCTTTCGTAGCTTCGTATTTTGTTGACCAGAGTTTTGAGCCTGTTGTAGGTTTGTGTTGGCTCCTCTCCCCTGATCATCGCAAATCTCCCCAGCTCACCTTCCACCAACTCCATTTTGGTGATCATGGTGGCATCGTTTCCCTCATGAGATATCTTGAGGGTGTCCCAGATTTGCTTGGCATTGTCCAAGCCGCTCACCTTGTTGTATTCATCCCTGCACAAAGATGCTAGCAAAACAGTGGTAGCTTGTGCATTCTTATGAATTTGTTCATTTATCATCACAGGGTTATCCATACTGTCGAAATGCATTCCATTTTCCACTATTTCCCAAATGCTAGGATGGAGAGAAAATAGATGACTACACATTTTATGACTCCAAAACGAGTAGTCCTCTCCATCAAAGTGTGAAGGTTTTCCTAGAGGAATAGAGAGTAAATGTGCATTCAAATTGTACGGCATGAGAGAATAGTCAAAAGAGTAGTTTTGATTAACCATTCTCTTTTTCGATGAGTCATCGTCGTCGTCTCTTGGTGAAGAAGAGGAGGTGTCGTTGTCGTAGTAAATGATCTTCTTGATGGGCCTCTTCTTCTTCCCGTCCCTCTTCTTGTGACTCAATCCTGAGTCAGTGGGCTTGTCATCCCTTGGCTCATTGAAGAGGGACTCCTCCTCCTTATCGTTGACCACCATCCCCTTTCCTTTAGGATCCATCTCTTCGGGCGATTAGTCCCTTAGATGAAGAGTACGACTCTGATACCAATTGAGAGCACCTAGAGGGGGGTGAATAGGTGATCCTGTAAATTCAACACTAAATTCCAAAAAACTTGATTAAAGAGATATTAGTGCGAGTTAATCAAGTCTATGAGGCGAGCTCTTGCGAACACAAACAATCACAAAGAGTAGCAACACAAGAGAAACACGATTTTTATCCCGTGGTTCAGCCAAGTGACACTCGCCTACTTCCACGTTGTGGCGTCCCAATGGACGAGGGTTGCACTCAACCTCTTTCAAGTGATTCGATGATCAGCTTGAATACCACGGTCTTTTCCTTTCAAGTGTTTTCCCGTTTGCGAGGAATCTCCACAATTTGGAGCCTCTCGCCCTTACAATAGATATCACAAAGAAGGCACAAAGTAAGGTTGGGAAGAGCAACACACACAAGACTCAAATACGCAGCATACCCACGCACACAAGTGAAGACTCGAGCTCAAATGACCACACAGGGAGTTCGTGACTCGAATGGAGCTCAAATCTCTAACACAACAAAGCGAATGTGCGGGAGCAGAGTCTGGATGCCTTAGAATACTTAGTGAAAGCTTGAGTTTCTCCTCCATGCGCCTAGGTGTCCCTTTTATAGCCCCAAGGCAGCTAGGAGCCGTTGAAGACAATCTTGGAAGGCTAATCTTGCCTTCTGTCGTCCGGTGCACCACCGGACAGTCACTGTAGCTGTCCGGTGCGCGATTGCCTTCCAAATAAGGCGCAGTCGATCGTTGCAGCTTCAGGCCCGATGGCGCATCGGACACTGTCCGGTGCACACCGAACAGTCCGGTGCCCCTGCCGACCGTTGGTGCGGGCCACGCGTCGCCCGCGGATTACGCGACTGATCGTTGCGCTGGCGACCGTTGGCTCACCGGACAGTCCGGTGAATTATAGCCGTATGCCGCTGATCTTTTCCCGAGATCGCCTTTTCATCGAAGACCAGCCTGACGCACCGGATACTGTTCGGTGCACCACTAGACAGTCCGGTGTGGCAGACTGAGCTGAGTTTTGGCTGCACCGAGCCAAGTCTTTTTGGTTTCTTTTCTTCTTCTTTTCTCACTGTTTCTAGCACTTAGATAAATTTATTAGTATTCAAAAACAAATGTACTAAATCTAGAAACATACCCCATGCCTTGTTTTGCACTTTTTCAATCTTTGTCACATTTAGGACTTAAAGAATATGTGTTGGGCACTTAATCACCAAAACATTATAGAAATGGCCCAAAGACACATTTTCCTTTCAGTCGCCGCTTTCTAAACTCTAAACCAACCTCGTAATCTTTATCCACACGCAAACCCCGCGATATCCAGATTGTCGTGAAACTATATTATCCAAGAATCTAGATTCACAAGAAAAAAACTCCTACAAAAGTTGTCCCAAACAGCCACATTGCTTCTATGTACCAACTTTGTGCCCTATTATGATGTTAGGTTATTTCCTATACATATTTTTATAGTATTATTTCCACAAATACCACATCAATCTATAACTGTGACATTGTGCATCTTGAGTTTCGTCTGAATAAAATTCTCTCTATCTCTTTTCTTATGAAATTATTGCCATGTCATTATCCTTGCTTATGTGTTGAGGTATTTCATAAGGATGAAACTCAAATAAAATTCTCACCGAGAATAACCTTATACATCAGTTTATCATGTCTTCATTAGGATTTAAGAAGAGGAGAAAGTAGCAACATTGGAGGAGGGTAATCACCATGTAAAAACTTAGCGAAGAACATACGCTGAGAGTAATATGGCAGCAATAGCTTTGACAGACACAGGCTAAGGCTATCTCCAACAAACAGTGGATGTGCATGCGCATAAAAAAGTGAGGACTAGGTGCATGCGAGCGCGAAAAAATTTAGGCGCTTCCAACAGTATGCGCGTTTGGATGCGTATCATGACCACATAGAAGAGAGAAACCTGTAGATTTACACGACCGAGCAGCCGAGCACTCATTTTGCACGATCGAATACGTGATCTGCTAAAAGCGTGAATAGTTGACCACAATCACGTAAAATGTGTATATGCGGTTGAACACATGATCTTTTGGGGATAGTCTAAGATCGAAAGTAAGTAATACAACCTTGATACATCACGCCGACAAAACTATGAACCAATATAATCATTTTGGTAGCATTTGATGCCTGTTTTCGCAAGTGATGGATTTGACACAAATGTGTTCTTCAATCTAATCTACCACTAGAGAAGGACCAGAGTGTAAACAGCGAAGGCTTTAGGGCATGTAAAACCCATTAATTATAGTATTTTGAGAAATCTCTAGGAGTAAATGAACAAAAAGAGAATGACTTTTCGCAAAGAGCACATCTCTTGTATGACTTTTCAAGCCTAAAAATTCTATGTATGTATAATTCTAGTTAATACTCGTCTCTTAATATATATTCAGAGTTAATACAATTCTGATCTAGAGACACTCCATTGCATGTAGGGATGAAAACAGTTTCGAAATTTTTCGGTATTCCGGAAACCGATTTCGAAATATTTCGATTGGATTCACCGGTAACGGTATTTTTCGAAAACGAAACCGGTTTTCGGAATTTTCTATCGGAATCCGTGTGGTTTTTTACCGACTGTTTCCTTTGGTTACCGGTTTTTGTTGGAAATTACCGGATTTGTGTCTTGGAATTTTCCGAAATTCTGTCTTAGATTTTTTTGGAATTGTATCTTGGATTTTTTTTAAAATTTTTCAGCATATGATTTTTCACATCGTTTGTACGTCTGTGGATAATGCTTATTTATTTTTGTATTTTTTTGGACGCATTAAGATTTTTTGGGATAGATGGTGTTGGAAGGCACTTGGGATTAACGATTTGGTCTTGTGAACTTTGAGTCTGTGAACTTGTGATCTTTATAAACTTGTTATATTGTGAACTTGTTATATTGTGAACTTGTTATATTATGAACTTGTGATCTTTGTGAATTTTTTATATTATAAATTTGTGATCCTTGTGAAATAATTATATTGTAAACTTGTTATATCATGAATTGTGAACTTGTGGTCTTTGTGATCTTTTGTCAACTTTGTTGTATTGTGAAGTTTGATATGTTTACCGGTCGTATTTTAGATTTCGACCGTTACCGGTGTATTTCCCACACCAAACTTTCGTTTTCGACGTTTCCGAAATACCGATATCGTTTCTATTTCTGGAGTTACCGTTTTCGATTTTGTTTCCGATAAAAAATACGAAAATGGTAATGGTTTTAATGTTTACCGACCGTTTTCGACCATTTTCATCCCTAATTGCATGGATAGAGCCTCTTGGTTACCTCTTATTCTTGAAAATCAATACGGAGGCTCATGGTTGTACATACCCTTACCACTACTTATATCCCGTAATTATGGTCGTTTTTAGGAGGCGGCTCTTATGCTAGGCAGTGGTAAATTGCCTACATACTCCTACTATCCAACGTTGTTCCAATTTATAATTTGATTGTCTTTTTATACCAAATTTGACTAGCTTGTCTTATTCATTTTTTGCGAAAAATAAAAAATTTAAAATGATACTTAAAGTATATTATATACTAAATGCATCACAATAAAAATTAATAATAACCATGAATTTTTAATGGAACAAACCGATCAAACTTGGATAAAAAGACAAATGAATTATAAATTAGAACGATGGAATAGTTGAAAGGGAAATGTGCTCTTGGGACATTTCTAGTTGTTTTGGTGATTAAGTGCCCAACACACCATTTTAATATAACTATATCAATAAGAGCATGAGCACAGGTGGAAAGAAAGCAAATCGAAGATATCAAGTTCAAAAGAGCACAAACATGGACCTAAGTGATTAACTTGATGTAAAATGGTACAAGTGTAAGGTTTGTACTTGTAGATATGTTACATATGTCCACTACAATTTTTCTAGTACTCGTGTTTGGGCTCTAACCTATTTTGTAGAGAAAATCACTTTTTGGGCTTAAGTTTGCAGATATTGCAAACCCTTGTGAAAAGATGAGAAAAGGGTATTGTCGGGGACCATAATTAGGGGTACCCTCAAAGCTCCTAATTCTCAGCTGGTAACCCCCATCAGCATAAAGCTGCAAAGGCCTGATGGGTGCGATTAAGTCAGGGATCGGTCCATTCGAAGGACGCGATCACGCCTCGCCCGAGCCTAGCCTCGGACAAGGGCAGCCGACCCCAGAGGATCTCCGCCTCGCCCGAGGCCCCCTCCAGCGGCTAACGTATTTCTGGCTCGCCCGAGGCCCTGACTTCGCCAAGAAGCAACCCTGACCAAATCGCCGCGCCGACCGACCAAATCGCAGGAGCATTTAATGCAAAGGCAGCCTCACGCCTTTATCCTGACGCGCGCCCTTCAGTCGACAGAGCCGAAGTGACCGCCGTCACTTCGCCGCTCCACTGACCGGCTTGACAGAAAGACAGCGCCGCCTGCACCACTCCGACTGTGGTGCCACTTGACAGAGTGAGGCTGACAGGCAGTCAAGCCCGGCCGCAGGCACCATAGGAAACTCCGCTCCGCCCGACCCAGGGCTCGGACTCGGGCTAAGTCCCGAAAGACGGCGAACTCCACTCCGCCCGACCCAGGGCTCGGACTCGGGCTAAGTCCCGGAAGACGGTGAACTCCGCTCCGCCCGACCCAGGGCTCGGACTCGGGCTAAGTCCCGGAAGACGATGAACTCCGCTCCGCCCGACCCAGGGCTCAGACTCGGGCTAAGTCCCGGAAGACGACGAACTCCGCTCCGCCCGACCCAGGGCTCGGACTTGGGCTCAGCCCCGGAAGACGACGAACTCCGCTCTGCCCGACCCAGGGCTCGGACTCGGGCTCAGCCCCAGAAGACGACGAACTCCGCTTCGCCCGACCCCAGGGCTCGGACTCCGTCCTGGCCTCAGCCGACGGTCTCCGCCTCGCCCGATCCAGGGGCTCGGACTCGACCTCGGCCACGGAAGACAGACTCGACCTCGGCTTCGGAGGAGCTTCCACATCGCCCAACCTAGGGCGCAGACCGGCCACGTCAACAGGAGGCGCCATCATCACCCCACCCCGAGCTGACTCGGGCCACGGGGAACAAGACCGGCGTCCCATCTGGCTCGCTCCGCCAGATAGGCAATGATGGTGCCCCGCATACTCTGTGACGGCGGCGGCTCTCAGCCCCCTTACGGAAGCAAGAGGACGTCAGCAAGGACTCAACAGCTCCGACAGCTGTCCCTCCGCCAGGCTCCAGCGCTCCTCCGACGGCCATGACATCACACCAGCAGGGTGCCAAAATCTCTCCGGCTGCCACAACAGCATGTACTTAGGGCGCTAGCTCTCCTCTGCTAGACACGTAGCACTCTGCTACACCCCCCATTGTACACCTGGATCCTCTCCTTACGCCTATAAAAGGAAGGACCAGGGCCCTCTTAGAGAAGGTTGGCCGCGCGGGGACGAGGACGAGACAGGCGCTCGCGTGAGGCCGCTCGCTCCCTCTCCCGCGTGGACGCTTGTAACCCTTTACTGCAAGCGCACCCGACCTGGGCGCGGGACGAACACGAAGGTCGCGGGATTTCCACCTCTCTCACGCCCATCTCCGGCCACCTCACTTCCCCCCTTCGCGCTCGGCCTCGCGTTGACCCATCTGGGCTGGGGCACGCGGCGACATTCACTCGTCGTCTTAGGGACCCCCCGGTCTCGGAACGCCGACAGTTGGCGCGCCAGGTAGGGGCCTGCTGCGTGTTGACGAACAGCTTCCCGTCAAGCTCCAGATGGGCAGTCTCCAGCAACCTCTCCAACCCAGGACGGTGCTCCGTTTCGGGAGTCTTGAGTTCACGTCCCTCGACGGCAGCTACGACATGATACTCCTTCCACTGCCGGACGACAGCGACAATGGCGGCCGACAGCCCGCCCGCCGGCGGCAGAATCGACGACGTCTCCTCCGCGTGGTGGAAGAACAACATTCGAGCTCGCCCCGTCCTCTCCCCCGCCAACAGAGGAGGAGGCAGGGCAACCAAGGCCAAGCGGGAGGCAGCGCCTCGTCGACTGTCGAACGAGTCGACGGCCCCCGCGCCCCAACGGGGGGCGCGTCGGGCATCGACCTCGCGTTTGAGACGAAGGCGAGCGCCGTCTCCCCGCGACACGCCAACTCCGAGCAAACGGACGACGCCGGCACGCTCGCGAAAGGCTTGCAGGACGTCACCCTCGTACCTGAGACGACGGTGCAGTCAGTCCCTGACGTGACTTCATCACCGCCCGTCGACCAAGAGGTACCGACCGATTCCCATCTCGCGCCTTTCGGATTCAGCCTCGACCCGCCAAGCGGCCTCGCTTTGGCGGACGCTCTCGTAGAGGCGAGTCCGAACCCTCTGGGGTTTCATATACGGTCACCTTGGGACCGGCTGACGGACGTCTTGACCTACGGGCCCTCTGGGTCCGAGGAAGACGACGAGCCCAGCTTCTGTTGGGATTTCTCCGGACTTGGCAACCCCAGTGCCATGCGGGACTTTATGACCGCATGCAACTACTACCTTTCCTACTGTTCCGACGGTAGCCGTAGCCTCGGCGACGAGGACTGCGGCCCAAGCCGCAAATGTTTCCACGTCGATCTAGGGGTCCCTCCGAAGGCAACCATCTCGGCATGCCGGAGGACGGTGATCTCCCTAGGCCGGTGCCTCGCGTTGACATCCCACGGGAGCTAGCTGTGGTCCCCGTTCAGGCGGGGGGCCATGACCCACAGCTCGAGCAAATCCGCGGGGTGCAGGCCAGGCTCGACGAGGGAGCAGGAGCGCTTGAGCCGATCCGCCGGGACGTCGAGCAGGAATGGGCGGGCCGGCCTCCGGCCGGAGAAATACGTCATCTACCTCAGGGCTTCCAGCACCGCATCGCCGACGAAGTCAGGGTCAGGCCGCCACCCGCATCCAGTGGGGTTGGCCAGAACCTGGCTGCAGCAGCAATGCTCCTCCGCGCGATGCCGGAGCCATCAACCACCGAGGGGCGGCGAATCCAGGGAGAGCTCAAGAATCTCCTGGAAGGCGCCGCGGTCCGACGGGCCGAGAGCTCTGCCTCCCGAAGGCAGGGGTACCCCTCGGAACCTCATGTCGCGACTTCCTGATTCATGCGGGAAGCCTCGGTCTGCACCAGGGCGCACGCGCAACACAGCGCCTGCGGCCCCGGGTCGCCTCGGCAACGAGCACCATCACCGCGACCGTTGGGCCCACCTCGACGAAAGGGTGCGCCGAGGCTACCACCCCAGGCGTGGGGGACGCTACGACAGCGGGGAGGATCGGAGTCCTTCGCCCGAACCACCCGGTCCGCAGGCCTTCAGCCGGGCCATACGACGGGCGCCGTTCCTGACCCGGTTCCGACCCCCGATTACTATCACAAAGTACTCGGGGGAGACGAGACCAAAACTGTGGCTCGCGGACTACCGTCTGGCCTGCCAACTGGGTGGGACGGACGATGACAACCTCATCATCCGTAACCTCCCCCTGTTTCTCTCCGACACCGCCCGCGCCTGGTTGGAGCACCTGCCTCCGGGGCAGATCTCCAACTGGGACAACCTAGTCCAAGCTTTCGCCGGCAATTTTCAGGGCACGTACGTGCGCCCCGGGAATTCATGGGACCTCCGAAGCTACCGACAGCAGCCGGGAGAGTCTCTCCGGGACTACATCCGGCGATTCTCGAAGCAGCGCACTGAGCTGCCCAACATCACCGACTCGGATGTCATCGGCGCGTTCCTCACTGGCACCACCTGCCGCGACCTGGTGAGCAAGCTGGGTCGCAAGACCCCCACCAGGGCGAGCGAGCTGATGGACATCGCCACCAAGTTCGCCTCCGGCCAGGAGGCGGTCGAGGCTATCTTCCGAAAGGACAAGCAGCCCCAGGGCCGCCCATCGGAAGATGCCCCCTAGGCGTCAACTCAGCGCGGCGCCAAGAAGAAGGGCAAGAAGAAGTCGCAAGCGAAACGCGACGCCGCCGACGCGGACCTTGTCGCCGCCGCCGAGTACAAGAACCCTCAGAAACCCCCCGGAGGTGCCAACCTCTTCGACAAGATGCTCAAGGAGCCGTGCCCCTATCACCAGGGGCCCGTCAAGCACACCCTTGAGGAGTGCATCATGCTTCGGCGCCACTTCCACAGGGTCGGGCCACCCGCGGAGGGTGGCAGGGCCCGCGACGACGACAAGAAGGAAGATCACCAGGCAGGAGAGTTCCCCGAGGTCCACGACTGCTTCATGATCTACGGTGGGCAAGCGGAGACTGTGTGGGCAGTCACTCAATTCGAACTCATACAGTCCAACCCCAGGGTTATGAAGGCTGGGGAGCACCGGGAGGATAAGGAGGGGGAATGTTTTGTCCGGTTTGGACATGGCGGTGGCCTGACTCCTTCCGGTATAACCGTTAAGGTTAGGACGTGCGAGGAAAGAAAGAGATTCGGATTCGGATCTCACTAGCTATGAGATCGCAGAGCCAGACTAGTGGGTAAAGTGTACACCTCTACGCAGAGTTTGAAAACCTATTTGAATAGTCTGTGTCCACAGGAATGGACGAGTCTGGTATGGTATGGCAATTAATGTTTTGTTTTTCAAAAAAAGAGATGCTTTTGAAAAGTGGTTTCTAAAAGGTCCGGCGGTTGAGCCGTGAGCTATGGTGGACGGGAAGTCCAGTAGCTGTTTTTGAAAATGAAAACTAGTGGGAAACTGCTGAGATACCTGGATGGTTTAGTCCAGGGGATTTTGTTCTAATATTGAAAAACTTCCTGCTCCTTTTGGAGAGGATGCGCTTTGCAAAAATACAAAATGTTTTTCAAAACAACCCTGCATAAAATATTACTGTTTCTGCAAAATATCCTGAGCTCCACATATTCCATGCATTACATCTGATTTCCCCATTCCGCGGGTGAAGGTGGGCTGCTGAGTACTTTTGTACTCACCCTTGCTTATTTGTTGTTTTTCAGAAAAAGGAGATCAAGTAAGAGTTACGACTGTTCCCAACCTTGCCTGTGGCTGTTGGACCGCTGATTTGCTTTGCTGCGTATATCGGGCTGCTTCAACCCCACTCTGATGATATGTCCCGAGTTGTGGACCAACTCTTAAAGTTGTTCGCCACCTTTATAGGTTTGTCTCATTTAAGCAGACCTGGAATCATCTGATGTATAAATGTGTTTACTAGCCTCCTGGGACTAGTAATTGTATCACATTTGAGTCCCAGAGGATCGGGAAGCTTCAGGTGGTATCAGAGCTGTTAGGTTGGCCGCAGGACGTAACCCTTAGCCTGATCAAAAGTTTTTGAGTCCAAACTATTTTTTTAAAAAAAACTCTTGCTCTCATCCCTTCATTTCAAAAATGCTTTCCCCCTTTCCTTCTCTCAGAAGTCAGATGGAAGTCCGCTGCCAAACCAACTTTTGCTAGAATGAAGATGGTTTCCCCAAGTTGCTGAGAGCATGCACAGTTCGCCTCGGAATCAGGAGCCAGCCAGAGTATGATGGTCATGAATTCGTCGAGCATGGCACAGAGAAGTGTGTCGTGACTGTATACATTGGATCCAGTCCGCACCATGTGGAATGGAGTGTCACTGCTGCTGGACACAGATTCAAAGACACCTGCCAAGTCGTCGCTCGCAAGGCATTGAGGGCCCTGTGTCAGATCTATTAAGAAGAAGTGGCCGACACCCCGCTCAGATTCTTTCCGCCCTTTTAGAGAGACCGTCCAGTTTGGATGGCCAGGATGCGTGCATTGGAAGGGAAGCAGCTGCTTGAGGACGACCCCATAGTCGTGTACCTCACTGCATACCTGCTCACCCTTGATGCACAGTATGATTTCTTGGCTCGACACCACCGTCAGATGATTGCCCGAGCAGAAGATGCAGAGAAGCGCAACCGTCAACTCCATGTGGATCTCACCACAGCTCAAGCCCGTGTAGCTGTCTTGGAAAGTCGTGAAGTCATTGCTGTTGAAGCCCTGAAGCAAGCCAAGGATGAGCATGTCCAGAAGTTGATGGAGGCCTACTTGGTAACCCATAACCAACGTAGAGCCCTGCAGATCCAAGAGCCCGCTCCATCCAACCCTGTTCAACCCATCAAAGCTGAAGACCCCCAGATTCTTGAAGGTCACCTGGTCTCTATCAGAGGAGAGAAGAAGGCTTGGGAACTCCCGGAAGGAGCCATAGTCTTGGAAGGAATTCCAGTTTCCCCTAAGGCTATGGATAAGCAAGAGCACCCCGATTCCTCCCAAGATCCCCCGCCAGAGTTGTTTGAGCCCCTCACCATGAAGAAGATTCCAGCACCGTCCCGTGAGATCAAAGAAGAAGCTGCAAGCATCCCACCAGCACCGCCGCCCTCTAAGGAGCTACAAGAGCCAGTCCAGCTTGAAGAAGAGTCCGACCCCGTCTTGCCATCTCAGTCGCCGCCAGAAGAAGTCATCAACATTAGCTCCCTCTTGACCCATCCAGGAGATGTCTCAGATTGAAGTTGTGTGTCAGGCTCGCTAGAAGAGAAGCTGCCAGATCTGAGTTAGTCATGCCCAGTCCTCTGCATGCATTGGGTAGTTGAAAGGGAATTAGGCTTACACCTATTTCCTAAATGATTTTGGTGGTTGAATTGCCCAACACAAATAATTGGACTAACTAGTTTGCTCTAGTCTATAAGTTATACAGGTGCCAAAGGTTCACACTAAGCTAATAAAAAGACCAAGAAAAGGGTTCAAACAAAGAGAGCAAGGGATAACCGAAGGCACCCTGGTCTAGCGCACCAGACTGTCCGGTGTGCCACCGGACAGTGTCCGGTGCACCAGGGGACTCCGAGCTAAACTCCTCACCTTCGGGAAAACGCAGAGACGCTCCGCTATAATTCACCTGACTGTCCGGTGCACCACCGGACAGTATTCGGTGCTCCAGAGGAGAGCGACTCTGAACTCGCCAGCTTCGGGAATCCGCTTCGCTATAATTCACCGGACATGTCCGGTGCACATTGGACTGTCCGGTGAGCCAGCGGAGCAACGACTACTTCGCGCGCAACGGTCGACTACAACGCATTAAATGCGTGCCTGCGCGCGCAGAGGACACAGCACGCGTGGGTGGCACACCGGACAGCCTACAGGGCCTGTCCGGTGCGCCACCAAATAGCCAGGCGGGCCCACAAGTCAGAGCTCCAACGGTCGGAACCCAACGGCCTGGTGACGTGGCTGGCGCACCGGACAGTGTCCGGTGGCGCACCGGACTGTCTGGTGCGCCATGCGACAGCAGCCTCCACCAAACGGCTAGTTTGGTGGTTGGGGCTATAAATACCCCAACCAACCCCACATTCAAGTCATCCAAGTTTCCCACCTTCCAACTACATTACAAGAGCTAGCATTCAATACAAGGCACACCAAAGAGATCAAATCCTCTCCCAACTCCACACAAAGCTTTATTGATTAGAGAGAGTGATTTGTTGTATTCATTTAAGCTCTTGCGCTTGGATCGCTTCTTTTCTTTCTCATTCTTTCTTGAGATCAAACTCACTTGTAACTGAGGCAAGAGACACCAATCGTGTGGTGGTCCTTGCGGGAACTTCGTGTTCCATTTTGTTTGAGAAGAAGAAGCTCACTCGGTCTAAGTGACCGTTTGAGAGAGGGAAAGGGTTGAAAGAGACCCGGTCTTTGTGACCACCTCAACGAGGAGTAGGTTTGCGAGAACCGAACCTCGGTGAAACAAATCCGCGTGTCACACTCTTTTCGCTTACGATTTGTTTTGCACCCTCTCTCTCGGACTCGATTATATTTCTAACGCTAACCCGTCTTGTAGTTGTGATTAAGTTTGTAAATTTCAGATTCGCCCTATTCACCCCCCTCTAGGAGACTTTCAATTGGTATCAGAGCCCGGTGCTTCATTAGAGCCTAACCGCTCGAAGTGATGTCGGGAGATCACGCCAAGAAGGAGATTGTGACCGGTGAGAAGCCCGCTACAAGCCACGGGAAAGCTTCATCGGAAGAGTCCCGCAACAAGGGGAAAGGGAAGGAGAAGAAATCCTCTTCCCACAAGTCGCATCGGAGTGGCGACAAGACAAAGAAGATGAGGAAGGTGGTCTACTACGAGACCGATACTTCATCACCTTCCACCTCCGGCTCCGACGCGCCATCCATTACTTCTAAGCGCCATGAGCGCAAGAAGTTTAGTAAGATCCCCCTACGCTACCCTCGCATTCCTAGACATACTCCATTACTTTCCGTTCCATTAGGCAAACCGCCAACCTTTGACGGTGAAGATTATGCTAGGTGGAGTGATTTAATGAAATTTCACCTAACCTCACTCCACAAAAGTATATGGAATGTTGTTGAGTTTGGAGCATAGGTACCATCCGTAGGGGATGAGGATTATGATGAAGACGAGGTGGCCCAAATCGAGCACTTCAACTCCCAAGCCACAACTATACTCCTCGCCTCTCTAAGTCGAGAGGAGTATAACAAGGTGCAAGGATTAAAGAGCGCCAAGGAAGTTTGGGACGTGCTCAAAACTGCACACGAAGGAGATGAGCTAACCAAGATCACCAAGCGGGAGACGATCGAGGGGGAGCTCGGTCGCTTCCGTCTTCGCCAAGGGGAGGAGCCACAAGACATGTACAACCGGCTCAACCTTGGTGAATCAAGTGCGCAACCTCGGGAGCAAAAAATGGGATGACCACAAAATGGTTAAGGTTATTCTAAGATCACTTATTTTCCTTAATCCTACTCAAGTTCAATTGATTCGTGGCAATCCTAGATATACACTAATGACTCCCAAGGAAGTGATCGGGAATTTTGTGAGCTTTGAGTTCATGATCAAAGGCTCAAGGAAGATCAACAAGCTTGATGGTCCCTCCACGTCCGAAGCACAACCGGTCGCATTTAAGGCGACGGAGGAGAAAAAGGAGGAGTCTACATCGAGTAGAACACCCATCGACGCCTCCAAGCTCGACAACGAGGAAATGGCGCTCGTCATCAAGAGCTTCCGCCAAATCCTCAAGCAAAGGAGGAGGAAAGATTACAAGCCCCGCTCCAAGAAAGTTTGCTACAAGTGTGGTAAGCCCGGTCACTTTATTGCAAAATGTCCTATTTCTAGTGACAGTGACAGGGGCGATGACAAGAAGGGGAGAAGAAAAGAGAAGAAGAGGTACTACAAGAAGAAGGGCGGTGATGCCCATGTTTGCCGGGAGTGGGACTCCGACGAGAGCTCCACCGACTCCTCTTCCGACGAGGACGCCGCAAACATCGCCGTCACCAAGGGTCTTCTCTTCCCCAACGTCAGCCACAAGTGCCTCATGGCAAAGGACGGCAAAAAGAAGAAGGTTAAATCCAAATCCTCCACTAAATATGAGTCCTCTAGTGATGATAATGCTAGTGATGAGGAAGATAATTTACGTACCCTTTTTGCCAACCTAAACATGCAACAAAAGGAAAAATTAAATGAATTGATTAGTGCTATCCATGAAAAGGATGATCTCTTGGACTCCCAAGAGGACTTCCTTATTAAAGAAAACAAGAAGCATGTTAAAGTTAAAAATGCTTATGCTCTAGAAGTAGAAAAATGTGAAAAACTATCTAGTGAGCCAAGCACTTGCCATGAGACCATTGACAACCTTAGAAATGACAATGCTAAACTTATTGCTAAGGTTGATTCAAATGCTTGTAATATTTCAATTCCCAATCCTAGAAATGATAATGTTGATTTGCTTGCTAAGATTGAAGAATTGAACATTTCTCTTGCTAGCCTTAGGAATGAAAATGAAAAATTGCTTGCTAAGGCTAAAGAATTAGATGTTTGCAATGCTTCCATTTCCGACCTTAGAAGTAAAAATGATATATTGCATGCTAAGGTTGTAGAATTAAAATCTTGCAAACCCTCTACATCTACCGTTGAACATACTTCCATTTGTACTAGATGTAGAGACATTAATGTTGATGTTATTCATGATCACATGGCTTTAATTAAACAACAAAATGATCACATAGCTCAACTTAATGCTAAAATCAATGAGCATGACTTAGAAAATGAAAAATTTAAATTTGCTAGAAGCATGCTCTATAGTGGGAGACGCCCTGGCATTAAGGATGGCATTGGCTTCCAACAGGGAGGCAATGTCAAACTTAATGCCCCTCCTAAGAAATTGTCCAACTTTGTTAAGGGCAAGGCTCCCATGCCTCAGGATAACGAAGGTTACATTTTGTACCCTACCGGTTATCCTGAGAGCAAAATTAGGAGAATTCATTCTAGGAAGTCTCACTCTGGCCCTAACCATGCTTTTATGTATAAGGGTGAGACATCTAGTTCTAGGCAACCAACCCGTGCTAAGTTGCCTAAGAAGAAAACTCCTAGTGCATCAAATGATCATAACATTTCATTTAAAACTTTTGATGCATCATATGTTTTAACTAACAAATCCGGCAAGGTAGTTGCCAAGTATGTTGGGGGCAAGCACAAGGGGTCAAAGACTTGTGTTTGGGTACCCAAAGTTCTTGTGTCTAATGCCAAAGGACCCAAAACCATTTGGGTACCTAAAGTCAAGAACTAAAATTGTTTTGTAGGTTTATGCATCCGGTGGCTCAAGTTGGATCATCGATAGCGGGTGCACAAACCACATGACAGGGGAGAAAAAGATGTTCTCCTCCTACGAGAAAAACCAAGATCCCCAACGAGCTATCACATTCGGGGATGGAAACCAAGGTTTGGTCAAAGGTTTGGGTAAAATTGCTATTTCACCTGACCATTCCATTTCCAATGTTTTTCTTGTAGATTCTTTAGATTACAATTTGCTTTCCGTTTCACAATTATGTCAAATGGGCTACAACTGTCTTTTTACTGATGTAGGTGTCACTGTCTTTAGAAGAAGTGATGATTCAATAGTATTTAAGAGAGTGTTAGAGGGTCAGCTATACTTGGTAGATTTTGATAGAGCTGGACTCGACACTTGCTTAATTGCTAAGACCAACATGGGTTGGCTCTGGCACCACCGACTAGCCCATGTTGGGATGAAGAATATTCATAAGCTTCTAAAGGGAGAGCACATTTTAGGATTAACAAATGTTCATTTTGAGAAAGACATGGTTTGTAGCGTATGCCAAGCAGGGAAGCAAGTTGGGACTCATCATCCACACAAGAACATCATGACGACTGACAGGCCACTAGAGCTCCTACACATGGACCTATTCGGCCCGATAGCTTATATAAGCATCGGCTGCAGTAAGTACTGTCTAGTTATTGTGGATGATTATTCTCGCTTCACTTGGGTATTCTTTTTGCAAGAAAAATCTCATACCCAAGAGACCTTAAAAGGGTTCTTGAGACGGGCTCAAAACGAGTTCGGCTTAAGGATCAAGAAAATAAGAAGCGATAACGGGACGGAGTTCAAGAACTCTCAAATCGAAGGCTTCCTTGAGGAGGAGGGCATCAAGCATGAGTTCTCTTCTCCCTACACCCCACAACAAAATGGTGTAGTGGAGAGGAAGAATAGAACTCTATTGGACATGGCAAGAACCATGCTTGATGAGTACAAGACTTCGGATCGGTTTTGGGCCGAGGCGGTCAACACCGCCTGCTACGCCATCAACCGGTTGTATCTACACCGAATCCTCAAGAAGACATCATATGAACTCCTAACCGGTAAAAATCCCAACATTTCATATTTTAGAGTCTTTGGTAGCAAATGCTTTATTCTTGTTAAAAGAGGTAGAAAATCTAAATTTGCTCCTAAGACTATAGAAGGCTTTTTACTAGGATATAATTCAAACACAAGGGCATATAGAGTCTTTAACAAGTCCACTGGACAAGTTGAAGTTTCTTGTGACGTTGTGTTTGATGAGACTAATGGCTCTCAAGTAGAGCAAGTTGATCTTGATGAGATAGGTAATGAAGAGGCTCCGTGCATCGCGCTAAGGAACATGTCCATTGGGGATGTGTGTCCTAAGGAATCCGAAGAGCCTCCAAATGCACAAGATCAACCATCCTCCTCCACGCAAGCATCTCCACCAACTCAAAATGAGGATGAGGCTCAAGTTGATAAAGGAGAAGATCAACGAGATGAGCCACCTCAAGATGACGGCAATGATCAAGGGGGAGATGCAAATGATCAAGACAAGGAGGATGAAGAAGCAAGGCCGCCACACCCAAGAGTCCACCAAGCAATCCAACAAGATCACCCCATCGACACCATCCTCGGCGACATTCATAAGGGGGTAACCACTAGATCTCGTGTTGCACATTTTTGTGAGCATTACTCGTTTGTTTCCTCTATTGAGCCACACAGGGTAGAGGAAGCACTCCAAGATTCAGATTGGGTGGTGGCGATGCAAGAGGAGCTCAACAACTTCACTAGGAATGAGGTATGGCATTTAGTTCCACGTCCTAATCAAAATGTTGTAGGAACCCAATGGGTGTTCCGCAACAAGCAAGACGAGCATGGTGTGGTGACAAGGAACAAAGCCCGACTTGTGGCCAAGGGATACTCCCAAGTCAAAGGTTTGGATTTCGGTGAAACCTATGCACCCGTAGCTAGGCTTGAGTCAATTCGTATATTATTAGCCTATGCTACTTACCATGGCTTCAAGCTTTATCAAATGGACGTGAAAAGTGCCTTCCTCAATGGACCGATCAAGGAAGAGGTCTATGTTGAGCAACCTCCCGGCTTTGAAGATAGTGAGTACCCTAACCATGTGTATAAACTCTCTAAGGCGCTTTATGGGCTCAAGCAAGCCCCAAGAGCATGGTATGAATGCCTTAGAGAGTTTCTTATCACTAATGGATTCAAAGTCGGAAAGGCCGATCCTACTTTATTCACTAAAACTCTTGAAAATGATTTGTTTGTATGCCAAATCTATGTTGATGATATTATATTTGGGTCTACTAACGAATCTACATGTGAAGAGTTTAGTAGGATCATGACACAAAAATTTGAGATGTCTATGATGGGGGAGTTGAAGTATTTCTTAGGATTTCAAGTGAAGCAACTCCAAGAGGGCACCTTCCTAAGCCAAACAAAGTATACTCAAGATATTCTAAGCAAGTTTGGGACGAAGGATGCCAAACCCATCAAGATACCCATGGGAACCAATGGGCATCTCGACCTCGACACGGAAGGTAAATCCGTAGATCAAAAGGTATATCGGTCGGTGATAGGTTCTTTGCTCTATTTATGTGCATCTCGACCGGACATAATGCTTTCCGTATGCATGTGTGCAAGATTCCAAGCCGACCCTAAGGAAGCTCACCTTATGGTCGTAAAACGAATCTTGAGATATTTAGTTTACACTCCTAAGTTTGGGCTTTGGTATCCTAGGGGATCCACCTTTGATTTAATTGGTTATTCGGATGCCGATTGGGCAGGGTGCAAAATTAATAGAAAGAGCACATCGGGGACTTGCCAGTTCTTGGGAAGATCCTTGGTGTCTTGGGCTTCAAAGAAGCAAAATTCCGTAGCTCTTTCTACCGCCGAAGCCGAGTATATTGGCGCAGGCCATTGTTGCGCGCAATTACTTTGGATGAGGCAAACCCTTAGGGACTATGGTTACAAATTAACCAAAGTTCCTCTTCTATGTGATAATGAGAGTGCAATCCGCATGGCGGATAATCCCGTTGAGCATAGCCGCACTAAACACATAGCCATTCAGTATCATTTTCTAAGGGATCACCAACAAAAGGGAGATATCGAGATTTCATATATCAACACTAAAGATCAATTAGCCGATATATTTACCAAGCCACTTGATGAACAAACCTTTAACAAACTTAGGCATGAGCTAAATATCCTTGATTCTAGGAATTTCTTTTGATGTCTTGCATACATAGCTCATAAATATACCTTTGATCATTTCTCTTTCATATGCTATGACTAATGTATTTTCAAGTGAATTTCAAACCAAGTCATAGGTGTATTGAAAGGGAATTGAAGTCTTCGGCGAAGACAAAGGCTTCCACTCCGTAACTCATCCTTCGCCGTCGCTCCGAGCACCTCTCCGTCTTTGGTATAATCTTCACTCATGTTTTATTTGCCAAAGGGGAGAAAGTAGCTAGGAAAGGGCTCTAATGAATCCGTTTTTGGCGATTTATGCCAAAGGGGGAGAGAGCATGAGCCCAAAGCAAAAGGACCGCATCACCACCAATTTCAAAATTTTTAGTCTTTCATTTTGGTTTTAAAGAAGTATTCTCAAATTGGTATCTTATATGTGATATAATTTCAAATTGGTATACCCTCTTCAAAATTAACATCAAAACCCTCTTAAACACTAAGAGGAGGATTTCACTAAGGGGGAGTTTTGTTTAGTCAAAGGAAAAGCATTTGAAACAGGGGGAGAAAATTTCAAATCTTGAAAATGCTTCTCAAAATCTTATTTATTTACCTTTGACTATATCGCAAAAAGACTTTGAAAAGGATTTACAAAAGAATTTGCAAAAACAAAACAAGTGGTGCAAGAGTGGTCCAATATGTTAAAAATGAAGAAACAATCCATGCATATCCTATGAGTAGTTATATTGGCTCAATTCTAAGTAACCTTTGCACTTACAATTATGCAAACTAGTTCAATTATGCACTTCTATACTTGCTTTGGTTTGTGTTGGCATCAATCACCAAAAAGGGGGAGATTGAAAGGGAATTAGGCTTACACCTATTTCCTAAATGATTTTGGTGGTTGAATTGCCCAACATAAATAATTGGACTAACTAGTTTGCTCTAGTCTATAAGTTATACAGGTGCCAAAGGTTCACACTAAGCCAATAAAAAGACCAAGAAAAGGGTTCAAACAAAGAGAGCAAGGGATAACCGAAGGCACCCTGGTCTGGCGCACCGGACAGTGTCCGGTGCACCAGGGGACTCCGAGCTAAACTCCTCACCTTCGGGAAAATGCAGAGGCACTCCGCTATAATTCACCGGACTGTCCGGTGCACCACCGGACAGTGTCCGGTGCTCCAGAGGAGAGCAACTCTGAACTCGCCAGCTTTGGGAATCCGCTCCGCTATAATTCACCGGACATGTCCGGTGCACACCGGACTGTCCGGTGAGCTAGCGGAGCAACGACTACTTCGCGCGCAACGGTCGACTGCAACGCATTAAATGCGTGCCTGCGCGCGCAGAGGACAGAGCACGCGCGGGTGGCACACCGGACAGCCTACAGGGCCTGTCCGGTGCGCCACCGGACAGCCAGGCGGGCCCACAAGTCAGAGCTCCAACGGTCGGAACCCAACGGCCTGGTGACGTGGCTGGCGCACCGGACAGTGTCCGGTGGCGCACCGGACTGTCTGGTGCACCATGCGACAGCAGCCTCCACCAAACGGCTAGTTTGGTGGTTGGGGCTATAAATACCCCAACCAACCCCACATTCAAGTCATCCAAGTTTCCCACCTTCCAACTACATTACAAGAGCTAGCATTCAATACAAGGCACACCAAAGAGATCAAATCCTCTCCCAACTCCACACAAAGCTTTATTGATTAGAGAGAGTGATTTGTTGTATTCATTTGAGCTCTTGCGCTTGGATCGCTTCTTTTCTTTCTCATTCTTTCTTGAGATCAAACTCACTTGTAATTGAGGCAAGAGACACCAATCGTGTGGTGGCCCTTGCGGGAACTTCTGTTCCATTTTGTTTGAGAAGAAGAAGCTCACTCGGTCTAAGTGACCGTTTGAGAGAGGGAAAGGGTTGAAAGAGACCCGGTCTTTGTGACCATCTCAACGGGGGGTAGGTTTGCGAGAACCGAACCTCGGTGAAACAAATCCGCGTGTCACACTCTTTTCGCTTACGATTTGTTTTGCACCCTCTCTCTCGGACTCGATTATATTTCTAACGCTAACCCGTCTTGTAGTTGTGATTAAGTTTGTAAATTTTAGATTCACCCTATTCACCCCCCTCTAGGCGACTTTCAGTAGTGAAGTTTTTCTTCACTTTGGTAGAGCCCTGCATGTATGAGAGGTAACCGTGTAGACTCGTGTTTTGCAAAACTCTAATTGTGTGGCCCCCTAGGGCATTTCAAAATGAATTTCGCTTGATGTTTTCTCCTCTTTTGAGTGCATATGTGATGCTTTAACGTTAGTGCTCATAAGTCCTGGTTAGCATAGTTCTCAATTTAGGAGCCAAGCAATAGTAGTCATGCTTAGCCCCCGAATCTGAGTAGTCCGTGCTTTGGAAAAACTCTATTCTTCCCTTATTCAAAACATTTGATTTGTTTGTGCTTATCATTGCTGAGCTTGTGTGTTTTCTTTTTTTTAAGAAAGGTTTTCTCTAAAAACATAGATCACAAATTAGATCTAATCCTCACCTTATGCTTCCATTCTCATCTTAACCCATCTTAAGAGAAAAGTGCCTTACCTAAGAAGATACCGGGAAGCTTACCCTTGAAGCATGGAATAAGCTACAGAGGAACCTATCCAGTCGCTCAGTAAAAAGGACCGACCGTGAGAATCAAAGCACTGCCCCTGAGTCAAAGTAAACAGGAAAAGAGGACAGAAGAAGTTATTACCATGCAGAGAGGCAAAGATTCTTGGAACCAGAGACCACAAACATCAGGGTCATCGACCCCACCACTCACCCGTGCCCCCCGCACGTGTGCCCGCCTCCATGCGCACTAGCACCGCCGCCCACGCCCCCTTTGCAACGCACTACCGTAGCCCACCCCCTTTGCAGCGCACCCACCGCCGCCATCATCGCCGGCACCAGGCCCCCCTTCCCCTCCGTCGCACCTGTTGCCACGTAGCACCTACTCCATCACCACTACTCCGCAACCAAACACCAACGCTCGCCTATAAACCCCCCCCCACCAGCTCCCTCAACTCCCAACTCGCTCAAAGCACACTCTAGATAAATCCCCTCTGCCAAATCACAAGCAACTCCATTTTCCACTCCCTCGCCCCTAAGATCACAATGCTTGATGATTCTTGGGTTGAAGACTGTTGCACATGGTTCATAGTCTTTGGTTTCCTCCTCTGTATGATGGTAATACTCATCGATAGAATCCTCCAGTGGGAAGAGCAAAGAGAAAGAAAGAGGCAGTGAAAAGTGAAAAGTGAGAAGAGAAAAGAAGATAGTGAAGAGAAGATAAGAAGAAGGTTCTCCTAGAATCAACCCTGTGCCAGTCATCTCTCCGCAGCCTAGTCAAGCAGCAACAGCAGAAGGAGGCCCCGTAACACCCTTGTTATGAGGTACTTCAAGGAGTTCAAATCCCCGAGATTCAAGAGTTCTACCCTCATTCTTTTAAGTGGGGTAGTGTTCCAGTAAGGTTCCTGCTATGGAGAAAAAGAAGAAGGCATGTCGCAAGCTTGTGGAGGACCAGATCATCAAAGCATATGAGTTTCTGGATGAGAAGTGGTCACCCAAGTTTTGTTGATGAAGCACCAGAAGACTAATCAAGAAAGGAACCCATGGATAAGTTCGCAAGAGAAAGGTTTGTGTGTTGGCATCGATGCTTCTTCAATAAGCTAGTTGCCAAGCGAAAGCCAGAAGCCTGAAGATGATCTTGAGTAGCCAGAATCAGCGTTTGCAATCAGCAGCCGGATGCTCCGCAAGGGCCAGATTTTGTTGAAGCTCTATCTCCTCGAAGAGTCTGCAAAGTGAAGATATGTAGCTGAAGTAAAGCTATACCCATAACCCTTCTAAGCCAAATCTCGAGGATGATATTCCTTTTAAGTGGGGTAGATTTGTAGCATCCCAAAAATTCAAATCCTGAAATTTTCTCAAACTCGCTCTAAATTCAAAATGAATTTCAAATTTCATTTTAAAATGTTTGTTTGCGAGTTGATATCAGCAAATAAAATATAGTGGTCTATATTCTGTCCAAAATCCTCCTCCAAATATCCTACAAATATTTCCCCAGTGATCCCCCTCAAATTCTTTCCAGAAATACTGTCCAAAAATTTCCCCAGTGATCCCCCTCAAGTTCTTTCCAGAAATATTGCCCAAATATTCCACCAATATATCTCCAAGTATTTTCTTCCTAAGAAATACCTTCATAATCATTTTTCAAGTTCCTACAAATATTTTCTTCATAACTTTTCTCATGCTCATACGTATACGTATGCCTCCAGTGTCATACGGTGAGCTCTACAAGCTAATCTCACTTATACAAGTCAAATACATGCTAATCTCCCACTAATCCTCTCATCCTCCCACTAATCCTCTCATCCCTCCCCCTAATTCCCCCACCATGGCTATAAATAGAGGGGCAAGGGCCTCCTCTCATCCCACCCCAAGCCATTTCATGGCAACTCTCTCCCCCCCACACACACCCACTCCATGTGCCACACAAGCACACACTAGCACAAGGATCGTTCGATCGTTCTTCGATCGTTCGTCCCCTGTTCTTAGTTTGTTCATTCATTCGTCCGATCGTTCGATCGTTCGTCTGATCGTTCATGGTTCGTTCGTCCGTTCGTCCGATCGTTCGATCGTTCGTCCGTTCGTTCATCCAAATAATCTTTTTCCTACTGTTATGCTGCCAAAATTCCGATCGTTCGTTCGTTCGATCATTCATCGTTCGTTCATAGTTCCTATTCATCGTTCATCGTTCGTTCATAGTCCCTATTCATCGTGCTTCCAGATAATCTTTGTCCTGCCGTTATGCTGCCGAAATTCCGATCGTTCATTCGTCCGATCATTCGATCGTTCGTCCGTTCGTTCATCCAAATAATCTTTTTCCTGTCGTTATGCTGCCGAAATTCCGATCGTTTGTTCGAGCATTCGATCGTTCATCATTCGTTCATAGTTCCTATTCATCGTTCATCGTTCGTTCATAGTCCCTATTCATCATTCTTCCAGATAATCTTTGTCCTGCCGATATGCTGCCGAAATTCCGATCGTTCGTTCGTCTGATCATTCGATCGTTCGTTCGTTCGTTCATAGTTCCTATTCATCGTTCATCGTTCGGTCAGAGTTCCTATTCATCGTTCATCGTTCGTTCATACGACTATTCACCATCACTATTCACTGTTACTATGCATCGTTACATTCACTGACACTATTCACCATCATTACTATTTAGTGTTACTATTCATTATTGTTACTATTCATCATCGTTACTACTCATCGATGATATCTATGTAACTTTTTTGTCGTCACTATTCATCGTTACTATTCATCATTACTATTCATCGATTAGCCGATCACCCCCAAATTTCAACTACTCATACATCATGATGTCCAGTCCACCTAAGACCAGCCAGACCCATATTCCAGTCATACGAACTCCGGTGACTGTGATTTTCCTTCCAGTAGGGAACCTCCCATCTGGTCACCCATCCTAGGTTTCTCCAAGTTGAGCATTCTTAACTTTGAGATTCCTTTGAACCAGGCTTCCAAACTCAGATTCCAATAATTCTTGTTTCTAAATTCTTATCAAACTATTCCCTATCCAACCATGTCATCCCTTAAGCCTGGTCCATATTCTAGAAAACTCCCAAAATACTCTTGTCCCATATTCTACCTATAACTCTCCTGTTCATACTAAGTCAGACAATTCATTCGTCACTATTCTCACCAACAGTGAACTTCACTGTGCTACAACACCTACACTCAGCTATAAATACACCCAGCTACCCCCTCCCTCTCCACACACACTCAACACCCTCAGCCAAGGCAAACACCCCACCAACCCAGTTACTCCGCTCTGCCGGCTACACGCATAGTGTCGCTTCGCCTCCAGTCCACCCTCCTGGTAAGAACCTCCGCTCCACCACCAGTAATATCACAACACCACATGACACAGATTCTACTCAAGACTCTACCCATCCATATATCGCTATTCTGACCACTATACTAAATATTTGTTGGTATACTTGCTTGTTTGTATGTTTGCTTGTTCATGTTGCATAGTTATCGGAGCGTTTGTGCCGTCTCGTGGAGGCCAGACCTGCAAGTCTACGCCAGGCAGTGGAGCTAGAAGCCAGTTCCGCGAAGCTCCCCTTCCCCCTTCGCCGAATAAGCACGACAAGCTCACTGGATCCCTTTGATGCATAAATTACCTATGATTTTTCAACCACAACCCTCAGCCTGTTATTTTATGCATGATATGATTTTGAGACAAGTTATTATGGCCACCCAAGCTGCTTGTTGGAACTTGCTCTCCGGCGCAAGTTGATCCAACGGGGGTGTGTAGTAATGTAAACAGGGTTTTCGCACGAGATGGCAATAGCTCTGTTAATCTAGCCTCTCAAGGGCACTGTGCGGGGGTATTTATAGGTATATGAGTGCCCAGCGTCCTGTGTTAAGGACGCATGTGCCCTCAGACACCTAGGTTATCCCCGGAATATTCCCATAAAGCGGGGTTACAGACCGTAATTACAGGGAGGCCTTTACAAATTAGGCTCGTAACGCGCGACAGCCACGCAGGGCCTGTTACAATGGGTCGGATCAAACGCGGGCCTCCATGCTGGACGAGGTCGCAAGATGAGACGACCTCGTCACATGTCTTCGTCCGGTGGCGTATGAGACGAAGGGTAAGTCTGCCTGTTGTCTTGTCTCCGTTGGTGCAGCGAGGACGGCGAAGGCCTCGAGCGAAGGGTGGCGTCTTCGCCTTCGCCCCAACATTTGCCCTCCGAGGGACCAGTTCGACTAAGTCATCTGGTGCCGAAGACGTCGCTAGATGGCGGAGATGCTGCCCTCGCTCGAAGTGGTTCCGCGGGGGTTTTTGACATGACCGTTGATTGACGTCGTACTGTTGGATTGCGAGTTTCCCGAAGCACCGCGCCCTGTGTATAAAAGGGGACGGGGGGCGGCGCGTTTTGAACTTTATCTTTCCGCGCTCCGCGAAAACCCTAACCGCCTTCTCAAACCTCTCGCTGCTCGTCTGCCCTCCTTGCTCTTGCTCGTCGGAGGTCTGGCCCGTGTGAAGCAGACCGCCTGCCGCCGCCGACGGTACGTAGCGATGCCGACCTCTTCTTCTTCTGCTACCGCTACGCCGCCGGCCGACGCGTCGTCTGAGGAGACGCTGAGCACTGTGGCGGCGGAGGAGTTGCGCGCCAGCGACACGGTGGATTTCGGCGCATCGCGGATGTCCTCGGTTCGCGTGCAAGACATGCAGCGACTGGGTTATTTTAGCGGCGAAGTCGCTCGTGTCCCGGGGGCGGAGGAGGTCCCCGAGCCAGAAGGTGAGTTGGTTGTCTTCGAGGCATTCTTCGCCGCTGGTCTTCGCCTGCCTGCGCATCGATTCGTGGGAGAAGTCCTGCGCAGATTCAACGTCCAGGTCCACCAGCTGACGCCGAACGCCGTGGTGGCCCTGTCAAAATATGTCTGGGCGACGACTTCGTACGACGGGCAGCCATCGGTCGAAGTCTTCGCGAAGTACTATTGTCTGCACTGGCAAAAAAGGATGATCAGAAATAAGGTTGCTCAGTTTGGGTCCTGTACATTTACGCCGAAGACCGGCAAGACTTCGATGGAGGTCGTTGAGTTGGTTCCTTGCGCCCGCAATAAATGGGGCAACTGGTATGAGTTTTGGTTCTACGTTGCGGAGGGCACAGTCGAAGACCATCCGGGGCTCCCCGTGGCCGAGATGTGCTCGCATTATTACTCTGCATACCCGCAGTTTGAAGTGGCAGAGGAGGATGCAGACGAAGGGGCCCTGCGGTGCGCGGCCAGCCTGAGTAGTGGGCGCGATTTGGTTGAGGAGTTTGTGGCGTATGGGGTGTGGCCTTTGGCGCATGGCTGGGCGCTGGGCGAAGTATGCCCTCGCCAGATGCCCTCCCGTGGTGGGATGCTGGTGCGAAGTCCCGCCTTCGCACTGGATTTGCATAGCCGCGATCCCGCCGCATTCGTGCGTGAGGCGGAGGATGGGGCGGTGTGGATTGTTGGCCGGTACGTGCCGAAGACGGAGGGCCAGCGTAGCTGGGATATACGCGGGTCCAACGATCGCTTGAATAGGGTCTTCGAGTTGAACCGTCTGCCGTATGGCGGTTATCCCGGGCAAGACGATGTGGATCGTCGCGGGAAGAAACCGGCGGCAGAGACTGGAGACGACCCCGCGCCGGCGGCCGCCCCATCCTCTAAGAAGAGGAAGCTAGGTACTGCTACGGGGGGACTGGGGGTTTCCGATGGTTTTGCTAGGGAATTGATGAGGACATGCGCGGCCCCCGGGGGAAGGATGTCTTCGCCCAAGCTCTGGGAGTCTTCGGCGTGGATGCTGAAGGTTACCGGGGGTTGGTGGCCTAAGAATGTTCCTATCCCCCGCGCGGCCGGCGAAGACTTTTTTACATCTCGCATGGTTTGTGATTGGAGAGTGTTTCCTTATGGACGGAATATTGCTACTGTTGTGTCGGCAGTGATGGACAAGGATCATCAGGGAGCTGCGCAGAAGCGCCAGGCGGTCGTCAGGCTGCCTGAGGCTAGGCCGAAGAGGTCGCGGGGGACTGCGAAGGCTGCTGCCGCCGGCGGCAGCCAGCCGACGCTGGCGGCGAAGTCGGTCGCCCCTAGGTCCAGCAGGGTGCCGGAGGCTGCGAAGGCGGCCGCCGCTGGCGGAACCAAGTATGTCCCGGCCGGAGCCGCGAAGGCCCGAGAATTGCCTCCGCCGGGCAAGCGCGTTGCCGACTTCGCCACCGATATTAGCATGGACGATTATCTCGTTGGTAAGTCGATAGCCCGAGGTTTTTTTTAACTGTTGATACGTTGCAGGGTCGGGTGAGGGGCAACTTGTTGTTGTTCCGCCTGCGGTGGTGACCGCGGCGGCTGTCGTGGTGCCTAGGGCGAGGGGTAGCGCTCTCCGCGCCGGTGGTGAGATTTCGGCGCTCACTGCCGTCAAGGACGAGGCGGGCGCTGTGTCCCGCCGGCTGAAGGAGGCATTAAGTCAGGTAAGTTGAGCTAGACTTCGGTTTTTACCAGTTTTGTTGGGATTGTGGTCTTATGTGTGTCTTGTAGGCGGCTGACTTCGCTGACCGCGTGGCGTCGGGGGCGCTTACGGTGGTTGTGTCTGCCGAAGTCGAGAGACTTTGGGCACAACATGCTGACGCTGTCCGGGAAAAGTCGGCCGCCGACAGCAAGTGCCGCAAGCTGGCGGAGAAGGTGGCCGCGCTGGAGGGCGAGAGGACTGACCTCCGGTGCCAACTGGCGGAGGATAGAAGGGAGGCTAATGAGGCCTTCGCCAAGGCACAGTCTGCGCAGGCGGAGGCCAATTTGGCGCGGGTGGAGTGTAGCCTTGCCAGACAGCGCGCCGAGGAATGGGAGGAGCGGTTCAACGCTCTGCAGACCCGTGTGGAGAGGGTCGAGGCTTCGACGCGCACGGAGGCTGAGCGGACGCGCAAACAGCTTATGGACTCGTACCAAGAGCTAGGCGCGCAGACCGCTGACTTCGAAGTGCCAGATCAAGAGCCCGGACTTCGCTGCCTCGAGTGGCTGCAGGAGGAGTTGCTGGCGCTCCCCGCCATTGCGGAGGGCTTTATGTCCTATGCCTCCCTGGTTACCTGCGAAGGGATGATGAACGCGCTGTCCCGCGAAGGGTGCCGACACTATGAGGTCTTCGACCAGTCTGATGAGGATTTCGAGCGCGAGATTTACAAGGTTGAGGACCCTGTGGTGAAGGAATCCGCGGGAGCCCTCTTCGACCGGATGTGGGGTCCCCACGGTCGGGAGGTGGTCAGGGAGCGGTCCGACACGGCAAGGGGTCAGGTAATGTTTGACTCTTGTTTAGTGTTGCTGAATGTGGGTTATATGTGGGCTTGCTGAATCTGTGTGCTGTGTCTCAGGCGGCGCGTAACGAGAAAGTGGAGGACTTCGGGGCTTTGAACAGCGCGTAGCCTGATTCGGAGTCGAACCCGGTGGCGGCTGTGTCCGAGGTCGCCCCGGCGCCGCCCCCAGAAACCGTCGAAGGCGCCCCTGATGCCCCCACAGCCACTGCGGCCGGCGGTGGCTCGTCGCCAACTGCTGCGCCGAGGGCTGAGGATCCTGTGAAGATGGCGGCGGAGCCGGCAGCGGAGGATCCCGCGACGGCTGGGTCTTCGCAGGTGGCTTAGTGGGTGTGGGTAGTTAGAGAATTTTGCATATGTTGCTGAACCTTGGTTGCTGCGCAGGTTCAAGATTTTGGGCCTGCGCACGCAACCGCTACTGCTAATTTTTTGGCGGCTTCGACCGTGGATGGTGGGAATAAATCGGATGAATCTGCGTCTAAGTTTTCTGATTTTGGTGACTCTGGGAGTTCGGTTGAGTGGACTGAAGAGTCATCGGATGAGGACTTGGATTACTTTGCGGCCTTCGATGTGGCAGCGGCGGAGGCTTCGCCGCGTGCTGTGGATGCTGAAGTTGTGCCTGGTCCAAGTGCTGGGCGTAGGCGGCGAAGGGCGGTTGCGAAGCGTAGAGTGAGTGAGGCGGACGACGGTCAGCTTCGTGTGGGCATGGCTGGCCGGCAGGAATTGTTGTCCTTGCCGGCCGTTGCGAGTGTAGGTGAGGGGGAGCTGCAAAGTCTTTTTGCGGGTGAGGAGCTGAGGATAATGCTTTTTAACTATAGGGAGATGGGAATTATTCCGAAGGTTGAGCCGATGTAAAGTGTGATGCCCTCGCTGTACATATGTAATGGCTTGTATGATGAGGTTGTGTGCCTTCGCACATTCGGCTATGCTCACAGAGGCGTTGCGCACTTGGTCTGGTGTATTTGTTATGTCGGTCTGGCGCGCATGTAGCCGGTCTTTGCGCGGACAGTTTGGTGTAGTCTTTTTCGCACTTGTTGTGCTTGGTCCGGGTGCACCCTTAGGCGACTTTTGAACGGATACTCTTCGCGGAAGACTTTGATTTTCTGCACTGTTGTGCTAGTCCGGCTGCACCCTTAGGCGACTTTTGCACGCATAGTCTTTTTTGAGGAAGACTTCGATTTTTCGCACTTGTTGTGCTAGTCCGGCTGCACCCTTAGGCGACTTTTGCACGGATAGTCTTTTTTGAGGAAGACTTCGATTTTTCGCACTTGTTGTGCTAGTCCGGCTGCACCCTTAGGCGACTTTTGCACGGATAGTCTTTTTTGAGGAAGACTTCGATTTTTCGCACTTGTTGTGCTAGTCCGGCTGCACCCTTAGGCGACTTTTGCACGGACAGTCTTTTTTTAGGAAGACTTTGATTTTTCGCACTTGTTGTGCTAGTCCGGCTGCACCCTTAGGCGACTTTTGCACGGAGTGTCGCACGCGAGGGTAGCTAGCGCTGGGCCTCGCGGTGACTTTGTATTGGTCGAATGTCGAAGACCGTCGGCGCGGTCTTTTTTCGACGTAGATTTTTGCGGGGGATTTTTCACTTGTATATTACATGACTCCGCCTCGTTAAAAACCTCACCCCCGGGAGGAAAAGAGTGCGGGTCAGAATAAAATTGTTTTTGCGAATTACAAGGGCGAGCTGGCCCTGATGAGTCAAACAAAAAATTTGCGGAGATTATCGATGTTCTAGGAATGCTCCAAGTCTTCGCCGTTTGGCGTTGCGAGCCTGTATGCGCTGGGGGATGCCTTCGTCTTGACAATGAAAGGGCCCTCCCACTTGGGCTCCAGCTTGCCCCTGGACTCTGTCCGAGCTGTTCGGACGAGTACGAGGTCCCCTTCGCTGAATTCCCTCGGGATGACTGCGTGGTCGCGCCATGCTTTTGTCTGGGCTTGGTATTTATTTAGAGCCTGTAGAGCGAAGACGCGGTCTCCATCGATAAGATCCTTCGAAGTGGGTTCGTCCACGTCGGGGACAGCTGACGAAACTGTTCGCGGGGACCCATGTTTTATTTCTTGTGGGGTCATGGCCTCCGATCCATATAGAAGACGGAAAGGGGTGAACCCAGTCGCCCTGCACTCAGTCGTGTTTAGCGCCCAGACCGCTTCAGGTAACAAATCGGCCCACCTACCCTTTTTCCGTCGAGGAGCATCTTCTTGACAGCTGTGAAAATTTTTCCATTGGCGCGTTCCATAACTCCGTTGGACTACGGGTGATATACTGAGGCGAAGGCAAGCTTGGTGCTAATGGAGAAGCAAAAATCCTTGAAGTCTTGGCTGTCAAACTGCTTGTCGTTGTCAACTGTGAGTTCGGATAGTACTCCGAAGCGGCAAACAATGTTTTGCCAGAAGAATTTCTGTGCAGTCTTTGATGTTATTGTGGAACAGCCCTCGCCTCGATCCATTTGGTAAAATACTCGACAGCGACGAAGGTGAACTTGAGGTTCCCCTGAGCCGTGGGCAGGGGCCCGACGATGTCCAGGCCCCAGCGCTGGAGAGGCCATGTGTGGGCGATCAGTTTTGTGAATTGCGAGGGGCTGCCTGATCGAGGAGAAAACTTCTGGCAGGTTTCGCAGGACCTTGTGACCCGATTTGCGGCGCAGATCATTGCGGGCCAGTAGAAACCTTGGTGGATCACCTTTGCGGCTAGGGCCCTTGGCCCTGCGTGAGAGCCGCAAGTACCACTGTGGACTTCGCGCAGGATTTGGACGCCTTCGGTCTCGGTGACACATTTAAGCATTGGCTGACTGACCCCCTTCTTGTAGAGCTGGCCCTCAATCAGTGCGAAGTCCCGACTTCGATGTTTGAGGCGCTTGGCCTCGTTGATGTCAGTTGGGTGGTAGTACCCCTGTAGGAACAGGGTTATTGGTGCCCGCCAGTCTTCGGTCATAATAAGGTTGACTATGCGGTGGCCCTCGCTGTCATTGGTTATTTGGAGCCCTTCGGGGCTCCGGACGGCTGGCGTGCCGATAACATGGTAGAACACGTCGGAGGGCAGGGACTCGCCTCTGGCGGCAGCCTTGGCCAAAGCGTCGACTTCTTCATTCTTGGCCCGGTCCACATGCTGCAAGGTGAATCCCTTGAATTGTCTCTCGAGACTTTGGATGGCCGCGAGGTATTGCATAAGTGCGGGGTCCTTTGTTGCATAGTCTTTCTCGACTTGGCCGACGACTACCTTGGAGTCTGTTCTGACAATGCAGGTAGTGACACCAAGGGCCCTTAGCTTGCGGAGGCCGAGGATGACGGCTTTGTATTCTGCTATGTTGTTTGTGCATCTGTCAGATTCCAGAGCGAAGCTTAAGCGTGCCGCGTATCTGTGCTTGACCCCGGCGGGTGAGGTGATGACTGCAGCAGCGCCTGCCCCTGCATGGCACCATGTGTCGTCGCAGTGGATTGTCCAAACTTTCTCTGCAGACGGGTCCGGCTGTGTTATTGGCCCAGTCCAGTCGACGACGAAGTCTGCTAGAACTTGTGACTTGATGGCTGTCCTGGGCTCGAAAGTGATGTGGTAGCCGGAGAGTTCGGCCGCCCATTTGGCGATCTGTACCGATGCCTCCGGGTTTCTGAACAGTTCGCCGAGTCCCCTATCTGAGGTGACTCGGACCTTGAATGCTTCAAAATAGTGGCGCAATTTGTGCGAGGACATAACGACTGCATAGGCAATCTTTTCCAGTTCCGTCATGTTACGTTTTGATGGTGTGAGCACTTCGGAGACGTAATAAACTGGACACTGCCTAATCACGCCCTCTACTGTCTGCTCCTGAACCAGTGTCGCGCTGACCGTGTGCGGCGAGGCCGCAACATAAAGCAACAGGGGTAGCGAAGAGTCGGGGCTTGTAAGAACCGCCAATTCCGATAGGTACTGTTTCAATGAGGCGAAGGCCGCCGCCTGCTCTGGTCCCCAAGCGAAGTCTTTTGCACCGCGGAGAGTTTTGAGGAAGGGGAGACTTCGCTCTGCGGTTTTGGAGATGAATCTGTTGAGGGCGGCCAATCTGCCCGTTAGGCGCTGGACGTCTCTGGCTGACTACGGGGGCGTCATGTTGATGATGGCCTGAATTTTGGTTGGGTTGGCCTCGATGCCGTGGTGTGATACCAGGTAACCCAATATTTTCCCCTGGTGAACGCCGAAGACGCACTTTTTGGGGTTTAGGCGAAGTCGTGCGTCCCACATGTTCGCAAATGTCTCGGCGAGGTCAGCGAGATGGTCCTCCTTGCTCCTGCTGGCGACGACGATGTCGTCCACATATGTGAATATATTTCTGCCGACTTGCCCCTTGAGCACCATTTTGGTGAGCCGGGAGAAAGTGGACCCGGCGTTCTTGAGTCCCTCCGGCATTCTGATGAAGCAATATGTGCCGAAGGGTGTTATGAAGCTGGTGCTGGCCTTGTCCTCCTCCTTCATATATATTTGATGGTAACCGGAGAAGCAGTCGAGGAGTGACATGACTTCGCACCCGGCCGCGCTATCGACTATTTTGTCGATCCGAGGAAGCGGGAAGTTGTCCTTTGGGCAGGCCTTGTTGAGACTGGTGAAGTCGATGCACATCCGCCACTTGCCGCTCTTTTTCTGCACCATCACAACGTTGGCGAGCCACATGGGGTAAGCCATTGGCTCGATAAATTTGGCCTCCAGGAGGCAATGTACCTTGGCCTTGGCGGCTTCTGTCTTCTCGTCAGACATTTTGCGGAGCCGCTGTTTTTTTGGTCTCACCGAAGGGTCGATTCCCAAGCTGTGCTCAATTATGGATCGGCTGACCCCGACCAGGTCGAGGGCGGACCAGGCGAAGACGTCTTTGTTCTTGGACAAGCAGCAGAGGAGTTTCTCCTCGTCATGCGAAGTGAGGTCTTCGCTGATGGTGACCGTATGCTTGGGCGTGGCCTGGTCGAGGGGGACAATCTTGGTCCCGTCGTTGCTCTGTAGCTGTGTTTTGTCGTGTTCTTTGTCAGTTGGGCTGGCGGACGCAGGGACCTCGCGCTGGGCCGTGAGGCAGTGCACGTTTCTTTGCTTGGGGACGAAGTCCCGTTCTATGTTGCGCGCAGTCTGCTGGTTGCCGTAGACCGTGATGGCGCCTAACGGACCTGGTATCTTCATGCACAGGTACAGTCCGAGAATGGCTGCCTCAAACTTGTTGATGGAGCCCCGGCCCATAATGGCGTTGTACGGATACACCATATCGACGATATCAAAGGTTACTTGCTCACTTCGGGCATTGGGTGCTACACCGAAGGAGAGAGGCAATTCTATTTTGCCGACGGGAAAAGTGCCCTTGCCGCCGAAGCCATACAACGGGTTGTCCGAAGGCTTGAGCAGGTTGTGGCTTATGCCCATGCGGTCGAAGGCATGGAGGAAAATGATGTCTGCTTGACTGCCATTGTCGACTAGGACTTTGTGCAGGTCCCAGCCTGCCACGCTGCAGTTGATAACCATGGCGTCGATGTGGGGGGCGCTGCGCAGGTCGACGTCTCGGGCGTCGAAGGTTAGCGGTACATGGGACCACTTCGTCTGCACGACTGGACCGGTGATGGCGACGTGGTTGATGATGCGGTAGTGGTCCCGCTTCTGCCGCTTTGTGTCGAAGTCGGCGCTGGACCCCCCAGTGATCATATGAATGACTCCGCGATACGGCTGATCGACGAAGTCTTCTTGTTTTGGGGCGTGGGGGTGGGGGATGTTTTGTTGTTGCGGGTGTGGAGGTGGTGGTGGGGGAGGTACGATTTGTACTTCCTGGTGGTGTTGGTATGCGTGGTGCGGTGGATGCGGGGCGGGGGCGTGGATGTATGGTGGAGGGGGTTGCTGATAGGTGTGCGCGACAACTCTAGGGTTGTCGGCTGGTTGCGCCCGTGCCATCCTGTCTCTGGTGGCCTTCGTCTCTGGGCAGTCTCTGGTTTGGTGGGCGCAGTCTTCGCCGTGAAAAAGACAGTAGAATCGGCGCGGCGGCTGCGCACGTCCCCGGACCCTACCGCGAGTTCCATTTCCGCGGCCCTGGGGGGATATTCCTGGCGGCGAGGGGCGTCACCGGCGGGGTGCTGGTTGGCGATGTTGTGCACCTGCTGCTGATTGCGGCCGTCTCGACCGGAGTCTGGCTGCGGAGTTCTTGTCCACGTGCGGCTGGACTGTGGAGCATCTTTGGGTTTCCTCTGAGACTCAACTTTGTGCTGGTGGAGCTCTTCGGATTTGGCGTATTTTTCAAATAGCTGATATAATTCCTGGAGGTTCTTGGGCAGATCTCTGATGCAGTGGCTGTAAAGGACGCCGGCGCAAAGGCCACTGATGGTGTAGTGGATGGCGATCTGGTCATCGACCGAGGGCAGCTGTGACTTGAGTGTCAGAAACTTGTGGTAATACTCCCGCAGAGTCTCTTTTTCCAGCTTCTTGCAGAGTGAGAGTTCGGCCAAGGCGTCGGTGTCTGGGCGGTACCCTTGGAAGTTGAGCAGAAATTTGTCCCGGAGGCTTCTCCAGGAGTCAATGGACAGCGGGGGCAACCTGGTGAACCAGGTGAGAGCTGGGCCCTCGAGGGCGATGATGAAAGACTTGGCCATCGTGGCGTCGTCCCCTCCGGAAGATGCAACGGCGACCTGATAACTCATGATGTACTGTGCTGGGTCAGTGCTGCCGTTGTACTTGGGATAGGTCCCTGCCCGGAAGTTGGCAGGCCAGGGTGTCACTTGCAGGTGTGGCGCCAGGGGACTTCGCTCGTCGAGGTAGTTGACCCCTTGGAATGGCGCGGCGTGTTGGATGGTGTGGTCGCGCTGAGGGAAGTGCAGGTCTTCGACTTGTGCGCGCTGTTGCAGGGGTGGCCCGTGTTGCAGGCCGAAGTGGCCTTCGCGCTGCATTAACGCGATCTCTTGCTCGAGCTCCTGGGCCTTCTGCTCTTCGTCTCGTATCATTTGCCGCACCTTGGCTTGTGCAGACACACGTTGGCGCTTGGCCTCAAGTATCTCCTTTTGCTTCTGGAGATTGCGGTTCTTGATGCGCAGGGCGCGCAGCTGTAGCTGTTCTTTCGCTAAGACACCGATGATTTTGCCGTCCTCGGTGAAGTCCGTGCCCTCTGGTGGAGCGAAGCCTAGGGGAGGTTGCGGCTGCCCTTCAGGGCCGCAGGTGCGGAGAGCGTCGTCTTCGCAGGTGCAGAGAACGTCGTCGTCAGTAGCCTCTTGGTGGGTGGAGTGGGTGAGGGCGAGGGCCTTGCCCTTTTTTGCGGCCAGCAGTGCTGCCTTCGCAGCCTCGGCAGCCTTCGAGCTAGCTTTATTGGGTGCCATCGCGGGTGGTTGTTCCAAATGATTTGAGAAAAGGTGTGAGTTTTCAAAAGAAAATGCTTTTCAAAATGTGTATGATGAAGGGTTTTCACCCTTATCACCTTTGAGTAGGGATGATCAGGGATTCCCTGGTTTAGGGGAGGGCCTAAGGTGATGGCTCAGCTGGTTTAGGCGTGAGCAGAAGGATTGTCCCCTCGTATAAGGACCGGTTTGTCATCTTTCACTACCTGTACTCATGGTAAGTACAACCACTCGAGACTGTGTGGGCAGTCACTCAATCCGAACTCATACGGTCCAACCCCAGGGTTATGAAGGCTGGGGAGCACCGGGAGGATAAGGAGGGGGAATGTTTTGTCCGGTTTGGACATGGCGGTGGCCTGACTCCTTCCGGTATAACCGTTAAGGTTAGGACGTGCAAGGAAAGAAAGAGATTCGGATTCGGATCTCACTAGCTATGAGATCGCAGAGCCGGACTAGTGGGTAAAGTGTACACCTCTGCGCAGAGTTTGAAAACCTATTCGAATAGTCTGTGTCCACAGGAATGGACGAGTCTGGTATGGTATGGCAATTAATGTTTTGTTTTTCAAAAAAAAAGAGATGCTTTTGAAAAGTGGTTTTTAAAAGGTCCGGCGGTTGAGCCGTGAGCTATGGTGGATGGGAAGTCCAGTAGCTGTTTTTGAAAATGAAAACCAGTGGGAAACTGCTGAGATACGTGGATGGTTTAGTCCAGGGGATTTTGTTCTAATATTGAAAAACTTCCTGCTCCTTTTGGAGAGGATGCGCTTTGCAAAAATACAAAATGTTTTTCAAAACAACCCTGCATAAAATATTACTATTTCTGCAAAATATCCTGAGCTCCACATATTCCATGCATTATATCTGATTTCCCCATTCCGCGGGTGAAGGTGGGCTGCTGAGTACGTTTGTACTCACCCTTGCTTATTTGTTGTTTTTCAGAAAAAGGAGATCAGGTAAGAGTTACGACTGTTCCCAACCTTGCATGTGGCTGTTGGACCGCTGATTTGCTTCGCTGCGTATATCGGGCTGCTTCAGCCCCACTCTGATGATATGTCCCGAGTTGTGGACCAACTCTTAAAGTTGTTCGCCACCTTTATAGGTTTGTCTCATTTAAGCAGATCTGGAATCATCTGATGTATAAATGTGTTTACTAGCCTCCTGCGACTAGTAATTGTATCACATTTGAGTCCCAGAGGATCGGGACGCTTCAGTAAGCCCACAAACAAAGAAGTTTTCTAGCTTCCTTGTGGAGAAGGCAACGACTCCTAGACCTCTTGGGGCTATAAAAGGAGCCCCTAGGTGCCCTCTCCTGGTATCCAAGCATCACAAGTGCACACTACAACTCCGAGACTCCACGACCACACTGTTCAGTGATTTGAGAGAGATTTAAGCGCATTTATGAGCTGTTACTCTATCGTTTTATTATTGTGCTCTTGTATTTGCTTTCATGTGTGTTGTTGTTTTGTTATATACTTGTGTGTGTTCTACTCCCTCCCTTACTCTGATTTTGGATTGTGATCATCTTGTGTAAGGCGTGAGAGACTCCGACTTATTAAGATTTCTCACAAACAAGATTTCTAAATATAAGGAAGAACCGTGGTAGTCAAGTTTGATCTTTGAATCACTTAGATAAGTTGAGTGTAACCATTGTCCATTGGGACGCCACAACGTAGAGTAGACAAGCATATTACGCTTGACCGAACCGCTTGACCAAACCATGAGATAAAATTGTCGTGTCTCTTATGCCATTTGCATTATTGTAATTTTATCTCTTCTTAATTCCATCTTATCACATGTGATATTGCTCCAAGTATAAATCATATCTTGATAGGTGAAAGGAACTTACCTCTCTTTATCTACTTTCAATCTAAGTTTAATTTTCTCTAACTTATATTTCTCTACTATACTTAAAGCATCAGTTTCAACGGTCGTCCTACGTCATCTTCTTACAAAAAAGTCCCTACATTTTTCAAAATCAACTCAGCGTAAGGCCTTCGATATTGGCCATTAAGCCAACCTTACTATAATAAGTCAATGAAGTGCATGTCTCTACTATACTTAAAGCACAAGTTTTAACGGTAGTCCTGCGTCATCTTTTTACAAAAAAAGTCCTTACATTTCTTCAAAATCAACTCAGCGTAAAGTATTAAAAAGCAACATGTGGGGTTTGAACCCACACCCTGATAGAAGAATGGTGGGTGGAAGACATTGGGCGAAGCTATCTAACCACTAGAACATCATGGTCAAATGTTTATAATATTGAATATAAATTGTACATCTGTATATATGTTTTTTGAAAAAATAAAAAAATCGTGTCGGGCCGGGCCAGCACTCGCACGGCGCTCGTGCCAGGTTGGCCCAGGCACTATTAAATGGGTCATGCCTCGGGCCGGCTCGCTAGACACAACCCATTTAGTTATCTATACCTCCACACGATAATGATGGTCCTCACTTCAGTTGCCACCACCTCGTCCGTCATTCTACTTCTTTTCTCTCTCGCCTCACGCCTCCACCTCCGCGCCACCCCATTCTCAACACAGGGCGTAGGAGTAGGTGCCTCCTCCCCGTATTCGTCCGACACTAGCCCCGACACCGACTCGCGCAGTGGCTATTGCACGTCCACGAGGATGTTTCACATCATGCGCGCACCATCATTTTCGCTATTGTCGGACGTCTCGTTCGTCTTCTCGGCCTTCGCCCTATTCTTCCTCCCCAACCTGCTGCCCCCGCACACGGTCGCAGCCGCGAGCCGACCGACGCTGGTCGACGTGGGTACGGGGCGAGTCGGTCATGCACTTGGCCTTTCTCCATGCGTGCCGTCGAGGAGGATATGGTGGCGCCTGTCACGCTTAGGTTATCTTAACGATGAGGAATACATGTCTGAGATATTGGACAACTAAGGCTCGTAGCATGGCAGCAGTCGACATATGCTACAGAGTTGGTGGTGGTGTTGTGTCGCTTCGGTCGGTTCTTCCTCCCCAACCTGTTGCCCCCTTCTCGGATTGGCGCATGGTGCAGGTGCCTCTTGGTTTGGAGCTGCTCTAGCTGGGCTTCTTTCTCCACTTGCGTGCTCTCTCCCTATATATCTAGCGGTATACTACCTATGTCGCCTCCAGATGCTCAGGTCTTCGTCGTGTCCTTCTCCGGCAATGAACAGGTATGTCTGCCTCTTCCCTTCCCCTCATGCTCTACGAAACCTTAGAAGTGGGGAGGCGAGGGATGAGGGTCTTTGATTTGCTGCCTATGTTACAACGTGCGTTTATAAAAAATATTATGTGAAGAGTGGAGATAACCAATAAAAAATATTGAGATCTTTTTGGTGGATAATTTGTGTGGGTATTGTTGTGAGCCGTCGCAACGCACGGGTAACCGACTAGTATAGACTAAGTTTGTGTTTTTTAAGTGATATTTTGCAGGATTATCTATTCACCCCTCTAGGTGCTCTCAATAGTACAAGCAGGAGAAGGAGAAGTTGCAAGTGTATGAGAGAAGTGAAGGAGTAAAGCTGGGACGTTGAATGATTGGACATGGACTTATATTTTTCCTTCTCGTTCTTTTTTATGTTGAGCACTTATCATCATTTGATACCAATCACTATTCTTTTTTATGATTGCCAATCTTGCTCAAACTTTGAGATGGACTTAAACCTATAGCATTTATAACACTCAAAGATAGACTAGGGAGTGTTTAGGATGGCTCCAGCTCCAACTCCATTGTAGAGCTATAGTTTATAATATCAATTTAAATAGTTTAAAAATAGTTTTAATCTAAATAATAAATAAAATGACTTGTATAAATGTTTTCTAAAGTCTTACAATTTTAGCTCCATAATTTTTTGGAGCATCCAATAAACTACTCCACCAATTCAAAAATTTCTGGAGATGGAGGTATACCAAACAGGATCTAGATGTTAGTCCACCAATTATCTCAATTATCAAATCATATACGGAGCTTTCAACCCCTCTCCATTCCTTTGGAATGTCATATTTGAGGAATCTAAAGAAAAGAGCACGAACAAAACTAAACAACAGCGAGTTAATTTGAACCTATCTATCTGCTGACAAGATTTCTTTTTTTTTTTTCTATCCAACTACCTAACTTCTTTACTTACGTTTTCAGATATCCTTTTTTTTCCACTTCTCAGTTCTCACGTCCATTCAGGTTCTACATCGACTGATCACGTTTCAAACGAACCTTCCCCCATCCACCAGCTCCAGAATCTCCGTCGCCCGCCGCCCAACTCAAAAGTGGATTCCAAAATCCTTCGTCCAGCTGCTGACTAGCGCAGTCCCGTCGCTCTCCCACTCCTTTTCCTCCTTAAATTTCCACACGAAAAATTCTCGGTGGACAGAAAAAACAAGGCAAAGATCAGAAGAGAACGCGGAAGTGATGGCCATGGATCCAAGCGTCGCGGCGCGCCAGAGCGAGGAGGCGGCGGAGGCCTTCTTCCGCGCGGCGCCGCCGCTCCGTGACCGCGACCGTCTCGCCGCCAGCCTCGCCGATTTCCTCGCCCGCCACTCCGCCGGCAAGTGATCCCCGATCCTCCGCTTCTCTCCCTCCCTGCTCTCATCTCTGTCCGGCTCCGGGCTGGGTGGCTGAAAGCCTGAAACGAAAACCAGATTTCTGACGCGGCTGCTCCTGTCGCCACCGATCGCGTGCTGCAGGGGGTGGTGGAGTGGTGTGCGTCACCTCCGGCGGCACTACGGTGCCCCTGGAGCAGCGTTGCGTGCGCTACATCGACAATTTTAGCTCCGGCCAGCGCGGTGCCGCCTCCACCGAGTAGGCAGACAGATCACACACTCTTGTGCTTTTTAATGCTCTGTCTGCTCGTCCTACTGTGGAGCTGGTCCCTTCATCTTTTGGTTCATTGAGATCAGTTCAATGCAGGTATTTTCTTAAGGCCGGCTACGCTGTCATCTTCATCCATCGCCGGTGAGTCCTTCGAACCCGGCATTTTCTGTTCAATTTCAACAGAGACGGGGTGGAACTGAACTAGCCGCATGCTAAAAAAGTTTAAATGAAATTGCCGGTGTAGTTCTGTTTTGTGTAGCTAGGCTCGGCTTGTGAAACCTTTCAGAACCAAATGTCACAGGTGGCTCGGTGTAGTTAGCCGCAAGCTGTTTATGTTCAGTTCTGAATACCAATATAAGGCAGAAGTTGTGAGTGACACTTCCCTCTTTGCAGTGGGAGCAAGCAGCCTTACTGTAGGTTTCTTCCAGAGGATTCCTTTCTCGATCTTTTTGAGCTCGGGGAAGACTCAGAGATCCAAGGTTTGGAGACTGTAAACCTGAATTATGTATGTCATGCGAACTGACCCAAAATCTGTTTGGTCCAGCAGCTCCTTACTTGTATGGTTTTATGTTGATTGCCTTTTTCTTCTTTGTTTATCTCCTTTGCTTGGATGTTCAACCTTCTCAGCTCATTCCTTTACTGTAATTTCAAGTAATGTTCAAATTAGTATATGCATTTGACTTCTGAAACATCTGTTTGTATCTTTGTTATGCATCTCAGTTCCACAGTCTCATTCATCGGTGGTCAAGGCAGCAATTAGCAATTACCGGAAGGTATATATATGCTCCTCTTGTATGTTGGCTTTCTCTTGTGAAGCATTAGCTGCAATCATATGATATGGTACTATGGCTGTCTTATATCCACTATCACAGGCAATCGATGAATGCCTTCTTCTCAAACTGCCTTTCACAACAATTTTTGAGTACCTTCAGGTATTGCACCCCTGTTTTCTACTAGCATATATTGAAAAAATTAATGTTTGCTCATAGTGTCAGTGCCACATGTCTAACATTACTGTCCATATTATATGTTGTACCCTGCTGTTTGGGATGCAGAATATTATATATGTTTTTTGACATTGTTCATAATTTAATCATAGTTTGGCACCAGAACCTCTTGTCAGGTTACTTTGATGTTAAGATCAGAGTCATCAGATCAGCCTATATCAATTACCACAAACTGACAAGCATTCTGATATGTCATCCATTTGAAACTATTATATAAATACTACTTTAGATACTAAAAGGTTCGTTGTGGTGCATGGTAGCTTAACCTGGTGAAAGATGTTACAGCTATACTAATGTAGAATATGAAAAGCTTATTCTTTCCTGTTGCTGACAGTTACTACAAATGGTGGCTACTTCTATGAATTGCTTGGGGCACCGTGGAATGTTTTATCTTGCTGCTGCAGTTTCCGACTTCTATGTTCCATGGGAAAGTATGGTAGGTTCTATCTTCAGATAATTCTCTCCATGTGTTTATTATACTTGAGCAAACCAAGCAACTGCATACTCAAGCAGTTATTATTGCCTGTAGTATCGCCATTTTGTCTGTAGTGTCATTGCACATTGTAGGTAGTAATCCATGGCTATTTTATTCGGCTTCCTCATAAATAGAAGGAATACCAGTCACTTGAGTCATGGAAACAAGCCTTTTTATGTAGAGGAAACTATTTGAAAGAAGGTTGTTGGAATTCAGAAACGGTGCTACTTATGTAGTTAATGCTGCGCCGTCGACCTTCAAAAAAGAAAGAAGAGTTAATATATGCTGTGATGTTCCCTGATCCTTCTATACTATTCTCCCTCCTACATCCCTCATGTTTAAGCTTTTGTCTAACAAGGAAAACATGAAATCCATCAACAACAAGGATGATAACAGAATTCCTACAGACTCCCAGATGCTTTTGAAAGTCGCATCCTGCACATTAGTTTTTTTTCCTGCATAATCCTGTACACTAGTAGCTGCAAGCATAACGGCGCGTTATATACCAATGGTGGTGCTGTCTGCTGTGTGTATATTTAGTTTTTAGTGGTTATGGAGAGCCGCTTGATGGACTTCAATTAAACATCCATACTGTTCTGCTACCATTCCACATTCCTCCTTGACAAATGTTTGTGCAGGCTAAACATAAAATTGAGTCAGCAGGCGGCCCTTTGAACATGCAACTCAACCAAGTCCCTAAGATGCTTTTCATCCTCCGGAAAAACTGGGCTCCTGCTGCATTTTGTGTATCCTTCAAGGTTAGCTCTATGTTCCTCAGTAAGTATGTGTACTTTTCCTGTGTCCGAACCTGACTAACCTATCATTCATAATACCTGGACACTGCAGCTCGAAACAGATCCTAACATTCTCCTACAGAAGGCAGAGATGGCTTTGAAGAAGTACGGTATGAACGTCGTGGTGGCAAATGAACTCGCAAACTACAAAGATGTAGTGGTGATGGTCACAAGCAACGGGGGGAGGACGACCGTGAGCAGGACGAGCAAGGCGGAAGACCTTGAAGTGCAGCTAACCGACCTCCTGGTGAAGATGCACTCGGAGCACATTGCACAGCCCAATTCGTAGGACCATCGAGCGAGCGAGATGGTTAAATCAGGGGAGTATGGGCGATTCTACTTCTACTCGCCTAGCAAATTGTGATATACAGAGTTCACCGGGTTTGTCATAAAGATGCTCATCAATGTGCTGCAGCAGATTAATTCAAAAAAAAAATATAGCTGAATAGCTCACACCAGTACATGCAAGTTTTTGAAAATAACCTAGGTAAAGCAGGTGATGTGATGCCACTGTTCATGTGGCGAAGCCGCCAGCCTAGCTATCGAGCTTTTTAACAAATTTGCCGCTCTCAAGTCAAACTTTTATGGTGGAATAGCCTTTTTGATCATTCTTTTTTTTCTGTCAAAGGCTCAAATCAATTCCGTAACTATTGAAACTAGCCAGTAGTCCTCACTCAAACTTATATTGGCTCAATTCTGTTCCTGGATCTATTTGGTGTGTCGGAGCATCTCTAAAAGTCTTCCTGAAATTTACTCTCAAAATAATGAGTCATTGGCATAAAATCTCTTTCTGTCTTTTAATTTTTCAACAAAATTTATTTTTTTTGTTTGTAAGTGTCATTCTTGCTTTTTATCCTTGATTAGCGAGAAATTTAAAGTAGAAGATGATTATATTTAGATAATCAATTAGACAAGCTGTTGATAATTTTTTTATCAAAATTTCTATTGCTAATAATTAAAAAGAATGTATTGAGTCTATTTGAGTTGCTTCTTAGCGATGAATCTGGTAAAACGAGTCAATGTATCTTACGAGATTCGGTTTAGGCGTAGTCTGGGTTGCAATCAGTGTTACTGTGCAAGCGTGTAATTGGGGATCCTACGCCTTTAGATCAACATCCCACGGCCAGCCAATTTTTGACAACTACACCCTTCCACCAGGACGCAATAATTTTACACATAATCTCTATTATTCCTACTTCGAATCGTAAGTGCATCTTCATTAGACTAACCAAATAGCTCGTCAAACTAAATTTTAGCTAATTGACAGTAAAATAACTCTTCAACAGACTAGTCATCTAACTTGTCAAACTATCTGACTTTTCAAATTAGCCCCCTCACTAGTCAAACTTGGCTAGCCAATCTGACTACACAAACTAGATAGATAGTCTATTGAAGTGAGATGCTACATATAAAATGTAATCTTTATTAAAAAATAAATAGATTTTAGCTAATTGACAGTAAAATAACTCTTCAATATACTAGTCATCTAACTTGTCAAACTATCTGACTCTTCAAATTAGCCCCATCACTAGTCAAACTTGGCTAGCCAATCTGACTACACAAACTAGATAGATAGTCTATTGAAGTGAGATGCTACATATAAAATGTAATCTTTATTAAAAAATAAATAGAGAGTCAAACACAGAGCTAAAAATGAAGAGTCCTAAGATGCTCTAAATAAGAGGTCGCTAATTGATAAAAACAATTATAGAGAGTCAAGACAACTGACAACATGATCTTATCAATATATTATCATTATTTTTACTTTTTACTAAAAAATCAATAAAATTATGTTATCTATAGGGGTGGGCATTTTAAAACAAAAATCTGAACCTGAATAGACCGAATTATTGGTCTATTCGGGTTTTCGGGTTCGGGTTCGGTTCCTATATGTGCTATATTTCGGGTTATGGGTTCGGGTTCGGTTCCTAACCTTTAAAATCCAAATAGACCGAATAACCCAAAATAGAAAAAAGTTCTTAATATATGATGATATTATTATATGATTTATGAGTTTATTAGCTAAAAATTATGATATCATCTTAACGATAGTATATATATCTCAGTATGCTATTTTTTTATAGTCACTTGTTATAATAATAGTACTTCCAATTAATTATTAATTGTATATATTTTAACAAAAGATAATAGTCTCTCTACTATTCGAGTCTGTCGGAGAGGGAATTCTTCGGCCGGGTGGCGGAGTACACTTGCCCTAAATCCTAAGATGAGGAGGGGGCTTAAGCGTTTTGCCTGTCTTGCTAAGCGATCATCAAACACATGAACACGCGAGGATTTAGAGTGGTTCGGGCCACCGAAGCGTAATACCCTACTCCACTATGTGTTTGATTGTTGAGGAAGCTTGTGCTGTGTGTAAGCCTGAATGACTTGAGTCCTTCTCTCTACGTCGCATGCCTCCCCTTTTATAGTTCAAGGGGGGCATGTATAAGGGTTCTGAGCCCCGACACGTGGGCTCAGGGACAAATAGGATGAAACTATTGCTTGCCATGCCCATGTAATCTTCGTACGCCCTGACACCTGAGATCTGCGTTGTCTCGGTGCGCAGGGGAAGCTTCTTGTATAAGGGATGAGCACAGTGCACCGCGCAGCACGGGCACACTGTCTCGACAATGGACTGGACAGGTGCATCGTCTGCAGGGCGGCCCTGGCGCCGCCTGCCAGTGGAATGGACAGGACGCAATAAATGTCGTGGGGGCACATCATCTGTCAGAAGGGTGGACAGGCGGCGTGTCCTCTCTGCAATAAATGCTGAGGCCGCGCGGTTCAGAGCCCTTACGTTACGCTCCGCCCGCTGGCCTATGTCACGGTCAATAAGTTATTAGACCCTTGACCGAGCGAGGGGGGTGGAGGCGCTACGGATAGAGCTAGGACACACGTCAGTCCCGGACCTAAGCTTAGTTTATGACACTCCTTTTCCCGGGACCTTGTTATGGGCGGTCCGGAGCTCACTAGATGGGGTCCGAACCTTATCCAATGGCTTCAGGCTGCTTTACTTCGGGGGTCCGGGTCATGCGCACAGGGGTCCGGCGTCTTCTAGGCCCGATAGCGTTATCTCTGAGAACGCCACCTTAACTGCCCACAAGATACCCCTGAGGTTGTTCTCCGCGTGGCTATGGGTAGCCGCACAGACATCGTGCCTTTATACCGTAGTAAGGGGTACCCCTAATCTAGGGTACCAACAGTGGCCCCCGGGCCCGCCTCAGGGGAGGATGCGAGCCTGCAGGTGGGGCCAGAGTTTGACTGGAGATCGGCTCGCTGCTCCTGCGCGCCTGTTGATGCAGTTACTGCCGGCCCGCCTATGGTCACGTCGACTGCCATGCCTGTTCCCGTGGCTAACTGGCCCATGACCTCCATACTTAATGTCTTTGTTGGGCCATGCGCGGGGTACCTCGAGTCGCTGCCTTGGTTTTTGAAAATTTATCTTCTTAGTCTTCTGCGACGGTCTCGAGGAGACGCGGTATTGGCGCGACGGTGGTGCAACTTTCCTGTACCCAGGAACCGGCGCATCGGGTGTATGACACGTGGGCCTGGGCCCCCATGCCAGAGGTTGAATCACCAGTTGCAGCGAAGCTCAGGGGGCGCGCGACCGCAGGGCGGTTGCATGCTCCCTATGCGGCGGTTCGTCTCCTTGACCACTGGTTGCGGTGGAGATGAAAGGGCGTATAACCGCAGGGCGGTTGCATGCTCCTTGTGCGGCGGTTCACCTTTTTGACCGCTGGTTGCGGTGGAGATGGAAGGGCGTATAACCGCAGGACGGTTGCACGCTCCTTGCGCGAGTTACGCAGGGTCGGTCCCCCATGCCATAGGCTGGGTGCCTTGGTGCGCATTGGGGGAGACTTGCCCGTGATGCTTTGGGGCACGAGCGGGGAAATCTGCCTTTAAAAAGGAGTTCACCCCTCGGGCAGTAGCCATGCCTCGCTTTTCTTGCATTCGCCGCGCCCTTCCGCCTTCCGAACCTCTGGATGAGGCTCGCCGGTGTTCGCTGGGGGGATCCGCGTTAGGGTCACCTTTCCCAACGGTCTCACCGCCGGGAAGCTCGTGCTCTTCATTTCCTGCGCGGTGGTGCTGCCGATCTTGTCTTCTTCTTGTTGCCGTTGGAGGGGCGCAACCTCGTGGGCGTTGGCGCTCTTCTGCCATCGCTCGGCTTCAAGGATTTTCATCATGCAGCCCGGCTACAGTCTCCCACCGGTGGTCATCTATAAGGATGACCACCAGCCTCGTGGTGGAGAGAAGCAATCCAGGCTACGGCCTCCCCCCTACCCTCAGCTTCAAGGATGTTCATCATCCTCGCTGGGGTGGAAGGCGAGCCGAGTCGGGGCCCTACCTCCGCATGGGCTGGTGACCCGCTTCTTCCTCCAGCATTTGGAGGAGAAGGATGTTCACCAGCCTTGCAGAGGAGGCGAACCTCGGCTACGCGGGGCCGGCTGGCTGTAGGCCGTCAGCTGCAGCGTGTCTGGCTCCTTGGCCCGGATGGCTTTGGTGCTGCCTCCAACGCTGCCTCTCGCCATCAAGTGGAGCGTGGTTGTCCGTCCACCGCACGGGCGACGGTCGCGCCGTGCGCAGGTCCGCCGCACCCGTAGCGTCCCCTGCACCGCCGGCCACGCTGTTCCGACGCCGCCCCGGGGGGTTGTACAAGACGTCGTACGCCGTGGAGGTGGCGACCACATTCTTGGATGGTCTTGTCCTCACCCGTAGCATACCTAAGAAAGAATTGGCAATGGCCCATAGGAGGTAGCCTTGACTGGGACCTGGGCCTGTACACAGCTTCGGCTAGGGAGCATTAGTAGTACACCCACAGGACCCGCCACTATCCATCCTTTGACACATGCTCGGGACCTGCAGGGTCTAGTCTGGGAAGCCAAGTTGTGTGTAGGGACCCCCTAGATGGTGGTTCTAGGTACTAGGACACCCGTCGCAGAGTGGTGGAGTGTGCAGGCCCACGGTACGGAACCAGGCTGAGCGGCTACATGGCTCCGGACCTCCCCAGGAGACAAGTGTCCATTCTCTAGTTCCGGACCCCAGGTTGTCGGACCCACAGGACTTATAACTCCAAATACTAGGGTACCCGTCACGGAGTGGTGGAATGTGCAGGCTTTTGGGTACGGGACCAAGCTAAGCGGCCACACAGGCTCCGGACCACCCCATGGAACGGGCTCCCGCTCTTTAGAACCGACCCGCAGGCTGTCGGGCCCTCCTGCTTCCACAGAGAGGTCCTAAACTGCAAGCCTGGCTGTTCAATTCGGATGTCATCATGTCTGATGGGATTGGAACTGTTCGGGTGGGTTAGATAAAATATCATCCGGGAAACTACAAGGTAAAACCATGGAGCAGTAGGATAAAACTACCATAGAGGCACATCTGAGGGGGTAAATCTTCTCTTTGTAACCTGTCATGCATGGATGCAGACCGACAGGCCGGGCTTACGAGGGCGGACCTCACCGGGTTGGTGTACACGTGTGTGCTACCTAGTTACAAAAGGGAGAGAAATTCGACCCCTCAGACTTGCTCCTATGGATAGAACTTACAGAGATGCTCCAGCTGAGAGCACCTAGAGGGGGGTGAATAGGTGATCCTGTAAAAACTTAAGACTTATTGCCACAAAAACTAAGTTAAGTGTTAGTGCAATAGAATCAAGTAGCTAGAGAGGAGTACTTGTGAAACACAGAAACCACAGAGAGAAACAACACAGTAGACACAGTGGTTTATCCCGTGGTTCGGCCAAGTACAAAACTTGCCTACTCCACGTTGTGGCGTCCCAATGGACGAGGGTTGCACTCAACCCCTCTCAAGTAATCCAACGATCAACTTGAATACCACGGTGTTCCTTTTTCTTATCACTTTTCCCGTTTGCGAGGAATCTCCACAAGTTGGAGTCTCTCGCCCTTACAACAAATATCAATGTAAAAGCACTAGAGTAAGGGAGGGAAGCAACACACACAAATCCGCAGTAATATGCACACACACAGGCCAAGACTTGAGCTCAAATGAAATGCAACAAGTTCACCACTAGAACAGAGCTCAAATCACTAAGAAAATCAATCGAGTGTGCCGAGACGGAGTGTGAGAGTCTTAGAATGTTCAAAGTATGCTTGGTGTACTCCTCCATGCGCCTAAGGACAGTCAGGTGTGCCAGACAGCGCTGAGTCTTGGCTGCTTCGAGCCAAGTTCTTTTCTTCTTCTCTTTTCTCTGATTCCAGCACTTAGACAAATATGTTAGTATGCAAAAACCAATGTACTAAGTCTAGAATCATACCTTCTTGTTGATTTGCACTTCATCCATCATTTGGCACAAGATTACTCACTCAATACGTGTTGGACACTTAATCACCAAAACTATACTAGAAATGGCCCAAGGGCACATTTCCCTTTCAATCTCCCCCTTTTTGGTGATTTATGCCAACACATCAAAAAGCAACTAAAGGAAGTGCAACATCAAAGCAATTGAGAACAAGAATTGTTTTTGATTCAAATTTGGCGTATTTGGATCATTCTTTGCCACCACTTGGTTTGTTTTCGAAATCAAACTCAATTTCCTATCTCTAAGTCAAACACACTTGTTTAGGCATAAAGAGAGGTATTCCATGAGAAAAATTGATCAAGAGCCAAAAACTCCCCCTTTTTCCCATAATCCTACATTCTCCCCACAAGTGGCCAAATTTTGCACATAAGAGTATTTTGCCAAAACAAAAGTTCTAACTCTACTATTTTCAAAATTCTCAAGTGGTAGCTGATCCATTTGCTTTGGCCTTAATTTCTCCCCCTTTGGCATTAAGCACCAAAACGGGATCATTATTGGCCCTTAAACCCCATTACCTCACCAAAATCTTCAATTAAGAGTAAAAAGGCAATAAGAGCACGAAGATGAACTTGGAGTAAATTACCCTCTCATCGGAGTGCAGTGGAAGTCTTGCATGGTCCAAGTTCACCTTTTCCCTTTCAATCATCCTTTGAGACTAAATTAAGAAAACTCAAGCACACGGTTAGTCTCAAAGAGTCAAGTTGTAGCATTTCTCCCCTTAAATATTTGCATCATTCACACATGGACTTGTGAGGTCCGGGGATCCCTTGCACAACTTGAGCACCATAAATAAGCAATAAAATGCATAATGGAACATGATCAAAGGCATAAAACACATGTATGCTATAGATCAATCCAAGTTACGCGAATCTAAGACATTTAGCTCACTACACAGCCTGCAAAAGGTCTTCTCATCTAAAGGCTTGGTAAAGATATCGGCTAGCTGGTTCTCGGTGCTAACATAAAACACTTCGATATCTCCCTTTTGCTGGTGGTCTCTCAAAAAGTGATGCCGGATGTCTATGTGCTTTGTGCGGCTGTGTTCAATAGGATTGTCCGCCATACGGATTGCACTCTCATTGTCACATAGGAGTGGGACTTTGCTCAGATTGTAGCCAAAGTCCTGGAGAGTTTGCCTCATCCAAAGTAGTTGCGCGCAACACTGTCCTGCGGTAACATACTCGGCCTCAGCGGTGGATAGGGCAACGGAAGTTTGTTTCTTAGAACTCCAAGACACCAGGGACCTTCCTAGGAATTGGCACGTCCCTGATGTACTCTTCCTATCGACCTTACATCCAGCATAATCGGAGTCTGAATATCCAATTAAGTCAAAGGTAGTCCCCTTTGGATACCAGATCCCGAAGCAAGGCGTAGCAACTAAATATCTAAGGATTTGCTTAACGGCCACAAGGTGACACTCCCTTGGGTCGGATTGAAATCTAGCACACATGCATACGCTAAGCATAATATCCGGTCTACTAGCACATAAATAAAGTAAATACCCTATCATAGACAGGTATGCCTTTTGATCAACGGACTTACCTCCTTTATTGAGGTCGACATGTCCGTCGGTTCCCATTGGAGTCTTTGCGGGCTTGGCATCCTTCATCCCGAACCGCTTGAGCAAGTCTTGTGTGTACTTTGTTTGAGAGATGAAGGTGTCGTCCTTGAGTTGCTTCACTTGGAACCCAAGGAAGTAGTTCAACTCGCCCATCATCGACATCTCGAATTTCTGTGTCATCACCCTGCTAAACTCTTCACAAGACTTTTGGTTAGTAGAACCAAATATTATGTCATCGACATAAATTTGGCATACAGATAGGTCACCATCACAAGTCTTAGTGAAAAGAGTTGGATCGGCTTTCCCAACCTTGAAAGTATTAGCAATTAGAAAGTCTCTAAGGCATTCATACCATGCTCTTGGGGCTTGCTTAAGTCCATAGAGCGCCTTAGAGAGCTTACACACGTGGTTGGGGTACCGTTTATCCTCAAAGCCAGGGGGTTGCTCCACGTACACCTCCTCCTTGATTGGCCCGTTGAGGAAAGCGCTCTTCACGTCCATTTGGAACAACCTGAAAGAATGGTGAGCGGCATAGGCTAACAAAATACGATCGACTCTAGCCTAGCCACAGGAGCAAAAGTCTCCTCAAAGTCCAAACCTGCGACTTGGGCATAACCTTTTGCCATAAGTCGAGCCTTGTTCCTTGTCACCACCCTGTGCTCGTCCTGTTTGTTGCGGAACACCCACTTGGTTCCCACAACGTTTTGCTTGGGACGTGGCACCAGTGTCCAAACTTCATTTCGCTTGAAGTTGTTGAGCTCTTCCTGCATGGCCAACACCCAATCCGGATCTAGCAAGGCCTCTTCTACCCTGAAAGGCTCAATAGAAGAGACAAAAGAGTAATGCTCACAAAAATTAGCTAATCTAGAGCGAGTGGTTACTCCCCTGCTAATATCACCCAATATCTGGTCGACGGGATGATTCCTTTGAATCGTCGCTCGAACTTGAGTTGGAGGGGCCTGTGGTACTTCTTCCTCCTCATCTTGGACATCTTGTGCTCCCCCTTGATCACACGCCTCTTCTTGAGGGACCTGTTCGTCATCTTGAGTTGGGAAATGCACCATCGTTGAGGAAGAAGGTTGATCTTGCTCCTTGTGTTCCTATGGTCGCACATCTCCAATCGCCATGGTGCGAATTGCATCCGTTGGAACATCATCCTCATCTACATCATCAAGATCAACTTGCTCTCTTGGAGAGCCATTAGTTTCATCAAATACAACGTCGCTAGAGACTTCAACCAAACCCGATGATTTGTTGAAGACTCTATACGCCTTTGTATTTGAGTCATAACCTAACAAAAACCCTTCTACAGCTTTGGGAGAAAATTTTGAATTCCTACCTTTCTTCACTAGAATGTAGCATTTACTCCCAAAAACTCGAAAACATGAAACGTTGGGTTTGTTACCGGTTAGAAGTTCGTACGACGTCTTCTTGAGGAGGCGATGAAGGTAGACCCGGTTTATGGCGTGGCAAGCTGTGTTCACAGCTTCCGACCAAAACCGCTCGGGCGTCTTGAATTCTCCAAGCATCGTCCTCGCCATGTCTATGAGCGTCCTGTTCTTCCTCTCTACCACACCATTTTGCTGTGGTGTGTAGGGAGCGGAGAACTCGTGCTTGATTTCTTCCTCCTGAAGGTACTCCTCCACTTGAAGGTTCTTGAACTCGGACCCGTTGTCGCTTCTAATCTTTTTCACCTTGAGCTCAAATTCGTTTTGAGCTTGCCTTAGAAAGCGCTTAAGGGTCCCTTGGGTTTCTGTTTTATCCTGCAAAAAGAATACCCAAGTGAAGCGGGAAAAATCATCAACAACAACTAGACCATACTTACTTCCCTCGATACTGAGATAGGCGACGGGTCTGAAGAGGTCCATATGCAGTAGCTCCAGAGGTCTTGATGTGGTCATCACATTCTTGCTATAATGAGGATTTCCCACCTGTTTGCCTGCTTGACAAGCTGCACAAGGTCTATCTTTCTCGAAAAACACATTTGTTAGACCTAACACATGTTCTCCCTTTAGAAGTTTGTGAAGGTTCTTCATCCCAACATGTGCTAGACAGCGATGCCACAGCCAGCCCATGCTAGTCTTAGCAATTAAGCATGCATCTAGATCGGCCTCCTCCTTCGAAAAATCAACTAAATAGATTTTGCCGTCTAGTACACCCTTAAAAGCTAATGAACCATCACTCCTTCTAAATACAGACACATCTACATTGGTAAATAAGCAATTGTAACCCATATTACACAGTTGACTAACGGACAACAAGTTATACCCGAGCGATTCAACTAAGAACACATTAGAAATGGAATGCTCGGATGAAATAGCTATCTTCCCTAGTCCTTTAACCTTGCCTTCATTCTCATCTCCAAAGATGATCAAATCTTGGGAATCTTTGTTCTTGACGTAGGAGGTAAACATCTTCTTCTCCCCCGTCATGTGGTTTGTGCATCCGCTGTCGATAATCCAGCTTGAGCCCCTAGATGCATAAACCTGCAAGGCAAATTAGGCTTGGGTTTTAGGTACCCAACTCTTGTTGGGTCCTACAAGGTTAGTAACAATAGCCTTAGGGACCCAAATGCAAGTCTTATCTCCTTTGCACTTGGCCCCCAACTTCCTAGCAATTACTTTCTTATTCTTACTACAAATTGCAAAAGAAGCATTGCAAGCATGGTAAATTATAGAAGGTTCATTACTTACTTTCCTAGGCACATGAACAACATTTTTCCTAGGCATATTTCTACCATGCACAACAGAGGAACTCGAAGCAATCATAGCATGTGAATCATAAGCATAACTTCTATGAGCATTTCTAGAAAAAGTTTCTATTACTATATATGAAAGCATGATTCCTTTGAACATTATTAGTCATAGGGGCCTTCCCTTTCTCCTTGGCGGAGATGGGAGCCCTTTGACTTGTTAAGTTCTTGGATTCCCTTCGAAAGCCAAGCCCATCCTTAATAGAGGGGTGTCTACCAACAGTGTAGGCATCCCTTGCAAATTTTAGTTTATCAAGGTCATTTTTGCTAGTCTTAAGTTGGGCATTAAGACTAGCCACTTCATCATTTAATCTTGTAATGGAAATTAAATGTTCACTACAAGCATCAACATTAAAATCCTTACACCTATTGCAAATCACAACATGTTCCACACAAGAACTAGATTTATTTACTACTTCTAGCTTAGCATTTAAATCATCATTAATACTCTTTAAATTAGACACAGTTTCATGACAAGTAGATAATTCACAAGAAAAAATTTCATTTCTCTTAACCTCTAAAGCAAGAGACTTTTGCACACTTACAAATTTATCATGCTCTTCATATAAGAGATCCTCTTGTTTTTCTAAAAGTCTATTCTTTTCATTTAATGCATCAATCAATTCATTAATTTTTTCTATCTTGGTTCTATCTAGACCTTTAAACAAGCTAGAATAGTCTACCTCATCATCACTAGACTCTTCATCGCTAGAAGAAGCACATGTAGAGGTATCTCGAGCACTTACCTTCTTCTCCTTTGCCATGAGGCAGGTGTGACGCTCGTTGGGGAAGAGAGACGACTTGTTGAAGGCCGAGGCGGCGAGTCCTTCGTCGTCGGAGTCAGACGAAGAGCAATCCGAATCCCACTCCTTGCCGAGGTGAGCCTCGCCCTTTGCCTTCTTGTAAGACTTCTTTTTCTCCCTCTTCCCGCCTTTTTCTTGTCCCTAGTCACTATCATTATTGGGACAGTTAGCAATAAAGTGACTAGTCTTACCACACTTGAAGCAGGAGTGCTTTCCCTTCATCTTGCTCTTGTTGGGATGCTCCTTGCGACCCTTTAGCGCCGTCTTGAAGCGCTTGATGATGGGGGCCATTTCTTCCTCGTTAAGCCCGGTCGCCTCAACTTGCGCCACCTTGCTAGGTAGCGTATCCCTGCTACTTGTTGCCTTGAGAGCGACGGGTTGAGGCTCGTAGACGGGCATTGGGCCATTGAGAGCATCATCCACATAGCGGGCTTCTTTAATCATCATCCACCCGCTCACAAATTTTCCGAGTATCTCCTCGGGCGTCATCTTTGTGTACCTAGGATTTTCGCGAATTGAATTCACAAGATGAGGGTCAATGATAGTAAAAGACCTGAGCATAAGTCGGACGACGTCGTGGTCCATCCATCTCGTGCTCCCATAGCTCCTGATTTTGTTGACCAGGGTCTTGAGCCTGTTGTACGTTTGCATTGGCTCCTCTCCCCTGATCATTGCGAACCTTCCCAGCTCGCCCTCCACCAACTCTATCTTGGTGATTATGGTGGCATCGTTCCCCTCATGCGAGATCTTGAGGGTGTCCCATATTTGCTTGGCATTATCCAAGTCGCTCACCTTGTTGTATTCATCCCTGCACAACGAAGCTAACAAAACAGTGGTAGCTTATGCATTTTAATGAATTTGTTCGTTAATGAATACTGGGTTATTCGTACTATCAAATTGCATTCCATTCTCTACTATCTCCCAAATGCTAGGATGGAGAGAGAAGAGGTGACTACACATTTTGTGACTCCAAAAAGCATTGTCCTCTCCATCAAAGTGAGGAGGTTTACCAAGAGGAATAGAAAGCAAATGAGCATTGGAATTATACGGAATACAAGAATAATCAAAAGAAAATTTGAGTTGACCGGTTTTTTTCTCGTCGTAGTCGTCGTTTCTTTAGGAAGAAGAGGACTCGTCGCTGTCATAGTAGACGATCTTCTTGATATGCCTCTTCTTCTTCTCGTCCTTCTTCTTATGACTCGAGCTAGAGTCAGTAGGTTTGTCGTCCCTTGGCTTATTGAAGATGGACTCCTTCTTCTTATCGTTGACCACCATCCCCTTTCCCTTAGGATCCATCTCTTCGGGCGATTAGTCCCTTTTGTGAAGAGAACAGTTCTAATACCAATTGAGAGCACCTAGAGGGGGGGTGAATAGGTGATCCTGTAAAAACTTAAGACTTATTGCCACAAAAACTAAGTTAAGTGTTAGTGCAATAGAATCAAGTAGCTGGAGAGGAGTACTTGTGAAACACAGAAACCACAGAGAGAAACAACACAGTAGACACAGTGGTTTATCCCGTGGTTCGGCCAAGTACAAAACTTGCCTACCCCACGTTGTGGCGTCCCAATGGACGAGGGTTGCACTCAACCCCTCTCAAGTGATCCAACGATCAACTTGAATACCACGGTGTTCCTTTTTCTTATCACTTTTCCCGTTTGTGAGGAATCTCCACAAGTTGGAGTCTCTCGCCCTTACAACAAATATCAATATAAAAGCACTAGAGTAAGGGAGGGAAGCAACACACACAAATCCACAGCAATACGCACACACACAGGCCAAGACTTGAGCTCAAATGAAATGCAACAAGTTCACCACTAGAACGGAGCTCAAATCACTAAGAAAATCAATCGAGTGTGCCGAGACGGAGTGTGAGAGTCTTAGAATGTTCAAAGTATGCTTGGTGTACTCCTCCATGCGTCTAGGGGTCCCTTTTATAGCCCCAAGGCAGCTAGGAGCCATTGGAAGCAATCTGGGAAGACAATTCTTGCCTTTTGTCGGGTGGCGCACCGGACAGTCCGGTGCACCACCGGACATGCACTGTTCATAGTCCGGTGCAGATCTCCTTCCAAAAATAGAACAGTCGATCGTTGTAGAAATGGAGTCGTTGGCGCACCGGACAGTCCAGTGCCCCCTGCCGACTGTTGGTGCGGCCACGCGTCACGCGTGGATTGCGCGGCCGACCGTTGGCGCAGTCGACCGTTGGCTCACCGGACAGTCCGGTGCCTCACCGGACCATCCGGTGAATTTTAGTTGTACGCCGTTGAACGATTCCCGAGAGCGACGACTTCGCCGCAGACGGCTCACCGGACAGTCCGGTGCACCACCGGACAGTCCGGTGAATTATAGCCGTACACCGCCGTCAGTTCCCGAGAGTGGCCTGTTCACCGAAGGCTGGCCTGGCGCACCAGACACTGTCCGGTGCACCACCGGACTGTCCGGTGTGCCAGACAGCGCTGAGTCTTGGCTGCTTCGAGCCAAGTTCTTTTCTTCTTCTCTTTTCTCTGATTCCAGCACTTAGACAAATATGTTAGTATACAAAAACCAATGTACTAAGTCTAGAATCATACCTTCTTGTTGATTTGCACTTCATCCATCATTTGGCACAAGATTACTCACTCAATACGTGTTGGACACTTAATCACCAAAACTATACTAGAAATGGCCCAAGGGCACATTTCCCTTTCACCAGCACCAGGGGGAGGTACTCCTTCAGTCGTAGCTGGACGGTCACCCTTAGGTCGGTGTATTCCCGTTGCCTTGAAGGGTCCTTCCCAACCGGGGGAGAGTTGCGGAGCCCTTCTTGGTTTGGTACTTGCCGTAGGACTAGGTCCCGACCCTGGGTTCCCATATGCGTTCGACGAGGGAGCCCTTGTCTTTGGCTGTGGCCATTTCTGTATGAACCTGTCAGAAGTCTGGACCCGTGGGGAGTCCAGAAGGGTTTTTTGGGGGAGGCAGGCTTCGGCCCCGTAGACCGGGGAGCACAGGGTCCCTCTGGGGGTCCGTCTAGTTGTTCCCACTGGAGTAGGAACCTCCAGCGAAGACTTCCTTCAGGTCCCCCTCGGGTGACTGATACCCGAGGTCCCGTTCAACTGCGGCCACCTCGCCGTCGTCGACCTTTTCTTTGCCAGGTCGACGACGAGGTGGGGAGCCGTCCTTGGAGGACTGCTCGCGCCGCTCGCTGACACGTTTCGCAAGATCAATGATCTCGCGACACTCCGCGGCGCTGTGGCGACGGTTGGGGTGCACAGGGCATGGGCCGCTGCTACCCCTCTGCGGCCGTGGGCGTTTGTTGCGGTTGCCCCGTCCCCCGTTCGCGGCAGCAACGACTAGAGCGGAAGACCGCGATCTCGCGGTCTTTTTTCTTTTTCTTCTTACCGTCCCGGGGGACGGCACCCGAGCCTCCCGATTGGGCAACCCCGGTTTGTGGGGTCGGGTGCCATGCACGGCCCTCGACAGCTCTGACGCACTTGTCGGCCAGAGCAAAGAGCGTGGGGACAGTCTCCACGTCATGCATGGCCAACTTCTCCAGCATTTTCTCATCACATACTCCTTGTCGGAATGCCGTGATGATGGAAGCATTGGAAATGCTAGGTATAGTACCTCGCACCTTGGTGAAGCGGGAGATGAACGTTCGGAGAGTCTCCCCGGGCTCCTGCCTCACCGCATGGAGGTGGGCCCCCACACCGTGCTGCTGGTAAGCACTGGCGAAGTTCGCAATGAACCGCGTATAGAGCTCTTCTCAAGAGTAGATCGACCCTGGGGCGAGGTTCATGAGCCAAGTACGGGTAGTTCCAAACAAGGCGACATGAAAATATGTCGCCATCACAGCGGTGTTTCCACCCGCTGTCGTAATGGCGGTGACATACACCTGTAGGAACTCCGACGGGTTTGACGTTCCGTCGTACTTTTCCGGCAGGTGTGGCCAGAACTTGAGCGGCCATGACGCCGCGCGAAGATGATCCGCGAGAGCGACGTAGCCTACGCCGGCCAAGGGAATGCCCGCTTGGGACCGGGTGCCCATTGGTGTCTGCGGCGCTACTGCAGTGAAGTCTTAATCGAGGTTGCGGCCCTCGATGTTTTGGCAGCGCTCACGCGCCCTCTTCAGACATACCCGGGCATCCTCCCCCGCTCGCCTGCGGTTGAGCTGTGCCCGGAGGTCGTTGGTCTTGGCGCCCCTCACTAAGGGTGAGCGCACAGACGCCGACGCCTCATTTTGGCGTTGGGATGACCGTGGCCTCGACCTGGTCGAGGTAGAATGTGCCATACTGAGCAACCGGTCGACGTCGTCCCGCCATTGCTTCATGGCTCCTAGCGAGGCCGTAGAGCTTGGGGGGTGTCACAGCAATTCCCTGGCTGCTGACAACACTCCTGGAGCCGCCCTTGATGAAGTCCGGGATGTCTGCGCAGCTGTATGCTGTCGTGCAGCGTGCAAAGTGGCAGTGCCCGACACAGGGCGATTAGGAACCTGTGGCGTGGAAGAAGCAGCTTCTTCCTCCACCACGAAATCCACCAGTCTCGCGCGCGGTGCTCAACGATTTGCACCATCATGCTGAGTGAGAAAACAAGCAAAAACATCAAGCCTAGCCCCCTACCTGGCGCGCCAAATGTCAGAGAGGGAATTCTCCGGCCGGGTGGCGGAGTGCACCCACCCTAAATCCTAAGATGAGGAGGGGGCTTAAGCGTTTTGCCTGTCTTGCTAAGCGATCATCAAACACATGAACACGCGAGGATTTAGAGTGGTTCGGGCCGCCTGTAACGCCCTGAATTTGGGGGTAGAATTTTTTCTTCTTTTCTTTCACCAAATTCAGGCGTTACCCTTTTCTTTTTCTCATTCCCTCGCTAAACCTTGATCTTTTCCAAAGTTATAACGGAGTTCGGCTTGGAATTCCCGTGTAAAGAAAAACCCTAAAATTACTTGATGTTGTTTGATGCACCATGCCGAACTATGCATTCTTTGATTTGCTTAGAGATGTAAGTGCATTCATTTAGAAAGATCGGATTTTGAAAAGGAGAAAAACCTTTTCTTTCTTTTTCTTTTTCTTTCTCTCTCTTCCGCGCCGTGGGCCGCCCTGGCCGGCCCAGCCGCCCCCCCCCCCCCCCGCGCGCCCCCTTTGGGCCCATTGGCCCAGCCGCCCCTCCCAACCCCCCCAAATCCCCCAATCCCTCTCCCTCCCCCTCATTCTCTCTCTCCCCACCCCAGCCGCCGCCCCTGCCCTAGCCGCCCGCCCCTGCTCGTCGCCGGCTCGGCCGCCCGTCCCCGTCCCCGGTGAGATCCCCCTCCCCCTCTCCTCCCTCCCCCATCTCCCCTCCCCTTCCCCCTACCCGGCTCGGCCGCCCCAGCGCCCCGGTCCGGCCGCCCGCCGCCCAGCTCGGCCGCCCCCTTGGCCGGCTCGGCCGCCGCCGCCCCTGCGCGCCCAGCTCGGCCGCCCCTGTGCGCCCTGCCCCGCCCCATGGCCGGCTCGGCCGCCCTCTGCCCCTGCGCCCCGCCGGTTCGGCCCCCCCCCCCCGCCGGTTCGGCCGCCCCCCCCCCCCCCCCCCCCGCCAGCTCGGCCGCCCGCCGCCGGCTTGGCCGCCCCCGCCCCTGCCCTGGCCGGTTCAACCGCCCCCTTTTTTATTTTATTTTATGTTCTTTTATTATTGTTATTTATTTTATTTTAGGCAAGTTAATCATTGTTCATGTTATTGAAATAGGAAACTTAATTTAGAATTCCGTTTCGCTAGTTAATTCATATGATCAATTGTTTATCCAGTTCAATGTTGATCAACTAAAAATGACTAGGTTTCCATTAGTACATATAACTGAATTCTTTTGTTAGAACCAATTGTAACTAATCATTAGTGCATAAGCTTTAACCCCCCCCCTCGCGAGACCTTTCCCGTTTCCTTCTAACCATAATGAATGTGATATCGAATGTCATACTTGATGCATATTCACTTTAATGGTTCCCTTGTATGATGTACTGTTTGTTTCCCAATTTGAATGGATGAATGTATGTATGCTTGCAATCGAATAGAGAATGATCCGGTCGAAGAGCCCGAGGAACTCGCAGGAGAAGCCCCTGAGCAGCAGTCGTTTGGTGGAGGCAAGTGTCCTTTGACCTATCTCTGTCCTATTCATTCTTTAATTCACCCCCCGCATTACACATTTATACCTAAGGATTGACTAGCTTTTGTTATCCATGTCCTTGATTACCTATTTGGGTTGGATTATTATTACCTAGCTTTATGCTATTGCTTAACTCTAATCAATGAACATGATGAGATTATCTATGATACGCTGTTTTCCCTTCTCTTATTATGATGTTATGCTTGTGGTCTTCAAGGGGGCTCGAGCGGTTTCTCGAGTGCCTCTCCGTAAGGACCTGTTCTATGGATGACCGCCCGGGAAAACAGTGCAACCATGAGGGTGGAATGGGGTGCCCTTAGCTGAATAATTAGAGGATCTGGGGTGTAGTTCGCTTCGCCGTCGTGCCGTCAATGGGGCTCGGTGTATGCGGCTCGCTCTGCCAAGGTTGATTTGTCCCTTGGGGAGGAGTGCGGTACATTTAGGAAACCTAACGGGCGGCTACAGCCCCGGGGAATTTTTGTAAAGGCTACGTAGTGAAACCCTGCCTATTCACCTTGGTAGTGTTTAAGGGTTTGATCGGCCCGAGGCAAGAGGGAATCACGGCTTGTGGGTAAAGTGCACAACCTCTGCAGAGTGTTATGAAACTGATATATCAGCCGTGCTCGCGGTTATGAGCGGCCAAGGGAGCTCCAGTGATTAGTGGTACTTGATCAGAGACATTGTGGTACAGGTGGTTATGAGATCGATGGTTCTGGTTATGACTATGGTGCTGGTAAGTGGTATTCTTTCCATTTGGAAAGGGTACATTGGGCTAATAACTTGGGTTAATGCTAAAACTTGGCTTTTCTATTAGTAAATAATAATCTGACCAACTAAAAGCAACTGCTTGACTTATCCCCACATAAAGCTAGTCCACTACAGCCAAACAGGATACTTGCTGAGTATGTTGATGTGTACTCACCCTTGCTCTACACACCAAACCCCCCCATCCCCAGGTTGTCAGCATTGCAACCACTGCTCAGGCGAAGATGAAGCTGTGGAAGGAGACTTCCAGGAGTTCCAAGACTACGACGAGTTCTAGGAGTGGGTTAGCGGCAACCCCCAGTCGGCTGCCTGTGAAGGCCGCGTTTATCTACGTTTCTTTTCCGCACTTTGATTTATTGTAAGAACTATATGGACGTCTCAGACGTATGATGTAATCAACTACTATTCCCTTTTAATACTATTTTGAGCACTGTGTGATGATGTCCATGTTATGTAACTGCTGTGTACGTGAATAACTGATCCTGGCACGTACATGGTTCGCATTCGGTTTGCCTTCTAAAACCGGGTGTGACATAAGTGGTATCAAAGCCGTGCTGACTGTAGGACCGCTAACCTAGAGTAGAATGGTCGTTCTAAGGACTATAGACCTCTGTCCCTTTCTTGACTTTGATATCCCTTCAAAAGTTGGTCATACCGATCAAACCTATGTTCTACTATATATTATACCTTGCTGAAAATCATGTTTTATTCTAATCCTTCATTTACTTATGATTCATTATTTGCTGGTCATATTAATTCTGTTCTCACCCTTTTGCTTGCGATGTCTTTTATAGATGGCTCGACTTAGACACACTGCACGTAAGTCCGTCATCCCCTTCTTACCCTCCCGCCTTGCTGAGCGTCCGCTTCGCCGTCCTGTGGCCGGACAGTCCAGCCACTTGGAGAGACTGCACCACCGCCTGCATGAGGAGCAGGAACGTCGACGACAGGAGCAGGAGCAGCAGGACTCTTCTTTCTCGCTCCAGCAGGAGATAGAGTCTGTGAGGAGCTGCTCCCCTGTGCTTCCCCTGGAGGCGCCCCCTGCACCACCACAGGGCGCCCCAGCCCCTGGAGTAGCTGCTGGAGGAGACCCAGACGACGGAGGTGGCGACGACAGCTCGAGCCACGACACCGACTTCTCTGCTAACCATGAGCTGGAAGGATGGTTTGCTCGATCCATCACTCGCGACGCTGCTCGCGGGTGTCACTTCCACGATGCGCTCGATACCCTGCTACGTCGGGCACTTAACCGGCATACTTGGTCCATCGAGTATCGCTGTGTGGTCTACCAGCACTGTCGCGGGATCTACCCGGACCGCTGGGAGGCAACCTGCTTGGTGCGCCGTCCGGAGAACAGTCTCCAGGGTGCAGAGGCCTGCTCAGAGCACTATTCTATCTCTGAGCGGAACTCAGCTGAGGCAGCCATGCAAGATGTTGCACGGCGTGCGCTTTCGCACTGCTGCTCGGTTTTCGGTGGGGTAGCTGACAGTCTTGACCTGAAGTATTACCCCCGTCGTTCATCTGGCAGCACAGGAGGCGTGATTGTCTCACCTGTCGGTGAGGGCAATCCTAGGTTGAGCAGCACAGTCAACCTAGCCGCCGTGCTAAACACGGAGCTGGACCATGCACTGGACGAGCTGAGTAGGGCTCGTGCTGAGATCGCCCGGCTGCGGGCTGAGCGCGCGGAACGTCGTCACCTGGAGGATGGTTCCCCCGCTCCCGTCGGGACTCAGCATCTGTACCGCTCACCTCAGCGTGGACACCAGTCTTATGGCAACCCCGACTGCAAGACCATGATAACTCTAGAACCATAGATCGTTAGAGTTGGATCTTGTAATTAATACGAAATATATATATACATAGAAGCTTCAGTCTTAGCGTTAGTCTCAGTTTTAGTTAGTCTTAGTTAGACAGGGTAGTTTGCTATATCCTGTGCATTTATGTTTGTCATGATGAACTATGTTTGGTTTGGATCTTTGTAATGATTGTCACCAGAGTGTGGGTATCCCCTGCATTTTGGTTTACCTATTATGTTAATGGAGTTAGTTATATAGTTGGGAAACCCTTTATTCCACTTTCCTCTTTATCTGAGAAGCTGGGTGGTCTGTGTTGGAGATCAGTGAAGATGCTCATCTGTTCAGTGCTGTTGAAGGATTCTATACTCTTTTCTTATGCTGCAAGATTTGCCAGATCAGTTCTGATGTGTGGTTGCATTCTGCAGATGTCAGAGAACAGGCGTAGAGGAGGAAGGTGTGCTCAGCAGGAGCGAGCCGCTCAACAGGATGAGGTGCCCCAGCAGCAGCACCTGCCGCCCCCGCCCCCGATGTCCATCGAGCAGATGTTTCTGATGCAGACTCAGGCAGTTCAAGCCATCGGTCAGACTCTGGCCGCCATTCAGCAGCAGCAGCAGCAACAGCAGCAGGCCCCACCTCAGCCTCAGATGCCTCAGATGCCTAGAGACAAGCGTGCTGAATTCATGAGAGGTCATCCACCAACGTTCGCTCATTCTTCTGACCCCATGGATGCTGAAGACTGGCTGCGCACTATGGAGCGGGAGTTGCATACCGCTCAGTGCGATGATAGGGAGAAGGTTCTGTATGGTCCCCGTCTGTTGAGAGGAGCAGCCCAGTCATGGTGGGAGTCTTACCTCGCCACCCATGCCCACCCTGACGCCATCACCTGGGAAGAGTTCAGAGGAAGCTTTCGTCAGTACCATGTTCCTGCAGGTCTGATGACAGTGAAGAAGGAGGAGTTCCTGGCTCTCAAGCAAGGGTCATCGTCTGTCAGTGAATACCGGGACAGATTTCTGCAGTTGTCTCGCTATGCTCCTGAAGATGTCAACACCGACGCCAAGCGACAGTACCGTTTCCTGAGAGGCTTGGTTGACCCTCTGCAGTACCAACTGATGAATCACACCTTTCCGACATTCCAGCACCTGATTGACAGAGCAATCATGACAGAGAGGAAGCGTAAGGAGATGGAGGATCGTAAGCGCAAGATCAGTGGACCCCAGCCTGGAAGCAGCAACCGTCCTCGTTTCTCAGGCAATCAACCTCAGCAGTTCAGGCAGAACCAGCGTCCACCTCAGCAGCATCAGCAGTTCCAAAGGCAGTATCCTCAGCATCAGTACCAGAACCGTCAGAGCAATCAGTCAGGAGGTCAGTTTCAAAGGCAGAATCAGCAAGCACCTCGTCTTCCTGCCCCAGCAAACCAGCAGAACAGTCAGGCAGCACCAGCTCAGGTTGGAAACAGGGCATGTTTCCACTGTGGAGAGCAAGGCCACTGGGTGATGCAATGTCCGAAGAAGGCAGCCCAGCAGCAGTCAGGCCCCAATGCCCCAGCGAAGCAGAATGTGCCTCAGCCTGGAGCAGGCAATCGCCCCTAGCCGCGCTATAATCATGGAAGGCTGAACCACTTGGAGGCTGAAGCAGTTCAGGAGACCCCCGGCATGATAGTAGGTATGTTCCCAGTCGACTCCCATATTGCAGAAGTGTTATTTGATACTGGAGCAACGCATTCTTTCATTACTGCATCATGGGTAGAAGCACATAATCTTCCAATTACTACCATGTCAACCCCCATTCAAATTGACTCAGCCGGTGGTAGAATTCGAGTCGATAGCATTTGTTTGAATATAAGTGTGGAAATAAGGGGGATAGCGTTTCCCGCTAACCTTATAGTAATGGGTACTCAGGGAATAGATGTCATCCTAGGGATGAATTGGCTAGATAAGTATCAGGCAGTTATCAGCTGTGATAAAAGGACAATCAAGTTGGTGTCTCCACTAGGAGAGGAAGTGGTGACCGAGTTAGTCCGCCTGAGCCAAAGAAAGGAAGTTGTTATCAGATGGTCGTTGATAGCAGTGAAGCGGACCCAATTGAGAGTATCAAGGTTGTGTCTGAGTTCCCAGATGTGTTTCCAAAGGACTTACCGGGTATGCCACCAGAGCGGAAAGTTGAGTTTGCCATAGAGCTTCTTCCTGGAACCGCCCCTATCTCTAAGAGAGCTTACAGAATATCTGGACCAGAGTTGGTTGAACTTAAGAAGCAAATTGATGAGCTGTCAGAGAAAGGTTACATTCGGCCAAGCACCTCGCCTTGGGCCGCTCCTGTCTTGTTCGTAGAAAAGAAAGATGGCACCAAAAGGATGTGTATCGATTACCGAGCTTTGAATGAAGTCACGATCAAGAACAAGTATCCCTTGCCCAGAATAGAAGATCTGTTCGACCAGTTGAGAGGAGCCAGTGTGTTCTCCAAGATTGATCTGAGGTCAGGTTATCATCAGCTCAGGATCCGACCTTCGGACATTCCGAAGACGGCATTTATTACCAAGTATGGTTTGTATGAGTTCACAGTGATGTCTTTTGGTTTGACCAATGCGCCAGCGTTCTTTATGAACTTGATGAACAGTGTATTCATGGATTATCTCGATAAGTTTGTGGTGGTATTCATTGATGACATTCTGATTTATTCTCAAAGCGAAGAAGAGCACGCAGAACATTTGAGGATGGTATTGCAGAGATTGCGAGAGCACCAGTTGTATGCAAAGTTGAGCAAGTGTGAGTTCTGGATCAGTGAAGTCCTGTTCTTGGGTCACATAATCAACAAAGAAGGATTGGCTGTTGATCCGAAGAAAGTGGCAGACATTCTGAACTGGAAAGCGCCAATAGATGCTCGAGGAATCAAGAGTTTCATTGGAATGGCCGGGTATTATCGGCGATTCATTGAAGGGTTTTCGAAGATTGCGAAACCAATGACAGCGTTGCTAGGCAACAAAGTTGAGTTCAAGTGGACCCAGAAATGTCAAGAGGCCTTTGAAGCGCTGAAAGAGAAGTTGACTACAGCGCCTGTCCTAGTCTTGCCTGATGTGCACAAGCCCTTCTCGGTGTATTGTGATGCTTGCTACACAGGTTTGGGATGTGTGTTGATGCAAGAGGGAAGAGTTGTGGCTTACTCGTCCCGACAGCTGAAGGTTCATGAGAAGAATTACCCAATCCATGATCTAGAGTTGGCAGCAGTGGTTCACGCACTGAAGACATGGAGGCACTATCTGTATGGACAGAAATGCGATGTTTACACAGACCACAAGAGTCTGAAGTACATATTCACTCAGTCAGAGTTGAACATGAGGCAACGAAGATGGTTAGAGTTGATCAAAGATTATGAGTTGGAGATTCATTACCATCCAGGCAAAGTAAACGTAGTGGCAGATGCTTTGAGCAGAAAGAGTCAAGTCAATCTGATGGTCGCTCGTCCGATGCCTTATGAGTTGGCCAAGGAGTTCGACAGGTTGAGTCTCGGATTTCTGAACAATTCGCGAGGAGTCACAGTTGAGTTGGAACCTACCCTGGAGCACGAAATCAAAGAAGCGCAGAAGAACGATGAAGAGATCAGTGAGATTCGGCGACTGATTCTAGATGGCAGAGGCAAAGATTTTCGAGAAGATGCAGAAGGCGTGATATGGTTCAAAGACCGCTTGTGTGTTCCCAATGTCCAGTCCATTCGGGAGTTGATTCTTAAGGAAGCTCATGAGACAGCTTATTCGATTCACCCTGGCAGTGAGAAGATGTATCAGGATCTGAAGAAGAAATTCTGGTGGTACGGAATGAAGAGAGAAATCGCAGAGCATGTGGCTATGTGTGATAGTTGTCGAAGAATTAAGGCAGAGCACCAGAGACCTGCTGGATTGTTGCAACCGTTGCAGATCCCTCAGTGGAAATGGGACGAAATCGGTATGGATTTCATAGTCGGATTGCCTCGCACTCGAGCCGGCTACGATTCCATTTGGGTAGTAGTGGACCGTTTGACCAAGTCAGCCCACTTCATACCTGTCAAGACCAATTACAGCAGTGCAGTATTGGCAGAGTTGTATATGTCTCGGATCGTTTGTCTTCATGGTGTGCCAAAGAAGATAGTATCAGACAGAGGAACGCAGTTCACCTCTCATTTCTGGCAGCAGTTGCATGAAGCCTTGGGCACGCATCTGAATTTCAGTTCAGCTTATCACCCGCAGACAGATGGCCAGACCGAAAGGACCAACCAAATTCTTGAAGACATGTTGAGAGCCTGTGCGTTGCAAGATCAGTCCGGATGGGACAAGAGATTGCCTTATGCAGAGTTTTCCTATAACAACAGTTACCAGGCCAGTTTGAAGATGTCACCATTTCAGGCGCTCTATGGAAGGAGTTGCAGAACTCCGTTGCAATGGGATCAACCTGGAGAGAAGCAAGTGTTTGGGCCAGACATTTTACTTGAAGCCGAAGAGAACATCAAGATGGTCCGAGAGAATCTGAAGATAGCGCAATCGAGACAGCGAAGCTATGCAGACACAAGAAGAAGAGAGCTGAGTTTTGAAGTCGGAGACTTTGTCTATCTGAAAGTGTCACCGATCAGAGGAGTCAGAAGGTTCGGAGTCAAAGGCAAGCTAGCACCCCGCTACATTGGTCCGTATCAGATTCTTGCAAGACGTGGAGAAGTGGCCTATCAGCTCAGTTTGCCAGAGAATTTGTCTGCTGTGCATAATGTCTTTCATGTGTCTCAGTTGAAAAAGTGCTTGCGTGTGCCAGAAGAGCAGTTGCCAGTGGAAGGTCTTGAAGTCCAGGAGGACTTGACCTACGTTGAGAAGCCAGTGCAAGTCCTTGAGGTTGCAGACCGAGTCACCCGAAGGAAGACCATCAGAATGTGCAAAGTCAGATGGAATCACCACTTTGAGGAAGAAGCAACCTGGGAGCGTGAAGATGATCTGATGGCTAAGTACCCAGAATCTCGAGGGCGAGATTCTTTTGAGGGGGATAGGTTTGTAACGCCCTGAATCTCGAGGGCGAGATTCTTTTAAGGGGGATAGGTTTGTAACGCCCTGAATTTGGGGGTAGAATTTTTTCTTCTTTTCTTTCACCAAATTCAGGCGTTACCCTTTTCTTTTTCTCATTCCCTCGCTAAACCTTGATCTTTTCCAAAGTTATAACGGAGTTCGGCTTGGAATTCCTGTGTAAAGAAAAACCCTAAAATTACTTGATGTTGTTTGATGCACCATGCCGAACTATGCATTCTTTGATTTGCTTAGAGATGTAAGTGCATTCATTTAGAAAGATCGGATTTCGAAAAGGAGAAAAACCTTTTCTTTCTTTTTCTTTTTCTTTCTCTCTCTTCCGCGCCGTGGGCAGCCCTGGCCGGCCCAGCCGCCCCCCCCCCCCCCCGCGCGCGCGCCCCCTTTGGGCCCATTGGCCCAGCCGCCCCTCCCAACCCCCCCAAATCCCCCCAATCCCTCTCCCTCCCCCTCATTCTCTCTCTCCCCACCCCAGCCGCCGCCCCTGCTCGTCGCCGGCTCGGCCGCCCGTCCCCGTCCCCGGTGAGATCCCCCTCCCCCTCTCCTCCCTCCCCCATCTCCCCTCCCCTTCCCCCTACCCGGCTCGGTCGCCCCAGCGCCCCGGTCCGGCCGCCCGCCGCCCAGCTCGGCCGCCGCCGCCCCTGCGCGCCCAGCTCGGCCGCCCCTGGCCGGCTCGGCCGCCCCTGCGCGCCCCGCCCCGCCCCATGGCCGGCTCGGCCGCCCCCTGCCCCTGCGCCCCGCCGGTTCGGCCGCCCGCCCCCCCCGCCGGTTCGGCCGCCCGCCCCCCCCGCCGGTTCGGCCGCCCGCCCCCCCCCCTCCCCCCCGCCGGTTCGGCCGCCCCCCCCCCCCCGCCAGCTTGGCCGCCCCCGCCCCTGCCCTGGCCGGTTCAACCGCCCCCCTTTTTTTATTTTATTTTATGTTCTTTTATTATTGTTATTTATTTTATTTTAGGCAAGTTAATCATTGTTCATGTTATTGAAATAGGAAACTTAATTTAGAATTCCGTTTCGCTAGTTAATTCATATGATCAATTGTTTATCCAGTTCAATGTTGATCAACTAAAAATGACTAGGTTTCCATTAGTACATATAACTGAATTCTTTTGTTAGAACCAATTGTAACTAATCATTAGTGCATAAGCTTTAACCCCCCCCCCCCTCGCGAGACCTTTCCCGTTTCCTTCTAACCATAATGAATGTGATATCGAATGTCATACTTGATGCATATTCACTTTAATGGTTCCCTTGTATGATGTACTGTTTGTTTCCCAATTTGAATGGATGAATGTATGTATGCTTGCAATCGCATAGAGAACGATCCGGTCGAAGAGCCCGAGGAACTCGCAGGAGAAGCCCCTGAGCAGCAGTCGTTTGGTGGAGGCAAGTGTCCTTTGACCTATCTCTGTCCTATTCATTCTTTAATTCACCCCCCGCATTACACATTTATACCTAAGGATTGACTAGCTTTTGTTATCCATGTCCTTGATTACCTATTTGGGTTGGATTATTATTACCTAGCTTTATGCTATTGCTTAACTCTAATCAATGAACATGATGAGATTATCTATGATACGCTGTTTTCCCTTTTCTTATTATGATGTTATGCTTGTGGTCTTCAAGGGGGCTCGAGCGGTTTCTCGAGTGCCTCTCCGTAAGGACCTGTTCTATGGATGACCGCCCGGGAAAACAGTGCAACCATGAGGGTGGAATGGGGTGCCCTTAGCTGAATAATTAGAGGATCTGGGGTGTAGTTCGCTTCGCCGTCGTGCCGTCAATGGGGCTCGGTGTATGCGGCTCGCTCTGCCAAGGTTGATTTGTCCCTTGGGGAGGAGTGCGATACATTTAGGAAACCTAACGGGCGGCTACAGCCCCGGGGAATCTTTGTAAAGGCTACGTAGTGAAACCCTGCCTATTCACCTTGGTAGTGTTTAAGGGTTTGATCGGCCCGAGGCAAGAGGGAATCACGGCTTGTGGGTAAAGTGCACAACCTCTGCAGAGTGTTATGAAACTGATATATCAGCCGTGCTCGCGGTTATGAGCGGCCAAGGGAGCTCCAGTGATTAGTGGTACTTGATCAGAGACATTGTGGTACAGGTGGTTATGAGATCGATGGTTCTGGTTATGACTATGGTGCTGGTAAGTGGTATTCTTTCCGTTTGGAAAGGGTACATTAGGCTAATAACTTGGGTTAATGCTAAAACTTGCCTTTTTCTATTAGTAAATAATAATCTGACCAACTAAAAGCAACTGCTTGACTTATCCCCACATAAAGCTAGTCCACTACAGCCAAACAGGATACTTGCTGAGTATGTTGATGTGTACTCACCCTTGCTCTACACACCAAACCCCCCCCCCATCCCCAGGTTGTCAGCATTGCAACCACTGCTCAGGCGAAGATGAAGCTGTGGAAGGAGACTTCCAGGAGTTCCAAGACTACGACGAGTTCTAGGAGTGGGTTAGCGGCAACCCCCAGTCGGCTGCCTGTGAAGGCCGCGTTTATCTACGTTTCTTTTCCGCACTTTGATTTATTGTAAGAACTATATGGACGTCTCAGACGTATGATGTAATCAACTATTATTCCCTTTTAATACTATTTTGAGCACTGTGTGATGATGTCCATGTTATGTAACTGCTGTGTACGTGAATAACTGATCCTGGCACGTACATGGTTCGCATTCGGTTTGCCTTCTAAAACCGGGTGTGACACCGCCGGAGCGTAATACCCTACTCCACTGTGTGTTGGATTGTTGAGGAAGCTTGTGCTGTGTGTAAGCCTAAATGACTTGAGTCCTTCTCTCTACGTCGCATGCCTCCCCTTTTATAGTTCAAGGAGGGCATGTACAAGGGTTCTGAGCCCCGACACGTGGACCTAGGGACAAATGGAAGGATGGAACAATTGCTTGCCATGCCCATGTAATCTTCGTACGCCCTGACACCTGAGATTTGCGTTGTCTCGGTGCGCAGGGGGAAGCTTCTTGTATAAGGGATGAGCACAGTGCACTGCGCAGCACGGGCACACTGTCTCGACAATGGACTGGACAGGTGCGCCGTCTGCAGGGCGGCCCTGGCGCCGCCTGCCAGCGGAATGGACAGGACGCAATAAATGCCGTGGGGGCACATCATCTGTCAGAAGGGTGGACAGGCGGCGTGTCCTCTCCGCAATAAATGCTGAGGCCGCGCGGCTCAGAGCCCTTATGTCACGCTCCGCCCGCTGGCCTACATCACGGTCAATAAGCCGTTAGACCCTTGACCGAGCGAGGGGGGTGGAGGCGCTACGGATAGAGCCAGGACACGCGTCAGTCCCGGACCTAAGCCTAGTTTATGACACTCCTTTTCCCGGGACCTTGTTATGGGCGGTCCGGAGCTCACTAGATGGGGTCCAAACCTTATCCAATGGCTTGGGCTGCTTTACTTCGGGGGTCCGGGTCGTGCGCACAGGGGTCCAGTGTCTTCTGGGCCCGATAGCGTTATCTCTGAGAACGCCACCTTAACTACCCACAAGATACCCCTGAGGCTGTTCTCCGTGCGGCTATGGGTAGCCGCACAGACATCGTGCCTTTATACCATAGTAAGGGGTACCCCTAATCCAGGGTACCGACAGAGTCTATTCGGTGGACCGAATAGACCGAACCGAAATTGTGGGTCTATTTGGGTTTGGTTCCTAAAATTATTTTAGAAATTTCAGTTCTCATTTTTCATAACCCAAAATTTTAAAAACCCGAATAGACCGAACCGAATTACCCTAATAGACCGAATGGCCAGCCCTATTATCGTACATAAATGAACCATATATTATGCAAGTATTGCTCGTAATGAATTTAATTGTGAGGTCAACCTATATAAAATCTCAGATATTTATGGCTAAATAAGAATAAATTAGAACAAACCTAAAGTGCCATCAAGTTTTCTAATAGATTTATTTTATAGTAATAGGTATTATCGATATATGCTTGTGTTGGGTGTAACATAAAGTCTGTTTGGTCATGTAGCATTACCCCTCTGCTAGGAAGATCTCTTAACAAGTTTGTTAGGCACTACGATATTTATTTTATGTATGCAAGTGCAAGTATCCTATTTGATATACATACTAAAAAAACTGTTACGACAATCCAACTGTCTTCGGTAGATCCCTAAAAATTGGGGATGTGGCACTATAGATGACAATGTTTGCAGAGTGAAGTTTGAAATAAGAGATGCAATAAAGGATAAGATAAATGAGTTGTTGGAGACAGGATTGAAATCAATTTTAGTCAATTAATATGTTCATACGATATTTGATGTATGTGTTTTATAATGCCTAGATTTATCTTCATTTATTTGAATATAGATATAAAAATCAAGAGCTAAAACGAATACTATTTTAGGATGGAGGGAGTAATTATTTAAAAGGAAAAGGCTAAATTAGTACCCTCACCTATGGACGATGATCATATAACCCCTTAAATTATTTTTTCATTCAATTTATCCCTCCTTACGTTTGAGTTGATTCAATCTACCCTTAACAACATTTATTTTTCTATTTTTATATGTAAATTAAGTTTTCATTTCAAAATTTATTTGTTAGTAGCTAATGTCATAACTTAGCCTAGAGAAATATATTATAATTTTTAAATTTATTTTTATATGTTAAAGATCAGATACTATAATTAATTTAATGATACAAAACTAAATATAAAATAATGCTATATTTTTAACATATTTTTCCAATATAAGTTATGATGTTCCCAATCGTCTCATAAAATATGAAATCGAAATTCAACATTTATATATATAAAAGTTGAATTTTAAGTTGATATTTTCTGAGAGAATTGAAGACATCATAGCTTACGCTAGAAAAATATTTTAAGAATTTTTATCATTATTTCCTATCTAGTTTTGTACTATTAAAGTTATTATATTATCTGATATCTTACCTATCAAAATAATTTTAAAAATTATTATATATTTCTCTAGGCTAAGTTATGATATTACCTACTAACCAACAAATTTTGAATTTGTTCAGAAAACTTAGTTTATACATAAAGAAATAAAAAAGACAAATATTGTTAAGGTGTAAATTGAAGCAACTCAAACATACAAAGGTATAAATTGAACAAAAAAATAGTTTAGAAGGTTACATAGATGAGGGGAGTAATTTAGATTTTTTCCTATTTAAAAAGTAGAAAAGGGACGAACAAAACTATATAGGATGATTGAGATGGAGAAGTGTTTTCATTGTGAGGGTGGGTGTTCCGGCAACAGTCCAATCATCTCCAGCTCTTCGCCGAAGCTTGAGGTTTTTCTCACATAATGGGGGCCCAACTGTAACGCAGGGTTAAGGGCTGCCATTCGCACTGAAGGCTCCGGGCTTCTCACCGGACTCGTTTCCTACCACGACAACCTGCAACCGTGACCGTGACTCCGTGAGGCCCTTCCGCGTTTCCGCCCAAAACACAAACTTTGCAGTGAGCCGGATACGGGATATAATGGCGGCGGCGGCGGCGGCGGTTGGCGCGGGGAAGCTGGGAGCGGGAGGTGATGCAGTGGCGGTGGAGGTTCGCCTGCCGCCTTTGTCAGAGGCGGATCCCCTTCTCGCAGAGAAGAAGGTTAGTGCAGGCGTTAGAAAGCAGCTCGGCTCTTTTCGGAGGATCAACCCATATGAGAAGCCTAATCGATTGTAGGTTTCCTTCTTGGTTATGTGGAGGCTGGTTAAGGCGCAGATAGTTGTTTTCCTCTTGGTTATGTGGATTGTGGAGGTTGGTTAAGGCGCGGATAGTTCAAGTTTAGTTACTGGATTGGAGAACTGGTTTTTTGGTACGAAAACAGCAAAAATGATCTAATTTTTTGTTGTGACTCGACCAACGGGGGGGGGGGGGTGAACTTGCTGGGAATTTCTTACTAACTTTTACTTGAGTAGACAATTGCTGGATTTTATTTTCATTTTGCAGGAGTACAACCTAGTCGATGAGTGGTACTTTAATTTAATTCTTTATTGTTTGAGCAGATATGATGAGTGTTTATTCTTATTTCTTCTGAAAATTAAGGATCTTTCCTTTTTTTTACATAGCAGAATTTTACATTCCTTGCCTAATCTGGAAACTCCAATGATCCCGGACTTTTCCGTGGGTGGGTAATCCATGGGGATGTCATTTTAGTTCTTTATAGAAGACTTCCGATCCCTGGGTTTTGCTTCCCCTTCTTCCAAAGTAGGCCAAACGAGTTCTAACACGATAGATGGCTCTTGCTGGCCCTAAAGAGAACTTGCTGCAGAAGAGGTGTCTGCTACCGTTATCTGTGTGGTGATTTTTTCTACACGCTAACCATTGTTGTTCTTTGGTTTCTGTCAGCTTTGTAGTGAAAGCCTACTGCAGTTTCAGATTTTTGAGTGATTTATTGTGATGCTGGGTTAATAAAAGGATCTTGCCAGTATAGTTTATCATGTATTCATGTAGATTTTCTTTATTTTGTGTTATGCATGGACAGTTTCGTACCCAGGGGCGGACGCAGAGGGGGGGGGGGGGGGGGGGGGGGAAAGTGGACCAAAATTAGGTAGGCTGAAACAGCTCTGTCCTATGTCTCCTCGTCGAATCGCTCCATTTCTTCCGACTCCTGTCCTCCTTCTTGGCCCAGTCCTCACATCTATCTGTCCAACTCTATTCTTCCCGACGTTGCTCGGGTCCATTCGCCCTAACATCCTGTTCTCGAAGCCGTCTGACCTTGCCCCTACCCCGCTCATTATCGTTGCGACGTTGGCCCGTCCGACATGTCCGATCTCGCTCGTCGTGACAACGCGACCCATCCTCGACGGCCAGTGAGCCCATGCACTCAACCAATGAGGTCGCCCGACCATGCCCTCTTCCTGGTGCCCCTGCCTTTCAATAAGATCAACATTCAACAAGATACACATGACTTCGATTCAGTATTGTTGTTTTTTATTCGATTGACAGATTGAGTATGAGATTGAATATTTGGATTAGATTGGAATATTCACTTTTGGTTGTGAATTGGAGACATATTGATGAAACTGTTGCATATCTAGCATTAAGAAGATAAATTGATGATGATATCATTATTAGATGATTGATGATGAGATCTTCAAATCCATCGATTATTTCGACGATTTCAACATCTCAAAACTAGAAGGATGCATTTGTCTCGGTTAACAAAAATTTAGTGATATGTTTTCTTCTTTTGCTTATATAGTTACCTTCTTTAAACCTATATCGTGTATTGATATGAAACTTAGATTCTATACAACATTAGTTTTGACGGTCTTGCTTGATTTTGTCGTGTGGTCTTTTTGCCCCCCATGAATTCTCATCCTGCGTCTGCCACTGTTCGTGTTAGATGTTGAATTGGAATAAACCGATAATTTTGTTTTCTTTATAGGCATACAATTTTGCTATTCACATGTTTCTGTGGAGAATGGCAAAGAAATTCCAGTAAGTTCCTTTCATTTCTTTTTAAATGCAGATGATATTGGAAAAAAGGAACCTATCTTGTGAGATTCAGATTCCTGTTGCATGTTCTGCTGTCGATGCCCTCAAATTACTGGATCACATTATTGAAGCTGCTAGAGTAGTGTACATGGACGAGGTATTCCAGCCGTGTCACTCATTTTGTTTGGCTCTGGATTTTATTCACCTCTACTTTCTAACGAGACGAGCTGTGCAATTTTTTTCAGCTAGAACTTTATTTTGCAGGAGATGATGTCGGTCCATTCTCTGCGAGGAATGAACTTGAATCTCTAAATCTTTTGTTGAAAACAATGAAAAAATTGCTTCTAACTTCCAACACGGCTGCCAAGGAAGTACTGCAGATACTACATGATGAGATAGTTGTTAAGCTCAAATCTGTTGGAAAGTCTGACAATGCTTGGATGGTTGTTCAAACACAGAACCATGATGCTGAGGATTCTCTTCTGAAATGGGGGGAGCATCTTGGTATTAAATCTAGATTGCAGATAGCCTGTAAGTCACCATAGAATTTTCTGATAAGTTATGAGTGCTTTGAGCATATGTGCAAATTAACAATGTCGAGTTGAGTTTTTGTGTTCATCCTATTAATTGATCATTGAATGCTGTCTTTGTATTCACTAAAGTTGAGTTGAGTTTTTGCAATACTAGGATGCTTTTCTCTTCTACTGTTTTATTATCCAACTTAATTTCATTAAAATTGATCATTGAATGCTGTCTTTGTATTCACTAAAGTTGAGTTGAGTTTTTGCAATACTAGGATGCTTTTCTCTTCTACTATTTTTTTTTATCCAACTTAATTTCACTAAAATTGATCATTGAATGCTGTCTTCATGTAACTTCTTTGTATCAGCATACATATCATTTATCTGATTCTAGAAGGTTTAGATTTTCAGGGAGCTGGAAGAGGAATGATAGCTTCTGAAAGTATAGGTGTGGGGGATATTGCTCTTGAAATTCCAGAGTCCCTCATTATATCTGATGAACTTCTTTGTCAATCTGAAGTGGTATGTTCTCCTTCATTAATCTAATTCCCTATGCTTCTGAAGCACCGAAATATTTTCAGTACTGACTGACTCAAAATGTGGGTTTATGATTTGTCTATAAATAAATGTTTCTATATTGTTTGCAGTTTCTTTCATTAAAAGATTTTAATAACATCACATCTGAGACTATGTTATTATTGTGGAGCATGAGAGAGCGGTATAATCTAGGTTCAAAGTTTAAACCATATTTTGATACGCTCCCGGCAAATTTTAATACAGGTACAAGCATTTTTATTCTGTTCTGTGAGAAATCCTTAATCTAGTTCAAATAATAATTTCACCAATCGCACATCCAGGTTTGAGTTTTGGAATCGATGCACTTGCTGCATTAGAAGGAACCCTTCTTTTTGATGAGATAATACAGGCTAGGCAGGTAATACCGTTGTGGTTTGTGATATCGTTCTTGTAGTTTTGTAAATCACTGCTCAATTGGTACAAAGCAGTAATTGATTCTTTATTGCAGCACTTGCGCCAGCAGTATGATGAATTATTTCCCTTGCTATGCACAAATTTCCCTGAGATATTCCGGAAGGATGTGTGCACATGGGACGATTTTCTGTGGGCATGTGAACTATGGTATTCGAACAGTATGATGATTGTTCTAAGCAGTGGGAAATTATCGACTTGCCTGGTTCCTGTCGCTGGACTTCTGAACCACTCGGTCTGTAGTTCTGCCCCCCTGGAAGTTTTCTTTTATTAGTCTTCAGGTTTGTCTCTCATGTTTTCTGTTTCCTATTTTTTTCTCAAGGTATCCCCTCATATCTTGAACTATGGTCGAGTAGATGAAGCTACAAAATCGTTGAAGTTTCCCTTGTCTCGACCCTGTGATGCAGGGGAGCAATGCTTTCTCAGTTATGGGAAACATCCAGGGTCGCATCTTCTTACGTTCTATGGATTCCTACCAAGAGGAGACAACCCTTATGATGTTATACCTTTAGGTAATCTGTTACGGCAGTTGTATTCCTGGCTGCATGTAGATCAGCAAGTAGAGAGGTTACTTTTGCTCTGTTCTTGCCAATGAAATGTCGGTTGGCCTAGATTTGAAATACCTAACGTAACTTTTACCTGTTACAGTAGTTCAGTCTGGCTATCTCGATTTCTGTCCAACCAGCATAGCCATTTCAATTGATCAGGGACTAGGCACAGTTTCCATGAACAGCAGGTTCCCCGTTTGACATCAACAGATTTTGTGCACCCTTTATTTAACAGATGCACGATTACATGCATGCAGATCTTGACACATCCGCGGATGACGAGGACATCACAGCTCAGTCTTCGGCGACTACAAGCCAAACAACTCATATGGTTCGTGGGACATGGCTGTCGACATCCGGAGGATTCCCCACGTATGGCCTGCCCCAGCCCTTGCTGACCTATCTCCGTGCTGCTCTAGGCTGTGAGGTAGACGAACCCGCTGCAGAGGCTGATGTAAGGGTGCTGTGATGTTCCCATGAATCACGGTACAGGCCACATCGTTCGATCGACATATTCGTCATCTAAAAATCACATCTTTCTCGTTGTGCTTTCAGATGAAGGAAAGCGACAAGGTGGTGCTGGAGACAATCCTGTCCATATTCAGTCCCATGCTTGAAGCGTTGTTGCCTGAGCAAGATGATCCCAACCGGTGCTGCTTCATGCTCAAACCCATTTTTTGCGGTGATGCCATACACCGTCATCACCACTTACCCGCTCTAGTTCATCCGATTCCCTGCAGGGAGAGCGCCAGTTGGGATGTGAAGCTTGCATCGGACTACAAAGACCTGCAGAGGAAGATAGTATCGTCCATCGTCACTTCCTGTACCTCAGCCTTGGAAAATCTGTAGCTCTTGCTGGATGGAAGTGCTTCACTGATGAATTGCAAGAGCACACGCCCTGGGGGCCCTGTTGGAATGCCTCTGCTGGCGTGTAGATGGCCAAGCTATTGCAGCAACTGCAATCTGTGACCATCTCTACAAACCGAAGCTGCTCGTCGTGAGTTGCTTCATCCGAGGAATGCGGAGACACGGGGTCGTGCTCCCGAGGCTGGCTTGTGTGATTTTATCCGCACCTGATTGTTACCGCATACTGTAGTTGCGTTTGGTGAAAGAAAGCTACTTTTGAGCTAGTTCATTGGGAGCCAAACTTGCTTTTTGGTGAACGAAAGCTACTTTGGAACTAATTTCGTCGCAATGTGGTTGTGGTCCATGTGCTCCTGAAATCGCTATAGCAACACTAGATTCGAAATACGTATTGCCGGTGCCGGCTCCAGTTCTAAGGAACTAATTTTTAGTCTCTAGTTTCTTAACAGGTGACTAAAAAAAACTAAAATATATTATATTTCATTTAATGATAAGAAGTATTTTAGTCTTTCTTATGATTTATTTAATGTGTTTTGAATAATTTTAATCCTTAGAACTAAACAAGATAGCGACTAAACTTTAGTCTCTGGACAAAAGAAACCAAACATACTATAAGAGCATCTCTTTCTATAATTTACTTTTTTTTTGTCCTATCTCTTTCCTTATCGCACCCTACAAAGTCAACCTAGGGAGCCATTATTTTCTTGAATTTTAGCTAGCAAAATATTTGAAATAGAGGATGTTTATTTATTTTAGTTCTATTTTATCTCTAAATTGCTAAACGGTAGAATTAAAGTATGGACTAAATTATTTGTCTTTAGTCCCATAAAAAATAACTAAAAGAAACTAAACTATATTAATTTCACTTTTTATCCCTCATTTATAATTTCACTTTTTATCCCTCGTTTACCAGTTACATAATTGCAGGGCAGGACATAACTGCAAAACGAGTAGTACCTGTTCTATTCTGTTGTGTTGTTGAAGCCTGCCGCATCTGTAGCAGCACAGGTCATCCGGTCCGGTTGCATAATTTTGGTTGGTGGCTGGTTGAAATGATTGGCCCTCACAGGCACAGCTGCCCACATGATACTGTTGCGTAATCATGGGATGGGGGGCTCAAGAGAGGTTCTCTCTTGGAGTAGTAGTATTAAATATGCAAGTAATCAGAGAGTTTATTTTACGATTCTGCAGCAGCAGGTCTGCAGCGAGCAGCATGTACGTGTGTTGTTGGTTGGAGTGTTGGGTGGCTGGCGCATCGGCGTCCGTCCAAAGACTCGGGACTCGGCATGGCTGCCCGCACGAGTCAGGCAGGCCCACCATCAAAAGCGACCATCTATTTTGTTCGCTACCGGGTTTGCGTTTGCCCCCCCCCCCCCCCCCCCCCCTCTCTCCTCTCTTCGCGCTGGCGCCATACCTGCCGCGAACAGCCGACACTTTGTTTCTTTTTCTTTCTGAATAATTTATTCTTGTCCGGTTGTGGTGTTACGAAACTTACTTAGGATGCTGTTGACACCTTTTTAGAGCGTCAATCACTCAACAAGAATCAGCAGCGGTGCTCTCTGGTCAGGCGCGAACGGTCCGCGGCACAACGCCGGACGGTCCGCGACCTGGCGCGAGGCTAGAGTTCCCTGCCTGACGGCCGGACGGTCCGCGCGTGTGCAGGAGCGGCGGAGGATCGCCGGCAGCGCATGGATCTCGCTCCTGGGAGGGACCTCTCGGGGAGTAGAGATCCTAGGTGATGTCTAGACTCGGGTAGACCGACTTAGACTTCTCTAATCGACGTAGAGTCGAAGAGAAGCGGAAGATTTGGGGATTGGAAGACTAAACCTAGACTAGACTAGAACTACTCCTAGGATAAAATATAAATTGTATTGATTGAAGGTTCGATTGATCATCAAATCGGCTGTATACCTCTCTATTTATAGAGGAGGGGCGCTGGACCCTTTACAAACTAATTTCCGAGCTTATCTCGAGATTCTCGCCAACAAACATATCAAGAAACTCGGAACCCTAATCTGTTCTGCGCTTGCGCGGACCGTCCGGCCCACAGGCGCGGACTGTCCGGACCGCGGACCGTCCGGCCACTCATTTTGGTGCCCAACATATGCCCCCTGCCTTTTGGTGGAGCTGAGCAAACCAAAAGCATCTTAACTCGATGTGATCACATCGGTTTTCTTAAGCATCTTGTCACATACTAGGATGATACTGCTTGAGGAAACACCCATTCAAAGCTTTGGGTAAATCCTTGCCTTGTAATGTTTGTAGTAAATAGACATTACCAGACATTACCTGTTTTACTTTATAAGGACCCTCCCAGCTTGACGACCATTTTCCAAACTTCCGGTCTTTATTCCTTAGAGGCAGGATGGTCTTCCACACCAGGTCCCCTACTTGAAATGACTTTGCTTTGACCTTCTTATTATAGGCCCTTGCTACCATGATCTTGTCCTTTTCTATTGCTCCCAAAGCTATCACCCTCTTGTCGGTCACCTCATCAATATTATCCATCATTGAATTATAATAATCAGTGATGGTTAGATCATTTTGTCTGGCGAACCTGACATCATTCAAACTTATTTCCACAGGCAACACTGCTTCCTGCCCATAGACAAGCTCAAAAGGAGATACTTTAGTAGCAATATGTTTAGATATTCTGTGAGCCCATAAGACTTCGGACAAGATCTTATGCCAATGTTTAGGATTATCATATATCTTCTTTTTTATCAAGTTAATCAATGTCCTATTACTAGACTTGGGCTGTCCATTGGCCTGAGCATAATATGGAGATGAATTAAGCAACTTAATTCTATATAATCCAGCAAATTCACGTACCTTCTTTGACATAAAAGAAGTCCCTTGATCTGTAGTCAAGGTCTGGGGAATGCCGAATCTATGAATAATATGCTCAGTTATGAACTCAATTACCTCCTTGTGTGTCATGTTTTTCAGAGCAACGACTTTAGTCCATTTGGTAAAGTAGTCAGTGGCAACTAACACAAACCGATGCCCCTTTGATGATGAAGGATGAATTTCTCCAATAAAGTCTAATCCCCATCCTCTGAAAGGCCAAGGCTTGATGATAGGATGTAATTCGGCTGCAGGGACCAACTGTAGGTCGCCGATTTTTTGACACACTTGGCAACCCTTATGTACTTGAAACAATCAGCTATCATGTTAGGCTAATAAAAACCAGACCTTCGCAACAACCACTTCATCTTTGGAGCTGATTGATGGGTACCACAAATTCCTTCATGTACTTCGGCCATGGCTAATATAGCATCATCTGGGTCCAAGCACTTAAGCAGGACGTCGTTGACTGTTCAGCGGTAGAGTTCATCACTCATCAAAACATACTTGAAAGCTGTACGCCGAATGTTCTTATCTGTCCTGACATTGGGATTTCATAAATAATTAGTTATGGGCGTCCTCCAATCACTTGCATCGGCTTCATTATCAGCCGAATCGATTAGGAGAACTTTCCTGGTAACCCCGGACGGTCCGGCGTCTTCACGCGGACGGTCCGGACCTAGGGAATTGGCCCTACACCGGTTATCAAATTTTCAGTGTTGTGAAATCTCCCTTGCTTTATCCGATAACCTGATGCATCTTGTGCCAAACTGTTAGCTCTATGATTCTCAACTCTAGAGATATGCCGAATACTGAATTCGTCAAAAGAATGGATTATGCTCCAACATTTTTCAAGGTAACTATTTAGAGTACCAACAAAACATTGATATTCTTCTAACATCTGTTGGACGACCAGCTGAGAATCACCAAATGCCTTTACATGTTTTAGTCCCATACAATTTAAAAGTCCCAAGCCGAACAAAAGGGCTTCATATTCGACTTGATTGTTAGTGCAATAAGTTTTCAATCGGCTAGAGAAGTCGAAGGAGACATTACTTGGTGAAACAAGCACAATGTCAATCCCTTGCCCTTCATTGCAAACCGATCCATCAAAATATAAAGTCCAAGGAGTAATAGTGAGGTATGGCATGTCTAGTTTATGAGTATCATTAATCCGATGTTCTACAATAAAATCCGCTACGACCTGGCCTCTCATAGATTTCAATGGTTCATAGGCCAAGTCATATTCTATGAGTGCATAAGCCCACTTACCAATTCTACCTCTCATAATTGGGTTATGCAACATGTATTTAATTACATCGGCTTGACCAGAAATAGTGCAATGACTAGACAGTAAGTAACATCTACACTTGGTGCATGCATAAAACAAGCATAAGCATAACATCTCAATAAAAGTGTACCTCGTTTCAGCATCCACCAACCTCCGACTTAGATATGTCACCACATGCTCCTTTCCTTCAGTTTCTTGTGTCAGGACAGCCCCAATGACCTTATCTTCAGCTGCAATGTATAATTGGAATGGTACTCCTGCTTGTTGTGCTTTTAATACAGGAGCCGAAGACAAGTATTTTTAATGAGATCAAATGCTTCCTGCTGCTCTGCCCCCCAAGCGAATTTGACATCATTCTTAAGCCGAAGGATAGGGGGTGAAAGCATCAATCTTCCCAACTAGGTTAGAAATAAACCTTCGTAAATAATTCACCTTGCCGAGAAACTTCTGCACTTCGACCTTACAGGTCGGAGGTCCCACATTTCGAATAGACTTGATTCGGTCAGGGTCTATCTCTATACCATGTTCATGGATGACAAATCCTAAAAACTTACCAGCCGACACTCCAAAAGAACATTTACGTGGGTTCATTTTCAAACCATACCGACGCATTTTATCAAAGGCTTTGCGCAAATCAGCTATATGAGAACTAAACTCAGCCGATTTGACTACAATATCATCAATGTAGACTTCCACAGTGTTTCCTAACAACTCATGGAAGATCAAATTCATATCCCTTTGATAACTAGCACCAGCATTTTTCAGACCAAATGTCATGACAACCCATTCAAATAAACCAATGAAGCCTTGTCGGGGACCATAATTAGGGGTACCCCCAAGACTCCTAATCTCAGCTGGTAACCCCCATCAGCACAAAGCTGCAAAGGCCTGATGGGTGCGATTAAGGTCAAGGCTTGGTCCACTCAAGGGACACGATCTCGCCTCGCCTGAGCCCAGCCTCGGGCAAGGGCAGCCGACCCCGGAGGATTCACGTCTCGCCCGAGGGTCCCCTCAAGCAACGGACACACCTTCGGCTCGCCCGAAGCCCAATCTTCGCCAAGAAGCAACCTTGGCCAGATCGCCACACCGACCGACCGTATCGCAGAAGCATTTAATGCAAGGATGGCCTGACACCTTATCCTGATGCGCGCCCTTCAGTCGACAGAGCCGAAGTGACCGCAGTCACTTCGCCGCTCCACTGACCAGCCTGACAAGAGGTCAGCGCCGCCTGCGCCGCTCCGACTGCTGTGCCACTCGACAGAGTGAGGCTGACAGCAGCCAAGTCCGGCTTCGGGCGCCATAGGAAGCTCCGCCTCGCCCGACCCCAGGGCTCGGACTCGGCCTCGGCCCCGGAAGACGAGGGACTCCGCCTCGCCCGACCCCAGGGCTCAGACTCGGCCTCGGCTCCGGAAGACGACGAACTCCGCCTCGCCCGACTCCAGGGCTCGGACTCAGCCTTGGCCTCAGACGATGGTCTCCGCCTCGCCCGACCCGGGGCTCGGACTCGACCTCGACCTCGGAAGACAAACTCGATCTCGACCTCGGAGGAGCCTCCGCCTCGCCCGACCCAGGGCTCGGACCGACCACGTCACAGGGGGGGCCATCATTACCCTACCCCTAGCTAGCTCAGGCTACGGGGAACAAGACCGGCGTCCCATCTGGCTCGCCCCGATAAACAAATAATGATGGCGCCCCGTGTTCTCCATGACGACGATGGCTCTCAGCCCCTTACGGAAGCAAGGAAACGTCAGCAAGGACTCGACAGCCCCGACAGCTGTCCTTCCGCAAGGCTCCAGCGCTCCTCCGACGGCCACGACATCACATGAACAGGGTGCCAAGACCTCTCCGGCTGCCACGACGGCATGTACTTAGGGCGCTAGCTCCTCTCTGCTAGACACGTTAGCACACTGCTACATCTCCTATTGTACATCTGGGCCCTCTCCTTACGTCTATAAAAGGAAGGTCCAGGGTTCTCGTACGAGAAGGTTGGCCGCGCGGGGGAACGGGACGGCGCGCATAAGCCTCTCGCTCTCTCCCACGCGGACACTTGTAACCCCCTACTGCAAGCGCACCCGACCTGGGCGCAGGACAACACGAAGGCCGCGGGTTTTCCCCCTTTACGCCTGTCTCCCTCTCTTTTGCCCCCCTTCGTGCTCCGTCTCGCGCCGACCCATCTGGGCTAGGACACGCGGCGACAATTTACTCGTCGGTCCAGGGACCCCCCGGGGTCGAAACGCCGACAGTTGGCGCGCCAGGTAGGGGCCTGCTGCGTGTTGACGAACAGCTTCCCGTCAAGCTCCAGATGGGTAGTCTCCAGCAACCTTTCCAGCCCGGGACGGTGCTCCGTTTCGGGAGTCTCGAGTTCATGTCCCTCGACGGCAGCTACGACATGATACTCCTTCCTCCGCCGCGTGACAGCGACAATGGTGGCCGACAACCCGCCCGTCGGCGGCGGAATCAACGACGTCTTCCCCACATGGCGGAAGAACAACATCCGGGTTTGTCCCGTCGCCTCCCCACCGACGGAGGAGGAGGCGGGGCAACCAAGGCCAAGCAGGAGGCGGCATCTCGTCGGCTGTCGAGCGAGTCGACGGCGCCGGCGCCCCAACGGGGGACACGTCGGGCGTCGACCTCGCGTCTGAGACAAAGACGAGCGCCGTTTCCCTGCAACGCGCCAACTCCAAGCGGACGGACAACGCCAGCACGCTCGCGAGGGATTTGCTGGGCGTCACCCCCGTACCTGAGATGACGGTGCAGTCTGCCCCTGACGCGACTTCGTCACCGCCCGTCGACCAGGAGGTACCGACCGATTCCCATCTCATGCCTTTTGGATTCAGCCTCGACCCACCAAGCGACTTCGCTTCGGTGGAAGCCTTCATAGAGGCATGTCCAAACCCTCCGGGGTATCATATGCGGTCACCCTGGGACCGACTGACGGCCGTCTCGACCTACGGACCCTCGGGTTCCGAGGAAGATGGCGAGCCCGACCTTTGTTGGGATTTCTCCGGACTCGGTAGCCCCAGTGCCATGCGGGACTTCATGACCGCATGCGACTACTGCCTTTCCGATTGTTCCGACGGTAGCCGCAGCTTTGGCGATGAGGACTGCGGCCCAAGTCGTGAATGTTTCCACGTCGATCTAGGGGGTCCCGGCGAGGGCAACCATCTTGGTATACCGGAAAACGGTGATCCCCCTAGGCATGTGCCTCGCGTTGACATCCTTCGGGAGCTAGCTGTGGTCCCAGTCCCTGCGGGGGGTCAGGACTCACAGCTCGAGCAAATCCGCGAGATGCAGGCCAGGCTTGACGAGGGAGCAGGAACACTTGAGCCGTTCCTGCGGAACACCGGACAGGAATGGGCAGACCGAGCTCCGCCCGGAGAAGCGCGTCATCTGCCCCAGGGCATCCAGCTCCGCATTGCCGACGACATCAGGGCAAGGCCACCACCGGCTTCTAGTGGGGTCGGCCGAACCTGGCTGCGGCAGCAATACTACTCCGCGCGATGCCGGAACCATCGACCACCGAAGGGCGGCGTATCCAGGGAGAGCTCAAGAATCTCCTGGAGGATGCCGCGGTCCGACGGGCCGAAAGCTCTACCTCCCAAAGGCAGGGATACCCCTCGGAGCATCGCGCCACGACTTCCCGATTCATGCGGGAAGCCTCGATCCACACCGGGCGCACGCGCAACACGGCGCCTGCGGCCTCGGATCGCCTCGGCAACGAGCACCACCACCGCAACCGTCGAACCCACCTCGACGAGAGGGTGTGCCGAGGCTACCACCCTAGGCGAGGGGGACGCTTTGACAGCGGGGAGGATCGGAGTCCCTCGCCCGAACCACCCGGTCTGCAGGCTTTCAGCCGGGCCATATGACGTGCGCCGTTCCCGACCCGGTTCCGAACCCCGACTACTATCACAAAGTACTCGGGGGAGACGAGGCCGGAACTGTGGCTTGCGGACTACCGGCTGGCCTGCCAACTGGATGGAATGGACGATGACAACCTCATCATCCGCAACCTCCCCCTGTTCCTCTCCGACACCGCTCGAGCCTGGTTGGAGCACCTGCCTCCGGGGCAGATCTCCAACTGGGACGACCTGGTTCAAGCCTTCGCCGGCAACTTCCAGGGCACGTATGTGCGCCCTGGGAACTCCTAGGATCTCCGCAGCTGCCGCCAGCAGCCGGGAGAGTCTCTCCGGGACTACATCCAACGATTCTCGAAGCAGCGCACCGAGCTGCCCAACGTCACCGACTCGGATATCATCGGCGCGTTCCTCGCCGGCACCACCTGCCGCGACCTGGTGAGCAAGCTGGGTCGCAAGACCCCCACCAGGGCGAGCGAGCTGATGGACATCGCCACCAAGTTTGCCTCTGGCGAGGAGGCGGTTGAGGCCATCTTCCGGAAGGACAAGCAGCCCCAGGGCCGCCAGCCGGAAGATGTCCCCGAGGCGTCCACTCAGCGCGACACCAAGAAGAAAGGCAAGAAGAAGTCGCAAGCGAAACGCGACGCCGCCGACGCGGACCTTGTCGCCGCCGCTGAGTACAAGAACCCTCGGAAACCTCCCGGAGGCGCCAATCTCTTCGACAAGATGCTCAAGGAGCCGTGCCCCTATCATCAGGGGCCCGTCAAGCACACCCTCGAGGAGTGTGTCATGCTTCGGCGCCACTTTCACAAGGCCGGGCCACCTGCGGAAGGTGGCAGGGCCCACAACAACGACAAGAAGGAGGATCACAAGGCAGAGGAGTTCCCCGAGGTCTACGACTGCTTCATGATCTACGGTAGCCAATGGCGAACGCCTCGGCTCGGCGCCGCAAGCAAGAGCGTCGGGAGGTCTGCTCGGTAAAGGTGGCGGCGCCAGTCTACCTAGACTGGTCCGACAAGCCCATCACCTTCGACCAGGGCGACCACCCCGACCGCGTGCCGAGTCCGGGGAAGTATCCGCTCGTTGTCGACCCCGTCCCCGGGGAAGTATCCGAAACCCTCAGGCTCCTGTGGATTGATCTGTCCTCAGTCCGGGCAGGCGCAGCGCCTTTTCACGGGATCATTCCCGGGAAACGCGTCCAGCCCCTTGGACAACTCGATCTGCCCGTCTGCTTCGGGACTCCCTCCAACTTCCGAAGGGAAACCCTCACGTTCGAGGTGGTCGGGTTCCGAGGAACCTACCACGCAGTGCTGGGGAGGCCATGCTACGCCAAGTTCATGGCCGTCCCCAACTACACCTACCTCAAGCTCAAGATGTCGGGCCCCAACGAGGTCATCACCGTCGGCCCCACGTACCGACACGCATACGAATGCGACATGGAGTGCGTGGAGTACGCCGAGGCCCTCGCTGAATCCGAGGCCCTCATCGCCGACTTGGAGAGCCTCTCCAAGGAGGCGCCAGACGTGAAGCGCCATGCCGGCAATTTCGAGCTAGCAGAGATGGTCAAATCCGTCCTTCTCGACCCTAGCAACAATGTCTCCAAGCAGATCTGGATCGGCTCCGAGCTTGACCCCAAATAGGAAGCAGTGCTCGTCGACTTTCTCCGCGCAAACGTCGAAGTCTTTGCATGGAGTCCCTCGGACATGCCTGGCATACCGAGGGAGGTCGCCGAGCACTCGCTGGATATCCGAGCTGGAGCCCGACCCATGAAGCAGCCTCTGCGCCGATTCGACGAAGAAAAGCGCAGAGCCATAGGCGAGGAGATCCACAAGCTGATGGCTGCAGGGTTCATCAAAGAGGTATTCCATCCCGAATGGCTTGCCAACCCTGTGCTTGTGAGAAAGAAAGGAGGGAAATGGCGGATGTGTGTAGACTACACTGGTCTAAACAAAGCATGTCCGAAGGTTCCCTACCCTCTGCCTCGCATCGATCAAATCGTGGATTCCACTGCTGGGTGAGAAACCCTGTCTTTCCTCGATGCCTACTCAGGGTATCACCAAATCAGGATGAAAGAGTCCGACCAGCTCGTGACTTCTTTCATCACGCCTTTTGGCATGTACTGCTACGTTACTATGCCATTTGGTTTGAGGAATGCGGGTGCGACGTACCAAAGGTGCATGAACCACGTGTTCGGCGAACACATTGGTCGAACGGTCGAGGCTTACGTCGATGACATCGTAGTCAAGACGAGGAAAGCCTCCGACCTCCTTTCCAACCTCGAAACTACATTCCGGTGTCTCAAGGCGAAAGGCGTAAACCTCAATCCCGAGAAGTGCGTCTTCAGAGTCCCCCGAGGCATGCTCTTGGGGTTCATCGTCTCCGAGTGGGGCATCGAGGCCAACCCGGAGAAAATTGCGGCCATCACCAACATGGGCCCCATCAAGGACTTGAAAGGCGTACAGAGGGTCATGGGATGCCTTGCGGCTCTGAGCCGCTTCATCTTGCGCCTCGGCGAAAGAGGCCTACCTCTGTACCGCCTCTTGAGAAAGGCCGAGTGCTTCACTTGGACCCCCGAGGCCGAGGAAGCCCTCGGGAACCTGAAGGCGCTCCTCACGAACGCGTCCATCTTGGTGCCCCCCGCTGCCGGAGAAGCCCTCTTGATCTACGTCGCCGCTACCACTCAGGTGGTCAGCGCCGCGATCGTGGTTGAGAGACGAGAAGAGGGGCATGCATTGCCCATCCAGAGGCCGGTCTACTTCATCAGTGAGGTATTGTCCGAGACCAAGATCCGCTACCCACAAATTTAGAAGCTGCTATACGCAGTGATTCTGACGAGGCGGAAGTTGCGACACTACTTCGAGTCTCACCTGGTGACTATGGTGTCATCCTTCCCCCTGGGGGAGATCATCCAGTGCCGAGAGGCCTCGGGTAGGATTGCAAAGTGGGCGGTGGAAATCATGGGCGAGACAATCTCGTTCGCCCCTCGGAAGGCCATCAAGTCCCAAGTCTTGACAGACTTTGTGGCTGAATGGGTCGACACCCAGCTTCCGGCAGCTCCGATCCAACCGGAACTCTGGACCATGTTTTTCGATGGGTCGCTGATGAAAACAGGGGCAGGCGCAGGCCTGCTCTTCATCTCGCCCCTCGGGAAGCACCTCCGCTACGTGTTGCGCCTCCATTTCCCGGCGTCCAACAACGTGGCTGAGTACGAGGCTCTGGTCAACGGGTTGCGCATCGCCATCAAGCTAGGGGTCTGACGCCTCGACGCTCACGGTGACTCGCAGCTTGTCATTGACCAAGTCATAAAGAACTCCCACTGCCGCGACCCGAAAATGGAAGCCTACTGCGACGAGGTTCGGCGCCTGGAAGACAAGTTCTACGGGCTCGAGCTCAACCACGTCGCCCGAAGATACAACGAGACTGCGGACGAGCTGGCTAAGATAGCCTCGGGGCGAACAACGGTTCCCCCGGACGTCTTCTCCCGAGACCTACATCAACCCTCAGTCAAGACCGATGACACGCCCGAGCCCGAGAAGGCCTCGGCCCAGCCCGAGGCGCCCTTGGCTCAGCCCGAGGCGCCCTCGGCTCAGCTCGAGGCACCCTCGGCCCCCGAGGGTGAGACACTGTGCGTCGAGCAAGAGCGGAGCGGGGTCACGCCTAATCGAAACTGGCAGATCCCATACCTGCAATATCTCCACTGAGGAGAGCTGCCCCTCGACCGAGCCAAAGCTCGGCGACTGACGCGGCGCGCCAAGTCGTTCGTCTTGCTGGGGGACGAGAAGGAGCTCTACCACTGCAGCCCCTTAGGCATCCTCCAGCGATGCATATCCATCGCCGAAGGCCAGGAGCTTTTACAAGAGATACACTCGGGGGCTTGCGGTCACCACGCAGCGCCTCGGGCCCTTGTTGGAAACGCCTTCCGACAAGGCTTCTACTGGCCGACCGCGGTGGCCGACACCACTAGAATTATCCACACCTGCCAAGGGTGCCAATTCTATGCGAGGCAGACCCACCTGCCCGCTCAGGCTCTGCAGACAATACCCATCACCTGGCTGTTCGCTGTGTGGGGTCTGGACCTCGTCGGTCCCTTGCAGAAGGCACCCGGGGGCTACACGCACCTGCTGGTCGCCATCGACAATTTCTCCAAGTGGATCGAGGTCCGACCCCTAAACAGCATCAGGTCCGAACAGGCGGTGGCATTCTTCACCAGCATCATCCATCGCTTCGGGGTCCCGAACTCCATCATCACCGACAACGGCACCCAGTTCACCAGCAAAAAGTTCCTGGACTTCTGCGAGGATCACCACATCCGGGTGGACTGGGCCGTCGTGGCTCACCCCATGACGAATGGGCAAGTAGAGCGTGCCAACGGCATGATTCTGCAAGGACTCAAGCCAAGGATCTACAACGACTTCAACAAGTTCGGCAAGTGATGGATGAAGGAGCTCCCCTCGGTGGTCTGGAGTCTGAGGACAACGCTGAGCCAAGCCACGGGCTTCACATCGTTCTTTCTAGTCTATGGGGCCGAGGCCATCTTGCCCACAGACTTGGAATACGGTTCCCCGAGGGCGAGGGCCTACGACGACCAAAGCAATCAAACAAACCAAGAAGACTCACTAGACCAGCTGGAGGAGGCTCGGGACATGGCCTTACTACACTCGGCGTGGTATCAGCAGTCCCTGCGACGCTACCACGCCCGAGGGGTTCGGTCCCGAGACCTCCAGGTGGGCGACTTGGTGCTTCGGCTGCGACAAGACGCCCGAGGGCGGCACAAGCTCACGCCTCCCTGGGAAGGGCCGTTCGTCATCGCCAAGGTTCTGGAGCCCAGAACATACAAGCTGGCCAACAGTCAAGGCGAGGTCTACATCAACGCTTGGAACATCCGACAGCTACGTCGCTTCTACCCTTAAGATGCTTTCAAGTCATTCGTACACCTCATTCACATACAAAGTCTAACCATCAAGGAAGGGTCAGCCTTGCCTCGACAAAGCTCGACCCTCCCTCGGGGGCTAGAAGGGGGGAACCCCCTCTGCGTCAAAATTTTCTTTGGAAAAGGTCTTTTCTGCCAGAACGTCTTTCGTGCCTTTCGACTACTTCGAAAGTGGGATCCTGAAAACGACGGAGTACACGTAAGCAGCCAAGGCTGACCGAGCCAAGGGACTCCTACGCCTCCGGGATATGGATACCTCACTCATCACCTTCTGCGATAAGTAACTCACGCTCGGATAAGCGATTCTACGGATCGAACAAGTCTTAATGCTCGAAAACTCTTCTGCTGAAACGATGTTTCGTGCCTTCTCGACTATATTGATAGCAGAATCCTACGGACGAGTAAGAGTACACGTAAGCGGCAAGGCCGACCGAGCCGAGGGACTCCTACGCCTCCGGGATACGGATACCTCACTCATCACCTTCCGTGAAAAGTAACTCTTGCTCGGACAAACAATTCTGTTACCGACGAATAAGCCTAGATACTCGAAACAAGAGGAAAAGAAACGCAACTTTACAACGCGAAGACAGTATGTTTGGGCCTCGGCGGCCACAAAAAACATACGCACACTACAAGATGAACCAATCCTGCAGGCTCAGACGTCGACGGAGGGGGAGCAGCAGCACCCTCGGCGTCAACTCCACCTTCGGCGAAGTCCGACCGAGCCTCGGACGGCAACACGGTCAGAGGATCTCTGCTCCGAAGGACGATGTCAGCGCCGCGCCCGGGCCATCGCCGCTAGGGTCTCCTCCAGGAATCCGGCCCAAGCAGACGGCTCGACCGACCGTCCCGAAGCCTCAGCCAGCTGTCCCCCGAGGACACCAGCCCGGCTCGTGGCTTCGGCAACTCGACTCCGGCGTCGATCCCGCCAGTGGACGGCCCGGCCAGGCTCCGGCCGACGAAGTCTTCTTTTCGAGCCAACTCTGCCTCTGTCCATGCTAACACCGCTGCCTCCGGCTTCGGCTCATCGAAGAGCGGCCGAGGGTTTCCTTTAACCAAGCAAGAGAAGCCTCGGGCGACAAGGCCGACCGAGCCGACGGACTCCTACGCCTCCGGGATACGGATACCTCACTCGTCACCTTCGCACGAGGCAACTCACGCTTGGTGAAGCGGTTCAGTTAGCCGACAGGCGAGTTCTAGTGCTCGAAATGAGGAAAAAACACGGCTCCGTGCCAAAAATACATACATGTTCATGCCTCGACAGCCACAATGAACAAGACACCGGCACTCAAGGTGCCATTACAAACGGAACTCCGGTTCCACCTCCGCAGGTACGAACAACCCCCCATGTTGGAGGGCCTGCGGAGCAACAGAAGGCCGACGGATGGCTCACCGCCCCCCGAAGAGTAGCAGCGACAACGACTTCTGCTCCGAGCGGCCAAATAGCAGAGCAATGACCTCAGGGCGGACGTTGCTGCCACAAGGCCCTCGCCCACGTCCCCACTCGAGGGGCGAGGACTAGCAGAAGGCCATAGAGTTGGAGGTCAGTCCGTGGGCGGCACCGACTATCTCGTCGGCAGAGAAACCTCTTCCGGCTGCCTCGGCGGGAGGTGGCACCGGAAGCGGCATCGAAGCCGCTCGGGCCGGAGAGCCAGACACGCGGCAGCTGCCAGCGCCACGAACGGCGAACGCCCTTCCCCCCGATCACTGAGGGAAGGAGCGGGCCGCTGCCCGCGCGGAGACAGGCCCCAACTCGGCGCACTCCCCTCCCCAGCACTGATGATGAACGTCCTTGAAGCTGAGGGAGGGGCGGAGGCCGCAGCCCGGCTTGCTTCTCCCCACCCTGGAACTGGTGGTCACCGTCTTGGGTGACCACCGGCAAGGGGATGCGGCTGGACTGCTTGATGAAAATCCTTGAAGCCGAACGATGGCTGAAAGGTACCAACTCCCGCGAAGTTGTGTTCCTTCGACGACGACAAGGCGGAAGAACTGCGGGCGCCCCCCATCTGGGGGCTCGGAAGGTGGAAAGACGCGATGCATGAGGGGAGCGCGAAGATATGGTTGCCTTTCAAGGGGGTCGCCCTCCTTTTAAAGGCAACTCTCCCCACTTGCGTCCTCAGCCGTCGCGGGCTGAGTCTTCTCCAACACGCTCCAAGATCCTCCCCCTACGACACGGGGGCTGGGTCCCACACATCGTGCAAGCTGACCCAGGACAGAAGGAGCCAAAACCGCCGCGCGCGGTGCGCGCAACTACCCAGCGGTTACGAGCATTCCTCCACTTTCGCCCAGACCAGCGGGCGAAAGGGCGGACCGCCATGCAGGCGGCATGCAACCGCACCAAGGGGGCGCGCCCCTTCGACTTCGACGCGTCCAGCATGGAGGCCCAGGCCCACACGTCATGTAACCGACGCGCCGGTTACTACGTGCGAGAAACTGCACCGCCACTTGCGCCAGTACCGCGCCTCCTCGACTGCGGAACCAGTGCCGTGACTCGAGGCGACCCTGCGCACGGCCCAACAGTGCCAACCGAGCACATCGGTCACGGGTCAGTCAGCCGCGGGAGAAGGCGCGACGGTCGATACGGCCAGAAATGGGCCGGCAGTAATAGCGGTGGCAGGCGGGCGGAAGCAGCGGTCAAGTCGTCAGCAAGCCCACGTCCCCTCCTGGGACAGCGAGAGAACCCTCTCCCATAGCGTGAAGACGACGCGCCCATGTTCCGTTCCTCGAACGGCTCGCGCACGCACAACGGCCGCCCCGCGAGCCACTCGTCCCGTCGCATTAACTCCGCGGCAGGACAAACGACACCTTTGGCAGGCGAAGCAGGCGACGCTTCACCTCCGCCATAATGATCGCGTCAAAAAAGGTGCGCCACGTCGTTCGATTTCGTATCCTTTTCCTTTTCCTCTTTCTCTCTCTTACAACAGGGACCGAGAAAGGGGATATTCCGAAAGGGATCCTTCTCCGTGAAGGAAGCGGGCCCCAAGCCCCTCTACTGATCAGAGGTTCGAAGGCTGGCCCCTCGGAAGGGTTCAACAGCCGCCTCAGAGTGCTCGGGCTCCGCGCCCACTACTGGTCAGAGGTTCGAAGGCCGGCCCCTCGGAAGAAGATGTTGTGGCATTATCATCACAAGTGGACATCCTTTTAGTGAAACCATGTGCCATCACCTCTTTATTTTCAACTTCATCATCTTCGCCTAAAGCTGCACTAGAATCCTTTGCAAACTTACCTGTGGCCATGGTGTTTCCAAATATTGTTTGCATCTCAGCAAAGTGTTCAAGAGGCTTATTTAAACAATCATCATCATTCTTGTGATCCTACATTTGGATTATTATAAATCTGCATTATGGTTATGAAATCTGAAATATTACATAAGTTATGTGCACATAACTGAAATTTTACTGTCAATGATGACTATGAAATCTAAAATCTTACATAAGTTATAACTGAAATCTAAAATCTTATTGTCAATGATGACTATAAAATATGAAATCTTATACAAGTTATGTGCACATAACTGAATTCTGAAATCTAAAATCTTACTATCAATGATGACTATGAAATATGAAATCTGCAATATTTGTACATAAGTATGAAAGTGTCACCAAAAAAATACTACAGATAGCACATTGGAGAAAAATAGCAGGTAGCATATTATATATCAACTACTACATGCAGCAGATTATAGAAAATTAGATAGCAATCTGGCATTCTGGCGGTGGTGAAAACAGCGCGTCCAAGCGGAGCAAACGGGCCACGGGGAAAGCACCCGCAACTGCGAGCGACGCGCGTGGCCACGCGGCTAGAAACTCCCGGTCAGGCATAGGCTTTTTGTTTCAGTTTTTTTTTAATGAGTATTTTTAAAAAAGAATCTTATTATAGGATATATTAAATATTGTATGAATCTAATAAAACACTAAAACGATTAATATTGAAAAATATTGTTTAGATTCCATTACTAAAATATAGCCAAATTACTGGGCATCAAAAAGTAGGGATGGATTCAGATCGGATACGCATGAAAACGGATCCGAATGTTACTGTTTACCACATTTTAATCCGAATATGGATACGAATATGAATACTATCAGATACGAATACAAAACGGATAGTTCGAATTCGGATTTACATTCGGATACTTACTTGATTTGGAACATGGCATCATAACAAGTATTAATTTATTTTATCGATGTTTTTATAGTTGATAAAAATCATATTACAAGCAAATTATGAACAATAGTACATATACATTATTTAGGTGAAACTTAGTTGAATATCATATTTTTAAATAAATTATTTATACCTGAAATATTTATATTTTGGACTCTAATTATAATCTTTTTGTTTATTAAGTATATTTGTATTTTGGACTCTAAAACTCCAATAATCTAATGTATTCAAAATTAGACTTTTTAAAATTTATCATTGTATATCATTAGTAATGTAAGATTAACACCGTCGTTTGTTTATGATATAAATATTTTTAACATTTTAAGTGGTGTACTTCAATTTTTAATATATTATTTAATGTTTAAAATCACTTGTGATTAGTAATTAGTAATAAAAGTAAGTTTAAATTGATTTTATTGAATACTTTTTCCTTTCGGATACGAATAGTATCGGATATGTCACGATTTTATCGAATGTTGTCGAATACAAATCTTAAACCGGATAGAGAAAAAATAAATTCGGATATGTCTATTTAACATCTATATTAAAATCGAATACGAATACTGATATCCATATTAGCATTTTATCCGAATATGAATTCGAATAATTAGGATGTCCAGATATCCGAATCCATCCCTATCAAAAAGACCAATGAAGCACTACAGATAAGGACGTGCACATGGGGTGTGACGCTTCCAAAAAGAAAAGTAAAAAAGACGAGGATGCGGCAATTCATTCAAGTGACGCAACGTTAATTTTGTTGAGAATTTCGGTAAGCTTTATTGATTTGCTAAAATAGTTACATAGTCTTAAGGAATGCTAAGATAGAAGGTAGGGATCATCTACCCAGATTTATAGTTCTTCCCTACTAAAGCTTCTCTAGCTTAGCTCTAGAGCAATTGAATTACAATACATCTCTATTATAAAGACTAAGGCTCCGTTTTTTCCCTTCGTTCTAAGGAATTCGAATCTAACTAATAGAATATGCTATTTTTTAGAATTTGACATTCCACAACTAATTTTGTAGAGTTTAGATATAAGCATATCTCAAATTCATAGGACGAGAAATGAAAATTGATTCTATAGATTTACTTGCTATTTTTTAATGTACAACTTATATCACACTCTTCTACTGGTTTCTCTATAGCATAAGTGTAGTGTATAACTCTATCTCTCTCTTATGATTTAGAGCAATATGAAAATATATTAACTTACTTAGTTTGTTTTTAAATTATGATTATTAGAATTGAATTCAATTTCAACGAAACAAACGAGTCCTAATGAAAATATCATAGTAAATGTGGATCCAATCATCCGCTGTTCTCATTAGTCTTAGATAGGTCAAGTGAAAGTTTACGCTTATTACTTTTGGTGATCAACATCACCTATATAATTTAGTGGCAACCATGAGTTCGCTGATCACCTAAAGAGCTTGTGGTTTACCCAACTCATGATGTACATAGTTATCAGTGGTTTACCATATCGGAGTGGCAAAGAACCCGTCCATAGAGACCACTTGGTCTTTATAACTTATGATATGGATGCAAAACAAGCTATATATATATGTTTGTATGCATCTCCAACAAGGAGCTCTAAAATAGAGCCTTAAAAGTGAAATATGACCATATTAAAAATGTCTAGGGTCTAAAAAAACTAAACTCCAACAGTTAGACCTCAAGTACTATTTAGGAAACAAACCATGTTATTAGTAGTTAGAGATTAATAGGAAATATGGATAGAGCTTTAATATATGGGTACTATATTTAGTTTCCGAAGACTGAGCCTTATAACCGTTTGATGAATATGACGATTGTTGGATGTTTTATGGTGTCGAGCCTTATATTTTGAAATAATATAAAAGGAAACAATAAAAGGAGACATGTTATATTAAGATAGATGCTCTTACAAAATATTTTAGGAAACAATTTGTTGGGCACCAAATTGAGAGGGCGGACAGTCCGGCCCTGAGGCCGGACGATCCGCGGTCCGAACGGTCCGCGCGTGCACAGAGCAGTTTAGGGTTCCGAGTTTTGTGCTACGGTTGTTAGCTAGATTCGAGAAAATAGCTCGGAAATTAGTTTGTAAAGGGTCCAGCCCCCTCCTCTATAAATAGAGGTATACGGTCGATTTGTAATCATCAATCGAATCAATAACACTTCTATTTCGCATTTATTTCCTAGGAGTAGTTCTAGTCTAGTTCTAGTTTAGCCTTCCAATCCCCAAATTCTTCGCTTCTCTTCGACTCTACGTCGATTAGAGGAGTCTAGGTCAGCCTGCCCGAGCCTAGACAACTCCTAGGATCTCTCCTCCCCGACGGGGTCCCTCCCGGGAGCGAGATCCAGGCGCCGCCGGTGATCTTCCGCCGCCCCTGCGCACACGCGGACCGTCCGGCCCCAGGGCGCGGACCGTCCGGTCGTCAGGCAGGAACCCTAGCCTCGCGCCAGGCCGCAGACCGTCCGCCCCTGTGTAGAGAGCACCGCCGCTGGTTCGTATTGAGTGATTGGCGTCCTAAAAAGGTGTCAACATACTTTTTGGCGACTCCGCTGGGGACAACACATCTAGACCCATCAAATCGGCCCTAGCTCTGAAGTATCCCCCAGCAACATTATAGAGCCGACTTGGGAAACCTTGCCGGCCGACGAACAGCTCCAGTTCGAGGAGCACAAGGAGCAGCTGATCCAGGAGGCAAAAGCAAAGTTCTTGGCCAACTTCAAAGTGGACAAGAACAACAAGGTCGTCCGACAACGGGCGACGGATCCCGCTTCACTTCGACCCACACCAGATATCCCCAATGTAAGTAATACAAACGAGCTGCAATCTCTTAAGAATTATGTAGATGAACAGCGAGAACAAATGCAAAATATCTTAGGAGGTATGCAAAATGACTATAGGAGACTAGTACGTGCATTTGATAAATCTAGTATCGCAAATTTTCCTTCGCACGAGGTTGAATTAGGAGGTAACACACGTAATACATCGGCTATAGGTTGTCACGACCAGTCACAACCCCTTTATGGGATGCCGATGGACACATACCCTGAGCAACCGCAAATCAGCAGTAAATCAGTCGATCTGCACATGCCCGGACCGTCCGCACGTGAGCGCGGACCATCCGGGCCAGCAACAGTCGAGCCCATTTTTAATAAGTTACCTAGACATGCACCCGAGCCACAACATATGGTGCATAATCTAAACTACCCAGTCGGACCGTCCGCATACAACAACGGACGGTCCGCATATAATCACGGATGGTCCGGGCCAATGTCCGGATAGTCCGCGCATGACCTTTTTGAGGAGGATTGTTACCTGAATCCTCACCCGTCCCAGCAACACTTCCTATCACACTATGCAATGCATCAACCCATTAATTCAAAATCCAGAGCCCAGGAAAGCTTTCCGGCCCCACCTAGAAGGCCAGAAAGGAACGATCAAACCTATGAGCCATATAGGGTGAATGGCAATGCACCACGTAGCTCAAACCAATGGGGGGAAAGACAACATGTTAATGTCCAGCCAACCCCACCTATGTTTGACTAGAGAGCCGGTGGTCTCGCACCGGCTGCCATTGACATAGTGAGGGAGGAAATAGCTGGGGCGTTCCGAGATAAGCTCGGAGTAAGCATGGTCCCTGGGGGGCAATCATATCAGAAACCTTATGACAGCTGATTTGATCACCACCCATACCCACAGGGAACCAGGATACCCGAATTCGCAAAATTTTCGGTGACCAAGGAAAAAACACACGCGAACACATAGGCCAGTTTTTAGCATAATTAGGAGAATTGGCCGACACAGAAGCATTTTGCGTACGTTTATTTTCATTGTCTTTAACAGGAACCACGTTTGCATGGTTGAGAGCACCTAGAGGGGGGTTAATAGGTGATCCTGTAAAATCAAACACTAGTAGCCACAAAAACATAAATTAAAGCGTTAGTACGGCTAAGTGGTTGAGAGACGAGTTCTTGTGAACAAAACAATCACAGAGAAAGCAATCACAAGAGACACGTGATTTTTATCCTATGGTTCGGCCAAGTAACACTTGCCTACTTCCACGTTGTGGCGTTCCAATGGACGAGGGTTGCACTCAACCCCTTTCAAGTGATCCAATGATCAACTTGAATACCACGACTTTCTTCCTTATAGTCTTTTTCCCATTTGCGAGGAATCTCCACAAGTTGGAGCCTCTCGCCCTTACAATATTGATCACAAAGAACGCACAAGAGTAAGGTTGGGAAGAGCAACACACACAAGACTCAAATACGAAGCACAACCACGCACACAAGTCACGACTTGAGCTCAAAACACAACGCACGGAGTTCACAACTCAAATGGAGCTCAAATCACTATCACAAAGAATCGAATGCGTGAAGTTGGAGTCTTGGAGTCTTAGGATGCTTAGTGAATGCTTGGGTGACTCCTCCATGCGCCTACGGGTCCCTTTTATAGCCCCAAGGCAGCTAGGAGCCATTGGAGGCCAACTGGAAGGCCAAACTTTCCTTCTGTCGGGTGGTGCACCACCGGACAGTCACTGTAGCTGTCCGGTGCGCGATCTCCTTCCTTTCCTGGCACATCCGACCGTTGGTCCTCGAGGGTAGTTGGTGCACACCAGACAGTTCGATGTGCCCAACCGACCGTTGCTGCGGGCCACGCATCGCCCGCGGATTGCGCGGCCGACCGTTGCGCTGGCGACCGCTGGCTCACCGGACAGTCCGGTGCACTACCGGACAGTCCGGTGAATTTTAGCCGTACGCCGCTGATCTTTTCCCGAGAGCGACCTTTTCACCGGAGACCAGCCTGGCGCACCGGACACTGTCCGGTGTGCCAGACTGAGCTGAAGTTTGGCTGCACAGTGAGTCTTTTTGGTTTCTTTTCTTCTTCTTTTCTCACTGTTTCTAGCACTTAGATAACTTCATTAGTATTCAAAAACAAATGTACTAAGTCTAGAATAAGTCTAGAAACACACCTCATGCCTTAATTTGCACTTTTCAATCTTTGGCACATTAGGACTTAAAGAATATGTGTTGGGCACTTAATCACCAAAACATTATAGAAATGGCCCAAAGGCACATTTCCCTTTCAATGGTACGCCACTTTACCTCCTAATTCTATTTTGTCATGTGGGGATTTAGAACAAAAATTCCATGATCACTTTTTCTCCGGTGACTATGAATTAGATCTGGTAGACCTAGTGGCCCTTCGACAGGGGAAGGATGAATCTGTTAATGAATACATCCAGAAATTCCGGGATACAAGAAACTGATGCTTCCAAATTCATTTAGCAGAAAAACAGCTAGCATGATTAGCCTTTAATGGTCTGCGATATTATTTAAAAGAAAGATTAGAAGACATCCAATTTTTTACACTAGCAAAGTTACACCAGAGAGCTTTGGCCTGTGAAAGCCGAAGCAAAGAAACTGCTAAAACAATTCGTCACAACGTGCATATAGTAGAGTGCGACCAAAGTAGCTCAGATGACGAATCAACAGAAGTGTATGCTGCTGAAATGGTTTGGCCAAAGCAGGCCAAATCTTCGGCTTGTTCCTCCTTATAGCCGGTTCAAAAGAAACGATAAGAGGAGGTTAAATTTACATTTAATGTTGGCAAATGTGACAAGATACTCGATGAATTACTCAAAAATGGCAACACTAAAATAAATTATACTGTTCCAACCGCCGACGAACTAAAACGCCGTGCATACTGCAAGTGGCACAACTCATTTTCTCATGCCACTAATGATTGTAATGTATTCCGTCGATAGATTCAATCGGCCATTAATGAAGGACGATTAAAATTTCAGGAAATGCAGATAGACACAGAGCCTTTTCCAATGAACATGATCGACTTCGAGGGCAAGAAAGTCCTGGTTCGGCCAAACACAACCGATAAAGGCAAAGGCAAAGAGATAGTCATCGACAATGTAAGAGAGGCCGATGAGAATCATAAATTTTTTTGCAGGAAAGTGGTGGTTGAGAAGACTCCCGATGGAGGGGAAACTCTTAAGGTGACCATCACGACCTCCGACACTGGGGAGCAAGTACGGGCCAAGGAGCAGGAACCCGTGCTACGCATCCCGGACGGTCCGACACACAGGCGCGGACGGTCTGGGACCACGCCAAACGGTCCGAAGAATTCCAGCAGACGGTCCGGCCCTACTCAAGACTCACAACGGCCACGTACCTTCAAATCACGACGACCAGAGATAGGTACGTGGAAAACAAATACATTCAAGGCAGCTAGTCGGTTGGTCAAAACTGGCCCGACTTTCGATCAATTATTGTCTAAATACGTGAAAAAGAAGGTCGGCCCTAGTGACCGGCCAACAAAGCGACCCCGCTCACCCATTAATGAGCAACGTCAGGTAAGGCAGATTGGACCACCCCACCAATCAGAAGAAATGAAAGGTCATACTGTACAATTGAGACCCAACATACCTACATGGACACCTCCACCCCCATATCCACCTATGCCATATCCATACACATACATACCTCCACCATATGCTCCAAATCAAATGTGGGGCATTCCACCATATTCATTTGGGTGCCACAGTACCCCGCTTAGGGGGCACCCCAAACATTCGTATTCAATAGGTTGTCACCACCAGTACAAGACCGATTGAGCGTTGCTCAATTCGGTCACCAGGCACAGGCCCAACAAGATTGCCGGACTACTCGGCCTCCAAGGCCGACCAATCCGGCAGGGGGGCATATGCCTGCAGCAACTGAAAGAACGACAAAAAAGGACATCATCAAAATAGGTACAGCAGATGACGTCATACAAAAAGAAAGTGAAGGGCCGATGATTTTTGGTGAATCGGCCAACACAAACAAAACATAAGATACGACTACCATCAAAATAGCCGACCCAAAATACTCCATGCCTTGATGGTGCCCAGCGGGATTGACATGGTCGCAAAAGCGAAAATTACAGCACCTAAGAGCGAACGAGAGCCAGGAGAAGGAGGCGGAAAAGATATTCAATGACACACATCCACAGTACCCGCCACCGCAAAAGAAATGGAGACCAAAGGCCGTTGAGGAAAAACAAACGGCCACAAAAATAGAAAATAAAACAACACTTGTGCAGCACCCTGCAGGTATGGCCGATAGCCTGACCAACAAGGCCGGACAATATGCACCAGGCGTGGACCGTCCGCCCCCGGAGTCCGGACTGTCCGCACCACACCAGGACGCCTCCGACGATGTGCCAACACCAATGGAGGAGGATGACCTACTGGGAGAAGACCTGGTCGACTATGAAGCTTCTCTAGAACGCCCAAGTATGGATGTAAATGTTATTACATTTTCCGTCGATTGTACTATTGTTGGCGACGATGAACTTGTTGTTGCCCAGTTTGATTTTGGTCCTAAAGAAGCCGCCTTTACTAAACCAAAGGAATCGGTAAATCAATTAAAGTCACTCTTCATGCGCGGTCACATTGATGGGATACCGATTGCTAAAATGTTGGTAGATGGAGGGGCGGCTGTAAATCTAATGCATTATTCATTGTACAGAAAATTAGGTAAACAAGATGACGAACTTGTCAAGACCAACATGACCCTCAGTGGTGTTGGAACTGATAGTTCGATCAAAGCCAGGGGAGTCACGTCCGTTGAATTAACCATCAGGACTAAGACCCTTGCTGCTGCATTCTTCGTCGCTGATGTAGAAGGAAATTATAGTCTAATCCTAGGAAGAGATTGGATTCATGCCAACCAATGTATACCTTCTACATTACATCAAATGTTAATAAATGGGTAGACGATGATATAGAACAAGTACATGCTGATGTATCGGCCTGTATCGCTGTGGCCGATGCCCCTGTACTTTGGACTTATGAGACTGCTACATGTCTCACAGGAGTAGATTTTTCTGAATATCAGTTCATAAGTATAGATAAGAAGGGTTTCATTCCTGTAATGCTAGAGCCGATGGAGAATCGGCTAAATCCTAAATAAAGTTTAAATGATGAGTACACACAAAATTCATGAGTCCTTGGTCACGGACAGTTCGGCTTCTAAGGCCGGATGGTCTGGTCTTTCACAAAACAGTTCGGACTTTAAGACTGAACATCTACCACAACGCAAAGACAGTGTTACGGATAATCTGGCCCTCGAGACCGGAGAGTCCGCCATCACACAAATATCATCTGATTCCTCTGTGGGAGACATGATAGAGGAATTCAGAGATCTTGATAAACTTGGACAAGGGTTTACATCGGCCGATCCTTTGGAGGAGATTGACATAGGAGATGGTAAAACTCGAAGGCCGACTTTTGTAAACAAGACCCTGGAGACCGATCCTAGAAATGAAATGATCGGTCTATTGAAAGAATATGCGGATTGCTTTGCTTGGACTTACACTGAGGAACCGGGATTAAGCTGAGAGATCTTAGAGCATCGGCTGCCCATTAAGTCCGGTTTTAGACCTTTCAAGCAGAAAGCTAGAACATTTCGTCCAGACCTTCTCCCACGAATCAAGGACGAAATCCACCGGCTGCTAGAAGCTGATTTTATTAGACCTTGCAGATATGCAGAGTGGGTCTCCAATATTGTGCCGGTGAAGAAGAAGGAATCAGGTAAGCTTAGAGTATGCATTGATTTTCGCAATTTAAATAGAGCAACTCCTAAAGATGAGTATCCCATGCCGTCGGAGAGGAAATTCTCCGGCCAGGTGGCGGAACGCACCCGCCCTAAATCCTAAGATGAGGAGGGGGCCTAAGCGTTTTGCCTGTTACGTGGAATCAGGATGAACACAAGAACACACAAGGGTTTAGAGTGGTTCGGGCCGCCGGAGCGTAATACCCTACTCCACTGTGTGCTGTATTGAGCTTGAGAGCTTGTATGAACTTGTGAGTCTGAGAGTCTAAGTCAGCTTGAGCCTAAGTTGGGTCTGCCTTGTAACGTCGTGTGCCCTCCCTTTTATAGCTCAAGGGGGGCACGTACAAGGGTGTTGAGCCCCGACATGTGGGCCCTGGGGCAAAACAGAGGGAATACATATAGAAGTATCTAATGCTAGTGTCACCCACAAGATCTCCGAGCGCCATAATGTCCGTAGACCATATAGTATTAATATCTCGCGGCTGCTTCCTCGGTAACGCGCGAGCCATGATGAGCACAGTGTATGCCGCAGCACGGGCGTACTGCCTGCCAATGGAATGGACAGGCATGCCGCCTGCAGGATGGCCTAGTCGCCGCCCGTCAGCGGAGTGGATAGGGCACATTAAATGCTGAGGCAGCACATCCCCTGCCAGTGGAATGGACATGGCTCATTAAATGCTGAGGCGGCACATCACCTGCCAGTGGAATAGACAGGCGGCGCACCTTATCCGCAATAAATGCAGCGGCCACGCGGCCTAGAGGCCTTACGTCAGGCTCCGCCCGCTGGCTTACGTCACGGGCAGTAGGCCACATGGCAGCATCGGGTTTCCACCTGAGCGGGGAGCAGAAGCGTACACGATATGGTCTGGACACGTGTCGGCTCTGGACCCTCGCCTGGCCTTGATTAAGGCCAGGGTATCCTTTGTCCCAGAATCTCGGGACCTTGCTGTGAGTAGCCTGGACCCCACACAGAGGGGTCTAGGACACATCCCAGGGGTCTGGTTCACACCCGTGGAGGTTCTGGACCTTACCTGGAGGTCCGGTTCGTATGTACAGGGGTCCGGCACTTTCCCATGGGGTCCGGACCCACTGTTGATATCCTAGAGTATATCGTCTTCTCTGGCCATGTGGCGACCCGGGAGCCATCCATGTGGTGGGGTCGGGTGCTGTTTACCACGTGACTAGAGATAGTCGCGTGGGCACCGTGCCTTCACACTGTAGTAAGGGGTACCCCTGTTTCAGGGTACCGACAGTGGCCCCCGGGCCCACCTCTAGGGAGGATACGAGCCTGCAGGTGGGGCCAAAGCCTGGTTGGCGATTGGCGCGCCGCTTCCGTGCTCGCTGACGTAATCACTGTCAGTCCGCCTTCGGTCACGCCAACTGCCACGTCTGTCCCCGTGGCTGACTGACCCACGGCCCCCATGCCTGATGGTTTCACCAGGCCATGCGCGAGGCGCCTCGATACTACTGCATTGGTTTTGAAAAACCTCCTTCTCTATCTTCTGCAGCGGCCTTAAGGAGGTGCAGTACTGGTGCGAGCGGCGATTCGCTCTTTCTGCACCCAGGAATCGACGCCTAAGGAGTATGACTTGTGGGCCTGGGCCCCCATGTCATAGACTGGACCGTTGTTTTCGGCGGAGATGAAGAGGCGCGCAACCGTGGGTGGCGATTCACTTTTCCAGCGCGGCGGTTCGCCTTCTTCACACTCAAAGACCTGCACACCAGCTGTATGACTTGTGGGCCCAGGCCCGCAAGCCATAGGCTGGGTTGCTTTGGTGTGCGTCGGTTGTGATTTCTTGTGGCGTCTCGGGGCGCGAGCGGGAGAGTCTGCCTTGAAAAGGGATTCACCCCGCGTGCAGTAGTTACGCTTTCGCATTCTCTCCACTCGCTGCGCCCTTTCGCCTTCGAGCTCTCCGCGCCCCTTTGCATTCACGCTCTCCTGTTCCACACCTGTGCCACCGCCGACGCCATGACTTCGCTTGGCCAACCCGACCGCTTCCAGATCGAGGCGGCGCTCAATGTGGTGCGCCACCTGCTTGGATGGAGTGCGCCGGTGCTCGCCGGGAGGATCCGCGCTGGCGTCGACCCCCTTGGCGACCTCGCCGCCGGGGAGTTCGTTTTGTTCACCTCCTACATCTCGTGCGGGTTGGCGTTGCCGATCTCGTCTTTCTTCCTGCTGTTGTTGGAGGAGTTCGGCCTCCAGCTTCAGCACCTCACCCCCCACTCCATCCTCCAGGCGGCCATCTTCGCCCACCTGTGTGAGATGTTCGTGGGGGTAGCGCCCTACACCTCCCTCTTCCGCCATTTCTTTGTGCTGGTGAAGTCGGGGAAGGCGAAGGACCACCTCGGCGCCTACTACTTCCAGACAAGGCCGGATTCGGCCGGCGCCTACATCCCCTCCCATGGTGGCGCAAGGTGGGAGAATTGGCGCGACGACTGGGTGATCGCTAGTGTGGAGGCCAACGACCGCCTCGCCCTGTCGAGCGATAGGCCAAGACTCGACCGGAAGCAGTGGAGGACCAAGCCATCCCTAGCGCCGGAGTTCCAGTTCGTACTGGACAGGATCAAGAGTTTGGTGGTAGGCGGCCTGACGTCGATGCACGTGGTCGGAGACTTCCTGAAGCGCCGGATCACGTCGCTGCAGCAGAGGGCACATCTATGTTGCTGGTTCACCGGCTCAAACGACATCGGCCGGTGTCGGGGACCATAATTAGGGGTACCCCCAAGACTCCTAATCTCAGCTGGTAACCCCCATCAGCACAAAGCTGCAAAGGCCTGATGGGTGCGATTAAGTCAAGGCTTGGTCCACTCAAGGACACAATCTCGCCTCACCCAAGCCCAGCCTCGGGCAAGGGCAGCCGACCCCGGAGGATTCACGTCTCGCCCGAGGGCCCCCTCAAGCAACGGACACACCTTCGGCTCGCCCGAGGCCCGGTCTTCGCCAAGAAGCAACCTTGGCCAGATCACCACACCGACCGACCGCACCGCAGAAGCATTTAATGCGAGGATGGCCTGACACCTTATCCTGACGCGCACCCTCCAGTCGATAGAGCCGAAGTGACCGCAGTCACTTCGCCGCTCCACTGACTGGCCTGACAAGGGGACAGCGCCGCCTGCGCCGCTCCGACTGCTGTGCCACTCGACAGAGTGAGGCTGACAGCAGCCAAGTCCGGCCTCGGGCGCCATAGGAAACTCCGCCTCGCCCGACCCCAGGGCTCGGACTCGGCCTTGGCCCTGGAAGACGATGAACTCCGCCTCGCCCGACCGCAGGGCTCGGACTCGGCCTCGGCCCCGGAAGACGACGAACTCCGCCTCGCCCGACCCCAGGGCTCGGACTCGGCCTCGGCCCCGGAAGACGACGAACTCCGCCTCGCCCGACCCCAGGGCTCGGACTCGGCCTCGGCCCCGGAAGACGACGAACTCCGCCTCGCCCAACCCTAGGGCTCGGACTCGACCTCGACCTCGGAAGAGCCTCCGCCTCGCCCGACCCAGGGCTCGGACCGACCACGTCATAGGAGGGGCCATCATTAACCTACCCCTAGCTAGCTCAGGCTACGGGGAACAAGACCGGCGTCCCATCTGGCTCGCCCCGGTAAACAAATAATGATGGTGCCCCGCGTGCTCCATGACGATGGCGGCTCTCAGCCCCCTTACGGAAGCAAGGAGACGTCAGCAAGGACTCGACAGCCCCGACAGCTGTCCTTCCGCAAGGCTCCAGCGCTCCTCCGACGGCCACGACATCACATGAACAGAGTGCCAAAACCTCTCCGGCTGCCACGATGGCATGTACTTAGGGCTCTAGCTCCTCTCTGCTAGACACGTTAGCACACTGCTACACCTCCCATTGTACACCTGGGCCCTCTCCTTACGTCTATAAAAGGAAGGGCCAGGGCACTCGTACGGAGGGTTGGCCGCGCGGGGGAGGACGGGATGGCGCGTGTAGGCCTCTCGCTCCCTCCCACGCGGACGCTTGTAACCCCCTACTGCAAGCGCACCCGACCTGGGCGCGGGACAAACACGAAGGCCACGAGTTTCCCCTTTTACGCCTGTCTCCCTCTGGTTTTCCCCCCTTCGCGCTCCGTCTCGCACCGACCCATCTGGGCTGGGGCATGCGACGACAATTTACTCGTCGGTCCAGGGACCCCTCGGGGTCGAAACGCCGACAGTTGGCGCGCCAGGTAGGGGCCTGCTGCGTGTTGACGAACAGCTTCCCGTCAAGCTCCAGATGGGTAGTCTCCAGCAATCTTTCCAGCCCGGGACGTTGCTCCGTTTCAGGAGTCTTCAGTTCATGTCCCTCGACGGCGGCTACGACATGATACTCCTTCCCCCGCCGCGCGACAGCAACAATGGCGACCGACAACCTGCCCGCCGGCGGCGGAATCGACGACGTCTTCCCCATGTGGCGGAAGAACAACATTCGGGTTTGTCCCGTCGCCTCCCCCGCCGACGAAGGAGGAGGCGGGGCAACCAAGGCCAAGCAGGAGGCGGCACCTCGTCAGCTGTCGAGCGAGTCGACGGCGCCGGCGCCCCAACGGGGGACACGTTGGGCATCGACCTCGCGTCTGAGACAAAGACGAGCGCCGTTTCCCCGCAACACGCCAACTCGAAGCGGACGAACGACGCCAGCACGCTCGCAAAGGACTTGCTGGGCGTCACCCTCGTACCTGAGACGACGGTGCAGTCTGCCCCTGACGTGACTTCATCACCGCCCGTCGACCAAGAGGTACCGACCGATTCCCATCTCGTGCCTTTTGGATTCAGCCTCGACCCACCAAGTGACTTCGCTTCGGTGGACGCTTTCATAGAGGCGAGTCCAAACCCTCCGGGGTACGGTATGTAGTCACCCTGGGACCGGCTGACAACCGTCTCGACCTACGGGCCCTCGGGTTCCGAGGAAGATGACGAGCCCGACTTTTGTTGGGATTTCTTGAGACTTGGTAACCCCAGTGCCATGCGGGACTTCATGACCGCATGCGACTACTGCCTTTCCGATTGTTCCGACGGCAGCTTCGGCGACGAGGACTGCGGCCCAAGTCGTGAATGTTTCCACGTCGATCTAGGGGGTCCCAGCGAAGGCAACCATCTTGGTATACCGGAAAACGGTGATCCCCCTAGGCCTGCGCCTCGCGTTGACATCCTTCGAGAGCTAGCTGTGGTCCCAGTCCCTGCGGGGGGGTCAGGACTCACAGCTCGAGCAAATCCGCGAGATGCAGGCCAGGCTCGACGAGGGAGCAGGAACACTTGAGCCGTTCCGCCGGGACATCGGGCAGGAATGGGCAGGACAACCTCCGGCCGAAGAAGCGCGTCATCTACCCCAGGGCATCCAACACCGCATCGCCGACGATGTCAGGGCAAGGACGCCACCGGCTTCCAGTGGGGTCGGCCAGAACCTGGCTGCAGCGGCAATACTTCTCCGCGCGATGCCGGAACCATCAACCACCGAGGGGCGGCGTATCCAGGGAGAGCTCAAGAATCTCCTGGAGGATCTCGCGGTCCGACGAGCTGAAAGCTCTGCCTCCCGAAGGCAGGGGTACCCCTCGGAGCATCACGCCGCGACTTCCCGATTCATGCGGGAAGCCTCGGTCCACACCGGGCGCACGCGCAACACAGCGCCTGCGGCCCCGGGTCGCCTCGGCAACGAGCACCATCACCACAACCGTCAAGCCCACCTCGACGAGAAGGTGCGCCGAGGCTACCGCCCCAGGCGTGGGGGACGCTACGACAGCAGGGAGGATCGGAGTCCCTCGCCCGAACCACCCGGTCCGCAGGCTTTTAGCCGGGCCATACGACGGGCGCCGTTCCCGACCCGGTTCCGAACCCCAACTACTATCACAAAGTACTCAGGGGAGACGAGGCTGGAACTATGGCTCGCGGACTACCGGCTGGCCTGCCACCTGGGCGGAACGGACGACGACAACCTCATCATCCGCAACCTCCCCCTGTTCCTCTCCGACACCGCTCGGGCCTGGCTGGAGCATTTGCTTCCGGGGCAGATCTCCAACTGGGACGACCTGGTCCAAGCCTTCGCCGGCAACTTCTAGGGCACGTACGTGCGCCCTGGGAACTCCTGGGATCTCCGAAGCTGCCGCCAGCAGCCGGGAGAGTCTCTCTGGGACTACATCCGGCGATTCTCGAAGCAGCGCACCGAGCTGCCCAACGTCACCGGCTCAGATGTCATCAGCGCGTTCCTCGCCGGCACCACCTGCCGCGACCTGGTGAGCAAGCGGGGTCGCAAGACCCCCACCAGGGCGAGCGAGCTGATGGACATCGCCACCAAGTTCGCCTCTGGCCAGGAGGCGGTTGAGGCCATCTTCCGGAAGGACAAGCAGCCCCAGGGCCGCCAGCCGGAAGATGTTCCCGAGGCGTCCACTCAGCGCGGCACCAAGAAAAAGGGCAAGAAGAAGTCGCAAGCGAAACGCGACACCGCCGACGCGGACCTTGTCGCCGCCGCTGAGTACAAGAACCCTCGGAAACCTCCCGGAGGCGCCAATCTCTTCGACAAGATGCTCAAGGAGCCGTGCCCCTATCATCAGGGGCCCGTCAAGCACACCCTTGAGGAGTGCGCCATGCTTCGACGCCACTTTCACAAGGCCGGGCCACCTGCAGAGGGTGGCAGGGCCCGCGACGACGATAAGAAGGAGGATCGCAAGGCAGGAGAGTTCCCTGAGGTCCATGACTGCTTCATGATCTACGGTGGGCAAGTGGCGAACGCCTCGGCTCGGCACAGCAAGCAAGAGCGTCGGGAGGTCTGCTCGGTAAAGGTGGCGGCGCCAGTCTACCTAGACTGGTCCGACAAGCCCATCACCTTCGACCAGGGCGACCACCCCGACCGCGTGCCGAGTCCGGGGAAATACCCGCTCGTTGTCGTCCCCGTCATCGGCAACGTCAGGCTCACCAAGGCCTCATGGACGGAGGCAGCAGCCTCAACATCATCTACGCTGAGACCCTCGGGCTCCTGCGGATCGATCTGTCCTCGGTCCGGGTGGGCGCGACGCCTTTTCACGGGATCATCCCCAGGAAACGCGTCCAGCCCCTCGGACAACTCGATCTACCCGTCTGCTTTGGGACTCCCTCCAACTTTCGAAGGGAAACCCTCACGTTCGAGGTGGTCGGGTTCCGAGGGACCTACCACGCAGTGTTGGGGAGGTCGTGCTACGCCAAGTTCATGGTCGTCCCCAACTACAACTACCTCAAGCTCAAGATGTCGGGCCCCAACGAGGTCATCACCGTCGGCCCCACGTATCGACACGCGTACGAATGCGACGTGGAGTGCGTGGAGTACGCCGAGGCCCTCGCCGAATCCAAGGCCCTCATCACCGACCTGGAGAGCCTCTCCAAGGAGGCGCCAGATGGGAAGCGCCATGCCGGCAAATTCGAGCTAGCGGAGACGGTCAAGTCCGTCCCTCTTGACCCCAGCAACGACGCCTCCAAGCAGATACGGATCGGCTCCGAGCTCGATCCCAAATAGGAAGCGGTGCTCGTCGACTTTCTCCACGCAAACGCCGACGTTTTCGCGTGGAGTCCCTCGGATATGCCCAGCATACCGAGGGATGTCGCCGAGCACTCGCTGGATATCCGAGCTGGAGCCCGACCCGTGAAGCAGCCTCTACGCCGATTCGATGAAGAAAAGCGCAGAGCCATAGGCGAGGAGATCCACAAGCTAATGGCGGCAGGGTTCATCAAAGAGCGACATTCCGGTGTCTCAAGGCGAAGGGCGTAAACCTCAATCCCGAGAAGTGCGTCTTCAGAGTCCCCCGAGGCATGCTCTTGGGGTTCATCGTCTCCGAGCGGGGCATCGAGGCCAACCCGGAGAAAATTGCGGCCATCACCAACATGGGCCCCATCAAGGACTTGAAAGGCGTACAGAGGGTCATGGGATGCCTTGCGGCTCTGAGCCGCTTCATCTTGCGCCTCGGCGAAAGAGGCCTACCTCTGTACCGCCTCTTGAGAAAGGCCGAGTGCTTCACTTGGACCCCCGAGGCCGAGGAAGCCCTCGGGAACCTGAAGGCGCTCCTCATGAACGCGTCCATCTTGGTGCCCCCCGCTGCCGGAGAAGCCCTCTTGATCTACGTCGCCGCTACCACTCAGGTGGTCAGCGCCGCGATCGTGGTTGAGAGACGAGAAGAGGGGCATGCATTGCCGGTTCAGAGGCCAGTCTACTTCATCAGTGAGGTACTATCCGAGACCAAGATCTGCTACCCACAAATTCAGAAGCTGCTGTACGCGGTGATCCTGACGCGGTGGAAGTTGCGACACTACTTCGAGTCTCATCCGGTGACTATGGTGTCATCCTTCCCCCTAGGGGAGATCATCCAGTACTGAGAGGCCTCGGGTAGGATTGCAAAGTGGGCGGTGGAAATCATGGGCGAGACAATCTCATTCGCCCCTCGGAAGGCCATCAAGTCCCAAGTCTTGGCGGACTTTGTGGCTGAATGGGTCGACACCCAGCTCCCAACAGCTCCGATCCACCCGAAACTCTGGACCATGTTTTTCGACGGGTCGCTGATGAAGACAGGGGCGGGCGCAGGCCTGCTCTTCATCTCGCCCCTCAGGAAGCACCTACGCTACGTGCTACGCCTCCACTTCCCGGCGTCCAACAATGTGGCCGAGTACGAGGCTCTGGTCAACGGGTTGCGCATCGCCATCGAGCTAGGGGTCCGACGCCTCGACGCTCGCGGTGACTCGCAGCTCGTCATTGACCAAGTCATGAAGAACTCCCACTGCCGCGACCCGAAGATGGAAGCCTACTGCGATGAGGTTCGGTGCCTGGAGGACAAGTTCTACGGGCTCGAGCCTAACCACATCGCCCGACGATACAATGAGACTGCGGACGAGCTGGCTAAGATAGCCTCGGGGCGAACAACGGTTCCCCCGGACGTCTTCTCCTGAGACCTACATCAGCCCTCAATCAAGACTGACGACACGCCCGAGGCACCCTCGGCCCCCGAGGGTGAGGCACTGCGCGTCGAGGAAGAGTGGAGCGGGGTCACGCCTTACCGAAACTGGCAGACCCCGTACCTGGAATATCTCCACCGAGGAGAGCTGCCCCTCGACCGAGCCGAAGCTCGGCGATTGGCGCGGCGCGCCAAATCGTTCGTCTTGCTGGGGGACGGGAAGGAGCTCTACCACCGCAGCTCCTCAGGCATCCTCCAGCGATGCATATCCATCGCCGAAGGCCAGGAGCTCTTACAAGAAATACACTCGGGGGCTTGCGGTCACAACGCAGCGCTTCGGGCCCTTGTTGGAAACGCCTTCTGACAAGGTTTCTATTGGCCGACCGCGGTGGCCGACGCCACTAGAATTGTCCGCACCTGCCAAGGGTGTCAATTCTACGCAAGGCAGACCCACCTGCCCGCTCAGGCTCTGCAGACGATACCCATCACCTGGACGTTTGCTGTGTGGGGTCTGGACCTCGTTGGTCCTTTACAGAAGGCACTCGGGGGCTACACGCACCTGCTGGTCGCCATCGACAAATTCTCCAAGTGGATCGAGGTCCGACCCCTAAACAGCATCAGGTCCGAACAGGCGGTGGCATTCTTCACCAACATCATCTATCGCTTTGGGGTCCCGAACTCCATCATCACCGACAATGGCACCTAGTTCACCGGCAGAAAGTTCCTGGACTTCTGCGAGGATCACCACATCCAGGTGGACTGGGCTGCCGTGGCTCACCCCATGACGAATGGGCAAGTAGAGCGTGCCAACGGCATGATTCTGCAAGGACTCAAGCCGCGGATCTACAACGACCTCAACAAGTTCGGCAAGCGATGGATGAAGGGGCTCCCCTTGGTGGTCTAGAGTCTGAGGACAACGCCGAGCCGAGCCACGGGCTTCACACCGTTCTTTATAGTCTATGGGGCCGAGGCCATCTTGCCCGCAGACTTAGAATACGGTTCCCCGAGGACGAGGGCCTACGACGACCAAAGCAATCGAGCAAACCGAGAAGACTCACTGGACCAGCTGGAAGAGGCTCGGGACGTGGCCTTACTACACTCGGCGCGGTATCAGCAGTCCCTGCGACGCTACCACGCCCGAGGGGTTCGGTCCCGATACCTCCAGGTGGACGACTTGGTGCTTCGGCTGCGACAAGATGCTCGAGGGCGGCACAAGCTCACGCCTCCCTGGGAAGGGCCATTCGTCATCGCCAAAGTTCTGAAGCCCGGAACGTACAAGCTGGCCAACAGTCAAGGCGAGGTCTACAACAACGCTTGGAACATTCGACAGCTACGTCGCTTCTACCCTTAAGATGCTTTCAAGTTGTTCATACACCTCGTTCACGTACGAAGTCTAACCATCAAGGAAGGATCAGCCTTGCCTCGGCAAAGCCCGACCCTCCCTCGGGGGCTAGAAGGGGGAACCCCCTCTCGTCAAAATTTTCCTCGAAAAAAGTCTTCCATCAAAAAGGCTTTCGCGTCTCCCGGCTATATCAGTAACAGGACCCCAAGAAACGAATAAGGGCGTATGTAAGTGGCAAGGCCGACCGAGCCGAGAGACTCCTACGCCTCTGGGATACGGATACCTCACTCGTCACCTACCACGAAAAATGACTCTTACTTGGGCAAGCTACCCTGCTACTGACGAACGGGTCCGGATACGCAAAACGGAAGGAAAAGAAGCACAACCTTATATTACGATAATAAAGTGTTCGGGCCTCGGCGACCGCAAAAGACACATATGCATTCAAAGAAAACTGCTCCGGCAGAGTCAGGCGTCGCTCGGAGAAGGAGCCGCGCCCTCGGCTTCGTCCCCACCTTCGGCAAGATCCGCCCCGGCCTCGGACGACGGCGCAAGCGGGAGGATCTCTGCCTCGAAGGTGGTTGCCACCACCGCGCTTGGGCACGCGGCGGCCGCGTCGAGCCTTTGGACTTCGGCCAGGGCGGCTTCATCTTCGTCGGGGAGGCAATACCCCTCGCTGACCCGCTCCAGATCCACGACATAGTGGGAAGCAAGCACGGCGAAGGCCCGCCTGATGCCGTGATGCAGCGCCTCGCGGAGTCTGCCACGCGCATGGTCATCCAAGGCCTGCAGGCGACTTTGGGGGGAGCTTCCCGAGGGGACGTCGTCGAAGCCAAAGACCCAGCAGAAGGCCGAGATGGCCTCGGACATGGCCGCGTGGTCGGCCTCCCTCTGCTCGGCCGCCTGAGCAAGCGCCTTGGTGGACTTATCAAGGGCAGACTCGAGCTCTGCGAACAGCCAAAGCGGAAGACCTCAAACACAAGTTGAGGAACCAAGCTGAAACAAAAACTTAAAATAGCCAAGACATACCTCCGGCTCGGGCACGCTGCTCCGAGGATACGGCTTGGGCCACGGCTAGGTCTGCTGCAAGGGCTCCGACCCGAGCAGACGCCTCGGCTAACTGGACTCCAAGAGCCTCAGCCCCGCTTTCGGCCTCGGCGGCCCGGCCCCGAGATTGGTCCCGCTCGCCGGTGACCTGGTCAAGCTCCGACTGCCGCCGCTGCGCCTCTACGCGTGCCGCTGCTGCCTCTGTTCCCAGATCGACACAGAGCAATCGAAGGTCCGCCACCTCGGCGCTCTGTTGGGAGAGGCGCGCGGTAGCCCTGGCAAGCGTGGTCCTCAGGGACCGCAGCGAACCCCAGACATCGACCTCGCGGCGGATGAATGACGACTTGGCGGCGCTCAGATCCGTCAGATCCTGAGGGAAGGAAGCGGGGCGTCACAAAGAACGCCTTGATCACGAGAAAGGTATGCCTGAAATCATTACCTGGAGGATCTTGGGAACGTCCCTGCAAAGGACCTCCAAGGTCGACCGGAGCGACCCCACCGTTGCTTCGGCACACTCACGAAGCCCGTCCCAAGACTGCTCCTCCCGCTCATCGTCAAGAACGAAGAGGGGATCCGAGGCCCCACGGGTCCGGAACCGAAGCAACTGGCGCCGCCCCTCTGAACTGCGCCGCGCGGGGACAAGGCTGCCGCTCAACGGGACGGGTCGCGGTCCCGCGCCCCCCTCTTCCGAGGCACCAAGTAGCGACGCCTCGGCCATCTCAGCGTCGGCGGCGATGGGTGGCTCCACGGCCAGAACGGCAACGGCCTCGGCAGCAGCCGGCGCCAGCGCCGGCAGCATGTCTGGTGTGCCCGAGGCCACGGCCGCACCAGCAGCCTCCCCCAGCGCGACGGCCGCCTCGACAGAAGAGCCAGCCTCGGGAGCTCACTCCACGGTAACTGGTGCCGCCTGAGCCCCCCGCTGTGGGGCGTCTTGCGAGGAGGTCAGCTGGCCGGCGAGGCCCAGTGCGGCACTAGCTGCGGAAGCCGACGCCGTCTTGAGGACCTTCCGGGGAGCCAGATCGGTCGAACCGTGACTCTGCTTGCTAAGGAGAAAAGGAAAATTAGGGTCGGGACATACGAAGGAGGAGCCAGGACGAAGATATCCTAAGATACTTACCCACTCCGGGCCACGATCAATCGTGCCTGTGGGGAGGTCTCTCGAACCTCGACCCCCGAAGGTACCACCGAGGTCTGCCTCGCTGCCAGCTTCGGTACCATCCTCGCCTTGGGCGCCCTAGGCGCCCGAGAGACGGACTGCCCAGACGCAGCCACGACGACCTGAGGATCGCCCTCCCGCGTGGTCAGCACGGGCAACGGTTCTCGGGGAAAAGGCAGCTCGGCCTGACTCCCCAGGGTCACCTCAACTTCCTCGGCCGAGGGGTCAAGTACTCCCTCGGTCTGCCCCCGCTCTTCGGACCGGGACCCCGACGTCCCGGCCCCGGATACCGACGGCACCAGCCCGCTCGAGGGCTGGCTTGACGACCCCTGGCCCAGCCTCAGATCCGGGCTAAGGCCAAGGCGGGCAGCCATATCGTCGTCTTTGTCGCCGTCTTCATCGTCGTCGTCGTTGTCAGGCGTCTCCGGCGACGGCTCCCTTGGGAGACCATCCCTCTCCTGCCGACGACGGAGCCTTTCCAAGGCGTCCCGAGCCCGCGTCCGCTCGCGGGCCCGAGCCTTCTTCGCGTCCTTTTTCTCCTTCCTCTTCTCCGCGGCAACCCTCCGCGCAGCTCGGTTCACCGCGTCCTCCGGGACCGGTGGCAGGGAAGGCTTGTGATGCTCTACCTCCTGGAGACAGACGAAAAGTCTCGGCTGTGAGAACCAAGGGCAATCCGATGCAAGGAGAAAGAAGGAGCGGAAACTCACCAGGGACACACACCCACGGTCAGGACGCATCAAGGGCTGGGAAAGGGCGCCGGCATCCGACTTCCCCAATGTGACGGCTACCCGCCTGTGGAGGTCGTCGACGGGAAGGGGATCCGAGGACATCCGCAAACCCTCCAAGTCGGCCCCCGGCGTCATCTCCCAAAGCGGCAGCCGCCGCTCCGTCAAGGGAAGCACCCTCGGGCGATGAATGGCGGCAACCACTCCCGCAGCGATATCGGCGGCGGTGGTCACCACTCGCTGAGAAAACGACGGGAGCCTCCCGTCGTCATTTCGGAGATAGAACCACCGGCGCTGCCACCCTTTGTTCGAGGACGCAAGGATGGCGGGGATATACTGTGGCGCCCGCGCCTGCCTCAGCTGGAGGATGCAGCCACCAGCCCGCACTGCCGTGCGGACCCTTCTCTCCCCCGTCGGCAAGGCAAAAAGCTCCACGGAGAAGAGATGAGTCCACAGGTCCCAGTGAGGGTCAATCCCCAAGTATCCTTCACAAACCACCGCGAAGATGGCGGCTTGCGAGATGGAGTTAGGATTGAGGTTGTGCAGCTCCACCCCGTAGACATGCAGAATCGCCCGCATAAAACGGCTTGCCGGCATTCCGAACCCCCGCTCGTGAAAGGAGACGAAGCTAATGACATACCCCGGCGGCGGGGACGGGGCAACTCCACTCAGAGGGGCCATCCACTCCGGCTGCGAGTCACCGGAGAGAGGGCGAAGCAAACTCTCAGCAACAAGGGCCTCCAGGTCATCTGTCGTGACGGTGGAGAAAGGCCACGGGTCGCGCGGCGGAACAATGGTCACCCGGTCGGCCATCACCAAGCAGAAGAGGTGGCGGCGGAAAGGACTGGGTGAGCGATTTCCTTTCTCTGGCTATTCCCTCGGGTTGCGAAAACCTAAGAAGGAGGCATGTAGCAGAGTAAAAAACTGTCACCGGTCCATCTCCCGAATATATAAAGGCCCAGGCGAGACCCATTCAACGCTTCGCCCGAACCCGCCGCGGGATTCAAAACTCAAAGCGAAACGCCCGTTCCTCGAACGGCTCGCGCACGCGCAACGGCCGCCCCGTGAACCACTCGTCCCGTCGCATTAACTTTGCGGCAGGACGGGCGGCACCTTTGGCGGGCGAAGTAGGCGACGCTTCACCTCCGCCATAATGACCGCGTCAAAAAAGGTGCGCCACGTCATTTGATTTCGTATCCTTTTCCACTTCCTCTTTCTCTCTCTTGCCGCAGGGACCGGGAAAGGGGATACCCCAAAAGGGATCCTTCTCCGCGAAGGAAGCGGGCCCCGAGCCCCCTTACTGATCAGAGGTTCAAAGGCTGGCCCCTCGGAAGGGTTCAACAGCCGCCTTAGAGCACTCGGGCTCCGCGCCCACTACTGGTTAGAGGTTCGAAGGCCAGCCCCTCAAAAGGGTTCAACGGTCGCCTTAGGCCACTCGGGCTCCGCGCCCACTACTGATCAGGGGTTCGTAGGCTGGCCCTCGAAGGGTTCGAGAGCCACCTCAGACGCAGAGCGAGGGATGACCCTGGGTACGTTCGATACATAACCAAGGCTCAAGCTACGCTCCCGAGGTACCCTAGGACATTTCCGAGACCAACAGGAACGATTTTGTAACGGAATCCCACCAGAGGGAGGCATCGAGCCCTCAGACCCCGTCAAAAGGGGACCGGGTCCGGCAAATCACCCGCAGGTACTTTTGGAGCGCGCCTCCGGGCCACTAGCTGACCCCTAACAAATGGGGCACGGGCGTCCACTCGGATTACCTGTTAGCAGCTCACTGGAGACACCATGTTCGGCGCCCTCCAAGGGCAACATGGCGCTTTCCCCCCTCCTCCTTGCGGAAAGGCGACGCAGGGGCGTATGTAAAAAAGTCGAGTCTGTCCTTGACCGTCCTCTCGCTCTGTGCGGAGGCTCGGGGGCTGCTCTCGCAAACCCGACTCCGGCCAAACCGTTGACAGCGTCAACATACCAGCCCGAGAACTTGGAACTCGACTGAGCACCCAGGCTACGGCCAGCTCGCATGAGGAAACAACCAGATCGGCCGAAGCATCACGAAACGCATTAAGACCTCAAAGGAGTCAAACCACTCCTCCGAGGCCTCGGGGACTACACCCGGCGGGTGCGCTCACGCGCACCCACCGGAACAAAACGCAACCGAGAAAGGTCGGTCCCCTTGCAAAAAAGTGCGACAAAAGCCACCAAGCGAGTATTAACACTCCCTTTGAGGCTCGGGGGCTACTGTCGGGGACCATAATTAGGGGTACCCCCAAGACTCCTAATCTTAGCTGGTAACCCCCATCATCACAAAGCTGTAAAGGCCTGATGGGTGCGATTAAGTCAAGGCTCGGTCCACTCAAGGACACAATCTCGCCTCGCCCGAGCCCAGCCTCGGGCAAGGGCAGCCGACCCCGGAGGATTCACGTCTCGCCCGAGGGCCCCCTCAAGCAACGGACACACCTTCGGCTCGCCCGAGGCCCGGTCTTCGCCAAGAAGCAACCTTGGCCAGATCGCCACACCGACTGACCGCACCGCAGAAGCATTTAATGCGAGGATGGCCTGACACCTTATCCTGACGCGCGCCCTCCAGTCGACAGAGCCGAAGTGACCGCAGTCACTTCGCCGCTCCACTGACCGGCCTGACAAGGGGACAGCGCCGCCTGCGCCGCTCCGACTGCTGTGCCACTCGACAGAGTGAGGCTGACAGCAGCCAAGTCCAGCCTCGGGCGCCATAGGAAACTCCGCCTCGCCCGACCCTAGGGCTCGGACTCGGCCTCGGCCCCAGAAGACGACGAACTCCGCCTCGCCCGACCCCAGGGCTCGAACTCGGCCTCGGCCCCGGAAGACGACGAACTCCGCCTCGCCCGACCCCAGGGCTCGGACTCGGCCTCGGCCCCGGAAGACGACGAACTCCGCCTCGCCCGACCCCAGGGCTCGGACTCAGCCTCGGCACCGGAAGATGACGAACTCCGCCTCGCCCGACCCCAAGGCTCGGACTCGGCCTCGGCCCCGGAAGCCGACGAACTCCGCCTCGCCCAACCCTAGGGCTCGGACTCGACCTCGACCTCGGAAGAGCCTCCGCCTCGCTCGACCCAGGGCTCAGATCAACCACGTCACAGGGGGGGCCATCATTACCCTACCCCTAGCTAGCTCAGGCTACTGGGAACAAGACCGGCGTCCCATCTGGCTCGCCCCGGTAAACAAATAATGATGGCGCCCCGCGTGCTCCATGACGACGGTGGCTCTCAGCCCCCTTACGGAAGCAAGGAGACGTCAGCAAGGACTCGACAGCCCCGACAGCTGTCCTTCCGCAAGGCTCCAGCGCTCCTCCGACGGCCACGACATCACATGAACAGAGTGCCAAAACCTCTCCGGCTGCCACGACGGCATGTACTTAGGGCGCTAGCTCCTCTCTGCTAGACATGTTAGCACACTGCTACACCTCCCATTGTACACCTGGGCCCTCTCCTTACGTCTATAAAAGGATGGGCCAGGGCACTCATACGGAGGGTTGGCCGCGCGGGGGAGGACGGGACGACGCGTGCAGGCCTCTCGCTCCCTCCCACGCGGACGCTTGTAACCCCCTACTGCAAGCGCACCCGACCTGGGCGCGGGACAAACACGAAGGCCGCGGGTTTCCTCTTTTACGCCTGTCTCCCTCTAGTTTTCCCCCCTTCGCGCTCCGTCTCGCGCCGACCCATCTGGGCTGGGGCACGCGGCGACAATTTACTCGTCGGTCCAGGGACCCCCCGGGGTCGAAACGCCGACAGCCGGATCCAGCGCGGGCCGGGAACCGACCTGTCCTGGGAGGAGTTGGAGGTTCTGGTGAAGGGGATTACTAGTGAGTCCTTCGTCCCTGAGTCTCTAATCCTCCCCGAGGGCATCCCTGCTCTCTGCGACAACGCAGGGTTGAGGACGGTGATTTTGGCCACGCTACCGACCCTCGACGAACACGGCGTCGTGGTTCACCAGACCGGTGGCCGGGACCACCATCGCGGGATCCGGATCTCCGATGCGCCGGCTGGAGGCCCCTAGACTATCGGCGTGGCCCCCAGCGCCCCCGCCAGAGCTTCCCACGCTTCTGCTGTGGCCCCCCGCCCCTTGGACAAGGGCAAAGGGGCTGCAAGCAGCTCCTCCGCCCCAGGCGGCGCCGGGGTGTCGGAGGAGGAGAGGAGACGTCGGCTGCGCCGCGCCGACGGATTGTTTGTTTCGGACCCCCCGTTGGGACCGAGGAGGCCGGCTCCTAGAAGCGTCAGAGGACTACTAGCGGGGCCGAGGAGACCGGCTCTGAGGCCCAGGGCGCGTAGAGGCGTGCCAGTCCTCCACCACCACAGCCATCGGGTCCGCCGCCACCACAACCACCACCACCGTCAGGCCCGCCGCCGCCAACAGCACCTGGGGATGATCTCCCCCAGGGGCACCACCAGCAGCAGCAACAACAGCAGCAGCAACAACAGCGGTCGCCCCGCTTCCAGGGTCGCTGGAAGGTTCAGGGCCCCAAGTGAGTGGAGCCCCTTTCTTTTTTATTAGTCTATTTAACATGCCGACATGTCTTAACCCATCCTTTGCTTGTCAAGGCTTCCTCCCCCTCTGCTCCCAAGGCCGTGCCTCCCCCGCCCCCGGCTGGTGCCGCCGAGACAGCGCCACCGGGCCCCCAGGTCCTAGCTGGGGGTCCGGCAGTAGCGGTGCCAATGCCAAGCGGTAACGCAGCGGCGGAGGGGGTCCCCACACCTCCGGCGGCTGCCACAGCCTCAACAACGGTAATGTCGTCGAGTACACCATCGGTAGTGGCAGAGGAGGCCCCAGCTGTGCTCGTCCCCGCCATCGAGGTTGACGCGGGGGGCGCGTTCAGCTCCATCCCGCCGCCCCCTCCGGAGGAGACGGAGGTGATTTTTGGGCGGCGGCTCTGGTCCGGCGCCGAGCCAGAAGCAGCGCCAGTTAAAGGTGTACATTTGAGTTGGGCCTGATAGGCCGGCCCGAAGCACGGTAAAAAAAGCACGGCCTAGGCACAGCACGACACGAATATTTTAGTGCCGAGCCGGGTTTGGGCCGAGGTCATGGCCCATGGGCGGGCACGAGCACGACCCGTTTAAGGCAGGCACGAAATGGCCTATATAGAGGCACGAAAAGGCCCATATATTTATTAAAATCACACTTCATTCCACACTTTCATGTACTTGATAAAGAACACAAAGCTATAGATAATGTTAGTTAGATATTTTTTGTAGCTTTGAATTAGAGTACGTGATGTAATTTTATTTTTGTTATGAACATTAGATAATAAATTGAACTTACGAACTTTATTTAGAGCTGATTATACTATTTTCTTTCTAACAAAATGATTTGTAAACGAGGTAGTCATTGCATAGCTCTAGTAACTTAATACAAATATTAAGTTTGTTTTTGGTTAAATTTATTTGTCTTATCTTTTATTTGTTTTATTAAATTTGTTTTGAATTTCGGGCCAAAAACTGAATTTCGGGCCGCCCGAAATGAGCCCGGCACGTTTAAGCAATTACGGACTGGGCCGTGGGCCGAGGACTAGGCCCATGGGCCGGCCCGGCACGGTCCGAAATTCAAACGGGTCGGGTCGGCCCGAAATTCAAACAATACGGCCTTTTCGGGCTTGGGCCGGGCCGGGCCGGGCGGCCCGAATGTACACCTATAGCGCCAGTTCCCCTCCTCCGGGTGCTGTCTCACGCCCATCAGGCCCTTCAAGAGAGTGAGGCGGCGATCCTGCGGGAGTGGGAGGCGCTCAAGGCCAAACACCAGCGCCTCCGCGACTGGCGTACCCAGCTAGAGGAGCGCACCAAGGCAGCGTCACGCCAGTTCGCCTTCGAACAGTCTGAGCTTGAGCGGGACCACAAGGACTACAAGAAAGACCTCCAGAAGGTGTACGCTTGGGAGATAGAGGTGGCCCGGAAGGAGAAGAAGGTGGCCAAGAAGGAGGAACACTTGGACCAGAGGGAGGAGGTCATCATGGAGCTCCAAGCGAAGCTGAATGCCTTCAACAAGATGCTGGAGGAGCAGCGGGTCCAGCAGGCCGCGACTGTGGAGAGCCTGCAAAGGCTGCAACGGGGGCTGGATGACAGGGCCAGCAGCCTTGCCCTGGCCGAAGAGAACCTCAAGGAGAAGGATGCTTCCCTGGATAAGCGGGCGGCGGATCTCGCCTTGCAGGAGAAGAACCTCACCTTTAGGACTAATTTGGTGACCCGGGATCCTGGGAGGATTGGAGGGTATTGAGGGGGAAATTAGTTTATTTCCCCCTCAATCCCCTCCAATCCTCCCGGGATCCCCTTATCACCAAATCAACCCTTAGGGAGGAGATGTTTGAAAGGCGGGAGAAGATGCTGGCCGATCATGAGCTCGAGGCGGAGGAGAAGGAGCGGACGCTAGAGGAGCGGGTCTGCCAGTTCCATGCGGCGCAGGCGGCACAGGCAGCACCGGGCCCCTAGGTGGTGGAGGCGATGAATAATACGCTTGAAGATCTCCAGGAGGAGCAGCGCGCCGGGGTCCAGCGCATCACCGCATGGGCCATCGAGGCGAGCACGACACTGGTGCCGCTAGGGGTGAGCCCCATCCCGGTGTCGGAGCCACCGACGTCCATCTCCGACGCACTGCCGGTGCTAGACTCCTCCACCGACCGCCTCCGACGCCTGGACCAGATTCTGGGCGCCCGCCTGGAGGCCGAGGGCAGCAGACTCTGCCGGGCGGTAGTCGAGTACATCTTGACGTGCTTCCGGAGCCACGACCCGGCCATATCCTTGGAGCCGGTGATCGCTGGTCCGGTGGCCGACACCGAGGACGCTGCCCGAGAGGGCATTAAAGACGCCGTGGAGCTGGTGACCGAGAGCTTCCAGCAGGATCCTGCTGATGACGAGTAGCCGAATCTGTAGAGAGAAGGCGAGGGTCCCACTGGGAGGCGGCTTGTAATATTTTCTGGTTTTGTAAGATACTTTTGGGAAGTATTAATCTAACAGTGACATAACTTATCTGTATGCTATTTGTCTTTGTTGTGTGCGTTTGTTACCAACTTCTCCCTGGTACTTGGCCCCCCTAGTATGTAGGCTCGACATGTCAAGGCTGGATGCTAGTATACTTAAGAAAAATTGGTGACCTAGCCCCCAGGAGGTAGTCTCGACTGGGACTTGGACCTGCACACAACCTTGGCTAGGAAGCTTTAGTAGTGCACCCATAGGACCCACTAACTGGTATCTTTTATCCTTTGATTCACGCAACAGGACCTGCAGGATTTAGACCGGGAAGCCAATTCGTGTGTCCGGACCCCCTGGATCGCAGCTCCAAATACTAGGGCACCCGTCGCAGAGTGGTGGAGCGTGTAGGCTTAGGGTACGGGACCAGGCTAAGCGACCACACAGCTCTGGACCACCCCAGGGGACGTGTGTCCGTTCTCTAGAACCAGACCCTTGGTTGTCGGACCCACAGGACTATAGTTCCAAATACTAGGGTACCCGTCATAGAGTGGTGGAGTGTGCAGGCTTAGGGTACGGAACCAAGCTAAACGGCTACATAGCTCCGTACCACCCTAGTAGACAAGTACCCGTTCTCTAGAACTGGCCCCCAGGCTGCCGGACCCCCCTATTGAGGGATCCCAAACTGCAAGCCGGGCTACTCAATTCGGATGTCCATATACCACCAAGGGTGGGAACTGTATGAGTGGGTTAGATAAAAAATGATGCTCATAAGTTGAAGAAAAATAAGACCACCACAAAAACAAATCTGGGGCGAATCTTTTCTTTATAACTTGGTATTCATGAGTGTAGGCCGAGTTTATGAGGGCGGACCTCACCGGACTGGCGTACATATATGCGCAACTTAGTTACAAAGGAAGAATGCTGAATCCCCAAGCTTGTTTTTATGGGAAAAACTTATGGAGATGCTCTATGTTCTAGGGATTGGGAAGAGGCTCTCCTTCAGTTGTAGCAAGGCGGACACACCTGGGTCGGCATATTTCCGTCACCTTGAAGGGTCCTTCCCAGCTGAGGGAGAGTTTGTGGAGCCCTTCTCGGTTCAGCACTCACCTTAGGACCAGATCCCCGACCCGGAGCTCCCTACTATGCACGAACCGTTGGTGGTAGCGCCTGAGCGCTTGGTTGTACCGTGCATTTCGGATCGCCGCTTGCCATCTGCGCTCGTCGATGAAGTCCACGTCCTCACGTCGTAGCTGTTCCTGCATAGACTCATCGAAAGCCTGGACCCGTGGGGAGCCTATAATGATTTCCATGGGAAGGCAGGCTTCGGCCCCGTAGACCAGGAAGAACGGGGTCTCCCCGGTAGCTCGGTTGGGTGTGGTCTGGTTCCCCCATAGCACTGACGGAAGCTCGCTGACCCAATTTGCACCATGCTTTTTCAAGTAGTCGTAGGTGTGTGTCTTGAGTCCCCTAAGGATTTCTGCGTTTGCCCTCTCCACTTGGCCATTGCTCCTTGGATGAGCCACGGACGCAAAGCAGAGCTGGGTGTCGATGTCCTCACAATACTCCTAGAAGATCCAACTTGTAAACTGGGTCCCGTTGTCCGTAATGATACGGCTTGGGATCCCAAATCTATAGACGATCGACTTGAGGAAAGCGACATCAGCACCCTGGGTGATATTGACCACATGGGTGGCCTTTGGCCACTTTGTGAACTTGTCGATGGCGACGAAGAGGAACCGGTACCCACCGACGGCCCTGGGGAATGGTCCCAAGATATCCACCCCCCATACGGCGAATGGCCAGGAGGGTGGAATCATCTGCAGAGCCTGAGCTGGTGTGTGTATCTGCTTTGCGTGGAACTGGCACGCCTTGCAGGACTTTACCATCTCAGCTGCATCCTAGAGAGCGATAGGCCAGTAAAAGCCATGCCGGAAGGCCTTACCGACCAGTGTGCGGGATGATGAATGACTTCCGCACTCTCCTCCATGGATCTCTGTGAGCAACTCATGGCCCTCCTCCTGGGTAATGCACCGCATGAGAATGCCGTTGGCGCCACGGTGGTAGAGATCCCCTTCCACCACCGTGTAGCGTTTAGCCAACCGCACTATGCGCTCTGCGGACACATGGTCTTCAGGACGTATATTTTCCTTCAGGTAGTCCCGGATCTCGAAGATCCATGCATCGGGACCACTCTGAGATATTGGCTATGGCGCTAAGGGACTAACAGGATCTCCCATAGCACACACAGTCTTCGGTGGGTTCTGTAAATGGGAAGCCACCGGGACCGCTAGCTTCGAGGTGCTAGTCTCGCCCCCTTCGCCTAGTTCGGCCGGCTGGACGGTGGGTCTCAGCAGCCGTCTTTCGAAGACGCCCTCGGGCACGGGTGCCCAAGTTGATGCCCTCACGGAGAGGTCATCTGCCGCCGAGTTGTCAGCCCGAGGAACGTGTTGCAGTTCCAGGGCGGTGAAGTCCTTTTCCAGCTTCCTCACGTGAAGTAGGTACGCTGCGAGCCTGGGCTCGTTGCAGCTACACTCCCCGCGGACTTGCTTGATGATCAGCTGGGAGTCCCCTTTCACCAGGAGCTGGCGAATCCCTAGGGATAGGGCCACCGACAATCCGAAGATCAGTGCTTCGTACTCCGCCATGTTGTTGGTGGCCTTGAACTCAAGGTGCAGCATGTACTTCATTTGATCTCCGCTTTGGTCGATGAGGACCACTCCAGCTTCGCCAACTTGCTGACGGGCGGATCCGTCGAAGAAGAGTGTCCAGTGGGGCTCAGTGAAGACCGGACCCCTGGGCTCCTCAGGTGTGGGGTCCGAATCGGGATCCGGACCCCCAGGAGCGTTCGGGGGAGGCATCCACTCCATGATGAAGTCAACCAGGACCTGGCTCTTGATGGCGTGGTGAGGCTGGAAGTCCAGTTGGAACTCAGCGAGCTCCGTGACCCACTTGGCGATGTTGCCTGTGGCGTTAGACTTGTGGAGGATGGCCCTCAACGGAAAGGAGGTCACCACCACAACCCTGTGTGCCTGGAAATAGTGGCGCAGCTTCCTGGACGCAACAAGCACATCATAGAGAAGTTTGTGTGTTTCAAGGTACCTGGTCTTCACCTCGTGGAGGACCTCGCTGACGTAGTAGACCGGCCTCTAAACGGTCCGGACCCCGGCAGCTGGTCCTGAGTCCTCAGGTTCTTGGCCTTCTTGTGCCATCCTTTCGACGACTAGCACCATGCTAACCGCTTCCGCAGCCGCCGCGATGTACAGATTCAACGGATCTCCAGGCTCTAGGGCTACCAGTATTGGTAGGGACACCAGGTGCTGCTTCAACTCCTGGAAGGCTTGTTCTGCCTCTTCGGTCCAAGAGAATGGACCAGACTTCCGCAATAGCTTGAAGAAGGGTAGCGCCCTCTCAGCCAGCCTTGAAATGAAACGGCTAAGGGCGGCTAACGACCCCATAAGCTTCTGGACGTCCTTGATACGGGCCGGAGGCCTCATTGCCTCAATCGCCTTGATCTTCTCCGGGTTTGCTTCAATGCCCCGGTACGAAACCAGGAACCCCAGTAGCTTCCCTGCGGAGACACCAAAGACACACTTGTCCGGGATCAGCTTCATGCTGGTTGCCCGCAGCCTATCGAAGACCAGGGTTAAGTCTTCCACTAGGGTCGACCCTCTCTTGGTCTTGACTACGATGTCATTGACGTATACTTCCACCTTGTCCCTAATCAGGTTCCCGAAAGTCTTACTCATCGCCCGCACAAATGTTGGCAAGGCGTTCTTCAGACCGTAAGGCATTACGACATAGCAGTAAAGCCCATCCACTGTTACAAAAGCGGTATGCTTCCTATCTTCCCTAGACATCTGGATTTGATGGAAACCAGAATAAGCATCTAAGAAAGACAAAAGGTCGCACCTGGAGGTAGAGTCCACGATTTGGTCTATTCGTGGGAGTGGATACGGGTCCTTGGGACAAGCCTTATTAAGGCTGGTGTAGTCGATGCACATCCGAAGCTTCCCATTCGCCTTGGGAATGATGACTGGTTGGCTAGCCACACTGGGTGATGAACCTCTTCGATGAAGCCGGCACCTAGCAGCTTCCGGACATCCTTTTAGATGAAATCCTTGAAAGGGAAATGTGCCCTTGGGCCATTTCTAAGTATTTTGGTGATTGAGTGTCAACACAAGTGCTTAAATGTGAATCAATGCCCATGGATGAACAAAGTGCAAATCTTCAACAAAGGTATGATTCTAAGTCTTAGTACATTGGTTTTGTGTACTAATATATTTGTCTAAGTGTTAGAAACAGAAAGAAGAAGAGAAGAGAAAACTTGGCTGTGTGCAGCCAAGGGGCTGTTTCGGTCTGGGGCACCGGACTGTCCGGTGGTGCACCGGACAGTGTCCGGTGGTGCACCGGACAGTGTCCGGTGCGCCAGGCTGCCTCGGCCGAAGAGGCCGCTCTCGGGAATTTGCTGACGGCGTACGGCTAAAAATCACCGGACTGTCCGGTGTGCACCGGACTGTCCGGTGTGCACCGGACTGTCCGGTGAGCCAACTGTCGGCCAGGGCCAACGGTCGGCCGCGCGATCAGCGCGGGACACGTGGCCGAGCCAACGGTCGGAAGGGGGCACCGGACTGTCCGGTGTGCACCGGACATGTCCGGTGCGCCAACGGCTCCCGCATCTGCAACGGTCGGCTTCGCCATTTAAGGAAAGGAATCGGGCACCGGACACTGTCCGGTGTGCACCGGACTGTCCGGTGCGCCCGACGACAGAAGGCAAAGATGGCCTTCCAGATTTGTTCTCAACGGCTCCTAGCTGCCTTGGGGCTATAAAAGGGACCCCTAGGCGCATGGAGGAGGACACCAAGCAACTCTTGAGCATTCTTGATCATCCACACTCAGTCTTTGCGCATTCGTTTGTGATTCTAAGTGATTCGAGCTCTGTTCTTGTGAGAAACTGTGAGATAGTCTTTGAGCTCGAATCTTGGCCGTGTGTGTGCGCGTCTCGCTGTGGATTTGTGTGTGTTGCTTCCCTCCCTTACTCCGTGCTTCTTTGTGAATCTTAAGTGTAAGGGCGAGAGACTCCAATTTGTGGAGATTCCTCGCAAGTGGGATAAAGATAAGCAAGGCAAAATACTGTGGTATTCAAGTGGGTCTTTGGACCGCTTGAGAGGGGTTGATTGCAACCCTCGTCCGTTGGGACGCCACAACGTGGAGTAGGCAAGTTTTGTACTTGGCCGAACCACGGGATAAATCACCGTGTCTCCTCTGTGTTGAATTCTCTGTGATTGTCGTATTGTGCAAGATCTTCTCTTTAGCCACTTGGCAATTATTGTGCTAACCCCTAACAAGTTTTTGTGGCTATAAGTTAAGTTTTTACAGGATCACCTATTCACCCCCCCCCCTCTAGGTGCTCTCAATTGGTATCAGAGCCGTTCTCTTCACAAAGGGACTTACCGCCCGAAGAGATGGATCCTAAGGGGAAGGGAGTCGTGATCAACGACAAAGAAAAGGAATCCTTCGTCAACGAGCCGAAGGACGACAAGCCTACCGACTCCGGCTCGGGGCATAGACGGAAGGAAGGGAAGAAGAAGAAGACAAGGCGCATCAAGGAGATCATCTACTACGACGATAGTGATGAGTCTACTTCTTCCCAAAAGGATGATGACAACGACTACAAAAAGACGGTCAATTCGAACTTTTCATTTGATTATTCTCGTATTCAACATAGTTCGAATTCGCATTTACTTTCCATTCCTCTTGGCAAACCTCCACACTTCGATGGGGAGGACTACGGATTTTGGAGTCACAAAATGCGTAGTCACTTATTCTCTCTCCATCCAAGCATATGGGAGATTGTGGAGAATGGAATGAAGTTTGATAGCTCGGATAGCCCTATGCTTATAAATGAACAAATTCATAGAAATGCACAAGCTACTACTGTTCTCTTAGCATCTTTGTGCAGGGAAGAGTACAATAAGGTGAGCGGCTTGGACAATGCCAAGCAGATATGGGACACCCTCAAGATCTCTCACGAGGGGAACGACATCACCATGCTCACCAAGATGGAGTTGGTGGAGGGCGAGCTTGGACGATTCGCCATGATAAGGGGAGAGGAGCCAACTCAAACCTACAACCGGCTCAAGACCCTTATCAACAAAATAAGGAGCTACGGAAGCACGCGTTGGACGGATCACGACGTCGTCCGCCTAATGCTCAGGTCCTTTACCGTTCTTGATCCTCATCTCGTGAACAATATTCGTGAGAATCCCAGGTACACGATGATGACGCCCGAGGAAGTGCTTGGAAAATTCGTGAGCGGGCGGATGATGTTCAAGGAGGCAAGATACGTCGACGACGCGTTGAACGGTCCACTCCACGAGCCTCCACCCATTGCTCTAAAGGCAACAAGGAGCAAGGAGTCGCTACCTAGCAAGGTGGCGCAAGTTGAGGCGGCCGGGCTCAATGATGAAGAGATGGCTCTCATCATTAAAAGATTCAAGACGGCGCTAAAAGGTCGAAAGGGACAGCCAAGCAAGGCCAAGACCAAGGGAAAGCGATCATGCTTCAAATGCGGTAAGCTTGGTCATTTTATTGCTAACTGTCCCGAAAATGATAGTGACCAGGAGCAAGGGAAAAATGGGAAGAGAGAGAACAAGAAGGTTTACAAGAAGGCCAAAGGCGAAGCACACCTTGGAAAGGAGTGGGATTCGGATTGCTCTTCGTCCGACTCCGACGACGAAGGACTCGCCGCCACTGCCTTCAACAAATCGGCTCTCTTCCCCAACGAACATCACACTTGCCTCATGGCAAGGGAAAAGAAGGTAATCACTCGTAATGCTAATACTTATGATTCTTCTAGTGATGATGAATCCAGTGAGGATGAAATTGATTACTCTAGTTTATTCAAGGGATTGGATAGAACTAAAATAGCTAAGATTAATGAGTTGATTGATGCCTTAAATGAAAAGGATAGAATCTTAGAGAAACAAGAAGACCTTTTATATGAAGAACATGATAAGTTTGTTAGTGCACAAAATTCACTTGCTCTAGAAGTTAAAAGAAATGGAATACTTTCTGGTGAACTTTCTACTTGTAATGAAACCATTTCTTCTTTAAAAAGTGAAATTAATGTTGTAACTGCTAAACTAGAAGTAGCAAGTAACTCTTGTGTTGAAAATATTACAATTTGCACTAGGTGTAAGGATTTTGATATTAATGCTTGTAGTGAACACTTAGTTTCAATTTCAAAACTAAATGATGAAGTGGCTAGTCTTAATGCTCAACTTAAGACTAGCAAGAGTGAATTTGAAAAACTAAAATTTGCAAGGGATGCCTACACTATTGGTAGACACCCCTCAATTAAGGATGGGCTTGGCTTCAAGAGGGAAGCCAAGAACTTAACAAGCCATAAGACTCCTATCTCCACCAAGGAGAAAGGGAAGGCTCCTATGGCTAATAGTGTTAAGAAGAATCATGCTTTCATGTACTATGATAGGAGATACTCTAGAAATGCTTTTAGGAGTAATGATGTTTTTGATTCACATGCTTATGACTCTTATGCTATGACTGCTTCTAGTTCTCATGTTATGCATGGTAGAAATGTGTTTAGAAGAAATGTTGTTCACCAAATGCCTAGGAGAAATGTAGATCATAATGCTCCTAGGAAAGTAGTGAATGAACCTTCCGAAATTTATTGTGCTCTAAATGCTTCCTTTGCTATTTGTAGAAAGGATAAGAAAATTGTTGCTAGGAAGTTAGGGGCAAGATGCAAGGGAGATAAAACTTGCATTTGGGTCCCTAAGAATATTTGTGCTAACCTTGTAGGACCCAACATGAGTTGGGTACCTAAGTCCCAAGCCTAAATTTGCCTTGCAGGTTTATGCATCCGGGGGTTCAAGCTGGATTATTGATAGCGGATGCACAAACCATATGACGGGGGAGAAGAAGATGTTCACCTCCTACGTCAAGAATAAGGATTCCCAAGATTCAATCATATTCGGTGATGGGAATCAAGGCAAGGTAAAAGGGTTAGGTAAAATTGCAATTTCTAATGAGCACTCTATCTCTAATGTGTTTTTAGTAGAGTCTCTAGGTTATAATTTGCTATCTGTTAGTCAATTATGTCATATGGGGTATAACTGTCTATTTACAAATGTAGATGTGTCTGTCTTTAGAAGAAGTGATGGTTCACTAGCTTTTAAGGGTGTAGTAGACGGCAAACTTTATTTAGTTGATTTTGCAAAAGAAGAGGCCGGTCTAGATGCATGCTTAATAGCTAAGACTAGCATGGGCTGGCTGTGGCATCGCCGCTTAGCACATGTGGGGATGAAGAACCTTCACAAACTTCTAAAGGGAGAACACGTGATAGGTTTGACTAACGTGCATTTCGAAAAAGATAGACCTTGTGCAGCTTGTCAAGCAGGTAAACAAGTGGGAGGAGCGCATCACAGCAAGAATGTGATGACCACTTCAAGACCCCTGGAGCTGCTGCATATGGACCTCTTCGGACCCGTCGCCTATCTAAGCATAGGAGGAAGTAAGTATGGTCTAGTTATTGTTGATGACTTTTCCCGCTTCACTTGGGTATTCTTTTTGCAGGATAAGTCTGAAACCCAAGGGACCCTCAAGCGCTTCCTCAGGAGAGCTCAAAATGAGTTTGAGCTCAAGGTGAAGAAGATAAGGAGCGACAACGGGTCCGAATTCAAGAACCTTCAAGTGGAGGAATTTCTTGAGGAGGAAGGGATCAAGCACGAGTTCTCCGCTCCCTACACACCACAGCAAAATGGTGTGGTAGAGAGGAAGAACAGGACGCTAATCGATATGGCGAGGACAATGCTTGGAGAATTCAAGACCCCCGAGTGTTTCTGGTCGGAAGCCGTGAACACGGCTTGCCACGCCATCAACAGAGTCTATCTTCATCGCCTCCTCAAGAAGACTTCGTATGAGCTACTAACCGGTAACAAACCCAATGTATCTTACTTTCGTGTATTTGGGAGCAAGTGCTACATTCTAGTGAAGAAGGGTAGAAATTCTAAGTTTGCTCCCAAAGCTGTAGAAGGGTTTTTGTTAGGTTATGACTCAAATACAAAGGCGTATAGAGTCTTCAACAAATCATCGGGTTTGGTTGAAGTCTCTAGCGACGTTGTATTTGATGAGACTAATGGCTCTCCAAGAGAGCAAGTTGTTGATTGTGATGATGTAGATGAAGAAGATGTTCCGACGGCCGCTATACGAACCATGGCGATTGGAGAAGTGCGGCCACAGGAACAAGATGAACGAGATCAATCTTCTTCCTCAACTATGGTGCATCCCCCAACCGAAGGTGACGTACAGGTACCTCAAGTGGAGGCGATTGATCAAGGGGGAGCACAAGGTGATCAAGTGATGGAGGAAGAAGCGCAACCGGCACCTCCAACCCAAGTTCGAGCGATGATTCAAAGGGATCATCCCGTCGACCAAATTCTGGGTGATATTAGCAAGGGAGTAACTACTCGATCTCGATTAGTTAATTTTTGTGAGCATTACTCCTTTGTCTCTTCTATTGAGCCTTTCAGGGTAGAGGAGGCCTTGCTAGATCCGGACTGGGTATTGGCCATGCAGGAGGAACTCAACAACTTCAAGCGCAATGAAGTTTGGACACTGGTGCCTCGTCCAAAGCAAAATGTTGTGGGAACCAAGTGGGTGTTCCACAACAAACAGGACGAGCACGGGGTGGTGACGAGGAACAAGGCTCGACTTGTGGCAAAAGGTTATGCCCAAGTCGCAGGTTTGGACTTTGAGGAGACTTTTGCTCCTGTGGCTAGGCTAGAGTCAATTCGTATCTTGCTAGCATATGCCGCTCACCATTCTTTCAGGTTGTACCAAATGGATGTGAAGAGCGCTTTCCTCAACGGGCCAATCAAGGAGGAGGTGTACGTGGAGCAACCCCCTGGCTTCGAGGATGAACGGTACCCCGACCATGTGTGTAAGCTCTCTAAGGCGCTCTATGGACTTAAGCAAGCCCCAAGAGCATGGTATGAATGCCTTAGAGACTTTTTAATTCCTAATGCTTTCAAGGTTGGGAAAGCCGATCCAACTCTTTTTACAAAGACATGTGATGGTGATTTGTTTGTGTGCCAAATTTATGTCGATGACATAATATTTGGTTCTACTAACCAAAAGTCTTGTGAAGAGTTTAGCAGGGTGATGACGCAGAAATTCGAGATGTCGATGATGGGCGAGTTGAACTACTTCCTTGGGTTCCAAGTGAAGCAACTCAAGGACGGCACCTTCATCTCCCAAACGAAGTACACGCAAGATCTGCTAAAGCGGTTTGGGATGAAGGACGCCAAGCCCGCCAAGACTCCGATGGGGACCGACGGACACACCGACCTCAACAAAGGAGGTAAGTCCGTTGATCAAAAAGCATACCGGTCAATGATAGGTTCTTTGCTTTACTTATGTGCTAGTAGACCGGATATTATGCTTAGCGTATGCATGTGTGCTAGATTTCAATCCGATCCTAAGAAGTGTCACTTAGTGGCGGTGAAGCGAATTCTTAGATATTTGGTTGCTACGCCTTGCTTCGGGCTCTGGTATCCAAAGGGGTCTACCTTTGACTTAGTTGGATACTCAGACTCCGACTATGCCGGATGTAAGGTCGATAGGAAGAGTACATCGGGGACGTGCCAATTCTTAGGAAGGTCCCTGGTGTCATGGAACTCTAAGAAACAAACCTCTGTTGCCCTATCCACCGCTGAGGCCGAGTACGTTGCCGCAGGTCAGTGTTGCGCGCAACTACTTTGGATGAGGCAAACCCTCCGGGACTTTGGCTACAATCTGAGCAAAGTCCCACTCCTATGTGACAATGAGAGTGCTATCCGCATGGCGGAGAATCCTGTTGAGCACAGCCGCACAAAGCACATAGACATCCGGCATCACTTTTTGAGAGACCACCAGCAAAAGGGAGATATCGAAGTGTTTCATGTTAGCACCGAGAACCAGCTAGCCGATATCTTTACCAAGCCTCTAGATGAGAAGACCTTTTGCAGGCTGCGTAGTGAGCTAAATGTCTTAGATTCGCGGAACTTGGATTGAATTGTAGCATACATGTGTTTATGCCTTTGATCAGGTTCATTCTGCATTTTGTTGCTTATTGTGGTGCTCAAGTTGTACAAACACTCCCTGGACCTCACAAGTCCGTTGCAAAGTGATGCACATGTTTAGGGGGAGATGTGTTACAACTTGACCCTTTGAGACTAACCATTTGCTTGAGTTTGCTTGATTTAGTCTCGAAGGTGGATTGAAAGGGAAAGGTGGACTTGGACCATGAAAGACTTCCACTGCACTCCGATGAGAGGGTAACTTATTCCAAGTTCATCTCATGACATCTTATTGCCATTTGCTCTTAATTGAAGACTTTGGTGAGGCAATGGGGTTAAGAGGCCAAGATTAATCCCGTTTTGGTGCTTGATGCCAAAGGGGGAGAAAATAAAGGCCAAAGTGATAAATGGATCAGCTACCAATAGTAGAGATTTTGAAAATAGTAGAATAGAGTTTTTGTTGTGTCAAAAGCTTTTATTGTCTTTTATTGTCTCTATTGTCAAAAGTTGGCTTCTTGTGGGGAGAAGTGTTGATTATGGGAAATAGGGGGAGTTTTTGAAATCTTTGATCAATCTCTTTTGGAATGACTCTCTTTATGCCTCAACATGTGTGTTTGACATAGAAACAGAGATTTGAGTTTGATTTGCAAAAACAAACCAAGTGGTGGCAAAGGATGATCCATATATGCCAAAATTGAATCAAAACCAATTTGAGTTTTTATTTGAAGTGATTTTGCACTTGTTCTAGTTGCTTTATGTTGTGTTGGCATAAATCACCAAAAAGGGGGAGATTGAAAGGGAAATGTGCCCTTGGGCCATTTCTAAGTATTTTGGTGATTGAGTGTCAACACAAGTGCTTAAATGTGAATCAATGCCCATGGATGAACAAAGTGCAAATCTTCAACAAAGGTATGATTCTAAGTCTTAGTACATTGGTTTTGTGTACTAATATATTTGTCTAAGTGTTAGAAACAGAAAGAAGAAGAGAAGAGAAAACTTGGCTGTGTGCAGCCAAGGGGCTGTTTCGGTCTGGGGCACCGGACTGTCCGGTGGTGCACCGGACAGTGTCCGGTGGTGCACCGGACAGTGTCCGGTGCGCCAGGCTGCCTCGGCCGAAGAGGCCGCTCTCGGGAATTTGCTGACGGCGTACGGCTAAAAATCACCGGACTGTCCGGTGTGCACCGGACTGTCCGGTGTGCACCGGACTGTCCGGTGAGCCAACTGTCGGCCAGGGCCAACGGTCGGCCGCGCGATCAGCGCGGGACACGTGGCCGAGCCAACGGTCGGAAGGGGGCACCGGACTGTCCGGTGTGCACCGGACATGTCCGGTGCGCCAACGGCTCCCGCATCTGCAACGGTCGGCTTCGCCATTTAAGGAAAGGAATCGGGCACCGGACACTGTCCGGTGTGCACCGGACTGTCCGGTGCGCCCGACGACAGAAGGCAAAGATGGCCTTCCAGATTTGTTCTCAACGGCTCCTAGCTGCCTTGGGGCTATAAAAGGGACCCCTAGGCGCATGGAGGAGGACACCAAGCAACTCTTGAGCATTCTTGATCATCCACACTCAGTCTTTGCGCATTCGTTTGTGATTCTAAGTGATTCGAGCTCTGTTCTTGTGAGAAACTGTGAGATAGTCTTTGAGCTCGAATCTTGGCCGTGTGTGTGCGCGTCTCGCTGTGGATTTGTGTGTGTTGCTTCCCTCCCTTACTCCGTGCTTCTTTGTGAATCTTAAGTGTAAGGGCGAGAGACTCCAATTTGTGGAGATTCCTCGCAAGTGGGATAAAGATAAGCAAGGCAAAATACTGTGGTATTCAAGTGGGTCTTTGGACCGCTTGAGAGGGGTTGATTGCAACCCTCGTCCGTTGGGACGCCACAACGTGGAGTAGGCAAGTTTTGTACTTGGCCGAACCACGGGATAAATCACCGTGTCTCCTCTGTGTTGAATTCTCTGTGATTGTCGTATTGTGCAAGATCTTCTCTTTAGCCACTTGGCAATTATTGTGCTAACCCCTAACAAGTTTTTGTGGCTATAAGTTAAGTTTTTACAGGATCACCTATTCACCCCCCCCTCTAGGTGCTCTCAATCCTGCCGCTCGACGAACTGTCTGCGAGGCTTCTGACTCACCGGCCTGGCGTCGGGGTTGATCTTCAGATGGTGCTCAATCACCTCCCTGGGAATCCCATGCGAACACGTCGGCATTTGCCTGGAGGAAGGCGACGAGCGCGAGTTCCTATTTCTCCTCCAGATCACCCGCAATGCGAGTGGTCTGGGGGAATCCGCGCAGAGCCAGATGGCCTTGACGGGGACATCGTCGGCTCCGGATGGCCGCACCTTCGACACCTTGGTAGGCGCCTTGGTACCAGAGGTCGAGGGGTTCCTCCCTCCGTCGTCCGGGTGAGCAGCTTCTGCCGTGAGGGCATGCAGCTTTTCCACAGCCGCAAGCGCAGCGGCGCGGTCGCCCCGCACGGTGAGGACCCCGGCCGGAGACAGCATCTTGAGGACCAAATACCTGTAATGGGCAATGGCCATGAACCGGTATAGGGCCAGCCTGCCGATGATGGCGTTGAAGGGGAGGTTAACCTCCGCGACATCGAACTGGACGTTCTCCATGCGGAAGTTCTCCTCGGTCCCGAATGTTACCGGGAGTGTGATGCTCCCAAGGGGATACACCGGTTGTGGGCCCACTCCGGAGAATGGGCGAGAGGGTCCCAGCCAGGACCCCGGGATCTGCAGCTGCTTGAATGCAGCATGACTGATGACGTTGAGGCCGGCCCCTCCGTCAATCAGAACATGGTGCAGCCGCATGTTGGCGATGACAGGGGCGATGATGAGAGGTAGTATACCGGGCCCTGCCATGTTGTCGGGGCAGTCGGATGCCCCGAAGGAGATGGTGGTGCTCCTCCACCGCTGATGTGAAGCAGCCTTCGGGACCCTCGGGACCGCCGAAAGGACGTCTCGCCGCAGGGACTTGACGTTCCTACGGGAGGTGAGCTCCCAGCTCCCACCGTACATGACGTACAGCTTCTTGCGGTGGTCGTTGTCGTCACTAGAGTCAGAGTCCCTAGTGAAGACATCCTTCAGGTCCCCCTCGGGTGATTGATACCCGAGGTCCCGTTCTCCCGCGGCCACCTCACCGTCGTCGACCCTCTCCTTGCCAGGCCTGCGATGGGGTGGGGAGCTATCCTTGGAGGACTGCTCGCGCCATTCGCTGACGCGCTTCGCGAGCTTGATAATCTCACGGCACTCCGAGGCGCTGTGGCGACTGTTGGGGTGCACCGAGCATGTGCCGCTGTTGCCTCCCTGTGGCCGGGGGCGCTTGTTGCGCTCGCTCTGGCCCCAGTCACAACTGCGACGATCGGAGCGGCAGACTACGGCTTCTCGTGGCCACAGTTCTTCTTCTTCTTCTTTTTGCCGTCCTGAGTGATGGCACCCGAGCCACCCGTTTGGGCGACCCTGGTCTGTGGTGCCGAGTGCCATGCACGGCCCTCGGCAGCTCTAGCACACTTGTCGGCCAGAGTGAAGAGTGTGGAGACAGTTTCCATGTCATGCGTGGCTAACTTCTCCAACATCTTTTCATCACGTACTCCCTGGCGGAAGGCAGTGATGATGGAAGCATCGGAAATACGAGGTATAGTGCCTCATACCTTGGTGAAGCTAGAGATAAACGTCCGGAGAGTTTCCCCGGGCTCCTGCCTCACTGCGTGGAGGTGGGCCTCCACGCCATACTGCTGGTAAGCACTGGCGAAGTTCGCTGTGAATCACGCACAGAGCTCTTCCCAGGAGTAGATTGATCCTGGGGTAAGGTTCATGAGCTAGGTCCGGGCTGGCCCAGACAAGGCAACATGAAAGTATGTTGCCATTACGGCGGTGTCTCCACCTGCTGCCGTAATGGCGGTGACGTACACCTGCAAGAATTCCGACGGGTTTGACGTACCGTCGTACTTTTCCGGCAGGTGCGACCGGAACTTGGATGGCCAAGTCGCCGCACGGAGATGATCCGCCAGCGCGGCGCAGCCCACGCCGGCCAAGGGGATACCCGCCTGGATCCGGCACCCATTGGAGTCTGCGGTGCTGTCGGTGTTTTGGGTCCGACCGTACACCCGGGGTTGCCCCTCAAGGTGTTTTTAGGAGTAGGACAGTGTTACCGACTGTAGCTCGATGGTTCATGCTGGGTGCACGAGAAACAGTGGACAGTGGTGTACAGGTTCGGGCTGCTTTGAGATGCGTAACACCCTACGTCCTGGCGAGAATGCTTTATATGGCGGGTTACAAGAGAGCTCTCTAGCGCGGGAAACGTAGAGAGTTGAGGTGGATGGCTGAGTAGTGAGATCGATCATTCTAAGGGGGTGCCCCCTAGGCCTTATATATTCGACCGTGGGGCAATACATGCAAATATGATAACAATGTGCACCTAAGAAATAGTGAACCGATTGAGTCTATCTTCCTATAGTTCCGCCGACCCATCCTCGCTTGGTTCCGTTGTATGGGGTTCTAGCACGGGAAGGTCGGGTCAGTGCTGTGATTACTTGCTTGAAGTCATTGGGCCGTCTGGGCTCGCACCGATCCGGCCTTATGTCAATCTGCTTCATTGGTCGTTCCTCCCTAGGTCCACGAAGGGATGACCTTACGATTTATTGGGCCCTTGGCCCTTTCGTGAGGTCTTTTATCCTTCCAGTGCACCCGGGGGATATCTGTCCCCCACAAGCCCCTGATCTTTGGGTTGATTTTGAAATAATCGGCCCAAAGATCCTAGGTCTAGCTTGCGGTCTTTGTTTGTAACAAAAAATGCTTTCTGGGTAATCCGGTAAAAACAATTTCTTACTGTCTCCTTCTGCTTTTATCACTCGAAAATTGGTGTTCTGTCTCAGACTCACGCTTCGAAGGTCAGCATTTCGTACTGTAGGACTTCGAACTTCATTGGGCGCACCAAAGGTGCACCCAATGGGTGTAGCCCCCGAGCTTCGAGTGGATTTTTGCAGACAATCCACTCGAAGGTCTTCACTTCGAGTATTATCAGAAACCACTTTTATTTTCGACTTGTACTTTGTCGGAGGTCAGCCTTGTTTTGATCTTGCCCTATGCTTTAGAGGTCAGCATTGTCTTGATCTGAGATGACGATTCATTGGGTGCGCCGAAGGTGCACCTAATGGGTGTAGCCCCCCGAGCTTCGAGTGGATTTTTGAAAATAATCCACTCAAAGGTCTTCATTTCATGCCCTTTTTCCGAGAATCACCCTCTCTTCTTGCCGAATGCCTTAGAGGTCAGCATTATGTTATTGATATCATGCTTTAGAGGTCAGCATATATTTTGTCTTTGAGGCCGAGTTCATGATCTGCCCATATCTTGCTAGGTAGTGCAATTTATTTGATCTGCAACTGATTGGACATTCGATAGACGTCCCCTGGCTAGTCTTCATGTCGCTTCTGTCAATCAGACTTGTACCTCACCAGCTATATTTGGCTTTCCTTTGATCCTTGCTGATATCTCACTTTTGTCTTGAGGTATTCATTGCACACACTGCATGGATGTGACAGTTTTAAAAAATATACTGATAATTCCTGGGCGTCCCCCCCAATGGGTGTAGGCAAGGGACGGCTTGGTACGCTGAGTATTTAGTAAACTGCTTCTGAGTAGTAACTTGATGTGACCGTGGGTGTAATCATATCGCCCGCGCAGTTGACTGGAGTCCCAATGGGTGTTGTGTTGCATGAAACGGCGTCAGCCGCCTGACGTGTCTTCAGACGGTTTGAATTGCATATTGAATTTTTGCGACTGTTCAGTGGCCGTGGTAGGAGGTGAGCGGTTGCCTTCTTCCTCTATAAATAGTGCCTTTGCTTCCCCGGCTTTTTCACATCCCTTGTTGTTGTTTACTCTCCTCTTCTTCCCTCCACTGCCACCATGGGCAAGAGTAAGAAAGGTAGCGGTCCTTCGCCTCGCTCTGGTGGCAAGCGCAAACGTGAGTCGACTCCTCCCTCGGAGGACTTCGGCGACTCGGAGTACTCGGAGGAGGAGTTTTCTTCCGAGTCCGAGGGATCTCCGGCTCCCGTCTCTCCCCCGGCGTCGTCTGTTGATTCAGACGACTCCCAGGGGATTGCCGCGGAGGTCTGGACCTACATCCGGGCCGTCGAGCGCTCCGGGCTCGAGGGCTCGGATGAGTCGGATTACTCCTCGGACGAGGAGGACTCCTTGGACTCGTCTGAGGAGGGCAGCAGCGGCGATGGTGGCGATGACGACTGCGACGGTGATGGCAGCGGTGACAGCGGCATGGGTGGTGACGGCGGCAGCAAGGGCAGCACTGGTTTTTAGATGTTAGTGTAGATTAGTAGTAGAAGTAGTATTAACAAAATAATGTAGTAGTAGTTAGTAGTATAGAGTAGTGGAATGTAATGTAGTAGTAGTAGGGAAAGCATCAACTCATAACAAGTTGATTTGTAAGTTCTGTAGCTTCCCTTTATGAAGAATGATTTCATCTTCTCCTGTGTTAATTACTTTGCCTCTTGGTCAGTTGACGATTGTTGCAGTATTTATTGTCCATGATGTTCTCTGTCTGCTATGCTTGGGTAGTAACTTGGAGTTCTCGAATCATTCTTCCGTTCGCTTTACCTGCGAAGTTGGTGCCTCTGAAGTAGTGGCCGAGTCACTCGGGGTCACATTGTCGCTTTTAGGGGTGACGACCGAGTTATTATTGGCAACATTGGCGCTTTTGAAGTAGCGTCCGAATGATGGCGGGGCCACATCGGTGTTTTTAGAATTAACGACCGAGTGGTTACTGGTGATATCAGCGTTATAGAGGTAACAACCGAGTGACTGATGGCAATGTCGGTGTTTTAGAGGTAACGGCCGAGCGACTGATGGCGACGTTGGCGTTTTAGAGGTAACAACCGAGTTAGAACGGGCCGCGTCGGCCACTTTGAAGGTAATAGCCGAGTAAAGTCAGATAATGTCAGCATTTTTAGAAACAACAGCTTGGGTCAATTTGAGCCGCGTCAGCCGTTTTGGAAATAACGGCCGAGTGATGATGTGGCACGCCTGCGTTTTAGAAATAACGGCCGGGTGACGATGTGGCACGCCAGCGCTTTTAGAAATAACAGCTAGGTGGTGACTGGGTGCTTTTTGGGGACGGCGTCCGGCCCGAGAAAAACCCCTTATGCACTGTGTCGTCGCACGCCTCTTCTTTCCGTGCCCTAGTTCTTGCTTTCCTGCATCCAAGCTCTCTCTGCCCTTTTGCGATTCTGCTTCCGCTCAGCTCGCCGGCGAGGTTGAGATGGCGCCTAAGCGGAAAGCCTCGAGTTCATCCATTGCTGTCATTCCCCCCATCGATCCCAACAGCCAGTTGCCTTTCGCGGGTAATCATATGTCTGTTGTTTCTGAGTCTGACCTTCTCCATCTTGTGTCCATCGGAGTTCTTCCTCCGAAGGAGCTCTGTTCTTGGCGG